>NW_024609835.1:250755235-251955235 GCF_016920785.2 Ixodes scapularis
CCCCCTCACACAATGCCCGAAAGGGCGCTTTTAGGTATAATAAATAAATAAATAAATAAATAAATAAATAAAGGCCGTCTGGTTTCACCGCCGTCACTAGGGAAACAAACGCCTATTTCCCGAATGCCGTCTGCTAGCCAAAGTTTAATAGTTTTGTAATGAGCAGCCGCAGACTGTCGCCGCGGAGAACGCGTGCTGGAGGAGGGGGCGTGGGGGGTCTTTACGCTTTTTAGCAATAGAAGCACCGTCCGAAAAAGTTATTCGGCGTTCGTTGCCATGGTGACGGCGATGAGAGCAGACGGCCTTTGTGCTGCGGAAGAACACAGCGGCAAAGCGATACGATGTGCGTGCTGAAGCGCTTCCCACATGCTTTTCGATGGGCGCATAGCGAACCAAAGGAGTTCGAGATAAGGACTTAATACGCAGAAGGCTGTTTTTTTCCATCGCCTCATCATTTGACGAGCATTACACGAAAAGCAGAATTCTTTCGGCCATCCCGCGCCCTGTTTTTTAATCCGTAACATCGGTCTAACGTATCAAACTTCTAGTCAAAGTAAAAAAAAAAAAAAAAAAAGAGTGGAAGTTTTGCTATTCCTTAAAATATGCTTTGACACAACAAAGTAATCTTGGTTTTTAAACGTTAACACAACCACGCCACGTTCTAACATTTTAATAAATAGAAAACAAACCCATGCGGTTTGCTCTCAACAACATTTTTATAAAATTGAATGCGTGATACCTGGATAAAACACTGTAACTCAGCAAAAAAAATAAAATTAGGAGTTTAGGGATTTCTTAACCAAGGAATTTGAGCACAAAAAGTACCAGAAACCCTACGCCAGTCGTTTTGTAGTACAAAGCGCTAGAATATGACAGAAGTTTTAACAGTTTATTCCACGAGATGTAAGTTTTCTTATAGAGCATTTTAACGACTTATCTCCATTTGTTATATGCATACTAGAGGATCTACGATGGTTATCTATAGGGCTAGCGCCCTATATTTGTAGTCGGATTTAGTAAAATGATTTAAATAATTGCAAAATTTTGAAGCTCGACTCCTTATGTGAAATAGTTATTTTGAAATCGTTTTTGTTACACGACCATTCTGAAATTTAAATCAAGCCAATACTGAAGATCCGGTTTTTCTTAGTCCGTATGTGCTTCCTTGAAAATTTATTCGCTTTGCCTTCTGGGGTTTGTACGACAGGTTAGAGCTGAGCAAGGTGGGTCATATCTTTGGATAGAACCTTTCTTTTTAGGTGTTCAGCCGGTCCTATCCATAAGGTGCTTGTGCATACAAACATATTTTCGAACTAAGTGTGAAGGTATATACCTCACTAAATTTAGCGATATTTTCGTTTAATGCATTCTTGTAACATATGTAACTCTCCAAATCGGTTTATTTGTTTGAGGTATCTCAGTAACAAACGTACCGATCAAATATCCGAAATCAACTACAATATTCATAGTGTTTAGTTCACTTCTCGCCGTTCTAGCATTTGTTTTCTTTTGAGAGATTTTCACAACATCCTCTCCCTACCAGCGCAGAAAGCCTGAATTCATTGTTTATAAATATTTGAAATAAGGAAAGGGGGGCTATTCACCCAGAAAAAATGTTTTTGGGAAGGCCAACTGCGTTTTATGACGTGTATCTTGAGTTCAGTTTTCTCAATTTAAAAAAAAAAATGTTCTTGGAACATTTTACCTCAAAGCTAGAAGCGATGCCATCATTCAGCTTTCCGGAGTGAGCTCGGAGAGCGCAGGGATTGGCCTTGCGGGTACTACGCGGCAGAGTACACTCGGGCTGGGGACATTTTTAGGGCCAGAGCTACCAAGCAAGCTACGCTTAGAGTACCGACACTTCCCCAATTGCCTCGAAGGCGGCACCATTTTGTTACCAATTGCAGGGTGGGCTCAATAAATCACTAATGTTAAACAGCGCACAAAACGCCGGCGGAATAGAAAAGGACTGTAGAACGAAAGAGCTAGTCCTTTTTTCTTCCGCCGACGTTTTGTGAGCTGTTTAATATTAGTGATGAACCGGCTAGCTCAATTTTACTAGGACTCAATAAAACTTTTCTTTTTTTTCAAAAATCTAGAAATGGCGCGTGCAATGTCGTTCACGCTCTTCCTGGCTCCCGTAACGTGGTCACGTGAAACTGACGAGAGTGAGAATTAAAGAGAGGGATAGCAGGTCACTTGCTCGCCTGCCGCTTTCCAACGGCCACCGATTACTTCCTCGATTCCTTCGTCTGCTACAACCGGCTCTGTACAGATAGTTCTCGTTATTCTTTTTTAGCGCAGCAGACGGTGCTGCACACTTTTTAGCACATTCAACGGGTCTATGGGGAAAGTTACGATTCGAAAATGCGACGTTCTGAGCTATAGATGCGAAGTTAGAAAGCACAAACAATATCGTATCGCGGTCTAATTTAACATTTCTCATGAACGGATAAGTGCTTCGTGCGGTATCGGATAAGATACCGGTAAGTGTATCAACGATTTGAGGCAACAAGCCGACTGAAGTGCCGTTATACTCTGAAGCGGTGCCTATTTGGTGCTTTCAATGTAGGGGCGTATGAGTTGGTGAGAAGGGCGACTGGCGACGCCAGGCTTACTTGGCAGGAGTCCTTCTTGCCGTTGGCGTCTCCCGCGCACAGCTGAGTCTTCTCGATGGGCAGGTGTCTCTCGTACGCCTTCCGGCACTCGGCCTCCTCCCAGATGGGAATCTGGGCTTCCCGGAGCACGCTGCTGCCTTCCCCGGCTGTGTGGAGAAAAAGAAAAAAGCGCGTTGCACTCAACGTGTCTTCTATACAATCACAGCTCTATAGTCCCTGCTTAAGGAAAGGAGGGAGTGGTGAGTTACACAGCTCCTGTAATGACTGTGCAACCACTGCGAGCACCTGCTGATGAGACGGCCGCAGAATGAATCACAAACGAAATATTGCGAACATAATCAGCCACGCCTTGCGTTTAATTAAGCTGGCACTGATTATAGCTATACATCACCGGTGCTCATTTCGCACCAAAAACAAACGGGAGGCGTAAGCGATGAAAATTTTCCCGTCACCACCAAAAATACCCTCGAAGGCGTTGCATGGTCAAGTCATTAACGAATTAGAACAAGAAGTAAATGATCACGATGAAAAACTAAAGCACAAAAAGACGAGGACCGGGACAGGAACGCAACACAGAGGAGAGACAAGCCCTAGATCACAACTCAAATGTCCGTTGAAACGAAGAATGAATTGTGAACATGCGGCTGGCTCGACGAAAAAAACACCGCCACAAAAGGCGAGGCAAGGACATAAATCGTATTCACCATTCTTAAAAAGAAGTAGACAGGAATGTGCGACAGGCTTGGGAGAAGAACTACCGGCAAGAGGCGCGCGGCAACGACTTCAACCACTCTCAGGACTCTTTAAAAGAAGAAATTGACGTGCCAGTTTGCGACAGAGTGGGCTGGCTAAAACAGCGGTCTCCCAAAATGGAGATTCTAAACGCTTCAAATACTTATCTTGTGCGTTAGTTTGCGTATCGACCTAATGCAGTAGTTTTATTTAAGCAAGGTACACGAGAGAAGGTCCTATAATGCAATAGAAGGTGACCCTCACCATAGACTAGGGAGAGAGATTATATTCCGCAAACCTATCATTAAACACCGTTCAGTTTGACCGAAATAAGGTCTACCACAGGAAAGGGAGATTTTATATAAGTGGACCCATGTTTCTTTAAGCATGTGTGTTTTGAAGCGTTTTCTGCTTTAGTTCAAACCTTAGGACCAATTTGCCTAATTGTTTAGAGGGCGTAAAGCACTAAGGGGACACCATACCGATTGGCGACCTGTTTAATATTATGGGAATTCTTATGTAAGTACGGCATGACCACCATCCTTCTAATCTCGGCATCTCGCTTGGTTTTTTAGGCCCCTTTATTTGAGGATATCATCACTTCTGTTAAAACCTGAGACGTACAACCAGATGATATTTGTCGTCCAATCTGAGCGTCAAAACTGGCTTTCATAGCATAAAAACCGGACTTATTTAGTGCCCATGATAGGCAGGAAGTAGGTATGACATGATAGGCAGGAAGTAGGTATGACCCTTTTTACGACATTAGATTGTGGGAATGTGTAATGTAGGATAACTTTTTCCCAATAGGGTGACAAGGACCAGCAGAGGTGATTAGATACCGGAGATATTGAAAGAAAAAAATTGCGAAATTCCCCCGTTTTGGGTTCTTCCAAAATAAATGAAAATTCAAAACCAATGCTCGAAAAAATGTTCAAACATTACGAACTACATTGTTTTCTGGGGATCCTTTGTAAATTAGTAGGGAGTCATCTACATATCGAAACACATTTGCAAGTAGCGTGAAATGAATGAGGAAATCAATAGAGCGGACAACCTTTGAAAAAAATAGTTCACTAAACGATCAGTTTACATCTAAAAGACAAGAAACACACCTATAAAAATAAACATTATTTTTTTAAAGCATGAAATACTTTTTAACGCTACCCCGAATCCCCAAATGTTGTCCGTCCGTCCGTGAATTTTCCGCTAAATTCAGCGGGAAAAATGTTGTCACGTGACGTCACCTGACGTGAGGTGACCTATACACGCAGGGAAAGCTGCACGTTACCTATATGTCTACTTAGCTTCTGCGCTAAATTTAGCGGGAAAATTCACACCTTGTGGCCAAAATACCAACTTAGTCTCTCTGCTAAATTGAGAGAGAAATTGACGTAATGTCACCCAACACCTGTTTCTTTACCAAATAAATTTAGCAGGAAAATCCACGTTTTGTGATCTAGACCAATTTCCTCGCTTTATTTAGCGGGAGAATCGGACGTCACGTGACCTATACAACCGTTCAGTTTCCTCGCTAAATTTAGATGGGAAAATATACATCGCGTGACAAACCAGTTCCCTCGCCAAGTCTCTATAACGCATTTCATGAATTATAGGACTTTGAAGATAAAGGTCGCTGACAATATTTTGCAATATCGTTTACGAGAGTCGAGTATTTGCGAATCGTATGTTCCGATATCAATCACACTGTTCTTGCTTGTAGACAAAAAGAAAAAAACAAACAAAAAACGACAACTATCACCGTAATTATGGATCACAGTTATTCGAAACGTAATTGGAAACATTCTCTCATTCATTAAATTGACATTGATTTCTAGCTTTGTGCCGGTGATGATTATATTTTATGGCATGTAACACTAATGCAGCTGAAATCCAAAATAAGCTTTACAGCGTATAAGAGGACCATTAGGTAGGGTTAAGGTTGTTACAAAGTACTTTCGAGGAAAAACAGCCTATCCATTTTGGTTTTCACTTTCCCTTCCCAAAACGAAAGAGCACGAAAATACGCATGTGTCACAAAACGAAACAATTGCCAAACCGAAACCGTAGTGGCATTGTTGCTGAAAGAATACACACGCAAGGATAACGCACGTTTGCGGTCGGTCACATGGAAATACTAGTCTTAATGCGTATTCACTGGTGTTTGTCACCGAGCTCACTATCACCTACATTTAACGCACTCTTTCGCAGATCCTAATTTTTTTTTTTGTGCCGCGTTTCCCAATTACGGTGGGTTATGGAAGAACAAATAAGCACACTACTGAAAAAGTATTAAGACACGAAATACTATAACGTCTTTGTACTATAATCCCAAGCAAAGCCCGGAGAATAACTAAAAATCCTGAAGATATAATGACAGAACGAGCGGGTTGGTTGGGATAATTAAACTTGAGGAAGAAAACGTCTTCTTCCTCAAGTTTAATGATCAAGATATTTGCCCTTGTTCCAACCTTTCGTACTCTCAAGGCGAGCAGGCGCACCACATATCACTGAACTGCCAGTATTCTCTTTATCGATATAAATCTTAAAAATCGTAAGTTCAAGCTTTAAAAACTTCGAAAACACTTATTACAGAATTTTGTGCGCGCCATACTCACCGCATTTTGAGTTGCGTTACACATTAAAAAAATTGAAGCCGTGCGCAGACCTACAATCCTAGCTCCTTCCTGTTTTTATTAATTTTTTTGTTTCTAAATGTGTATACGACCGCAGTATGGTTCTTAGTTTTCCCGTGTCCGGAAACGAAGTAAGTGTTAGCCTTAGCGTGCTTCTTAGGCCAGACATTTATCTGATCCATTTACAAGAAATTGATTAAAAGCATAATCTTACAAGGAAAACCTGTCAGCTTATTTTTAATATTGATTTCTGATAGTTTTACAGCAATGTGCGACGTCACGTTTCCACTGTAGAGCTGCTGCGAATGCAGTGCATGCGTAGGCGCTTTAATGCACCTGAACAATGCGAGTGTGCTCTACCCACACTTGGGGCTAGGAAACGCGGACATTTCGCAGGCAGCGTGTTGGCTTTAGTCATTTTTTGTTGATACAGAAAGTGTATACATACTAATATAGATACAGGTTACTCCAACATATTACACAGTGAGTTATCAAGTATTTTTGTCTTGCAGTCTGCATAACTAGGTTGTTAAATCTCGCAGCAACGTCCAGCAGTGGAGTCCTGTGCGCTGATAGAGGTGTCAGCTAAACTAAGTCGCGGAAATTCACATAGATGCTCCTTTTAGGCGCTGTACCCGGCTCTACTCAAAAGTTGTGTCGGATGAATGAATGAATGGATGCAAATGGCTGAACCCCTTAAATCAGGCGGCGGCTCGCGTCACCCAGCCACTGTTTTTAATACCTATGTAGACGGTTATTAATACCAGGGCTAGCTTTATAATCTTCTGGATATTGGAGCCTGTACACAGTGATTCCAAATGTTCATTAAAGCTGTAATATTTGTGCCGTATATAACCTTGTCAAACTTCAAAGCATATGTCTATTTCTATAAAAAAAAAAGAAAAGAATTTAATTCAGCAGAATTGACCGACTCGAAGGCGGGTGCCGACGCACACTTCGGAGGTTACCGAGGATTGCATTTGTGACGCCACCTCCCGATAGGCGTAGCGAGAAGGTGACGCCGTCATCTACTTTCGACCGAGAGTGTCGTTTGCTTGCTGAACCTATCGGGATATGATACCACAAGGCCTCGACATTGCAAAATAACGCTAACCAGCATTTTACGAGATCAGATAAAGTATTTCTAAGCTCGATCTTCGCAGCTCTCCAGTTGGATTTGGATAAACAAGGTCAAGGTTAGATTAACATTTGGATAAAAAGGTTGGATAAACATCTGGATAACACCAGAGCCACGACACTAGAGCGCCGAGGGAAACCGCAAGACAGGGGAACGCCGCAAGAGTAGAGGACAGGAGAGTAGAGCGCCTTGGCAGGAGAGCACGTCTCATTAGAGTACCCGCCATGTGAGCGCGTTTGTGCGCTGCTGGAACGATAGATATTGGGGTCTAATGGCAGCCAAGAAACATACAAAACGCGTGTTCACAACGTAAGAGAAAAACTCAATGGAGGAAACCTCCCCGGAGTAATGCACACTGCGAAATTGGCTGATGAGGAGGAAGCTTGCCGCCCTTTTGACGAAAGCGGAAAAAGGCACACGCAAAGCATTGGAAATGCGCCAGAACTCAATGTTCGTCCTATTAAATTAACGGCGAAATACTCGAAGAATTTGACCGAGCTATGCATGTGACCTACCGGCGAGCGCAGTAACATATACAATCGGTCAATATAGTTATTGCGTTATTGTTCGTGTGACGACTACTTTTAAGACCCAATAATCATTTGAGCGAATTAAGTGCGCACTGAATTGAGCTAAAAGCAGCCTTGTGCGACAAATTAAGCTGGGCGAAGTGGCACAAGTGTGTTAAACATGCGGTGTGCCTCAGCACCGTATAATGACTTTGATTTTATGATGTTATCTCTCTTAACTCAATACATTAGCGCGTAGTTGTCATTGCTGCCACTCTTACTGTGTGTTTTTGTTTAAATTGTTCGCTACTTTCTTTATTGAGTCAATTCTACTTTTCATTTTCGGCCCCCAGAAACAAAAATAGGGTTTATATAAATTTGGGAAAAACAAAAAATCGGTTTGGCGATGAGCTTTGTTCCAGGAATGCAATTTTTCTTCATTATTGAGAGTAAGGCTACAGGAGCCTACCGTGTTCGCAGGTGTTACGTAATTATCCTGTATTATTCTGGCAAATGTGGGCAAAACGTCGAATTTCACACGCGCTAGAAATCAATTCGTTCGTTCCTAGGATTAATGATGAACTATGAAGCTACACTCGCATATTGTGGACTGTAGGCTCTCACGTAACAGTTAATTCAATGTATAACAATGCAGTTACTACAGACGGGGATTCGATAACTCAACGTTCTCCCACTGGAAAAGGTTTTAGTCACTGCACCTGCGCGCCTGCCGTCGGCGCTCTCGTGTTGTGCTAAAGCCCCTCTATCCTGGGAAACGTGGCGTCACTCATTGTTGTGGAAATGCTCGAGACACGTGCCGGACGCCACTTCTGGAAAGAACGTGGCGTAGGAAATCTAGCTAATCTAGCTTAGTGCTGCGCTGTGCCGACATGATATTCCCAAGGGCTGCACGTTGCGCATGCCTCGGGCATCGACGCACCTTGCACTACCTTTGAAACATAAAGGGGCTTTAGTGCTTTGCGCTCTTGCGGCGACCTCCCCTGTGTGAGTATAGTTGAGCCAGGCTAGGACCAGTACGCCTAAGCAAAGTCATGGACATTTCATCCCGATATTATTTCCTGGCACCTTTAAAGGAACCGTGAAACGATTTGGCATGATTTTACTGACTAAATCTTCGGCCGAAAAACCCAGTACAGCTTTTTGCTATCTGGATTATGAAACTGGAAATCTATCTGGATTCTACTGAATTTCAGGTTTTCAGAATTCGTTCCTTTATGTACAACCTAAATTTCAGGTTTCCAGAAAAAAAATTCCAGTTCAACAGGGTGTCACAAAAAAAATTTACACGGTCTTTATTACCGCAAAAATCAACTGGGCATCGCCGAACGCTCATTCTCCGCCCAAACGTAGCGCTAGAGGTCACAACCAGATGTCAAAGTTTCAGCCCGATCCGATAACTTAATCAAAAGTTAGAAGTGATTTTCTGAAAATTTCAATGGGAAAATGGCGTCCGACGGAGATTTCAAACACACGGGGCTCTATGGCACCTGAAACCGAAAACGAGCAGAAATGGGCTCCTTTTTCCCATTGAAATTTTCAGAGAATCACTTATAACTTTTGATTAAGTTTTCGGATCGGGCTGAAACTTTGGCATCTGGTTGTAACCTCTAGCTCTACCTTTGGGCGGAGAATGAGCGTTCGGCAATGCCTAGTTTATTTTTGCGGTAAAAAACCGTGTACATTTTCTTTTGTGACACCCTGTATATTCCAGATAGTTAAAATTATACTGTGTTTCTCGTTACTGTATCATTTATGGCAATAAAATAAAAGTTGTAGGCGAGATTATGAAGTATAAATAATAATTTGTAGCATAAAATTTTGTCAAATAAAAGCGAACTATATCCTATACCCTCTCCCTCGAACGATCACAACGATTCTGATTGTATAAATGTGTGGATAAATAAATGGTCTGGCACAATTTTTTGTAATTTCTTGCACGACCTAAAAAAGGAACCGAAACATCTACAGTATCGAAATCTTTTTTCCTCTAGTTTTCTTTGCACGTCAGTTGAGTTTAGCTTCCGTATTGGATACGGAAGCTAAACTATGCGCGCAAATGATAAAATTGTAGATGATAACTCTCGACGGAAATGACCGAGTTCGATCACTGGTTGCATAAGCCGCAGCGTCAACGAGAGCAAGAAAGGTTTCTTTATTTACCCTCGATAAATTGTATTAGCAATTTATATTACTTTGTTTCCTAGGTTTTTTCGTTCCCAGCCGGAATGTGAAGCTACCATTCTGTATTGAGTAATCGTCACTCGTCAGCGGCCGGTTGCGGCGCCGAACCGCTACAGCCTTCGTCGGGCGAGTTCTCGTTTTTCCGCGTGGTCGTCGCGGCGTACGGAACAAGACCCATATTTTCGCCATACCAAAACATTTTAAGCTGCCCTTCATTCAGCTGCGACGTATCCGTAGCCATGGCGTCGATCGCACAAGCGTCGCAAGCCAACGAGTCCTACGAAGCAATCTGAGTTCATAGAAACCTTAGTAGGGTGACGTCGTTTCGACATTACTGCGTCAATACGTCGATGCGAAAATGTCGTTTACACTCAACGCGACAATTGACTGACGCGGCTCCCTCATTCGGCAGGGAAAACTTCCGTTTCCGGAAGAAATGTAAACTTTACATCACGGCCACGTGGTTTGAGATGTTGGTGGCTGAGTCCGGCCGAGTCGAGGAGGAAAGCAGACGTGAGTTTCAATGTTTTGCTTTTGGCGGAAATTTATAAGCGATAAAACGAAAACGAATAGCTGCTCCGAGTTCCATGAACATTGCAGATTAACTGGGTTCTTCATTTGGAAAAAGAGGGAAAATCATTCCCTCTTTCTCTTTAAGGAGAAACGCTCTCAGAACGATGACGTGTTATCGGGATGTATGGATTACGCATTCAGAGGACGTTTGAAATTCCGACACACTTCCTGGTTGCCAGACTACTAGTAGTGCTGGCTAGATTGGCTTCGCCTAGCCCTCTTGTCAACGCCTAGCCGCGCATGGTCGCGTACAAAACTCTCCCATAGCGTCGCGGAGAGGCTTCATGACCAGTAGCGTATTGAAGGAGTCCGGTTTAACTCTGTGAAGCGTTTTCAGAGGTGTAATACTGTTCATACCTCAGCTAAAAGTTTAAATAAAACCCGAAGCCCTCACGGTCTTAGATACGGTGCAGTACATTATCAGAGAAAGGGGGGGGGGGGGGGGGGAGAGAGCAGGCGTTGAATACGTTGCATCATATCGCAGTTAAAAGAAGAAAAAAAAAGAAGAAACACTGACACTCACTAAATTGCGTGGCTCCCCAGCCGACGATGAACCCGTGGTATCCGGTCACATCCTTCTTGGAGATTTCCCCGAAAGGCAGGCACACGGGCTGCACGAACTGGTTGAAGGAGACCTCCTTGCTCAGCTCGAGCACAGCTACGTCGTTGCTGTATGTACGGCGATCATAGCTGGGATGCCTGTGCACCGCGTTTACATCCACGTCAATGGGAAGAGTGTTGTCGTCTGCCGACGAGAGGTCGTGGTCGCCCAGACGCACGCTGAAGAGCCGCGCCGGAAGCCTGGACAAAAAAAAGGCGACCTTAGATTCAGCCCACGGGTTCCAATAAGCCGCCTTTATTTCTCATCGGAGTTTAAGAACAGACTCTGATGCGCCAATGTTTCAATGAATTTTTTATAACGTATTCTGAATTTCATTTTTTTTGGTTGGTTGGTTTCGATAAAGTTTCAACCTTAATTTATGGGTGTATTTACCATGTCATTTTCTTACGCAATCACTTCAAAGCGCTTGTTTTTTTACATGAAATACGCGAAAATGGTGAATAATGTTACCTATTATGATACAAGGACTTTGGTGTGACCTACTTAGTAGCACACAAAGGTCACATCGAACACGCATGATTGTGCGTTGGAAAATATAATCATGCGTGTTTTTTAATAAACAATCCAGTTAAAAGATGCGCTCAGTTGTCGTCTCGTTCTTTGAGTCGCTTATTATTCTTACGACAAAAAGGCGATGGCGGTCAACGTACTTTGTGGCGCGCACACCGACGCTGACGCAATGCGCGGCCGTCAGGATGTGCTTGGGGGAAACTAAGGCGCCTCCGCAGCCGATCTTGCCCTTGTCACTTGTCTTCAGGTAGATGGCTGCCTGTGCAAAACAAAGGCAGCGCTTAGCAGCCATCTTGTGATCTGGATATTTATTTAAACACTCAACGTGTCGTGGGTTTTCAAACTTAGCTCTTACCCCTACTAAAAAAAATTATGAACCACACCTCCCATAACACATAATAGCCGATACAATAATCGTATGAGCCATAACATATATTTTTCCCACCAAAGAACAAACAAGGGAATTTCATGTCTGGAAATGGCTGTCTTCTTTACCGTTCCTGTCAAATGGGACATACGTGTCATCGTCTTCATCTGCCTTTGTTCATTCTCGAATTAGCGATATTTTCTTTCCATGGATGTGGCACAGAGCAGCCGACGACAGTTTGCGTTTATATGAAATAATAGCTGAAAACACAAAAATAGACTACATTGAACCATTTAAAGTTATCAAATTTACTAATAAATCTACTTAATTTATATTAGTTTTCGCGTTACCTTCGCTGGAAAATTTTAGTTAGGAGTCGTATGGTTTGCATATAATTTTCGCTAAGGGACAGCCTCCCGTAACAATATTTTTTTTAATTATTCCTCGTACATTACAGAATTAAGGCGAAAACTTTCATTCAGGCAAAATAACGAGTGTGCGCTTCTCTGGTATAGGTAACTATTTTTCATTCATATGAAAATTGTTCAAAATGCATTTGAACCCTTAGTTGGATTGTCGTCAATTTATGACGAGACATAAATAAATAATTTGCGTCTATAACAGCAAAAATTCGTGAAGCGTTTTTGTTAAAGATCTGCAGCATGCCCAGTGCAACGTGATCGCAAGTGCGTAACAGTAGACGCGGATAACAATCTAAGCCTGGGAAGTGCTGCTTTTAGTCACGATGACCGAAAAAGCAGCGCGAGCTTTAACATTCCGTACTCTCAATCTGCGGTGCATCCTACTTGAGCGCTGAACGTCAACTACTGTATGGAGAAAATATATTGAGAAATAAATATCAGAACTTAGAGAGTGCCAGGAAGCTTGTTAGGAAATGACATAGACGAGAGAAAAAAAATTGACAAAAAAACACGGAATCTCCCTTCGTCTTCCCCATGTCAGGGTTCACAAACAAACATGTCGTCTAAGGAAAACCTGTTTTGGGGAGTTCGCCTTCACATCTGGTGAGCACCACTCAGAAGCGGGGGAAATAAAGCTGTTTCCGGATGGCACTTATACCGTTAACAAAATACAATCTAACGAATACAAATTTGAACTACAGTATAAATCCAAGCGAACTTTTTTTGGTTAAATATTTTCTACGTAGTTATCGCTATAACATGAAAAATTTCCGTACTATTTTATATCACTCAAGTTTTGCACACAAGCAGGCAAGATTCCGGTCACTCTAGACGTAAGTAAACGAAGGCTCCCTATTAAAACACAGCGTACACAAACAGTGTAGTGTGAAGCTACAGTGGCTTAAAGGGGGTAGTGTAACGAACGAAACCGGAGAAGCGGCACAGCGTTGGAAGACAGCCGCGGGTGGAGCTGGCACTTGCAGTACCGTCGTTCCGCCTATGGCTCCGGCTTAGCCGTTTGGTCAGTTTGGCTCCGGCCAGCTCTGGCCGATTCGCAGCTGTTGACTACACTGTCGTCTGCTAGTTTCACATTTTTATCCGCCTTCAAACACAAATCATGTCCTTGGAAGTTCACTAGAAACAAACGATTGTTTTTGAAGTATTTATATTAGTTATGAAGCGTGTTAGGGTACCTCTATCTGCCGGCCGATTGAGGCATCCTAATAGAGCTGCGGATCGAAGCGCCACCTACACCGTCTTCCAAGTAGCGGCCGTTCCCGACGCATGGTGGAGGCTACGCGGTAACTACACTACCCCCTTTAAGTCACCGTAGTGAAGCGGTCTTAACGGGTATGGGTGCCGATAGCAGGTAAGAAGGGGAAGTGTATTAAACGTTTCAGTGCAACTTGCAACATCGGGCCACTGTACCCCCGAATATTAAGGGATGTGCACTGCAGCACTGGAATGCAGGAAGGTTTCCTCGAGGGCCACTAGAGGTCCGAGGACACTCTAAAGATTTAAGATATCACGCTCCCTGAGTATCATGAGGCGTATCTCACTCGAATGGACATTTGGGTTAGTTGGTATACGTTCATAATAAAAAACAGCGCAAAATGCAGATCTGTGTCCTCGTGTTTAGCACTGGTTTTTTTTATTATAAACTTATCTCATTCATCACAGTTATTCGCAGATGCCTGCATTATCCGTGGTACTATCACTGTAGCACGAACTCTACATATCCGGATAAATATTAACGTTGTTCTTGCCAACAGTCCGTATTTTTGTTTTAGTCAGTTTTAGTTACCTTTGTGTAGGACGCGCTTGACATACTACTACTATGATTTGTGTCAGAAGGGAGAGAAAAGCACGCACTCAGCCAAGCTAGGCTAACTAGTAGAGATTGCAGACTAAACGACGATTGCACTTCTGCGAGGAATGCATTTCCAGTTGTAAAAAAAAAACAAAAAAAAAACAAAGAAAAAGTAAAAAAAAAATAAAAAAATTTGCACGTGCACTCGTTTTAAATTAATCTCGCAACTCTAGCATCCCCGATCAATCATGCGCCGAAAGAGTGAAGGAGAGGAGAAGAGGAGAGCGCGCAAGAACGTCAGAACACCGAGCTCTGATTGGAACGATTTGAGGGTAGATATAAAGCTAGCTGGCTTCGTCATCTCTGCACTTGACGAACGCGCTCGAATGCGAAAGTCAAAATGCCCGACGCCTCCGTTCCGCGTGCTTACGCGTTCGACGGGGGCAGGGCAGACAAAGGCAATTATATTTAATTATATCCAGTAATCAATGCAGCCGGAGCTCGGCGTCCCGGCGTTCTGACGTCCCCGGGCTCTCTTTTTTCTGCTCCTCTCCCGTAGTTTCTCGACTCATAGGCACTGAAAGAGTAGGAACGGCTCGGAGGTGCTTCAGTTTCAGCGCGTGCTTTTTGGCTTCGGTGACAGATTTCGTGAGCTTGGATCTTACACGCGCAGCGAAGGCACGGCGCAAGGCAAGGGGCGCCTGCTAGGGTTCGGGCGTTTGAAAGGGACGCCTTGCGGTTCTACCCTTGTCAATAAATATTGCTAGCACACTTGGTTTCCGAGACACTTCCGTACAGCCGCAGTGTTCCCCGACAGATAGGAGAATCGACGAACCATCCAAGGCCAGGCCCCCACTTCCGAGATTTTTCCACCGACGATACGGGAGTTGCTGATGTTCGAGATTCCACAGCCTGCAAACGTATTGAGAGAAGGAGGAGATCGGATCGAAACATTAACGGCACATACATTTCCTAGACAGCGGACAATGTTGAAAACCGGCGTGCCGCCTGCGGGTGAGAGGCATTTTGAAAAGCAGCCGTCGGAGGAAGATCTGCATTCCGGTTGCTTAATTGTACCACGACCAGCCGCGGACATTGCTGACCTTTACCTCGCGCCCGAAAACGGCGTACCTCGCCGTATTTTTCGTATATTCATTCACGTGCACACGTGTTGCAGTACGCATAACTTCATCTTCGTGGCTTTATCAGACAAAGGTATTGAAGGCGAACCCAAACTGCGTCGAAACAACGGAGGTGGCAGAATAAGACGACTTAGCAGTGATAGCCAAGTGAAAGGCTGTGTGGAAAGCCTGAAGTCTCGACGTTAGTCTTGGGGCTGGACCTCCTCAAAGTTTATTGAAGTCGAAAACAAACACACACACACACACACCGCGTTGGTGCGCACCGAAACGTACTCCGATCACCGGTACGTTTAGCTTCATTGTTGCCACTTGGTTTGTTTACCCCCTGAGTGTTTACAGTCTAATAAAGTCACGAGAGCAGTAGCAATAGTAGTAGTAGTAGTAGTAGTAGCAGTAGTAGTAGTAGTAGTAGTAGTAGTAGTAGTAGTAGTAGTAGTAGTAGTAATAATAATAATAATATTTAATGTCGAGGGTACATGACGAGAGTCCAATGTTTGTGATTGGTGAAACCAACCAAGGACTTGTAGGAAGGGAACCAGTATTCAAAATTAGCAGAGTAGAGGGTAGCACATAAGCACGTGCATGCACAAAATATGCACGTACGGACACACATAAACAGAGACGCAGATGGCCATGTCTCGCCACAGTGGAGTGGAGAAGTTGAAGTTTGCTGCTAGAGTAGTGGCAGCTTGAATAGAACTGCAAACATACATAAACAGACAGTCAAATAATGACGCTCTATAGAATTTGGTTATAGCTCAGTGTGAGACGGAGGAGTTGTCAAGGTCAGTATGTATGCGCATTGGTGAAGAAAGTCCACACAAGCACTGAATTGTTTATCACAACATATATAAAAATAAAAGCATCGATTAGTACGTTTAGTACGTTTAGTTCGTCATGTTAGTTCGCACGGTCACATGAAGCAAAATTAAACAAAAGCAATGGCGCAAACCAAACTATTTTTTAAGGAATGTGGATGCGGAAGTGTTAATGTCGAACAGGTCAAGGCCAGCAAGGACTTGTAAGATCAGGCCCAGTTTTATGGCAGAAAAACAAATTGCTAAGTGAAAGCAAAAAATTAGGGTGTTTACAGAATTCAAAGATTAGCCCCACAATGAAAAAGTGTACAGCAAGTTGGAGACAAATTTTACCATATGAAACTAAGTTGAATATGACACAGGGGCGCACGCACATTACCAGATGCAGAGCGCCAGGATAAAGAGAGATGCGCTTGTCGGAGATGTGGATGAGAGAGTTTCACATCGTTATTTGAGAACAAAAACTCTCTCTCACACACACTCACGCATTTTCACTTCCTACTGTGACGCAGTCTTGAGAAACAAATCTTACACACATGCTCACATCCTACTCCGATGCGGACTTAATAATTCTTAGAGGTTTTCCCTAAATAGTTAAATGTTAATTTGAGGGGAAAAAAACACAGATACGCAAGTTCACCAGAAAAGGGACAGTCAGTACAGGAACGAAAAACAAAAAGTTAATATATTTGAAATTCCGAATCCGTTTAGACCATTCAATATGCTCGTCTGTAAAAATAACAATAAACAAGGTGAAAATAATGAATCCGGAGCAGGATTGGAAATGTTTGGCGCATAGAATGCGCGCAAACTTTCACCATCACGAGTTCTCGTTTTCGGAATTTGGAAACGGGGAACTGCTCGAATCTCAGGATGTGGGGCGGATGTGATTTGAAACCCGCTCTCTCAGAAGTGTTTCCAGATGACAGTTTGCACAAATAAACGACGGCAATTCGAGAGAGGCGACCAAGTTTTCACTTGATGAGTATTATGTGCGGCAAGCAGTACTGTTTAGAATACATCTAAAATTGCGGTCGATCCCTGCGTGCCATAAGCGAGAACAATTGGAGAAGACAGTATTGCCATACCACAGTATGCTATATACTGCGGCATGCCTGATATTTCTTCTTGTACTTAAGAGTTACGAAACAATTTATATTAGTCTCTAGACAAGAAACGATTCTCGACCGTTGACATAAGTGCGACATATGTGTGCTCCACGATAAATCACCAAGTGGTGCCAAGATATTTCATGGAGCTAATATTATAAACGGCTTCACAATTGGTGCATATAATAATAATAATAATAATAATAATAATTAGTCCAGGAGAAACATAAGGATAAAAGTGCCCGCCAATCCACACACACGTATACTTTTACTGCGTCACTGCACATGTCTATCATTCCAGGAAAACTACCGGCGAGGAACGCTGCGGCGAAGTGCGAGGTAAAATTAAGGGAGTTCTGTTATTGGTCAAGGTACGATGGAGGAAACCCAAACTCATTTCTTCGCTCACAAGTGTTTCCCATAATGCCCCTCAACAAGTGGGGTCGCTACGGTTTTCCACATTGTCCATTTGTGTCCAGTTAGTGCCGACGCTCTTGTGTTTTGAGTTGTTTTCACGGAGTCATATGGACGTGCTTGTTTGTATGGTGGAGCTATTATATTCATTTAATCAAGCTGAGCGCTTTCGGGCTCATATGAAAGTTTCTTCACAACTAGAATGTTTGTTCATCACTAAAATGTGTTCACCACAAAATGTTTAACATGATTGTAAACCTGAGACTGGGGCAGAAAAGAGAACACAACAGAAGGTAGTAAAAGAGGAGGCAACGTCTCAACGAAGGTAGTAAAGGAGGAGGCAACGTCTCAATGAAACTCAGGTTTACAATCATGTTCAACTTACACCAGCTCGCCTGCACTCTGACTGTTTTTACAAAATAATTGCTTGTTTACCACTCCATGTTTGTTCACTAATAAATGGAGAGCAATCAAGTCGAACCAGAAGTGACAGTAATCAGGAGTTTATATAACATTATTCGGGCAGTAAAACCTGTAGCATGATCATTTATGTTGATCCTTCTTAGCCATCGCTCAACGGGCTCCGCGTTTCTGCTGTAATGCGATCCCGTGCATCAGTCATAAAGTTGCCTAGACAAAATCTTAGATTACGAGACAAGACTTCCCTTCCTTATGAGCCAGTGAGTAGCCGCAGGATAGAAGACTGAAAATCTCAAGCAGTCCGGTCAAAGACGTTTCATGTGATTTATAAAATTCGCTGTAGATAAAACGTAACTAAATCCGTCACGTTGCATTTTCGACGCTGCTTGACTGGCGCCTTCTGTTCAGCGCTAAACGCGGTCTGAGTTGTGTTAAAATCAAGCGCACATTGAAAGGGTGCCCTTTTTTGCCCACAATGTGTGAATAAGTTAAATCGATAACTGTAGCACATTTTCCCAATGCGGGCAAAGCGGTGCCGTCACAAACCTGAGGAATGTAGGCGACAATAGCATTTTGCCGCACTGCGCGAACGTCCTAAAGCTATCGCTTACACTTCTAGGCACATTTACAGAAAAACCTGTGCCGAAGCAGGCGAAGGCGCTGGCTTTCCCTGGGTTTTTGAGTGGATTAAAGTTGACGTTCAGCGATGAGCGGACAGGGGGACGCATGGAGAGAAACGAGGCAAAGCTCTGCGGGAAACGTGGGCAGAAGGTGACCAGTTTTGGCAGAACATATTTTATTTTTCGAGTTGCGTTTGAGGGGTAGAGATACTACAGTGAAATCGAACTCGGTGGAAGTTTCTAAAACTCTGCAACATTACGCGTCGGAACTGGAAGATGCCAAAGTGGGATTTCGTTTAACGCAAGTAGTGTTTGCAAACACTTATTTTTAACTTATCGTTACCAGGTGACGGTTCCTTGTGGTCGCGCCCATATCGACGGGTCGCCGGGGCTTTTTGCTCATTCTTCTTTGCGCGGCGCGTCCAATGCGAACATCCAACTTCTTTTTATTCACGTCATCAAGGAAGGGAATAATATATTTTTTTTTATTTTGCCACTGCGATGACAGACAACAAACACCGACACCGAAATTTCTAAAAAGTATCACAGGTAAAACTATCGCTTTAAGGGAGCTGTGAAATGCCATTGGATGCACCTCCGGTCAAGGCGTAAGGAACAATAAAAAGAGACGATGAAAAAGTAAGTTCAAGAAACATTGTTGAAGACTTCCATCTTTAAGAAAATTGGGAAAGGTTGGCACACTCTCCATGTCCATATCAGATTGAACGCACCATATGAGATTGGAACGCCCTCCCTTACAATATATTCATAGCCCCTAATTTTAATAAAGCACTTGATGATCATCCATCCTTTTTAGGTATTGCCATTGTGCTCTTGTGTTGTGAATATTTTTGAACATATGTTGTACAAACTTTTTTCCCCGTTGATTGTTAGTTATGAGAGTGTTAATTACTAAACATTATGAAAGCCATGTGTAATGATGGTTTACAAAAGGTAAGGGCGCAAACGAGCTGGTGGTGGTTAAACATTTCGACAAAAACCCCGAGACTTTGTGTCGAGTGTTGTGTTTTTGAGACTTTGTGTTTTTCCGTCCCTTTTTGTCCCAGTCTCGGGGTTTTTGTCGAAATGGTTTACAAGTCTTTTGTACCCCACACCTGCAAGGGCCAATCAAAAAGCCTGCAGTATATAATAAATAAATAAAATAAAATAAAATGCCATGTACACAGAATAAGTTATAGCCGGATACAAATTAAAGATGCGCGAAATAAATTACACCACGTATCAGCCACGGTACTGAATCTCACCAAGGAGGTTATAATGGGCAGGAGGTGGCGTCCCTATCCCCAATGCATGGAGCGAAGTGTAACGGAAGTAGGCGTGGCCACGAGCCTCAACGAGCATTTCTCGACGAATGGGAAGCCTAGTGAGTGGGCGC
This sequence comes from Ixodes scapularis, assembly GCF_016920785.2. Classification (NCBI taxonomy): domain Eukaryota; kingdom Metazoa; phylum Arthropoda; class Arachnida; order Ixodida; family Ixodidae; genus Ixodes; species Ixodes scapularis. The sequence goes on from NW_024609835.1 coordinate 250,775,294, forward strand.
CGCCATTAATTTCGGTGCAAACAACCGCGTTGCGATGACATTTCCGTGGCAACACGACTGTGTGCTCCGAAAGTAATGTCGGCACCCACTGTTATTTGAAACAGCGCTTAACGGGAGACTTTTAAACCGGTATGGTCGGAATTGGATGAGATTATTATAAACGAACGCCTGGTTGCCCAGCAGAAAGTAAGTGACCAGAATTGAGACGCTCTAGACGACGCACCGTGAAGGACTGGCGGTGCGCAACGCATGTTTTAATAAACAGCAGCAGCAGATCGCACGAGCGCGCATGCAAGCCAGGAGCGCACAGAACAACGGACTCGCGTCCAGTTCTGACTTCGCTCGCACATAATGTGGAACTAAGTATAAACACTCACGCTGCAAAGCATTTGCATCGTGGACGCCCACGGCGGACGCCGACCGCATCGAAAGCTAGCCTCGTGAAGCACACGCCGGAGCAGATGAGAAAGAAGACGAACCGCCCGTGCGCTACCCCACGGCCTCGGAACGGGTGCGCAAGGCAGTCTGGGATTAAACGCCTCTTCCGGCTTCACTCAGGCTGACGTGATGCCGGGCCCTGTCTGTTTAAACGTCCTTGGAATCGCACGCTGACCAACAAGGAAAGGCAGTAGCCATGTTGAGTTACGTGACGCCGAGGCTCGTAGAAGAGCTGCATGTCGCAGGAGGGAACGCGAGGCGTGGGCCCGGTACTCAGTTAAACGGCCTTCTCGGTCAAAGGTATCTTTTGTCAGCAACCTGCTTGTATTGTTCTGTTTTGAGAGTGATGACTCTGCATTCATTTCTACAGACTTCAGCGCGTCGGGGAGGCTCGCATTGAACTATTTGCGTATTGTGGAGGAACACTGGCTGGCAGTAAAGAGGGTGTGGGTGGATTTTCTAGCGCGTTCTGAACATGTACTGGATTATAGCCAATACTTTCACTTACCTCCTGGTAGGAAGCTCGGGTAGTTCTTAATGGGTTTGGGTGGCTCGAGCGGCTTGATAGCGGCGCCAGAGTTACCGGCCGCCTTGGGGGCTATGAAGGTGAACGGCGGAGGTTCGGGTGCAGCGGAGGGCGATGTGGGCGCGGGCGTGGTGGTGGTGAACAGCTGGGCAAAAGGCTTGCCCTCCTGTGAGGTCGTGGGGCAGCACAGCTTGGGCTTGTTTCTCCGAAAGCCGCATACGTATCGGCGTAGCACCGTCTGGTTTGTGATGACGTTGTCCAGAGTTGGGCAGGACCCCGTCAGCACGCAGCTGCCTTCCTCCTTGAATGGGGTCTGACAGTCTGTGGGTGGAAAGACGGAGGCCATTGAGACATCTCAGGCCTATTGTATGTGGTCTATGTGCGCGTTTCTTGGTTGTCCCTGAGATGAACGATGAAACAGGGAAAGGAAATATTGCTGACGCATCGTAATTGCCGATGAGTTCGCTCACGACCCGAATGCCCTCCAATTCTATGTGATAAGGCGAAAAATAAATGTTGGAGAAAATGCTACTCTTCTGCGAGCGGAAGAGTAATAGTAGTATAAGAAGTACAGCATACAAAAAATGGACGGCTTTTGCAGAAAAGCGTCCACCCATTTTATTAAAAGTTGGCCGGCACGACCGGGCAGAACGGGCTAAGGGTAAAAATTAAACAACTGAAATATTGCGCATGCGGGACACGACAATTTTTAAATTAATATGTATATATACATATATATATATGCACGCCAGGAAAGCGCACTTGAGGTGGTTGTTTGGAGTTGTAAAACATATTATTCATAAACATCGTGGACGTTTCGGCCTGAGAACGACCTTTTTTAAGACCCATCAATTTTGGAATAACACATTTTAGACACTACATAATTTGCCAGAATATTGGGGAGGGATCTAAATCAACTTATACAGTCATAATGAGCTTTTAATCTCTAGAATAAGCTGTACACTACAATTAAACTAGGCACTATCCGTAGTGGCAATATATGAAACAGATTATTCGACTGAGCAACCTGCAGTTTCCAAGTTATGAAATACGTTAAGATGGTGGATGGACCTTGTAACTGCAAGTTAGCGCTCGTCCTGTGTCCTACTTATTCTTTGTCCCGTCTTTTTTGCTCAACTTTTTTACCATGTACACATCATCATCCTGAAATTTTTGCACGAGATTAGCGGTCTAAGGTAGAATGAAAAAGTACTATGGCAAATTGTTCGAAGCGTGACGTTTCCGTGTTATGGCCAAATTTGTTTATTAAATACATGAGCGGTTATGGTAGTGCTGCCGTAACCCGCTAAGAGTTGGCGCAAGCATACGATGGCACATACTTCTGGGGATGTAAAAAGTTGTCATTCCCTTTTGCAGAAAAACTATGTTTTTTATTACTTCCTACAAAACACCAGCTCAGAGTTGAACCGCCTTGCCGATTCATCGCCTTCTTTAAAGACTTCTCATCCTCCTAGACCGCAATAACTGAACACCTCTCTAAGCTTGCACTCCTTATTTTTTATATTTGGTTTGTTTGTTTGATCATTATACTCCTTGTTTATGCATTTCTAATACCATGTACCAACTCTCTTTGTAACGCTGCTGGGGGCTTATCGGTATCATAATAAAGAAATAAACACGAGCGTGGTCTGCATTTTATTGTCTGCCGCCTTTCGCTGCATTTACCTCACTGTAGACCTTTCAACATCTCGGGCAAAAGCAAAGAGGTCATCGCATATCTATGTTTATCCATTGGTATTTTTAGAAGGAGGGTGTTAAGTATGAGCAAACATGCATCGATTGGAAGAGACGTTTCAAAGCGCTTATTATGTAGATGTATTTATGTCATTATTATTGTGCAGTGCCTAATTTTGACTGCAATAAAAGGACTGAAGCAGTGGGCTCCTGTTTGAAGGTACACAATACCAGTACTTTTCAGTTACCACCATAATAATCCCCTTTCAGCTACTCAAGATTCTCCTTAGGCGCTATACTGAATATTTTACCATCTATCTGTTTTAGAATGCTGCTGCCGAGTCGTACCTGACCGAGATGTTTTTTTTTTCACTTTTAGAAGAATCCTTGCATTCTGAGCCCCGACTCGAGCATTAAACATGAATTTAAGGGGAATTTTCGTCGCATTAGCGCTGCGCGGTAAATGCTCCGGGGAGCTTTGATTGCATTGTGCCTGTCTTGAGTAGGTCAAACTTCGTTAGCAGCCAGTGTTGCCGAATAAACGCAAATCTCGCTTGTTGGAATAGTCCAGGAGGTGGTCTGAAAAGATCGCCTTTCACTGTGGACCCGGAATTTCAGAGTGGTTCAATCCAATGTCTGGAATATGCGTTCGACAACTCGAGGAACTAATGATTTATGTGCGGCTGTGCTGTCAAGCAGTTCTAAAGACGGGCCGTGTTATCACGCGGTGCATGTACCGCAAGCGGCCGTGATTTTGTTCTGAGTAGATGTAAGCTGGAAACCCCACTTTACGGCGCTGGTAGCCTTTCATTACTGTTACAAGTGAATAGCGTGCCCTGTTTAGCGAGATTGTTTTAGAGTAACCCTATATAGGTAACTTATGAAGTTCTTCCCGTGGTTGTTTCTATACTGCTCTAGGTCTCAAGGTTGTGCAGCCCCTCCGGCGAGTGAAATTCAACATTTCTCGGGAGCGTTTTGCTTGCGCGTTATTCCGCTTTTTTATGTATCTCGCGGACGCTAATGTGGCAATATGTTATTGGTTGGTAAATATTTTCAGACAAAAGACAACAAGAAAAAAGAGACTAAATAAAAAAAAAGATCTTATTGTCTTGATCGTAAACAGATGCTGACGCTCCCCTGTAAATGATTGTGAATCGTGGTTGAGTGAACGCTGCAGTGGTGCTTTATGTTCGATGCAGGCATTATATTGGAGCGTCTTAAGGGCGCGCCTGCGCCTCCTAACCGAAATAAACAGGCCTATTTAAGCCCTCTCACTGAAGCGACCAAATTATTTACAGAAATGCCCCTCTCCACGATCCCCCTCCCTCCCTTCCCACGGTTACTGGGCCAGTAATCTGGGTGAGACACCGCATGACGAAACAGCAGGTCGTCTGTTTTGAAGAATGTGCACAGGAAACGCGAAAGAACGCCGAGTGCACCACCTGTAAGCAATATGGCAAAGTATTGTCGCGAATGTAGAAAGTAAGCTATATCATAACTGGTCCTCCAAGTAAGCATAATCACCTGACAACAGCCTTACTTTTTGACAGCATATCTCGTTTTCTGCTTTTCTACAAATGCATGCAGAACAGCACAAAGCTTAGTCAGTCTTTATTTAAAATAAGACACAGTTTCGGTAAAACTAGGCTAGTTGTGACCCACTTGGAAACAGAAAACAAAATGCATTTCTTTTTTACTAAATAATAATACCCAGATTTTCCCTTGAAGGTGATTTCAATGAGTCTTCTTTTCGCTCGAAAAACTTAGTTGCGGTGAAAAGACGCCATCGCTGAGGGACCCCAATAAATATAAATGTCCCCCAAAATGACCTGGTTGTCCGCTGTTAAAGGGATGCTTCGCTTGAATCCTGGTAACGGAGCCAGATCTTGAGTCTCTTGCTTATCTGAGCCTGAGTCCAAGCAAGTAAATATTGCACGAGTGAAGTTGGCTAAATATGAATAACCAAACAGGTGTGTTCTTGCAGTTTGCATGTGACATATAGTACAGTTAAACACCAAATTTCCTCAAAGGGTCGGCGTTGCCTTTTCCCTTAAAACAACACAAAACAAACAAAATAATTACGTTACGTAAGGTGACCTTCCGGAATTGGTGTGTAGAGGTCATGTTAGGTGCCCCACTGAGCGCAATGAGAACACGCCGTTAGATAAGGATGCAGGCCAGTGGTACCATGCATTGGGTGGTGTGGGAATTCAGCAATGGCGAAGGAGCAGCTTGCGGATTGCCAAGGTTAGGAATATCGACCGGATAAAAGAGCATCTGTCTTTGACTGTGACTGTATACGTTATGAGCACGTGTTCGCTAACAATACATGTCGCTTATCGCGCGCGCAAAAAAAGTCAAGAACTTACTTCCACTCGTCTGTTGTGCCACAGCTTGATGCGCCAGGAACACAGCCAACACCATAACATAAGTTGCCATCTGAAACAAATAGGGCATCGTGAAAGACAGCTGTAACTTTCTGAGCCAATTTAAAATGTGCCTTCGCAGGTAGTTATTTTATGAAAGAGGTATACTTAGTACTACCTTATTTAAGTAATTTAGTGAATGATCCTATATTTCAGTGATAATCTGCATAACATGTTCCACAACAACACTACGGGTCGTTTGGTGAAAGTGAGACTTGGCAGAATCTCTGATGTGCTTCATTGAAAAAAAAAAGAAGCTGCCAATAATGATATTCCCAGTGGAAGCAAGAAGAAACGGAAGAATGCAAGCCCAGTTCGGTTTCCCGTCTGAAGGATAAGCTGCGGACGGGAAGGGAACGGCTGCCTGAAAGGAAGAGATATGACAGCAGGTGAGTTCCTTTAGGGGGATGGTACTACAAAGTATAGGTGCTAGAATTGCAGTTGATATGCAAAATGTTTGCTTAAAAAAGCAGCTTGTTTTATGGACCAGAAAAATTAATTAATTATAACCGCGGAGTCCTTTGATTCCGTTTTAAATTATACCTACTGCCGTAGAGAGGTTAATAACTTTGTAGATGCTTTACCGCAAGCACGGGCTTTTGCCCTCCATCGGGTTTTGGCCAAACGTGCGACCAGGTGTTATCTAAGGGAGAAGCTCCATCTCGAGAAACCATCTATACGCTACTTAAACTGTCACCAACTGTAGTTATTAAAATTGAATTTATTGTCAAAAGTTAGGTTTACCTAATACAAATATATAAAAAGCGGTTCCTAAATTGTATCCGCCCATAGAAGTTTGGGCCGTCGCATGTTTGCGCCATAATGCCGCGCGCGAAGCTGGCCAAGCAGGCAGCGCGCTTGTGGCAATATGGCGCAAGCATGCGGCGGCAAAAACTTCTGTGGGCGGATACATTTTGGGAACCGCATTTATATTTAGAGGGTTATGACTACCCTCATATAGAAGGACATGTAATTAATACAAATATATGACAAAACACCTTAACGTTTCACTTTTGAACAATTTGCCATGTGACTGGTTTAATATATTTGATATGCCATATTTTTTGTGACGAAATTTCAAGATGATAACTCAAGTCCTTGAACCGAAAAGTGTTTTAGGTTTGCCACCACGGATAGTATCTTAGTTGTTCGAAGTATAATGCGTTTTTACACCAACATACTCGATATTATTTTACGTTTTAAGTAAAATCCTTTTCCATTACATGTCGAAAATCGTGGTTCCTACCATGTTTCTTTACATGCATAAAACATTTTGAGAGGCCGCTCTGTCAAATTTTTGACAAACAGCCCAGTTTATACGCACGAAATTTAAAGATGCAACGAAACAAAACATTCTCAATTCAGATATTGTTACCCAAAAGAATCACTAACGTGCAGAGTACCTTCAGTTTTTCATCAATTTATTCGCTTGGGTTTCTGGGACTGATTTGCCAAACCAGGTGACTCTCAAGCGGATTCCTAGATGGTGTATTTATGGTGATAAATCAATCTACATGCTCCAAGCATCCAAAAAACCCGAAATTACACTCATGAAGGCACTTGACCTACTACCAAAACTGGTAACGGACAGGAGACGCTAATAAACGATGCGGCAGAAATGAACCGGAATCAAGTTCTACTCGACAATTAAATTGAAGCCCTGCTTAAGAAATTCACTGCGATTGAAACAGAAATACCTTTTTTTTTTTTTTTTAATAAGCTTCAAAGGTGATATGCACGAAATAGGTGCCCTCTTAACCAGTCTATGAGCGAACGTTGCTGCGGTCTCCTCTAGACTGGATGACTTGAAAAATAGATCAAGAAGAAACAATTTGTTGATTTTATGAATCATTGAGGAACCTAATGAAACATGGTCACGTTCTGAATTAAAAGTAAGTGAGTTCGGTCAAAAGAACCTAGAGGAGACCTTGGCAAAGAACAACATGGAACGTGCTCATAGGCTAGGCCGCACAAATCTAGAAAAGCCAAGACCATTTATTGTTAATTTCTCATCCTTGAAAGTCAAGCAGCGCATTCTATCCCAAGGATTCCAACTCTTAAACAGTGTCTTTCTAGTCGGCGAAAATGTTTCGGACAAGACCAGACTTGAACGCAAGCAGCTGTTGGAGCAGGCAAAATCTCAGGAAAGGCCATATAAGCTACGTTCCAATAAGCTCAGCATTTAAGGGGCCATGCAAGGACTTTTCTACTGGTTTTTAATTTCCACCGAACCTGAGCGCACTGAACGTAGTAGCTTAGTGAAACTTTTCTTTTGTCGAAATTCGCTTTATTTTAAAAGTTATAGGCTAATTAAAATTACAAAAACAAGCAAAAAATAACCTCCCTCATGACGTCCTTGGTTGCTTGAGTGGCCGTGAACTAGAGGAGGGATAGTAAGCTCAGCGAGCGCTCACGGCTGCCACACTGCGTGTCGACGACGCGAGAGGGCGCCACTAAAGCGTGTTCTCGATAGGCTGTATACAGCGGGCAGCCGGAGCGGCTCTCATTGCATTTTCTGCGCGATTAAACAATAATTCGGCATGACACTTCATTGGCCACAAACGACACCAAACACGGGGTAAAGATCAGTTCAGAACGGGAGCCACTTCGCGCTGCCGTACCGCGAAAGGGCCAAAATGCAAGACGAAGCAACTCGCTGAAGGCCTTCGGAACGCTTGGAGCCGGTCGGATTTTCCTGTCCGTAAACGACCGCAGCGCCGCCGTGTGCATCCGGGATCTTTCCGTGTCGGCGCCTGATCCCACTACTCTTTTCTAGTATGCGCCGCCTTTTCCACCGCTTGGTGGCGGGTATGTCGACGGGTCATTTCTTGTGTCCGTACTTTATAAACTGCATTTGTTTCTTTTCTGATCTAAAATACTGAACAAAAACCTCTATTATAAATAATTTAAACGGTTCGCGTCACTTATGTTTTGTATTTCGACTAAAAAGAAGCTTTTAGCGGCTCTGACCAGTAGTAAACCTAGGACCTAAGACGTCACATTTCGCGCGCTTTCGGTACCGCGGGTTTCCCCCGTCGGTGGAGGAGGTTTCGCGTCGTCCGATTAAAATATGACGCACTGGTATTTAGTTACTCTCTCCGTTCCCGCTGGCTTGCCCGAACCCTAAGAGACGTGGAAACTGCAAAAAAGGTAGACGCTTAAACATGATTGCAGGGCCCCTTTAATGGGGGAGTCTAGATTTATGCTAACACCGAAGGATGCGTAAAAGAAAAAAATGCCTAGCAGCTACCGTTTTAAACTTGGTATACGATAAGAACCACGCGCGAAATTACAATTATGATTATAAATTGTTGTAGTTTCAAAAAATAAGTGGAAGAGTTTGCCGATCTTATCGCCCTGACAAAACCGAGTGTTGTCATTGGTACGGAGTCCTCACTGGATGACACCATTCGTGATACTGAAGTTTTTCCTTTCGGTTATGTTGTGTACCGCCGAGACGGAAATGTGCATGGTGGAGGAGTTTTCGTGTTAGTTCATGAATTCCTTCAAACCTTTCAGATCAGAGTGAATGGTTTGAGATGTGAATCTGTATGGTGTAAGATTACTACAGAAAATGGAGAATGTATTACTGTCGGTTCTTTCTAAAAACCTTCTGGTCGTTACGAACGCGCAATGTTTTTTTTTTTTCCATTTGATGTTCTGTCAACCATAGACACAGCCAATCAGGTGCTTGGTGGCGATTTAAACTTCCCAGATTTGGAATGGGCAGGTGGTCAACCCGCAACGTTGAATACCGCTAGGTCATATAAAACGTTCCTCAAGTTTGTCTCGAGTTCTGATTTTCACCAGAATCTATCTTTCCCCACAAGGTTAGGTACAACAAGGGCGACAACTTTAAACTTGCTTTACTTAAAAAAAGAAAAAAAAAATCTCAGCAAAACGACCCTCTTGCATTTTCCCCACAATTCCAATGCGAGGGAGAGAGGGTGCCTGGGGACTCGTCCTTGGTGCGAGGTACCATAATTACACACCCAGTCCCCTGCTCGTCTCGGCTTCCCCCTCCCCTCGCGTCGGCTTCGAGTGAAGGTCGGTAAACGGGGAAGCGAGAACTTCCCTGTTGCTTTATAGCAACAGGGAAGTTCTAATATTAACTGTCTCTAGCCTTCCTGGAATTAGTGATCATCAAGTCGTAGTTGAACGAATAACCAATATATTTGAAATCAACAGGCCATATTTACCTAGGAAAGTCTTCATTTATGAGCGCGGCAACTATGACGGTATTTAAAATAACCTATGTGGCTATTTTTCTGAGTTTAGAGAGCTCTCTTACCAACTCTACTTGGAATCTCTTTGGAAGCTTTTCAGAAATAAAGTAAACTTCTTAGTCAACGTATTCAATCCTTCCAAAGTACTCGGTTGCAGGCGACGTACAAACAAGCCGTGGGTGAATGGGGTATTACGCAGACTTGGACGTAGTTCAACTACTCTACTCAAACTACTGTAGTTTAACTACCTTTTCGAGTAACTTGGTAACTTTCAATTACAACTTGATTTGGGTAATTAGTAGTTTAACTTAACTACTGTTTTCAGGTAACTTCTACTCAAATTACTAACTGCTATCGAAATTATATAGTCCTAATTTTGCCCATCACGAAAGTTTGAGCGCAGAAATGAATAAGACGCCGGCAGATGAAGTGGCATTCCCGAAGAAGGGGCCCCCTTGTTCGGGGAGGCGTCCTTGGGCCAAGGTGGCGACGAGCAGCCAAAACATAACACCGGCACACACGAACGCAGGAAGAGATGCTTAACAAACCTTGGTCAGGTATTGACCTAATCCGGTAATGCACGCAGGCGCCGCGTTTCCAGCTGCAATCGTAAAAGACGGGTACCCGAGAGTTGTTGTTTTCGTGTTGCCTGTCTTTAGTGAGTTCTGACTCAAGCGGTAGGTTCCACGGGAGGGCCACTGGAATGACCTCGCAGCTGGGCGCCTGTTCCCATGGTCGCCTTGTCGTCAGCGCATACGCCTTTGCAAAGCCGGACTCCCCCGCTCACAAGCCCTGGTACGGATAATCTGTTCATGGTAGCGCGTTTCCGCTTCCAGCTGCAACTGTATACGAGCGACGATGCTTGTTCACGTAATCCTTTGCGTCCTTCCGACCATCCATGCCTGGGAGACCTCCTCTTTGTTAAAAACGATTTACTTAATTGTCAGGCGTGTCAGGCACGTCAGAATATTGTAGTCGGCGGCGAGTATTGCGAGTTACCCTTGGGAGATCCTTTTGTTGGACCTGGCGTCAGCGGCGAAGTATACTTCGGTTCCATCTTCTGTTAAACCAAAACAATTCTTTTTTCTGCAGTAGCGTAGCACTAGCACTACAACGGGACGCGCAGTCGCCCGGATGATCTCATCGTCGTGGCGCGAGACTTGAACCCTTGACGGTCTGGTGCACTTGCTCTGCGTACTCTCAGAACGACGTCGGAATAAATAGGGGCCAGTCATAACAATCTCAACTTGACGAAGAAAAATGAAAAAAGGAGGAAAGTTTGTTAAAAAAGACCCTCTACCCGAGGCAAACCTCACATGTTTCGTCATGAGCACCTAAGATGCCGACACTCGCTTACCTGACCCTGCACAGCCTGTTTCTCAAATTCAACGCTGCCGTTCCATCCAGCCCGTCGGTGGAACGTCTATTTAGCTTGGCTGGGGACGTCTTTAGAAGGAAAAGGGGAAAACTTTCATATCAAGAACTTTGAAGAACTGCGAGCGAATAAACTATTTTGGCGAAAACGCAAGCCAGAAATAGACTGCATTTACTTTAGGCTCGCAGGGTTTTTCATTGATCGAAACTGTTGTTCATTTTGCTACCACAAAAATATTAAAAAGTAACTTCGAAAGTAACTTCAAAGTAACTCGCTACTTTTTACAGTAGTTAGTAGTTTACTGAATTACTATTACAAATGCGTAATTTCTACTCTACTCCAATTACTTTTGGCGTCGATACTCAGTAACTTAACTTAACTACCTTTTCTGAGTAATTTGTACATGTCTGGTATTACGTTCCTTGGTTAAAAAGAAGACGCATGCATACCTGAGATATTGATGAAAGAATGACTCATTTTCACGTTTACAATTAGCCGAAATAAATAAACAATTCAAAACCAAATCGGATGAATGCAGGCTAAAATTGAATTCGCCTCTTGATGAAAAACTGAGAAAAACACCGAAAAAGTTTTGTAAATATGTTAAATAGCAAAAATAAGACCTCAATCGGCATTCCTCCTATTAGTGATTGCGGACAACTTGTAAGTAAAGAAGGAAAGAAAGCCACACTCTTCAATATTTATTACCATTCCGTATTTTCATCATCTCACCAAGGGTTCCTTGAAAAAAAAATGGATGAAATCGAAACTTCTTACGACGGAATACTACATTTGATGAACGGATTACAGGTCAACAAAGCAATTTGTCTCCACGGTATACCCGATCTTTTTCTCACATCATGCTCTGGCATCATCCCATCAGATTTAAAAGTCCTCCTTAAAAAGTCTATATAATGCCCATATATAAAAGCGGTCCAAAAGACCAGGTCCAAGATTACAGAGACATTTCCCCCCTTTGGACGTGCTGCAAAGTAATGAAACACATTATTTACAGCAACATTTTCAATCACCTCGGAAAAAACTGATATCTTGCTACTGCACAACATATATTTATTTAGAAAATCATTTTCCTGCGCCACGCCGTTGCTTGAGTTCTATCATGACCTTGCAACTTCATTTGACGAAGGGCTACACGTAGATTGCGTTTTTCTTGATTTTCAAAGAGCATTCGACACAGTACCTCACGCGTTCATTGTCCATAAGCTAGCTACGTTAAACGTTCCATGCAACATCCTTACATGGCTCAGCAATTACCTATATTAAAGAAAGCAATCCGTTTAAATCAGCGGCAAAATCTCTCGTGATGTTGGCGTTACGTCCGGAGTAACACGGTGGTAGGTATTGGGACCACTTTTATTCTTAATTTCCAGCAATTATATCATTAACTCCGTACAATCAAAAATACGCCTTTATGCTGATGACTGCATACTTTACTATGAAATTTATAACACATCCAATCGCTTTTCTTAGCGGAAGGATCTCTGTCGTATTTCCGCCTGGTGCGAAACATGGGGAATGATTTTGAGCATAATCAAGTGTAATCATGCATGTTTGACACGCAAGACCCATCCCGTCTCCTTCAAACGCATCATCAGCGGAATGTCTTTACCAACTGTGTCTGAAGTCAAATACCTAGGTGTATATTTTACAAAACACCTTTCGTGGGCCAAGCACGGGGACTACACAACCCCAAAACCAACCAGAATGGTGAACTTTATTAGACGTAACTTTAAGGATTGTCCCAAGCTCACCAAACGAACACTGTATCCAAGCTATATTAGAGCGATTGTTGAGTACGCCTGTTTCTCCTGGGGTTGCCACCAGGCCTATCTTGTCGACAAGCTAGAGGCAGTTCAAAATAAAGCAGCAGGTTTTATATCGGGTAATCATAACTTTGTATCAAGTGAGACTCAACTAAAAATACGATAAGGATAGATAACTGGGCGAGTTGGTGAGAGTTCATGTTGAAAAAACAGCGCGACTAAGACGAGGACACAGAGACGAAGAGAACACAAGACAAAGCGCTGACTATCAACTGGTTTGTATTACACACTAAGGAAGAATGACAATGATATGAAAAACATGGAGTCAAATGTTCGCGCGCTTGCTTGGCGCCTCGTGAAATATGTCCCTTTCTTCTTTTTTCCCCGATCGTAGATTGGTCTTCTTCCTTCTTTCCACGGGAGCTTTTGTCACCCTGAATCCAAAAACTTCATCTCGCTGGGAGTTAGAGTCACCGATGGTTGGCTCACACACGAACTGTTGTTCTTCGTGATGTGGTAAGCTTCTATCATTTCTCGACATGTTTGGTCGCGGTGTTGAAACAATATACTGGTGTTTTCGAAGCGTGGTTCGCAACCGCAATCTCTGCAATGTATCGCTAGATGGGAATTAGCGGTGCCCTTCAAGGAGCTATGGTGCTCTCTTAGTCTGATGTTTAAGCACCGGCCAGTCTGCCCGATATACCAGTGCCCACAAGAGAAGGGAATGCGGTAAACCACGCCTTTTACACACGACACGAACTGCATCCCATGCTTTACCTTACATGTGTTATATTCTGATCTTGCTTTACCCTCCTTGCGTGCACGTACAGCAGAACATAATCTACTTAGTTTGTTTTGAGCTGAAAAAACAACGTTCACTTCGTATCTGGACGCGACTTTTTTAAGTCCGTGTGAAATGCGGTGAAGATAAGGAATGACTGAAACTTTCTTTTTTTCTTTTTTAACTGGTTCTTCTAGCATGGAATTGGAACTATTCTTTACGATTTTTATTAAACTATCGCATGCTGATGAAATAATCGAGTCTGGGTATCCTGAATCCCTAATCCTTTGAATTTGGGAAGTGAAGCTAACGCCCATTGTGTGAACACATGATTTTGTTAAGGCGGATTTCAAACAAGAATACACTATCCCTCTTTTGACGAGTTTCGAATGTGCTGACTGGTAGTTTAGCAAACTCTTTGATGTTCTAGGATGATACAACCAACAAATGTTGGTTGTATCATCCAACATTTGTTGGATAAAACCAACAAACAACAAACGCAACACTTGGCAACACGCCATCTCGGGATATTTACAAAAACAACGAAATTCCCTTTCAATCGTTGACCCTTTACGCATCCCCAACTCCAAGGTTGTTATCGAATTTCTAAGAGACAGCAATCTAGAGGGGTGCACAGCATTCAGCATTGATGTAGAGGACTTATACTACTCTTTGCCTCATGATGACCTCATGGTAAGCGTTCAAGAGTGCATTTTGGAGTATAACAACGAAACTAAGTTTAGAACGCAATGCGGAATAACAGTTGAACATTTCCTTGAACTATTATCCATGTATTTAAAATCTACTTTTATAGCGTGGGAGGAGAAAGTGTTCATTCAAAAGTCAGGTGTTTGTATAGGGTCGAGAGTAGCGCCTGTACTGAGCGATATTTTCCTCGGGAAGATAGGCAGAGCTCTAGTTCAAAAATTGAAAAATCACACCATTAAGATCTTTAGGTATGTTGATGATTTTTTGGTATTTGTTGAAGACTCCAATTGTGAAAAAACACTAGAATACGTCCTTAAAGTATTCCATGAGCTTGGCCAAGGCCTTAGGTTCACTTATGAGACCCCAAAAGAGAGTCGAATTCAATTTTTAGATCTCCTCGTTGAATTTAAAATAGAACACATTTGTTGGTTGTATCATCCTAGAACATCAAAGAGTTTGCTAAACTACCAGTCAGCACATTCGAAACTCGTCAAAAGAGGGATGGTGTATTCTTGTTTGAAATCCGCCTTAACAAAATCATGTGTTCACACAATGGGCGTTAGCTTCACTTCCCAAATTCAAAGGATTAGGGATTCAGGATACCCAGACTCGATTATTTCATCAGCATGCGATAGTTTAATAAAAATCGTAAAGAATAGTTCCAATTCCATGCTAGAAGAACTAGTTAAAAAAGAAAAAAAGAAAGTTTCAGTCATTCCTTATCTTCACCGCATTTCACACGGACTTAAAAAAGTCGCGTCCAGATACGAAGTGAACGTTGTTTTTTCAGCTCAAAACAAACTAAGTAGATTATGTTCTGCTGTACGTGCACGCAAGGAGGGTAAAGCAAGATCAGAATATAACACATGTAAGGTAAAGCATGGGATGCAGTTCGTGTCGTGTGTAAAAGGCGTGGTTTACCGCATTCCCTTCTCTTGTGGGCACTGGTATATCGGGCAGACTGGCCGGTGCTTAAACATCAGACTAAGAGAGCACCATAGCTCCTTGAAGGGCACCGCTAATTCCCATCTAGCGATACATTGCAGAGATTGCGGTTGCGAACCACGCTTCGAAAACACCAGTATATTGTTTCAACACCGCGACCAAACATGTCGAGAAATGATAGAAGCCTACCACATCACGAAGAACAACAGTTCGTGTGTGAGCCAACCATCGGTGACTCTAACTCCCAGCGAGATGAAGTTTTTGGATTCAGGGTGACAAAAGCTCCCGTGGAAAGAAAGAAGAAGACCAATCTACGATCGGGGAAAAAAGAAGAAAGGGACATATTTCACGAGGCGCCAAGCAAGCGCGCGAACATTTGACTCCATGTTTTTCATATCATTGTCATTCTTCCTTAGTGTGTAATACAAACCAGTTGATAGTCAGCGCTTTGTCTTGTGTTCTCTTCGTCTCTGTGTCCTCGTCTTAGTCGCGCTGTTTTTTCAACATAAAAATACGACTTGATGTAATTCCATTATCCCAGAGAAGGTGGTCAATGTGGTCAAAATTTGATCACAGCACTTTTAATAATTATTTCGGCATTGACAAATATAAGTACATGCTCCCTGCCAACTACTCATTAGGAAGGCATGATCACTCCGAAAGAGTGCAAGAGTATAAATGTAGAGCGGATGTGTGATACTCCTTATTTTCATGCACAGCAAGCACCCGAAATTCGCTGCAAGAGGAAATAATTGCTACAACTTCTAGTACTTCATTCTTCAACCATGTGTCAAATGATGCTTCATAGACCTAAAACCAACTGATTTTATTGTTTTCATGTTCGGCCTCGCGCATTTTGTACTTTTGCTTAAATATTTGTGTGCCTCTTCCTCGCACAAATGCCTTTTTGAGGCGATGCGATGTATTCTGAATGAACAAATACACCCAGTTATTTTCTTTCACTATAAGAGTCTCCGTCATTAGACATAACATGCTTTCTTTGGAACTTACTACTGACCCATCTTTAATAAGTTCTTTGTGTCCTTTCGATGGCATTTGCGAACACTAAGATTTTCATTGCTTTATAAATATTAAGAAACCGAAATTAGTGGGCATGAAAAAAAAACAATTGTTTAGTATGGGGAACTATGACATGATAAATTCTAAGCTCTTGGACTATACTTCGTTACTTTTAATAAGGAGTTTAATTATCATAATTTCAACGAAAATTGGACACAGTTGAAAGACAAACTATCTGACACTATCGAACGTTACATCACGTCCACAACTATTCCAGCTATTACTTCTAAGCAGTGGTTTAACCTTTCACTCCGTCGCCTATCGAACAAAATGTTAATCAACAACCCAGGTAAATTTTGGATTGTTACTCGTCAAAAACCCTTTTCAGACATCAAGCTAGTTTGTAGTTGTGGGGAATATATTCTGATTGATGAGTCTACGAATGTTCTTAACAGTGTATTTTTAATGTCTTCCTTGTATCCCAGTCAATAACTGTGGCCCCTTTAGTAACTTCTAATGTTTTTTCCTGCGGATCCTATTGTCCTTGACTTAAATGGCAAAATCAACAATCTAAAATCACTAAACTCTCGTCATCGTGTGCAATAGATAATATTAATAACGAAATGTTAATGAATACCAAACTTTCATCCCAACGGTTCCTCACTAAGCGTTTTCAGCAGTTCCTAGAAACAAAATTGGAACCCTCCGATTTAAAAACTGGCAAGGTTATACGAGTGTGCATGTCCGGCAGTAAATTCTTTTCACTAAATTACCGCCCGATATTACTTGCATGCATTTGCAGAAACCTCCTGGAGCACATTATCTACAAACACCTTATTAACTTCCTGGAATCCTGCGAATTCTCGACAAACGCACAGCATTGCTTCCGGAAAAAATCATTAGTCAACTTCTCCTTTTTATTAACGACTTGTTTAAAACTCATGACTCTGGCCTTCCTACTGAAGCCGTTTTCCTTGACTTCGCTAAAGCATTCCACAAGGTCCCTTATAGTCGTTCATTGTTTAAACTCTCTTTACTAAAAATAAATATCCAAGTTTTAATATGAATTGAATTTTTTTTGCCATCGCTATTAATTTGTTTTCTGCTAAAAACATTGTTTCCTCCTTTGCTTCAGTTGCTCCCGGTGTTTCGCTGGGAACTGTCCAGGCCGTCTGCTTCGTTTAAATTATATTAACGACCTCGCTCTTCAACTCTCGTTAACCACTCATCTTTTTTCTGATGATTGTGTTATTTACCCACCAATAAAACCTCCCAACTTTCATCGTATTCTACAGTATGATATTAAAAAAAAAATTGTTGACTGGTGTTGTGCCTGGCAAATATATTCGGACGTTACCAACGGCATGCATCAATCTATCTTTTACGAGCTTCTATCCATAACTTCATTAGCAATAAACGGCGTTTCCCTTCAGAATGCTAGTTATTATGAAATATAAGTGTGCATTTAACGGTGAACCTATCCTGCAATGTTAATATTAATAAAACATTTTCGTCTGAGGTAAAAACACTTTCCTGCGACGGATACAACCAATCACTTGGTTACATCCGTCGTAATCCTAAATTTGTCGCTTCTCACCCAAAAACAACTTCTTTGTATTCCTGTTGTTCGTCATAAAGTAGAATATGCTTAATGTATATGGTACCCTCACCAATCTGGGCTAACTAATGCAATCGAAGCAGTTCAAAATCGGGCTGCTCGCTTTCCGATTGCTTCCGTCTTTTAAGTGTTGATCCGATATAATCACAACTAACCCTTGACGATGTTTCGTGGTGTCATAAATTTCCCGGCTTTGCCTTCATAGAGTTTATTATTCTGCACCTAAGAACGGTAAGAGTTTCTTCTTAGCCCTCCCAGCTATATTTTAGCAAGACCCGAAAACTTTTTCAAGGTTTCGCGGCCCAAGACTACCTTTACAGCATTTAAGAAAAGAGACTGGAAGTACTCTAGCCAACTGGTTTAAATTTCCCGACGTTTCGCGGCCTGCTCGGTCGCTTGTTCACGAATGACTTATTTGGCTGGCAGATTTTGCCGAAAACCAGGCAGATTTTGCCGAACTGTTTACTTTTCATCCACAACATTTCAACATTCTCTCCTTCCCGCTACCATTAGGGACTGGAATGGCCTACCCTGTGGCATTGTCACCATCCACGATAACACCAAGTTTCGCATCGCACTAACCACCGACTCCCCTCTCTAATGCCCCTAGGGTAGCTGAGTGTATTTGATAATAAATAAAAATAAATAAGTATACTTGAGTCCCACTAGTGCAAAGAAGCTTGTGTAAAGTTAAAGAAAATATTTCAAGCGCATATAGTAGCCCTTCAAGAATTATTCAGGAAGAAAGGAGCGTGAAAAACACAACCTTTCTAAAGCTGTCGCTGACATCGGTGTCAAGTCGCTAGCCCCTGTTAAATAAGAAAGAACCAAGTCAAATCTAATCCAGAATCTTCGGCTTTACCGTGGCTCTAGACTTTACCAAGTTATGCTGAAACTCCGTTCGGAATTTTCTGAACAAAACGTCCAGTTAAAGTGTATATTAAGAATAGTTTTAATATGTAACGTATGCGTTTAAAATATTGTAATTTAAATGTACTTTGTATTTTATCGGTGCGGTCTGCGCGTCAGCCCTGTCTGTCAACCATAGGTGTACATATTAAAAAGTATACCTTTAAAGTATCATTAGTAAATTAAACATAAACATTAGGCGCACTTCACGAAGTGCTTTATAAAAGTACAAAACTAGTACACTTTTAGTGATAATTTTTGCCAAAGGCGACACGTTATGAAGGTGTACTAAAATAAGAAGGAAAATCTGAAAAATGTGGCTCTAACCAAATCTCAAAGGGAAACCCAACGTTCCGAAATCAGCTCGGTTTCTTCTTTAAGTGTGACTGAGAGCACGCGGAACAGCTGCAGCTTCTAACCTCAACGTCTTCACGAAAGATATGTAAAAAATGAGAAAACCTAAAAATCATATTTTTAGTTATGGAGACGGTCACCCTCTTCAGCCTTCCTGTCAGGTCGCGGAGGTCATGTGCGTACAGAAAGGGCAAGGCTCCCAGGCCTGTTTAGGTTTCCTTGTATACGCTGGCTTTGCCACGACTCCCAAAAATACATTTTTCGGATATTTGGCTGTTTGTCAACCACGTGCGCGTTCGCGAAGTCATTGCAATGGTCTAGGGTATCTCAATATTAGTACGCACAATTCGCGCGACAAGGTACATACACGGGAAAGAAAGAGAAGTCAGGACAATGCGCTTTTAACCAACTTTTAACAAACTTTAACCAAAACCAACTAACCAAAGTTTAACCAACTAGGCCATCAAATTCTTTTGCTATCGCAACACTCAACGTCGCTGCGCTCATTGTTGAACTTCCGCACGTCGTTCTTGTGTTGGCGGATTCACTCAGGAAAGTTCTTCGCCTCGCGGATGTAGGTTGCGGGGCACTCTGCGCATGAAAGAGTGTGAACCACGCCCTGTGCTCTTTCTCCTGCCAGATCTTTAGATCTTGGCCTGAACCTTTACACTGTGACGGGAGCTTGTGGGTAACTAAAATTCCTTCTGTTCCCAGCACTCACGCCTGCGCTGCGCTGGTCCCCTTTGGCGTAAACACAGAAAAGAAAAGGTATATTCTTACACACCTGGTTGCATATAATACACCCCAAAACTTCAGTTCAACCTACACCGGACTTAAGTTGAACCGACGTTAACAACTTTCACGAGCAGCTTGATAGCCGAGTTGTCAAACTTATTAGAATAGCTGCTGTACGAGTGACTGATCGCAAAACGTAATGCGGAGGGCAAGTTCGTCTGCTTTCTGCGCAGGGGGTAGCGGTGACGTCAGAACACCGAGCCCTGATTGGCTCATCGCGACCCCCTATCTGAGCGTCGTCTGCTCCTTTGCAACGTCGTCTGCTCGCAACGTCGTCTGCGTCTGTCTTGCCTTTCCTGCGACTTTCGGAAGCGCAGAGGCCAGATTCACGAAACGATCTTACGCCAAAAATGTGCGTAAGACTAAGCTTAAGAACAAATTCGTATTCACGAAACAAAATTTTCGTAAGTTTTGCGCAGGTTACGACGAAATCCTACGACAGCTCCGAAGCTGTCTTACGCACTTCTTACGATCAAACCAGCATGGCCGACAGCGTCGCGGCCGCGACGACCAACGGACGTTTATTTTTCTACGTGCGCTTCTCACGCGTCCCGACTTCAAGCAGCTAGAAAAAAGTAAAAAGTACTTGAAACAGAACAAGAACGCTGGATCCACAAACACCCGGGAAAAGCTCCAACGGCCACGATTCCACCGAACGCGACCAAGCGAGCTCGGCAGTTAAGCCTAGCAGGCACTCCGCGACTCGGCGACCGTCTGCCGACGACCGGCTGGCGTGCTGAATGGAATATGCCCGCGCGACCCTTGCCCTTCCCGTATTATACTTTGATCGCTGACCTCAATTTTAGATTAAGAGGTCAATTTCTTCCTCTTGTTATCTCCTTGTTTCCCGAGGCAACGGTGACTCTCGCCGGTGAAAATGCAGTGAATCTCCGACAGACGCAGGAAAGGTAAAGCAGCCATCGCTTTGGCTAGCAGACGTAAAGCAGACGACGTTGACTGCGCCAACCCGCCGACGCCGTTAAAGAATGAGGGGTCTCGCCGCACACGAAAGGAGGGAAAAAGTATGTACACGCTCACCTCTCGGTTCTTGGCAAACAAACCTCGGCGCCTCGGGACACCTCGCCAGTGAGTCCTTTGACTTCCCCCCTTGATGCGCGTCTGCTAGTTGGGAGACAAAAACAACGTACCGCTCGAGTTATTTCGTCTGCCCTCTCTGAAAGGCGAAGTCGAGCTCGCTCGTAAAGACCTGCACTTTCGAAAGTCGCAGGAAAGGTAAGACAGACGCAGACGACGTTGCGAGCAGACGACGTTGCAAAGGAGCAGACGACGCTCAGATAGGGGGTCGCGATCAGCCAATCAGGGCTCGGCGTTCTGACGTCACCGCTACTTCCTTTCTCATGCGCAGAAGACAAAAATGAGCCCACTTGCGAGGCGTACTGGGGTTCTCTCGGCCGTACAGCCAAACCTCAATGTTTCTGTAGCCTTTTTACGTAGTTTAGTCTTTTAAAATGTCATATCCTACCGTCATCAAGCCTGTCGCAAAAGTTGGGACCTTCACTGGGCTGTACGTTGAACTGAAGCTTTGGGTTGTCTTATTTGTGTGGCAAGAGGTGTAATCGCTACACCCTTTTTTAGAGTGTAGGGGACAATGATGCGCGCGACTCGGTGGGGCTGTCTTCTTTTAGTGGCTTCTGGTTTTCTTTGGCGAGACCTTGGTGTTGGGCGATGCGTTTAATAAAGCTACTAGAGCAGTGGTTTTCAAATAAGGGTTCGGAGACCATGTAGGGTCCGCGAAGGTATTCTAGGGGTCCGCGGAGCCCTGTTTAATCAGTGAGGCGCCGCAAGAAAGGTTGTGCTCTTTCGGATTGAGACGAAACGTCCCAATTTTGGCTGAGGTTTCTCGTATGTATGTCGATGAGACAAGTCTACTTCAGACTAGTTCTTATTTGTATACATTTACTAAATAATTATAATAAATAACCCATATCGTTCGCTTTCCCTCACCACGAACAGGGCCTTCCATCTTCTCCGCCGATTCATAAGGGAACCCCAAAGCATAAATGGTTGGGAACCACTGTACTTCTAAGTAACCATTTTTCTTCAGGTTTACAATTTTGGTCTCCTCCTTTTTATTGGTTTCTGACGACGAGATAGTCGTTGCCCTACGCAGGAGTGTCAATACCACTGACGCCTTATAACTCGTTGGGTATTTGTTTTTTAATTTTCACAACTAGTATACCTTATTTTTGGAAGACGACGAGGTTAGATGCTTCTGCTGCTCCACCTGCATTTATTCACCCTCAAGGAAGAAACCGAGCTGGTTTCAAAACGTCGGGTTTCCTTTCGAGATTTGGTTGGAGCTACCATTTTTGGACTTTAATTGTTACCCAACCAGACAGATGTTTGCCGAACATGCGTACTTTTAAATAAAAAGAGTGTTAAAAAAGACTGATGTCGCTGCCCTCCTTTACCTCTGTGACTCAAAATATATATTTGTTGCTACGCTAAAAGGTATGTTTCGGTTATTTGGCTGATGAGGATCTTGGATTAAAACAGCGCGAAAAGACAGGGAAAAAGTTAAGACGAGACAAACGACAACGCCGGCTATCAATTGAAAGTTTCTTTTCACCACGACCGTTTGACAGCGCTGCGTCGAGAAGCGAAAGCGAGTGGCTGGTGCATCTGTGGTTCGTATGAAACTTGGAATCCAATTCAAGGATCAGCTTGGTACGCAAACATAAGAAGCAGGGATGTCCTGCTTCCTCGCAGCCGCAACGCAGTAAAACGCGGTGAAACTCTCTCAAACATACTGCGTGTAAGGGTGTTTACACTTCGGTGGCAGCTTCTCTTTTCTAGCAGACTGCAGCGCAGTCAAACGAACTAAAACGCAAATGTGCGTATCGGCCTTTATATCGCATGGTGCTTGGAACGCTACTCCGATTAGTTTGTTTAGCGTCATGTGCCTCCCACACATCAAACTGGTCCCTAAGTAAAGTAACAGAGGTCGGAGTGTCGCGCTGTCGGATGTCGCAGTTATAACGGATCGGTGCGGATGTTCATGGGAAAAAAAAAACACACACACACACCAGCGAACGCGATTGTCGCTTTCATCGCGGCATTCACACTCCTGTCTGCTGAAGCTTACGTAGACTGTCCTGCTGGAAAAGACCTGAAGCAGAACAGGCATCTGCCATGTTCACCATTATTGTTGTGACATCGCCAGGATAGCGGGCGCGAGGAGCATGAGACTCGCATTACATAATCAGCCGAAAACGGAGTGAGCGCTTTTCAAAACTCGGTAAACGCAGCGGTCGGAGAGGCGTTCCAGGCACCACGGTGGCTTCAGTAATACAGACAAAGTGGAGTGACGCCAGTTCGCCAAAACACTTGGCTTGGGCGCATTACATAAGAAACGACAGCGCGCTGATTCATATTTCTTCTTTAGAAATAAAGTAAGTATTTCTTTCCTTGTAATTTCTAATCATAACTGCTTAATCTAATTTACTATCGTCCAAACTGATGTTTCCAGGGCATCATTTGACAATTTTATGTTTTATTGAATACAAAAAATAGGTTTCATTGATTATTTTTGAGTCCGCGCAAGGCCCTAACTTACTATTTAGATTAACAATTCAAAATCTCCATGCCATCTGTCTCGAATAAAGTTTTGCACTTGTCTTATATAATACGAAAATTCTAACTTAACTCAGAATTTATGAAACCTTGTTTTCTTTCAGGCAAGGGGATTTTTCCAGAGTGCACAACACAAATAAGATCAACTTGCCTCAAGAAACCTCAAGTCTTCATAGTGTTCTTTTATTGTCGCCACTGAAATGAATGTACATATGTGCTAGCTGCGCATACACTCTAACAAAAGCCCGTGCGTCTGCTTTCCCGCACAACACTCGGAGAGCCTATCACCGCAACTTATGGAGAGAGCTCAGCAAATGACAGTTGCGAAACATTTGTTTAGACCAAAAAACGCAGTCTGAGTTGTGACATTAAGCAATGCAAGCGTGACGTTTTGCATTGCTTAATGTCACAACTCAGACTGCGTTGTTTGGTCTAAACATATGTTTTGGCAGTGTCATTCGCTGAGCAGCATCCATAAGCTGCGGTGATTGGCTCTTCGAGTTTTGTGCGTGAAAGTAGACGCAGAAACTTTTTTTAGAGTGTAGGACTAACTGTAGAACCGTGAGATGGAAAAAGGCGTGGTACTCTTTACTGTAAATTTCACTCTAGTAATAGCTTCAAAGCAGAGCTTTCCATTTAGCTTCACCTTAAGTTAGGGCATATCCGACGCTAGGAGCCGATGAGATCAATCAAGCACCGTCAAGAGCGTTTTAGCGTTCGTCATCTTTAATGCGCGTTCTATTATCTGATAAACATATCAAGTACATTCAATGGCGGTTGACTTCCGCTTTTAGAATGTGCCCCAGTCCTCAACTGCGCCTTGACTTACCATGAAACGGAGTACAGTAAACAATGACGACGCCACGCCAACGAGGCAGCCCTCTCGGAAGGAAGGCTAAGATTCGTCGTTTGCGGCCATCCTTTTGTTTGCAAAGCAGAGTATCGCTTCCTTCCGTTCTTATCAGGAGCAGACACCTCGAGAGACGACGGACGAGGATGCGTCTTTCCGGCAAGGAGTGTTCCGGTGGCCATTGTGCTGAACGAAAGGCTGGTAATAGTGGTAACAGGTGTATCTTTTTTCTTTTTTCTTTTTCAGAAGAATCGTGGTGCAGCGGAAAGGCAGGTAACCAATATCATTAAAGCATGCGCTACCGAATTTAATATTGACGTTAGATACAGTGTACAGATGATAAAGAGGTGTTGATGACATTTATATTGAGCTTGATTGCGAGGATGGCGGGATGTTGTGTAGGGTATAGAGGACCTAGTGTTGTTTAGTGAGTTGCTCACTGGCGCGCTCTCCTGTTCCAGCTGGTCTCACAACTCACAAAATATGGTGGCGAGTTTTATTAGATGCGCTAGCTGAACTCAGGGTCGGACCCGGGCAAGCCCTCCAAGGTGGTGTCCGGAGGCTTCACCATGCGTTAGGGCTTGGAAAGCCCTGGCGGGTTGGTGGTGCCATCGCTCACTTTAGTAAAGGTAACGGGCTCGAAGGGGTAGCCCAATCTTGGTAGATGGCTACCACTCTCAAGATATTCGTGTCCACGGCTTAAACGTAGCACCGCAGTCACCCGGTGTAGCATCTTTCTACTGTGAGTTCCTCTACGTGGTATGGTACTAAAATATATGATTCTCAAGACTGCAATTTAGCGTAGTATGTTAGTGAGGGTCTCCTTGTATGGTATGATCCGGCCAGTCGCGGCCATTTCAGTTAGTAAGAAAACCGGAAGCGACAGAAATAACGTTTCACCCGTTTCTTTCACGTATAGTCAGGCAAGGAGTTAATAGTCCACCTTTAACGTGTCTCGACAAAAATCTCGCCTCATTTGTTTACGTTATGTTGTCCTCACGTTATTAGGCACTAATTCTATTAAATTACTTATCCATTACTTATTAAATTAGTTATACTAACCGAGGTAAATTTACACGAGGCATCTTGTGCGTCCTTTAGCCTAGCAGGTTTTCATTCCTACAATATATGCAGAGAAGGCAGAAGGGGTGGGAGAATCTTATTATACATAAATAACAACTGTTTATCCGATAGAATTGATGTAAAATCGGATAATGCAGAAATCTGCGCGGCAGTCGTAAATAAGGATAAGTTCTCCTATGTAGTTTGTGCCGTTTAGAGACCACCCAGTTCCAAATTAAACATGTTTTGTGATGTATTATCGAAGCTGGTTCCGAAATTGGATAACAATAAGTATTTAGTTTTTGCTGGAGATTTTAATGTTAATGTTTCGAATGAGTTAAAACCTAGAGTGTTGTGCTATCTTGACACCCTTTCTGCTTTTGGGCTTGAAAATGTTATTCAGGACTATACACGGGAAGAACATTAGGTGATAAAATAACAAAGACATGTATTGATATTAGGGGAACATATACCTGGAAACCCAACAGTGCAGGAACAGTATAAAACTATACTAGATAGCAATAAAATTGATAGTTTTATTCAGAAGTACGATTGGAATTCTTTGCTAGACTATGATCACCTAACAGTCTACGAAAAGCTGGTTCACCAATTTCAGGATATTTATGCAAGCGCTAGTAGAAAGGTGAAATTAAAAAAAAAAAGAAGGCCCGAAAATATTTGGATAAATCCGGAAATATTAGAATTGTGTCATAAGAAGGAGAGTCTTTGGAAGCGATGCAAGCAAAATCCTGGTGATATTATGCTTAAAAAAGAGTTTCATGAAATACGCAACAAGGTTACAGCTATAATTCGTTTGGCGAAACGGAATTATTATGTAAACCAGAGTAAAGCTTCAACTAAAAATCCGAAAGAAACGTGGAACTTGGTTAATCAAATAATTGGCAGGAAAACTAAAAATATTATTGATGATACGATACAAAAACATTTTAAAGAATCTAGTTCCTACAGCGAGTTAGCGGAAATGTTCAACAAAATCTTTATGGACGATGTAAAAGAAATTAAAAAGAATATACCGGCGACCAGCTTAAATGACGTTTTCCCAACATGCTGCGTTAACTCAGCTTATCTTCTAGATATGGCAGAAAGTGATTTGTTGCGTATCATCCACGCTATGTCAATAACAAAAACGCTAGGAATCGGCAATATCCGAGTTAGAGACGTACGCTACAATTTCGATTAAGTCAAACACATTTTGCTTTAAATAGTGAATGACACACTGCACACCGGAAATATTCCTAAGGGTTTAAAAGTATCTGTGATAGGGCCGTTATACAAAAAAGGAAAGCAGCAAGAGGTCGGGAGCTACAGACTTCTATCAATCCTACCATTCATGACACACGTAATCGAAAAATGGGTTCAAGTAGCAATGAATAATTTTTGCGATAAATTTTCCCTGATAAGCACTATGCAGTACGACTTTCGGCAACAGAAAAGTACCATTACTCTGCTGGAAGATTTCGCTGACTCCATTACCGAAACACTCAATAAAAACAAAATAGCCCTAGCTCTCTTCATAGACCTGTCAAAAGCATTCGATACCATCAATCATTCGTTATTGTTGGAAAAATTATATAGCATGGGGTTTCAAGGTCCTTTTTATCAATTTTTTATGAATTGCATCAAGGATAGATTCCAAATGGTTAAGATAATGAATAATCTTAGCAGACCGGCTTAAGTGCGATTCAGGGTGTCACAAGGCAGTACGTAGGGGCCTATGTTATTTAACATTTATATGCATGGGTTAGGATTTCTGCCCCTTCAGTCAAAAACGTTTCAATACGCGGATGACACCGTATTAGTTTTACCACATGAAAAGTATGATGAAGCAATTTCTGTTTCTTAGAGAGACATTGATATGATAATTAGATGGTTTGCTGCGAATTTTATT
Source organism: Ixodes scapularis (assembly GCF_016920785.2). NCBI lineage: Eukaryota > Metazoa > Arthropoda > Arachnida > Ixodida > Ixodidae > Ixodes > Ixodes scapularis. The sequence continues at coordinate 250,802,309 of NW_024609835.1, forward strand.
TCTGTGAATGGTTGCAAAAACGAAACTGATGTGTTTTCGAAATCCGCACAAACAGATAGTAATATTTCCAAATATTTGCTTGCACTCGGTACAGTGTCTGGATTGTAGCTGTAAACCTTTAACTTAAGACAGTTCAGTTAAATATTTAGGCGTCTTTGTTGACGAACACATGCTGTGGAATCCGCAGGTGGAACGTGTTGTAAAAAAACTACGAGTCATATCTGCGTATTTGTATAAACTCAAAAGTATGTGCAGCTTGAAGTTAAGATTACTTGTGTTTGAATCTTTGGCGGAAGCTGCATTACGGTAAGGTATTACACTGTACGGTCATTGTTCAGAATACAAATCACGAGCGATACATAGGATACTAACACACATGGTAAACAACATATCATATGGAACTTCATATCAAGTATTGGAAACTCAAGAGAAAGCTAAAGAGCTGGGCATCCTGTTTTTTAAAAGCTTTTTTACATACGTAGCAATAAAAAATAATTATTTCAGTAATTCCTACAAAGCTGTCGTAAATAAAAATAGAGATAGAGATTTGAGGCGTACTGAAAGATACGTCATTCCGAAAATATACACACTGTATGGAAAGAAAAACAGAAATCACTACATTCCTTCCTTATTTAACGAACTCCCAGAGTCCCTTATGAATATAGAATCCACTATGGTACTAAAAAGGAAACTAAGGAATTGGTGTCAAGCATCTGAGCTGTAGATATCGTAGCCTGACCGTTGGAGATATTTCGTACTTTTATTTCATGGCTGCGTGAGTAGACTTGGCTACAAGCACCTATATTTCATGCTCTAAAATGTTCCTTTTTGTATTTATTCGTGTTCCTAATTTTGTGTTCCTTTCATTTTTTTTCGTGCTGCGGAGTGTTTTCTTAGTGTTTTCTTTTCCTTTTTTTTTGCAACAATATGTATTCTAGTTGGTCGCCTGGCCCCACATACAAGAAGAATGCTGCTTTTGTGGGCCAGCTCCTTATTTTGTATGACGATATTAAAATAAAAATTGAATTGAATTGAATATGTCTCTTGGGCGGTACAGTGCTTCAGGTTCTGTAACTTTTCTGTGATAGGACCATTGAAGTAAGGGGAGGTCAGATTAGATGCGAAGTCATTAACACTGTACGGGTGTACATTTTGCTAACCCGAGTCACAGTTTAACTGAAGAGCCTATCTAGTAAAAACGCTTAGGTCACGTGACTGGCTGCTCCATAGAGACGTCGAATGGAGATATGTGCCTTCACAGATAGCCTCATTTTATAAAATGTCGTTCTCTGTTAATAAAATCACGGCAATAATATGAAGTGGAGAAAGTGCTTTTCCTAGACCGTCTGCGCCGTCTCACAATGCTCTCCGTAACCCGCTGCGAGACCGTTATTTCTGTAGAAAAAAACTGGTGGCGCGCATGCGCTGTATTGGCCTCTTCGTTGCGGGGAAATTCGAGGAGGGAGAAAGAAGGTATAGCGATTGCAAGCGTCCTTTGTCTTCATGTTCTGTAATGCAAGGAATGCTGTATTTAAAGTGCGATCATTGAAATTTGTTAAGAAGACGTTGAACAATCATTTCGTGGAGCGAACGAGAACTCACTAGGTAAATAAGTTCTCCTATATTTAGCAGGAAAATATACGTTACGTGACGTCAGGTGACGTGACGTCCTATTGTTATATGAAACCACGAGGACACTATGAAGTCATTTACCCCGCTGAATTTGGTGGGAAAATAACTTCACGTGACCTGACATCACGGGACATCACGTGTTGTGACGTTACTGTGTCAAGTCGTAACGTCACGTGATACCATGAAGTCACGTGACGTCCGTCGCAACGTGGCGTGACGCCACAGTTTGAAAGAGTTGTGTTGCGTCATAACCTTGCGTCAGGGTGATACTAAGAAGTTAACTTCCCTGCTCGAATGAACGAACGGACAAATTTCTGGGATGGGTTCCGTTAAAAAGCACTCCATGCTTTAAAACTCTTATGTTCGAAACCGTTCTTCTTAAACAACATCCTCTGCACTGACTTGCGGGGAATTGACGACATAGTCAATTATGTGGGTTTACAATAGAGTGTTTTCCAAAGTAAACTCCATTCAGTAGCAACTGCGCCAATCCCTCGAGTCTGACATTGTTCGGACAGGTATTCTGATCATCTACTGGACGCGAGAGCGGCGTCCGCATTGGGCGTAAACTCGGCTCAGCTTGCATCGAAAGAGTGTGCTGCTGCAGCTTTCGGTGAAGACTCGAATTTTTTCGCACACTTCGTGGCCACCAAATGGCCACCACCGATGTTGCTTGATAACCTATATAAAAAAAGGTCTGTTCTCCTTGTTATTCAGTCGTAATAAACAGCAAATTTCTGTTAGAATATGGACAACTGTGTGTCTATAAGTTTTGTTTTTGCTAGGATCAAGCATTCCTACTTAGATCTTGTGAAAAAAGCGAGGCAGTCAAGACGGCCAAAATGCTGATGAGTTAATTGCTAGCCATTTGTGGCTAGAAATTTCGGTGAACAGTCTCACACCCGTATTCATGACGAGCATAAATGTATTTTTAACGTAGGTACCATTGGAATTGGTGAATCAGTCCGCGCTTTTGAGTGGCGAAACACATCTTATGCGTGAAGGATCACGAACAGATAGCAGCTTCCCATGAAGGTCGCTTATGATCTTACACAATTACACACCAAACACGCTTATGATCGTGTGTTTGGGATATAACACCACCACCCAACTTAACGTCTACTTGAAGGCGATAACGTCGCCTGAACCTTTGCGATTAAAATGTAGCCATTTTATTTTGCGCTCGATCATTTGAACAAAATAGTACTATTTACATAAAAAATAAGCTCGTACTGCTTTTTTTTACAAATACGGCGTACCAATTTGTTCGATAATGCAGTTGCTAACAAATTTAGGATGTTTATGTACGACAAATTGTGGTATATAACTGGGAGGGAAATAGGAACTACACAAATTTCCCAGCATCGAATGTAGATGGTGGCTTTACTTTTAGTCAAGTTTTACAATTCCTTTATTAAGAAAAACATATCAGGAACATTGATTATTAAAGTGCTAGACTATTTAAATAAAATACCTTTATGGCACTATTTGTGACAGACGAACAGGAACCCTCGAAAATGAGAACGTGTCTTCTAGCTAAATGCAGGCATCACGCAGAATAAACAGAAAGTGGCGGTTTTGCCGTACATTAACAGATTGTCCCATAATCTCAAAAAGATAGCCGGACGTTTCGTCATTCCTGTAGTGTTTGCAGCACCGTCGATGTTATCCAGATTATGTCCAAGGGCGAATAACAAGTGACGCAAGGCGGAAGCATGCACAAAAAAGCATGCCAACAAAAATGTAGAATGCGAAACAGCGGTGGTTTACGAGATACCAACGTCATGCGGGAGAACGTATATAGGGCAGACGGGGAGGTGCGTCAACGAGAGGGCCAGGGAGCATGACCTTTCTGTTAGGCGGTCACCCTCGGGAAACTTGGCCGTTCATTGTGACCGGTGCCCATGTTCACCTGCACTCGATAAAACGCAGATTTTGGGACGATATAAAGCAAGAACAGAAAGAGGAATCTTCAAGGCTTTTAAATTCAGGGTGAAGGGCGATGCATGTATCAGCACTTCCTCGGTCCTTTTATCAGATAAGGAGTTTGAATTCATCTCACGAGAAGTTTGATAACAAGCAAATGGTTGCTTGGGTGCGTATATATGTTTGTTTTTCCGAATAAAAATTCAGTTGACAGAAGCGCGTCGTTTCGTCTATTCCTTCTATTGTCCTTGTTCTCTGGCGCTTTTCGAATCTAATCTGTACTTGAACGGTCTATTACTCTCAATGGAACACGCGTCATTCTGGGAGTATTTGGGTATACATTTTACAGGCTGTCGTAATAAAAGTACATCAAAAAGATAAAATAGTGCACTAAAAGCACGTGACATCCTAAAATTCCCTATTATAGACCCCTTAAACCAACTTTACGAGCATAAAGCACTTCATAAAATTAAAACTGTGAAGCACTGCCTAGCGTCCACACCGAAATGAGCTAAGCACGAGGGTTGAATTCGGTTGTAAAGAAGCCAGCTTAGCGCAATTTACATACCACCGAAAATTCGAAGCTAGTGGTGTCTTCTTAAAATTAAAACCAAACTTCCTCCTCCAGAAAAAAAAAAAAGACCAACCAGCCCGCCCAAGCAGCACAAAGTGGGCTCTGATAGGGGTTCCGATATGGGTCCCACTTGGTCTCCCCACGTGGGTCACATGTCGAATTTGCGAGTCCGGCCCAAGTGGTGCCCACTTGAGGGGCCCACCTAGGCTGCCTCGGGTGACCCACAGAGGGCCTACTTGGCCACCCTGCATGGGCTCCCTTTGTGGTACGCACATTAGGTCTACTTGGGCAGCCCCCAAGGGCTCCCTCGTGTGGCCCTCGGAGGCCTAGGTGGGCAGCCGTCTCTGGGGTTTTCCTGGGGCCCACAGTGTGCATACGTGGGCCGCCCACATGAGGTCCTCCCGCGAACGTTATCACGTTCAGGGTTATTTCATCATTTCTTTATAATGAGGGCTATTGCAGTGCGTCCCAAATAAACCGATCTCACTAGGGTGCCTCATGTGCGCTTTGCTTGTTGTGATGCCATCTGGTATTTTTGTTCCAAACACCTTTTTTTGGTTCTGAAGCGTGAAAAAGCGCGTCCCCGCACGTGCCTTGTGGCGCTACTACTACGGCGACATTTTTTCGTCAGTCATTTCTTCGTATGTTCTCTTGGAGCACGGGCTGTCGATGTGGGGTACTCCAACGGATGGTATTGAGGCATCCTTTGGACATTAAGGCATCCTAGATCTCGCCAGCCACTTTGACTATGCAACCGCTGCCGCACTGCATCAAGGGAACTTTAGTCTCTCTGCACCTCCGACGACATCACTGGCCTTACTTTACACCTTCTCTGCCTAGCACGTGTAGAGCAGGAGAAGGCACGAGTCTTCTCTTGCACTGCCGTTTGCCTCTGTCGAAATAAACATATGGCGGCATGCATCGAACACTTAGAAAAATTGGTCTTTTGAGAATGCATCAGTTTCCTTTTGTACCAAATAGAAATATAAGTACTAAATTTGATACAATTTAACAGATCAAAAAGACATCTTTAGCTAGACATCGGACATTGGACATTTCTAGTGTACGAAATGGAACATAAAATTATGACCATTTTCGTATAAAATCCTGCTGGATTTAAATGAGTCAGAATGCATAGCCAGCTTGAGTCGGCAACATACACCGAGTTTTATAACAGATGTCTTTGCGACGAACGTGTTTGGAATTCAACCTCAAATTTAAAACCACTCGACGTAAAACAGCCTTCTCTACATACACGAAGTAGCAATTTAGTAATAAAGTGGGCAATCCTCAAATTGATATTTTACGCTCAAAATTGAACCCCTCGGTGATCTGATATAACATTAAGCCGATCTCTTATGTTGAATTTTCAGAACATGCACTAATTCTTCATATAAGTGAAAAATGGCATAAAATGGCATTTTGGAAGTTACACAGGTAGTCTGTAACGAGCTTTGTGTGTTCGTGTTAAATTATTATGGTAACATAAACAAAACGAGACAAAATCTGATTTGAGCAATGTTTTAATATAAGAAAAACAAAGAACAAAGCAAGCAAAAAATAAAAGCGAATTATTTACAGCAGAAATGATAGTGTTCGGATTCTTCTGGCGGAGGCGTTCCTGTTTTGACATCAGTCTTCGCTTTTTATTTGTGACCGAAGAAAGAATGAAGTTCCAAGGCTCACGGTAGAGTGTCGGGCGACCTGCGGTTGATTTCAGCTGGTACGGGGCGTTTATGAACGGAGCGGCTGTGTCGGCGACTTTCGGGCTTTCCCCGAACAGAGGTGTTCCTGGTACGCTGCAATCCGTCTCTGACCTGGTTCGGCGGGTTCCTGATTTCCAGGGACTTGCGGCCCAGTTCCGGTTCCGGCTGTTTGACTGAGCGCCATGGCCTGGCTGTCGATTGCCGGCTGACCCTCAAAGAATCCATCTCGTGCCATTATTTCGTTCCAGTTTCGTCGTCTTCTCTGATAATTCAGCATGCACATCCTCGCATAGTCTAAATTTGGCATGCCCATTCTGTGCCCCTTGGTGCCCAAATTTATGCTAACCCTGCCGCTGTATCAACGAGGTGGGACTTACGGGGGCATTCCATGGGCAACCTAAGTTGTACATGCCCTCCAGCTGCCCCCAGGACAATACATTTCTGCTTTGTCCCCATATAGCTGAGGGCGCACCAACGGGGTCATTGCATGGGCAGCGCAAGTGGGCATGCCCCAGTGGAGCCCAAATCGGTGCTACCTCTGCCCCCCTATAACCGAGGTTGGACCAACGGGGCCATTGCGTGGGCAAGTAAAGTGGGGCATGCCCACGCTGTGTCCCCGTGTAGTCCACGTCTGGGCTAACTATTCCATCAAAAAGTGAGGTGGGACCCATGGGGTCATTGCATGGACAACCCAAGTTGGGCATGCCCGCGCGTTGCCCCCGTAAAACCCACCTCTGTGCGAACTCAGACACCGCATAGTCGTGTTAGGGTTCACAGGGGCATTGCGCATGGAGCCTAAGTTGGGCATGCCCACGCGCTGTCCCCGTGGAACCCACCTCTGTGCTAACTCCGTCCCTGCATAGCCGAGGTGGTACGGACGGAATTAGTTTATGGTCAGCCCGAAATAGGCATGCCCACGCCACACCGACGTGAACCACGGGGGAATTACAGTGTCTGCACCAGCCCACTTTGCCCGCATGGGGCCCATGTTCGACTTCCTTCTAGTGCTACCTGGGCACTCGCATTTTTTTATAACGTACGTGAGACCTATCTTCAATTCATTTTAATTACCTACTAATTTTGCGTTACCAATATTAAATAGTTCCAGCATTATAAATGAACTTTAAGGCCGCACTATGACTCGTTTTTTTCTCCTCTACTTTCCATGACTGTCTAGGACATTTAGCCGGTCATCGTTTCCATCTTAACGCCAAGCTATATTCATCTACAAAATTGTATTATAAGCCTGGTTTCAGTTGTTAATAACTTTCTCGGTGTTTTAGGAATCTTTGGCTGGGTGCCCGAGCGATTAGGACGGCTGGAAGAGTACCGGGAATGTCGGAGGTAACGCTTTTTCCGCTGGCTGCGAAGCTTATGGAAGGGTCAGAAGGACCCACCGGGGAAGTCACTCACATACTCACTCACTCAAAAGAAGTCAAACTCACCACGCGATCAAGACTGACTTTCAAGGTGGCACGTGAAGGAGGGCCAACGTGAGTCTCCCGTGGGCAAAGGGGGCTGGGGCAGTTTCTGCAATACCCCCGTGGGTCCAGGGATTGTTGCGGGCATGCCCATTTCGGGATGTCTATGCAATACCCACTCAAGTCTCACCTCGGTTATGCAAAAAAAAAAAAAAAAGTTAGCGTAGGTGTAGAAAAGCGTGGGCACGCCCTCTACACCTTCGACGCGGTGCCCCGTGGGTTCCACCTCGGCTACGGATGGCCTTGCCCAACTTGGGCTGCCCGTTCAATGTCCCCAAGTAATCCCATTTCGGCTTTGCAAGGGCAGAGTTAGCAAAGATGTGGGTTTAAAAATGGAAACTCGTGGGCATGCCCATTTGGGCTGCCCGTGCGATGCCACAATAAAACCTTCCACGGCTATAAAGCCTCAGAGTTAGCAGTGAGATAGGCTCTAGTGGGGCAACGAGCGATCATGCCCAACATGGGCTTCCAACGCAAGGTCGGCGTTGGTCCTACAACGACTATACGGGTGTAGAGTTAGCAAAGAGGTGAACTCCACGGGGGTATGCCTATCTTGGGCTGTACATGTAATGCTCCTATGGGTACCACCTAGTTTACGTGGGGGAAAAGTTGTTACAGAGGAGGGCTCCACGGGGCCAACTTGGGCTTTGCACGCATTACCGCCGTGAGTCCCACCTTGTTTATACGAGGATGGCTTCACGAGCGCTTTGCTTAGAGTGATGACATATGGCAATGCTGTTTCGAACTGTTTTTTTTTTCTTTAACGCGTTTGCTTTGCTTTAAAACGTATTTATTTAACGACCAAAGAAGTGGGCGTTATATGCGCCCTGTTGTTTGGTCATAAAAATGCGTTTAGACGTCTCGGGAGCTTCCAGGAAGAACGAGACGATGAGTGGCAGCGATCATTGGACTCTTGGGGCTTTAGGAGTCTGGAGCCAAGTGGAGGTGCCTCGGGGTCTTCCAGATACGTAAGGAGCGCCTGTGATGCTGCGAGGACCCGGTAAGGGTCGGGAGGGGATGGCGGGTTGAGCCACTCAGTGAGAGCCGAGGGGGAGGAGAGAGGGTTGAGAGAGCGTGAGATCGGGCTGTCCACTGAAGGAAGCTTTCCCACAAAAGATGCGAGAGCGTAGCGGGTGTGTGGCGGAGTGTGCACTCTGGGTCCAGAGGAATTTGTGGGTACATCCTCTTGATAAGGGTAGGAGCGAGAAGTGCTCCTGATCTGGCTTGGTTTAGGAGGAGGTCTGGCAACGAGTCAGGGGAAGGCGAGAGAGGGAGGGGAAGTCGAGGGGATTGGCCCGACTGGATAGGTATTGACGTCGTTGACTGGTGCGCCTCTAGCGGGCTTCGTGGGGACCGGGTGGGAGCTCCGGCGGTATTGAAGAAGTCAGGTTCCCGGCTTGCGCGGAGAGAAGCTTAGCTCGCGTAAGGCGGTGGGTGCTTTCATTACCGGAAAAAAGTGAAAGAGCGCCTCCCTGCACGCGTTCTTGGTGGTGACTCCTCTACAGTGGCTTTTTGTTTTCAGCGAGTCTTTGTATTTTTTCTGCGAGCGGGTGCTGCTGGCATCGGGTAGTACAAAGGGGGCATCGCCCTGTACAAAAGACTAAACGAAGGCAAAGCTAGTATAGCTTTGGGCTCCAAGCGGGCAAACTGTAAGCGGGCTCTAATCGGACTACCTGTGCAAGATTAAAGACTAAAACAGCGCAAGGACACGGACAAGAACGAGAAGGTAGACAAACAGCGCCTTGTTTGTCTACCTTCTCGTTCTTGTCCGTGTCCTTACGCTGTTTTAATCTTTAATCATGAAACACCAACTAGCCCAAACTTCTACTTTACCTGTGCAAATCGGAAAATTGCACTTTCCGCTGATACTGAGCATATTTAGTGTGTGTTCGGGAAATGAAACATCGAATATCGTCCTAATGTGACTCCAAATCACCGAGGATTGTAATTTTAAGCCTGAGAGATACCTTGTAAGTTTTGCATAACTTTACTAATAACTTACTACTCAGCATCTATGTAGAGAAAGTCATTTTATGTGGGGTGGATCCTTATCCCAGTGACGATAGCCAACGCCTCACGATCGGTCTGCGAAGAGTTTCTTTCGGCTTTTGTCATTGTTCTTGGTATAAGGGGCACGGGGAATTCTTCACCCGACGGTGACACATGGCTCATGACGAAACATAAACGATACGAAGAAGCGCCGCAGGCCTATATTAAGGGACGCTCGACGTCGTAATATGCCAACACGGTCGAAGGCTGTAAAGTATGTTTGGCTCGTCGGAAAGGTACCGCTTCCTCTTCGTCTCACTTGCACGATGCACCTTGGTCCAGCAACCGATGTAGGGGTTTTAAGACGTGAGCAGCGCCCTTCAAGGAACGGCCGTAAAAGTTCAGAAGTCCTAGGAAGATTGCAACTATAGTTTATCTTATGGTTCTGCAGCGGTCTGATTAGCCTGAACCTTGTCTTCAGGCGGAGTATGCCTTCCTTATCAATGTTGCATCTCAAGAAAGAAACTTTAGGCAACTTGAAACTGCACTTGTCCTTGTCCGGGCGGAGCCCGTCTTCATTGATTCATTTCAGCACTGCCGGGAGGCGAGACTCATTTTTTTATCGTTCTGACCGCCAATCAGAATATCGTCGAGAAAAACTAAGACACCTTCGAGTCCAGCAAGGAGCTCTTCCATTTAGTGTTGGAAGATTGTTACGGTCGTAGCGACGCCAAACTCCAGAAAGGTAACCCCAATGAGACCGCGATGTGTGTTGATTGTTTGGAGGTCCGCTGTAGCTTGATCCACTACCTCCAGGTGGTAAGCCCGTTGAGGTGGCGAGTGAGGTCCGAGAAAGTACTACCCGAAATCTTGCGTGCCAGATCTCAACTACTTTGTTGTTCTTCTTCGTCGATCTCCTTTTTTTTTGTCTCCCCGAACGGCGGGAGTGAAACTAAACCATCTCCAATGAAAAAGAAGTGCACATGACCGTTCTCGCTTGCGGCGAGCTGTGTGGCGAGCTGTGTGGTTTTGAGCCACTACAAGCCTGTCCTAGATCCAGCTGTGAAGACTTCTCACACATAGCCAGCTTGGCGAACAGTAGATCGGCAGTTGGCAAAGGGTATGTTTCCCATCGGATGGCTCGGTTCACTGTGCACTTGTAATCACCACACAAGCGAATGTTCCCGTTCTTTTTGAGAATAGACACCACTGAGGTCGCCCATGAGGAATTCCGTACTGGTTTGAAAATTCCTTGCTCGACCAGTTTGTCGATGGCGTCGTCGACCTTGGGCCGCAGCGGAAGTGGAGTCTGACGCCCCTTGAAAACTTTGGGAGTCGCGGCAGGGTCGTCATTTACACTAACAGGAGGTCGCCTGCTTCTTACGAGTCCTGGCTGAAAAAACTCGGGATACTCGTCAACCTCATTGTGAGCCATAGCCGCTTCCGCCTAAGCCGGCGATGTATTGACACGAAGGAACCCCTCCAAGGAGATACCTAAGGAGCGAAACCAGTCGCGCCCTAGCAGGCTCACACCAAACCCTTTGACAAGCACAGGTTCCAATTGCATTTTTTTCTCCTTGAAGGGCACATCGGGTGTTACACTTCCGAGAACTTCGAGACTGCTGCATATGGGAGCGCAGTCGGAAGGCGCATGGTTTGAGGCAGCTCTTGATGATGTGGAGCAGGCGCATAACACGCGAGTTGATGACCGTGAAGGCCGATCCAGAGTCGATTTCTATCCGCAGGCTACGGCCATTGATCAAAGCATCGCAGAACATGGGTTGCTCAATAGGAAAGGCCTATAATCCTTCGGTAATGGTACAATCGTCTCCAACTCTTAATGCAAACAGCTGACCGTTGACGTCCGGCTCTCGCCTTTTGGCGGCATGCTGAGACAATATGCCCCTTGTTATTGCAAAAGTGGCAGACAGCCGCCGGAATGTTTTGGAGTCATACGCACCATTGCAACGCCAGCATGCATTCTGTGGAAATGCCCATGAACGCTGCTCCTCCGTGTTGCTTGTTGTGCTGGCTGTTGCGTTCGGCGGAGCGATTGGCGTCGTAGGTGAGGTAGTTCAATGAGGCGACTTTGACGCCGCGTCGCCTTTCACCCGATACATTTCTGGATTCACTACAGCCCAGGATGCCGACACGGAGTCGCGAATTTGAGTGACTTGCGACTTGGCCGCCTCGGCCGCTCTTGCCATGTCCAGGGTCTTCCTCAGCGTTAGTGTGGGCTCGACGAGCAGATGCCGTTGTAATGCGTCGTCTTGAAGGCCGCAAATGACGTGGCCCTGAGAATTTCGTCGAGCATTCCTCCGAACTCGCAGTGCTCGAACAAGCGTCGGAGGTCTGCCACGAAGGTCGCCACAGGCTCCCCTGGATGTTGGTTGCGTCTGAAGAAGTGGAAACGTGTGAAAGTCTGCGTCGGTTGAGGAAAGAAGTGCTCCTGAAGCTTTCGTGTTATGTCTTTATACGGTGTTTTGGCTGGCGAGCTCGACGGACACAAAGAGCGCAAGATGGCGTATGTTGCGGAGCCACAGACGCTACACAGGACAGTTCGTTTTTTCTCCATCGTGGTTACGTTGTACGCAACAAAAAAGAATTACAGGCGCTCGATATACTGTGGCCAGGACGCGGGGTCCCATGAGGCGAAAACTCTTCAAACTGTACGTTAGAAGACATACCTAGAACGGTTGAGCGTTGTAGCCGCCGATACTGCACGTTTACCTCGTCGCCAGTGTTAAGTACCGAGCGAGACACGACACCTTGGTGGGTTTAGCGCGATGCGCCCACTTTACTAATGCAGATATGTACAAATATGTCCTGTTCGAGAAGGCTTGGCGTGGAAGTGGCCCTGGCTCGCGTTGGCACGCGCAGGTGCGCTGACCCATTCTACACTCCAGTACACAACAGAGCTATTTCAAACAGCCATACAGCAGTGACAATCAATCATTTAGCGTTTTAAGTACAGTTAAAAAACAAAAAAAAAAGAATTCAGTGAAAAAAAAAAAACTGACAAAACACAGCAGGTAACAAAGTGTTCAATGATTTCGATAGGTTAAAATAAATGACGTCAAATTGAAAATGCTTTAATTGATGCGATTTTTGTCATTTCGTTTAAACTGTAATAACCGGAATCATTTAAATTTGTATAGCCAATGCCTGCTGGAATTTTCTATCTCAAAATGTTTTCTTCGAGCAACACTGAGTATTTTAAGGTATTTTACTACGAGTCTTCTCACTGTTCCGCAGATTGCGAATACGCCTTTGATTTGTTTGGAGTATGATAAACGCAAACCTGACGCACGCCCTTCCCCAACACACACACATAAACACACACTAAACATCGTAATCTATAAGCTCTTTGAAAACATATAAAAAGTTTTGAAGAGCAAACCCTTTTTTCCTCTTCAATTCACAAAGTCGTTGCAAAGGAGTGAAGCATGAGCACTGTGACCCCTTCTCCCATCTTGTATTCTAAGAGAGGTGACGAATAATGCAATAACCGAGCCATGTGCAATATATCATGAACCTAAGGGATGGCACCTCTACAGTATTAAGAAACTCACTAAGTCTGTGTCGTGCTCCTTTTTTTAGGAAGTATACGTAAAAAAAAAAAAAACTGAAATACCACTGGTTAATTGAATTTAATAAACCGCATTTGTTTCATTACCAGCTTAAGTGCAAAGTAAAATAGTGTGTTATATAGTATCTCACAGCCACTTATTGGGCAGTTATTTCTCCAGAATAATTTGTAACTCGACGTTTCCGAGTACAAAGAGTTCTTCGAATTTTTTGCTCAAAACTTTTTATCGAAAATACTCAGCATGTGCAACGTTTATACCTTGACTTACTCCAGGTGAGTACGCAGTGCGCACGACAGCTCGGGAAGAATGATGTTATCTGAAATAGCTCCGTTGAGAACGATTCAGTTGCTCCTGTTCTTCGGTTCATGGGCTTGATTAGTGGCATTGTAAATTGCTTAAGCAAGGTATCTACGTGTAAATAGCATCACGAGTTGATTCAGTACCGAAAGGTTTTCAGGCAAGGATAACTTTTAAGGTGAAAGCATTTTTCCGACCGCCAAGCTGTGTGCCTTACATCATGTTACCAGCATGATGCTCTAAAAGTTTGTCACTTTTTGTGTGACATATGACAGAAAAATCACCTCTAAATCATAATAAATTTGTATTTGTTAAAAAAATTGGGTAATCTTGCGTCACGGCTAGAAGCCTCTCGAGCCATTGTGTGTGTGTTATCTTTCCTGAAATCCCATTAACCGCGGCTGAAAGGAAGTGCATTGTGGTGGCTAAAGCATTAAAGGATGGCTCCGTAGCCCCGGTCTTCCCTAATGAGTCATTTGAGAAACGGGCACCCTTCCACTGAAAACCAAAACAAAGCATGAAGTCATTTAGTTTGACGTTCTTAGAAGATTTAGTTCCGAGAACTTCCCGGTGTGCAAAGTGTGCAAAATGTGACTCATGGTAGTTTGAGAGAAACTTGACTCACGATATTTCTGGACCCGTCAGAGAATAACCTTTGCTGTAGTGCAGTTAACAATACACATCCCGTCTCACCATTTGTTTATAATTTGTTTCTAAAAACTTAGGGTGCCAGATATTTGATAAGTTATATTAAAAATCCTGGTCAGTGACGTTACGCCGGAATTTACGTTTTTGATGGCACATTTCTTTAAATTTAGCAATGAAGTCATTAAAGAATATTGGAGTTAGATGAGAGGAAGGTTGTTTGCTTCCCAAACTAACATTCAGAATGCCCTAGTGACTTGTGGAGTAATAAATTACACCACACAGAAAACGAAGCATCTAATCGAGATCTTGGACGCCTATTAGAACAGGCGCCCAAACGCTCAATTAGTCGCTTCGTTTAGAGCAATGAGCGTTCGTATGATCGGGGGTACTTCCGTCGATGTTTAGGTCTGCCGTGGCCTCTGTGTCTCAAAACCACCGAGATGATTTTCTGCGCTAAATGATGACAGTTATGAAGGTAAAACGGTGAGTTGTCAGCATGTAGTACATAGTGCACTGTCGCGAGCATTATGCACGAGAATAGTTCGGTACTCGTCGTATTTGGAGCACCTGTCGGCTTTCGATGAAGCTCTGGCCCAGGCAACCTTTTGTACGCTAAGTTTGGGCCCCAGACTTTTGAATTTTGTGGCACATAAACACAGCATCAAACATGTTGAGACCACGTGCCCATTAAGATACCCTTAAGCAAGCTGGTCTTCTAATGGTACGTCCTGCATTACGGCCTACTAATCGGGCGTACTGTAGAGCTGAAATTTCTAAACGGGTGCGCGAATCTTTTTAATCAAAGTGCGTCTAATCAAAATCAATGTACCATAGCAAGTCATGTTTAACCACCTCTCTAAAGCTCTCCATCTGTTCAATATATATATATGTGTATAAATACACAAATATTCACAAGAAATAGTGAACAGTACGACACACAAAAAGAGAAGGACATAGAAAAGAAACGTGCGTGACACACACGCTCTGACTTGCATGTGGATTTCTGCACAAATGAAATAAAAGAACGTACTGAAATTCACACTTTCCCAGAGCGTGACACATACCACACAACACCATCTCACTAATGGGTCTTCGCCCCATAGTACCATCTAGGAACAGGTATCTTGTTGAAGCGGTGACACTGATATATGGCTAATGCAGGGGTATCCCAAAGTATTTACACAAAGCCCGTCCAAAGCTTCGCGTGTGGCCTTGTCACTATAATATCCAAATATTGTTCTGCCGTTGAGGTTTTAAGAACACAAGCAGGTATTGCAAATGTAGATGATGAACACCCACAATAGATTTCAGTGAATAATCATGATCTAGAAGGCGGTTATTCAGGTGCCGGCATGTTTGGCCCACATAGCTTGTACCACACGTTTTGGTATTATGAACACTACGTCAATTGAACACGGCACATCGGCGAGGCTATGACGTTTCTGGCACTTGGCTCTTGAAACGTCTTACGCTATCAAGCAAACCATGAAGCAGATTTTCTCAATTTGTTTCGGGGAGCCGAAGACACCACAGGCACATCATATCTTTTGGCTACTCTTTTTAAATTTTGCGATATTTCTTGCATATATGAAACAGCCATCTGTCTTTTCTGGTATCTCTAGGCTTTTTGGTTGACTCTTTATGATCTTACGCTCCAAGGCCCCCACCACTTTTTCAAAACCCGTGGTGGCAAGCCCGATGAGCGACGTCTTTTAACATTTGAGTGTTAAAACTGCCCCGCACGGCGTGAGAGCAGTACTTTGTAAGCCCAGACCCATGTATGGAAACTGCAATCCCCCGTTTAGCAAATTTCGAATGTGCTGACGTACAATAAAAGGATCCCCTTTTTGAACCTAGGTGAGAAACTCCGCAGATAGGGTTTGTGGGAAAAGTTAAAAATAGGTCTAGAAATTGTAACTTCCCGTTTAAGGGTTTTTCAACTGTGAGAATAAGACCAAACCTAAACCTGGAACATACGTTCATAACCGTATCAACATTATCACCTTCAGCAGACTAGGGACACACAGACAAAAAATCATAAACGTATCAAAAAACCTTTGACACTTGTGACCTGGCAAGGACGCCATCAATTACACGCTCGACACTTGGTAGAAAAATATTAAAAAAATATATAAAGTGCACTTCGAAAGTGGAATAACTTAACTATTGGCATTGTGAATTTGACGGCTCTCGATGACTTTGTAGATGCATAAAAAACCACTTTAGCAATTATTTTGTTTTTGCACCACTGAATTTTGCAATTTTGTTTTCTTTAACCTCTACTAAAATAACTTCTTGAATAGAGGTGGAAGTATTCCAGAACACACATACAAACAAATCACTGATAACGGGTTCGACGCAAGATCGAATAAACACACCTGACGGCTATAAAAAGTAAACATTTTCCACCCAATGTTTATAAAGTTAATATAGAATTGGAGAAGTCTTAGAAAGTTTTCTAAAGAGAAGATGCTAGAATTTTTCAAGAGCTCTTCAATACAGGACTTAACTGAGGACAGTAATGCTTCAAGGGGAAGGTTATAAAAAGATGTTGTGCATCAATGCTGAACAGGGAATGTTTGTTGAAATCGTTGTTCTTCACAGCTTCCATCATTGCTTCAGAATTGCGCAACCAAAATGGGGCCCTTAGTTCGCAAACCGGAGGAGAGCTTGTGAGGGAAGCTAGCCATATCGCGCTTCCATGTACGCCTCTCACTGAAAATGGCACGAAATGGGCAGGCTTCCTTGAGTTTTTTGCACTGAAGAAACCCTCAAGGTCAAGCCCTGCTGCTTTCTTGATGTTCCCAGCCATTGTGTCAAGGAACTTCGATCGCAGTGCTGTAATGCTTGCCCTTTGACTCGTTTTAGGGACACTTGCACCTGCTTGAAGTTCTTATGGTGGCACAGGTTTTGTCAATATAGTGCTTTTTTTTCGGCATCAAAACGTAGGATCATTCCTTATCAGCCTCCGAAACTGGAAGGTTATTATCGTCCAAAAAGAAAATAAGAGGACGAGTATTGTATGTATGTATAGGGTGAATATTGGTCCCTCAAAGAGCGTCGACATATTCAGCGACATGGCATGGACAATACAACGCGATTGAATTTTTTTATTTATCTTGCATGCCATTTTTCTAGGTAGCCCCGTGAGCTCCGGGGGTTGGAGAGTCGGTTGAAGGCAGAACTTGAGCGCAAGGACTAAAACCGTTTTGAGCTGAGGCGCAACATGAATGTCTCTCAAAATGGTAAAATAACCTCCAGCAAGTGGAGTTTTTTTTTTATAACCATAGTTGAACTCGACATAATAAAAACTCTGCAACATCCTATTGGACATAACTGAGACAAGGGGACTCGCAATATTTTTGACGCGCATTATATTAATAGCTTGGAGGACTTCTCCATTAGTCACCCAACAGTGACAGTCCTTCAACCAGAAACCTTGCTGTTAGTTAGGCCTATAGGCAAATACTTGTTAGTTGTACGGTGCTGTGTGCGTGAGCCACGCTCTGGCACAGCGTGATTTTCAGAGCGTTCTCTTCTTCCTTTTGCGTGTAAATTGAGTTGCGAGTCAGCGCTCGTGTCTTGCAGGTTCCTTTTCCGAGTCCTGGTCGTTTCGTGCGCTGTACCATGTCATTGTACCAACTCGCCCAGCTTACCACACTTCTGTAATCACCAGGTAATCGAGATGCAAACGCGAATACTCACTAGCGTTTTTCAATTTATGAGCATCTCAAGAACATTGTCGCAGAATAGATAGCAAGGTTTAGGAATTCCGGAGGCCCATATCTTGACGTTGCGTCCACGATCCTTGTCACTTGTAAACGAGGTGTCCTTAGATATAGTTCCCAAAGTTGAAAAGAAAAATAATTAAACGCAGCGTCCGTCTCTGTTGATAGCTTTGTCAAAATCACGTCACTTCATTGGACGGTACAAGCAAGTATCACAATTTGCATTATAAAATTTAGTAAAAAGATTCGTCGTTGCTCATCTTACCGTAATACCCACTGGTAAATTTATATAATTCCTGTAATTTTAGCGATCACCCCTTACGTATAAGTTCAACAACTATAGTAATACATTATCAAACTTTCAGACTGTATACGAATGGCACGCAGCAGGGAAGAACATAATAAGTATTCTGGTAAACAACGCTGGTGACATTTTTTTTTTTAATCTGGGACAACAAGCGTTACTAGTATTCAAATTACTTCTTTTCTCAGTGCCACAGAAAACAGGCGCCCGAACGACCGACGAGTGCCCACTTTCGCGGGATTTTTTATCGACGAGAAAAATCACTGCATCCAAAAAAACTTAGATTCCGGGATCATCCACATTACCGACTACCGACGCACGTAATCGCGTAAACCAAACAGAGAAATGCAAGAAAGCAGTGTCAGACTCACCACACTGGAAAGTCGGGACACGCCTTCCCGTCGAGTGAAAGTGTGGTCGCTATCCTGCACTCCGCCTGCAAGACACTCGATCACCGCTGCCAAGGCACGGGCGACATTCCGGTCCGTTTTAGAGTTTTACGGATCTGGACGCAGCACGAGTCGTCAGAACGGCTAAACGGCCTCAAGACGGCAACACGGACTGAAGGTAGACCGAGCAATGTTTTGCACGGCAAATCGGCGGAGGCGACAAAAGCAAACGTCGCGGCAGTTCGCCGCCGACAAGAACGTGCTCTTCGGTGCTGGAGGTGACGTCACAGGTGATGTCGTGGGCAGCCGGAGGCGGTCGTGTGCTCTCTCTCTCGTCTCGTCATCAACTGGGCGAGGGAGACCGCCGCCGGTGCGACGGCGCAGAATCAAAACCGGTCTCTCGAAGGCAAACCATTTTGTGCCAGCAGAAAAAAAAAAAGACAGGATGAGATCGCAACGTGTTTGTCGAACGACTCTCTCGCAAGGACGTACGGGGAAGTATTGGTTGACCACCGCTAGGAGCGTGACAGAGCTTCGCCACACAGGAGTTGCACGGGAAAAAACAAACATTGTTTACTAGTGCAATGTCCGAGGACTATTTGGGGGTGAAGCACGTAAAGATTGACCAGGGGCTAATAGCCATGCAAAAAAGAATAGCACCCGCTTCTCGTTTCTAACAACAACAGCAGCAAAAAGAAAGCATACGAAAACACCTGCAACATTATATTTAATTTGCATTCCTTTCACTAGTAAGCAAACGGTGGTCGTAAATTAGTTCTGGTAATACAACTCGAAAAGTTTGAGAACTGCGCCTCGTTCGCTTAGACGTTCTGAGCGCTTCTAGGTGTCCCGTACTCTTTTTTTCATAAAATACTGCAAACAAATCCGTGATATTCTCGTACCCAAAATGTTCAAAAGTCCTCTAAATTTTCTTTTTACCCTTTAGATTACCACAATGCAAACTCCATTAAAAAATAAAACTGAGAAACCACCGTCCTAGTTTGTCTTAAGAATTGTCAAACTCATGCTAAAACTGCAAGAAGTTAATATGATCTCAGGTAATATAAACAACGGATAGGATGAGACTGATTATTGCTTCATTACTTAACGAAAACGTACATTTTTTTTCAATTTGATGTATTCTAACAAACTTAGTTTTATTAAATAAGAAAGCAACAAGCGTATTTCTTCACTGCCAAGGGCTGTGATTTTGGACATAATTTCTGAAATCATCGCACACAAAATAAAATATTATTTCATTTATTGAAATCCGTTACGCATCCTCAAGTGGCATTATGTAAGGAAGGGGATTGCAAAGTAGAATAAGAGCACAAAAACAACCAAATCAACCACGTTTAAGTACACATGCATCAAAAACTTTGAAAAGTAGTTAAATCTTGGCGAAAAAGAACTTGATCACTTTGACAAACAATGTTATCGGGCAAATCGTTCCAGTATATTACAGCAGTGTGCGCACTCGTTCATTTTACTTAACATGTATTGATTTCCGCTTTAATTTTTCAGGAGCTGCGCTGTTTAGTCAACACTTTCACGGACCCGCTCATATAAACTATGTCGCCGAAAAATTCCAACGACTAACAATATTATTATCCGTCATAATCTACTTTTACTTCTCGCTTTAATATTACCATAATCAACACGGTTGATGCATTTCGGAGGTGTTACCTAGTAAATTTTTGAAGGGTGCGTTCAGATGAGGACAGTCATGGGTTTGTCAGGCCCATTTTTTTCAATTAAACATTTATATGAGGTAGCGAAACATGTTAAAACAAGAGAATGAACCTTTCTTTTGCAAAGAAAAAAAAATAAATGTCTTGTTTTCGTAAAACCAAAAATCCAGTCTGAGCAGCAGTGTAACAACGATTTTCCCAAATGAGTGTGGCCGCAACTCCTAGGGCCACATGAATAAAAATATTAGATTCTACAACGTAAATATTTTATTTGTAACGCACGTTAACTGGTCTATATGAAGGACTGAATTTATTTTATTTACGTTAATATTTTATGTGAGATAAAATAACAACTTTGCTTCCTTGGAACCCTTTCATATTTAGAGTCGATGACATGTTAAGAGTGAAGAGAAAACATCTCCTACCTCTGGGAACTTTAGCAGAGCGAACATTGGAGAGGAGGTGTCCTCCTCTCTTGCCTTCCCTCTGCTAAAGTGAAAATGGCGGGAAAGGTGCTTCCATTTTATACTTAACCTTTTACCGACTACAGGCATTTTTCGGCGATTTTCAACACATCTGAGAGGTAAGTTTTTTAAACTGAATATTTTTGTTCAGAGTGCTTCCTTTATATTTAACAAAAATGTAGGGGTGTGCAAAGAGTGATTTTTGAAACCGAATCGAATACGAATACGAATCGAGTAATTTTCGAATAGTTTTCGAGTTACGTAGGCAGCTGCCAGAGAAGAGTACAGATAATAAA
Organism: Ixodes scapularis; assembly: GCF_016920785.2. Taxonomy (NCBI): domain Eukaryota; kingdom Metazoa; phylum Arthropoda; class Arachnida; order Ixodida; family Ixodidae; genus Ixodes; species Ixodes scapularis. Next base: position 250,823,024 of record NW_024609835.1, read on the forward strand.
ATTAGTTTATTGTTCCAAAGTGTTTCTTAAAATCGTTGTAAAAACGCAAGTCTTGACGATAATGACTAGAGGTCTACAATAAATGCTAGACATAATATCACGCTTCACGTGGATGCTGAACATAAGATTACAGTTCGCATGGAACTTAATAAAAAAAAAAGGAATCTTACGCCTTTTTTTCGCAGATCAGAAAATGAGGAGACTTGTTGGATCAGTTTGAGGTACTTACTGTTCCCGTGCGAAAAATCAAGCTTTTCCGCATGTTCTCCAGACAAAGACCCTCGTCGGCTTGTCACAGTGTTTGAGCACATTGAAAACGAACTCTCGCTTGGAACCTGGGTTACCGCAATTGCCAGGTATTGTTGCGCCGCTCATTCGGGGTCTTATATTTATTTATTTTGCCTACAGTTTATCACCGGTAGAATGTGCTGTCGGTGCCTTTAAAAACTGGAGGCTGAAGGTAGTCGTATACCTTTACCTTTAGACAACTCATTGCATCCTTTTTCTTTGACAACGCCAAGCTGTTCAATATCTTCCTCACTGGTTTGAGATTGCTGTTCGACAAAACTTCTTTCGGACGTGAACTGTGTTGAGTCTGGTACATCTTGAATAATTGTACTTAGTAGGAACTCTACATTCTCTGTTTCTTCCTTGTTGTAGCAGATGTCCTTCAATGGAGGATCAAGAAAGGTGACAAGGGCATGAGGTGCCTGTGTGCTTACGTCCAGGAATCTTGTTTTAACTGATCTGCCAAAATTCTGGGAAAACGCCTTGTCTTGAGTTCCACTTGTGCATTCGGAAAGTAACAACTTCGCACAGTGAACATGTGGAACAACCATAGAAAGTGTTTAGAAAGACTCGGCAGAAACAGCTCTTGTGGCTTTTTTGATTGATTGCAGCACCGACACCGAGGCTGATACAAGACGCCATTCGTCCGTGGTAAAGTTCTCAACCGTAACGGTTTTGCCAGGTATAACAAAACAGCGGCCTTGAGCTTCAGCAAGCGTGACCCAGTGGCGTACTCTCTATTCCATCTTGTTGGTGGATCTTGTACAAGCTCAAAAGGAACTTCTATGCCCATCCTCTTTTTTGTATCTTGCAGTCTTGCCCTTGCACAGCTGCTCCATTTGTAGTGTCCCACTATAGCTCGTGCTGTGGTGCACACGCTTGCGAACCCCTTGGTTTATTTTGTGAAACCTTGAACGCAAAGCCGCAAAGTATGGGCGAAACATGCAATGTGCACCCACGCCGTTCGGGCAATCGCTGAAGCAAAGCTCCTAGCGTTATCAGTGACCACAAAGCAGGAAAGTGTCAGAGGTATGCCCCACTCCTTAAAGTCGTCCTCGATTTGAAAACACCGATTCTCCGCAGTGTGTTGTTGACGCACGCAGCGGCACGGAAGCACAAAACTGTAAGGCAGGAAGTCCTCACTCAGCGAATGGCACGTCACTGGCACATAACTCTCGTCAGCTCGTAACGTCCAGCCGTCAGTGTTGATGGCGATACACCCCACGTCCTTCCTAAGGACGCTGTGCAACAAAATGTCGAGGGAATACCTAGCAGTATCGTATATTTCCGGCACGACAGTCCTCAAAAACGTCGTTTGAAATGGAGCTTCGTACTCGGGCACTGCACATTTCATCAGCTCCAGAAGAGCTGGTTCAAATGTGTAGCTTTGCAAGCCTATTCCGATGAAGCAGCCGATTTTTTTTTGTTAGTGCCCTGGCGCAAACGCTTTGATTGCTCAGCCGTTGCCTCAAAGACGGCATCATATTTGCTGATTGAAAACCTGAGATTGTGGTTTGAAAAACTTAAACTCGTGAAGTAGAAAGAAAAAGGTAAGACAACGTCTCATTTTGAGACGTTGTCTGTCCTTTTTCCTTTCTATTTCACAAGTTTCCGTTTTTCAAACCACAGTTTCAGGGTTTCAATCATCATGTATAACTTACACCAGCTCGCCTGCACTTTAACCGTTTTTTTTCATTGATCATACTTGAATCTTCGGACTTTGAAGCATTACGTTGCTCCGCCCCAGCAGCTGCGCTTTCGTACTACTTGCAGGCCCCTGGATGACGCTTTAGGTGATTCAACACAGGCGTCGTCGTGTTTGTTGGCGTATTCAGGATGGCGTCACACAGAGGCACTTCAACGAAGCAGCGCAAGATCAGTCGAAAAACTTCCACACTCCGCTGCGCTTTCTATTGGAACAACTACCCGCTTCTACCATTTCTACTCCCTCATATTGAGCGGCGGCACTGTTGCAATCAGTTCTGAAACGTCTCCATGACAGGCTTTCTGAACTCTTGCACGAGCAATCTCGTGAAAAAGCGGTTCCTAATGGAGGCAACAGCAACGCACGAATAGAGAGAAACTGTTGCTGCCGATGATGATCATTGACTAAGTCCTAGGAGAAGAGGGTACGTATTACCGTCTTGCGGCTTGTATGGCTGGCGCATAGGTGCGTTGTGGAACGCGTGTGAAAGAAATCTCGCGGCGCGACATCGTACGGACTATTGTAAAATTATTCGAAAAATATTCGAAACGTTTAAAAATTATTTTTCGATTCGGTTAACGAATCGAATAGTTTAATATTCGAATCGTTATTCGGAAATTGCGAATATACGCACACCCCCACAAAAAAGCTAACTCTCAACCTTTATGCGTTTTTTTTACAGCGAAACTGTATATGACTCGTTGGTCAGGTTTTCTCGTGTCTGTCGACTGAGCAGTAGTCGACAGATCAAATAGTCGACAGAAAACCCACGCGCACGCCTTATTTGTTATCACGTGGTTTTGACACTTGTTTCAATAAGAAAGCCACAAAAAAGTGACAAAACCACGTGATAGACGATAAGCACGCAGCGCTCGCCGTATGCAATTCACTGTAAAAATTGCTTTTGCATCAGCTGCCGCGTTGCAAAAGCAACGCGGCAGCTGATGCTCCCCACTTCGCCCCCCACTTCGTACTCTGCAAAGGCAAAATTACGAAGTGGGGAGCGACGTCCCTAGCCCCTCTAGGAATGCAAAGCACGTAGCGCTCCACGCATTCGTTTCTTGGTAAAGATTGCGGTTACATAACCTGCCGCGGCAACCGCAGCGTACGAAGTCTTTCATGCATAAAAACTCTTTTGGTATCGTGCATTTACATTTCTTCCGTCAATCATTTGGTACAGACCATTTTGCTGCTTGCAAACATAAACTGCCACTTGCGTCGCAAGCGACAGGCGGTCGCACCGTCTTTGCAAAGCTGTTGAGCATGCTTATGTCGTGCTAGAACGCATAAATACTACACGGACAACAAAGTTGAAGATTCAACGAGGGCCTTCGATTGTACAATATTGCTTCTTGGAGAAGTGAAGTGGATTTACAGGAATACTCGAAATATCTTAACAGATCTGGTACTCCGTTGTTCTTTTGGCTTTCACCTGGAGAATTGGTGGTTAAACATTTATTCAACATTTTAAACAGCGGTGTTAAGGTGGCCTCGTTGCTATGGCAACCTGTTGTTCATTCTTCTTTTAAATTGGAAGTTCTCTATGACGTCAAAAACTGGAGCACCACTTGGTGGCGTTTGTCATAAAAAGTGCCTATCGTGCAGGTGGGCAATGGTTGCAGGTGATACCAGAGCTTCACTTTCCAACCAGCTTTACAGCGTGGATTGAAGCCTTAATTTTTTGCATTGCAACCTGGAGTGTGCAATATTGAAGCCGCAATTTAAAGAAATAATAATTTTCCATTTTCTCCAAACTTTCTCTGAGGACCCTTTAAAAACCGGTTACGTAATGTTGTTGCGTGATGCGTGATATGTTGTTGTAACGTCGTATAACGCAACATATACCATGATGCGTGATATTGCTTTAGATTAGTAAAATTAAACATTTAACCAGCTCTATGTTGGAGTCTATTACCGTTAGAAGGTCTCTGTCTTAACCCCTCGTGGCACTTGGTCACAGGGTCTTCGAAACACCATAAATTTTTATACAACAAATGAGCCCTTCTTTATTAGTGATATGGCTGATATTGGTTTTGAAAACTGAACTTTGTGGCATGTTGGGTCTTGAAGGTGTTATACTCGGTTGATTGCTCTGCACTGCGCTACTTTCTGATGGCAGTACATTAATGTGGGTAGTGTGCCGACAAAATGGTTCGATTCATTTATCTAGACATCACTAACTCCGTGTCCAATTACGAAGGACTGTAGCGGTTGTTACGAGCAATCTCAGCCAACATAACGTATCAAGTGACAACGCTTCACTGCGCCCCTCTCAAAGGTCGCGTGACGGTCCCCCTTGGCACTGGATTTAGTTGTATGGATCGTAACACCCTCTGTGGTCCATCCGGGGTTAAAGTGGAGCATATTATGAGAACAGGTTACTGATGGCCTATTCGTTAGGGATACACCGCACACGTGCAGAGCAGTAAACTCTTTCTACTTTAATACACGGAAGTCTGGTGCGGAGAGAAGGAAGCTGCCTCCTCCCCTCTAGTATTCCCTCTACCATGAACCGCACTGCACCGGTGCGATATGGGCCCAGAAGAATCGGCCGTGAGTAATGCCCCAACCAATGGAGGGAGTGGCGAGGGCAAAACAGCAACAAGTTGCGTCAAAACGAAAAAAAAAAACTAACAACAAAAATGAAAAGTGGAAAGCTACTTATCGTCATTGAACCACTATTGCGCCACCCCGCAACTGGCGTCTTTGGTTTTTGTAATGCTGCTACACATCGGGTAATGTTTGCGCCACGCAGCGTAAGGCTCTGTGCAGGCTCAAAAAAGGAGCCCCTTGGAGGAGCTGTATCTCGCTCCTCAATCATAGAAGCTACATGGGGACATAAGGTCATATTTTTTAGATTTTATTTGAATAATAATGCCGGCCTACCTTTGTAGGCCAAGGCATGTGGGCACATATGTGATATATCAACAGCATAGCTCTAGTTATACATGGCTTCAAAAAACATAGTTGAGAAAAAGTGAAAGGCGTATAGTACAAAAGCTTCCCGATAAACAGAGTTAACACTTGGCAAATGATTAGTCAAATGGATTTAAAACTCCATCTAAGGCGCTGTCAAATGAGTCAAAGGTGGCACGGCCTGTAATGTTGTGAAACAGGCCATTCCAGTCTCGGACAGTTCTCGGAAAGTACGAGTAGTTCAAAAATGTCTTTTCTACATTGAAACTTTCGAAGAAGATTGTCATGCTTCTGCCGTGTGACTCGACGGAGATTGTACACAAGATAATCTTCGAACTTCAATCCAATCTTGTCGTGTATTAATTTATACGAAAAATTCAGGCTCTTCACTTCTCTGCCGGTCGATAACTGGGTTAATCCGGATAACGCATAAAGGGATGACACGAACGTATGCATGCCGTATGCTTTATATATAAATCGCAGTGCCTTTTTTTGCACTCCCTCAAGTTTGTCGATCAACGACTGCGAATACGGATCCCATAAAATGTCCGCGTATTCAAATAATGGACGAATCAAAGTAGTGTACGCAACAAGCTTAGTTTCTTGGGTACAATGTCGCATGGTCCTTCGAAGACTCCACAGTTTACGAGACGCTTTTGCGATTATGTTCTCTAGGTGAACAGACCAGCTTAAAGTAGAAGTGATGGTAATGCCCAAACATTTATAGGAAGTGACATTTTCTAACGGTACTGAGTTGATAGAATAGCAAAACGAAATTGGAGACTTCTTTAGTGTTACTCTCATTTGCACGAATGTTTTTACGTTCAAATTCATCTGCCATGCTTGACACTAGGAAAACAAAGGTTGTAGGCTACTGTCCAAATATAATTGATCGAAAGTGCATGACACTTTGGCAAACAAAACACAGTCGTCGGCGAAAAGACAGCACTGAATCCCGGGCTTATCTACACGCAGATCATTCATAAACACTAAAAAAAAGGACCGTGCACCGAGCCCTGGGATACTCCTGACATGACTGCAAATCCAGGGACTCCGCCTTCCCAACAGTCACGTGCTGTCGACGGTTCGTAAGATAGGACTTTTTAGTGTGTCGTTTACCCGCAGTCTCGAGGTTTTTTCAACCATGTAAAAGGTAATCGTTATCGAGTTTCTGCTTAAGTTTCAACAGTAGTTTCCGATGCGACACCCTGTCGAAATCTTTCGCGAAATCTTAGAAGATAGAATTTACTTGGCCATCGTTGTTCACTGTAGCAGAAAATTCATGGAACATGTGGAGAACCTGAGTAACTGTTCGGTAACCACGTCGGAGCCCATGTTGGTCTTTTACCAAAAATTCTGCGGATTGTAAAAAAGTTACAATGTGTTTAAAGAGAAAATGTTAAAAGAACTTTGCTAAATGTGCTCAGCAGCGAGACAGATCTGTAATTCGAAACGCACTTTTTATCTCCACTTTTATGAATTGGCACAACTTTCGATACTTTCCAGTCTTTTGGCACTTCGCCAGTTTTTAAACTGCATAAAGATACTTCGCGCTCCATTCCGCATATTTATGAAGGAATGCGTTAGGAATCCGGTCCCGGCCGCATGACTTTTTAACGTCCAGTCGGAGAAGGCTATCAAAAATACCACTTACTGGCACTACTAAGTCGCCAATTTTACGATGGTCATGAGTAAATGGTGGCATTATGGAATTATCCATGGCATAAACAGTAGAAAAAAAAATACGATTCATCTCGCTTGCTGTACTGGGTTCATCGGTGAGCGTGTTGCCATTCTGGCCAAGTTTCTTGATAGCTAAATTTGTTTGTCAAATGTGCGTAAAATTTTCTGGGGTTTTCCCTGAGGAAGTTTGCCATTTTGACGCTGTAAAAATTATACGTAGATGTGCGCACGAGTACCCGTAGTTGTTGGCGAAGTGAACGAAGCATATTTTTGAAAATTTTTTGGTACCTATCAATACGATGTATTTTACGTTTCAGGTGTAAAATATCTCGTGTAATCCAAAGACTCTGCTTCTTATTTCTAGAACGCTCTGGAACAAATCGGTCAATACACGATAAAACAACATTCTTAAAAAAACCATAACTTATCAACACATACACCATTCTGATTGCTTATCTCAGAAAATTGTTCACATGCCTCTTCCAATAAATCGAGCACGCCAACACCATCCGCCCTAGTGAAATCCCGGAAACGTTTCAGCTCTTTAGTGCCGCTCGTATTTTGCCGGAAAGATAAATCACAAACGACTATTGCATGGTCAGATATGCCCTCTGCATTTGATATATTAATATTTCTGGCAATGGCCTCTGATAAGAACACAAGGTCTAGCAATGAATCACGCACACTAGACACACCCGTGGGGCATCTCACTACCTGGCTTAAGTTATTGCTAGAAGCAATATCTACAAGTAGGCTTGAGTGTGCACAGCTTCCTATAGGAATCATGTTGTCCCAGTCAATATCTGGAATGTTGAAATCTCCAGCCACTATAACACGTGAAAAATTAATTTTATTCATTTTATTTATTTATTTATTTAAGAATACTGCAGGCCAATTGCGGCCCAAGCAGGATCGGGGGTTACAAAGTGGAGTCAAAAAAGCGCAACACCTGGTAATCCGTAAAACGGGAGAAGGGAACAGGGGAAAATTATGCAAAAATTGTAATAAAGCACATGTGATAGCTCACAACAAAGTTGGGAGGGGTGGCGGTAGTGGGGAGCAGGAAAATAAAACACAATGCAAAGAGTTACACATAAAACAAACGCTCAATCGACTCCAAAACATTGTCAGATATAAATATGTGATGAGGTAGGTTTTTCCATTCTGTTATGGTTCTGGCAAAGAAGTAGTATTTAAATGGCATTTGTTCAAGCGAATACTGGAGTTATTTTATGCGGATGATCATGCCTTGTGCGCCTAGTCGAGGATGGGTGAAGAAAGAGCGACGGTTCAAGCCGGAGTTTTTTAAACCAGAGTTGATAAAGAAATTTTAGTCTAGCTAGCTTCCTTCGTGATTCAAGAGAGATGATGTTGTTACTTTGACTTAAGGCAGCAGGTGAGTCATGCGGGTGGTAGCGATTAAATATAAAACGAGCTGCTTGCTTTTGAACATCTTCCAGTATCTTGATATCTTTTTTTTGTGAATGGATCCCAGACTGCACAGGCGTATTCTAACTTCGTTCTTATCAATGTGTTATAGGCTAAAAGTTTCACATGAGAAGGCACGTGCTTAAGCTTGTGCCTTATCATGACTAGTTTTCGACGGGCAGCTGCACAAACGTGTTCAATGTGTGAGGACCAAGATAAGTTGCTAGAAATTGTTATACCAAGATATTTAAGGCTCATCGTCCGAGAGATGTAGTTATCACCGATAAAGTATTCATACTGATAAGAGGACTTTTTTTTAGTGATGCGCATGTACAAAGACTTTGCTTGGATAAGCTTCATCTCCTAACGATTGCACCAGCTAGAAACTGCATTAAGACTTTCGTTCAGAACAACTTGGTCCCTAGTAGAGTTAATATCCTTGAACAATAGACAGTCGTTCGCAAATAAACGAATACTCACGCTTTTGTCTATACAAAAAATGAGGTCATTAATAAAAATTGAATAAAGAAGAGGGCCAAGGACACTCCCTTGCGGAACACCCGAAATTACAGGAAGAGGATCAGAATGGTGACCGTCTACATCGACGAATTGTTCTCGCATTTGAAGATAAGCTGAAATCCATTGAACAACTGTGCTGGGAAGGCCAATCTCATTTAGTTTGTATATAAGACCGGAATGAGAAACTCTGTCGAAGGCTTTGCTAAAATCAAGGAAGGTGACGTCGACTTGACCAGGTCTATCTACTATAGAAGCAAAAGAATGAATAGTTGTTCATGAGCTGAGTAATAGTAGAAAGTCCCTTTCGGAACCCATGCTGAAAAGGCGAGATTATTTCATGTTTATCGAGGTAATCATGGATGTAATTAGAAATTATATGTTCCAGTAGTTTACACGAAGAGCTGGTGAGTGAAATTGGGCGATTATTTCTTAACATTGTACGGTCTCCTTTTTTAAAAACGGGTACAACCCGAGCAATTCGCCAAGCTGAGGGAACAACGCCACATGAAAATGACACCTGTAAGATAACAACAAGGAATCTAGAAATCTACTCAGCGTAACGACGAAGAAATGCATTTGGTATATCATCAGGACCATTTGACGATTTAGGTTTGAGGTTAAGTATCATAGAAAAGATACCCTCGAACGTGATGAACTCTGAGCTTATTTCAGTTTCTTCGTTAAAGGAGGAATGTCTAGTGTAAGACTTCGAGAACACTGACTGAAAGAAAAGGTTAAGCTCCGTAGCTATTTGTTGTTTGTCGTAAACCAACATTTCCCCAATTTTGACATAATCGACAGTTTTTTGTTGATTTGAGCTGAGGTGTCGCCAGAACTTCGCTGGATCTGTCTTAAAGGGGGACCTGCAGAAATATTGTTCCGCCTGGCGGAAAGTCCTCCTCGCCCTTTTTCTTTCTAGTATTGTAGCACCGGGAGACGAGGGGAAAGGTCTCCTTTTGCGCCGGCTTCTTCTGAGAGGATAAGCCGCGATAATCCCCTTTCTGAGCGACGGGCGATGGGTGCGGCAGCAGCGACCTCATGACTTACAGGTATCTTTAGCTCCTATCGCGTAATCTGCCCTATCTATATTTTTTTTTACTCTCGCCAAGCCTAGCCCCTCGGCTGTAGGTTTTACGGAGCTGCAGGGCTGCGCCCTCGCAGTCTTGCAGCTCCGTAAAGCTTTAAGAAATCGTCGCAGCGCCTTGATTATCACAGCTGACAACGAGTCACACTTATTAACGGCTTCGGCTTGCTTTATCAAGTCGTCAAAAGCAGCCATCTCCGCGGTTTCAGAAAAAGTGAGGTTCAGGCTGGGTCGGAGTTTGCTACGGTTACACTCGTATGCTTTTCCAGTCCCCCCCCCCCCCCCCCCCCCATCTCGCATACGCTTCTTGCTCAAATAAACAGGGGCATCAGACTTTTCGTTCGTCTTGGCCTTTAGCGCGACTTCTAACAAGTTCTGAAACAGACAAAGCAAAAGTGATTTAATTAACTCAGCATTATAGGTTTTGCGAAATATTTACAAAGTTCGAGGTTCCCTAGAGTCGTCTTTTGTATTCAATTCCCCCTCCCCTCACCATCACTTCCTTTCCTCCAAATAAACGACGTAGATTATTGTATGAACCACCAGTAATAGAGCGTACTCGCAAAATGTATATTTGGCGTAAGAGAGGTCTTGTTTAAATGTTCGAGCAATGAACTGGTCTTTTTACTGTGCGCGAAACAGCTAGCACGAACGCAATATTGACATTTTTACGCAAGGGCCATGCAGAATTTAGTGCATAAGAACAAATTGATGCCTCGTAAGTTAATGCCCGATGGAAGCACTCCTTAGGGAATTGCTTGTATAAAAATAACAACGTTTCAACCATAAAAACCAAACAAAATAACACCACTTTTTGGGGGGTCACTAAATTTACTGATTCACTCCGTTAGCGTTGATTGTGCAGCGGTATGCCGACATTACGCGACACTGTTAGTGCAAACACGACATCGCCGCTTTTCGCTATTTTCCCCAGCAATGTATTGGCTCGCACTAAAATCTACTGCTTAGCTGGGACACTCGCATTAACAGCTTCCTAGACATCATTCACTACTAACAAGAAAAAGGACGGGGGAAACACCGCCGATAGTTTGTTCGTGCCAACTGCGTGGCGTAGGGCAGCGGCGTAGACTTTCCATTTTCCTGAGCGGGGGGGAGGGGGGGGGGAATGCTGCGCGTTAGCTTTTCGCCAGAACTGGAGATTGAAGCTAATGTAAGCACGCTTGGATTCCATTTCCTATGTATTTTGTCAATAAAGGCAACGTGGGCGTTATTTTGTCTACATGTCACTACTAGAAGCTCATTACATGGCGCGTAAACAGCCTGTTGGTCAAAATCATAGCCCGGGGGGGGGGGGGCTCTGCCTCCCCCCCCCCCCCCGGATCTCGCCAGGGGGGCACGAGCGCCGATGCCCTCGCCCCCGTAGTCTACGCCTATGGCGTAGGGTACCTAAAAGTTTTTCACAATGTTAAATAAAATTCAGTGTCACGTTAAAAAAAAAGTGTCTGCTTTTGCTTTAGTTTCTTTGAGACACCACAAATACTTCGAAGTAGCGGCCCGTGCTATGGTACCAATAGAAGCAACCTTGAACCATAACACGACACGCTAGACTCGCCAAAAAGGGGTTGAATATTGTCTTTTCCGCTCCATAACCGAACTCGATAGAGAATGTTCAGAGCGAGTCTAGCTTACATTTCGTTGTGGGGTGGGACCGCACGGTTATCGAAATGGCTAAAAGCGACCCACTAAAACTTTCCAATATTGAATCCACCCTTGATGCCCTCTTACCTCAGGTGGTTGTTGGGAATGTGTAAATATGAATTTCATACATTTTGCTGGCCACCATGTTCTGCGAGTTAGGCACACAACAGGGCATTTTAGTAAATCGTTTTCAAAGGCCCGCTCCACTTCAGGCGCGCGCATTGAGCGAATGCATCGAAGTCGCAGCGCGAGCTCCCGCTAAATATAGCGTGGCCTGAAAACATAGTCTGCTAAAGTTCTTCAATAATTTGTGCTCGCTGCTAGAAAACAGAGACCTTCTACAAGATGCCCGCGCCTGGTACATCGGTTCCTTTTCCATCGATCCCAATTTGAGGTAGATTTGAGCGTGATAAGCCGTTTTTTTTTCTTTGAAGATGGAATGTTTTGTGAAGATGTAAGTCATCCTTACATATTCAAGTCACCACATCTCGGGCATGTGTGTTGAGCTCTTTGATTAACCGAGAATATCTATGCAACGTTCCTTCAATGGGTGTGGGGATGCATCGCAGCTCCAGAGTATGCGTTTGCTTTGCCACGGGCTAAACCATAGCCTCCTCTATACGGAGAAAGCCTGGCGCGTCGCGAGAAAAGACGGCCGCCGTAAATGGGAAAGGAGGGGCGGAGAAACGGGAGCGGAGACGGATGGATGGATGGATGAATACGGCTGAGCCCTTTGGATCGGGCGGTAGCTTACGCCACCTAGCCATTTTGTTTTACCATTTAAGCTTAGAATATTTAAATGTGAAATCTATATTCACTCCGCAGTGCAAAGAAAGTGAGGCTATGAAACCCCCTTGCCATCAGTGAATAAGAAAATACCTAGTTTTCTCTCGATTTCTGCCACCATTCACTTAATCTTTGCTTGGTAATCTCTACAGTCTTGAAATCCACTCTCCCTTCGCTGTCTCTAAAACCCAATGACTTTATTAAATCTATGTTGTCTTCGGTAGGCATAGGGTGAAGCCCTTTACAGTAGAGTATCAAGTGCTCAGCCGTCTCGTCCTCCTCTCCACAAGCAATGCACACTGTATCCATTTCCTGGTACTTCACTCTGTATGTTCTGGTTCGCAGAACACCCGTTCTTGCCTCAAACAGCAATGAGCTTCCCCTAGAATTGTCATAAATGCTTTCTTTGGCAATAACTCTTTTGTTTAATCTATAGCTTTCCAGAGCAGTCTTTGTCTGCATTCCCTCTAGCCACCGATCCCTTTCTGTGGCCTTAACTTTCTTCTTAACTGAGACTTGCTCTTCCGTATCTTCGCTATAGCCCAAAAACTTTCCTCTTAATTTCCTAGTGCGCTGTCTCCACTTTGTGTCTACACTCCTCATGTATAAATAGCTGAAAACCTTTCGTGCCCATTGCTCCCCATCCATTAGCCTCAACCTATCCTCAAATTCTACCTTGCTCACCGCTTCCCTGCTCTCAAATGATGCCCATCCCATGTCTCCTTGTACTCCCTGGTTTGGCGTTTTGCAATGCGCCCCCAAAGCCAGTCTACCTACTCCGCGCTGTTTTATTTCTAGTTTCGCATGCACTTCGGATTTCATGCATAGCACTGCGTTTCCAAAAGTCAAGCCAGGCACCATGACCCCTTTCCAAATCTCTCTCACCACCTCATACCTGTTGTAATTCCAAAGTGCTCTATTTTTCATTACAGCTGCATTTCTGTTGCCCTTACCTATTATATACTTTTCATGGTCTCTGAGATATTCTGCACCATCACATATCCATACTCCTAGATACTTGTATTTACTAGCTCTCTCAACTGTAATATTCTGTATCTTCAGCCTCTCAACTTCATCCTCGTTAAAAATCATGACTGCCGATTTTTCGCTACTGAATTCTAAACCTAATTCCTCTCCTTCCCTACCACAGATGCTCATTAATTCCTGCAACTCTGTCCTGTTGTTAGCCATTAGTACAATATCATCCGCATACATCAATCCCGGTAAGGATTGCTGAATTTTTTGGCCTAGCTTACTGTAAGAAAGGTTGAACCCAAGCCCACTCTTCTCTAGTCTATCCTCCAATCCTCTCAGATACAACATAAACAGCAAAGGCGATAACGGGCACCCCTGTCTAAGGCCTCGTCTTATCTCTATTTTCCCTGTCGCCTTTCCTTCCCATGTTATAATCACCTTGTTATCTTTGTAAATGTTCCTTAATAGTGCTGTTAGTCCTTCATCTAGGTTTAAGTTCTCCATTATGTCCCACAGGTTTCTTTGGTTCACATTGTCATAGGCACCCTTGATATCCAGAAATGCCAGCCAGAGCTGTCTGTTTTCTTTTTGCGCTATTTCTATACACTGTGTTAGAGAAAATAAGTTGTCCTCCAACCTTCTTTGTTTTCGAAACCCGTTCTGTAACTCGCCCAGTATGCCCTCGCAATCTACCCATTCCTCCAGTCTGTTCTTTATAATCTGCATTACCAACCTGTAAATAACCGGTGTCACGGTTATAGGACGATAATTTCTAATATCAGACTTATCTCCCTTTCCCTTATATATCATACTCATCCTACTAAGCCTCCATTCATCTGGAATATTTCCTTTTGTTATCATGGTACTCACTACCTCCCTTAGTTTTGCCTTAGATTTAGGACCCAAATTCTTCACCAGCTTGATAGGGATACCATCTGTGCCTGTCGACGTGCCACTAGGGACTCTTCGTTCCGCCTTTTCCCATTCTCTTTGTCCAAAATCCGCGATGTCACAAACTGGACTGCTACTTCCTTCGGTTCTCCTATCTTCCACATGTACCCGTTCCCGAAATTTCTCCTCCGTCACTGCTCCTATATATTGTATCGCATCATCTCCCTCTAATTGATCTCCCTGATGCGAGAGTATGAACCTCTGTCTAGCTTGCGTTGTTTCACCGAGTGAGTTCAAGTGCTCCCAAAACTTCTTGGCAGCATTTCTATCTTTCTTACTTACATTACTCATCCATTCCTCACCCTTTCTCTGAATTTTCGCATTGATCAAACTGGATGCCTCTCGGCGACATGTTACAAAATTGTCCCATTTTCTTTTTACTTCCGTTTCGGACTCCCCACTACGCTTGGAATACCTGTGTTCTCTAGAGGCTTCCTGACGTTTTTGTATCGCTTGCTTCACTTCTTTGTCCCACCAACTTTTTGGTCTATGTCCTTGCTTCCCCTTTCGTTTACTCTTAACTTTGTCTAGTTCTAGAGAAAAAAGCCTAGTTAGGCTCTCATAGGTCCAATCTGTATGCCATTGCCCTGAAACTGCTGCCTCTATTCTTTCAACAACTATTTCCAACTCTTTGTCGCTGCAGAAAGTTTGCTTTGAATTATGTTGTCTAGTTTCAGCATTTACTTCTCTGGCAAAATTCAGCTTAATACGTTTGTGATCACTACCAAGACTTTTGGAACCTTCTTCATCTATTTTCATTACTTGTAACTTACCATATATTTTGTGTGACATGAGTACGTAATCTATAGTTGAATGCAGATTGCCAGTTTCCCAAGTTATGTGCCCGTCACACTTCTGACTGGTATTACATAAAACTAAGTCATGTTTTTCCACCAGTTCTAGTAATATGCTTCCAGTTGAGTCCGTATACCCATCCAGACCCTCAATATGGGCATTCATGTCTCCCATAATAATTATTTCGGAGCCTTCGCCTAGTTCACTAATGTCTCTTGATATGCAATCAATCATTTTTCTGTTTTCCTCTTTAGCACCTGTCCCTGTCCATAAGTAAACCACTCCAAGGACTGTTGATTCCCCAGCGACTTTTCCTTTCAGCCACAAATGTTCGGCGCACTCTTTTCTGATCCTTTGAAAGTTCATATTCTTCTTAATAAATGCTCCAATTCCACCTCCCTTCCTCGTTCCCTCCATTCTGTTGCATTCTTCCCACACATAGTCAGGGTTGCAAGGTGGCTGCTCCATGTCTCTGAGATGTGTTTCCACAAACCCATACACCATTAAATCCTCCTTTCTTAGTTGCTCCTCCACCTCTTCCCATTTTAACCTATTTCTACCACCCTGCATGTTAATATATCCAATGTCTGATTGTGCTGATTTTTTATACCTGTTCTTACGTTTTCTCCTCTTTTTAACCCTGGGTGCCTCTCCTGACTTTGTTGGGTTTTCGGTTACTTCAGTGCCCCCAGGGCCCTCGGTCCCCCCAAAAAAGCAGTCACCGTGCGGCCCATCCTATCCCCCACCCTGTAACCCGTGGCCTCACTGTAGTGAATGCCATCTGCAAAAGGGCGGGAGCCAGCCTCGTACACTTCTCTGTTTACTTCCATTACGTCGTACCGAAGCTGTCGACTCATACCCTTAATTACTCCGTTGGCTTCGACAACCCTCCTCTCCGTTAACCCGGACTGCCCCCGAACTTCTGGAATGGTGCACACAACCACATGCACATTCTCAGACACGTCCCTCAGCTTACGTATTCCCACGTTTAGCTGCTTTCCGAGGTTCTGGCTCCTACCCTTCAGCACATCATTAAGCCCCGCATGAACTATTACTAGGTTCCTTCCCTCCCGGTTATCCCACACCCCCTCACGTGCTGCGGTCATAGCATCCACCATACACTTCCCTGGCTGGACCTCTACGGTTACCCTCTGGTCTCCCTTCACCCTGTTATGTACACCCCTCCTAACCCGTGCTACGTTAGAGCTCCCCACTACCAGTACCCTAGATCCCCCTGGTGCCTGCGCGCCTTTGTCCTGCGACTTATCTCCTGTCACCTGACTGCCCGACGCCTGCTGCTCGAAGGCGCCATTGAGCTGAGGTTCAATCAGCTCTCCAGCGTCGTCGAGCCCGCCTGCCAACAGGCCGGACTCCCGACCACCAGGGACCCCAGCCTGCAGACTGGTGGTTCGTCCCGCTAGAACTGACACTGCCTCCTTTCTTCCCTCGCTACTCTCACTCGCTCGAATTACCCCTTCCAGGCGCTCTACCCTACTGTCACACTCCCTCTTACGCTCCTCTAAACCCGCCTTCCATACTTCCCCCAGCTCTTCCGCCTGCTTCTCGAGGCCGACCCGCTGCTCCCTCTCATGATTAAGCTGCCTAGTCAGCTCCTCTACCTGGGCCTCGAGACCCACCCGCTTCTCTCCTTCTGCCTTAAGCTGGGCCTCAATCTCCCGAAATCTACCCTCCCATTCCCCAGTTACCTGCTGAAGCTTCACACAAAGCCGACACTCGAAACTCACCTCCGCCGCCACCTCCAGGCTCCCGAAACCCGTCTCCTCCAGGTAACACCACCTCCCACACCCCTCGCACTGCACCAACTCGTCCCCACCCTTGTCATGCCGACCCAAATCTAGACCCATGTCTAGACCGGGAACAAACCGTCCCTTCCCGCCAAAAATTCAAACAGAGCCTACTTTGCGAAACTAACGTTAACTGCTGCTGTTCAAACCTAATACTGCTACCGCATAGTCACTTCCAATCAACTCTCAAAAAAAGAGAGAGAAAAGAAGAAAAACTGGCACTTAGCTTCGGATGCTCGAGGAGAACCAGGAAACACGTCCGCTCACCGCAACTCAGTCGAGAGACAACCTTGCCTGCTAGCACCACAAAAGAGCGAGCGGCCAAACGCAGAAACAATCTTTTTTTTTCTCTCTCTCTCTCTTTTCTTGTCGCTATCGTGGAGAGAAGAAACTCAACGTCCACCCTTTCCCGTTTCTCCCTGCGCCCTTTCGAATCGCCGCGCCCGTTTCTCCCGGAGTACGAAAACGACGGTGACGAAAACACAAAAACAAGCGTGGTTCGGGGAGCGGCCGCTCATGACCCAAGTGCTCGCTGTCTAGGTCTGCCCTTTCTGCTCTGCGCTACCATATTAGTCACCGTTCGGCGCGCTCCTCCTCTCCTTTTTTCCTGCGGCCGCGCGCTCTGTGGCTCCGTCGTCGATGTGCCAGGCTTTCTCCGTATAGAGGAGGCTATGGCTAAACCAAAGAACTTCGACAGCTCAAATTCGGTGACCGCGAGGGCGCAGCCTTGCAGCTCCGTAAAACCTAACCCCGAGGGACAAGCTTGGCGAGAGCCAAAAAATAGGGCAGATTACGCGATATGAGCTGAAAATACCCGTAAGTCACGAGGTCGCTGCTGCCGCACCCATCGCCCGTCGCTCAGAAAGGGGATTTTCTCGGCTTATCCTCTCAGAAGAAGCCGGCGCAAAAGGGAACCTTTCCTCTCGCCTCGCCGTGCTACAATATAAGAAGAAAGAGGGCGAGGAGGACTTTCCGCCAGGCGGAAGAATATTTCTGCTGGTCCCCCTTTAAGGAATCGTGCGAGTGTATTGGAATGATAGAAGTGTTTACTTGTGCGAATATTAGCTGCTAGTGCTCGCTTTAGGCAGGGGAGGGAGTAACTGTGAACTCGACTTCTACGGTTTCTTTTTAGTTTCCGTACTAGATGAATTATTTCGCGTGTCATCCAGGGGTTCTTGCGGCGCACATATTTACTTTTATTAGGAATAAAGTTTCGAAGACAAAAATGACATAGATTTAAATTTATTCCACAAATAATTAACGTCGTTCCCAGAAAATGTATCTAAGGATAACTCAAGGTAATCTAGAACAAATTCGTCATTCGCCCTAGAAACGTCTTTAATAGTCTTGCGCTTCTGGTCCACAAAATCATCCGAGCTGCCCATGAGGCAGGAGAAAGAAACAAGCTTATGGTCGGACAAACCATCCTCCACTGATACCTGTACCTCAGACAGAGACCTACTATAAAGAACAAGATCTAAAATGGACGATGAATCACCCTGGACGCGTGTGGGTACATTAACTGCTTGAGAAAGGTCACAGGCAAACGCAATGTCGACAATGGTTTGGTCAGGGGGTGAGCAGGATGATAAATTATGCCAATCAACTTTAGGTAAATTAAAATCACCAACCAATAGCATGCAGCTTTTCGAATACTTGAGTATTTAATCATAAAGCCTAGCCAGGTATTCATTGCTT
Organism: Ixodes scapularis; assembly: GCF_016920785.2. Lineage (NCBI taxonomy): Eukaryota > Metazoa > Arthropoda > Arachnida > Ixodida > Ixodidae > Ixodes > Ixodes scapularis. The sequence goes on from NW_024609835.1 coordinate 250,841,316, forward strand.
GATGAGGGTGAGCGATATACAGCGATCAAAATGAATGACTCCTTCCCGTAAGTAACACGAAGACACAGGCGTTCATGATCAGTCATTTGATCTAGCACTACAGCAGATAGGCTGCTTTTTAAAATGACGGCTACGCCGCCACCTCGGGAGGGTCTATCTCTTCGGTATATACTGTATGAACCAGCAACTATATAACGGTCATCTAATTCATCGCTTAGCCACGTCTCAGTTAATACTGTCACGTGAGGATCGTGACAAAGCATTACACTTTCAAGCTCCGCAGTTTTGTTTATTATGCTTCTGGCATTAATGTTTAGAAGGCGCAAGTACTGTGGTGGAGAGTACCGGTGACGTCACGTGCTTTCAGGTTGGTGGTGCGTAGATGAAATTTTAACCCGTGCGTTCTTGCTGTCATCCCATATAAACGTGTCGCCATCAATGCGAAGTTTTTCGTTAACTATAAGGACACGCCATTCATTAGCTTTATCACTCCTGGCACTCTCCCACAGCAGCTTACGCTTTCGAAGTGTGCAACGTGAATAGTCATTTTCAATAAAAATGTGCGTGCCTTTTAGTTTCTTAGCGTTCTTCAGTATAGCCTGCTTTTCGTTATAATCTTGGAGGTACAAAATGACCGGACGATTAGCTTTCTTTCGACCGAGTCGGTGAATTCTACAGATTGAACAACATTTCACATCAAGTGTCTTCTGAAACAGTTCCCCGACTACGTGATCTTTAAGCTGAAGGTCAGTTTCATTATTTGGCTCTGGTAATCCATAAATCACTAAATTAGAGCGATGACTACGGTCCTCAAGATCAACAAGTTTTTCAGTTTGTTGTGCTGTGTTAGTCCGGAGCAAACTTAACGTGCTGTCGAAATCATCTATTTTGGATGTAGAAGAGCTCATGAGTTGCAGGAGTCTTTCCAGCTCAGTCACTTTAGTACGAAGAGAGGCTATTACTGCATCGGAAGCAACTAGCTGTGACTTCAAGTCGTGAATACCATTAAGGATCTCAGCTTGTCCTTTGAGATTGTTATCTAACATGCAATCACTGTCGGGGCCAGGGTTTGATTCAACGTCCCCACAAAGCAGGAGCCGGCAAACAAGAAAGCAATCATACATGATACACATACAAGTGCCTGGGCATGGCAAAATAACAGGAAACCTATTGCTAGATCTTACTGAGCAATGTGCGTAACGAACCTGAACAGCGAAAAGGACGGATTCGGTCAGCATCGTGATTGGTTTCACTTCGCCATGCCCAATGAACTGGAAGTGCTGTAGGCCGGTGTTTATAGCTTCCACCGAAGGTGACGTCACTGATCGCAGCGCCACGCCGATGACGATGGGAAGATAGGTTTCCGGCAGGCGTGAAGGTACTGGCATGAGGTCAGATAAGGACAGAGATGACGAGGCAGCGGCAGGGCATCGGAGCGGCGGCGGCAGGCCAGCAGGGCTAGCGAGACCGCAGCAGGACAGGAACGCCTGAACAGCGAAAAGGACGGATTCGGTCAGCATCGTGGTTGGTTTCACTTCGCCATGCCCAATGAACTGGAAGTGCTGTAGGCCGGTGTTTATAGCTCCCGCCGAAGGTGACGTCACTGATCGCAGCGCCACGCCGATGTCGATGGGAAGATAGGGTTCCGGCAGGCGTGAAGGTACTGGCATGAGGTCAGATAAGGACGCAGATGAAGAGGCAGCGGCAGGGCATCGGAGCGGCGGCAGCAGGCAAGCAGGGCTAGCGAGACCGCAGCAGAACAGGAACGCCTGAATAGCGAAAAGGACGGATTCGGTCTGCATCGTGGTTGGTTTCCCTTCGCCGTGCCCAATCAGTTAGGTTGATTGACAAAAATTCCGATAATTTGTGAGCACTTCTATACCAGCTTGCGGGCACCTGTACAGTGCCCCTATAAGCATTGAGTGACAACCCCTACGGACGGACACGGAGACCATTTCACAATCAGAGTATTGCTCGATAACTGAACACTCAAAATTGTCATTAGACATGAGGAAGATACATAGAAAAGGGGGACGGACAACGAAGACGTTGTTCGTCCCCACTTTCTATGTATCTTCCTCATGTCTAATTACCGTTACCAACACGCTCGTTTTGTACTCAAAATTGTCGTTTACGAGGAGTGCGACCCCTCCCCCCCTAGAGCCATGATCTGGCCGAAACACATTAAACCCATCTATGAAAACTTCACTATTTGGTATTTCTTTGTTCAACCTAAGTGTCAGTAATTATTATTATATCCGGGTCGCAAGTCAGGAGTACACTTTCAAGCTCTTCCGGTTTGTTGACGACGCTTCTCGCATTAATATTCATGAGTCTAAAGGGCGACTCTGCTCAGGGCTATGGCTAATTGCGGTGTTCCCAGCACTTCCGTTGTCATCGAGTCTAAGCCGTCTCAAAAAGGGCCGAAAAAGGCAACCGTCCGGCCACAAATCAGGACACACGAGCTTATCAAACTCTTCCTCGTTTACCAACACATAGAAAGGAGCGTAGGTGTTAAACCTAGAAGACAGCTTCGTGCAAGTGAAGCGCTGACTGCCTAGCGCACAGGACACCTTTTCCGAAAGTTCGTCGCATGTTGTCTCAGGATGTAATCGTGAAATGAAGAGAGCCTTCTCTCTTGGATGCTTCGCCAAGGCACACAACTTACTGGTTTTGTCGGAGCCAACGGTGATCTTAACACTTCGAAGTGGTGGGACTTGCTGGAAGCCGTCCTCGTTGACGACTGCACTGGCCGCCCTCGTGGACCACTCTGCGACAGCTGCCTCTCGATGATCCGAGCTCGCTGTCAGGAATCCGTCTGCGTCGGCACCAGCTGACCCAGGCCGCACACTAGGCTGACGTTGACGACGCAGGTCACCCTTTTTTGAGTGGCCTTGCTACTCGGGTGGGTGGTAGACCCGAGTGATAGCCTCTTTTCGGGGGGTGCTCAGAAGCGTAGGAAACAGTTGGCCAACATGTGGCCTCATTAAGGAAAGTCGGAGCGGGCTGAAGCATCTCGAAGCTGGTAGGTGATGAAGCAACTTGATGTGCAGAACCCTGGATGTTGGCGTTCAGACATTTGCGGAAAAGGTGGCTGTTCCTGGCGAGGTGCGTTATCATTTCGTAGCGCGCTCACTTCTTTGGAAAAACCGTCAATTTTGTTGCGGAGGTCCTGCACCAACTTGTCAAGACTGGAGCCCTCCGTCGTCCCATGTCCCTACAGCTCGTCACTAACCTGGACCGAAGATGACGTTTCCGGACTTTTCAGTAGTGTCTCCGAGGATCGGCGCTTCGAGCAAGCATCGCATTTAAACGCGCTAACACCCTTTTTCACCAGAAGGTCGTAATCAGCTTCATGAACATTGACACACTCGCAGTGAAAGCTCTGATTACACGCGCCGGAGCACACAATGAATCGCTGCCGAGATATCGGAGCGGAACCACTGCCTCACGCGTCCTTCATTCTTGAGCGTCAGCCGAGAATGAAGGACGTGTGCGGCATTCTTGAGCGTCAGCCAGGAATCAGGTAACATGGCTGATAAAAAGTTAAAAAAATGTTTTTAGGTAAAGTCAGGAGGTTTTGTTTTCGGTATTGATCACATGTTTGCGCGACAATATTGGAAAGTTCGAGCACAATTGCTCATGCGCCATGTTTGAGTGTTTTTCTAATAAAATATAAGTAATGAAGTGAACAACTAATGGTGATTAGGACAACTCACCTGTACCCAGTAATGTTTCTAAAAATTAATTCACTTCTTCTAATTGCATGTTGTAGAATAACGTACCAAATTCTGTGCGTGTGGAAAGAAATAACGTCGTCAGCACGCGCCATTCCAAAACGCGATTTGTGCTTGGCGATGTGCACTGGCGATGGCGCTTTTGTTTGTAACGCAAAGCTTTTAGGAGATCTCTGCTAAATTTGCCTCAAGTAATTACTTACGTTATTTACTAGCAAGCATGACCACCGCGGCGGTGCAAGTAAATGCGTATAACAATCTATCTCTTCACGACCTACAAATTTTTGTGTCCGGAGATTCGTTTTTAGGCATATTTTTGTATTTGATTAGAATATAAAATGGGCGATGACATATAAAAAATATTTTAAAAGTGAAGATTGACCGACTGTTCAATCTAACGTGGAATCACCCGACGCCATGATGTTGGGTAATTTCAGCCTTCCGTTGCGTGATGAAACATCCCCCGATGGGCAGTGGCGTTACGAACACCAGGGAAATCACTAGCGCGATGGCGCAACGTTGGTTCAATAACGCTACGTAGCTTTCCAGGTCTTCGTCACTTTCTTAATTAATTTTTTTCAGACGCAGCCTGTCGCTGTTCTGCCCTCGCCACGTCCACTATCGGATGTGACATAAGATTACGTAACGTATTTTGTTCGTTAGCTTCGTTTTACCTTACGACGGACCACAGATGACGCTACAAGCCATACAAGCCAATCGAATGCTGTGTTAGTGTCACGCAGTGTTGTGCCCGTTACCGAAAAAAAGTAACGAAATAGCGTTACTCGTTAGTTTGGTAAAAAGTAACGCGTTATCGAGCTACGTTACTCTTTTACAAACGTAACGATATACCGTTACCGTTACTTTTCAAAACTAACGAACGTTACTTTTACGTTACTTTTACGTTACTTTTCTGTTCGAGTATATATGTTTGGCAGAGATGTATGATAACCCTCCTTAACAGGCTTAGATCAAGATAAAAATTTACAGAGTGGTTTCATAGTGTTTTGATGCGCGAAGCAGCTTAATTTTCGGCATGCAGATTAGGCATTGAAACTGTAAATTACCTGAATCTGTCTCCTTTAGTTGATACATTTCATTCAGACCTGCTGGCCATGGTGACGGACTTTCCTTCTTCATGCCCATCTCACGCGCAGAATGAGTCGGAGATGTTAGTATATCGGCTTTTATAAAATACAGTATGCGAACGAGGACTGCTGGAACACACCCAGCCAACCAACACCCCTCATCTGTAAGCCGGTTTTAGTAACAGTCCGGTTCATACTATTACCAGAGACTGATTTACTTCACTATCTGGAACAGGACACCGGTTACCAGAACACTGGATATAATCACTTGCGGCCTCTTACCAGCAGTAGCTCTTATTGTGTCTGTGAAAAAAAAAAAAAAGGTTTCGTGTTTAATAAGTTTTCTTTCCAGGTTTGAAATTTTTTTTTTAAATTCTTATCATGACCTTAGGGAATTAAAGACTAATCAAGCGAAAGATGCTTCTGTGTACAAAAGTGGGTCAGGAACTTTCAGGCAGCGAGGGGGAGAGCGAGTGTAAAAATATACCACAAAGGGTGATTCTTTTTTTTTTTTTAGACTAGAGAAATGAGCAAATCGCTTCGCCACTAGTTGTTCACTGTTGTAAACGAATGCCTCTCCACGGCTCCCCGCCCCCCCCCCCCCCCCCCCCCCGCTGTCCACTTCTGCTGCACAAAGCAGGGGGGTAGAGGAGGGAGGTGAGGAGGAGGCTGTAACGCAGTCGTTCGTTCAAGCCTTGTGAGTGGTGACACTATATAAAAAAAAAAAAGGAGGATGAACGGAATTAGCTGGTAGCCAAGGTTTTTTTCGCCTTCGAGAAGTGAGTTTTTTGTGTTTTTTTTTAACTTTACTGTGACGGATGCTGATTCCGTGCACCGATAAGCTGGTGCAGGATTTTGAGATAAGCTCGTGCAGGATTTCACCAGTTTTGGTCAAAAGTAACGAGTAACGAGTAACGAAATTTGACAGCCGATATCGTATAAAAAGTAACGGAAATACTTTACTCGTTAGTCATTCAGAATAGTAACGAGTACGTTACTGCGTTAGCGAAAATGTAACGCGTTACCAGTAACGTCGTTACTAGTAACGCGTTACCTCCCACACTGGCTGTCACGTGACCTGGGAGAAGGTGGCAGTGAAAGCGTTGTCACTTGATCTGTTGAGATGGCTGAGATAACTCGCAACAACAACCGCTACAGTCCATCGTAAGGGAAATAGAGTATAGTGATGTCTAGAAAAATTCATCCAAACATTTTGTCAGTAGACTTCCCACAATGACCTTGGGAAAGTAGCGCAATGCAGCACAATCAACTGAGCACAACGCCCTAAGTAGCAAATACGGAGCAAAAGTTAAGGGAAATAGAGTATAGTGATGTCTAGAAAAATTCATCCAAACATTTTGTCAGTAGACTTCCCACAATTCCTTGGGAAAGTAGCGCAATGCAGCGCAATCAACTGAGCACAACGCCCTAAGTAGCAAATACGGAGCAAAAGTTCAGCTTTCACATTCAATACCAACAATATCACTAACAAACAATAAAGAAACAAACGTTTTTTTTTTTAATAATGCTGAATAATGTTTTGGAAATAATGCAAAAAGCACAGCCCCTAGGGATGCGATGCATGGCACAACTTGTCGTTGAGACAGACCCTCCAATGGTAATTGACTGCAACAAAGACCTGTCGAAACGTTTTTGTTTTTAATATTTAAAACTATATAAAGCAACATGTTTCGGCGGATTTTGAGTTAGCCGGTTTTGAGGGTTCGTCGAGGGGAGTTTGGAAAAAAATCGAGGATTACTATTGTTTTTTATTGCCCCGCAGAAGTGGCGGAATTATAATATTTTTCGATATTTAGAAAGCTTAAAGGCATCAGTACAAAGCAAAAAAGCAATAGTTGAGCAACAAAATTTTTTTTTCAAAACTTATCAAAGCATAAAATACAGTCTACAGACGTTTCAGTTTAAAAGCATAAATTTAAGATGTCTTAAAAAATCGCAGAGGAATGCCTAAATATGAAACATTTCTGGAAATGGCCAGGTTTGTCATTTCATTTTACTTGAAGTATAAACAAATATAAAATATATCTAACTACTTTATGTTGACCAGTGTGCCTGATTTTTACAAAAAAAAAAAAATATTTACGCTGTACAGGTTCTTTTTTTCATTCCTGTGGGCCTCAAATTTTTGTCTACGCGTAATTGAGAAAATTGTTGTTCCACTTCCCCTTCGACGCGATATTTTGTACGAAAACAATAAAGTTCACTGCAAAATAAAGGATAATCTGTCTTATGAAGATGTTTTGCTACCTCATATAAATATTTGATCCAAACAAAAAAAGGCATGACACCCATATGACCGTCCTTCTGACAAAGAATACATTCAAAAGATATTTGGCGAAGCCTGCAGAGCCCTCCGATGGAAAATAGGGGAACTGGCTGCACAAAAGCGAATGTAGCAGACAACAGATGTGACATTGGAGCTGAGAGAGGAAACGTCGGTAAATGATTGAAGGTAAGTGAGCTACTTCTAACACCACCTAGAGCAAAGGCCGCAGCGCTCGGAGTTGTGACGTCACAGATTCACGACGAGTGGGCCGACCTGAGAGGATGGCTTCTCCGCAACAATCCTTTCTTTTGTTTTGTTTTTTTGTATGTGTTTTCCCAAGGACGCCAAGCGGCGTATGCTCCGGCCTTTGCTTTGCTTTTTTATTTTAGCTTTCCCCGAGCAGAGGCTTCCCCCGGGGCAGTTGCGCAATGACAATTTTTGTCTACTTTGCGCACGGCGGCTTGCACAAGTCTCGCCTCTTTTGTCTTTTGTGTGCATGGCGGTTAACGCGTGGTGGTTGTCAAGTTACAGGCGGCTTTCGGGCAAGCCATGCCTCATAAATGCTGTGTCCCTGGGTGCCATGGAAACGATAAAACGTCGTCGAAGAAAGTGTCTGTGTTTAAGTTCCCAGAGGATGAAGAACTGCAAAAAGTATGGGTGCGGGCGATTCCTCGAAAAAAACTGGTTCTATCGACGCATATAAGGGTAAAAACACTCATATCGTTTCAAATATTATTTTTTTCATTATTGAATTTATTACGTTCAATTTTACGCTGGCGTGGCAGCGAAGGCGACAAGCACAAGCTAAGTCTCGCAGTTAATTTTAGAAACGTATCTTTGTAGCGCAAGCTCCCGTTTTCAAAACCACGATCAGGAGCCTGTAGCCTTCTCTCTATGTCCCACTCTTGTTCCTACATCTGTGGCGCATATTATTAAAGTAATCAATGAAATCGTCGAGGACTCGAAATCTGAAAGAAATTTTGACATGGACACTGAACAAAGGAACGCGACTCAGAGACGACTTTCAAGAACCAGTGACTTCTGCAGAAGACGATCCCTGTGTAATTTTTGTGCAGTTTTTTTGACTGGCTGGACGCCTGGGAGAGCGAGAACCATTACCAGTCGCACGCTAACCAAAGAGCCTCACCAAGAACTACGTCAAACAACCCGTGCTCTTGTAGAGATCACTGAATCCTGCTTCAGTGAACTCGGGCTGAACTATGTCCTGCCGGGAAAGATTCAGCTTGGAAGAACGTTTCGGGAAATACAGGCAGCTGGCTTGCTCGCAATATCAGATATCTATAAAGCAGCTTTATGAAGGTAAAAATAAGCTGAGACCGCAGAGTACGTCGTCAACAACCCGTGTGAAGACTAGCGACGAGAGGAGCCTGCAAAAGAAGTAGACACGCCGCGGCCCAGCTGCAACATAGTATTAGGGGCGAGATGTTTGGGTGGCGCCCTCCTATGGTTACCTCTCGTGACGTCATTACTCTGTGAACAACGAGCTCGATGGTGTTTGTAAATAGCGTGGTGGAAGCTGGAAATCATTGAGCTTTTAAACCAATACTGCCAGCACCATAAAAATCGATGTTCTTACATTACTCTTATTTCCGTCGATGAGGAAATCTTTGCTGACGTCGAAGTCAGCATTCGGCCAATCGTGGAGAGCTGACCACCGCGACGCTTTCGATCGGTGACGTCGCCAATAGTTACAGAAGAGGCAGTGTCACAAGCAATAAATGAGACCCTCCCAGTCCTAGTCTACGTGGCAGGGTACGCAGTTTATGCCGCTTTGAAGGAGTCGAAATGTCAAAAATGCATAACGGCGCTTACTGAAAAAGATAAGACGGCGACAGGTTTCACTTGCGCAGGACAACTACTCTCTTCTCATGGAATTAGATCGAGGGGGCTCCTTTATCCAACTATGTTTACCGTTAATGCCGTGACACACAGTTGCGTTGTTGCGAGCTTACAATGGAACTGCTGTCTACCAACGAGACTTCTGACTTCGACGCATGTGAAGGACACACAAGCGAGCTCGTGCTGAAGAACTTGATCTGGTGCAGCACGAACATTGTGCTGAATAACTATTGTGGAAGGGTGAACGAAAAGGTTATGAGGCTAATTCCAATCAATGAAAAGAAAATGTGAAACCCTAAAATGTAAATATTTATTTTCTATCCAGTGCGATAACATTTGTCAATTGCTCTATTATTGCGAAGCGGCATTAAAGTCTACATGCCGTACATGTCCTGTGCCTTAGTGTCGCGAAAGCTACAGAGCAGCATCTAAGTTGCGTGTGTTTGAACTGTGTCAAGACGAATACAAGAAAGTATTGATACACGAGAATATACAATTTGAAGCTTTCAAATTGTATATCTATTCGTACTGTGAATGAACACGGGTCGATGTGTGGATGAAGCTTCCACAGCTGCATGTGTCTCGTACTGAAAATTACGCTTTAAGTTTTTTAATGGTATATTCGCCTGGTCACTTTCGAGCACTCCAATCATCCGAATCGTAGCTACCAGATCCCGGAGCGCCTCCGCCTCGGAGCGAGAGAATCGGCGCGCCCAGCCGAACGCTCTTCAACTTTTCAGAGCGGCAAGCCGAGCGGATAGAGGGTGGCGTGCGCCACTAGAGGATAGGGTGCCTACATGTCTGTCTGTCTCAGGGTGAAGACATCCATTGTTGCCCTGAATGTGCCAGCGCGTGACGCTCTCGCGCACTCGGTGCGTGACTTGGGCGGTAAAATGGCGACTATGCCTTAGCCAAAGCTACACGCTCGAGCTGAGCGACACCAGATTGCGTGGGCTTCAAGACGCATAAAAGAAAGATTGGGCGGAAAAATGGCTGGAGATGTCACCACTCAAGCAAAAGCGCGTGTGTATGAAGGCACTCTACTAGAGGGCGGCGCGAGCCGCCCTCTAGCGGAACTTTTGCTTTTTGGATTCAAAGGGTTGAGCAGTATTCAGTGATCCATCCATCCGTAAATCCTTGAAAAATGGCAACCGTCAACGCGGACGCTGATAAGGTCATCGCAAGTCAGCCGTGCCAAGCGGAAGTTCCTGCGAAACTATAAAAAAAAAAGACAACATTACAGCTTGAAAACTCTCGTACTTTTGTACTTACCGCTTTGTCCGAGTAGGTTCGCACTATAAAAACATAGGCCTTGACCTGGGGCACCGTACAAGGCAACGTTGGTACAAGGCAACGTTGGTACAAGACAACGTTGGTACAAGACAACGTTAGGTACAAGGTGCGTCAAACAACTCGGCAAACTTCGCTTCGCAAACACGGTCCTCGTCGTCGTAGTCCGAGCTGCTGGTGTTGTCGCTGTCTGCTAGCTTCGCCAGCAGTACTGGTGGTGCCACCACTAACATTAAACGTCTTCGTTTCAACGACATTTCACCTCAATTCGGGGAGCACAACACAACGGTGACGGCGTCGAGACTGACGGCTGTTTTTCGCAGCCCTCTTTTTGCGGAGTAGCTGTGTTCTCGCCGCCCGCTTCCGACACAAAAGCAAAATGGCGGAATGGTGGAGTCACGTGACCGGTCGGCAGCCAATTCTCTCTCGCTCTCTCACTTCCAAGTCAGAGCGCCTCAAACCGCTCCGATTCGGAGGCCGGCGAGAGTCGGAGCTTCGAGAGCGCTCCGAAAGAACCCGGCGAATATACTTGGAGCGCCTGGCATCGACCAGCCGAATGCACACCGGCTTTTCAGAGCGCTCCAAGAGGCCGAAAAATGACCAGCCGAATATACCATAAGTTGCCTACACTCGGTCAAATCAAAACTTGTTAACTTCGATCTAGGCGGCGCTTCTTCCTCTTTTTTTTTGTGCCTTTTCTGCGTTCAACTTTTCGTCTTCGTGTCTCAGTCTCGGATTAATTACTTTATAATAAACATTCGCCAGTTCGCCTGCAGTTTTGTTTTTATTATCATGTCTTTACTTCCGGTAAAAATACATTTCAACACTGTTGTAATTAAGAAACTCCGTTTGAGTCAACCGTTTACTCACTCAGACATCCAAGCAGAAGACTATACATCCAAGGCCAAAAGCATTGCGTTCCAATCGTCATACACACATCGTCCTCGTCGTTTTCAAATCAGTCCCAGCTCGTGCAACAACACAGCAGTATAACGGTGTGCCCTTTTTAGTGGCAGCACCGATTACAATCAAATGCATGGCACGCGCGATCAATGCAAGAAAACAAAGCGCGTGGCGATACGACACCGCGAATATAAGTCATGCTCTGACACAACACTTTCCCCCACACAAGATTAAAACTTCTCGCACATAAGCCGATCCGGCGTTCTCGTCGCACGAGTGCTACGCCTAGGCACTACAGGCGACGATTCATCAACCGGTCCCGGTGATGAGGCCATTTGAGTATTGCGCGGCGACACTTGCTCTGCACTCACATCAACTACAGACTGTGTTCGATCAGGTTCGACATGACGCTCGTCTTGTGACATGCCACCACCATGCAGCGATTCCATGTGACAATCAGGCATTTCGGCTGAATCATCAGGCACGAGGAACGAACGTCGCAGATGATCTGCATGTACGAGCCGTATTCGTCTGTCTACAAAGACTAAGTACGTCATGGCCGATTTCACTTCCGTGATTTTTCCTGGAAGCCATTTCACAAGTTCACCACGCACAGTTCGTACGAGTACGCGATCACCTACGGAAAACACTTTAGTAGTGCCTCGGCGCTTGTTCGCGCTACACACCTCCCTCTCAGACTTTTCTTTTATTACTGCCTTCATGTTTGGCTTTATCAAAGACAGCCTTGTACCAAGTTTACGCTTCAAGAACAGTTCGGCAGGAGTCTTCCCCGTGAAGGTGTGAGGCGTTGTTCTGTACGCGAACAGAAAGTTATCAACCCTGTGCTGAAGAGACCTCGGAATTCTGCTTCGTTGATCCTCTAATAACTGCTTCCGGAGCGACAGCTTTACCGTTTGAACTGATGTACCATTCACCCTTGATGAACTCCAGGCGTCACTCCGTTCCACCAAAAAGCGCACTGCCTCCGGACCAGACGGCATTACCCACCAAATGCTCTGCAACCTGCCAGATGAAGGTCTGCAACTGCTTCTGTCCGAGTTTAACGTTATCTGGTCGACGGGAAACGTACCTGGTGAGTGGCGTTCAGCCTGGGTTGTGCCTATCCTCAAACACGGAAAGCCGAGAACCGAACCTTCATCTTATAGACCCGTTTCGCTTACTTCATGTGTGGCAAAGCTAATGGAACGCATGATACACGCTCGACTTTCTTGGTGGCTTGAAGCTAAACTACTACTGCCCGATGTTATGACAGGCTTCAGAACTCGGCTTTCAACGGCACACAATATCTTAGACCTGCTCAGCGCAGTCGAACACAATTGGAATGAAAAAAGATCAACGTTGGCGGTTTTCTTCGATATCGAAAAGGCTTTTGACAGTGTGACCCCATCAGTTGTGCTAAGAAAACTCACATCCTTAGGCATCACTGGGGTTGTGCAACGCTTTCTTAAGTGCTTTCTAACAGAGCGAACTTTCCGAGTAAAACTCGATAAAACGCTCAGTGCCAACCGTTCTTCCCCATGCGGTTTACCACAGGGTTGCGTGCTTTCACCTCTTCTGTTTAATGTTGTCCTCTCCGGTCTCCCAAGCGCGGTTCCTTTTACCACAACAAGGGTCAACATGTCCGTGTATGCGGATGATATATGTATTTGGACGACAGGTCACAAGCACTGCAACCTGAAAGCAATTGTCCAGTCGGCAATAACATCTGTTGAGACATATCTTAAAGACTGTGGCCTGCGCATTTCCGCAGAAAAGACTGTTTTCATGATTTTTCCGGGGAAAAATCAACGATCCACCAAACTTGACCTGTGCCTTGGCGGTTCTCCCCTACGTCAAGTCGCAAACCATAGATTTCTAGGAATCAGCTTAAATCAAAGGCTCAAATGGACAAACCAAGTGAAGGCGATGACAAGCTCAACAATCTCGGCTAGAAACGCCGTCCGCCGAGTTGGTGGCGCAAACTGGGGCAATTCCCCTCGCTCAATGCTCTCGCTTCACTCAGCATTAGTAGTGAGCCGCCTTTTATATGCCTTGCCTTATATGAACATCCTACCCACGCCGGCTCTCAAACTGGAACGCATTCATCGACAAGGACTTCGCACAGCCCTTGGCGTTCCGAGAGGAACCAGCAACCTCAAAGTTTACGAAGAAGCCCGAACACTGCCACTGCCTCTAATGGCTTCCCAGCACCTCCTACTACAGATGCTCCGCCTTGAAGAAACTACTGCGGGCATCTCTTTACTTCGAAGAATCACCCGACGACCCCTATCACGATTTGGCATTTCTCTTCGCACCCTGCGTTACCTCGGGTGGAAACCAAAACCGCCAGTCATCACCAAAAAATCTACACCTCCTTGGGCTGTTCGCACGATCTTATCCCATGAGCACGTTCCAGGCGTAAAGAAGAAAAACAATTCAAATCCCCCGAATCTCAAATATTGTACAGATGAACACGTTGTGACCGAATTCAAAGATTTTCTTCGAGTATATACCGATGGTTCGGTTGACCATTTCAAAAGAAGCAGCACCTCTGCCTTCTGCATCCCAAGCCTTGGAATAGAGTGGGCTGGACGGCTAGAAAGAATGGTCTCCTCTACGACAGCCGAACTTTGTGCCATACTTGAGGCCTTAAAGGCTCTACAGACGTATCCGCCTCAGCCCACCGTCATTCTAACTGACTCCCGTGGAGCCCTTTTCTGTCTACGCAAGCAAACCCAAATAGGGGAACTCGTGGAAACAACAAGAACAGCTCTTTATGCACTAGAAGACGCTGGTTTCACCGTTCATTTCCAATGGGTGCCCTCCCACGTGGGAGTAAGCGGAAATGAAACAGCAGATCGTCTCGCTTCTCGAGCCCACGATTTCGCTCCGACACTCAAGTGTCCGACAGACGACCGCTGGCTCCAAAAGAAAGTTCGCCTGCATATTTCATCACTGGGTCCAGCGGCAGAATCAGGGCACCAACCTTGCCTCCTAGGTGGTCTCAGCCGAGCAGAAGCTACAGTTCTACTTCGCCTCCGCACTGGAAGTGCGAAAACCGGAAAAGTACTGTATCGATGAGGCCGAAGGAAGTCGCCTCTATGTGACGCTTGCAAGGTCTCAGAAGACGCCGAGCACATGCTCTGGGAATGTCCTAAATACAACTTTCAAAGGCAGAGATTCTCCCAGCAGCTTCAGGACCTTCGTCCTCCACTTGAGGAAACTGATGACATTATTTTCCCACGGGGCTCTCGAGCCCGTCGCAGACATATGCAGGTCCTTTTTTTGCGTTTCTTAAAGGACTCTGGACTTTTAGCACAATTTTAAAAGCAGCCGATTCCAGAACAGCACGTGTGTGTGTGTGTGTGGGTGTGGATGTGTAGCGACAAGTGATTATTAACACTGACCGCCGGCTTTCCTTCTCTTTCCTTCCTTTCTCCTTTTCCATCTCCTATATCCTTTCTCTGCTCTTCTTTACGTTTCCCTCTGTTCTTCGGACGGGACATCGTCGGCGTTTTTCCCGCATGACAAACTCCGTCCTCTCTACTCCTTTACGGAAATCCTCCACATCCTCCTGTCTCAGTCTCGGATTAATTACTTTATAATAAACATTCGCCAGTTTGCCTGCAGTTTTGTTTTTATTATCATGTCTTTACTTCCGGTAAAAATACATTTCAACACTGTTGTAATTAAGAAACTCTGTTTGAGTCAACCGTTTACTCACTCAGACATCCAAGCAGAAGACTATACATCCAAGGCCAAAAGCATTGCGTTCCAATCGTCATACACACATCGTCCTCGTCGTTTCAAATCAGTCCCAGCTCGTGCAACAACACAGCAGTATAACGGTGTGCCCTTTTTAGTGGCAGCACCGATTACAATCAAATGCATGGCACGCGCGATCAATGCAAGAAAACAAAGCGCGTGGCGATACGACACCGCGAATATAAGTCATGCTCTGACACAACACTTTCCCCCACACAAGATTAAAACTTCTCGCACATAAGCCGATCCGGCGTTCTCGTCGCACGAGTGCTACGCCTAGGCACTACAGGCGACGATTCATCAACCGGTCCCAGTGATGAGGCCATTTGAGTATTGCGCGGCGACACTTGCTCTGCACTCACATCAACTACAGACTGTGTTCGATCAGGTTCGACATGACGCTCGTCTTGTGACATGCCACTACCATGCAGCGATTCCATGTGACAATCAGGCATTTTGGCTGAATCATCAGGCACGAGGAACGAACGTCGCAGATGATCTGCATGTACGAGCCGTATTCGTCTGTCTACAAAGACTAAGTACGTCATGGCCGATTTCACTTCCGTGATTTTTCCTGGAAGCCATTTCACAAGTTCACCACGCACAGTTCGTACGAGTACGCGATCACCTACGGAAAACACTTTAGTAGTGCCTCGGCGCTTGTTCGCGCTACACACCTCCCTCTCAGACTTTTCTTTTATTACTGCCTTCATGTTTGGCTTTATCAAAGACAGCCTTGTACCAAGTTTACGCTTCAAGAACAGTTCGGCAGGAGTCTTCCCCGTGAAGGTGTGAGGCGTTGTTCTGTACGCGAACAGAAAGTTATCAACAATGTGCTGAAGAGACCTCGGAATTCTGCTTCGTTGATCCTCTAATAACTGCTTCAGGAGCGACAGCTTTACCGTTTGAACTGCGCGTTCTGCTGAGCCGTTCGATTGGGGATGGTACGGAGGAGTCAGAGTATGCTTTACTCCGTTTGCCAACAAGAAATCCTCGAACTCTTTCGCTCGGAACTGTGGTTCGTTATCTGAAACAACCCCAGTTGGAATGCCATGGCGTGCAAACAATGACCGGACTCTTTCGACAGTTGTTTGTGCAGTCGTCGATGTCATTATTATTACCTCTAGCCATTTAGAGTACGAGTCGACAGCAACTAGAAACACTTGCCTTCCTTTTCAGCGAAGTCAAGATGCACCCTTTCCCAACTGTTTGTGCAGCACTTCCAAGGTGTCAGTGGTGTGGCCTGTTCAGCAGATCTTACGCTTTGACAAACTTCACACTGTTTCACAGTCTGCTCAGGGCAACTGTCGATTTTAGGCCACCGCACCATTGACCTTGCAAGGGCCTTCATTTTGGTTATGCCAATATGTTGTTCATGCAACAATGACACTACTTCAGGTTCGAGAGATTTCGGAATCACCACTCTGTTAGCCCAAACTAGGCAACCGTCATCCACGGAAAGTTCAAATCGCCTCACGAAGAAAGGCTGGTATTTATCGTCTACAGCCTGAGGCCAGCCACGCTATGTCATCTCGCCTACCACGCTCAGGACCGGGTCTTTCGTTGTTTCTCGCTCAATATCTTTTGCAGTTATCGGCAGTTCTTTGACAGGCGAAAAGTACAAAAATTTCCTCTGCCTCGTCCATTGTATCTGACAGTGGTAGGCGCGACAAGCCATCGGCGTTGCTGATCTTTTTTCCTGCTTTGTACAGAATACGAAACCGATAATTCGCTAGAAACAGGACCCAGCGATTCACGCGAGCTGCAGCTACGGCACTTGTGTGATGTTTGACATCGAAGATCAAAGTGAGTGGCTGGTGATCTGTGACCACATTGAAGTCGCGGCCATAGAGGCACTTATAAAATTTCTTAATTCCAAATACAATGGCTAGAGCTTCTTTTTCAATGTGCGCATAGTTACGCTCAGCAGGGGTCAAGGATCGTGACGCCTCAACTGAATTGGTTTCGTTACGTCATACTGTTCTAAGACCGCGTCTTGGCTTAGCAACTGTTTACATAGCTGAAAACTTTCGTGACATTGACTTGACCACTTCCATATGTTGCCCTTACGCAGCAGCTGGTGCAAGGATTCTAGCACATTTGCAAGGCTAGGCAAGAATTTGGCATAAAAACTTACCATGCCCGAAAATGCCTTTATCTGTTTTCTGTTTTTCTTGGGCACGATAACAAGCAGCGTAGCCCAAGCACTATGCCTGACCCGATGCGTCACACCAGCTTTTTCCAAATCCTTTAGTTCTTTTTCCACTTGCTCGTGGAAGGCATATGGTACGGGCCTCGCCTTACAAAAGACTGGATTCGCATTCTCTTTCGTTACAATGCTTCCTGTGAATCCTTTGATGGGACCGTAACCTGGCTCAAACACATCGCGGTACTGGTCTTTTAGTCGTTTTTCTGCATCCGCAGTTTCCATCTGCCCGACTTCTTGCGCGTTCAGCACAACTTCGTGTTGCAACCGTTGAACGGCGTCATGCAGATTTATCTTGATTTTTCAAAGCCAGTCACGACCCAGGAGAGTCGGCATGCGTGGTCCTTTTTCATGTTTTGCAATCAGCAGGGGCAGGTGGTAACTTTGGTTACCGTAGCCTACATCAACCTGAGCCACTCCCTTTACGCCAATGGAGGTACCATTGTACACTCCGATATTGACGTCCTCTATTCGGTACGTTAATTTAGGGAAGTTCTCACCGAAGTCTTTCTCTGACATAATCGTCACAGCTGCTCCTGTGTCTAATTCCATAGGAATTTCCTTGCCGTTTACCTTTACTTTTCCGATTATGGGGGGCGGACCTCCATCTTTGTTTGCACGACAAATAGTTAGCAAATCTTTTTCAAGTAGATTTTCACGGACCTGGTGTACGACCTTTGTCATACACATTTTCGCGACACGGCCTAGGTTCGAACATTTGTAACAGTTGCTTTTCAAAAAAGGACAACTCACTGGTGCATGCTGTCCACCGCATCTGTGACACGCACGAACCGTCTCTGTTTCCCGCTTCTTCGCTTGTCCCTTTTTCCAGGCTGTCCGCTTGGTGCCTGAGGTTCTTGGCTTTGTGGTGTGCTGTTTGGCTGACTTTGTTGTTTCTCGCTGCCAGTTAACGTCCACGACACTTGCGGTGGCGGGGTTCGGTAGCATTTCTCGCGTGTCCTTCAGCGCTGCTTCCATGGCAGTGGCTATGTTGCAGACATGCTTCCAGGTGACCTCGTTGTCAGGCAGGGCAAGAAGTCGACATCGAATCGAGTCCGTCCGGAGGCCAGCAATAAGTCGATCACGGAGAGCGTCTTCCAAGAAACTCTCAAACGAACACGTCATGGCGAGTCTCTTTAGCTCGACCATAAATTGTGCGATGCTTTCGCTCGACTCCTGGTTTCGTCGATAGAAGCGATAGCGTTCAGTGACGATCGAACTTTTTGGCGCCTAAAGCTGTTGTAGCACTGCCACAGCCTCTTCATACTTGAATTGGGTTGGCGTGTTTGGCAGTAGCAGATTGCGCAGTGTTACGTAGGCCTTTTCCCCTAGGACTGTTAAGAAAGACTTGCAACTTCTTGCTTGCGTCGATTCCATTTGCTTTTACAAACAGCTCGAACCGTTCTATGTAGACATCGATGTTGCCGGAGTCGGGGCAGAACTCTGGCAGCTTTCCTAGGGTGGTAGTCATGGTTGGCGTCTTGAGTTTATCCCATCCTCGTCGCCATTTGTTGTAATTAAGAAACTCCGTTTGAGTCAACCATTTACTCACTCAGACATCCAAGCAGGAGACTATACATCCGATGCCAAAAGCATTGCGTTCCAATCGGCATACACACATCGTCCCCGTCGTTTTCAAATCAGTCCCAGCTCGCGCAACAACACAGCAGTATAACGGTGCGCCCTTTTAGAGCGCAGCTCTTAGGCGCCCGTTCCCGCCTTGAGTGGCGTCGGCATCGCCGTCGCCGTCGCCGTCGCCGTCGGCGTAACCGCGAGTAACCCTCGTAACCCTCGTGAGGGTTACGAGGGTTAATCTCACGAGGTTTACCCTCACGAGGGCTACGAGGGTTACTAACTCTCGTAACCCTCACGAGGGTAACCCTCGTGAGATTAACCCTCGTAACCCTCGTGAGGGTTGGGAGGGTTAATCTCACGAGGGTTACCCTCACGAGAATCACAAGGGTTACTAACCCTCGTAGCCTTCACGAGGGTTACGAGGGTTATGAGATTTAGCCTCACGAGGGTCACGAGAGTTATGAGAGTTACCCTCACGAGAGTCACGAGGGTTATGAGAGTTACCATCACGAGGGTCACGAGGGTTATGAGAGTTACCCTCACGAGGGTCACGAGGGTTATAAGAGTTACCCTCTCGAGGGTCACGAGAGTTACCCTCAAGAGGGTCAAGAGAGTTGCCGTCACGAGGGTTACTAAGGTTACCCTCACAAGGGTCACGATGGTTACCCAGGTCACGTGACCCCGTCATCAGTAACGTCACTGATGAAGTCATCGGCATCGTCACGTGACCCTCAGGTCACGTAACCCCCCGACGTCACGTGACACTCCAAGGTCAAGTGACTCCCACAAGGTCACGCGACCCCCTCCCCAGGGTCACGTGACCCTCCACCCCCCGAGGTCACTTGACCCACCCCTCCCCCAGTACCCTTCCCTCCTCCTCCTCAAGAGCTGCGCTCTAATTCGGCGTTACAGGGAGTTGTAAACGGCTTTCATTTTTTAGTGGCAGCACCGATTACAATCAAATGCATGGCACGCGCGATCAATGCAAGAAAACAAAGCGCGTGGCGATACGACACCGCGAATATAAGTCATGCTCTGACACAACAAACACATTACATTTTTTCGTGCTCCAAATGTCCACATATTCTTATAATCTTCTTTTCATTAGCTTAACATGCGAATTCAGTAACCACACATGTCATCACCAACTTTATTGTTGCTGTTATGCATTTTGGCGGGCCCCATCACTTACAATAACGTTTCAGGGCATTTATTTTTTGTTCGTTTGTGTCTTCTCTCTGCTAGAGATAATTAAAGCACCCAAGATTTGGATTCCTCAAACGAAAACCCATCTCTCTCAAAACGTCGTTATCCTTGTTCTTTTATATCATAACAATACTTCTACGTCCTAATATGCTGCCCGTGTAACAAAATATCGACATCTTGTAAACCCTGAGATGGGGAACGATAAAAAAAACGGACGAACACAACAAGGGTCAGCCATCCGTCCGTCCGTTTTTTTTTTTATCGTTCCCCAACCATTCGTTCCCCAACCATTCGCACGTTTTTTTTATCGTTCCCCATCTCAGGGTTTACAAGATGTCGATTGATTACCAGCTCGCCTGCACTCTCTCACAGCTAACAAAATATGTTTCCCAGTCATATAGATATTTATAAACCCTGTTTTCCTAACTAACAAACGTTCGGGTCAATAACAAATGCCATTCTACGTCGGTAAATCTATGCGCGACGCCTTCAGTGCAGAACGTTTTCCGCGATGCTCGCCAGCCGACTCGTGTGACGTCACCGGAGGAGCGCAGCAGCCTTCAGCTCTAGATGGTGTTGCTACTGCGCTGCCGTCTCTCTCTGTTTCTTCCTTTCTTTCTTCAGAGCCACGTATTGGACGCTGTGGTGGGGTGGGAGGAGCATTGAGGATGGTCCCATGATTCCTTGCGCAATTCGCACTCGCCCTTTGAAATTCGTACAAATGATCGATTGTTTCTTAAGGGAGCAGAGAAGAAGCATGTGCGAAACGACGTCAGTATGAAAAGAAAACCATCAATTCGCGAATATCGCCTAGCAGTAACGGATAAAGGTACCATCACTTTCTGCCGTAGCAAGACATGCATCGCAATCCGTGTACCGCTGGGTCGGCTACATACTTCTGTCTTTGTTAAATGATTCTGTTATCCCTGAAACCAATTTCCCGTAGGCTAATATCATCCCAGACAACCATGTTACTTCTAATGGACATCCAGACAATATCCCCTGCAAGATATTAAATGTCCAGGGGATGTTAAAAAACATTCAATTTATGTCTATAAGATATCCTTAGGATGTGTCTATTGCCTCGAGCTGTACGTCCACATAAGGTCATCAAGACGGTCTCATTACGTCCACAGGATGTTTCCGTAATATCCAAAGGACATCACATAGACATGTTATAAGCATTAGTGTGGATGTCCACAAAATGTTTAGGTGATGAATACACAGTGTCCACAGGATGTGTCTGATGCATCTTACAGCACAGGGTGTACTGGAGCAATATCCAGGCCTAAAAAAAGCTGTGTAAATAGGCCAGTGAACGCAGCGAGATTAAACTTTTCACAAAGGTGCTTTAAGAAGTGCATTTATCATGCTATTTTGTTTTAAAAGTAGATTTAGAGATTGTCAAGATGAAAAACCTAATTTCTTATGCACAACTTCAAGAAAAACAGATCACTAGGCTAATGTTACACTTACAAATGGTACCACATAAAACAAAAACAATAAAGTTTTTTTTAGAAGAACAGCCAAAAACAGGTTTAAGAATGTGTGGTATTACCTGTGAGTAGCAACGTCAACCAGGTGATTTCTTTCCTCTTTTTTCGTGATGCTTATAAAAAAATATGAGTTTTTTAATACCCACAGGAAATTTGAGTATGGCAAGTGCACCACCTAAAGACACCCTCTTCAAGTTTTACTACACTGCTATATCATTGGCTTATTTATATAACTTTTTTTATGACTGGATAGAGCTTAAGAACACACACATTCTTACTTATTTTCACTACATAAAGGCCAAAGTGACTTGTTTGATGAGACGACAGGTGACAATAAAAAAGCACTTAGCAGCTGCTATTTGAATTTTTCCAATTTTTTTTTTGTGCTAGGTATATGTAAGGGCTTTTTATAAGAACACCGTCTACTATTATGAATCTGCAACCAATATAAAGAACCTGCAAGCCAGTAACATAGTCGGCTTTTTGGACAATCCTGCTCACTTTTTCCAGAGTGAGCAATGAGTATAAAATGGTTGAGTGATGTATGTAAACAACTTCACCTGTTGACTGTTTTCCCATCACACAATTTGCAAAATACACAAATATTGTCCTAATTTAATTTTCTTTTATTCACGCAAAAAGCTACCACAGTCTGGCGTTACAGGCATTAAATTCTTTATTATAGTTTATATCAAGTTTAAAATATAATACATAAAATATAAAACATGAAAAAAACTTGCTGCCTTCTTGGCAACGGGCTTGGCAACTTGGTCTTGGCGACTTGGGCTTGGCGACTTGGGCTTGGCGACTTGGGCTTGGCGACTTGGGCTTGGCGACTTGGGCTTGACAACTTGGGCTTGACAACTTGGGCTTGACAACTTGAGCTTTGGCGATTTGAGATGACCTCAGTTCTGTGCACCCTGCATGAATAAAATTCTTTTCAAATCAATAATAAGGCACGTAAAGGTTCATATGAAAAGCCTTGTGGGTTTGTAGTGGTTGAGAAAAATGTTAGCCCCTTAGTAAATGGTATATCGTATATGATACGCATGCTTCTTTTTTAGCAATGCGTACCCATATTTTCAAAAATACCTTTCATATTCAGAGTAAAATTTGTAACGCCTAGAAACCACACGTCCAGTGGCTCCATCTTCAGAAGAAATTAATTTGGCAGAGAGTAGTTCTTTATAATTTGATTGCAAAGTTTTCAGCAAAACAAGAGTTGGAAACGCGCTTTTATGCAGGCATCAATCGCCGTATCGCCCTGCTTTGGAGTCAAAAGATTAACTTGTCGATGTAACGAAACGCACATAGGTGGACTGGAACTCCTAGACTGAATACTGGGGTACTGTTGCACCAAAACTAGAGCAAAGAAGCGGTACCACCGCATATGCTTCCACATGATGGACCTGACGGCACTGAATGCGTGGCTCCTGTAATGAAGACAAGGGTACTGCAAGACATTGCTGGTCGAGTTCAAATCATATGTCGCAGAGGGATTATGCAAAGCAGGGAGGCTGCATGACGGGAAGCCTCCAGGGAGACCAAACTATTGAATGGATGCGCATATCTATGCAAGCAAAATGAGAATCCTAGTGGCGCCACTGCAACCTACTGATGTGCACCTAGACGAGATGGACCACTTCCACACCTGGCAAGAGAAGTGACTGCACTCTAAACTGCCCTCCTGTATTCGCCTGATAGACACCTCCTTTTCAACAGGAAGCACAACTGCTTTAAGGCGTTTCACTGGGAGTGCAATACTGCAACTTCCAGCACTACAGAGGCACAAGGGGTGTCATATTTTTTTGTACACCAGCCTGACAAACTATTGGACAGAAATACTTCTCATTACAAAAAATGTTTCCTTACGACATCCGATATGATCCTTGTTTTCTTTTTTTTGTTTGTTTGCATCAAAATAGCCTTTTCTTAATGCAAGTAAAAAGGAGTGACACTATAGTTGTAATAAAGTCGCAACTGAGCGATTTTTTTTAGAAAAAACAAGCCTGGTTTGGGTACTTTTGTATCAAAGTGAAGGCAGCGTAAGTTTTTGGCACCAATACAATTTATGTGGTAAGGGGTTATGATTTCGTATGAGAAAGCTTTGCAGAAACTGATTTAGATATTTTCCATGCACAAACAAAAATCTTAGATTGCTTCACTTACTGCCTAGCGCTTGCTCCAATTTCTGTACTAAAAGAGAACTTGTTTGTGTAGATATTTCCGAACGGAATACTATCATACAGAGGTACCCGCCCCTCTTTCTCCTTTCCTTACATCGCAATAGTAAAAATGGTAAAATATGGATTGGTTGAAGTATTACAATGTGTTGAAAATAATTTATGGAAATGAAAAAATAAGCATAATTGATAAAAAATGTTACCTGAACCTTCTTTTGTCGGAGCTTGATTCGGCAGGAAGCATGCTGTAGCCACTTTTTAATCTCCCTCTCCACGTCGTCGACTGTTGCAGTAAACTTTGGGTTTGATCTTACAGCATCTTGAAATTAAAGTAATATAAAATGCAGTTTTGATGCAAAATGAGAGGGCTGAAAACGATTTAACACGGCAACTAACGTAAGTACCAACTTAGTCACTAATTTATAATTAATAATACGCATTTCTGGTTTAATTTTCTAAAACTAAATAATGTATTTTAGGTTGTTTTCTTTTTATCACAACTTTGGTGATGAACAAAAAGTTGCATTTACACTTTGAAAAAAAACGACAAAGAAACAAGCATGTGACCTAAATACTTGAAAGCGGTCCTGCTACCAATAAGAAAAAAATGAGGTAAGGGTTACGGTATGCAAAAAGCAGTCTTGTAGAAAGAGTGACGGCTGCTTCCAGGGCAACATAAGAAAGCACTGCTGAAAGATTTGTTTCCGTAAAGCCTAGGTTTCTCATATTCATCTACAGCTTCAAGATTTTCTTTTTTTAGTTTTTCAGATTGTGACACACGACATGGCGTAGGCTCTTTGTTACAACAATACCTCAAAATGTCTGTGCTAAGAAGTTTGAGTTTTAAAATAAACATTATTAATGTGCCTGCAACTGTAATTATTTTAATTGTAAGTGTTTAAACCTACTATATGAATTGTTCACGCATTATGAATTGCAGTCAGCAAGAGCTATGATCAAATGAGACAACTTGCTATGTATGTTTATTGCGTTAACTGGACAGTTAGCAAATTCTAACATATCTTTCACAAATCATAGAATTGCTTACCAGTAATGATCTGTTTCACTTTGAGCTCACAGAATTTTTTCTTTCCTTTATTTCCAATCCAGCTGTAGTTTTGGGCCACGTTGTCCGTCATAAGATACTCCAAGACTCTTCTTGTGTTACAAGATACATTATCCCCACCGAAAGATTTCAAGTTGGCAATATGAGGAAAACAATAGGCATTTACAATAGCAAGCATTTTTATACATTTTATAGAGTTCAGTTGGGCTGAGTTCTGCATTTTTACTCCTTGATTAAGCCCATATGAGACTACTGTTATCAAGTTTGCATAAATGTGTATAATAAGATGCTGTATATAAATAAAAGCTAATATTTCTTCTAAGCAGAATGATATGACACCCGCAAAATTTTACCATTTTATGTGACTGTAATCGCATGCTCACCAGTTTAAAAAGGCAACAAATGCCGCAGTAACAAGCACAAAGAATCAGATAAATCAAGGCACACTCGCAACTGTTGTTCATTCAGAAAGAACACATTATATACGACCCATTCTAGTCTAGTCATCATCACGTCGGTGGAAATAATATGTTAAGAATTCAAACTCTTTTTTAATGATGCAATCGATCCCTTGCTCACACAATCTTTGTATTTGACCCAGATTTCGCTTGTCTAATGCAGCTTCCTGCTTGTCACTGTATCTAGCAAGAACTTTAACATTGTGTAACACCATACTATCAAACAAGAAGTTTTAATTTCTATGAAATGCCTTGCACTGATGTGTTGCAACTATATACTTCACTTTGACGAAAGTCCGAGCGTAGCCAATGCTACAAGTGACTGAGGCCAATCTAACGCCGGCTCGGAATGCAGCCATAGGCTGCACTTGATTTGAATGGCAGACATTTGGTTTGCCCCAACCAACCGTTTTTTCAATCCTCAAAGCCTGACGTACAACCTTGAGTTCTGCACAGGCAGAATCACCCTTTCCCCCAGAACAGTGAAGGGAGCCACGCTGAGGAAGGTATCAAGTGGAGAGGGTAAAAGAGGCTGGAGGGGTTCCTCCTTTCTGCTTCTTTGTCGGCCTTTAAGCCGAGACGGAGCATAGACTTGCTGATGGGGCCTGTATAATACATTTTCTTTCTGAATAAATAACAGTTCCAAGTGTGCTTTGTGTTGAGTGACTTCATCTTGGTCCTGGTTATTTCAGTGCTTGTTACCTTTGAAACTATGAATGAATTGATCCAGTTAACCAATTTGCTGCCCACCGGTGTTTGGTGTAGCAACAGAGGCGTGATTGTCCCTGACATTTATAGCGAGCACTTAGTGGGAAGGGAAGGGAAATCCTCATCTCTATCCTGACCCCCCCTTCCCCCCCGCCTTCCCTGAACACTTCCGATACCACTGAGCTAACTATATATGCGCTTTTCCTCCAATACTTATTTTACTTTCCTGTTATATAGCAATCATAAGTTATCAACGAACAGAAATGACAGAGTGCCTTGGGTCACTGCATTAATCATTCAATTACTATGCTTATTTATGAAATGAGGTATGATATATACATATATGTATATATCATACCTCATGATGATACATATATGACTATGTATCATCATGGGAATGGGAGTCTGACAAGAGTATATATACTCTTGTCAGACTCCCATTTTAAAGGCTTGCTTTCACTGCTTTTGCAGACCCGGCGTAACCCCTATCGAGAAACGAATAATGCTCCTTTAGTCCTTTTTTGATGTGAACTTAGATAATCATTGTAATATTTTTGCAATTAGATACAAGAGCGTCTGGAAACCATTTACAGATAATCCCAAGTTTTACCAGTGCATCTTAAGCAGACTCTTACCAGCTGATCTCTTGTGGCCTCCTGAATTGTCTCGTCAAACGATGTGAACTCTTGCATGTCATTGAATGGCTCTGGCAGAAGTGAGGGGACTATGGCTTCGCTGCGCATGTTCCCAGCTTGCAAGGCTTCCAAAAGTTCTCTGTTTTGCTCCAGCATCAGCCTCATTACTTGCAGATGTCGTAGAACTTGCTTTTGAAAGACTAGCAGATTGAAACAGAACAAGAACAGTTGGGGTGGTGGCTTTTCAAGACATGTCACTAAATGTATAGGCCTGTTATAAAAAAGAGTATTGAAGTTTAGAGTTAGACCTACCTCGTTGAGAAAGGCCATCATTTTTTCGAGGAGATCCTGTACATTTCTTCATGTTTGCTGCAAGAAAATTTTCAGGTTTTATGTCTGCAAAAAAAATAAAACTCAAGTTTCTACGGGATTAAGGTGAAATTAATTTGCTCTGCACAACTGAAATATGCTAGGAGGCATTAGTTTGCTGTACACCACTGCAATATGAATGTTCTTCACCCAGGCATTAGACACAATGTGCAGAGAAACATTCTTGAAATCAACAATAAAATTAGCACCTATAAAAACCTTCATGTCATCCCTACATAGCAGCTTCTCTTTAAAAGTGACTACTTTATTTAGAAGTGTTAGTAAAGGCAGCCCGAGAATAGCCACCTGAAGTCATTTATACTATTTGTAACCTGAACTGATGCCTTAGAGCACAGCTCTTGAGGAGGAGGAGGGGAGGGTATGCCCCTCCTCCTGTCCTGCTCCCGTACGTCCCATTTAGCGGGGAAATATTCCTGCTAAATTTAGCCGGAGAGTTAGCGATAACTTCCCCGCTAAATTTAGTGGGGAAACTGAATTGGTGTTGAGGTCACGGGACGTCAATATCCTTGCGAAATTTAGCGGGGAAATTTTTCCACTAAATTTAGCGGAAACGATCTTCCGCTAAATTTCCAGTGACTTCACATTCATTCACGTGATGTCAGACATGACGTCACGTGCAATGTCACGAGGGTAAAATTTTCCCGCTAAATTTGGCGTGAAATTTTTCCGCTAAAATTAGTGAAAATAATTTTTCCGCTAAATTTAGCAGAAAAATTTCCCCCTTAGCAGAAAAATTTTCCCGGTCAAGTGGTATCGCGTGTGACGTCACTATGGGAAACATCCTATAATGCAATGCGCGGTTAAGCCGACAGCGACGCCTCTCAACCCAGAAACGGGTGCCTCAGAGATGTGCCCTAAAATTAAAACATGAATCCTAATGGAAAATTTTTACTTTTAGGCCCTATTGGTAATTAGAAGCGACAACCATATAACAATAATGTCTGAAACAATAGCTCACGAGTTATAATTAATATCTGCACAATTAGCTCCTAGCTAATGCTCCAATTATAAACTAACCTGTTGAACCTGAGGTGGAGGGGCCTTGTGTTTCTAAGGTCAAAACACCACCTGAAATAACAAAGGCTCAAAACTGTGTTTATAAACTCAGTTACGCTTCTTAATTAGAGAACAAGATACCTGGGCTATGAGTTGAGGTGCCAAGGCCGGTCTCATGCCCCGAAGCTGCAGTGGCTGAAATTTGGTGAAATGCAGATATGGATTAAAAAATGTCTTACATGTACTAGTATAATTATTTGTTTGACCTGCTCATTCCCACACTTCAATTTTACCTCCCTTCAGCAGTCCCTTACACTTGAATTAAGTTGGTTAACACTTACCCGACGCAAGTGGAGAGGGAAAATCCTCTGGTAGTGCTGGATAAAGTTGGTGCACTGTCAATGCACGGTTGCTTGCTTTTTTTGCTTTTTTTTAGGTGGTGAGCCGTCGGAGTCCGAATCAGATATGAACCGTCTGGGCCTTTGCACTAGGCGTCTCTGCACTTCCTCATCAGTTGAGGCGAGATCCGACGTAAACTGTGACTTTTCCAGTTTTTTTCTGGCTCGCTCATATGAAGCTGAAAATAAAAACAATGTTCATTTTAGTGACATTTTATATCATACAAAAACCAAAACGGTGTATAGCATCTTGATTGCCACACCAGTATCTCCATCTTTATATTGTGCACAATGGCCCAAATTCACCGCTTGTGAGTAAGTAGCATGCAAATGAGGCACATTCTAATTCTAAGCAACAACTGAACTTCCAACTTACAGAAGACTTCTTTGATCTCCACAGCATGCTGCTTCCAATCTTCTTGAGTTTTCGCTGAAGCTCTCACTAACTTGTTAATTCTTTCAGGCTTTCCAGGAGGCCCGAAACACATGCTTCCATTGATCCATGATGAAGGAACGACTTCAACTAGCCGCTTATTGATGAATTCCACAATTGCAAAAGCCATCTAGAATAGACAACGACTACAATTTTATACTTCACCAAGTAACACCATTGGAAGCTTACAAGTCAGTATGTATTCTCACTGTTCCAGACCATTTGGGTTGCAATAGCTAGATCGCATGAATTATTGGAAATACTGCAAATCTTCCACAATAGGGAAGCCTCACAGCTTTCCTAGCATCCTTCAGGGGCCAAGCTTGCAGCAACGTTGAGATGTCAGAGACAATGCAAATGCCAAAGCGCGAAGATTCAACCGGTAGTTCATAAAGGTTTTCCTTGAACTTGTACTTCTGCCCAATAATGCAGGGCTCCCCAGACTCGAGGAATGCTATGTTCAGAATCTGAACGACATCATCTCCTACAAAGCAACATCCATCAGCCTTGTTGACAGCCAAAGTGAACATGGGCATTTTTACCATGTAATGTTGTGGTGGGCAGCACTGTTGCAACATTGGACCGGAGCTGTGGGATTTGCCAAATTGATATGGTGGAAGCACCCTCACAGGAGAGTTGCTTGTCTGTTGTTTGTTTTCTTCTTTCCGATTCCACAGCTGGAGCAGGGGGTCCTCATGTTTGCGAAGCATTTTCTTAATTTGTTTCATGTTGTTTTCAAACGGGAACGCACTAAACGAATCCAACGGTCCATGGCACAGAGCATCGTCAGCAAGATGCAAAAGACAGTGGACATTGTGCGATACCTGCTCTGCACCATACAACCTGGAAAACTCTTGGACCACAGACTCCAGAAGAGATTTAGCATATCCATTTTGCAAATAGTATAGCCTTTTATGCACAAGCAGTGATATTGCACAGTGAAATGCAATAAAGTGGCAGTACACTTCTTCAGCAGCAATTGACTTTAGTGCAACTGGTCCTGTGTATAACAGGAATGTTCTGATTTCCACCGCCTTCCACCGGTCAAGCTCGTCAAGCCCCCTGGGTTTTCTGACAAACTCCCGCGGCATAAAATGATCGAAAGATTCACTCCGTTCAGACAAAGCACTGCGCCCTGCAGGCCCCAGTGCCACTTTTGATCGACCTCCCACCCACTGCTGCAGCAACTTCTTCATTACCCCCAGGCAAACCAAATGCATGTAATCTAGCGGTACATGTTGCACGCAGTCTATGGGAAGCTCGGTTAACACTGACACTCCATGGTGGTGGTCAGGATCTTCCTGTCCACGAAAAGACTGATCAGTACGCAACGTGGCTGCTGTTTCGGGGAAGCAAACTCTTCCCAGATGACTCCCTTCCACAGTGAATTTCGGGCAAGAGTTGTACCCACTGTGCCCTTTGGTCATGAACACGAATGCTCTCGCTGGGGAGTCACAAAAAAAGCCTTTGACAGAGATTTTCACAACCTTTGCACCTACTTCTACGCCGTCTGCCAAAACAGTCTTCAGCTCACTGACGAACCGTGATAAAAATTCATTAGAGCATTTAGGCTTCGTTTTTCCCTCATAAATACCAACAATAAAAGGTGGAAGCTCACACTTGGCTAACTTGCACTGTATCGGCCACAGCTGAGTCTTTGATCTTTTTGATACAGGAAGTCCATCTATATTAAAATAAAGATTGACTACAGATGGAAGCTCCTCAAAGCCTTGCAATGTTTGCCGTAACCCATCCAGCAGCCCAAAGTGACAGTATTTTCCTGGGGTGACTACGTTAATATCAGCTTCAACTGCAGTTGCTCTTGGAGTTTTGAGCAAGCTCCTAGAGTCTTGTGGCAAATCATTAAAGCACTTGTGCTTTTTGAGTAGCTTTAGCAGAGAGGTTCCGGCCTTTTGCGTTACGTTCTCTTCCAACATCCATCGCCTCAAATCGGATCGAATATTAACATCATCGCTGTCCCCTTTAGAGTCAAAGCAAGAGACAGAGTGCAAAGAGTCTTAACTAAACTCCTTTTCACTATCTTCTTGAGACGGTAAAGATGTCCGTGCCCCCCCCTCCATAGTTTCGGAACTGGCGCCGGCGTGCTCACGCGTAGTCTCGTTCTCAAGGACTGCCCTAACCAATGGCGCTGTCAACGGAATCGGACCCTCGTCAAAACCTTCAAGTAAAGGAAAGGAGCTCCTTGATAGTCTAGCACCCGCGCGACCTGCCCAAGACTTCGACTTCGCCTTTGGCATGGCGAAACACGCGGTGCAACAACGATAAGACCAGCACGAACCTTTCAAACGGGGGCACCCTTGATGGGAAAGAGCAGCTTGTTTTGAACGTCAAGAACTCGAGGGAATGAGCGCCGCTAGGTTTCCGTTGCTCGGTCCGTCGCCACGCCGAGAGTACGGTGGAAGAGTCTGAGCCTTTGAGCTCTGAAGACAACTTTTCTTAGCACGCCGCAAACTTAGGATGCTTAGGATCCGAAACACAGGGTTCAGTGATCCGAAATATGTCCGAAGCGAAACACGCTGTCTTCCGGCGCACTTGCAAATAGTTCGAGTTGTAACTGTTGGTTCAAGTTTAAAACAAAACAAAATATAAATAACAATTCTTTATTATTTATTATTTGTAATTTTAGGTATTTATAAATAAAAAATAAATAATATTACACTGTTTGTATATAATTTGTTATTAGTGTTTATTCAAATACGCACCAGGGGGACACCTGTCTTGAGCAGAAAAGATGGCGTCTTCTCTGTGTGGTCGTTGTGGGTTCTATCGTCTCAATCGTCAGTGTTTGTGCGTTCGCCCCTACGTCCGCGGAAGAGGCAGTGCGCGAAATTCGACCAGGTTTGTTTGTCGAAACAGACCAAGCAGGTGGTGGGCTCTCGGTGCAGTCAATCTGTTCTCTCGACTGTCGCTGTGTACCGTTCGGTGAGCGGGCTCATTCGCGTGACTGAGCCACTGGCGTCCGTATCAAAGCAAAGGCCTTGCATGATATGTTTATTTTATGGCAGGAGCACATGCTGGATGTTATGTAAAGTTAAGCCGCGGTAGCACGCATTGTGGAGCAAATATATATTGTGCTCATGGGAAGAGGTAAGGGGCATTCGTAGCGAGAGCTGTATGTGTACCAGTACCTCTCTAATCGCGTGCATTAAAACGTAACGGAAAATGTTAGGTATTGCGTCAGTGTCTGCTTCCTATCGTGTCGCCCCACCTTTAGACCTAAGGCACCCTGCAAAGTGTAGTCGGATGCAATCCAATATCCTAGAAAGGAAACAGGGGCGGCGGAGTGGCACAGCGTATGTACGCCAGACAAGAGGGCCGGCGTCGCGGTCACGTCCAAAAGAATACGTTTTCTCTTGATCGTATCCTAAGTACTTCAGTAAATGTACACTTGCGCTTTTTCCGAATCACTGGGACATTGGACAAAAGTTTACGTGCTGTATTTGCATGAAGAAGGCACCGTTGATGCAGAATGTAACCAGAACTGGCGCCCAAATGCCCAAACTATTTGGCGGAGTAACGCGTGCAAAGTCGCGAGGTGTTGCCTCCTCTCCGTGCTTTTCTGCCCCCTTGTCCCCCTCGACTTTCTCCCTATTTCTCGCTCCCGCTCTTCCCTTTAAAGGTATACTACAACAAAATTTCGGCGCTTATTTTATGGTCTATATGTGTTCAAATGAGCAGTCTCACATCGAACACACCAATATCTTGTTAAAAAAGTCACAAAAAGGAATTTTAAAATGAATTAAACGATTAACAAAGAGCACTTGGTGGATGTCGCTAACGCCTCATTTGTAATGCCTGTCTAGAAACCTTGACAGCTAGTGACAGAGGTTGTCTCGCCTCCGGCCACGACGAGAGAAGAGGCGAAGGAGGAACTCCCCTCTTCGCGAGAATCCCTTTGGTGTGTTCCATAAGTAGCTATTGCCCCCTACAAGGTTATAAAAGATTAACCCGTCACTCAAAATTCGTACAAGAGCAGCCGCTTCAGTGGCTGGAACGACTAGGCCATCCGTAGCTTTGCACGTCCCGAGACGACCTACGTCACGATTACGTCGGATGTCACGTGCTCTGAGCTGGGCCTTCTCCGAGCACTTGCTAGGGTGGGCTGTTTATAACAAAAAAATACAGCCACCAGGCTCAAAATACAAACGCGAGATTGCCATTTACAGATATTGTGCATCATATTCAACCTATTTTGGAGCACGACGGATATATTTCAAATTTCGTATTTCTTTAAAGGCCTCCAAACTTTACACCGCATGATTGGTGCTCTGTAATCGCTTTAAAGCGGATTAAAGAAGCAAGGGGCAAGGGGCAAGGCTAATGGACCTTTTTCCAGTAAGCGTCTGCGCACGCGCACACCCTTTCCACTTGACCTTGACCGCCCTTTCGCCATTTTTGGGGGGCACTGTTTTCTTGCGACACTAATCTGTTCCTATGGGAGAAGGCGAGTTCGGTTGCCCTCCATTTGTAGTAGGCGGCGAAACCGTCATGGGGCACTCCTTACTGGAAAAAGGTCCATTAGAATGTATAAATTCGGAATAGCTACTGCGAAAACCACAAATAAAAAACAACATTCAAATTGACCGCCCTTTCCAATGGCGCGATGTCGCCAGTGGGAAAACTTTCCGGCAGAAAGGTAGGTACGTGTATGTGTAGCATTAATTTTATCCTACGGAACGAATGCTGTTGCGAACTTCACAGCACCCCTTTTACACCAAGAAACCCGTTCTAATTTCTCGAGAGCAAGGTCTACGGCAAGCCAAAATCTACAGCCCAAGCCGTGATTGTCCGCGCCAGTAACGTCGCTTTTCCAAGATTGCCATAATTTCAGTATGAAAATATAGTAAAGACGAAATTTAAAAATTGCATAACTTTGCGAATTTTTTTTTCCACTGACACGTAATTTATTATGTTTGATTTGCCATGCTTATTGCAGTGATAAACAAATTTTGAGGCAGACCGGCAACCCCCTCCCCCAGAAAACAATCGGCGGTGTTCCTTTTCGAGTACGGTGGCTTACTTTTATATACATATTTGCGAAGACTCAAAAATCCTAAAAATTAGGGCGTTTAAAAAAAAAACTGTCTTCGGGAACAAACTACCAGCCACGGCAGACGTCGGGAATTGCCAAAAGCATATTAATTAACCAGCTAATTAATTAAAAATTGTTAATTAACTTTTTTAGTTAGTGGAAATAGACATGGTTTTAATTAGAACGTTTCTCAGCGTTATCGAAAACCACTAAATCAGTCCTTTTCAGAGACTTTGAGTGCGTGAGAAGAGTAGCGGCGCATTAATGTTACCACTTGTGGAGCAGGTACAAGGGTGGGGCTAGATAAGAAGCGAAAAAATCGCGCGGTCGCCTTACCGTGGAGCGCAGCCGGCGTTTGGTTGGCCCGGCTACCCATACCTTTGGCTACGCTCTGACTTAAGGTGTAACAGAGTATTGATCTAGTTATCCTTTTGTATACAGTCGGAGTTCAATCATAAAAAGATAAATACTAAAAAGTAATGCAACATCTTCTGGACATTTACTTGACTTAACGCAAAAAAAACATCTTGTAGAAACATTGCATAGATATTACAAATTGACATTCTACTAAAAGTAATTGCTTGATATATAATGAATGTCCTCTAAATATTTTATTATGATATTTAATATTTGGACAATCTGTGGACATCCTGTGGATATTCGTGGTTGTCTGGGATGTCTCAATAAAACAGTGATGACGGAAACAGCTGGTGTAGATTTAGCATTTTCTTAAGCAACGTGAGATTAGGTGAGAAATCCGAAAATTTCAAAGTGGAAGAGAGAGGGCCAGAGTGTCAGAAGACAACGTCTCAATTTGTACCCAGCTTCAGGTGGTTTAATAAAATTCGAAGTTATATGTCTCGGAAATTCGGGGCTAAACCGAGTCTGAACGCGCTTTCATAGTTTTTGGTTGCGGGGCAGCAAAAGTGCGCGGCTCGTCCGTGTCATGCCCAGAGATATGCTCACAAAGGCGCCAAACAACCATAGTCATCACCGTTTTTTATCACTTGTTTCTTGTGTAAAAGGTTAGAAGAGCCGTTGCCAAATAAGCAGGTATTAAAGTTACACACGAGTCCTATATCTAAATGATAAAATTTTATGAGGAGTGCATTCGTTTTTTAGAAAGACGGCACGAATCTCGCGGTTTAACAGAGGCAAAATTTTAATGGTGTGTCAGGTCGGTCTCGCTCAGACAGCAATAGCAGCGTAAGTAGGACACAGCCATGGAATGACGCTGACGATCTGCTCTCCGCTGCAAAACCGAAACCTGAGCCTCAAAAGCGCGCGTTACGCTTTAACTGAGCCCTCAATAGTGCTATGTTCACATTATGGACGCGACGTGCCAATGTTTCACAACGCACTCGAACGTGAGCGCAAGAAGCGGAACGATTTCGTTCAGGCTACAAGCAATCGTTTTCTCAACGAACTCGTTCCGCTTGTTGCGCTTAGGTTGGCGTGTGTTACGAAGCATCGGCGTGTTCCGTTCGTAGTGAGAGCGTAGCATGATTCGTCTCCCTCGAGGGAAATTGGAATCGCGCGTAGCGCGCGCAGCACCCCTTCCAGCCTCCGCCTTGGCGACGCGATTCCAGTGGGTTTTTTTATATTGAAGGAGGCTATGCACTTATTCGGCCAGCGAACATTCACTGCTATGGTCCTTTTATTCATTGAACTCTTTATTTGCGAGCTCCATTTTAGGAGGGCGAATAGGGGCATATATGGCAGCGTATGTATATTTTATATAATACATTGCCATATATATAAACTCAAAAATGAATTTAAATTGCGATATATGAACTCAAAAATGCATTCAATTACCATTTATAGGTGTATTTATAAGTTTATACATTACCTTTTTGTACGGGTAGGCTCATTCAGTTCAGCGATCGAATTGCCCGAGTTTCATTTTGCCATGAAACCTGCAGGCGTTTGCAAGTATCTCAATTAACTACAACACGAGCCTGAAATTTCAAGGAATTGGTAAATCATATCAAAACAGAAAAGGGGTTGAGCTACGCTGGTCGCGTTAAATAGCAGCACCTTGCTATGTAGATGGGGAAGTCTCGTATCCTTTTTTAAGGAATTTGAAGCGTATGAATTTCTAACATGATTTCGGGATTAGACGACCAGTGAGTAGTGAATGACCGCGTTGTTATTGGGAGGGTTCATGGTGCATCCATTCATTTTTTCGTGACGAACTTAGCTTCTCGTCGCAAAGCAATGGGGTTCACCAATTTAACAGGCCGTTCTGCTGACGCGCAAAATCAAAGGAATACCGTAGGAGTTACGTTTGCAGCATGTAGCACGTACAGACGTTTGATGAATAGGTATTCTTTGTTGAGACTTTTTGGTGATAGAAGCGTCACGGATTGAGTTGGATCCCCCCACTCATGTTAGAACCTATACAGTTACAAAGTGGGGTCGGCTAAGTGTTCACTCCCATGACGTCAAAATTGGTCTTCGTAATGGTCATGTGCACTGCAGGTACATCTCATCGAGTACACCCTACCTAGGTGGAGTTAGAAGCTGCCAATTTAATCGATCGCTGGTGGGTAAGCAGCTCGGCAACAGGTCTACCCCAGTAGCAAGATATCTAATGCCAACCAAATCCCCCAGAAGCAAATGCAATTGAGATTACGTGTTAGGTATTCTCGCGGCTGGTGTATACCTTACACTACTTCAGTGGTTTCGATTTTGAAACGGTTGCTTCAACAGGGGCTGGTGGCGCACAGCTCCAGGTATAACGTCATCATCAAGTTGAAACTGGCTAGCCAGCTCGTAGGTCTCAAAAGAGGTAAGGAAAATTCGGCACCGAGACGGTTGTTCAGAACGCGGTCTACCCGCCTGAATCTAGCAGATGTGTGGTTGAGGATCCACTCTCAATGTGGATAGTTATACGGCAGTTAATTTTTTTTTTCTGCGGTGTAGGTTACATGCTTAGGATCCACAATTGTGTTTGTTCTAGTCCGCCAGATATTAAGAGTTGGGGTGGTGCTCAAGCGGAAACTGCTGAGTTTACATAAATCAATTTTTAGTTCAGTGCAAGGCTTGATTTCAAACTTTCAGTTATGATACGGTGAGCATATAAAAATGTGAATTCAGTGGGCGCTATTCGTAATTGAAAATGCAGTCACATATTTAAAATAGACTACACTTCTGACACTTGTGTCCATATTAACTGTAAGCATGAACTGGGGGCTGAGAATTCTGAAGATTTGGCATATGGCCCCATGCTCTAGCTTATGGCGGATATAGAGCGTTCGGTAATGAGTAGTTTATTTTTGTGATGAGAAAAACAGGTTTTTTATCTCTCAATCAGGCGATTTCTACGTTTACACAGCGGCTTCGTTAAGCCTTACACCACAGATAAAAAGGGTCTCGTTGACCATGTTGATACAAAAAGTAAACTCAGGCTTTTAGCATGCCTCACCTGGTGCTACGAGAATGCTTTGGGAGCTCGGCACACCTTAGACGAGTAACTTATTTTCTGTTATTTTTACCCAGTATCTGTTTAGGACCACATTTCTTGTTTTTAAAATATATTAAAAATGAAGCCTAACATGCATAAACAATTTCTACTCACATTGTGTGACCTGACCATTATCATGGACATAAAGCACTCGAGATTTTATATAAAATATTGCTAAACGTTTTTAGCTGTCGAAGAAGAAACTGGTTGCACTAAGTCTTTAACAACATATTCAAACAGTGATTTCAATCGTTGATCGTCCAGATAAATGAAAAATAATATATTTAAGAACATATACAGTCTTGCAATTCTCAAATGATTCAGCCATGGTGACCACTCAGGAGGAGGCAAATCAAGGCTATATCTAGGAGAAATTTAGTATTGAAATATTTTGTTTAAAAACAGACCCCAAGTTATATTTCGTTCAGCTTCAAGGAATTCAAATTCATATATTTTATTTATTCTTTGTTTGTACAACTGCAGCCTCAATTGAGGCAATTGCAGGAGTGGAATACACAAATGAAAAACAGATGAGTAGTGCGAACAAGTAACAAGTACATATAAATACTGTGATTCGAAAGTCATAGATCAAACAAAATCAAGTTTCACCAATTCTAAAAAAACGTTGTCGTACTCAAGCTCACGCGTAGATCAATTAATACCGTTCCACAACTCAACCGTATGCGGAACGAATAAATTTTGGAAACCATGATATGAAACGTAAATGGCACAATGTTTAACGCACGGCATCCCCTACTGCGCTTGATGTCTGAAAAAGGAATGTATTTCACGCACTCAATACCACTATCTTCATGAACAATTCTATAGAGCATTAGGAAGTTCTATGCAGCTATCTAAACCGTCCAACAGTTCTTCTAGAGAAAAAAAAATGACTCTAGGCCTAATTTTGGCATAGTGTATGAATGTAAAAAGTGCCGATCATATATTTTGGAAATAAATCGAACCGCTTCGGCCTAAATATATTCGATAGGATTAATGACATTTTGAGATGAACGTCCCAAACTACAGTACCATACACTAAAACGGCCTAGCAAGGGTTTTAAACACGTTTAATTTGACCTCTTTTGAAGAGCGTTTTGACGTACGTTTAACATATTCTAATTTACTGTGGGCGCGAGAGCAAATCCAGTCGACTTGACTGTCGCATTTAAGGTCAGATAAAAAATATTACCTAAATATTTAGACTCATAAGCCTCCCTTAAGATTATCTAATCAATTCTGTAGCAAAAATTAAAGGCCATTTCTTATTCTTAAACTTCATAAAAACAGCCTTTTATAAAATGATTTCCACTTGCTATGTTTGCTCCAATAAAAAAGCGCACGAAGGATTCATTAGGTAACAGTTTATCATAAACCAAATTAACATCATTGTAGTAGTCATCGGCATAAAGACAAATTTTAACCGGCATGTTTTTACAATATCATTATTATAGAGCAGAAATAAAAAAAGGTGCTACCACTTATGCTTGGCGTACACTTGAGCTGACCGTAACTTTTGAAGAAACAGCATGACCAGACGAAACAAACTATGTCGAGCTTTTTAAATAATTATTAGTCCAGTCAAGTAAGACAGGTTCTTTAAATACTTTCCACTTCAAAAGTAGTTTGGAATGCGAAACCTTATCGAATGTCTTGAAATAAGTTGTGAATATTGCTACAGCCTGCCTTCCTTCATATAAAGACAAAGTAATATCATAAGTGAATTCCAGGGGTTGCGTGGCGGTTGAAAAATGACGACGAAAATCGCGCTGTTGAGGGCAGATGATTTAATTACTTTTATGACATTCAAACGTATGACTCTAGGTTTTATGTTCGAGGAGCTTACTAGTGAAATAACTCAATAAAATTGGTATCTCTCTGATAAGGCTCTGTTTGTTACCAGATTTAAAAATGGAACCACACTAGCTAATTTTCAAAGTTTAGATAGGATTCCAGAAGGGAAAGTGTTCTCGAAGTTCTAAGTTAAAATATTTATGTCCAGAGAGAATAACGATGAATATATGAATTAGAAATGCCATCAGGACCCGAACTCTTCTTGTAGTCTATTTTCAATAGCAAAATGGGAAAAGCAGAAACAGATCAGAACGTTCTCTAACGAAGAACACGATATATTAAAATGTTATAAAGGTTAACAGTAACTATTTCTCATTAATGCAGATTGATAATAGGCATTAAGGAAATTCTACATTTCTACATTAGCAGCGACACATTGATCTTTAATATTGAAATGCATGAAATATCATTTTCGGGAAAGCTGGACCTCCAGAAAGCTGTCAGATTTGACTTCATAAACTCAGTCAGTGTAACATTAAAACATATATACTTCGCAGTGGTAATTTGTTTTACTGGCTTATTTCTTAAGCTTTAAATCGAGGTTACATTCATAGGATTAGCACTATGCATGAATTTCCGATTTATTTGCAGACTACGAGTTAATTGCAATACCATTCTAGTATTCCATGGCTGAGCTGAATTTGACGTTTTGAAATTGACAGCGCATAAATTGTTTTATGCAGGTAGTTACTAATTTATAAAAAGATTGCTGAGCAATATATCAACACTAGAGTCACGATTTACGCCTTCGAAATTATAAAAGTGAAAACTAAGTTCATCAAGAATGGACATGTTACCTACGCCATTAAAGTGTAAAACGCTAACAATCTAGGGATTTGCTCGTAAGGCCGGAATATTAAGCGTTAAAAAAAAGCTTTGTGGTTTGAAAGACCTACTACTTCACACTTGTAACCAAACTCGGTAATGCTATACTTAACAAAAGCAAGGCCATGAATTAAATTATCTTTCGTACAGCCACTAACAACTAAATCTTAAACGAATCACGCACCATTGTTAACGAGGACATCACACATAATTTTATTGCGACTACCAGCCATTAGCGTTTCCCAATTAATATCAGGAGCGTTAAAATCTCCCTTAAAACTATATGCTTCTGGTAGGAATATGCTTTAAAATGTAATCGTGAATATCGAAAGTATTCTGAGGTGTAGTACCGGGAACTCTTTAAATGGCCCCAATAACAATAACGTATTTTACGACATGAACTTTGCACCAAAGTGACTTGGTGAGTGGTAAGTCCGTGTGTGGTACAGCCAAAGTTAAAAAAGAAAACCAACACCGCCACCCCTTCCGCAGAACCTATTGAACGTACAACAACATAATTACGTGGAGTACATTCACAGTCAAGTATCGAGTCATTCAACCAAGTTTCAGAAACATTAATCAGATAAGGAGGATAAGCAGCTGCCATGATAGCAAATTCAGTTTACTTCGGAAGAATGCGCCTGGCATTAAGATTCAATGATTAAAAACATTTCCTGTATATGTGAATTATCATGGTTACAAGGCGAGGAAAAAGAACCATTACAATGCAGTTATTAGATGCATTCCACTTGTAGTGAATGTTATCAGCTAGTGCATAACCATAACCCAAAACGGCCTTCGCACTGCTCCGTCTGAAATCAGCCGTACCCTGCCAGGTTTGTGTAAGGATGTTTCGAACGTGAAAAGAAAAGTCTTTGTTAATAAACAAACGGGTGACTTCAGTTTCGAAACGTTTTTAAGGATCAAAAGTTTCTCTCGATAGTCTATCATTTAGAAGATTATAGGCCTAATATTATATTCAATGGGGAGTCAAGACGATGGCAACGTTCAATACCATCGCAAGAAATAAAAAGTTTGGAAGACAATTGATTAGTGACAATGTTAAGTAGGAACGCGGATGATTCATTTTCATATGTATGTAAACCATAAATAATCAAATTGTTCACTCACAAGTGCATGTTCGAGAGTTGCGACTTTACCTCCTAGAGACCGCACCCTTTTGTCAAGACCGGGCAGTTGCGATAAACTAGTTTCACTGTCAACATAACAAGATCGTCGAACGTAGTCTGACTAGCTGCGTGATTACTTTTGTCGATGTTACAAGAGGTTCTATTTTCTCTTGCCTACCAAGAAGTTGCTTAAGAATAACCTGTGTATTCTGGCCGCGATTCGATTTTACATCCTCACTAATTAACAAATTTATTGAGCACACTTTTAACCGGACGAACGGAGAAGAACAATTGATGCCCCCCAGTCGACGTGGTAGCAGCAATAAATGTATGTTATCGAGGGTAGAAGAATGAGCCTCACGGCTCAACTTTACCTGGAGAGTAACGAGGAAGAATCTCAGCGACTTGTTCATTGCACTGCCACCAAGTCCACCAAATAGAAATGCCTGGAACAAGGGTCTTGTAGTCTCGACGACGGAAGTAGGTTTTGTCACGGAACTTCCGTCCAGAAGCTGATCCAACGTTGGTGCTATAACATGGCGTTAGTCAGATGAAAGGCAGCCAATGGTGAGATGTGAAGATTCGGCGGAGTCAGCAGAAAAAGAAGCAAACGCGGACATCAACTACGTCGCACTGCCATTGCATTCAGCAAGCACTGACGACAGGCCCAGGGTAATCTGGAGAGTAAAGAAAAAGAATCTCATCGACTTGGTAATTGCGCTGCCACCAAGCCCACTGGCACGCTGGCCTCCCGTGTGGGACATCTACGTCACCATCCGAAGTTACAAAGCAGGCCCTATCGGCGATCGTGTCAGAGGACAGGTCGGCAGCAGCGCGGCCAGAATGCCTAACAGGATCTTGTACCTCTTCGTTCAGGAACGTCTTGAAGTTAAGGATTTTTTTTGTTACCGCTTGGACGACCGTTTCTTACTGCTGCTGCCCTGTTCACACGTTTTGGTGTGGCATGTTAAAACATGTACCTGTGCTTTTCTATCACTGCTCCTTTGTTGTGACGTGGAAACTAATCTTGGTTTTATGAGCGCGGAACAACTGAGTCAGTTTACTGAAATGCTACAACTTTTAAACGAGTTGAATAGAAGGTCTCAAAGATTAGAGACTGGCCAAACGGCTGTATTGGCTTCCATAAAGGAAATTAAGCAAAACCGAAAAGCTATTGAAGAAAAAGTCAGAGGTCTAGTAACAAGGCTTGATACTGTTGAAACTAGGGTAGCCACTCTAGATTACGGCTTAAAAGCACTAAGGCAAGAAAACGACTGCCAAAGTAAACTAGACGTCGCACTATGCTCGAAGATCGATGACATGAATGATGTCAAGGCGAAACGACGTTCTTTTCTTCGGGATCCCCAATGACTCAGCTGAAACTTGGAGATAGGCAGAGGACAAAATAAGAAAGGTTTTCTCACATTTTCTCGACGAGGGAAGGGCTGAATTATCAGCCAGCGTGACGTCTTTTAGTGTCGAGCGTTTTCATACGCTGGGTCAGTTTGCCGCAAACAATTGCAGAGGAAGTATTGTTATATTCGCTTCTTTTAGAACGAAGACGCGTGTGCTGTAACTGAGGGCTAAACTTAAAATTGAAGATAAAGGTGTTGGCGAGTATTTCTTTTTCTTTTTTTTGCGACATGTTTGGCACGGCAAAACTTAATCGAGTTTGAAAAAAACTTAAAGCTCCCCTTTGAAGCCTTACTGCAAGAACAATTTTGTGAACGATGAACTGGCCGCGTTTTGGAAGTTGCTCGTACTTAAGCCTTTCCTCACGTTTCAACACCCGGTGATATACCCGCATCCGATCAGCGGTCAATGACTGGTGGTGGTCGCCATGATGCTTTACGTAAGGTGTCTGTACTTTCTACTAACATACGGAGCCTAATGAAAGAGTGAAATGAATTTTGTTCTGTAATGCATACTTATGATGCCAGCATTGCTGTCGTTACATAAACATGTCTTTCGGCGGAAATAAGAGACACGGGGTTGTTCGTCGGTCAGAATCACTTTAACACATTTCGACTCGATAGGGAGCAATGAGGCTGTGGTGGCGTGTTAGTTGGCGTTGGGGACCTCATCTTCTCAATTCTCGTTGATATTAGCAGTTCTATTGAAATAATCTTTTTCTGTATTACCATCGAATATAAAAGACTAATCCCAGGAAGTAGTTACCGTCAACCCAGATGTTCAGCTGACCTTGCTGATAACCTAGATGATGTGCTAAACACAGTTGTAATACGTTTTCCTAGGACACCCTTACTGTTATTATGTGATTTTAACTACCCCAACATTGTGTGGAGCATCGAATGCCCTTACCCCGATCTTTTTTCACTTGACTGTGCTAACGTTTGAGATGTATCTTCAAAGCAATCCACGGCAAATTTGGAATGTTATGTCTTGCCACTACAGAGGACTGCGATGTCAATTAAGACAAAATATAACGGTCAGATTGATGAATCCCGATGTGACGCAATTTTTTTTATTAAGTGTTCAATATTTATCTTTCGAACCCTTCCAGCAACTTTTTTCCGACGTATCGTGCTGACACGTTTTTATTACTGAATCATGTGATCGTTTAAACCAGGGAAGTTTCAAAACTTATAGACAGGCTTAAGCTGTCTTCAGTTACAGGTACAGACAAAATCACCTCTA
This sequence comes from Ixodes scapularis, assembly GCF_016920785.2. Lineage (NCBI taxonomy): Eukaryota > Metazoa > Arthropoda > Arachnida > Ixodida > Ixodidae > Ixodes > Ixodes scapularis. The sequence goes on from NW_024609835.1 coordinate 250,884,982, forward strand.
AATTCCTCAAATCAACTAATCAGCACCCCTCTCTTTTTCTTGCGAGGATTTTTAAACAGTCCCTCGACATTGGGTCATTACCTAAAGATTGGAAAATTGGGAAAAAAATTGCTCTGCACAAATCTAGTGACCAACACGCCACCTACAATTACAGGCCCATCTCACTAACTACCATTCCTTTTAAGCGTTTCGAGCACATAATATACATATGCTTTTTTAATTCCTTGAATCCAACTCGTGTTTCTCATCAGCTCAGCCTGGGTCTAGAAACATGTTTTCTTGTGAAACACAGCTACTCTGCATTCGTAATGATTTTGATGTTGCTCTCAACCAGCTAGGTATCTTAGGTTGACTGCATTTTTCTATTTTTCTATAGCATTCGATAAGTTATCACATAAACTTCTACTTCGTAAATTAAATAAGCTTAACATCGACCCCTACGTATATAATTGGCTGGTAGCATTCCAAACTGATTGTTCGCAGTTCGTAACCTGTAATGTTGTTAACTCTACTCTGACATCTGTTTCTTCTGGATTACCACAAGGGTCTCTCTTAGGTCCTTTACTTTTTTTAGTCTACATTAGCTATCTGCCCAGCGTTGCCTCCTCTTTCATAAAAATATGTACCGATGACTGAGATATCTACCGAATAATATCAAACGACTCTTGATTCCCAAAAATTACGGAATGATTGTGACTCTATTCTTGAATGGTGCAGAGTTTGGTCAATGTAACTTAACATGAAATAGTGTAAACTAATGCACATAACCAGTAAAGTTTTTAATACTACACACACCATTAGAACTTTTAGACTCTTATAAGTGACTAGGTGTCATCCTTAGGTCTGACCTTTCCTGGGACATTCATGTCACTTACTTCAGTAATAACGCTTACCGCATTCAAGGGCATTTTAAGCGTTACATTTATTATGGCCCCACCTTCGTTAAAATTACCTCTTAATAAAACATCGGTGCGGGATATGCAGCCTCCATGTGGGGTCCCGGTACGACTTTCCAAGCTCACTCTATCGAATCTATTCAAAGCAAATCTGCACGTTTTATTCTGGGTAATTATAACCGCACCGAAGTGTCCCATGAATGAAAAACATTTTACTTCTACGCAATCTTGCACGTCGTCGTAGAATTACTAGTATTTGCATTTTTCACAACATTTCCCATCACAACCAGCTACTCCGAGTCCGAAGTCAGTTAATAACCGCACCATCTTTACTTTCAGCTCTTCTGAATCTCCAGCAAAACGTGGGGGCTCCATCTTACCCCTAAAATAAATATTTAAACCACTTCGTCCCGAGAGTCACGAACGAATGGAAACGGTTACCTTCACATCTTACATTAATTGTTAATAGTGCTCTGTTTTAACAAAGTATTAGTGACCATGTTTTGTCGAATGTTTAACTCTTGCTTTTCCGTTGTTTGACGTTGCTTGTTTCTTTCGTATTTTAAAGACTCCCCTCGGTAATGTCCTAGGGCCCGGAGGTTAACAGAAATAAATACATAAAATAAATAAAATGCGAGATTAGCAAATTCTTTCTGGATATTTCCAAAGCTATCATATTATGTATATTTTTATTTAAAATTGTGTGCAAGCTATACACAATTTATTAGTCCCTTTAAGTTGTTCCGGACCAGGGTATGTTCCTGATAACGCCACGTGCGCCGCCCAGTGAGCGCGTGCGTGGCCGAATGGTTACCGTGGTTGGCTTTCGCGCGGATGCCCCAGGTTCGACTCCAGGAAGCGGACGCTCCGTTTATTTATTCTTTCAATTTAGCCTCGTCGTAATTTCGAGAACCTTGTCGTCTGTTCAAAAAACAGCAACAAGGGTTTCTTATGTTATCCCTGAGACAACTTGAAGGCGAAAGCCCAAGCGCCGAAGTAAACGTGATAGCGAACCTCCAAAGGCAGCGTGCTCTCTGACGACGCACTTTTGGCGCCGTTTCAGTGGCACAATCGGATCGTGGCGTCGGCTGTGGTCCGGTGACAGCGAAGCTGAACCTCCGAAAACAGTGCGCTCTCTGACGACGTACCTTTTACGCACTTTTGGCGTGCTTTCGTCGTCGACGTGTTTTTGTTCAAGGACTTTGAAAGTCGAGTGAACGAAGGGACATATTAAGCTTTCGCCTTAATAATAAAATAAATAAAAGAGCGTTCACTTTCAGGAATCGAACTTGGGGCCTCCACGCGAAAGCCAAGCACGGCAACTATTCGGCCACGCACGTGCTCGCTGGGCGACGCGCGTGGCAATATTTTGAGGACGGCTATTGTAAGCAGAAACGTACGTACTTAAATGAAACATTTGGAATAAAAATACATTTTTTAACTGCTGTTAAAAAAAACAGTTTTTTTAGGAAATAATTTAGGAAGGAGGTAGAAACATATCGAGTCAAATAAAATAATTATGAACAGGGTAGACAGTGAGCCGTTACCAATAATGCACATAACCCTTTTTTGGAGTGCGAAACCTTATCGAATGTCTTGAAATAAGTTGTGAATATTGCTACATTGCGTAATTTGTAGCGAGCAGTTCACTCCCCTCTTTGTACACCGGCATAACTTTTCCGAACAAAGCTAATCAGGTGGCGGTCTATTTTAATTTACTGAGTCGTAACGTGTAGATACGCTAAAATAACATTCTCGAAATATTTTAGAAACTCGTTAAGCATACGGGCAGTGAAACTGAACCTGTTTACATTGAGGTTTAGAAGTAGAATGCGCATGGCGTGAAAGTTCAAGTCTGCCTTGGATTATTTTTGAAGGGGTAATTATTCTATAGTACGGTCGGAAAGACGTGGAAGACTAAAACGCAATGAATTGTTTTATTTAACATATTATGAATTTGGTAAGTGTCTTTTATCAGCACAACGCTGGTCAACATATTCTGTTGTACTTGCGGGTATCCCTGTATATCTTACAACTTAAAAGTCGGAGTTTTTGTTTACGGGGTTTATGTTTCTATTAATTCAAAGGTGTGAATAGAGAGTTTATTTATTCCCTTAAATTCGATGCTTTTTGGTTAAAAATCTTTTATCGATGGCTGAATGGGTTAGCAAACACCAGCTCTGAGCACATATAGCGAAAACTGACATTCGAGACCTCATGAACCTGGGTAAAATTTCTATCACTGCCCGTTTCGGTCTGGATGAGCATCGCACCTGCGTGTGATCGTCTGTCATTAGGGAGTTTTCGTAGACCGCGTTTCCTCCTCCGCTAAGCCCTCCGCAACGAAGAAGCCGCTACTGCGCCTGCGCGCCGACAGCCTTGACTGTAGAGTTCTGCGTATCGTAGCGGGTTGCGGAGAGCAATGCGGGACGGCAAAAACCATCTACGAAAACTCCCTATTACTTTGTGGTGCACGCTAAAGACCCCAGGCTAGCGGTGTTGCTGCACTGGTTGAATTTCTCACCTAAAGCTGAAACACCAGACGCCCACTGAGACTAGCTACTGTGTGTATAAACATACACACACCGCAATTATTGGTGGCAAATTTTTAAGGTGAGGGAAACATCTGCGTGTGTTGGTGTTTACGCCGAAGAAAATAAAACACCGACGTAGATTCCGTAACCTCCAAGGAGTAAGGGCTTGACCCGATACTTGAAAATTGTTCTGGTACCGATAAGAGGAGCATACGGAACAAATCGTTTGGTTTCCAAAGTAAGAGGCAGCCTCCAGGACAGATCAATGACAGAAGTGTTTCGGGTCAACAAAATTGAACCAGTAGAAAAAGGTTTCTTTCGGCAAAGCTTCGGTTTCTGTCATTAAATGACAACTCTTCTTTGCGTTTTTTTGTTTTTGTTTTACCAATTTTAATAAAACCTAATTGGAAGTTAATAATCGATGTGCATCGCTCTATGCCGAAAACATGGATTCCTACCTATGCGCGATAAAATTCGTTAGATGGCACAGTGCTCTTTATTTCACATTTGTGAAATACGTTTACAGTTATTGAACTTAACGCGAATATAAATTAATCTAATAGACTTTAAATAATACGTGATTTGCCTATAATCTCATAGACGCCTGACACGCGCATTGCGTCAACGTCAACGCCTGTCGTGAAAAAACTAACGAAAAGGTAAGTGGCATCCTTGTGTGTGGAGGACGCAATCAAGCGCCACCCGCTCTTCTTTCTCCATGAGGAAACTTTCGCTGGTTCGCAACTATCGAATGCTGGAGACAGGTGTTACTTGAGTTACTTTCCGGCCTGCAATAGACTTGCGCTTAATCCTGACGCAATAAGTGATTCTTGCATCACCGGTAGTGGTGCAATCCTCACATGAAATTTTTGACCAGAAGCGAGAGACGCCAGACATTTCAGCAGTCATTCTATTATCATAAACAACTAAAAACGAAACATAAACAAAGTTTCTTTGAAAATGCTTGGGAAAGAGAAAAGAAAACTACATGCTTCGGTGCAATGCTTCGGTGCTCAGCTAAGATAACATAGAAATGGAAAGCACATTCCTCACCATTCAAGAATGAGAGAGTCTTATCGCACACCTGCTAGCAGAAAACGATAGTAGCGATCGAAAACTCAGTCTGATACATTTGAATGTTCGAAGTTTACGCAAACACTGGGACCAAGTATTGGTTTTGTTGTCTGGAAAACTGTCGTCCCTGGACGTATTGATATTAAGTGAAATAAACATCGAAGAGGAAGCATGTGTGGAATACAGTTTGGTTGGTTTTCATTCGTACTGTCTTTGTCGGGAAAGAAAAAAGGGAGGAGGTTTGCTGATGTTTATATGTGATAGCTGTTTGTCGGAAAGAATTAACGTTTGCCTTGACCATGCAGAACTATGCGCAATTTCTGTTCACAAGGCATCTATTTCTTACAGTGTATGCGCAGTTTATCAACCGCCTAATTCTAATATAAAAATGTTCTGTGAGGAACTCTCACCATTGTCACGCCAATTTGATAGCAACCCGCATATCATATTGGCTGGTGATTTTAACATAGATGTCTTAAACGAGAATAAGTATGGGGTTTCAAACTACTTAGACACGCTTTCCTCCTTCGGACTCGAGAACGTGATACGCGATTACACAAGAGAAGAATATTATGGCAGTAAAATAACTAAGTCATGCATTGGTCACATAGTAATAAGAATTAGTAATGCAACATTAGAGCCGGCGGTAATTAAACAGAAGGTAGCTGATCATTATTTAGTATCACTAGCAATATTGGGTGAAACCTCAAAAAATGAAATGTCAAACCAGAGTGTATTTAAAACCGTTTTAGATATCAAAAATATGGACCATCTTATCAGTATGTACGACTGTAATTCATTATTAGTACATGACCATGTTACCGCTTACGACTTACTCGTTGATAAATTTAAAGAGATATATAATATATCTGTCAAAAATGTCAAATTGAAGTAAAGAAGACACGAAAATGTATTGATTAATGAAGAGATTTTAGAACTATCCCATTTGAAAGACAAGTTATGGCATAGATGTAAACAAAATCCGGGTAATACCGCTTTAAAAACCGAATATCGTGTGCTAAGAGATAAGGTAACTTTCTAAAATTAGATTAGCCAAAGGACATCATTTTACTAGCAAATTTAGTTCTGCGAAAAAAAACAAGGAAAATATGGGACCTCGTGTATGAGTTGATGGCAGGAAAAGGAAAACTAACACTGACGATACAATTAGAAAGAATTTTCCAGCATTAGATAACTACACGGAACTAGCGGAATCTTTCAACAACAGTTTCATTGGTACCGTACAAGCCCTAAGGCAAAAGATAACGGTGCATGTAAATGATGAACCGGCTGACCGAATTGACTGTGTAAATTGAACACATTTACCAGAAATAAATGAGTACGATTTTGTGAACATTATTAATTCAATGTCAATAACGAAAGTGCCTGGAATAGACGAAATTCGCATTAGGAATTTGCGCTACAATTTTTCAAGTGTAAAACTGGTCCACCTCGCTATAATTAACAGATGCCTGGAAGCAGGAAAAATACTGGAAGGACTACAATTGTCAATAGTGAGGCCGCTATACAAAAAGGGTAGTAAGAAAGAATTAGGAAACTATAAACCGATATCTATATTACCAGCAATCGCTCACATTCTCGAAAAATGGGTACACATATGTATCAATGGCTTCTGTGAGAGATTTTCGTTATTGAACGATGGGCACTACGGTTTTAGGCAACAAACGAACACTATTTCATTACTCGAAGTTTTCTCGGACTGTGGTAAGGAAGCGCTTGAAGATAATAAAGTAGCCCTTGCCTTGTTTTTGGACTTGTCAAAGGAATTTAATACAATTGATCACGCACTCCCCCTATCAAAACTCAAAAAGCATGGTTTCAGGGGCCTGTTTCAGAAATTCTTCACTGACTACTTTACAAACAGGCTTCAGATGGTTAAAATTGGAAGCAGCACTAGTACACAACTCAGAGTGGATTGCGGCGTGCCACAGGGTAGCACACTAGGTCCGTTGGGTGATTTCAGATAAGATCGACCAAAGGGTGGCTGGTTGACATTTTTAAATCAACTGATATTTTTATATGGCATTGTCTAGTGTCTGGTATAAACGAATCCACACTTAGTTTTGACCAGAAAAAAAAATTGGAGACAAGAAAAATCGTAAGGCAGGGAGAGGTGGACAGTTGCAATAACGCGCACTGATGGAGGGGGCAAGTTTGAGAGTGAATAATTAAAACAATAAAATTAGGAGAATTTTAAAACTTTTTACAAACAAACTATGGGTACAACTTGCTTGTAATATAAAGTAATAATATTTATTAAACATTTATTTAGTTTTCTAAACATTGCCAAACATGCCTGCTCGAACGACAAATGGCAAACTTTGGAAATCTGTATCTCAGGAAATAATTTAATCATTATTACATAACTTGCAGACATTATTTTGCTAATATATGGCTATTATTGAAAAAATAAATAAGGTGTCTGAGTGACACAATAGTTACAATATATTTAGGCAAACATGGGAAAAAATCAAACAAAGAAAAATTCCAATGCGAATAAAAAAAAAACACCACCTTCGATTTTTTTAAAATTTGGGTACCCTGTTATACTCTATTTCGGCATTCATTTCTATTAAAAACATGTTGCATCATTGCACTGTGAAAGAAGAAACAACTCCCCAAAGTAGGGTCCTTTTCAAAGCCTACACTTAGCAGTGTTCTATACAAGAAGTGACTCTGAGTTCCACTTTCATGAAACTTGCACAAATCTTTTATATACATTTATTCAGATGAGGTCATTGATAAAAAGAGCGATCGGTCACACAGTAAAAGGGAGGAGAAACTATATACAGCATTTTAGATAAGCGTACAAAGTGGTATCATATTAGAGACTAAAGATTTGAGAAAAGATGATGCAGTGTGAAGTTGTACCTTCCGGTATATTTTACATCTAGAGTAAAATAAATAACTTTACTTCCACACACAAAAACAAAGATATAATAGTAAGATATTTAGGTTGGCTGTGTATTTACGATTACAAACAATTTCAGGTGACGGATGCCATAGTGCCTAACTGGAGCAGCTTCGATGCTCTCGGTGTATGAATGAATCGTTCCAAGCCGATATATTTTATCCTGCTCGAGGATAACATTTTGGGATTTTTTTTATAGTGATCAGATAAAAATTATTAGTAACCACCAACAAAAACAGTAGGTTAAATACCCCGTGAAGAAAAATGTGATAAATAATATGTCCCTGCATTCAAAATGAGCAGTCCTTGGGAAATCAAATTCGGCACTTTACGCTAAGGTTTTCCTCGCTGTACCCATTTAATAAAGTTGCTTCCAAGCAGATCCGACTGTCCGTGCTACATATACGTCACAGGTCCCTTCTGTTGATGACTTGCTGAGCCGCCACGCGTGCCAACACTGAATGCCAGGGAAGGCGCGCACCGTCAGCCACTCTTCTTTTTTTTTGTTCACGATACCGAACAACCTCATTTTCGTCCAGATATACAAGATGCACGCCTTTCAGTTTCTTTGATAGAACGCTCACCATTGTCCTGGCCGTCTGAATTGCGCTTACTGAACGTTCTCTCAGGTTGTTCAGCGTGGCCTGGTGCTTCACGAGTCCGCCAACTCCGTCACATGCATTTTTCCCATGTCCAGATGCAGAAAATAACCACTGGGCTTGTGGCCAATCGTCCTTTGCAAATTGGTGAAGCTGGTAGCGATTCTTGAAATGACTGGCGGCGCCGTCACTTACGTACGTCACGTACGAGTAAACCGCAACGTTGTCTTCAACCCACTCCTTCACTTTTTCTAGAGCCAAGCAAGCGTGAGCGGCGTCGTGACACAGGTCCTCACTGATGATGGCAAAGCTGTTTGTAGATTTTCGTGTCGTCACTACACATGTAAATATCGAAACTTGTTTTTTTTTTTCCAGTGATATGCTTGCACTTCGTCAGGAAGCACGATGGTCCAGTTTTCAGCAAAGTCAAAATGAAAGACAATGCTCCCGCGTTGCATGCACTGTTTTTCATCGTAGATCGCTTTACCTTGCGTTTGCCGGATATGGTTGTGAAGTACCCAATTTCCAACCGTCACTTGGATGACTTTTAGGAAAGTCTCAGGTTCCAAAGTTTTTTTCACAAGGTCGCCGGACTCCCATGTTGCAAGCACAATCTCTTCATCCTCCGGGATATCAAGTTCCTGGAGTGTAAGAAACTGGCCTTTTGGGCAGTGATCACAGTCTCTTTGAAGGTACAGTTCTGTTGCTGGGTCGCACAGAAATGCCGAGTTCATTTCACCAGTGTTGAATGTTGAGCCTGTAACGTTCTCTAGAGCGGCAATACAAAGATAATAATTGGCGCAGCGCACACAAACGCACACTTCCTGGTGTGGAATACGTTGAACCCATCTAGGGCGCAACGAATAAAATTTCGTTAGCCCAACGCCGGAATCGGGATGCTTGTCTTTGTATATACGGAAGGCCTCTCGTATTGAGCGTGTCATGAAGCGCATTGGCACGAACGTTTTCTCTCCGTTGAGCATGACAGAGATGACGTCCTTCTGGTTGGGACTTTGGCGCGAACATTGTAGCTCGTCTTTCGTGAAGTACTCTAGGGCAGCAGACAGGTTCTCAGGGCTCACCTTGCACCTCGTGTAAGGATCCGGCTCATACCACACGCCATGCTTTTCCTTGAGTTTTCGGGATTTACTGATGAGGTACATTGAGGCCTGTGGAATCATCTTTTGAACCTCATTCTTCGTCAGTGTTGACGGCAGAAGTGTAAGCAGTTGACAACGTTCCCGGAGAGAGGTGGCGGTTTCAAAGGCTTGCCGAAAGTTGTCCACCCACTCAGTGCATGTGGAGCATGTTGGTTTGGACGACCCCGATCGCGCGTCCCTGTCGTACGCAATACGTAGCCTTGAGCGTATATTCTTGACAGCAACCTGCTCCAGTTCAGTCTGCTTTCTCTTGACATAGGCAGGCCTGTCCCGACTTCTTACGACGCTTGGTTGTCTCAGCGGCGACACATCTGTAGGTAGTATGCTGCGATTTAGATCTTCAATTGCTTCTTCAGCTGGCACAAATATGTCAGGGCACTGCTCTGAGCTTCGCATCGAGATCTCCTTAGTGATGTGCATGAAGCAATGGTAGCACAGGTAGTCCGTCGCACTCACTTTGGTGGAACAGTCAGGCGGAAGAATTTGCTTCAACGAGTTTAGGTCCAACTCGTCAACACTTCGAAAATTCCGCTGCTTTGGTATAGTCTTTTTGTGTTTGCAAAAGTAATCTGCACAAAACACTCGTTCGGGGCTCCAGGACGCCTTCATAATGTATACATAAATAATAGAAATTAAACCCCAACTGATGGCATATAATTGCCAAGTGAAAGAACTACTGGGTGCACAAGTGACAAGTCCGAGGCTGAGGAGCTCACTCACTGCAAACGTACATTTGAAAAGAGAGGTCACAACTGAGGCTGTCGGCAAAGCTTGATCCACGTCAAAGGAAGAAAGAGGGAAAGTCTCCAGACAAAAAATTGTGGTCAGCGGCCTTCGAAAAAGACTTTCCGGAATCGCACTGTCGTCCCTCCACGCGCTGATATGAAAGCACCCGAGCTTCTACCACGTGGTTCATGACACAGCCTGAGCCATGTCGGCGACCGGTTCGCGAGGGGTTGGCGGTGGGGTTACGTTGATGGTGACTCGGATTAGCCCTTGCTGTACTGAGCTACCGCCTGCAGTGCCTTATCGCCGGCTGGTGTCAACAACGAGAACACACACACCCTGTCTACACCAAAACTACAAGCGTTCACCGCACACGCGTCGCCGCCGCTTTTAAGCTTTTGTGAAATTGCTTTCTTTTGCCGCGGAGAACCGCCTTATCTTAACTACGCGCCTGAAATCCTTCCAGGCAGGCGTACACAATATCAAGCGTTTCGAGAAATGCCCGTGGAGTAGAACTATGGGAAAATTCGGAGCCCGCGATGTCGATATCGTCGCCGTTGTGTTAGTACGCCGTCGCGTACTGCAGTCCCCCGTTAGGGGAGGGGGGGGGGGGGCGGTCTTACTACGATAACATGGCGACAGCGTTTACACTCTGTATTTACGCAAGGCTCGAGTATTTGGGGATAATGCTGCCGGTTGGTGTGCCCCTTTGTGCCTGATATTATCGCCCGTGACGCCAGCGAGTGAGATGGCGACAGGCATGACTGCTCAGTAAACAGGCGTCAGCGGCCATGTTTTGCTGGTTGAAGCGAACCCCCTTGTCCTTGAGAGCGAGCGGGGAAATGCGAAAAAAAGATTGTATCGGCCGTTTTGCCAGAACTAGCGACGAGTGTCGTCTGCGGTTTCCGGCAACTATTTTGCCATAATCGTGAGCTTAGCGAGGAAATGATTTTTTCTAGCCACAGAACACCACCACGCAGAAAGGGAATGCTTGAACATGTTTTTGTTCTGGATATATATCAGGGATATATATGAGAGAGAGAGAGAGAGAGAGAGATGAAGGTAGAGCGGAAGAGGGAATAGCATATAGTGTCGCAGGAGAATAAAGTAAACAAAGTTCCTAGTGGCCGATGGCTGCATGATCTTTTCTCGGATCACTAGTCCGTAATATGATACCTCTTTGTACACAGTAGTTTCTCCTTAATTTAAGTGTGTGAACGATTTCTTTAGTTATCATTGGCCTCATCTGAATAAAAATATATAAAAGATGTGTGTTGGTTTCATGAAACTGGAACTCAGAGTCAGTTCTTGTATAAAACACTGCTAAGTGTAGGCTTTGAAAAAGGACCCTACTTTGGGGAGTTGTATCTTCTTTCTCAATAAAATGATGCAACATGTTTTTAATGGAAATGAATGCCGAAATAGAGTATAACAGGTTACCTAAATTTAAAAAAAAATCGAGGGTGGTGTTTTTTTTGTATTCGCATCGGAATTTTTCTTTGTTTGATTTTTTTTCCATGTTTGACTAAATATATCCTAACTTTTGTATCACACAGATACCTTAGTTATTTTTTAAATTTTTGCTATGTATTAGTAGAATAATATCTGCAAATTATATTATAAGGATTAAATTATTTCATGAGATACAGACCTCCAAAGTTTGCCATTTGTCGTTCGAGCAGGCATGTTTGTCAATTTTTAGAAAAATAAATAAATTTTAAATAAATATGATTACTTTATATTACAAGCAAACTATACCCATAGTTTGCGCCTAAAACGTATTAGAGTTCTCCTAATGTTATCGCTTTAGTTATTCACTCTCAAACGGGCCCCTCCATCAGTGCGCGTTAATGCAACTGTCCACCACCTCATGCCTTACGATTTTTCCTGTCCCCAAGTATTTTTTCTAGTCAAAACTAAGTTTGGATTCGTTCATACCAGACACTAGACAATAACATATAAAAACATCAGTTGATTTGAAAATGTCGACTAGCCATCCTTTGGTCGATCTTATCTGAAATCACCCCGTTATTGTTTAATATATGTGTGAATGATCATGGTTATTACAACTACAATCTAGAATGTTTCAGTACGCGGATGATACTGTTCTATTACTACCGCATGACAACTATAACCAAGCGGTTCCGCTACCTCAAAGCGATATAGATGTATTAGTTAACTGGTTCTCAAGTAATCTTATTTCTGTGAACGTCAATAAAACTAAATTAGTCTGTTTTCGTAATCAACATAAACAAATTACTCTAGAACCAAACATATATCTTCACCTTCATGATCATGCTCAACAGATTTGCACGTGTAGACCATTACCATATGACTCCTCGGTTAAATATTTGGGGTAAATATTTGACCAACATCTCCTTTGGAACCAACAAATCGAATATATTATTAAAAGAATGCGGGTGGTATCGGTGTATCTATACAAGCTAAAAATGGCATGTTCTGTAAACTTGCGGAGAACTATTTTCAGATGTCTAGGAAAATCAGCTATACGGTATAAAATTACGATATATAGGAATTGTTCCGAGTACAAAAAACAGGGAATTGATAGAATCATAAAATATAGTGTAAACAATATTTCTTACGGGCCAGTGTTCGATAAATTAGACATTGAAAAACAAATGCGCGCGTTAGAAGTATTTTCATTTAATCAGTTTCATAAATATGTGATAATAACAAGTAATTATTATAGTAACACTTTTAAACAAGAGGTAAAAAAAGAAACTTGCAGCGCACAGATAGGTTCGAAGTCCCTAAGATACAAACAAATTATGGAAAAAAGTTAGAACGGCACTATGTCCCTTCAATGTTCAACAATTTGCCAGAGTCTTTGCTGAACTTATCATCCTTTCGTGGGGTAAAACGGAATGTAAGAAAATGGTGCCTCACGGTCGCGCAATGATAATTATATAATTACTTAGTGCGTATTCATTGCATAAATTCCAAATTCCTACATTATTCTTGTTTGTTTGTTTTGTTTCTCGAGTGTTCATTGTGTCGCGGTATTTTGTTGGCTGCCTGGTCCCACATACAAGCATCTTTGCTTTCGTGGGCCAGCGCGCTTAGACCTGTATTTTTTCAAAGATAATAAAGATATTATTAGTAGTAATTTTATTATTATTATTATTATGTTCAGTTTCAGTTGGAAAGAGGCTTTCAAACTGAAACTGAACATAATTGGCTACAAAATTTGTTTTGTTTTTACGAAGGTAGGGGTACGTGTCAGATTGAGCTAAATCAGAGTGTTGTTCGAGCTATCTTGTAGCACCATCTTTTCTTTATATTATCTACAACATTGTAAATGCATTGAAGCAATGCTGTAGACTGAAAAATTTGAAACACGAAACATGAAAAATGAACAACTTGGAACATGAGCATGAAACATGAAAATATTAACCCTTTGCGTGAAATTAAAGAATGTCGAAGTTTCACGCTCAAAATTTTTTAAGGATTTGTACATAATAGGAAGCATTAAAATTGCAATCTTATGTTGAAGTTATAGTCGATGCGAAGCAGTTTTTTGGAAAGTATATGCATAGCGATATATTTAAAAACTTAATATGTTTCATAAAGAATTATTTGTATTTTTGTAATTCTAAAAAATCCGACATCAGACTGAAAGGTTTGGGTTTCTGTACCGAACCATTCGAGAAGGAAAACTACCGCACTCTTTGCCCAGCGCCACATATCCCTGCTAGTCTTGCCTTCGTTTTACCTTCAAAACGAACCACTCAGAGATCAAACCTGACGCCAGTTTTTCCAATTTGGGACGCTTCTACATTGAGTGATTTGCCACAATGCAATGGCATTTATAAAAATATTTACTTAAAAATGGCCTGCGCCGCTAAATAAAGATTTATTCCAAAAATTCCGGCTTCTTTTGAAATTCAATGTGAATATTTCTATATCCACGGTTTGCAGTACACTGCAGCGCAATATGCGCTGCAATGTGCTGCTTTTAAAGTTCAATGTGCATGTTTCTAGATCTACGGTTTTCAGGACATTGCAGCGGAATTTGCGCAGTGCGTGTTGCCTTGTGATGAAGTTTATTTTACAGCACAAAGCAATTTGTCTCTCTAAATCTCACACGGATTGCTGTCGCGGCCTTCAGGGCAGCAAGTAGTTTTTTTTCTCTACTTTTCTTTAAAAAGAAAGTATTAAAATATGGCGATCATGTGCGCAAAACTCGAAATACCATCTTGGTTCAGTGGACAAATAATTGCACATCTATTTTTGGTATATGTTTTTATTACGTTCGACATAAGAAGAACCAGCTATAGTTTCATACACAAAAGAAAAACAAAACAAAAGAGAACGTGTTGCTGTTAAAGAACTCATCTAATTACAGGAATTTAATCAACCAATCTCGTTACTTCACGCGAAGCTAAAAAAAACATTCAGCCGCGCTATTCAGTCACATGAGTAGAAAAATGCGTATACTGGTAAGTACAGCTCGTCCAATCTGCATCTCTACTCCTGTCCTAGTTGTTTTAGTCTAACTTTAAGAATGAACAACCAACTAGCCCCACTCACAGTCTTAATTTGGTAAGCACATTCGGCGAGCATCATGTTAAGTTCATTTCTTGGTGAAAATCTATCAATCAATCAATAATTCAATTGTTTTATCAATCAGTGAATCAATCAATCAATTGTTTTTGCAAACAATCGATCAATCAATAATATATTAATTATTATATTAATTTTGCATATTCTTATGGCTCGAACACTTCTTGAAGGGTCCATTGGTACAAAAGGCGGTGCCCCTCTCCTGACGAGCTACTAAAGGCTCTGTTATACTACGACGTCGAGCGTAGCGTACGCAGCGTAGCGCAGAACGCGCGCCTTTCATTGGCCGCCGAGCAGGAACTCGGTATCTGCGACCACTCAGCATCATTGTGCATTGCGCTACGCCACGTTTGCTACGCTGGACGTCGGAGCATAGCAGAGCCTTAACGTCCGGCATTGCCCTGCCGCACATACGCTCAAGAGAAAAAGAATATTGCGTAAGTCGAAATTGCTTTTACTTTATTTACCAGTGTGAGACGACAATTGTTTTTATAAAAGCGAGACCACAACAAGTAATCAGTCTCGCTTGCGCTGGATATTTTAGACAGTTTTGAGCAGAATATCTCGGTTTCTGTACACCAAATATGAGGGTATATTTTCTGTATTTTTTTAATTGTAGACCAACCTTCATGAAAGGGGTCAAGAAGCTCGTTCAGCGAAGATCTAATAATTAAACTTCTAAAAAACGCGCTTATTTTCTAGTCGCGAGTGAGGTAGGTTTAATCCCATCCGGACTTCAATTTATAGTATACTAATTTAATATATTTATTCGCCCCTGGAGAGCTCCTGCACCACGGAAAGGCAACAGCCCGTACCATGGAGTCCCGCGGTGCCACGTCTAATAATAATAATATAATAATAAATCTTTATTTTGTTTCATCACTGAAACGGGGGACCAAGACAAAAAGCTGCTACAGCAGCTTGACGGAATCGCCCTTTACAGCAGGCGATTCCTAAGCAATTTCAAAAAACGAACAAAATAGCTGCATTGAGAGAAAGAACACTGTTTTAAATATACAGACCGTAGATCAAAGAGAAACGAGAGAAAAAATGAAATTAATATATTCATTGTGGTATACAATGCTACAGTGATCCGTATGCCTTAGCCGTACCTAAGAAAACAGCCCTAAAGTAGTGTTCGTACCTCTGCCAGCGTCATTGCATGAATATCAACACCTTTTAAAAATAATTCATTTAATAAAGTAGTTAATTGGTAATTTAGCGTATGGTTATAATATAATGTATCTGATGGCGAAACAAACCATTTTTATTTAGGGCGGAGTTGATATGAGGAAGTGAAAAGGACTAGGTTACATAATTCCTCAAAAACTTTATTTTTAAATTGCGTCGGCTTCTTGTACGCCACAAAAAGTCGGGACCTGTAAATATTTGAAATTGGTTTTATATTAAACAATGAGAACAAGTGTTCAGTATGATCATAGTATGAAACATTGGCAATAGTACGCACAGCTTTCTTTTGCAAAATATGTAGTTTATTTATATTTCTTTTTGTTGTATTTCCCCAAACTAGATGACAATAATTAAGTTGGGAATATACCAAAGCATTGTAAAGTTGGAGCTTAACACAACGAGGTAGCAATGATTTAAACTTGGTTAGCAACCCCACTGTTTGTGACAATTTAGACGAAAGATTATCAACATGTTTAATCTAAGACATACTATTTGTAAACCAAACACCCGAAGTCTTAACAGTGTCGACAAATTCAATTTCTTCATTGTTCAAAATCAGTGGGTTTGGGATTATAACTGTAGGGTGCTGACTTTCAAATAAAATGGCTTTGGTTATTTGCGAATTTAACTTAAGGTGATTATTTTTGTCCATTTTTCTACACGATTAAGAACGGTATTACATTTAGTTAGTAGAGTACGCATATCTTTATCGGAAAAGAAGATGCTAGTGTCATCAGCATATATAATGAACTCAACTTAACATCACGATTTACATTCACAATATAGTTAATATAAAGAATAAAAAGTAGGGGGCCTAAAATGCTGCCTTGGGGTACACCATTTGTTATTTTTGAAATATCAGATTTAAAGTTAAATATAGACACGAACTGGGTACGATTCTGTAAGATTGTAACAAACTTAAATGTTTTCCCACGAATGCCATAGTATTCTAATTTTGCTATGAGGACATTATGATTTATTGTGTCGAAGGCCTTAGAGAAATCTAAATATATACCGACCGTTAATAAGTGATTACCTAATGCTCTTAATATTATTTCTTTTTGTTTTAATAATGCTAACTCAGTGGGATAACTTTTACGGAAACCAAATTGAGAATTTGAAATTAAAAGGTATTTCTCAAGATGAGAGACAATTCTATTTGAAAATATTTTTTCGACTGGATTAGAAAATACTGGAAGTATAAGCATCGGTCTAAAATTGTTAATATTATTTAAATCACCACCTTTATGTATTACACTAACTTCGGCAATCTGCATTTTGATAGGAAACTCAGCGGACTCAAGTGCAAGATTGAATATATAAGTTAGGTATGGTGCTAGGATATCTAGAACATACTTTGCTGGTTTTATTTGCATATTGTATGCATCAATACTTCTAATAATATTTAGGCTCATAAATATATTATAAACTTCGGATACATCAGTAGGAAAAAAATATAGAATTAGGCAAGGGTGAAGGCATGCACTGAAGTGCATTATTTACAGTAGTAGTAGAAACAGGAGATGTATTATGATTTACAAAATAGTTATTAAAAGCATTCACCATATCCATCCCCGATATTATACAACCCTCTATGTTAATTTCAACTGGCATAGAAACCTGTGGTTTGTTGTTAAGCAATGTTGTGAGTCTTTGCCACATCACGTCACTTTGACGTATATCATCGATATTAAACATATTAATGTAATAATCTTTCTTCGCTTGTCGCAGCATGCTTGTTAGTTTGTTTCTATATTTCTTAAAAATCTCAAGTTGCGAGGTTTCCCTAGATTTCAAAAACTGACCATATAAGTTGTTTTTCTTGCGAATCATAGTGAGAAGTTTAGGTGTAACCCAAGGTTTGCAAGAGTTTTTGGAGGGTTTTACGGTTTTAAATGGAAAATATTTGCCATCATTCGAATATATATGTCCAAAAAAGAATTATAAGCATCATCTACCGATGGACTTTCAAAAATAACAGACCAATTTGTATGTTCAATTTCATAGCGGAAAGCATCTAACTGGCGCTGCGTGATAGGTTAGTATGTAATCGTCGAGCTATGGTAACGTTGTCTAAAGTGACGTTTTTCTACCGATATAAAAATTGGAAGGTGATCGCTGATATCTGATGAAATGACGCCGGCAGAGAGTACGGAATGTTCATTGTTTGTAATAAACAAGTCAAGAAAAAAAGCTCTTGTACTTATTACTCTTGTAGGGTTTTTGATGACATTATTAGAAAAACCAAAGGATTGAAACTGAGTTGTAAACGCAAATTGCAAGTTACTATCTGTAAACAAATCAATATTAGTCACCAGCGATGTAAGATCTATAGTTATGATAATTTACAAATCCACAGAGCTCTTCAACACATTGAATAAAAGGCGGAAAGGCAGCACTTGGGGGGCGAGAAACTGCGGAAAATATAGTGTCTTTAACAAGAACAGCCAAAATTTCATACCATTCGGTGATTATTGAAAACTGCTTTAATATTTCGTACCTCATATACTTCTTCAGTAACATAGCGACACCACCGCCTCTTTTTCCAGCTCTATCAACGCTGATGTGATTGTAATCGGGCAAAATTAAATAATCTGCACTGCTTGTATACCACGTCTCGGAAAACATGATAACACTTAAGTGCGGTCCGAATTCATGAAACAGATTATGCAACTCATCATGCTTGTTTTTTATTGACCTTGTACGGAATCTTGACGTAACCCAACCCAGAAAATAACTTCGGGTATTCTCTTTTTGGGTCGGCAGTGCAGCTTCGCACAGCCCCAACTTGATCAAGGCGCTCTACGATGCCTAATCGTTCACTTGCATCTCTTGAGAGAAGTAGCTGTTCCAGGTCTTCTACGATGTAGATGTCGTTCATGAATGTTATGTTTTTGTAGTAAAGGTTCTCGTTCATGTCACCAAGAACTGTCAAGGATTTCTTACTTGGACCCTTGAGGACTTTCTTGGGATTCTGTAGAAAGACATCATTTAAGAGTTCTTTGTACGTCTTCTCAGGAATCACGGTGACGTCGGCCCCCGTGTCTGCTTTGAATGTTATAAAGACTTCTCGGACGTCTACCCTGACTATCCATCGCTGTCCATCTGACGGGAACACGGTGCCAAAAAATGCCGTCTCAGACGTTGTTACCTACCTCAGGGTGGTAGAGCTTTGCAAACCCGTGCGTAGTGCCCCTGTCTTATGCATTTGTAGCATGTTGCTTTTATCGCAGGGCACTTGTTTGTTTTATGTCGTTCATTGCCACACCTTGAACAGACTTTCTCGGATGTTGGTAAACTCTATCAAGAAGTTTTATTTTCTCCCTTTCTTTCCTTTCCTCCTTGTTGACTTGCATCTTTTTTGAAGATTCTGTCAACAGTTTCTACTGGGGACTTGTGGAGAGCAACTTGCTGTTTCTTGACAGCTTCTAACTGTCGAGCCAGATTTGTAGCCTTCTCGAGTGTCAATTCCGGATCTAGTTGCATTTTCTCCGACAGCTTTTGGTTGAGGACCCCGACGACAATGCGATTTCGAATCATCTCCTCGTGTAGGACACTGAAGTCGCAAGTCTTGGCGAGGCTATGAAGTTCTGTTATAAATTCTTCCACGCCCTCGCCTTCCCGCTGACTTCGTTTGTGGAACTTCGCTCTCTCCTAGATGACGTTTCGTCGAACTACGAAGTGTGGCTCGAAACCTGAAAGGACTTCTTTGTTCTTCTCCATCTTTGCTGGAGGCAGGTTCAACGAGAGAAGGATATCGTCTGCTTTGACGCCCATAAAGTAGATAAGAGCGTTAACCTGCTCAGGCTCAGGTTTTTCTGATAGACCACTGATGACGCGGAAACGTTCTAATCACCGCTTCCAATGAGGAGATTCATCGGGGCTGGTGAAATCGAATTCCGCAGGAGGTTGGCACTGGAATGAGTTGGCGTTTGCCATTGCTCGCCGTTCCTCTCGGGTCCTGGGTCCTTGAACTTCTGACACCGTGTGTTGTTGGCAGTTAATGACACAGAGCGCTCCCGGTAGCCTCCTGTCTAAACGCAATGTTTATTCGATATATATATATATATATATATATAAAAACGTCGTTCTCCTCTTCTTCAGCGAAGCCTAACAGTACAATTTCAGACACGAATGTTGCGGTGACTTAGACGTAACGTAAGAAAACGTTGCTGTGTGAACCAGTCTTCAAAAGTTATACCAAGCTCAACTCCTTACGTTAAATTACGACGAGCCTTGTGTCCTTGGTTGCCACTGTAAGTCACCGTCCAAACTCGGCGGCACCGAAACATTCGTGTATAGAATGTCGCGTGCCAGGCTATCTCCTTGAATTGGTTGCCACGCTTAATACGATGCCCAGATTTCCCGGTGACTTGAGCATAAGCTTTCGTGACGCAACGTAACGTAAAAAAACAAGTCTGTGTGAACTGCCCTTAAGCTCGCGTAACGTAAAGTGACGTAATGTAAGAAAATGGGTCTTTGTGAACCAGCCTTTAACAGGTCATTAACACACCATACTGTTTTTCCTGCGTAGGATCTACCAAATAAAAGGGGGATGGTATAAATCACACTTGTTGTACAGGGCACATAAGGGTGGCGTGCTTTATGTTGCACCTCTGTTTAAAATATTCTCTACTTTTGCTCAAAATTTAGAACAACATTTGACCCATTTTTTGGGGGGGCTGATATTACTAAGGAGACGCCGTACCTATTGGCTACCTCTTTTAGACTGTGGGAAATTCTGTGTATATACAGAACTACCACCACTCTTTTTTTGCCCACATTACATGAAGCTTTTTCACATCGTTTTACTTATTTATAGTATTCCTACCACTTCAGTTAGCCCCCGCGTTCGAAGCCAAGACTATGTAAGCTGTTAATTTGAGAATTAAAACTGCCTTTGATGGTATGGAAACATGACCTTTTGAAGGCTGAAGTAAGGCAGGAAAGAGCTATGAATCGTCTTACTACTTTTGAGTGCGAGGACGTATAGTGTAGTAAACCCAAGCAGCACCAGAAAGTTAATTTCGATCGGCCGACGGTTGGCCAGTGTCTGGACAGCTTGGCCACTTTAAGTGCTTGGCCACCGGAGACATAAACAAGGCCGGCAAGAGTCCGGCCACAAACTAGTTGTTTTTAGCTTGTCCGCCGGAGACATAAACACTGCCGGCAAGCGCCTGGCCAGAAGTGCTGATTTTCAGCTTGGCCGCCAGAGACATAATCACGGCCGGCAAGTGTTTGGCCAGAAGTGCTGAATTTCAGCTTGGCCGCCGGAGACATAAACACGGCCGGCAAGTGTTTGGCCAGCAGTGCTGATTTTCAGCTTGGCCGCCGGAGACATAAACACGACCGGCAAGTGTTTGGCCAGCAGTGCTGATTTTCAGCTTGGCCGCCGGAGACATAAACACGGCCGGCAAGTGTTTGGCCAGCAGTGCTGATTTTCAGCTTGGCCGCCGGAGACATAAACACGGCCGGCAAGTGTTTGGCCAGTAGTGCTGATTTTCAGCTTGGCCGCCGCAGACATAAACACGGCCGGCGAGTGTTTGGCCAGAAGTGCTGATTTTCAGCTTGGCCGCCGTCTTAACTAGCAGTATCGTGTGATATGTTCATTTGGAACATTACCAGAAGTGGGAAAATATTGTGCCCGTTGTTGTTCTATGAAAATAAAATACGAAAACAGCGCCCACGTCATTTTCGCGCTAACAATGCCGCTCTGTCGCTGCGCGGCACTCTTAGCGCGAATACCAGATCCGCGATTTTTCGGTTAGTGCTCCACATATTTACTTCCCAAGTGCACTCGAAGAAAAAAAAGTTGTAGTCGGGTGCATCGGGCGCACATGCTCCCCTTTCCTGAAAGACGCGCCCTCCGTTACCCAGCCAGTGTATACTTGTACACCGACCATAAGCCCCCTTCTCTACCTTAAAAACCTATAGGTGTATCAATGCACTCAGCTTAGTAAACCGCCACGCTAGCCACACTTCCCGATCAGCTTGTGCTTGAATCGGATAAGATTGGATATTTCAGGCTTTGTGTTTTGGAAGAGCCTAAACAAGACGTCTCTCATATATTGATTAAACTTAAGCTAGTCTCAGTAATGTTTTATATAGGTGCTAGGATAATGATTTCCTGAGCCAACGAAAGCTAACAGCTTCGGTTAAAACCGCAACGGAAACGTTCAAAATTGAACCACACGTAAGAGAAAAAGAAAATGAACATCTCGACCTAGATGTGCAGAACGCTGGTTTTGTTGTTTAACGTGGTTGTTGGCGGGGGGTGGGCAACGCCCTGACGCTATTGACGCTATCGTGGTTATTGACGCCAGTGATGCTCGGCCGTACTACACAGTAAAAGTTTTTACATCCTTTAATGGTGTAAAAGGGGTGTTGTAGCAACTTACACCCTCGGCTACACCCTTTTAACACCCTAAAAACTAGGAATAAAACCTCATAATTTTAACGAAAAGGGTGCTGTTTCGTGTTACACCCTATATTTAGTGAAGAATGAGAGAAGGGTGTAGAAGAGGATGCTAAATAAATAATGTGAAATGGTTTGGAATGCTTATATATGGCTCTGTCCATAATGTGCAGGTAAAATTTCTGCTTGAAAAGCAACAGTTGTTAGCAGTCTAGTTTTTTATAATGTCAGTTGTAATTCATGCAAATAGTTGATAATAAAGTGCCTCTTTTGCATACCATTTTTATCTTTGCAAACAAAATTTTATATATGAGTTCATATTTCATTTCCATACAAATCACTCCATGCTCAGAAATTGGAAAGTAGGGTGAAATGCTCTATACTAGCATTTTTTACAAATATTTATTGATGGAAGTGTACAGTAAAGAAATCAGTTAGTCTCGAGTTTATATCTGGCAACATGAAATGAAAATATAGTGAAAATGTTTGACAAATATTAATGACATGCTGCTAGAACCTGTCACATGACCATGTCAACCTGAGTAAAATATTCATTTGAGAATATGGTAACATGCACAAAAACTCACACACATAAAGAGGCAAATCCCATAATAAAACAGTCCGAGGCATCCCATAAAAAAATGGCCTATGGTCGTCTATGGAAAATTGAATGGCATGCTATCACTCCCTGTAGCTTTGCATGGTCGGCCTTAGAAATTTATAGATACAGCTACAGCCAGCTATAGAAAAGTTTTCGGCCCTGTGTCTAAGTACTCAGGGCTATATTTCAATAACAACAACAACAAAAACAACAATAATAATAAGAATAATAATAATCATCGTCAATAAGTTAGTGTTTTAGCAGTGTCAAGGGACATCCAATTGTTCTTCTTGCGGGCGCAGTGCAATAGAACGCACAAACAGACGCTTGCGCGCTCGCAGTCGCACTCATACACGCGCGCACGCACGTACACACACATGCACACGCGCAAACCCACGTCCGCGCGCAGACGCACACGAACGCACAACCAGAGACGCACACACGCATGCACGCGGACGCATCCACACGCGCGCGCACAAACACGCACGCGCATGCACGCACACACACGCAAACAATTACGACGAAGGAAACGTTGCATAAGTTAGTTTCGGTTTCGGTTTACACAAATTAGAAACAACCTAAAGTTTAAATAAAACCTAAGATTTACTCATTTTTGTCATGTTTTACAGTATTATTCTAAGGACATTCTTATTCTTACTAATATAATAATAATTTGCTTAGTATCGTTCTAAAAAAATAACAATTAATAAAAAGGAAAAGAGACTCTTGAAGAATGCGCAAGGCAATCGCTATTGCAATCAGCTTCCGTTGGGCTCGGTCAACGTTGGGCTCGGTTGAATGGTCGTTGAAGTTCGAGAGGTTTCGGAAATCTCCTTTTTTACGTTTTAGCCGTTTTAGTGGATATTTTAGATATCTTCCTTACTGAGAGCTGGGAGACGCTGCGTCTTGCCAACGCCCGTAAGTTCAGAACCGCCCATACACGACTCGTGCAAACGCCGGTAAGCAACTTTCTTTTGTTTCTGCGAAGTGGGCTGCTGTTTCAAACTTCGTCGTGTACCGTGTGCTTGCTAAGCTATGCTTGATTCTAACTATGTTTCTGCCCTGTGTTATTTCGTTATTTGAAAAGGGCGTGTCTTCTTCAAAACCTGTGGCTCGCTCCGCAGTGTGAGAAAGATTCCCGTGCGGCGGAACCGTGGGCATGTTCTGGGCGCCGTCGTGCGGCGCTCGTCCGACGACGCTTGTGCGGAGCATTCAAGTGCCGTCTGACTGCAGTTCAAGCATTCAGTCGCCGTCCCAAAGTGTTAATCACAGGTCATGCTAGTTCTGACGTCTTGTCCTAACAGCCGCTCGCCACCGATTTGTTTCATAAAGCGGGAGCGAGAAAAACGTTACAAGAGCGAGCATGCAGCATGATTTTTTGCATAAGCTAATGCCCTTTGCCGTAGAGACGCGCGATCTCTTCGTCATATTTGCGAGGGTAAAAGCGCTGAAAACAACGAACAAACAACGCCCTGTGTTGTTTGTTTCTTTTACTTGTCCGTTGTTTTTAGAGATTTTACCCTCGGAAATTAGGTCTCTTCGCGTTTACCGAACCGGCACACTTTTAACGTTTACGATTGTGTGATGCAAAAAATAAAAGGAGTTTAGATGTCACGTTTTTTAGTAGTGGCGAAAGCCCTTACAAAAATCAAAGCAGCTAGAAAAAGCAAAAACATGAAAAAAGGCGGAAACAATTAACTAATGGCAAACCTGAATATTTGATGGAGTTCAAAGACTACCACCGTACCAACTCGCCCGGTTATTCTTTCTGTCAAAGAATATTAGCCAATAGTAATAAACAAATAAATGCCAATTATTAATTGGTTACAAAGTCGTAATTGGTGCAGTGCAGCCCTACGCTACTCTACTCTTTTGATGATATCAGGTAATTTGTAAATGTATAGGGCAGTTCATAGCAACCATTTATGCCCGACCCATTATATTGAGTTTTTTCTTTATATAAAAGTTGTTTGAAAAAAAGTACTCTTCCTAAATTAAGCCGCACCACTGTATGTACAATAGCGTGTAACATTTATGTATGTTCTCAGCAAAAGAAAAGGATGCATTAAAAAAGGGCCAATCATTTTGTTTCCTCTCTGTTAGAGCTTCTTTCGCGTACATCAAAAATGTGGGTGTCTACGTCTAAAAGAGTGGAATTGACATTTCCTACAGGGCTGGAAGGCCTGACTTAGTTTGGCTAGCAGCTTGAAACCTATGGGAATCTGGGGAACTGAACCACAAGAGTGAGAGTGACACCCGCCTTCCACTTCCTGAACGAGGGCACCATGAGGAAGGGGGAGCTGCCCTAAAGTGAATGCAATAGCAGGTGGGTCGTTCCAGTGTACCCCTATACAGGTGATACCAAGCAGAAAATTATTATTAAATGTGTTATTAAAAACATGGAATGTGAATGGCACGGACAAGAAGGAGGAGATCAACACAGCGCTGTGTTGTGTTCATATCCTCCGTTCCCATATTCATGATTTCTTTTCAATAATTGGCTACTAACTAGACCAATCATCAGCACTAGTCAATAAAAGTATGCTGCTATTTATTAGTATGCATTAACACCGTGCTTGCAGTTGAATCCTACAGTCATTTATTAATAAACAAAAACGAGGGTGCAAGCTAGCTAAACAGGCTAAACACATAATTTATTAAAGACGGATTCTCTGAAGGATGACACAAACGCAGTGAAGTATCATACACAGCTGAGTATTAATGAGCAAAAAATGAATAGGCGAACCAAAAAAGAAAACGTAAGGGAAGACATGAAGTCAGTCTTTACAATTTCTCTTCTGCTTGCCACCACTTTACAAAGGGAATTCCTTCCTGGGCCTTACAGCGTTTTACTGTTCACAACCCCTGACATACCCAAGGACAGTAAACATAAAAAACCAACCTACTAACATTTGGGTAAATGTGATTGAACAAACAACAGGGAATGCCTTGAGCTTTCAACCTAGGAAATAAAATATATGCACAACATCAAGATTAAAAAAAAACAGACGGACGCATCACACCTGTTTCTAACAAAAATATAGGCCAAGAAACTTCTTCCGTTCGATGGCAAAACACAGGGAAGGCACTATAGTCGGTTACAAGCCAAGAAGGTAGGAGAAGCTCCTCCCACAAGTGTGATGCGCCCGTTTCAAATCTCTCCGCAGTCGAAAGAAGAGTTCGCTGGAAACGCTTCTTGTTCCGCTTCAATGGATTCCCACTTGTCTCCGATCCCACTTTTTAAGAAAGCGACCTTTGTATTCATCGGAGAGGGAACCGAGCCCCTGAAAGCAGCCTTTGTATCCATCGGGGGGGAAGCTAATCCCCGAAGGTCGCATTTGTTTCCGTCGGTGGGGGAGAACTCTAATCTCCCTCTCGTGGCTTCCACAATGCTAATTCAAAGTCGAACGATAAAACAAATATGTACAGAAAGGCAAGACCCTCCTCGCGCGTTGGCCGCGACGTCACGGAAACGGTGGGACGCTATTGGATGCGAAGGTGGCGGAGGGATATCCGATTCCCTTTGAGGGGCATTTGCCGCTACCTTCTTAACCTGTAACTGACTATAATAGATTTCTAGGTTTCATCATTGTTAGTGAATCTTTCAGTATACACTTGTGGTCACTCTCTTTAGTCAAAATTATTTCATCATCATCATTCATTAATTCATCATCACAGTTGTGTTCTTTAAAGGGGTACGGAAACAAAAATTGAAATATTCAAATTTCGTTCGGAATAGCTGCACGAGTTCCTTATCTATAGTCGTCTTCCAGAACTTTATAATTTTCTTTGTACGTGAGCAAGAGGATAGCGTCTCCCACTAAAACGTTTGCTTTTTTGCCGTAGAGTGCAAGTTCATTCTGTAATATTTTTTTATTACATGTTTGCACATAGCATTCTTTATTTCATGGAATGGCATACATTGTATTTTCCATTTCTCAGGGTTCTATAAATGTTCAATTTAACACATTCTAATTGATGTCATAATGAGCTTCACCTAATGAAATACTGCTGTGGTTCAGTCAAGGGCTAAACCCCCCCCCCCCCCCCTCTACGCTGCTTCCAATTAGTGAACAGATGCGCGTAGGAGACAAGTGATAAGCGAAGCGTGTTCCCTGCAATCCTCTGAGACAAACAAAACATGTCACTTGATCCCCAAACAGGAAAGCTTTACATGCTTCGCTTGTGGCAGACCATGATGTTCACAATGGTTCAGCCGTGCAGTGCGATGCTTGGGGCCACTGCTTGCTCACTTAGAGTTCGAGAAAGGGGGGGTGCCGTAACACTTCCCAAGAGCCCAAAGGGTTATGATGTGGCTTGCAAGGAGCTCTTTTGTATTACTTCTTCATGAAGTGAGTTGTGTTTAGTGTGACTCATTATTTCTTTATCTCGTGCCTCGTATATGGTGATGTGGCAATCCCTCTAAGTGAAAAAAGTGTAAATGTGTTCAGTAAACATGATAAGCTGTAAATCTTATAATAAGGATATAAGAATATGCAATATCATATATGATTTTTGTACAATTTACAAGTTCTGATATGTGTATTGGACACATTCCAATGAAATGTTCACTGGGGTCTATACTTCATTTCACCCTTCGTCCGAGCGCGGCGGACGCTACCAGCCAATCCAGCGTCGAGAGAGCGTCATGTGACCTTGAACTCCACATAACCAAAACGTCGCATGATACTCTCCCGGCGCCAGATTGGCTGGGGTGGCCCAGCATCCACTGGGCCACCCCAGCAGGTGCCCATTTCATGCCAAGCACCCTTCACCAAGGGTGTTAGTAAGCACCCTTTGTGAAGGGTGCTTGCCTGAACGCCATAAGGGTGTTAGCCCAGGGACAAACTGATTTACACGCTAAAGTGTGTAAAAATCTTTACTGTGTACTCAAGGCTTCTCTTTCCCATTAGTGCCAGTAAGCTTGTGTAAAGTGAAAAATATTGTAACTGAACAGTAGAGAGTTTTAGTAGATGGCTCCCATGACTCCGATAACGACACCCGATACTCCTCCACCGCCTCCCTTGCGCATGCATGGTATCGTTATCGGGGCTATCGGAGGTATCGGAACGATCTGCTAATACTCTCTATTGTTGCACTGTCCCTTCACCTAAAGTTACTTCCTTTTTTTTTTTTTTTTACTGCTGCACTGCCGGGGGATCTTAATGGTGGGACAACATACCATCCCTGAACCTACGACGACTGGAATGGTGGCCGCAACCAGCGTCGTAAGACTTAGTACTCAAAAAGTCCAATAAATATTGATCAGCCTTGCAGCAGCTTCGCGTGTCATTACTATGTAAGAGTTTCTGGGGTTGAGTTATAAAACATGACCTCCCGAGACTCTTGACAGTCTTCTGAGGAACACTGAGGCAGTCTGTGATAAATGATGTATTAAGTGTATAACTACAGCCACTTTCGGCCAGTGACTGGCCGGAAGTCAATGGCCAGTGGCTGGCCAAACGTGAATGGCCAGTGGCTGGCCGAAAGTGACTGGCCAAAGGTGAATGGCAAGCCACAGGCCTAAAGTGAATGGCTAGTCACTGACCAAATGTGAATGGCCAGTCACTGGCCAAAGGTGAATGGCCAGTCTCTGGCCTAAAGTGAATGGCCAGCCACTGGACAAAGGTGAATGGCCAGCGACTGGCATAAAGTGAATGGCAAGTCACCAGACGAGGACGAAAACACTTCTATTGCCGAGCACTTTGGCCAAGCTTGGGCCGTCGAAAACCTGGTTGGCCATAGTACACTTGCCAGCGAGGGCCCATTCACAACGTGCTGCTTGGGAACCTTTCTTAGAACGGGGTGAAACTGACCAGCACAGGTGGTTTGTTTGCAAAGATAGGAAAAGGTCTAGAAACGGCAACATACATTCCTTAAAGTTTTATAAGTAAAAATTCCGTCAACCGCACTTGTGGAAAATGTCAAGACGCTACTAATCACATTATTGTAAATTGTCTTTCGGTACACTAGAAGAGAATCATCTACATAAGGGATGCCGCAAACTTTTTTTCGAATCGAAGTTTGATGATCGAATCAAGCGGTTCGAAAGGTTCGAAAGATTTCGAATTTTCGAACTTTCCATATCGAGAAATTCGATGGAAGTCGAATTTTCGAACTTATTAAACTCATAAGTTCAACGCTTTTTGAATTTTCGACCTTATTGCGCTGCAAAATTCGATGCTTGTAGAACTTTCGAACTTGATAGACTAAAAATTTGATCATTTTCAAACTTTCGAACTTCTTGCACTAAAAAGTTCGAAGCTTTTCGACATTTCGAACCTCCTGCGCTAAGAAATTCGATAATTTTCGAACTTTCGAAGTTATTAATTTATAGAATTCGAAAATTGTCGAACTCTCGATTCCTGAAAGGTCAAAAGTTCGACGAACTTTGAACTTTTAGGGTAAACGTTTGAAGTTCGTCGACCTTCGAAATACCGGCGGGCGGTTGCATTTGAATTCAAGCAGTGAGGTACATTCGTAATTTTTTTTTCGGAATTCCGCACGGGGTGCCGCATTTTTTGCGAAAGATAATGCCGTTTATTTCAATCATCTGGCATGCTGGGTTTTAGAAAAATAAATTCCCGAAGGAGCGAGGAAAGACGACGGGTTTTTGACAATTGTCGCTTGTGCCATATTTGAGGCGCGCTATAGCCGAAGCTATTTATGGTAGAGATGTTAAACGTTTTAAGAATAATCTATATATAGCCTAGGTGAGTGTCGTTTTAATATATGATTATTGGTGTTCAAGACGACTTTGGGATAAATATCCAAACATGTACCTACGGACAATTATGCTCTAAACTTGGTAATTGTTTTCGCCTACATTGTTTGGGGTATCGCATTTCAATTAACACCGGAGACAGTACATATCATTACCATCTGCAAAATTCAAAATAATGTATTTATTGTTTTTTTATGTTGAGGAATAAATTAATTCATGGGAGAAGGTTTCTGAAATTGTTCAAGTTCAGCGCGTCGTAAAAGAAAACTTCTTTTTTTGTCATTTTACGTTCTTGGGACGTGTTTCTTTTGGCCTGTACACATTTTGGTAGGAGAAACTTGTTTCATAGTTCTGGGCCTCCGAATATGCAAGAATACAACACTTCCGGGGAATTCTCGATAGTTTTTTTTTCTCTTCAGCTTTTTATTTTTGCATTTATTGTTATGTTTATTTATTGATTGTTTTTTACCGACGGCACAGTTATTTAGGTCGAAAAGATATAGCTTTGAACTTTCGAGCCACCGAGCATGTGACGAGTAGTGCCTCCTGACAACGAGTTTCTAAAGGCCTGTTCACACATGCAGCGGAGCGCTACAAGCATCGCGCTGACCTCGTGCTAAGCACGTGCCGACGGGAGCGTTCACTAGCTTTGTGTCGCACAGTCAACACTGTTGCTCATACCTCACGGCACGTGAGCAGCGTTACATCAGCGCTTCGCTGCATGTGAGAACCGGCCTTAACAATGACCATCTACGCGATCTTTTATGCAGTGAAGAGCGACAGTCGCAATACATATGCATAAATAATTTCAGAATAAAATAACCTCGACCATGCCCTCTTTCCCTGTAGTGTTTTCTTTAACAGTCCGAAATATCTGGGAGGGGGGGGGGGAGAGCATGGAGCTTCCCCCCTTCCGTCGGCGTTGCCACAGCGACAATTCGGCATGTTGACGAAACGTCCGTGCGGGGTCACGTGACGTCACGGTGGTCACGTGACCTCAGGAGAGTCGCCGGGGTCACGTGAACACGGTGGCGTCATGTGACCTTCATGAGGTCACATGACCCCTGTGATGTCACGTGACCCTTGAGATCACTGACCCTCGTGAGGTCACTTGACCCCGGTCAGGTCACGTGACCCCCGTGACGATACGTGACCCCCATGAGGTCACGTGACCCCGGTGACGTCACGTGAGCCCCGTGAGGTCACGAGGGTCACGCGACATCACGAGGGTCACGTGACATCACGGTTACGCCGACGCCGCTCGGAGGGAGGAGTGGCAGGCAGGATGAGGAGGTGAGGAGAAGGGAGGAGGGGTATACTTTCCCCTTAGTACCCTTCCCTCTTCCTCAAGAGCTACACTCTAATTAAGCGTCACAGAGAGTAGTAAACGGCTTTCAATTTAGAGCGCAGCTCTTATAGGCGCCCCTTTCCGTCTTGAGCGGCGTCGGCGTCGGCGTAACCGCGCGGTGCATGATGGGTAAATTTAGCGGAAATTTTTTCCCGCTAAATCTAGCGGAAAAGTTTCCCGACTAACTTTAGCGGACAATTTTCCCCATTAAATTTAGCGGAAAAAATTCCCCGCTTAATGTAGCGCAAAAATTTCCCCGCTATATCTAGTGGAAAAAATTCCTCGCTAAATCTAGCGGAAACCTTTCCCCGCAAAATCTAGCGGAAAAATTTTCCCGCTAAATTTAGGGCAATAATTTCCCCGCTAAATTTAACGAAAATATTTTCCCGCTAAATTTAGCGGGGAATAGTTTCCGCTAACTTTTGCGGAACATTTTCTCCTGAATGGGGGCGAGCAGGGGAGGAGGAGGGGCATAGCCCCATCTCCGTAGCTTCCCCTCCTCCTCCTCAAGAGCTGGGCTCTAATTCGGCGTTACAGGTAGTTGTAAACGGCTTTTATTTTTCTTCCTTCAATACATCAAACTTTCAGTTTGCGCTTGTCTCTTCTCTCTCATCTGTTCCATTCTACTTGTGCGCGATTTTTACCATGTTCGATCATTACCGACTCACCCGACTAACCACCTTACTAGCTTGACAAGGGAAGAGGGGTCAACTCCATCGTGGAGAAGCTGCCACGCCTTTGTCAAGAGGTCTGAATCTCAAAAGGCTGGAATACAAGGAAGATCACAACATTGCCTTTTTCCCCTTTTTATTATTCTTGAAGTTTTTTCCCGGACCAAGCCAGGATGAGGAGCGACCCAAGGTTTTCTTTCCGCACAGCGGGAAGCGCCTTTCTACGTGCTCAATGATTGAGATACCGGCAAAGAAGGGAGGTTTCAAGAATATGCCCGTCTTAGTCCACGTGACTTACGTGATTTAAGAAACCGGTAAATAGTCTGCGTCATCCGTAACCCAAAGGACGGAAGACCCTAACAAACAGTGTCCCCTTCAGTAGAAGCTTCCTCTACGAAAATGTCGTCGGTTAAAAAAAAAACAAAAAAAACATGAGTGATCACAAGTCTCTGGTATGAGTTTGATAGGGGGAGCTGCACCACTAAAAGTCCCCTCGCAGGGAACTAAAATGCGTGATCAAATGTGCCGACTGTAATAGTGATGGATATACCCAGGCAGCTCCACACTACAGTGGCTAAAAGGGGTAGTGTAACGAACGAAACCGGCGAAGCGGCACAGCGTTGGAAGACGGCCGCGGGTGGCGCTGCCGCTTGCAGCACCGTCGTTCTGGCTACGGCTCCGGCTTGGCCAGCTTGGCTCCGGCCAACTCCGGCCGATTCGCAGCTGTCCACTACTCTGTCGTCTGCTAGTTTGACATTTTTACTCACCTACGAACACAAACCATGTCCTTGAAAGTGCACTGGAAACTAATAATTGTTTTTTAGGTGTTTATATTAGTTATGTTGCGTTTTAGGGTGCCTTTATCTGGCGGCCGATGTAGGCACCCTAACGGAGCTGCGGATCGAACCGCCACCTACACCGTCTTCCAAGGAGCGGCAGTTCCCGATGCATGGTGAAGGCTACGCGGTAACTACACTACCCCCTTTAAGTCACTGTATCCATACAGTTAAAGTTGTTGTTGTTCCTCCAGGTGGTGTGGGAGGCAGGTTCCGCTCCGATGGTCTGGAGCGTGGTGGCATGAACGTCGCTGAGTGATGGGTCAACTCACTGCTCGTAGAGAACTATGTGCATTTATTTACACTCTAGTTACAAGTCCCAACTTTGGAGACCATCCTGCCTCGTCTAAAGTCTCGACCCCCGTCCCCAATTTCTCTTCATCAAATCCAAAGCCCGAATCCCCTCAAAATCCCCTCCGCACACTTTTTGTAGGGACGTAGGGGCCTCTTTTCTCCTCAGGAACCGACCAATCTATTCAAATTCCAATGGTCGGCGAGCTGTCATCCTGGGGCTCCAACCGCCAAACCTAAATTCCTTGTAGAGTTGTTCTCTGCAACTTTCCCAGTCTGACTGGCGCCAAGCGCTAAGTTATTGCATCGGGCGAAAATCGGCAATTTTACAATAAGCGGCAAAAACCCTCTATATGCAGGCACATTCGGCTAAAAGCCACAAGCAGCTGCAAGAACGGGCTGTTCTAGGGATCTGTCCCAGCAGACTCCCGAAACCCGAGACGTTTCTTAACGACCGCGGGGGAACCGCTCCCACCTCTCGGCCGCTCTGTCCACGCAAATGCTCCCTCCAAAACGCCGACACCCACAAAGAAAGCTAAAAAAAAACAATGCCGACGCAACTCTGAAAAGTTTTAACGAAAGAAAACACCGTAATAAATAAGCATGATTTCCATATACTTAACTCATACCCTTAACTTCAAGCCTCGGACGTAAGCACCGCAGACAAACGTTTAAACAACACATCATCACCTGACGTACCTCTCAAGTGCACTGAGGTGTCTGGAGAACGTTACAGTGGAAAGTCTTGCTCCAAGATTTGCTTCGTGAGTGTGAGCCACACAAGTCAACATAAAAAAGCTGACGATGTACGCCATCCTGAATGACCGAAGTAACAGGTCCCTGGCAAGGACAGAGCTCTTTAATATATCTTTGACGTCCGAAAGGGCAGCTCTCCATAAACTCTTGGGACGTGCGCTGGAACGACAGAAGCGATCAATAGGAGAGCTTCTGGATTTATAGCCGGTAACATGGCTGGCAGCGTGCAACTTTATCTCCCAACTCTCGTAGAATGTAACCAAACGATAAACAGCAGGAACGAGATTTCGACGCCTGGCTCAGAACGTCTGTGCACACAGAGCTCAAGGCTCTGGAGAATTCGATACCATTGTTGGATCCAGATTGTCAGATTTGACGTCTGCTAGAAAGATACATCCTTGGAGTTCGAACAGTTCAAAAGCAGTTTAATGGATTCACGATGCACCTTTGGCTCATCGGCTGGATTGCGCAGATGGGTGACCATTCGCGACGTTTGCATCAGTCAGATGCTTCAGCCAGAGACCATCAGAAGCTTAAAAAAATGTGCAGGAATATAGACGTTCGACACTTTTCGAACCCTGCCGCAGTGACCTTTACGTCAGGGAGAAATTCACTGGACACCAAAGGCAATCCAGACTTCACTGTGTCTCCAAGACTCGCACGTGCAAAAAAAATTGTATTGATCGAACGAACGATACGTTGTTTTCCACGATCAGAGATGTTAAAAATATTGCTCCTTCAATTGAGGAAAGATGTCTCCTAAACCTATTTAACAGGGAAATTTTTGAGGACGAGTTGTATGGCTAGATAGCTGCTCTCCCTTTCGCATGCCAAGGCATCGCCTTTCCAAAGATAAGGGACTTGTTCAGTTTCCTCAAGTATCACTGCAGAGCACTCAGAAGAAGAGATCCCAAGTGATAAAAAGTTTCGTAACTGTGACAAGCATGTAGCGCCCTCTCCCGTCCACCCGTCGATGGCCATCAGGCTCGGCGGGCAACATTGGTCACCACACCAATAAACGCCGTTGAGCGCACGCCGCTCCGGTCAGTCATTCTTCTAGAACGTGGACGAAGGGAGCCGAAACACCCGCCGAGAAGAGACGACACGCAGCCTGGTCCTGAGGGTGAACGATGACTGAACGGAGCGGCGTGCGCTCAACGGCGTTTATTGGTGCGGTGACCAATGTTGCCCGCCGAGCCTGATGGCCATCGACGGGTGGACGGGAGAGGGCGCTACGTGCTTGTCACATCTCTCCCCCCAGTTTGTTTTCTCTAAAAACAAAATAAATAAATAACCAGGCACACAGCCGACACCGACTCGGTGTCTGGTCGCGCCAGTCAACGGCGAAGGTCACCCCGGCGAGTAACGGTCAGGTGGCCTTCGCTGCCGCGTACTCCGCCTGACCACTGGTGTCGACGGGCCAGTTGTGGCAACGCCGGGTGCTGCCTGTACCGGTCGCACTCCCCCCAGTGGAGCTGCAGGGACAGGATTTGGGAGTGGCGCCGGTCCAACTGGTGCCACAGGAGTGGCGACGCTTGTCGCCTCCGTGCTGGTTGGCGCTCCACTGGCCGAAACTGGTGCTGTCGTTGGTGCCCCTGCGGGCTGGTCCTCTGAAGCGACGGCTGAGGGTGCAAGCCAGGTCCCGGAGCGAGGCCTGACATGGTCGGCGTGCCGGTGCCAGGTGGTCCCGTCGGGCATGCGGACGAGCAGCGACGAGGCACTCGCTGGTGAAACCACATGTTCGGCAGAACAGGGTGGGCCAGGACGGAAGTTCCCGACGTAGACCGACGCTCCCGGCTCCGGCAAAGGCCCGGGACGGCACCCCCCGTCAGCAGCCAGCTTCTGCTTCAATTGCTTCAGGAGCGCCGTGGACCGGAGGTCTGGATGCAAGACGTCCAGGGGTCTTGACCATCCCGCCCAGCAGAAGCTCGCAGGGGGAACGGCCAGTGACCTCATGGGGTGTGGTCCGGTACTGGAACAGTACCCGGGCCACCTGCGTCCGGAAATCCCCAGGCTGGCTCTTCTTGAGCTTGTCCTTGATGGTCTGGACCACCCGCTCGGCTGCACCATTGGAAGCAGGGTAGTACGGCGGAACCAGCATCCGGCGAATTCCATTCTTCAGCAGCCAGTCCAGGTACTCGGCGCTGGCGAAAGCGGGACCATTGTCGGACACAATAATGTCCGGCAATCCCTGCGCCGCGAAGACTTGCCGCAGCGCCGCAATGGTCGCACTTGCCGATGGACTGGTTACTGGTAGTGCCTCCACCCACTTCAAGAAGGCGTCCACTACCACCACGAAGTAGTGGCCTTGAAGGGTCCCGCATAATCCACGTGCAAGCGGGACCACGGCCTCTCTGGGAACGGCCAGGGGGTGATCTCCACGTGGCACGAGGCTCGCTGGTTCTCCTGGCAGACCTGGCAGCCTTGCACCTGGTGCACGATGTCCTGGTTCAAGCCAGGCCACCAAACGTGCGACCGTGCCACCATCTTGATCGTTTCAATGCCAGGATGCCCCGCATGCAGCAACTGCACGACCTTGGCCCGGAGACTCTGTGGAATCACCACCCTGGAACCCCACAGCAGGCACCCCTGCTCCAAGCTCAACTTGGCGGTCTTGTGGCTGTACGCCTGGTGACGCAGCTCCTCCCCGCGGGCAACCGCCTTGACCACCTGAGACAGGACCTGGTCCCGGCTGGTCGCCTGCGCCACCGAAGTCCTGGTAAGCACCCCCGGGTAGGCCCGCTCCAGCAGGAACACGTCAGCTGGCTCTGGAACGGCAGCAGGCACCTCCGGCAGGGACAGGCGGCTCAGGGCGTCGGCAGGTCCGAGGTCCTTCCCAGGGCGGTAGACCAGCTTGTAACTGTAGGCCGCCAGCGTCAAGGCCCAGCGTACCACACGAGGCGAGGCTTGCACTGGAACTGCCTTGTCAGGTCCCAGCAGCCCCAGTAGCGGCTTGTTGTCCGTGACCGCCTCAAATTTCCGGCCCCACAGGTACTGGTAGAAGCGCTGGACCCGGAATATGAGGGCCAAGCCTTCCTTCTCGAGCTGGCTGTACCGTTGCTCCGCCGCATGAGGCCGACGAGAAGCAAACGCAACAGGGTGTTCCTGACCATCCTGACCCCGGTGCGAGAGGACGGCTCCTACCCCGTACGGCGACGCATCTACGGTGAGGACTACATGATTGGCCGGATCGAAGTGAACCAGCACTGGAGCCTGAACGACCAGCTCCTTGCTGCGCTGGAAGGCCAAGTCCTGCTCCTTTTTTTAGGCCCACTGCTGACCGTCACGAAGCTGGTGATGCAGCGGCTCTAGACGGGGTACCTCTTCAGCCAGGGTCCACGTCGTGGCCGAGGAGCCGCAGATTTTCGACGTGTGGCACAGGAATAAACTTTCGTCATCTCTGCCACCTTACTTGGTGTCAGTTGAAATCTGCGGCCACCCCATCCCCATAGAGCTGGACACAGGGGCCAGTGTGTCGGTCATGCCCGGGAAGCTGTTCAAGCGGATCTTCCCTGGCGTGTCCATCGAGGCGTTGGACGTCATGCTGCGCTGCTACTCCAGGCAGCTTTCCCAGGTCCAGGGTCGGGCCCAAGTCAGCGTTCGCCTTGGCGACAGGGAGGCAATCCTTCCCCTTTATTGAACCAAGGGGTCGTCGCCGACGCTGCTGGGCCGGAACTGGATTCGCGCACTGGGTGTTCGGCTGCCGGAGTACCAAGAAGCTGCGCTGCACGTGGTGAAAGACGTCCCGAGCCTCCTCACCGACTTCCAGTCCCTGTTCCAGCCGGGGGTGGGCACCTTCGCCAGCACGACGGTCGGCATCCACGTACCCGAGGGAGCCCGGCCTCGGTTCTTCAAGCCGCGTCCGCTGCCGTTCGCCCTAAAGGACGGGGTGACCCAGGAGCTGCAACGGCTTCAGCGAGAGGGTATCCTGGTGCCCGTCAAATCTTCCGAGTGGGCCGCACCAATTGTCCCAGTCCTCAAGCGAGATGGCCGCGTCAGGATCTGCGGGGACTTCAAGGTCATTATCAACCCAGTCGCTACCGTCGGAAAGTACCCGCTGCCTCGTATAGAAGATATCTGGTCGGCTCTGTCTGGGGGACAGAAGTTCTCCAAGTTCGACCTTCGAGATGCCTACCAGCAGCTGGTGCTCCAGGATGCCGCCCGGAATTATGTTACCATTTCGACTACCATGGGACTCTTCCAGTACACGGGCCTACCGTTCGGCGTGGCCTCAGCCCCAGCCATCTTCCAGAGGGAGATGGACAACCTCTTTAGGGGCATGAGGCACGTGGCGGTGTACTTGAACGACATCCTGGTTACCGGTACCGACGACGGGGACCACCTGCAGAACCTGCGCAAAGTCCTGACACGATTGCAGGACGCCGGTCTCAAGCTGAGGCTGGACAATTGCGTGTTCCTGACCCCCAGCGTGGAGTACTTGGGACACATCATCTTTCAGGCTGGCCTGACCCCGGCACCCCGCAAGGTTGAGGCCATGGTCAAGGCGCTGAAGCCCAAGAGCAAGAAGGAGCTTTGGAGCTACCTCGGCCTCATCAACTTCTACAGGAGGTTCCTGCCCAACCTGTCGACGGGGAGCCGGCCGCACGCGCAATTTCGCTGGCGTCCTTTGCTGCGGCTTCCATCGTCTGCGCTGCCTTCACCGCGTCGTCCAGCGAGGGGTCGGGGAGCTCCAGGAGTCGCGTCTGCATGGCGGGTTGTTGATGCCGCAAACGAACCGGTCCCGGAGTAGCGAGTCCGACTGGTCGCCGAAGGCGCAGGTGTTCGCTAACCCTCGTAGCGCAGCGACGAACTGCCCGAAGGTCTCCCGTCCCGGCGGCTCCGGTTGTTGAAGCGGAGCCACTCCATCAGCGTGGACGGCGCCGGGCTGAAGTGCGAGCGCAACGTAGCGAGCAGCTCACCCAGCGTTTTAAAGTGCGGCGTGGCCGGCTTGAGGAATTCGAGCAGGAGACTGAATACGCGGATCCCGCAGCTGGCCAAGAAGATGTCCCATTGCTTCGCCTCGGGCGTGTCGTTCGCCCGGAAGAACACGTGGACTTCTTGTCCGTAGACTGGCCAGGCGGACCCATCTCCCTCGAACGGCTCGAGCCTCCCTTACAGCGGCATGGCGACAGGAGCGGGTGGCGGTGTTGCGACTCTCTCAGCGGCGTGGGCCGAACCTTGCACGTTGGTGGCCTCCAGTGCCACGGTTCCTCGTCGCCAGTGTCACGATCCTTCTCGAACGTGAACGAAGGGGGCCGAAGCACCCGCCGAGAAGAGACGACACGCAGCCTGGTTCTGAGGGTGAACGATGACTGACCGGAGCGGCGTGCGCTCAACGGCGTTTATTGGTGCGGTGTCCAATGTTGCCCACCGAGCCTGAAGGCCATCGACGGGTGGACGGGAGAGGGCGCTACATGCTTGTCACAGCAACCTTCATATAAAAGAAGAAAACGGCCTTGCGGAAGAACGGCCATGTGAAGTTATTCAAACTCCAAGGGGTGACACGGAAGGCGTTGTGAAATCAGCATCTCAACTGGCAACAGGCGGGTCTTCACGAACAACAACAGTGCCAAGAAGCGGTGGTATGTCTCCGAGCGAGATTGGTTTGGTATTGGTGGTTTGAGTTCAAGGTGGCGAATTGGTTTGCCGGATTGTTACTGCCACACTTAATGATGGAGTGAAAACAAGGGGCGTTGAAAGGAAGCCGAGACGGTGCACTTTGAACAAGAGAGACCTTTGGCGTCGTCAGGTTTGTCGAGCCAGCCATTCGATGCCGCCGGGAGACAAAGAAGCGTCTTGTTTGTTTCGGAATTCATTGCTGGGTTAGTATTTTGGACTGCGTTTGTAGGTATTTACTCTCATACATGAAGATTTTATTATGCTCGGGGATAACGCTTTGTCACTGCTCATTTCAATGTCACGGTCATAACACCAGATAATTATTGCATCCGGTATGAATTCCTTGGCATTATGTCAATAAAGCATCTCCGTGCACTTTCGAACAAAAACGCCAGGTCTCTCATGAAAACTGGTCTCGTGCCATACAAGCGATTTGCGCCAGCCTTTTCTGTTCAGTCTGGGCCTCTTGGACTCCTGAATGCCTTCGTAGCGGCGTTCTAGGGTCCGTATATGTTCTTCGGTATATTTTCTTCAGGACTGACACGCCGTGCGCCTCCAGTTGTCTCAGCGAAGTTGGGCGCGTTGCATATGAGTTCGAAAGGAATGCTGATACAGTCTACATAATTATTGAATGGAACGATAGGGGGATCGGTGGCCAACTCCAATTTTGAACGCGGTAGCGTGCGCAGCTGGAATGGAACGCTCTGCTGCGACGTCGATGACGGCGGCTCCGAGCCGCGGTGATGCCGTACGCGGCGATGTTCCAAATGACTACGCAATGATACTGCCTACCCTGTCGACAGGAGAAGCCATGAAATGCAGCCTTGTGCTGCATGCTGATACCCGAGGGCAGCCGTACCGTGCTGAAGACTTCGTACGGCCTCTGAACCAGGTGGGAGTTCGGGAAGACGTAGCAGGACTCGGCCCTTTTCAATTGGGGCACTTCTGGCTGCTGAAGCTGCACACCATCTCCGCCATAGAGAAGCTTCTGCGAAAGGGGAGCATGCTGGCGAAGGGGCGACAATGGCTGGTCATTAATCCAGAAAAACAAGAGCAGAAGGTAAAAGTTCACTGGGTGGCATTCGACGTATCTGCAGACGCCCTTCGATGGGCCTACGAGCCATACGGGGAGGTCATGGGTGTCACCCGCGAGAAGTGGAGAATCGAAGGCCTGCCAGACGTGGATTCCACTACCGTCATCGTAAGCATGGTCCTCTGAAGACTTAACACCGGAGTCCCTGCAGCATCAGCTCTGCCTTTACGGAGGCACGCTGCTGTTTGTTGTCCCCGGACGCGCACCGGCGTGCCTCCGCTGTCGACGCACGAGACACATACGGCGCGACTGTACAGTGCTGAGGTGCGAGGAGTGTGGAGCCTTCGGGCATGAGGCCTCGGATTGCGTACGGTCGTACTCTCGAGCTGCTGCCAGCAACACCACCGACAGCCAGGACAGAAACCTCGTAATGGATGAGGAAGAGGCCGAGGCGGCGGCGACTCCAACCGCGAGGATTTCTTCCCGAGACCCTCAAGCGTGCGGTGAGCAGCAACGCGCGCTGCTAGCGATGCTAGAAGGCCAGGTCTCCGCCGTAGCATTGACGGCAGAAAACACTGTTGGTGAAAATTAGCCTAATGTGAAGAACACCAGTGAGACGACACCGGCAGCAAAGGATGCGACTGACGCACTGGACGTCGGAGATGGTACAGCAATGGACTTCGCGACTGAACTGATTAAGCGGCAGCTCAGCGACCCGGAGCAGAAAACCGACCACACGCTCCAGCAGACTGAGGTTTCCTGGTTCGTAGTGACGAGCAAGAGGGGACGACGCGCTGGCCGCAGCCGTTCTTCGTCTCTTCCCAGGTAGAACGAGAGCGGAACGGTTCTGGTTAAAACATGGCTGGACGAAAAGGGCATATTTGTTCCCTGGAATGTTAACTGTATCTTGTGTAGAAGGCCCGAGTCGATAGAGCATGTGTTTTTAGATTGTTGGGACCCGGTGTTCTACAGGGGTGTACTGCAGCGACTTCTGAAAAAAGGAACTGCCTTTAAGCGCACACGGGATACCTTTTCTGTCTGCTTCCCGAACCGGCTCAGTACCGTATGATTTACGTATGGTTATTGGCTTACACAGTACCTGCAAGAGCCGCATGGCAGTGCGGCATGCTGATGTAGATGCTCGACCAGTATGTCGCTACTGTACTGAGAGCATTAGTAAGGTTAGAGAAGTGTATGAGGGTTTGGGAGATGGGCCTGATTGGTTCCGAGTCCTAGACGGACTGGATACGTTAAGGTCATGTTAATCAGTCTGCGTCAGTCGTAAGTCAGCTTGGCCTTTTTTATAAGTGCTTCTGAAGGTGTATTTCGTGAATAAATAATGCCCGGCGAAAAACAAAAAGGATCGGTGGCCGAGTGGGCTAGTGCACACCTGCACGTGGAGCGAAAGCTCGCGCTCCAGAACCCCGGAATCCTGGGCTCAAACACCAGCCATGCCCGTTTCGATCTGGATGAGCATCGTACCGGCGTGCGGTCATGTATCACTACTGCGTGGTGCACGTTCAATCAATCAATCAGAGTTTTATTGTGTTCCCCAACCGCCTTAGCGGTTGGGGAACACAAGCATTGAACTAAACAAACTACACGGCAATACTGACCACAATACCATTCTTGAGATTTTTAAAAGGTATAAACAAAGTCCACGTGAGGGTTAAAATACTTGTACGTGAGCATCATCCGTGTTAAAGACCCCAGGCTTGTGGTTGTACTGCACTGGCTAAACTGCTCATCTACACCTGGGAGACTCGTCGCCCGTTGAGGCAGACCAAGTTCTAGGCTATATAAACATATGCACAAGGAATCTTTTTATATTGAAGGGAAGGATTTTGATTTTTTAGAGCGCAGCTCTTAGGCGCCCGTTTTTGGCTTGAGCGGCGTTGCCGTCGCCGTCGCCGTTGGCGTCGCCGTTGGCGTCGCCGTTGGCGTCGCCGTCGGCGTAACCGCGCGGTGCATTATGGGTAAATTTCCCCGCTAAATCTAGCTGAAAAATTTCCCCGCTAAATCTAGCGGAACAATTTCCCCGCTAAATCTAGCGGAAAAAATTTCCCCGCTAAATCCAGCGGAAAAAATTTTACCACTAAATCTAGCGGAAAAATTTCCCCACTAAATCTAGCGGAAAAAATTCCCCCCTAAATCTAGCGGAAAAAATTTTCCCGCTAAATCTAGCGGAAAAAATTTCCCCGCTAAATCTAGCGGAAAATTTTTCCCGCCAAATCTAGCGGAAAAATTTCCCCGCTAAATCTAGCGGAAAAAATTTCCCCGCTAAATCTA
The DNA here is from genome assembly GCF_016920785.2 of Ixodes scapularis. Taxonomy (NCBI): domain Eukaryota; kingdom Metazoa; phylum Arthropoda; class Arachnida; order Ixodida; family Ixodidae; genus Ixodes; species Ixodes scapularis. The sequence goes on from NW_024609835.1 coordinate 250,927,261, forward strand.
GCGGAAAAATTTCCCCGCTAAATCTAGCGGAAAAACTTTCCCCGTTAAATCTAGCGGAAAAATTTTGGTCACGTGACCCGGGGGTCACGTGACCTGGGGAGTCACGTGACACCCCGAGGTCACGTGACCTCCACCCGAGGTCACGTGGCCTCTGAGGGGGAACAGGTGTTTGCCCCCACGTGACCCCACCAAGGTCACGTGCCCTCGGGGGGGTCACGTGACCCCCCCCCCCCGAGAACACGTGGCCCTCAGTACCCTCCCCTCCTCCTCCTCAAGAGCTGCGCTCCAATTCGGCGTTACAGGGAGTGGTAAACGGCTTTCACTTTTTTTCCAGCTTGATCGGGTAGAAACGAAATGCTAACGCGGCTAGTGTTTTGAACATTTCTAGTGTTGCAAACATAGTTTTGCGGTAATTTTTTCTTGAACATTATTGCTTTAATAATATTATAATGGCCGCACAAGAACGTTTGCGCCGGTTATATTATTTTTATTTTTAATCTGAACACTTTAATTTCCGTTTTGGGCATAAATAGTGTGTTTTAAAGCGAAATACTGCCAGTCACTCTACGCTCGGTGCCAATGGTGGCCCAGGAACTATGTGCGTCGCGCGACCGGCTTTTGCTGTGGTCGCTAGAACGCGAGGTGGCAGCATCGGCCGCTGCGGAGTGTAGCGGCGGATAATGTAGTGTTATCGGACTTCTGCGTATAGCGCGATACTGTCACGGGGTACCGTAACACCTCGATATGACTTGCGGAAAGTGTGCCGTGCTTGTCTATTATCATGTGACCGGACCTCTGTATATATTGGATTGCTGGAATAAACTAGGGCCTTTTTTGGGGCCTGTCCGTCCTGGCCTGCGGCTGGAAGTCTTCCGTTCATCCAGGTAGAAAACAAGACAGTAGCAGCGGCGGCGCTGCTGTCGACCCTTAGATCGGTCGGCTTGCCGGGCGATCGCCCACGATCGCGCTGCAAGGCCGGCGGTTCGGTCGTTGCCTGTGGCATTTCATACACACAAGAACCGCATTTCGCATTTGTGGGACATTTGTTCGTTGTATTACGCTACATTGTTCGTTAAGTTCACTTCGTGGAACGAGGGTCGATTTTTTTTTTCTTTGCTGGTTGCTAATATATCCCGACTTGGGCGTACAGTCAGTTGATGCTCATTTTCTGAAAAGCTAGACTCTAACTTTGCTCTGATAAGGTGTGCTAACACACCTGCTAAGGGAATTTCTTAAAATACGCGTACACTGTTTCGTTGCGCATCTCATCTCGAAGCATCGCAGGTGGTAATGCCTCATGGATATTAGAAAGTTACAAAAATAAGGAAATGGTGTGCTGGCGTTAAATACAATGATTATTTATTCAATGAACAAGAACCCTGAAAAAGGCCCAAGTATAAATTTAAAGCATATGAGCTACGTAATGCGACGAAGCTTCAGATAGCGCATTCGCTGCCTCCTACCTTCTCTCACCTTGTTTTTCGTTAGGACGAGAAAATGTAGCCTTGTTAGCGCGTAAAACTTGATGAGGCTGTGGCTGACCTCCGTGCTATGTTCACTGCAACCAATCGCACCCAGCCTATGTCTTGTCAGAGAGGAAATGAGGTTCATTACACTATTTTCTTTTAGCTTGTTAAAGCTTAAACAATAGGTGAACGAGTTTTCATATCTGTAACGAAGGCTTGGAGTTCTGAGAAGGATAGAGCAGCCCCCCCCCCCCCCCCTTGTCGACCTTTTGCGGCAAGGAAGCTACTGCGGGACACGCCTGAAGGGTTTTTCTGTAGGGTATTTTTGAAGGGTTTTGAAGGTCTGTGAGGTCCCATAATCCTTCAAGGCTGATGGGCCCTTTAGAATTATTTTCAATAGGGAAAGTTCAGAGCCAGTCCATTCTCACTTGAATCGCGAGGACGCGTCAAAATGGTTTTGGACGTGCTCTGGACGAAATAAACACGACAAATGCAGCTCAGGATCGCTACAAGTTGCGGCGTCGCCGCTCGAAACGAATCTAAGAAGCTACGCGCGCGCCACCTATCGTTAGGAGGACTACCTTATACACGACCCGCCGTTCGCTGCCCGCCCGTGAAGCTTCCCCCTTTCCTTCTGGCCACCAAACGTTTGCGTTCATGTGTTTTGGATACACAAATAACGGCACGTATTGCCAGGTGGTGCGTCATGCGGAGCATCGCGCGGCGCCGTCGGGACGCCAGCATCGGTTGCCGTGGACACTGGCGCGCCCTTCCGCGCGGCGCACGTTTTTATGACTCATGTGTACAGTGTACTCATGTGTCCCCTGCTGTAACCACGACAGTGCATGAAATGTTCCCACACCGAACCATCATTTGTGTAGGTGTGTGTGTTTGTGGGTATGTGGGTTTGTGTGTGTAGTATGTGAGACTGCTAATTAGGAGACTCGGAATTTAAATAGCGGCGCCGACACAAAACATCTCGACTTTCAACGTCTTCGTACCAATAATTTTGTTCGAACATAGCTCTTCATTAATCTACACATTTTCGAATAGGTTTTCCTTATAACTCCTATTCACACGCCAAGATTCGCAGCAAAGCAGGTTCTTTTCCTCTTCGAATTATTCCTAGTTTTAACTAAAATGTTAACGAAGTCATATTTTATTTGCACTAAGGAACCGTGACAGTATAGATTGTGAGAATATCGGAAGGCCGGCTTGATTTGTATACTTAACTGCTGGTGCAAGTAAAAGAAATGACTCGCCATCATTTATATACGTTTGTGAATTTTTAAGGAAGGGAAAGTTCGCCAACGCAGAACAGTTTAGTTGGCATAATTTGATAATTGCCCCAAATTCCAAACACCACTTATCTTAATCAAACAAGAAACCAGCTTCCGACCAGCAATGACCTACGAAGCAAAACTGATCGAGGAAATGAAACTTCTTAAGATAGAGTTTTGGCCGACTTGGATGTTGATGACTAATAGGCAGCAGCGCATATCAGAACTCGCACACTCATAACACACGCACACCGGCAAAAAGAACCTCTCACGTCGGGCTAAATCCGGTTTGTATTTTGTTTTCTTTACACCGAGTTTTGTCTTCCATCATTGGTGTAGAGGAAGACGACACAATACGAACCAGAGTTGACAGTCAGCACGACGTGAAAGGTTCTTTTTGCCGGGATGTCTGTGTTATGAATGTGTGTGAGTTATTTTGTGCGCTGTAACATAAAAGTCATGATCGCGGAGGATGAAACTTGCCCTAGAAGTTTGCCACCATCGTCAACCTGCGTGGGCATTTTCGGCCTTCTAATTTGCAATCGCTTTCTACGACTTGGTGCATGTACAAATATGTTATGAGGGAAAGTACCGAAGTTCCTAAAATCCCTAGCTTTAGTAAGGTCGGATTGTTTGTTTCCGAGAGTTTAATCCCGGCCGGATCCGAGCCTAACCCAACTTGAAGTAAATAGGCCCAATCCCGATCCGAGTCTGAAAAGGGCGATCATGCCATGCCCGAGAGTCTGGTCGAGTTCGGTTGTTTGGGCTTAGCCCGCGCAGATCTCTAATATTGTTTAAGAGTAATAGCCTGTCCCAGAATGTTAGTAACTGCGTTAAAGTGGACTTTACAATAAAATTGAAATTAACTTTTCAATACTCCTGCTCTGAAACAATAACAGAATCGGCATACAAATACCTCGTTGTTATGTTTCACAATTACAGTTCAGGATCAATGCAAGCAAAGCGGGATTTGGGAAGGCGGGCAGGCCTCTTAGATTGTGCAACTTTACCTCAAACATGTGTGTAGCAAGATTAAATAGCCATCTATTAAAACCACAGGGGGTCGATTTTAATATGTGCTTGCCCTCTGTGAGATCCGGTTTTACCGTGTTTATTTATAGGCATTCGAGTGCATTCTACCTTTCGCTGGTCGGTTTTCCTAGGGAGGTACAATCACATCTAAGCACAACAAAAATGAAGCAAGAGTTGGATCGTGCTTTCTTGGATGAGTGGCCTAGACGTCTCTAGTGAAGCTTTTCTCTTTTGTATTGTAAATATTAAAAATTTATCTCACCGCAAATGGATCACACTTGCAAACACTTACCGTAGGCCGAATTTACAAATATTTTAAACACTTATTTTTTCTGCGTACCTTATCGAAGTGAAATCGTTACCAGCAGAAGTGTGGTGCCGCGGGAATACTGATCTATTTTACAATGCACTGTGGACCATGCAATGACAAAGGGTCGTTGTGGTTTTTTTTTTTTTGAGTAAAGACGAAAACAACAGACGTCAATGTGTCTCCTAACTTTAAACGGCCGACAAAACGTGATTATTCACGGGTCATCAAGTTTAAAGAGGCGAGTGGTATCGGCTTTGGTTTGTGGAGAACAAGTTTATGAAAATCACCGTCGCACTTTTGCCGTTACCAGTGAGAGCAGGGATTGAAATACATAAATGGCGGTGACATCGGGCTAAATTGGTCACTTGAGCTCGAATTGTTACAAAGTGATTTCGGTTAAAGAACCAAATAGAAAACTCATCAAAGTTAAATTGCAAAGTCGGTGTCACAGCCCGCATAAAAAACTATTAAAAGAGTGGCGAGAGCGATGTGAAAGAAAACAATCGAACGGAGACTGGTTTTCCATGAATTTATTGTTTGCACAATTTGCGAGCACGATCGGATCAGTTCAAATCGCCTCAACGTCTGCTACACATGACGTCATCAGGAATTCCCACTTCTTTTTACAGCCAGCCCGTTTTTTAGCGAGAGTCAAGAACGAACAGAAAATAGCCGTATCTTATTCTATTGCATTGGGGGCAAAATAAAGCCGGCGTTCTTATCCTGTAGCTGCAATCGTGTAAGTGTTTTATATCAACCTAATGCAGCACTCGTATATACGAAACCTTTACGAGCACTGCATGCCTTCCAATAAAAGGAACACTTCTGATCACAATACTAGCCGCTCTTAGAACAAAATACATCATAATACAAGTAGTCAGGAGCTTGAGTATTTATCGAATCACTGAATGAATATAACTTAGTAATACCGCTGTATAAGTGCTTCGCCGTTTCTTTCAAGCTTCACAGTTACCGGAGTACAAAACTAGACATGTAAACAAAAACACACACTGAAAGCTTTAAATTAAAACAATATTCGCCAACATTGAAGAGTAAACCTACGACGGTTTTTCTACCCCAGAATATAATTTAACTCAGAATAATGATGATATCACAACTACCATTGAATGTCAACATTCATTCTACAATAGCTTTTGTTTCGCGCGCTCAGTAATTACAGAAACAAAACTCCTGTCAAAACAAACACAGTTAATACTTTCTGCCGCAACAATGTCAGTTCTCAACGTTCCACAAGCCCAATATTTATAATCAAGCAACAAAAAAAAAAAAACACGTTACAAGGTTTTGGGCTTAGAATATTACACACGCGTCGTTTGGCACCAGAGCTTCAGACCGGCGAAACACCTGACGAGTACAAGCCAGTATCCAACAGTGTCATATACACATTCAAAAGACTCCCTACAGCGTGCCTTGGTCTTGGTTCTCCGAAGCCTGCCTCAACATACACGTTGTATATGGCTGCATCCGCGCAGCGTCTGCCCGCCACTTAGCGCGCAGTTCATTGGAACATGTTCAGAAGATGAAAGATGAAATAAACTTTCAACCAAGAATGCTTTCACTCGATGTTGTTGGTAGCCATGGATACGCTTCCCTACTAAAAGCAGCAGCGCTATCAAGTGGCGCAGTAATGTCGCATAGTCCTGGTTGCTGACTCCTACACGCTCGAAGTCCTTTCTCTCCTAGATGCGAGCTGTGATGCTCAAGGAATCAGTCCATTGTTCAAAGGAGAGGTCATTCAACGCTGGCCTTTGGGGTGCCCCGTCCTTGAGGCACCGGGCTCACTGCAGGCGCTCGGAGAGCCAGGGCAGGAACTTTGTGATTCGAGTGTACACGCCTGGGTACCCCGGTGTTGCACAGCGCTTGCCGAACGACACAACGCCCACGAGGAAGAAGCGTCCGTTGTCAGGCAGGACCAAGGGGCCGCCGGAGTCGCCCTGAAGAAGGGTAAAGATTAGCGTCTCGTTTTGCGAAACTTTGGAAATCCTATAATGACAATGCGTGCCTAGTTGCGACGTCCAGTTGTTATGGGTACATACACGATTGAAGAACTATCGAGTGCCTCCAGACCATCCCATGTACACTGGCGCTATGAGTCAGTTTCGAATTATGGCATGCACGTGCGATCACTTGCTAGCCTTAGCAAATCTAGGTGTCCAAAATCACGATATATTCACGATTGCTCAGTGTATATGGGTCAGCTTACTCGAAGTGGCACGGCAACGGAGAGGGAAGGTAGACATTTATGTTGACGATTGAGATGCTTGACAGCGGCTGCAATAATCGTACTAGTCCAAGGATGCGAACGTGGGCCCATTGAATTTTACACCTAAGTACCACTTAGACATTCTCTGAACACGTAAAAATTAAGTCGCCATAAGGTTAGCTTGTTTCCAGCCTTGATTAGCCGGTATTTTTATTAAAAACAACATTGCCGGATATTCGAAGGACTTGTCTTGATAAGTTGTCTGAAACATATTAGAACTAAAAACGGCGTCCACGCAGAATTTGTTCCAATTTGCTGGATTTCCTATAAAGTGCGTCAAACTTGATATATCTCATTTCAACGCGAGAGGAAAATGTTCTACCCTTATTCAAAGGCAGTGCAAATACCATTTTCGCCTCGTAAAATATAAGACAAGATGCTTTCAGTTTGTCTCAAGAACACGGATATGTTCGGCCGGTGATAGACATGATTCGTTTTGTTGTAAATATAAGATTTGTACAGTTTCGCTCTCCTTGAGAAGTGCCAGTTTCGTCGTCAACTGTGCTTGCTACAGCCCAATCTATCTGTTTCGAGTTATAGCAAGGAAGCGTCACCCCAAGCGAGCTTAACATGACTGAGTGATGCATACAACTGCTTGAGCAACGACACGAGAACTTCAAGAGAACTGGAAACTGCGGGGGCTCATTTCCGAACATTTTGCGTTCATTTTCCATAACGGCAACGTGGGGACGCCAGCGAGAACACAGTGAAGTTCACCGATGAAACTTCCCTCCCTCTCTCCCTACGGGTGGACATCCTCGAACCCCGAACAGTGGAAGAAAACAGCCTCGCACATATAAGATATTTTGACCGAGCAACCCAAGGAAACCAGCGGCAGCCGGGGGAAACCGGTTCTTTTCTCTGAGCTCCTCGCGCGAAGGGTTCGGGCCATCATGCGGGAGCGAGGAACGACCGGCGGGAGCTTCGAACATCGGCGGATGATTCTGCTTCCACGCCGGTCATTGACTCATAGCGCCGCTGTGCTTAGAATCAACACTCTTACTGCCATAAACGTGACTGGCGTTTGACTCGCACTTGGTGATCGTGGCAAGCATCGCGAGTATAAACCAGCGTTCCTGGTACGGCATCACATCGCAGAGTTGCGAGTCCCGATGCCTAATTCTGAGAACAGAAAGCCACAAAACGTACCTGGCAGGAGTCCTGCCTGCCATTTCCATCTCCTGCGCAGAGGTAGACATCGGAGATCGGCACTTCTTTCTGGAAGGCAGTCTTGCACTCTGGTTCATCCCAGATCTTGATCTGGGCCTCCTTCAAAACATCGCTCGATTCGCCATCTGGAAAAAGAGAAAAGAACATGGAAAAAACGCTTATGTAGCGCGCGTTCTGTCGAAACAATAGCTGAACACAGTCTTTGATGTTTCGTACAATATTGCAAGAGGTACTCGCTCAGACATCGAGAAATAAGAAATTCGCGTGTCATATTACATTCATTGTACGAGTGATCGTGTGAACGGATCAGTTAAACAAAACACCTACACTCTCACGAATGTGCCTTTGTTAGAACTCTCTGAAACTTTCGTTAATTAAATTATGGGTCGCTACACGATTGTTTTTTTCCCGAAGTAAGTTGAAAACAACACTTGTGGGACTCAGTTTATATTTCACTCCCGGTCTTTTCAATTGCAACATCCTATATATATCTACGCTGATTCTTCTTTCTTTTACACACTGTGTTGCCTATTGAGCCCCCACAGTGAGTGCGGCGAGCTGTCAGCTATGTCCCGTGTACTGTATTTCAGACGCTTGGCTATGCATTTTGTTGATATCAAAATGCTTAAAATCCGAACTACTAAAGAAGGTTGAATATCTACCGCTAATATATCCCTTTAAGATCTATGCACTACGCATTTAATTCTCTGAGATGCACCGATATAATGCAACGCGTTGGGTATAAAACTGAATCATATTTAAGAACATCATACAACCAAATACGAGCTATGTAATACCAACGAGCCGAATTCTCCGCTGTACTACAATATTACGACCACACAAAGCAATCTTTCAAAGGAAAAACCTCCTACACCCCATGCTCGCTTAATACTTGCACAGATAGAGCTGCAAACTTAATCACAGTTTTTGGAGACACTGGAGCGCGTTGCATCATTTACTATCAGGGCCATCTAATGACCAGGGGCGCAACTGCAGCTGCAGCTTTGCGGAGGCGCTGCAGGGTAGCGCCGGGTTGTTAGTGCGCTTTGATGGGACCCGACGACGCGTGCTCCCGTGTTTTCTCTCCTATTAAGAAAGTACGTGTGGAATAAACGTTGAGCCACCGCTTGAGTAAAATCTATCCCAAGAATGTTGGTACAGCCAACACATATTTGTATTTTCATAGCTCACAAAGTGGGTTTCAAAATGCATCCGTATGGGCGCTTAAAAAAAAAGAGAAAGATAAATACTGGCTTAGGATGAATGTTTTCAGTTTCATTTTTGTTTCTATTTACTCTTCGTGAAATCGGCCATTTCTCCAAAAGACATTCAGATTAAAAATAGCGCAAAAAAGACGGGACGAAAACACGAAGAAGCACACAGGTCAAGCGCTAACTGGCAACTAAAATTTATTGAATGCTTCCAACTTTGCTATCGCTGTTTTTAATATGAATGTCCAGTACCAACTTGCCCCGCACACCAAGCTTTTACTCCAAAAGACATTATATAATACCCTAAGGTTTCATAAGCTAATAAAGTACTTTAACGATACATGTCGTTCGGCTAGTTGGTTTATAATTTTCGGAAACTTGTACGAAGCACTCACTGAATGCTGTTGTGCCCCATCCGGTGACGAATGCATGGTACCCGTTCAGGTCTCTGGAGGCAAAGTCGCTCCCGTAGGGTAAGCATACGGGTCGGACGAACTTGTTGAACGTAGCCGGCCTCTCCATCGTGAGCACGGCCACGTCGTTCTTGAAGGTCCGGGGCACGAAGTCCGCGTGGCGCTCCACCTTGACCACGGGAATATCGACCGGGGACACGTTGTCGTCGCTCCGAACCAGGTTGTGGTCTCCCAGACGGATCGTGAACACCGACGGGGGCAGGCTGCGTAAAAAGAGAGGCGCCTGCTCTAACGACCACTCATCTGCAGCTGCTGTGGCGAGGGTGTTGTCATCTCCTCGGGCCCAGTATACCCGACTAGTCGTTAGGGCTATACTCAGCTTTACCTTACGATGGACCGCATTGGACGCTACGAATCGTCCCAGCCAATCCAGTCAACGTGTCACTTGACCACGTGCACTGCGCCTCAAGGAAACCCTCTCGAAGCTCGCTACTGGATCGGGTTTGGCGGTTCCTAACGTCCTCTCCGGCTCGTTGTAAATCAAACAAAGTATAGTTTTGTGTTTTTAGACGTCATCCTCTAAACCTACATAGAGAAATGCCACCAAGTTAGCAAAATTTGTCATGTTTTGATTCACAATTGAAAGATCGTCAGTTTAAAAAGAAGACTGAAGAAATACCTAGCTCAACAGCTCTTTCATCTGAATTTAGTCGTTAGTCGATATATGTATCTAAAATGAAGTATACGCGGAACAAAAAACAAACTGTGCACTCTGTTAGATATTAACATCCTTTCTTTAAAATATACTTAGATGTATGTCGATAAGGTTTCTTAATAAATACTGTCGGTTTTGAAATATACTGGAAATAATAAACAGTTTAATAAAAATTTATATATTCCACATTGTCCTAGCAGCGTTTATACTGTTTTAATAGGTTCATGATAAAAAAACAGCACGAAAAGCATAAGGGCGCAGGGGACAGAGTTACAGGCAGGACAAGGTGCTGACTATCAATTTTGGGGGGATTGGTGGCCGAGTGGGCTAGCGCATACCAACTCGGACCATGTGGAGCGAAAGTTCGTGCTGCAGAACCCAGGAATCCTGGGCTCAAACCCCAGCCATGCCCGTTTCAATCTGGATGAGCATCGTACCGGCGTTCGGTCGTGTATCACTACTGCGTGGTGGACGTTAAAGACCCCAGGCTAGCGGTTGCACCGCACTGGCTAAATTGCTCATCTATAGCCGAGAGATAAGTCACCCGTCGAGGCAGATTAATTTCAGGCTCTATAAACATACACACCCCAATTTACTTTTACTATCTACTTTCTTATTTTGAAAAACACGCGGGCATTGGGTTTACTTTTTCTTTCACCTTGGGATCTTCTGTCTTTTTTCTTTTTTTTCTATGGGGTTGTTTTTAATTTCTCGTTTCGTCGAAGTAGAAGTTATCCAAAGTCCAAAAAAGCCATCTCAGACTCCCTGAGGTTCACAGTAAGATGACGTTTTTTGACCTTAAACTTCAAAGGAACCTTGGAAGCAGCGTGAAAGACGAGGGACAAGAACGAGAAGTGAACAAACACAACTAGTCCAATTTCACGCCTTGTTGTAGTTCATTTCTCTTACATTGGGCTCTTTTATGTTCTTAAGCAGCGTTGTGTTCACTCACTTCTCGTTCTTGTCCCTTGTTTTATAACGCTGTTTCCAAGTATGCATTATGAACCAACTAGCCCAACTTCAAACCCTGTTGCAAACTTCAAAGAAACGAAACAAAAAAGCTTCACCACAGGGAAAAAAAAAGAATAAAAAAAACGACTGAACAGAGAGAGCAAGAGAAGACCCTGTGGCAATGTGTTTTTAAAAACAAGTTGTTAGCCCCAACGTCGGGCAGCGCCTTGTCCTTCGTGTAATGCTCTCCTCTGTGTCCTTGTGTTTTTCGCGCTGTTTTTCATCATGAACGTACACCAACTTGCCCAACTATCCATTCTTGTATTTTTGAACACCTTGAAGAGTCCCGAAATAGAATAATTGAAACCAAATATTAACAACTTAATTGTATGAGATTCGCGTGAAAATATACTCAGTGAAAACAAATTGGAGTTGAAATAAAGACGCAAAAGACGCAGCAGGTTTTTGCCGTGCCAATGTGTTCGTGCTACTGGGAAAATACGAGTCGCGTTGTTTTATACTAAATTTTCTCACAAGCGGTCCGTCAAATATCTGTTGCAAATTGTTTTATGAAATACGTTCGCACCTTTATTCACGCGACGTTGTTCAGCACACTACGTCACCCGGCAAATGTGATGTACTACGCTGTGTGGGAACATTTATTTCCGCGTTTGTTTCCGAGTAGTGAAGAGCAAAGTGAGTCGCTGAATAGTATATACCAACTAAAGTCTGACGTCATGCCACTGCGGTGGCGCTGCTGTCGGAACTGCGCATGCGCAGATGCTACGCCTCAGGCGAATCTGGTTTCTGCGCACTAGCAATGCCGGTATTGGCAAACTGGGGCTTGTTTGTACACAGTGAGTTGGTCAATACAATGACCGTGCACACCCCAAACGCGACCTGCAACGAGTAATTCTGTCATTTAATAATGACCCTTTGTTTAGTGACGTTCCACTTGGGCGTTAAGCCATTGACATTTTTCGAACTTCCCTTTTATATTTCATTGAGGCCTTATTTGGACTCATAAGTTTTAACGTAGGGTCAGTCATTGGTATGGCTTACTATCTGGCATAAAGCTACGAGTGTCTTTTTGAGTGCCAAAGCTGCTGCCAATGTAACGGGATCCCAGGCACAGTCAAGTTGTTTTTTAACAGCTTTCTGTGTGGGGATCCCTGCAGGTTTCTGGAAAATAAACATTTGATTTGACCCGATTTGATTTGAGATAAATTGCTTCTGTATGCGGTTAGAAACCACGAATGAGCAGTGATTCTGCTCCTTCGCGTTATGGCACTATATTTTGCGCACAAATTTTATTGCCTAAACGCCATATTTATTTCCAATTGTTGCTTGCAAGGTACCCTTTTATCGGCTTTATAGCAACAAAGAAAGAAAAAAAACTTCTTGCGTCTAAATTTGTCCTGCATTACAGTCCGACAGAAGACCAAGTAATGGTCTTCTTCAGCGCGACGTGAGAGGTCCCTTTTGACAGTGTGCGTATGTTGCGAGTGTGTGAGTTATGTTTTGCGCGGTTACCTATAAACCATGCGAAACGTAATACCTGTAAAACCTCTGTTTATGTAAACAGGTATTTTCCTTCTGAAACCTACGTAATCATTGTGAACGTTATTCACGTAATACTGCAAGATGTTAAGTACAGTTGCCGCGGGAGTTAATAGGGAGTTTTCGTAGATCGCGTCTCCTCCTCCGCTAAGCCCTCCGCAACGAAGAAGCCACTACTGCGCCTGCGCGCCCATGGCCTTGACTGTAGAGTTCCGGGTATCGTAGCGGGTTGCGGAGAGCGTTGCGGGACGGCAAAAACGATCTACGACAACTCCCCAATAGCTCCACGCGAGCGCGCGTTTATTTCCGAAGGGCGGTCGACTGGTGACTTGCAATAAAACTAGAGATGACGTCAGGGCGAGTCCATGCGGAGTTGACGAGGGAAGCCGCTCAATTCAAGGGAACCGTTGCTATCATCTGCCTAAGGGTGAGCGTAGTTCGAATGAAAATGGTAGATGATGTTGCAGAAGTTAGAAAATACGACGTGTTTCCTTCTCTCTTTCCAAACAGCCATCTCCTTCGTGCTCGACGATCTTGACTTGTGTAGAATCATCTCTCCTTTTTATTCGAACTACACACAGGCGGTGCGGGCGTGCGGATGATAACAACGGTTCCCTTGAATTGAGACGGCTTCCCCCGTCCACTCCGCATGGACTCGCCCTGACGTCATGCCTAGTTCTATCGCAAGCCACCAGTCAAGCGCCCCTCGGAAAAAAAACGCGCGCTCGCGTGGAGCTATTAACTCCCTCGACGACTGTACAAGAACATTAGAACCATTTTTGTTTACATATATTGAGAACATTATTCCGAAGCTTGCATTATTCTTAGAAGAAAAGATAGCAGGTTATTATTTGCAATTATAAAATACTGAGGCTCTAGAACACACTCAGGGGACAAACGCACTGAAATATATCGCTTTGTTTCTTTTCGAGATATTCGTCGATCCCAGGTTTTCAAAATCATCAGTGATCATGCTTTCCTGAAAACTCTTGGAAGATGAAAAGTGGCTCACTTTGTGGCTCGGTGTCCGACAACGACGCAGTGAGCGGCCGTCACCACGTGCCTCGGTGTGACCAGGGCACCCCCGCAGGCGGCGCTGTTCACGCCACCACTGTTGATGTAAATCGCAGCCTGTGAAAGAAGAAGTGAAAGACCGTCAGCCGGGAATGGATGGACTGGGAGCACTGAAATTTCAGCGACTTAAAATAATTGAAAAAGAAAAAAAAAAACTAAATGCATAACTTTGACACAACATACAAAATATTAAAAGTGGGAAAAAGCGAGGACAATAAAGACACAAAGACGACAGGACAGGCGCTATGTCTAGTGCAAGAACAAACCGGTTTTAATGCAACAAAGAGATAGAACAGGTATTCTAAACATAATTCTTTTCCCCCCAAAAAATTGTTTGGAGCAATATTTATTTTGATCACGCAAATAATGCAAAGGTGCAAGCGAGGTGGGCAAGAATGGCGATAATGAACCCTGAAGAAAAGCTTATCGGCTCCCAGTGGAGCCAATAAAACCAACTTGCTTTACTGACTTCTAACTCCTGGTTAGGTCAGTTTGTAAAGCGCTCCACTGAAAATGGGGAGGTCCCTGGTTCAATACCAGGACCAGGCGTATTTTCCTGGTCAAGCACCAGTCACCTAGCTGTCTTTGGAGATTTGTGTTGGTCCTTTGTTTTCCTTGTTCCCCTTCTCCAGAATGTATTATCGTCATTCTTGTCCAGCTCGCATGCACCTTTGCATTAAATGCATTATCATCATAAACTTTAAATACAGGCCGTTCACCCTTGTTGGTGTTAGATTGATGGCAGCTAATGAAATCCGTCTGTTCTGCAGATGTCTAACTCCTGGTGAAATCAGTTGGTAGAGCGCTCCACTGTTAGTGGAGAGGTCCCTGGTTCGATACCAGGACCGGTCGTATTTTTCTGGTCAAGCACCAGTCACCTAGCTGTCTTTTTGAGAATTGTGTTCGTCCTTTGTCCCCTTTGCTTCCCTTCTCCAGGGTTTATTATCGTCAGTACTTATGCCGTAATACGCAATTTAAGGGGAGGCAACGACCCGCTCTAGGCCACACCTATTACTACTGGGTTGGCATGGCTGCTCGGTCGAACGAGTTCGCAAGCCTGTCTCCCTGTCGCGACGTCCGATGCGTCTAGTCTACCCTTTCACAGCGCCTGCTAGTCGTGCTAACAGACGCGGGGCAGCGTACGGCATGGTCTTCTCTTACAGCATGTACACTAACCCTCGAGCCCAGCTGAGACGGTCCGCAAACATTTTGTTCTTAATTTATCTCGCTGCGACTTACTAGAGAGACGCGGCTTGACGGTGGAAGTTCAAAATAAAAATACAAGCGCATTAACTTTTCTCAATCAAAAAAAAAAAAAAAAAAAAAAACCGGTGCCGGGCAATTTACGACAGCATTCACAAATGCTAAAATGGCCGTTCAAGTCTAGTTGTATCTTTAGCCAACAGATGTCGGAAGAGTCTAGTGCGAGCGCCGGTGCCGAGCCTAGCGGACGATCTTCGCCAATGCTCCACTAATAAGGAAAATACAGCGAGTGTGAGGCCGAACTGTTGATCGTCAGTCGTGATGCTTAAAACCCGAGACACATTCGCATTACACCGAGGATACTTTTAGACAGATTGAAACCATTCACCCCGGGCAATGTGAACGAAGGGTCTTAATGCTTATTCTGTTTAAACTAGTAAATCGGAGCATTTTGAAGAAAGAATGTGTCTGGGAGGGAACTTGGTTATGACTGTATCGAGAATGACTGTATGGACATCTCTAAGAGGTTGTTCGGTGATTGATTCATATGTATCCGAGTCCAATCCAGGGCTGTCCAAACCCCGGCCCGCGGGCCAGACGCGTCCCAGCGGAGGCGCTCCCGCCGCCCCGCCGACGACTGCGGTTCTTCCAGTGTGACGTCTGGCCCGCGACCTGCCGCTACAAACGCAAAATTAAACGCGCGTAAAAAAACGGCTTCGCGACTAGCACGAAAAACACGAGCCAAATTATTAGAAATAATAAAAACTGCGGCATCTAAAACGTGAGTTTTTTCGTCATAGTTATTGTAGAATCGTATCACCAGTATCAGAATTTGTAGTACCGTGTTTTATGCCTGTTAAGTAGGTTAGAGCTCAGTCGCTCTCTATTGTATATCGTGCTCACACGCCTGCGTCAAAACTATCGTATATTGTTGTTATCAGAATTTTAATTCTGATTCGTCTTCCGCCCTCTGCGAATAGGACAAAGTTCCTACGCGCTTTGATTTAGGCTTAGTCCGTTTTCTATGTCAGAATGTTTTTTTATGTTTTTTTTAGTGACATATTGAATTAAAAGAAAGTATATGTATTCATTAGGATTCCAAATTATTTTACTACATTGTAAAAACTATTTTTTTATTTAAATATTTATTTAGGTATATTTATTTATTATTCGTAAATATATTGACTATCGAACTCTTGAGATTTTTGCAGATTCCCAATTCGCACCCTTAGGCGTTAAGTTCGGAGACGCCTGGTTCAGTCGGTGCATTGTTACCGAACTGTTTGCCCGGGAGAAGGGTTGTTAGTGTCTATCGGGGCTATGTAAGGAGCGAAAGAAAATAAACGGTTTAGCTGCGTTTGAGACGTCTTCTGCTCAGCATGTGTTCTCCGACATCAAAGTTTCCTATTTTCTCTCACCACAGTCTCAGGTTTTAAACATTATGTTTTCACTATACCGGAGCGTCTATGCCAGTGCGCGTACGATATTTAAGGTGCAATAATGTACTCGGTAAACAAATAAATTCAATTGAAAAACTGCGATGGAAATGCCTCGTGGATCCCCATTTTTGGCACGGAGGTGACCGGTCGATGCAGTGCTTCTGCTTCACGCTGCGCCATTTGTCGGCAGCACATACAACTAGGAGAGCACGGTCACTTTATCGTCTGCGAGTGCTGCTGCAGATTGCCCGAAAGAGTTTTTTTTTCCGTTTTCTTTTTGGAACGAGGTAAGTTTATTCGTAGACAATTTCACCCTTAGCTTCCAGAGCCTAGCTTCACCGCCATAGTAAATCGCAGCGTGATACGTAGATAGACTCAATCTTGCGGGCCTCTCGAAGTGGTTTCGAAGCGTTTGCGTAGATGCGTAGATGCTGTAGAAGACACCTTACCCTCATCTGCGGCGCCCGCAAGACGCGTTCATTAAAGGAGCCCAAATTTTCCTTTTATTTTTTTCAGCTATTGAGAAGAGGCGCGTCAGCGTCAGCCGCCGCCTGCGTCCGTCCGCTATTCCGCCATTGTCGACCATCGCCTGGAAGGCGCACAGGACCCCACCAGGAAAGCGGATTTCTAGCGTATAATCATGGGCAAGTTAAGGTCCAAAACGAGCCTCTGTCGATGTGCGAGAAAAAGTGACGAAAATGACTAAACCAAACATCAACATAATAAGTATGTGGTTCCTCCCGCGTTTCCGTTTTTGCTGTTTTCTTGCATAGCGTCTGCGAGCAGGGTGGGTGAGCGTCATAACGCACAATTCAAACACGACCGCAAAATATTCATTTTGGCAAGCCAGATGCGCTGCTCAAACCTTAAGATACACGTCCTGGGAATGAAACCACGGGAAAGTACCTGAACGGAATTAACACGAGTTAGCACCCTATGACTTTTGCCTAAATCGCACGCAAATGCTTGCCTGTTTAGGTATCTTCTCAGTCCGCAATCACAACGGTTGCACGATTTACAGAGCAGCGTGTTACTTTTACGGGAAACGCTATCTTTATTCAGCATCCACAGGCGAATGACGAACCAAAATGTCGAGCAAAATAATTGGCGTGGAGACGCTAGGCTTACGCGAATTTCGCGAAGAAAACAAACACTCGTGCGACGCTTCTGAAGGCGTGAAATTGGTAGTGGGGGCGTTGTTACCGAAAACTGCGTCGGTTGAGGGAATCTTTTAAACATCTCGATGACCACGAAACGACTCGGACTTGGAAAAATGGACGAGCTCAAGGGAGCTAGCGGTGTTTAGAAGTCATCGCGGCAAACGCCTGCAGCTATTTTTGTTATCGTTCGCACCCAAAGCTTAAAAGGAGATCTCTCAATATTTCAGAAACGAATTATAACTATCGAGATGTCCGTTTCTCGGACATAAAAATATGTCGAACAAACAAAAACAGCACGGAGAAAAAAATGTACATCCAACATTGCAAACGTCAACCATTTCTCCAGCCAATAAAAGGGGTAAGCACGGTGTAAGCACTGGGTGATTTTTAGCGGGTCGTGACCTCCACCTTTCCACCTTAAGATTGTCTGCCAGCATGAACATTGTCCAAGAAAGTGTCTCCGCTTGAATTGATTTTGTTATATCCGTGTTATATCTAGGCCCCTTGAAATTTTTTTTCTTATAACTTCAGGGTCCCTTGAATATATAAGCGGTCAACAAACAATTGTTTATGCCAGGTTTTCTCATTTCTTGGCGTCAAAAATGCTTAGGCAATAGAAAAATAAACCAATGCCATCAATATCGTTCAAAACGTAACGAGCTCGCGAATAAAGGCGCCAATATAATTGGGAATTATTTGTAACCCTATTTCAAAAAGCATAATTAAGTTTCGGCTTTAGAAGACTCTGGACAAAATCGCATCAAAAATCTTTACAGTAAATCCCAATGAATAAGGTAAGTGCCTAAAAGATCTTCCCGTTTTGTCCCATCTGTGAATTAAATCACTTTATGGTTGCAGTAAAATAAAGACTCACCATCCAAGGCCATGCTCCGGGTTCTGACTCGCGTCCTCCCACAATCCTGCTGACGCTGACGTTGGTCTGTCCACAAGCTGGGGAAAGCAACGATTATAGATTGAAGCAAACAATGATTATTGACGTAGAATTTCCACGTGTCAGGGACTCCAGCCAGGTGGAAACGTGATCGCGAACTCAAAATGTGCAACGCACCACAAACACCATTAACTAAGCTTGCTCGTTTCTTTTTTCTTTTTCTTAGAAGTTTCGAAAATTGTGTATCCTAATGATCGCTAAGTGAATTGCAAAATGTTATACAAAAACTGTACTTGGGAATTCTAGGTTTTATTGCTTTCAGACCGAAAGGCGCATTACGTTTTAAGCTCGGCTTACGTACATGAATAGATAACATGTGTATTTGAGGAAAGAAATCGTAATCTATAACAATGTTAAGTACCGCTCCCCCTTCCAAGATTAGCTGTTTCGCGAGAACGCCCAGGTAGAATTGCATCTAAAAACAAGCAAAATAATAATGCAAAACATGGTTCACTGTGCCTGCCTATAGTTCGTTCTATCCGCACGCCACGCGATAGCAGAAAAGTTCGAAGGCCGGGACACCGTCCCGCGCTTGTCAGAAGCAGTCGGTTGAAGAGAATATCTTGGAATGGTCGGCAGTCCCTACATATGTGATTGAAACCAATAAAGCTTGCATAGGTGCAAATATCTCATACAAATTTTCAATCAGACCCTGTTCGTAGGAACTTAATGTGTGTTAGTTACCTTGCTTAATCCAGCATTTTTTGCCATCTGCGAGCTAGGTTTTGTCTCGTTTAGCAAAAAGTTGCTCAACTTTTTGCCTTCCCTTGTATCTAAATGAATATAAATAACGTCTATAATGTATCGAGGAGCCTGTGTGGTGCATAATGTTACTCTGGTGGCATCAGAAATCCTAACACGTGTGGTTTTTAATGAGTACCGTTTGTTACAACTCCGGCATGCCGGTAGAGGCCTGCTCGTGCGGAAATCGTAAGAATGGTGCTGATGGCTGTAGTTCTGGGTGTCCCATCATAAACTCTGATGTCGCATATAGTTATCTTGGCCACCAGCCTACGTAAATCGAATAGATTAAGAACAGAACGCTTGTTAGCTACTGACAACGACTGCTCAGGAGTTGGTTTTCCTACCAGCGGGAAGAAACTTGGGGTAGTTCCCGATCCTGGGTCCGTCCTCATTGTTGATCTCTTCGTTAGGTGGTGACTGTGTCACTGGCCTCCTTGTGGGTGGACGTGGGGTAGGTGGGCGCCTTGTGGGTGGGCGCTGGGTGGGTGGGCGCTGGGTGGGTGGGCGCTGCGTAGGCGGCCTTTGAGTTGGAGGCCTCTGGGTGGGAGGGCGCTGGGTCTGCCGGGACGGGCAGCAGAGCAGCGGCACGTTGCGAGAAAATCCACAGATGTACCGGCGCAGGAAGTTGTAATCCCGCACGGACTGCAGGTCTGGACAGCGGGCGAGCTCGATGCATGTGCCAGGCTCGTTGCGGGGAGTCGTACAGCCGTCATCTTCCGGGAACTCAAACGAGAAAGCTATACGAACAAAGAAAAATGGAAACACCTTATAGCGTATTGTAAAGACGTCATCGACATAATTATTTAATGCAAAAAAAAGTTTCCTTAAAGGATTTGAACGGCCAAATGTACTTAGTAGACGCTCTTTTTGTTTGACACCCTTCAGTCCTGATCGCTCGCCCATTTGTGAGATTACTTGGAAGCCAAGGCTGTTTGACGTAATGAAACAATTAATGTTCCCGGTGAAGATCTATAGAACCGTTGCAGCGACGATCACGCAAAATGTGAGTCAACTTTATACACGCTATGCACTGTGCTATCTTTTATAAATCCTAAAAGCCCAGGATAAGATAAGATTAAGCTTGCTTGTATCGGTGGAAAAAAAAGAAGGTATCGGCACTTTAGGTTATAAACAGGAAGAAAGGAACCCCTTTTAATCTTCACAAGGCCAACGAAACCGTGATGGCAAGAACGCACAATCTTGCTGCCCTAGGTGAACATAAAATGAAGACGGAAACAAAAGCGATGGTACATGCGATTTGGTTTAGGACTGCCTTAATATTTTGTTCCCGTCCATCCCTTCTCGCCCTGTATGCATGGTTTACTATGACAAAAAGCTTAACGATATTGCGTTTTTGTCCCTACAAAGACCATTCTACAACCTTTAAAAAATTCCATAGTTTGTAAGAATTTTGCGCGTTTAGCTTCTTGATCGGAATTCGTGCAAGCCCTACCTTTTACGGTGTACAATAACGCACATGGAGGCATTGTGTGTTTTGTTTGAGATGTTATCATGACCGTATTTACTATTCACAGCAAGGGTGCAAATCAATCGTATTCTATGTGCCGATTTGCACACACCATTTACGACTCGGTTACCATAGACTTCTTGAAAAAATAAAGTATTTTAATGCGCAGATAAGTGAAATGGCACACTTTAAATGGTGCAATTTAATAGAAAAAAAGAAGGAAAAAGTAATAACACTGCGTTTTTCTGCTAATGTCCGCCCTCAAGTGGGCAAAAGAAGAGAAGAAAGAGGCGTTTTACTTCTCCAGGCAGGCGGGAGGAAAGTTCCGCCCTCCCTGCCTCATCTTCTTTCGGTTTCGTTTTTCGGGCACTTTGCGCGCGTTGCTTAGTAACTGGTGTTGGTCTGACTCAGCGTGATCGGAAACGAAGTCGGACTGGAGAAACCAAAATAGTTGTAGTTGAAGTTATAGTAGTACCACAGACTGGAGTTACGGCGCACTGTTTGGGAACACACGCCATCATAGTGTCACAATAATCTGGCAGATGGCCTATTTCACCACTAAACAGGTAGTCATTCGTATTGGTTGTCGCTGCTTCAAAAGAAGACAGCTAGTAGTCAAATACTTCAGTACGAGGAAGTGACCCGTTTCAAAAGTCCAACGAGCAACATTGATGGTCGCCATTTGTTGGTCACGAAACGCGGGACTGGATCCGAGCCGCCGCCGAGCGCTAACGCAGCCCTCTTCTCCAATACCTGCTCAGAGTACGTGCCGAAGCTAAGGCGTACAGGCGAGGGCGCATACTTTAGAAAGGACTCTAATATTTGAACAACAAATAAAGTGGAGCCTGCTCACATTGCCTCTTGACGAGTCTAGTGGCTTCCGTGAGGCTCAGCGCCGTCGCAAGCAGCAGTAGAGATACCTTCACCATGGTTGCCTGGAAAAAGGGGATAAGAATATCGTTAGGCGGACGGGTACATGAACACTTTATCGCTATGAACAATAAATAAGAACTTCGTATATATTGTGCAGCATACAGAATGCCTAGCTCAAATAATTTATGCTTCCCAAGTAACACTGCCACCAACAGTGATATCGCCCGCAGTGCTCAATAAGCGTGTCCCGAACGAAGTCCGCCTTTAGAATTGAGCAACGGCGGTTTAAGTATGTTATTTTAAGTTAAGAATACGTTATGGTCAAGGTAACAAACGCAACACACATAAGCAAAAGAAAACATATTTGACGTTCATATTTATAAAGCGCTAAAGTCGGTCTGCCTTTGAAATTTGGAGACAAGCGTTTACGCAGCAGATCAGAAATTCAGCGAGTCTAGTACTACTGCTAGCCTGGGGCCGTTAGCTTGTATCACGCGTAGCGGCAGACTAAAATGTTAAAAGGCACGAACTGAAACAGGACGAAAAAAGACAATGTACGACGCGGACAAGTGCCAACAGATTCGACCACCGATCCCTCCTTAAAGCCACCTACTGAAACGTAAGACACAAAAGCAAGACGGAAAAAGCGTCACGACCAAATGAACAATACATATTGTCACCGGCACAGCGGGGTTCTCAGGCGGGAGGTGCCTCACTCGGGCCTTTCGCCGGAGAGAGCGATCACGCGATCACGAAGACAACCAAGGGCGTTCTCGTTAACAGTCGCGGGAGGAGTTTAGGGCCAGAAACGAGTGAAACAATATTTACCAAAGTACAGCCGCAAATATTGCTGCAAGAAGAGTTCATTAAAATTGAAATAATGTCGTATGGCCGTTTAACTGCACGCTAGCGAAACAATGTT
This sequence comes from Ixodes scapularis, assembly GCF_016920785.2. Lineage (NCBI taxonomy): Eukaryota > Metazoa > Arthropoda > Arachnida > Ixodida > Ixodidae > Ixodes > Ixodes scapularis. The sequence goes on from NW_024609835.1 coordinate 250,949,488, forward strand.
GTAAAATATGTTTCGTCACGAATATGCGAGTCACTTTTGATTCCGCATAAACATTTGAGCAACGTTTCGAAGGTTCTTGATGGGTGAAGAGTCAATCTGTAAAAAGCTTACGGAGGAGCCTGCAAAAATACGATGTTTTGTAGGCATAGGTCCCAGCCACATGTCCCGAAAATTCTAGGGTTTATTCCCCCTGAGAATTATTTTACGAAGTCTCGTGTTTACTACCTACAAATAAAATGACACGTTCGCACTAGATGGTCATTCATATATGCGTCTATGGAGTCAGCACATATGTATAGTATTCAATTGAATCATGTTAAGTCTGACATTTTCCTTGCAGTTCTATTACTGCGACGAATGATGTTTATCAGATGCAACGAGAGCATTGTCTGAGCTTCACGTGATGTAGTGGCAGTAATGCCTTCTCGGTACGGGACGGTGAAAACAAGAGGTAACGACGTTAGCCGGGGTGTTTAACCGATGATTGGACGACTGCACTCCAGAAGGCCATTCCAGAAACTTGCAATGTGAGTGAGGCGAAGACCTAGGCAGAAAGAAATATATTGAGAAGAAACAAAAGAAAGGAGGGTAAGGAGAGCGAAGATACGAAGGATTGGAAACGTCGTGTACTCAGAAGGTGCTCCAACGTTGAAGTTTCGTGCGAATATTACGTAGATTCAGATGGTGCGGGGATGCAGGTTTGTGTTCCCATCAAGCTCGTTGGATTTGCTAAGTGCTAGGCCGCGCGACAGCGGACAACAAAGTCGTTAGCTGGAGACGGGGCAAGTGTGTGTGTGTGTCTGGAGGGGATTGCGGCGTATGCGCGTCCTTGGCCTTGGCACGGGCGAACGCCAACGGTAAGACGTAGTAAAGGCGTCGCTTTCGCGGCAGGGGCGACCACTAACGACGTGCGTCGCGCAGCTCTCGCATCGATTTCCTGCTGACTACGTGTTTTTTGCAGCAAACGAATCTGGTCGCGTTGGTCGGGTCTTTCGATGGCGTCCCGGATTCTACTTTTTACACTCGGCAGTTCGGTCTACACCTATCATTCGTCCGCGTGTAGCGTAGTCAGCAGGTGTGCACCTTCGTCGATGAATTGTTTGACATCAACGGCTGTTCACAGCAAAGCTGGAAAGGACAGAATATTTGCGGATACGTTCGTGCTACGCCAGTACGGTCCATGGGAAAAAAAAGACGGGCGCTCATTAAAAGTATTCACAATTAGTTTGCCGGCGCAACTCCTCAAAGTGTCGTTTTTTGCTTCTTATCGGGCATAAAATTGACGAGGGAATACTAAATATATCAGTATTGTTCAAATTTTCTCGGTCTCGATTTATCGTAACAATTGCAGTTTACACTCGTTTTTTTATTTGAGTTTCTAAACTAGCTAAATAATTGTCTCTCTTTATTAACCAATTACCCATAACTTTACAAAATTTCATAATTTCACCTATTTGTACAATTTAAAACAACATATATGTTGTCTGTTTAAAAATCTACATAAAACAGAAACACTCCCCCGTTGAACTGAATCAGGAACGCGATACCCTGATAATATAGAAATGAACCGAAACCAAGTGAATACGCATTAAATCCTTATAAAAACACCGATTCAGAAATTATACGGCCTTCCGTCCAACCTCAGTGACGCTATTGCCGCTAAAACGTATTAGACTGGTAAGAAACGTAATAGTCTAACAGCAAAAGAAGCAGTGATGCGTCAGCTTGAACTTATAGAAGCACACATAGAAAGGATAGAACTGTAGAAACAGCTGCTATATAATATTTTCCTGTCTTTTCTACGTATGGTTATATAAGTTCAAGATGACGCATCATTAATATGTACCAACTAGCTCAACTTAAGCCTGTTACCAGCGCAGAACGTTTAGCTAAACTAGAAAAAAACCGAAGTTTGATCTAGGATAGGTTCGAGCGCAACTGAGATTAGAGTATATAAGTGGCCGAACATAATCAGACCATTTTTACGACCACATGAGGACACGAACGAACCAAAATTGCAAAATATTTAAAAACGTGTTGCAAAAAAAAAAAAACAAAAAAAAAACAACAACAACAGCAACAACAAAAAAAGATGCACGTTTTATTACTCCATTTATATTTCTTGGAATAAATTAGATCCAGGTTAAGAGGACGCGCGGAAGCAGAAACGCGATACCGGGCCACGTGCTTCATCCGGCGAGCTATCAATGGACGTGACCCTCGAGAAAAAACAAAACAAAAACCAGTTACGCCCGCTAGCTTGTTCACTGCCCCGGGAAGAATCGGAGAAGCATCTTGGAGGCTCGGGAAAAAAAAATAAGCGCTGGATGTAACGCAGCTTTTGTTATATGCTTGAGGTTAATTCTTGTTCACAGTGCGCACCAAGACGAAATTAATAACGTTCGACTTTCGATAATATCACGAAAGAATGTCTCTGACGAGTTTCGTATCAAATAAGTACTAACGCGCCCAACACAAGCGGGAACGTCGCTCCGAGTTGAGCTCGGAACTGCCAGAGACGGCTGTCGCAATTTTCTGCAAACTGTGTTGCGTTGGTGACGTCAGAACTCCCCTCCGGCGCTTGAGGCGTCCCACTGCACTTCCAGGTCTCTGCTAGCACAGAGTTGAGGGTGATATTCCTTCGTTTAATTGAGCCGTAAAACCTATGCGCGACGAATCATAAATCTATCGAAAAGTTTCTCGAAACAATGTCTGCAGAGCCGCAACCCATGATCTCGCGATAATCAGCACGCAGTTGATTTCCTACACCAAAGATTGCACTCGCTATTCGCGAGAAACAAACTTAGAAAACTTCGAAATGTGATAGTACAGCGTCAGACATCGGAACTTTTAAAATATATTTTTAAATGACCCTTTTATAAAGAGGGTCGTTAGTGACTAGAATTGCAATGTTTACGCCTACAGAGATAAAGATCGCTCTTGGATTACAACCGCAAGAAAGACGCTTTTGATTTACGAGGGACAAAAAGAACCTCTAGCTCGTCGCCGCTGTATTGGTAAACCCTTTCCAATTGAAGCGGGAGCTTTGAGAAATTCCTTCGAAAAATTGAGAACCGCCCTTGTATAACACGAAAAGTCTGGCGCCACAAGTGTAGGAGGGGACTTGTCCCTGTCTCAGCGTGCTGACAGTTTGCTAAAAAAATTCGACAGGCGGTTCTGATAATACCGCGCGTCACGCAGCGCGGTGTTTGAGCTTATATTGGCCACGACAGTGCACTCTAGTTGTGCAAAATAGACCAACTAATATCGAAAACAAAAACAAAACTAAACACCAACGAAGGACGATCGCTGTTCAAGATGGCTCTTATTTTTCCTTTTTTCAAATATCAGTCTCCGTTCATCCTCGTCCACCTCGTGAATTTATTTGCTATCCAGTTATTACGTTCAGCTACCAGCATCAGAGCGCTGGTGTTTTCTAGTTTTGTAGATTGGTTTATATATCTGTGCGCATCAGCTACCAGATCAACTGATGCAGTTTTATGATTTGTAAAGTACAGTACCTCTCTTATCTATGTTGAGGGAATAAAACATAGTCTGCCATGAGCTATGGCGAAGTTTTTATTTTTTAACGCCTTCACGGGGGAGAGCAAATTTTCGGTGCAGTATAGTGCAAACACAAAGTAAACGCTTCTGAATGTTCTCCGCCGAACCACCGTTGGGAGAGGAAGGAAAAAAGGGACATATGGTCTAACTGATGTACTTCTCTAAGAAGAGATAACTTGCAACAAACAGAAGAGCACAAGAATAAGAAGGAAAAATGAACAGGGAAGGAAAGTTTCCAAAATAACAATTTGGTACGACGCCCCTTTAAATAGCGCGCGTGTAACTTAAAAAAAATCTCGATATTTAAGCGGCTTTTAAACAAGTTACGACATTTCGCTTCTTTGAACTCAAAAACATCCTATGTCCTAACAATATATTTTGTATCGCCATTCACTATTGACCCATTTTGATAGCCTTTGTCGAAATTTTATTTGGTGGCACCCCGACCGACGACATAGTTTTAATACATTTCCAAATGACAACACCAAAGATACATCGCCACAGACGGATGAAATTAAATAATAAGAACTGGATGAAACAGACTTTGGCAATATATCAGACAATAGTTTTAAAGCGTGGCATGCGGAATATTATAAAATAAACATTATTTCAACGCTGCATTAGCTCGCTTTTAGTGTTTTTAAATATGATATGAGGTGTCGATATCAGCGTACGAGAGAATTATTGTTTCCTACTGCAGCCGAAACTTACGCTTGGCTAAAAAATGCGCGTACTAAAACAACAACGTTTTTTTGTTTTTTTTTTGTAAGGATCATTAAGTACTTTTCTTGCAGACACCTGTCTCGGCGGCTCTGGGTAGCAGTGCTGTTTTAAGAACCGCCAGTTGGCGTGTTGATATCTTGGCTGTGGTTCCAATTAGAATCTGATTTTTCACAACGTTGTGACAGGAATGCTACGTTCTTTATGCTCTCCACGTGCTCTAAAGCAATATTTTCCTCTGGGTAGAGCTTTGAAATCGAGTCTACAAAATTTAATCCGTGCGTCGTATGACAGATGAAGAAACTTCGTTGAAATGTTAACGAGGTACTATCGCGGGCTCTGTTAGCTGTAACACGCCAGCGGCAGCTTTCCGGGACCCACAGCGCCGCACTGCAGGTGACATCCGAAACCCCGCGTATGCGCCGTGCGGCGGACTCGCTGTTCCCGCCTGCGAACACACCCTCGCTTTGTCGTCTGCTGGCCGTAGAGCAGACGACGCCACAGCGCATGCCAATGTAACACGGCTTCGTGTTCAGTGAACCACGGCATGAGTGGCGCACACGGTTACCTAGACGCCTTTTACGAGGTGCTTGATTTCCTGACTCACGGATACGCGTCCGCCGGGCTGAGGACAACCATCGCCACTTCTTGCATATGTAGCGATAAGTTAGGCTTTCTCTTTCGGACAAATTTGCAGTTAACGGTCTATCGCTGTGTCATACCTGCTGCGCTCATACCCGTACGCGAGCACGCAGGATTGAAGCATGCAATGGGTACGCCCTTTTATAAAACAACAGCAGCAAAACAACATAGGCAGCCACAATGACTCTGTAATCTGCTCTAATAAACTTCGCCTGTCTAGAATGAGTTTGAAACCAGTTCGCTGTGACGAGGATAACAGACGAGCAGAGACTGCTGATAGTAGGTCTGCGCCTAAAAGAGGCGCACAGGAAACCGGGTTCAACGAACATCGGAAAGAGCTGGTGCCTTGAGCGCGTCTTCAAATGGTGTGTTTAGGGTCTTATGCTGGCCATACATTAAAAGTGGTCTCGAGGTGGCGGCAAATGAGGTCACAGAAGCCGGAATGTTTCATGCTGCTGCATGTCACGGTCCTGGCGGTTAGTCGTAGAAATGCTAACGAGAAGCTGGGAGTGTCGCAGTCATCACATCGTCGCAACTTCTAGCTGCCGGAGCCTCTAAGGACTGCCAGACTGGAGAGCGACGTGCAGCAGAACAGGTGTCTGCCACCTACACCACAGATTTTGGAACGCCGCCAGGATCGCGTCTGGCGTCAGCATGACACACGCATGACGTCATAAGGTGAAAATCGAGGGACCATTTTTTTGCACGTTGTAAACACACCAGTCGGAGACGTGTGACAGGTACCATAGTGTGGCCCAGTCTGCTATGTGCGTAGCAGACGACAAAGCGAGTGTGTGCTTGCAGGCGGGAAGAGCGAGTCCGCCACATGGGGTATGGTAGGAGTTTCGGACGGCGCCTGCTATGCGGCGCTGGGGGAGCGGGACGGCCGCCGCTGGTGTGGTACAGTTCACAGAGTCCGCGGTAGTACGTTTGAAGAGCCAATATATATGGTCCGCAAGACAAATCCAACGTTACCTCTAAGCACTTATGCGTGTGCTACAACAAAGAGGCAATTGGGCCGATATGACGAGAAAAAAATACGGTAGAAAATTCCCAGTTGTTTCATACACATGGGTTGCACTGTCGAGTAACATGACTGCTATTTATCGAACGGTGTAAAAACCACGGTTACTTAATAAAAACACGCGACTCCTAGTTTCCATTTCCAATATATTACTTCGTTGATTCGACTGGTCTTGGCACTGTGGTGGTGCGCCTGTTCCACGCACACACTCACGCGGAAAACTAGAATGCATTATTTACGCGCATTATATTCCTCGCGAAATCATTGACCACTGTCTAGACAGAGTAGCTACTACTTCGATACTACCGCTGTTGGTCCCTTTATACTCATTGAACCGACGCAGACAAACCGAGAATCGAAGTAGGAGTACTCACGTGTCTGCGTGCGAAATTCCCGAACTAAAGCGGGCCGTAGGGCAGTATATCCGGCCCAAGAAACCCGACGGAGCACGGGCTGGGTGACGAAAATGTGCGGTGTCGAGCGGGACGCCGATTGCCGTCTGAGAACGGGCCCCGCAAGGCCGCGGACAACCAGGAAAAAGAGACGACGGCCGACTCTGACGTCACTGAACTTTGAATGCCATTCGGAGAAAAGGAGAAAGAAAAAAGAAAAGCCCGCTGGTGCTGCCCTCCGCGTTGTTGCTTCTCGGGAGCCGGAAAGGATAGAGGCAAAGTTGCCAAGCGTCTTGCGCACGCGTTTGGCGCACCTTGACGGACATATCTGATGAACCGTGAAGAAGCGGGGCGTCGGTTCGCGACCTGCCTTAGCCTCGCTGCCACACGGCAGTTGATATTAAGAATCGATGTTCCTCGCTCGTCGAATGATTCACCTAATAAGCGTGCTCATCTGGTGACGAAACCTAGGGAAAATATACGTGATGCCAGAAATAAAAAAATAAGAAATGCACAATCAAGATATTTCTTTAGCGATAATTCTATCAAATTTATAAACAGAAAATAAGGCATTTTGCTCAATCAAGAAAAAAGTCACGAAATTAGTCTCAGAAATTCCAAACTTATCTCACTTCGTGAGTACCATCTGGCAAATGGCACTAGATATTCTAATTCCCGACGCCTACAGAACAGTGTCCGAAATCATAGCCCCCACAGATAAAAAAATGGGAAAATATTAATCTCAAACGCAGGCTCTCGTGAAGAGACGGGCTACGCGTAAAACGGGATTTCTTTGCCTTTTAGAGCACTCTCGGCATCGGCGTTCTTCTTGGAGTTTCGTGACTATGCATTTATGACGTTCTTGGACCACGATATGTGCTAAGGCTTCTAAAAAAAAACGGCGTCTCGCAAAAAGCCCATCCCGGCTACTGTGTCATGGCATCAACATAAACAAGCATGGCGGCACCCATGAAACAGACAGGACGCTGATCAAAAGTCCAGCCGACGCTACGAGCTGATGGGATCAATCACACAACATCAAAAGCGCACCATCATGGTGTTCGCAATGTTTCTGTACGTTTTCTATCATCGCTAAAACCAATCATAATCAGAAGAGGCCTAGTGAGTTTCGCTTTTAACGCTGCTTGATTGGTCCCATTAGCTTGTGAAGTCTGCTGCTGTCTGGACATGTGCTAAAACGCACTATAGTATAAAAAAAAAAAATGCCTAAGAACTTTTTTGGTAACGTCACTTAAATGCCAAAAAATCTCGTTGTTCATTGTGTTCCAGAAACAGCCGACAGATTGCGCTCTAAAAGATACAGACACGAAGGACTTTACGCACCTTGCAATGACCCTTTTCTATTTATTTTATGTTATTCGTATACTCATATACGTGGGTGCAAAACGGTCACTTATAGAATGCTGCTCGGGCTCTATTTCTTGCCGCCTCCTGGTGTTTGCTTAGTGAAGCCGCGGTGCACTTCGACGAGCCGTAATTTCCGCGACATGTCTCGCATTTATGCTCAAGCGTTTGATTACCTGTTTATCCCGCTATGCGCGTTTGCTCGTCTCTCGCTCCTATCGACCTCTTTAGTTCTCGGAGTTCTCCAAGAAACACAATCTCTTCCTCATTTAAACAAATAAAGTTGTCCCGATAAACAGCTTTCCTGGATGTTTTCCTTTTAGTGCCTCCGACGGTTTAATATTTAGAAAAAAAATCGAAAATGCTAGAGGATGGGCAAATAAGAAACGCGTAGGCTAGAAAACCAACCGATATAACAAATACACTTCCTTCTGCCCCTGCCATTAAGCTTATATATAAAGGCTTCCTGACTGACCGGACGTGTGTTCTCGGTCATACATATCGAGGCGACTTCGTGTCTCTCATAATTTTCTCATTGCTCGTTTGTCTTTTGTAGCTGACTCCGAGTGAGCCGTAAAGATACCCAACCTGAACCAGCCTGTTATCTCGAGGCCATTGCTCGGGATGCATGAAAACATGGAAATGAGAACATAGGGACTGAATATAAAATATTATTAAATGTATTACATTGCAATGCGCATCTGTTTTGTTGTCTCAATTACGTAACCAAGTAAACGGAAGTGTTACGCGTTGGGATAAAATATATCTCATAATGTGGAGGTTCTTGTGGGGCCACTGTTACACCCACAAAGCTTAGAGATCCAGACAGCTATAGCTAAAGTAACTTTCTAACAGATATGATATCACTAAGGCCTGTTCGCACAAACAATTCGAACTCAGCGCAATAGTCACAACGCTGACTTGGCGCTATGTCATAGCTCCGCTGCATGCGACGTCGTCTTTTTTGCCTTACACACGCAACACAGCATTAGCTTAGCGCAGAAGCAACGTTAAGAGTTGCGATGAGATCAATACCTGGCTTTCCCTTATCTTAGCTGCGAGGTAGATGCCTGAAAGGCCTTTATTATCAAAGAGCATTCTTCGGATATTGTTTCTATATATTGAATAATTCCACTGGTCGTTATGTTGTGATTCTGAAACGCCATTCACTCGTTATTTTGTTACAACTTTCTTAGTATATTTCAAGCTTATGTTTGTTACTAGCAAGGCAGAAGGAAAAGAGACATCATAAGGAAATTCAGTCGCACTTGGTATTCTGCCAGATATACTGGCTGATCTCCTTTCAATATGTATTATTGCAACTTAACTATTATTTATGCTCACGGACCATACCAGGGCCATTGATTACACCGGAGTTTGCTCAATTATATAGGACAGTGTTCATGGACGTAAAAATAGGCATGACATGAACTTACACAATGTGCCCTCACAATGGTAGGGCTCAAACTGAAATTCGTGCATAATTGGGGGGCCTCCGTGGTTATGCACAAGAAAGTTGCTTCTCGTCTCACTCATGTATGTCTCTTTCTTTCTTGGTAGGCGGAAGACCAATTGCGAAACCTGAAGTGTTCCGTAATTGTTTAAATGCTTTGGTGGCGATGCATGGCATCATTGTTTTCGCCTTTCACAACTGTCGGGGCATTGTGAATGCTCATTAGCTGGTGGTGATTGTTTACATCTCTGCGCTAACAAATAATCGCCCGTGTAATCAACTTCGCATGAGTGGCGCTATAGCGTGGTTGACGGAAACAGCTAAGGGAATACAAAAATCTATACAAATTCTAGCTCAAGGCCGACAGAAGTTGTGGCATAGGAGGATCGTACGAGTATTTCATGGAAAAGAACTTAGCAATAGTTTCTTCTCGCAAATACCGTGCAAAAACGTTGCTCAGCTAAAGCTGCTTTTTCGGATGCTCAGATGGCCGCATTCTGAGTATATTACAGAAATGATACTAGCATTAAACTTTCTCATAAGTTTACCTAGAGATGCAGTTTACATGTACTTATTCCCTGGCCAGAAGTACGCTATTCGTCATAAAGGTACTTTATATAACAACTCAGCCCCTACTCATTCGAATTCATCATTGATACTACTATCAAAAATAAAATGCCAGTAAATAAACAGCTTTTGTTTAATACATAAAAAAATATTTGCGAGCACCAGGTTTGGGTGTCTGCATAAACTTCTCTCTGGTGATTGTTGTATGGGGGAATGCCAAAAAAACGTTGTTCATACTCTTCTTGGTGGAATGTGGCTCTAGCATTGTGAGGCCACGAGGTGTCTGCATGCATGAACCACCGAAAACTTTTGCCGTCCCTTGCATGATGAGGAAACATTAATTCAACAGTCAAGGGGACTATACTTCGTTTAAGCTTCGGTCCGAGCGCGGCCGATGTTATGAGCCGAAGGGCCAATCAAACAGCGAAAGAGGCACAACGTCATGGCGTGCTCTCTGCAGTTGATAGGACCAGCCGGTATTCGCCGTCTCTGTGTGCGTGCTCCTCCGCCGGCTAGTCTTATCAAGCGCAGAGATCACGCCATGCCGCTGCGCTTTTTGCGGTTTTTGGTTGGCCCTTCGGCTCATAACATCGGCCGCGCTCGGACCGAAGCTGAAACGAAGCATAGGCAACGTCATCTGTCCGGTTGCAATTAACTTCAGTTAAAGTAGAAAGAAACGTAGACAAACTCAGCTACTTGTACTGGACGTTTTCCACCAGGTCTCCGAATGAGAAAGGGGCAGCGACATGGGCACCGCAAATACATTCGCCCTTGGCACTATTTGGCGACCCTTCGGTGGCGCGTAAAATAATTCATGTCGCAGCAAAAGTTACAACGTCCATGGAAAACGAGGAGCGTACGTGCGTATAGGTGTCGCGATAGGAGTTAGTCAACCGCCGGGAGCCAAGGACGAACACGTTTCTTCAGAGAGGGGATTTCCGACGCGCCGCAGGTCGTTCGCGTACTCTTCCCTCCCCGTCCGAGGTGACGGGACATCTTCGCACGCCTACCGACGTCTGCCGCGGGCCGCTGTTTCCTTTCTCCTAGAGTACATCAAAGGATATACGCTTTATCTTTGACGGCAGAATCACCGCACCGACATTGAGGTCTAAAGGCGCGGGGAATCCCCCGCGAGGTAGCTGCGCGCAGATGTCAATCATCTTATATTGCGTTACTCGGTTGAAGAATAGATGAACGAAAGATTCTAGTCGAGTCATGACAGGAACAACATAGAATTGGTAAACCATGGTGAAAGATGCGCACAGAAAGACAGTGACAAAAAGAACAAACACGTAAACAGCAGACAAGTACATTTGTCTGTAGTCTACGCGTTTCTCTTTTTTGACTTTGTCTTTTTGTGCGCATCTTTAACCATGCTTTGTTGGTACCAACACGACCAACTGGCCACCTTACTATAGAATTGATAAGTGGCCTTGAACAGTGACGCTTGAAGCCCCTCTCTTTTAGACTATCAAGGCTCCTCTACCTTGAATTGCCGAATGGCCAACGTTACAAGGCGGTTATCGAGGGGAAGATCTCACAACCTTGTAGACGCTGCTTTGAAGGCACAGAACCGGGCAACTGCACGTGAACTCGTTGCCAACTGGTCAAGGTTTGATTTCCAAAAAAACAGCGTGTCCTAGCATAGTTCCACAGTGCCAGCCATCATTCCCACTCCTCGATATTTTGATTAACTATTACGGGCAATTAAATGCTTTACAAAACCCTCCGTCCCCTTAATGACAGTACTTGCTAGGCTACGTCACTAAGCCGTATATGTCGGATGCTATAAATTCCCGAATGGCCCCCTATCTACGGTGAAGAGATGAAATGGTAAAATATGGGATCAGCGTTCGTTCAGGATTGTACGGTATTATCGGAGTGACGCGGCGATGGGCGTGAATGTTTTTTTTATAGAGTATGCTTCTTTTTTAGTTGCAGAAAAGAGACCTTGGTATACTCGAATGGTGTATATGTTTAATGAGACATGCATTAACATGTCTCCCACCATTCCCCTTTGTACTTACAAATACACGAAGCAGACCAAGAGAGCCCATGACCCGGCAGTTCGGCACACTGCCCTATCTTACATGTTCTTGTTTCATCATATTTTAAATTAATATATATATATATATATATATACATATACATATATATATATATATGCCACACATGGTCGCCCCGAAATGTTTCACTAGAATAGAGGCGTTCGCTTTACGCGAATATTATTTAAACTTCATCGAAGGTATGCAAGAGAAGGTTACATACTCTCATAATCATGCACACATGGATATCGAAAAATTCAATAGTTTTATCGAGGGATACTATTATTTTCAAGAGTATCACGAAAAAAAAAATGTACACGTATCTATCGATACAAAACAACAAAGCAAAACTATATTTACCAGTAGTCTCCTCTACGTGTTGTCAGAGCCAGTAGTTGTGAAGACTCCTTCCAATCTGCGATGCACCCTCAAGCTTAATCCGACTCAAAGGCTCGAGGCACCAGGGTACAATGCTGTCTTTCTTTGTCAGACAGCTCCTATTTATGAATCGCACTGTGCCCCTGGTTTTCCGTGAAGAGTTGCTCCTCTGGCAACCGGCTCATATGTGCGAAATCGAGATGCTCTCTCTCTTTCTCTCTCTTTCTCTCCCTCTATGCACTCCTCTCCACCGCCTTCCCTCCACTTATCTAGTTCAGGGGTCGGGCGCCTCAAGATGAACTGACGTGGGTTCGGTGTGCCAAGCAATGAACAACAAAATAACGTCGTTCATGCCCACCGGCCCTCTTGCTCCTTCGTTTCCGTTGCGCCTGTAAGACTCCGCGCCGTCCTAAAGCGTTACGAAACACACCCTTCATCTCAGTCGAGGAAACCGGAAACGGCAATCACTTCCTGCGCAGCGGCGCCCGAGGAAGGGCCGACGATACGTGCGACGTCATGTGACGTGTTGGGGCGAGCCGTGACGTCACGACGAGAGGTTCACCCATGTGCTTCCAGTCCGTCTAGATTAGCTCATCTCGGCACGTGTCTGAGCTACGCACACTGTTGTCTCTCGGAAGGCGCGATAGAACTGCGCCTCGTAATAAGTGGAAGCCACAGTTCAGCTAGACTGGCTGACGTTCTGGTCTCAGAAAGGAACTGCACAGTCCGCTTCTCGCGAATGCTGGTGAGACGTTTCACTAGTCTGGTAGAGATACAATGGCGACTGATTCTTTATTGCACCTGACCTAGATTTTAGAACACGGGGAACTGAAAAATCCACGCATGCTGAGGGTCAGTGACCCAGCCAATAAAAGTTTTATTCACCGTTAATTTAACTTTACTTTGGTAGTTAAACAGCAATACAAGCGTGAGTAAAGTTTATAATTGATTACAGCGAATTTGAGGTGTTTACATATTTGCAGGATGTATAATTATGTTGCCCAATTTCAATGGATTAGAATACGCTTCTTGTGTTCGTTCAAACCACGGCATGACTATTCTAGCCATAAGAGCCGTTACGCGGAATCGAATGAGCACCACGCACGCTTCCTGCGGGAATTCTGCACCTTTTTGATCTGTTGCTTTCGAAGTAATGCTTTTTGCTTTCCAATTTTGAAGTTAAGAGCATGTTTTTTTTTTCTATTTTATGTGAGGGCTGGGGGGGGGGGGGGGGGCTATTATTTTTACGTCTGCGTTCTTTTTCATAATTATTCCGTTTCCTTTTATTATTGTTTTGAGTTTGGCTGTACCTGAGTACTGCTGAGAACATATCTACAGAGTTAACAGTACGATGGTTTTATTGTGGTGACACTGCCCTTTGCGTTCTTATCTTCTCTCGCAAAGGAGTGCGCTCGAAGACCATTTCTCAAACTGTAATGAACGACAAAAGAGCAAAAGTACAACTAACCGAGGGGTAGGACATGAAACGTATTTACTTATTTATTTATTTCAATACCCTCAGGGCCCATAGGGCATCAGAGAGGGGGGGGGGGGGGGGGGGCATATAAGAATTCACTCGAAAGAAAATACAAACGTAAAAGACAGTGATCAAAGCACAATCAATTCGACAAAATATTAACAAAAGTGATTAGTAAGCGCTGTTTTAAATAAATCAAGTGATGGGATAGCGGGTAAAGATGCTTGAAGGTGGTTCCACTCAGAAGACGTTTTTGGTATGAAGGAGTCGTTGTATGCTGATGTCTCACAGTGAGGAATGCCGACCTTGAAACGATGATCAATGCGCGAAGAGATAAATGCGGGGTTAAGGAATAACTTATCTTTTAGTGAAGCGTTGAAGTGATAAATTTTGTAGAAAAGGCATAGACGAGATATTTGTCGCCGTAAGGAAAGAAGAGGAGGGACAATGAGTTTTTCATACATGATACACTAGCGGTGCGATGATGGAATAGATAAATCGTACTCCACGATTTTGAACAGCTTCAACGTTAGTCGCAAGTGTTGTATGCCCGGGGTCCCAGATTGATGAGGCGTACTCCAATTTTGATCGAACTAGAGTTTTGTACAGAAGCAATTTTAATGATATTGGGGCTAAAGAGAAGTTTCTATTCAGATATCCAAGCATAGAGTTAGCGTTAGCGATAATATGATAAGTATGTAATTTTCATGAAACGGTAGAAGTAATGTGAACACCGAGATATTTGCAAGACTTCACAGATTCCAGTAGGTTGTTAGAAATTGAGTATGGTGATGGGGACGTGTTCCGAAAAGAAACCTTCATGGATTTGCATTTGTTACTGTTAAGAGTCATTTTCCATAAGTTACACCATTCGGATACAGTACACAGGTCACATTGAAGTAGTGTTGCGTCAGAATCGTTAGTTATTTCACGATAAATTACACAGTCATCGACAAGTAAACTTATTGAGGATGATACACACAGCGGTAAGTCATTTATATAAATAAGGAAAAAAGAGGTTCTAAACGTAAACCTCTCCGTGGACATCCACCTGGTTCGGAATGACAATGCATGAAAGGAAAACTCTAACCAAAAAACGGAACCTTGTGGGACATCAGAGGTAACAGGACTAAGGGAAGAATTAGTTTCATCCGCACAAACATATTGAGATCGATTAGTTAGGAAACATGTAATCCACGACAAAACATAAGGATCAATGTTAAGCTTGCTAAGTTTAAAAAATAAGAATTGATGAGAAACTTTGTCAAAAGCTTTGGCGAAATCAACATACACACAGTCAACCTGGGACCCACGGTCAAGAATGGAAAGTAGGTCATTAGTGAAGGACAAAAGCTGAGTCTCACAAGAAAGAGATTTGCGAAAACCATGTTGTGAGGGTGAAAAGAAAGAATTTGAATCTAAGAAATTAACTAAGTGAGAATAAATAATGTGCTCTAAAAGTTTGCAGGGGGTGCTGGTTAACGAATTGGGTCAGTAATTAAGAGGATTATGTTTGTTACCTGACTTGTGAAGTCGAACCATCTTTCCTTTTTTCCAATCATCCGTAAGACACCAAGGTTGAGTGACTGCTCAAAAATTTTTGTAAGAAAAATTGACATGTAATGTTTAGTGTCCTTAAAAAATTTAGAGGTAATATTGTCAACACCAAATGAGGAAGATACTTTCAAATTATCGATCAACTTTACAATTCCATCATAATCAAAAGCAAGCGGATCCATGGGAAAGAACCCATAATCTGGAAAAATTGAATAATCTAAACCATCATTATCAGTAAACGCCTTGACAAACTTGGAGAACATAATAGCGCTTCACGACAGGGGCGAAGGGTAGGAACGAGACAACACAATGCGCTAACTTCAACTGGTTTAATCACCAGAAAATCAAAGGTATAAATACTCTGCATCATCGCGCCATTCAACCAATCCCAAGCCACGCCACTGATCGCAAGAACTGTATCTCTTTGTCTGCCAAATCGATCGACGCCACGCTGACACATCGATCCCCGTAGTTTCTTATCAGGTCCGCCTCTATAATTTCCCTTACCGTCTTATCTCTATGTTTTCTAATGACAGTGCACAAATACAGCCATTCCGTTAGGCACGTTCATAACACTCCAAAATTGTTTAGGGCTATTAGCTAACATTGAAGGAAGGGTAACATTAAAATAAGTCAGTTTTGCTTCCTTGATGGCTGCCTTATAAGCATTGACAACAGATTTATAAAGGACCCAGCGCTCAGCGAGGCCAGACAACTTTGCAGAGCGGGAAAGGCGTTTTTCCTTATTAGCAAGGCGTTTAAGAGTTACATTAAACCAGGGAGACATGTGGTTAGATACGATATTCCTACACGAAATAACTGAATTAATTAGAGAATTTACTTTGTTTTTAAACATGTTTCAATTAGTCTCCATCGCTCGTTCTGACAACGCAGGCAAAAATTCGTCAAGAAAGCAAGCGATCTCATTATTTATTTCACTGAAATTTGCTTTGCTATAATCGAGAAAGTGTTTGGTAGATTTGTTACCAACATGCGATGAAGCTTGCAGGCTGAAATTCAAAATAGCATAGTCGCTAATGCCCGCTAAAAAGTTATAGAAGAAGCGAGATTAGGGTCAGTTGTAAGAATAAGGTCTAACACATTGGCCGTCGCATCAGTAATCCGAGTAGGCTCAGTGACACTTTGAGAAAAGGAAAAATCAAAACAGAGGCTGATAAAATCCGAGTAATCCGAAGAGCTACTAAATGCAGCGGGAAACGGTCCAGACCAGTTTATCAAGGTAAGATTAAAATCACATAGTAAAAACATGGGTGCAAGGGGGAACCTTGGACAAATCATAATTAAAGCATCATGCAAATCCGAGCAAACATTTGCTCGGGTAGTGATCACTGCTCGTTTGTGTGTGCCCCAGCTGTCAGTCGGCGGTATCAGCAGCAGGGTAAACAATGTCCTAGGTAATAACTCAAATTGCTTATGAAAAGTTTGTAGATACATGCCAGCAGCAGTGCTGCGGAGTTGTCAGTCCAGAGTTGGAATATTCCCGGAATTGTTTTACCCTTCAGCGACTTCAACATGGAATGTCAAAGGATTGGCTGCAGCGCTGGGAGGTTTGGAATAGGAATGGAATTGTGCTCTCGCAGTGAAGTGGGGAATGAAAGGAAGTCGGTTCTTATGCAAGCTGTATCAATACTGCTGATGGCGCAACGCTGGCACAACGTCCTTAATGTAACTTAAAACAGTATCATTGCACTTAAGGTGACGGGTGTCTTTGTTTTCTTACCGGCTCATGTTTCTTTGAGTATAGACACACTCAGCTCACTGAAGTCACGCCAATGCGGTGGCGCTGCTGTCGGTACTGCGCATGCGCAAAAGCTGCACTCCTCCCGAATTTGGTTTGTGCGCACGCCCAGTGCCCACACCTGGAGTGGGCAAAGCGGGCTTTGTTTGTAAACACTCTGTTGGTGTATAAAAGTTCGGTCCACAGTGAAGCAACCAAAACTGAAAATACGGACAAGGACTCGTTCCTGGCGCAGCGAGACGCGACAAAACGGCAGTTGTGACTATGCACGATTACAGCTCCAGTTGTAGGCCGCCACACTCTAAGGAATCATGAGCGCCTTCTCTCCCGCAAAGCCATTGGGAGAGCCAGTCGCTGCAATTTACAGAGGGCGCTCGGCGAATCACGAGGCTGTATGTATGTATATAAAAAGAACAAAAAACTGTCTGCGGTGTTGCGCTAGACACGGAGAAACGTCATGCTCAGCGCCTCAGCGCAGGCAGCTGTTTTAGGCTTAAGCATATCATCAGCCCCGCCATTGGCCGAGCTCCCACCATACATTGCAGCGCTCTTCCTAGTGCTTTGCGGGAGAGCAGACGCTCCAGATGTCTAAAATGCAGGCCGAATCAATGCCACACGCCCTCCTTTTTTTTTTTTTAATGCGGAACGTCTAACTTGTCATGTTTCGACTGAATATGGAGAACATATAGACGCTTTAAACAAGCTCCAAATTATAGCTGCCATTGCTGACCTTCCCTTGTTCTGCCCAGATGCTATGCTACTGAAGTAGGCGTTTACGATTTGGAGGGAACAGCGCAAAAAGGACGTAGGACGAGGTCGAAGAAACACACAGACAGGGCGCTGACTTACAACTGAAAGTTTATTGTTCTGAAGAAAGAGAAATAAACACAAAAAGGAGGAAGGGGAGAGAACAAACAAATCAAACCAATCACATGCGTTAGCCGGAAACATGACCCCCTCCCCAGGTCACGTGACCCCCCACCCCCCGCTGGAGGTCACAAGCCCCCCCGATGTCACGTGACCCCTCCCCCCAAGGACACGTGACTCTCCCCATGGTCACGTGACCCCCCAAATCACGTGACCCCCCCCTCCGAGGTCACATGACCCCCCCCCCCTCAGTACCCTCCCCTATTCCTCCTCAAGAGCTGCGCTCTAATTCGGCGTTACAGAGTTAAACGGCGTGTTGCCATGGGTGATGTTTTGGGCGCGGTTCGTTGTTCGTTGTTCATCTGGAATGTTATATGAAACAGCGACGACGATGGCATGAAGTCGTCTCGATACTGCCCCTGAATGGACTTTTTGAGTGGAACGTGCCGTGGATCAAGTGTGTCGTTGCGGATTTTGGGTTCAACATTGGACTACCCAGAAAGGTTGGTCACGGGGAGACGCAGAGACGTGGCTCGACTTTCTCTCAGTAACTCAGTTTTAGCGATTGAAGTGACCATTTATTCTGACTGCTAGACTTCGGTGTTAAAAGCGCGGCTTCTACAAACTGTTACGTTTCATTTAAGTTTCATCTAAGGGGAACTAATGGATGCTTTTGCTCACGCACGCCTATCGGTTAGTCCCAGTCGAGCGCAGTTAGTCCCCAGCTTTTGCGCACGGTACCTCGCTTGAACCAGATGGTCCTTTCGGAGAGCAACTGGGAGTTCAGAGGCCCAAATGCTGCCGTAGTCTCTTTAGTTGAGGTCAACTTTTTGCTTAGAGTGTAGGCGGAGTTTCCCCATTCCATCTTCTGGGACGACTGAAGCCGCGCAAGCGATTTGCGTGACCTAGTCGGCAACGTGTGAAACTCTAGATCCAGGAGTTGTGGGTTCGAATCTTACCTCTCATAATGTTTTTTTTTTTTTTTTTTGTCAAATTTTTAAGGAAAATTAATTCCTTTTTTAAATTTAAATCATCTGTGAGATGTGGCGAGCCGTAATTCGCTTTACTTATCATGTCTTAATCACTTTCATTACAAGCGTGACGTTATGTTTTACGTGAGCGTTGTGGCGGCGTCGCCGACGGCGACGCCGCTCAAGCCGGCCACGGGCCCCTAAGGGCTGCGCTCTAAAACGTGTTTACTCGTACGTCACTCGACCGGCGTGTTGAAAACGGCGACCTTCTCCCGTCCTTGGAGCTCTGCTCCGTCCGTGTGTTGTGTGTGTGTGTGTGGGGGGGGGGGGGGGGGAAGAGATTTTCTCGTGCTCGCCCTTCCCCCCCCTCCCCCAAATCCCTTCCCCTCATTCTTTCTTCTGTTACTCCCTCACGAGGGGGTTTGGGCAGATGGGGCTGATAGGGTCCGTCGGGAAAGTGGGAAGGGTCTTTATCTGAAAAGAGCCTGTTTTTAGTAAGTTGAAAGTTGAAACACAGCCTTCGTTGAAGGCTGGTCACCGTTTTTTCTCCTTGTGTCGTCTCCGATCATGGCGGGTTCCGGTTTGGATTCGCAGTGCTGAAGCACTGAACTTGATCTGTTCTGAAGTCACAAGTCAAGGGAAGTCGATTAAGGTATGTCGAAGTACTTCTGTTTATGGTGTATTCATTAACTGCGGCTTCAGTAAGTGTTTTATTTTGAGCGCGTTCTCTAGCTTGCAAAGCACGAGCCATGCTCTATTCTTTTTGGCACCATGGTTGCTGATTTTGTTATGCAGCACAGAGACCTCATATTCGTGGATTCTACCGCCCAGCAACTTCGACTTCAGTCATCCTTGAATTCGATGTCTATCTAAGAGGCAATAAAGCTACGTTTAACCTGAACTGCACAATTTCGTTTCGGAGATTTCTGGCTCGGGACCAAATGTAAAGGATAAGCCTTTAGTCCCAGGATTCTAAATTCAAGGGCGCAACGTTTAGACCCAATGGTCCAAGTGCAAGGGCCTAACAGTTGCTCCTCGAGGTGCAATTGAAACGGTGTAACATTTGATCCCATCGGAGGAACTGCGAGAGACTAATGGAGGGGTGGCAACTGTTCATCCCCTTCCCGTTAGTCCCCAAGGGGACTAAGAGTAGTGGCTAAAGTTGAAGCCTGGGCGAGTTGGTACACTCTAAGAAAAAAAGGAGGAGAAAGGTAGCAACAGCGACTTGTTGCGGAGAAGTTGCCCAGAGAAGGGAGGAGTGGAAGTTCAGATGAAAGGAGAAGGACCAGTTGCTCTTTGTTCAGTTGGTGCAGGGGTAAAACATCGCGCTACTGACAAAGTAGTCAAAGGTTCGATCCCCGGGGGAGCGGGTTTTTTTATTTTTATTTTTTAAAGCTTTTTTTTATTTTTATTTACCGAAACACACATAAACAAACCCAGACCGATGAAAGGAAAGTCCTTATTATTCACCGAGACGTTTTCCTCCTTCTCCAGGCAGACGGGAGAAAGCTTTCGACCTCCCGACTCATCTTCTTTCGATTTCGTTTTTCGAGCACATCGCGCACGTTGTTTAATAAATTAATGTTGAGTTGATTGAGCTTCAGCGGCAGCGAAGGCCGCCTGTAATTCTGTCTTCTAGTCCAAACGTGCAGAACATTTCGGTTGTATTGACGTTTTTACCACTAATTTTATCAAACGAGCTAACGAAGCCGCTAGAAACAGCGAAGTTCCGGAGCAGTGCCAGCAGCGCTACATACACTGGGCAAGACGGCCGTCTCCGATTTGCGGGACACACGCGGAACTACAGCAGCCAAACCACGAGGAACTGTGTCGACGTTTTCGACGTTATGGAAATCGCAGGAACTGCGTCCAAGGCAAGCAGGTTTTCCTGCCGGCTGCCTGGGTGCCTTCCGTGCTTAGTTCGGTTCTGTTGTCCCGTACCGAGTGCCAAGCGGCGTTCAACGTGGTTCTGTATTTCTGCGTGTCAGCGACATGGTGATGGCAGTGTTGTGGGTTGTGAACAGAAGACTGGAATTATCGCCGATGTGACCGTGTGTTCGCGTATCAGTGGTGTAACAACAAGATGAGATGACGTAAACTGTCGGGCATTGATGCCGCTGGTCGGGCCGTGATCGGAGGGGCCGGGGTGTCGCAGGATGACATTCCGCTTTACATTAAAGATTTTAAAACCACTTAAGGGATTAGGTGCAGTCGATCGACGTGTGGATAGTCATGTTGCAACGCTGGTCTGAACGGTAAGCTCCTATCGTACAGTGGCCAATGTGACTGTCGGTCCCCGAGAGCGATTGCGCTCTGGGGCAAAGACTGAACAGTACGAAATTATGACGGATAGTACGTATATTTACAATGGAAGTTTAGAAAAAAAAACAGGTAAAATCGAAGAAAAAAAACGCTATCCTTTATTTTACTGTTTCAATATGTTACGGTTCCTGTAGAAATTGCCCTCCAAGTGGCGCGCTGGGATGAGCGCTAGAAGTTTTCGATCTCGCACCGGCGTAGCTCCGTACACTTAACAGTTGCCGCAAGTCGCGGCTTTGACTGCATTCAAGTTGATCGAAAAGCGATTTCTCTGCCCGTGAAGCATCACTTCCAGCTGAGTGAATATCCGCTCTACAAAAATTAATTGAAGACGGCAATTGCAGCTGTGCGCGAACACCACAAATAGAAAAACAAACACTACAATATAAATACTGGCTACGAAGGGCCGTGCGGGAAAACAAACTCATGGCTTGGAACCACATTGGAGCGGCTCGATTTATTGGCTTTCAAATAATTACGGCATGATCGAGCGTTTTCTTTTTAATAAGAGATTCATCCCCTGAGCCATTAAAAATAGTCTCAGCTGTATGACATTTCTGGAAAAAAATGAACATGTTCGGAATATTTTTAATTGCTTAGGGAGTCACCGAAAAATTCCGTACGTTCAAAACGACCAGTATAAAAGACGGAAACGCAGGGGTCGGGAGTAGTGATCGGGGTAGTGTACTGTTGTATTGATGTTTGTATGAGCGATGCCTGTGTATGCGCTCAATATATGTTCACCTGATGCTTGTTGTGTGCGTAACGTGTCTACATGTGTTAGAGATTCCTGAAGGAAAGGAAACGCAATTGTGGCGTAAGAACATAAAAATACTTTTTTGTAAAACATGAACTGGGCGGTACCTAGCGCCACCTAGCTTAGCTACTTGCGATTACTCTGCTTGACCCTGCCATCTGGTGGCAAGCGATTTAACATCCTTTTACGCTACTCGGCTACGCCATAATTTCGTGTTACCGTGCTGAGGTAAGCCAAGAGGTTGCTTCGGATTTGCTTTTTTTTTTAGAGCGCGGCTCTTAGGGGCCCGCTTCCAGCCTGAGCGGCGTCGCTGTCGGCGTCGGCGTAACCGGGGGGGGGGGGGGGGTCACGTGACCCCCCCGAGATTACGTGACCCCCCCTTGAGATCACGTGACCCCCCGA
This sequence comes from Ixodes scapularis, assembly GCF_016920785.2. NCBI lineage: Eukaryota > Metazoa > Arthropoda > Arachnida > Ixodida > Ixodidae > Ixodes > Ixodes scapularis. Next base: position 250,971,747 of record NW_024609835.1, read on the forward strand.
GGTCACGTGACCCCCCTTCGTGGTTACGTCACCCCCCCCCTCCGAGATCACGTGATCCCCCCCGAGGTGACGTGACCCCCCCCCCGAGGTCACGTGACTACCCGCAGGTCACGTGACCCCCCATTACCCTTCCCTACTGCTCCTCAAGAGCTGCGCTCCAATTCGGCGTTACAGGGATTTGGAAACGGCTTTCATTTTTTTTAGAGCGCAGCTCTTAGGGGCCCGTTCCCGGCTTGAGCGGCGTCGGCGTAACCAAGGTCACCCCAAGGTCACGCGACCCCCCAAGGTCATCCCAAGGTCACGTGGCCCCAAGTCACGTGACCCCTCCCCCAGGGTCACGTGACCCCCAAGGTCACGTGACACCCAAAGTTGCGTGTTCCCCGAGGTCACGTGACCCCCCCCCCCCCCCCCCCCGAAGTCACGTGACCCCCCCCTTCCGCCGAGGTCACGTGACCTCCTCAATGACGTCATCGTCACTGATGACGTCACCGGCATCCGCATCGTCATCGTCATCATCACTGATGACGTCATCAGTGACGTCACTGATGACCTCACCGGCATCCGCATCGTCATCGTCATCATCACTGATGACGTCATCAGTTACGTCACTGATGACGTCACCGGCATCCGCATCGTCATCGTCATCATCACGGATTACGTCATCAGTGACGTCACTGATGACGTAACCGAAATCCGCATCGTCATCGTCATCATCGCTGATGACGTCATCGGAGTCCGCATCGTCATCGTCACTGATGACGTCATCAGTGACGTCACTGATGACCTCACCGGCATCCGCATCGTCATCATCACTGATGACGTCATCAGTGACGTCACTGATGACGTCACCGGCATCCGCATCGTCATCGTCATCATCACGGATGACGTCATCAGTGACGTCACTGATGACATCATCGGCATCGTCACGTGACCCCCCAAGGTCACGTGACCCCCAAGGTCACGTGACCCCCCAGGTCACTTCACCCCCCAGTACCCTTCCCTCCTCCTCCTCAAGAGCTGCGCTCTAATTCGGTGTTACAGGGAGTTGTAAACGGCTTTCACTTTTTTGAGAGCGGCTTTTGGTTTTGCGGACGAATGATTTTCACTCCTCCGTGATGTGCGGTTGACGCAACGGTTGACGAAGGAATTGTGGCTCGAGGAATAGCATAGGTTAGACATAAAGTGCGCGAACTGGGTGCCGGTTGTCTCCGTTGAACATCGCAGTGCTGACGATGAGAAGACTGAGTGACTGCATGCTTTCGAAACGTAAGTTTCTTTACCTGCAGGGGTAAAGAAACTTCGGAAATAAATACAGTTCGCGGAAAGCTTGCGTTACGTTGTTATTTGCTGCTCCTCTCGCTTCGTACAATAGACTTAGTGTTCTCGTTAAGCCTTATCGAGCTCGATTTTCTCGATTCGTGGCCGCCATAATGAGATGCAGTCGACGGAGGAACTTTTGCTCCCCTGCTTAAGGGACGAAAGTTTCTCCCTTTCTGAAGGAACATACGTGTCAAGAGCGTTCCTCCCTTTAGGGAGGACTATACTGACCCTTTTTTCTAAGAATGTATGACATTCTTAAAAGGCTAAAACAGCGCAAAAACGACGGACAAGGTAAAGAAGGACACGGACAGCGCTCTGTCCGTGTCCTTCTTTACCTTGTCCGTCGTTTTTTGCGCTGTTTTAACCTTTTAATAGTAGTTGTGGCAACGCGCTTGCTCCCTTCGGGCACTAAGTCGCGCTATCCTTTTTCTTAGAGTGTAGAAGAAACAAACCCTAGGCAATATAGTTTTGGCGGCATCACAGTGAGATCGAAAGAACACACAGATTGGATACGAGTGCTACGATCAGTTGCTCGGCTTGAACTCGCGTCCAGTCAAGTTGTCGACGGACGCTCGCTTGTCGTGCTCGGTTCTAATTCTTGAGTTGCCGCCATCCGAATGTGATGACGTTCCATGGGCGTCGGGATGGACGGTCGGAGGCCTTCATTATTCCGGGTGATGTTGGATAGACCTCTGTCCTACATTCCTAAGATTTGAAAAAAAAAAAAAAAATATGGAATTACCGGAAATTTTGATTCCCCGGAATGGAGTTTGAATAAAATGGAGGTTTTCAGACCTAAACAGCGGACAGGTGTAGTTACATTTCGCGTAACTTCGGCCTTCGATATGTATGTGCTCGCATCTGTTGTTATTCAGATATCCACACGGCATATGCCCAAGCTTTGGTACCCAGAGGTGACCAAAGCCAGAGGTGACCAAAACTTTTTGCTCCGCAATTTACTATAGAGGTGCGGCTAGGTGGTGGAAGCTTGGAATGAAATATCAACGGATGGAAGTTACCTCGTTCAGAAAAGAAAACAACGTTTCAAGCTATTTACAGCGGTATTCGCAGACGACTTTATTACCGTGCTCGCATAATTATATCCAGCGCCAACAGATGTGGAAAGCGTGGAAACGGCGCCGCCGCCGAGGTTAGGGGCTTAGCGGTCCATATGAGGCAACATTTCACAATGCCGGCGCGCGCCTTTTTAATGTGCAATTCTGAAAGTGCGATACTTCATGAAAAAATAAAAAAGAGAATTGAATAGAAAAATATAGATATCTCACGGCACGGAGGTGATCGTAGGTGCCGCATACTCTCGTGTTTCACGTTGCGCCATCTTTCGGCAGCCCATACAGCAACTAAACCCCGACAGTGTTATTTTTTTGTTTTTTTTTATCCCTGCAATTTTATTGCGTTTGAAGCGCCAAAATTACAAAAGGACAATAATGAAGTTGATGAAAACAGGGTGCCCAGTTTTCGTCCCCTTTCTTATTGTCCTTGTATAGTTGGGCGCCTTGAAGGGGATAATCAACCAACTAACCCTAACTGCCATTTTATTAAGATCAGTTTATTCGTTGATATTTTAACTCCATTCTTGTACCCACTAGACACACACCAGTCGTAAATCGCAGCGCGATTCTTTGAGAAAGCGATCTTGTCGGACCGTCTAAATTCGGTTCGAATCGTAGTTGACATGCTGCAGTCGCTCCGACCTGTTTTGTGCCAGCCCATTGCAGCTGCCGTCAGGGTGCACGCCTGGTACGCGCAGTGCGAGCGAGATGAAACCCGTCCCACCAATCCCAATTCATTTAGCGTCAATATTATTTGAAGCACGCGTTTCTTAAACACTGTTGGACACCCATTTTTAGAGCGCAGCTCTTAGGCGCCCGTTTCCGACTTGAGCGGCGTCGGCGTCGCCGTCTGCATAACCGTAAGATCACGTGACCCCCCAGGTCACGTGACCCTCCAGATCACGTGATCCTCCAGGTCACGTCACCCCAGGTCCCGTGACCCCCAGGTCTCGTGACCCTTTCACGTCACATGACCCCCCCCCCCCCCCATGTCACGCGTCACCCCCAGGTCACGGGACCATCCCAGGTCCTGGGGTCACGTGATCTCTGGGGGAGGTGGCCACGTGACCTCGGGAGGATGAGGGGGAGGTGAAGGAGAAGGAGGGGGTGGAGGAGGAGGATGAGGGGAGAAGGATTAGCAGGCAGGATCACGAGGGATGAGGGGGGAGGAAGGGTATACCCACTCCTCCCTCCTCCTCCCTCGTTGTTCCGTTTTTTTTGTATTTTGCGTCAGTTTAGTTTTATTTGTTTGTATTTCCTAATATCCCTGTGCACCAGCAAGGTGTGTGCCTGTGCCGCAAATTTTACATAATAAGGAACAAACTGTGTCGCTTTTATATATTACTCTCGTCGAAGATCTCGCTCTTGCTGATTCGTGCCATATTGAAAAAAAAAAAAAAGAAGTAACGTTTGAAATTTAAGCAGGTTTAGAACGGTGCCCTTTCAACCATACCGGTAACCTGTTCGAAGCTTCGTTTTGAAGTATAACCAAATTGCCCACAGTTTCGATGAAGATGTTCACCGGCCTAGTCAAACCGTGCACAAGTTTGAGCGTAGCGGTATGAGGACCTATTTACACCGCATAGCGGCGTAGCAGGCCAGGTGTGAAACTGTTCATCGGTGTGGTGAAACTGCTCATCGGCCCAGTCAAACAGTTTACAGGTTTGCGCGTAACGGTCTACGGACATTTTCTCAGCGTATGGCGACTGGCGGCCTTATTTGAAGGGAGACATAGAGAAAACAGGCCTGCTCTCGGCAACTCTTGCCAAGCGGCACCGTGGGTGGAACCCGCCTCTGTCGTTGTCGGACATTCAATGCCGGCCGGCTGCAACTTTTGAGATCGTCGAGGTCAGCGTCCCACCGCATGTTGTGCCTGCGCACCGGGGTTATGGCACTCTGGGTCCTGAGACGGTGGATGACGGCCGCTGTCCGGACTTGTTCCTTGCGCCTCTTCTTCCGTCCGATATCAGAAGCATCCAGCAAGCGAGAAGTACGCCGAAGACGCCGGCGCGATGTCATCATGGACGAAACCGTGACTGTGCTCGGGATTTCTCAGCGGCGGCGGGTGCTACTTGCGAGTTCGTGGTTTTCTCTAAACGTGCTTACTGAGACTGTGTTTGTGTCCGTGAGGGGCACCTGCTCGGTTTTATTGGCTGAACTACCGTACATCAGGAATATACCCAACGGCATTGGGAGTACTTTGAAAGATATTTTTCTTTGTGATAAAGAAGTCAGTTGTCCCTGTTTGATGTGATCTCTTTCGTCTACGGCTCCTTGCGCCGGGATTGAACAAACATTGCTTTTTATCACCTTTTTGAGTTATAATATGCATGTAAAACTAAACTTCTGCAAACAATTTTCAATAATGTTTTCAACGGCATATTTGTCGATGGTTCACAGTCATTTGGGCACCTAAAGGGTGGATGGGCTAAAGGGTCTGACGGGTTAAGGGTATAAGGGCTAAAGTGTTTTTCTATGGGGTATCCCTGAAGGGTTTTTATGTAGGGTATTTTTGAAGGGCTTTGAAGGCCTGTGAGGTCCCATAATCTTTCAGGGTTGACGGGCCTTTAGACTAATTTTCACTAGGGACCTCAAATACTCTACTCAAAAAAATACTGTTCTTTAAGTATTATTGAAAGCAATTTGGTATCTTGGAGATACACTTTATTGTGACTGTTTGCTACTTTATCTTAATTACATTGCTCAGTCTCTTGTACTCATTATCTCAAATACGTGTTGTCAATCTTAGTAAAATAACAAAATCGTCGGTGGAACTTTTTACGGGAACAATAATCCGCAGACCCCAGTGCAATGCTGAACCCATCGCAAATTTGAAGCGGAAACGACCAAACAATGAACAGGAAACAAGCGCAGAACCAAGGATGCAGAATCAAAGAGCCAACGAAACAACAAATAAACATAAATAAAAAATAGACATAAAAAACGCAGCATTTTGGGCATTTTATTTATGTTTGACCCTGCTACGGCAAGAACCGCGATAGCCCGACCCTTTCATGAGCATAGCGATTGCAACAAGACTGGAAACAAATTGCGAGCAAGATGAGCTGTTAAATTGCCAACAATGACTCCTCCCAAAGTTGCATCCCTTTATGAAGGGTTTCTGGAGCTTTGTATGAAGAATAAAATAATCGACGACCGCGAGAAGACAGTAGCGCTTCTTTGTGCCCAGCTGTTCCTTTCTTTTTGAAGTTTACTGATCTTAAATACAGTGTTGTACCTGGCTTGAAGAAGGTGCGACAAGTGCCATTCCAAATATATGTCAGCCTTCCTTGTTATATAGCCATTCTTTTGGGTATAATATAATATATTATTAAAGTCACATCCGGAACAGTGCGTCCAAGGTGTTCATTATCAAACAAGCAAACTATGTGACTATCAATCGAGTGACTATAGGTAAAGTGCCTCTTTTTGTTCCTTTTCTAAAAATATATTGTAACGTTGTTGGAAACAATGAGCCGCACGGCACGTGGAGGGACGGCGCCGTGAGGGAAGAAGAAGAGAAAGGACGCTCGTGGCAGGGCGAGCACAAAGAGAGCTCCAAGGCAGAGACGAACAGAAGAGCCGGTGCCGGGGCAGCCATTACAACGGAAGACCCGGACCACACGGCAGCCTTGGCCCTCCTCAGCAGCGACTCACACCTTGAGTATCAATAAAGCTTTTCTGGGTGATAACGCTCCCTGTGTGGCTTCCTCGGGCCGAATGAAACTCGGCCAGATCGAAAGATATTGACAGGCGACTCACAATGTGCACCAGTCATGTATACCCCTTGTGGGTTACACAGAACAGCACTGCTATTTTACTTTTTTTCTGCTGTGGCTTACAAATTAATCATTTTACTATCAGTGAAGTTGATGCAACTTACACGATGCGGAAGTATCTTCAGAAGTAATTCAACTACATTTCGAAATATTTGTACTCTACTCATGATATTTTGCGGGAAAGTAACTTCAGTAGTACTCTAAATACTTCTTGAAGCAGGTATTTAGTAAGTTAACTTAAATATCTTTGTCGATTTTCTTGTCCAACACTGGTATTAATACATATTCGTTTTGCCCAAGAGACCTTTTTCATGCAAGAAAAAGTTATAATAACACTGGTGTGGAGTTTTTACAGTAATTAATACTTTAAATAATTAACTGGTATGAGTATCGTACGCATGGTTACATATATTGCGAACAGCTTTTGTTTTAGATAACAGAAAGTATAAAAGAGAGAGAGGACGAAACACAGGCGAGTACATTATGCATTAGTTGAATGTTCGTGGTGGTCGTATTACCCCATACTAAGAAGCAATAGATGAACTTTTGAGTAAGGAGGGAATTGTATATAAGAGGCATAACCGAAATTGGGATGACATTGCGATGTTTCAACATAATACCTACAAGTTTCGATAGCTCGCGGCATGTCTTTTGTACAGTTTCGTCCTATGATATATAATGATTAAATATAATTCCCAGAACTTTTACGTTTTCTACTCTATCTACACAGCGTGCTCTAAGAGAAAGAGTGAAGGAATACTAACAGTTAGTATTTCGTGATCGGAATAATACGGCTTTGGTTTTACTACAATTTATTTGTAAAGATGTTGAATCTGTCCAAGCATTTTTACATTTCCATAAATGTATTTGCACTAATAATTTGATTAGTATCAGCACTTAAAAAAAACATAGTGGTATCAGCAGCATAGAAGATGAGTCTGACGTTGTCATCATTATTTGGCACGTCATTGATGTAGAGATTAAAAAGTGGTCCCAGTGTGCCTTCTGGCGGTACGGCGGCAGTTTGTGGCCGAAGATTCGATTACCTTTTTATATATTACAACGCACTAGTAGGCGATCACAAAGGTATCTTCTAAGCATATCCAAAGAACACAAATAATACCATGAAGATGAAACTTTCGAAGTAATCTAACATGATTGATGCGGTCAAATGCCTTCGAAAAATCGAAAAATAATCCAAGTGTTAGAAACTTTTTTCAATATTGTTTAAAGTAGGTTACTTTTCTTTTTACAAAGCAAGTTCCGTAGAACAGCGATTCCTAAATTCATATTGACTGGGCGTTAGATTAGTAGATTTTACTCAGAAATTATGTAGCCTGTGCTGAATTATTTTTTCTAGACATTTTGAAAATAAAGGCAGAAATAAACAAATCTATAGTTTCCACGGTTGTTTTTCTTCCCAAATTTATGTAACACAGTTGCCTTTGACACTTGATTTTTTTGTGGAAATATTCTGTTCTCAAGTGATAGATTAGACAGGGAATAATCGACCGGAACACATGTTTGATCAGTTTAGTTTGAAAAACATTTAAATCAAAACTCTTACTTTTTTACATATTGAAAACAGAAAACACTTCATTTTCGTCAGCTGAATACATAAACAGACTATGAGAGACCCTCTGGACATACCTAATGGCAGTGTGCACTGTGTACACATTCCACAGTGTGTACACACTGTGCACTGTGTACAAACTTTGTGTAGAAATTTTTAGGAATCATATGATCCTGAATCTTTTCATCAAAGCAGCTTCTTTTAAGGGGATACCTTTGATTTTTGCTTAAGCTACCCATTCGCTTGTGATTCTTGTTTGATCAATTCATTTAATTTGTTTTTCATGCATTGCTGAAGTACGTGCGTTTGTCTTGTCCTAAATGACAAAATGAAAGCAGGATATTTATGTCGTTAATGCGTAGAAATTTATGGTAAAGAGTAATTTTTATTTAGCCTTTTTTATTTCAGGCGTAACCCAAATTATACGACACCTTGAAGGGAAATTTTGCGATTCATAAGGAAAGCAAAAATTATACATAATCTTATATATTCTAAGGAAACAATTAAACGCTTTGTCGGCAGATACGATAGAGACTACCGCACTCCAGCTTTCAGAATTGATCTGTTGTTGAAAAAAGATCAGGGTTTCTCCTATATTTTTTTTTTAAAGTCTGAGGATCACTTATTTTTATTGAACTGTAGTCTATATTAAAAGAAAGCATGTATGTTGGAAGTTGGTCATTAATAGTTCCCCCGCCCACGCCAGCAACAATGCCTGTTTCTGAAACATTTGTTAAACATAAATCCAGCAATGTCTTACTTCGAAGTGTTACTTAAAGAATAAAATTCCATTATTTGTGGGGAAGCCGCAATCATGACTTTATTGAAACCCCAGCCAAAATAGGCAGTCAATTTATTTTCATGAAAAAAAATTAAAATACCAATCAAAAAGCTCGAAAAAAGAAGGATATATTAACACTCGGCAGGCCATAAACAAAAAAAAAAAAAACACTCTTTGCATGTTGCATAGTTGATATTTCATAGTCGTTTTATTTGTGAAGTCGTTCTTAAGTGTACAACCCAGACTTTCGTTTTCATCTATACATACTCCCACTATTCTTTTATTGGTTCGGTTTGCACTATATATTTCGTAATTATCGAGCCTATGGTTCTGTCTCATCGACTTTTTTATACCAAGTTTCAGTAAGCATAATAACACTAAACAAAGAGTTTAATCCGTAGGAAAATAGGTTGAATGCCTGAAACATTTTCCCTATCGATTGTGCATTTAGGTGAAATAAATAAACTTTCGGTTGGTTTCCGAAAACGATTTTGATTTCACTTTTCAATGAATACATCATGTTATTGACAGTAAAACAAAAAAAAAAGAAAAGACATCCAAAAGAAACCACCAGCAGGAGAAGTACTCACAAGTCACATTTCACAGTTCTTACTTCATGTGCTTGTGCCACATGTTTCTCCTGTTTACTCCATGTTTCTACCAAGCGTATTGGTATTGTTTTGCCTTTGCTCACTCCTTCGTCCAACAAAGCAGTGGTTTGTCTTGTTGTGTTAAGTTTTCCAAGAGATAGGCTCTGTTTTGAGCGTGCTTCAGGTTCGCCCGCTTCTCAAGCCGCATGTCCCGTGTCGCTTGGCTTGAAAAGCGAATGATGATTCCGGGTATCTTATCATGGTGGGAGGAAAGCCGATGCGCACCTATGATTTAGCCTTCTGTAAAATCGGGCACTTCCACTTGCTTTGCTGTTTTATTTATCTTATCCACGAGGTTTTCATTTTCGCCCTTGGGAATTCCATGTATTTCAATGTTTTGTCTGCGGCTCCTGCACTTAAGGTCATAAACTTTGTGCTTCAGCCTGTCAACTTCTGCTCTCGGCTACGTGTTTTCCAAGTGTGTAACCATTTTCCTTGAATTTCTTATTTCCTCATCATGTTCACCCATATACATCAGTACAGCAAACATTTGGGCATCGTTTGCTGACATGTGCTGAAGTGACTGCTACATTGCATCCACTGTTTCTTTTAAGTGAAACAATGCTTCCACTTTAGCGTTCATGGTGACCAGCATAGTGGACACATATGGTTTCTTGTTTTGTTTGCCACTTTGGTCGCCTATTGATTAAGCGTTTTACATGTCTGACAACGCCAAAGTTTACGAGAAGTAACACGTGACTCTTCCGAGATACCAAAACAAGGACCTATATGCAGCAGCATTTTGCAAGAGAAAATATCAGTTTGTAGAAAGCAAAAACTTGCACCAACCAGCAGTGGTTAAAACATTGATTAGGTTCCAGCGTAACCCGCTGCCAGTGCTGCTGACCATTTATAGTTCTCTCAAAGCGTCGTTCTCATGGTGAGCGACCTTCCCCTTGTCGTCTGCGGGAAAATAAAAAAAGCTAGTATGATCAGCATAAATTGCAATGTAAGTATTAGCACTCTGTGCTAATACTTACAATGTCGTTGATATAAATATTAAAAAGCAAAATTCCCAGTATACTCCTGAGGTACTCCAGCAGTTAAAGGTTGTACACTTGAACACTGTTTATTGATGACAACACACTGTTCGCGTCATTGTATGTAGCAAGCTATTAATTCAAGACTTATACCACGGGAGCTATAGAATTCAAGCTTGTTAATGAGAGTGAGATGACTTATGCAGTCGAAGACCCTAGGAAAATCTACAATTATACCCAAGGTAACACACTTGTTTTAAAAGAATTTTAAGTTGATTCATTCTTGGGTTACTAAGTGAAGTTCAGTTGATCGTCCTCTTTGAAAGCCGTATCGTGAGAATGTAAGAAGGGGGAATTTATCGCAGAATGAAGTTATTCTACTGCGTAAGTACTTTCCAAGCACTTAGAGAATACTAGTAAAATTCAAATAGGCCTGTAACTTTATTGGTCGCACTTGTCTTCAATTTTAAAAAGAACGAATATTTCGCAAGTTGCCATTGACGTGGAAACGTACCCTGAGAAACTAAAAGGTTATGATATGTGGGATAACGCGGACGCTAATATATCCAAAACATGTTTGACGGGTTTAATTTGAATGTCGCTATTGTCACAACACTCGCCATTTTGTACTGCGTTAGATGTATGAAAAACCTCGAATTTTTCAGTTGGATAAAAAAAAGGCACTGCTTTCGTTGAGTTCCTAGCTAACTTGTGCAATGTGGGTCATGACTGCGGTGGGTAATGTCAGCAAAATAGTTGTTAAAGTAGTTTGCAGGGTCCTTACCGCAAAACGTTGGACCGATAAGGCGACGCTGAGGTGACGTAGCTGATTTTCGAAGGAAAATGGTACCCGTCCCTGGTGAGGTCACTTAGGCGCTCTAGCCCTAGCGCTGCAGCCAACAAATAAAAAGAGAAGCGCGATGTTTATGTCCGTCACTTGAGTCAGCCACGAAAATAATTGACTCAGAATTTTAACTCGCTTCTCTGTTTTCGCGGTTGTGGTTTTGGTTCGAGCTATCTAGTTTGTTATTCCAGGTACCAATGTTCGTCGTTGCGTCACCCTGTACGTCTTCGCCCGTAGAGCTTCCAAACCCGCCTCCAATCGCCCGAAGTGACACGCTTTGTACCCACTTCAGGAGTCGCGTAAACTGCCGAAAGATTACGACACACCGTAAATGACAACCAATAAGGCCTATGTACAGGATTCACAAAACAAAATACAGGTATTTTTTCTACAAGAATAAATTACGCATTACCGAAAATTCATTCTCCGCCCAAATGTATCGCTAGCGTTTCAAACTGGTGCCAAAGTTTCACTCACAATCGTTATCTTGTTCAAGAGTTATAAGCGATTTGTTTTTAAATATTCAGTGGGAAAAAGGTGGCCGATAGACCTTTTAGAATACACAGAACTCTATGGCGCTAATTACCGAAAACAGGCGAAAATAAACCCCCTTGCGTATTGAAAATTAAAAAAAATCGCTTATAACTTGATTAAGGTAACGATTATTGCTAAAACGTTGGCATCTGGTTCGGAGCTCTAGCGATACATTTGGGCGGAGAATGACAGTTCAGTGATGCACAGGTTATTTTTGTAATAACAAAAAAAAATTAAAAATAGAGCATATAATTTATCTATGTTCTTTCTGGGGGGGGGGGGGGGGGTAGCACCGTTTAGATGTTGTGAGCGTAGCCAACAGTAGCGACGACCTCGCGTGGAACCCAAGATAACTGTGCTAGCTGGACTCGTGAGTTTTCTACTACAAAAAGGAATAAAGGGCACCCAATCAAGAAATAAACTGTAGGTACGACATGATGCAGAGATAACCCATACAGCGTCTATTTGAGCTTGATGTCAAACGAAACCGCAGGCTCAAACAACGTGTGGCGAAAGGCGAGTTCGCCTCAAACGAAACCACGACCGGCTATCGCAGAAGAAATGCTGCTCACTATTCCGAAAATTGAAAAGCGAACGACGAGGGGTAAAAACTGTCCCTCTTGTCTCGAAAACGAGGTCAGCTCTTCATACTGGCAGGCTTCACTTCCAACAAAAAGAAGTGTCCGAGACATCCTTCGCTCAAGCAGGACGCTATGATTGAGCATTGTCCGCCTAGCTGGGCATTGCTAGTGGGTGAGCTCGGATAGCTGGGGGAATCGACGGTGAGGTCGGACCGTTAGGGAATCGCCGGTGTGGTTTCGCGGGTCCATGTCTCTTCTCCTCCTGCCTGAACTCGGGATGCATGCGAATGGCACAAGGAAACCCTTCTGCGCCAAAAACAGCCATTTATTTCGCGTTGGATTGTAAACTAAACTGAATTTTGAATTGCAAAGGAAGATCATAATGTAGAAAACCCGAGACTGTAGTAAAAGCAAGGAAACGGAGTCAAAGAAGAAAGACAGGGGAAAAGAACGTCTCAAACTCAGCTACTGCGTTTATTTCCTCAAAGTCTTATATACCCACAATCTAACCATCGACCACCGACGTCACAAGGTCATCCTTTGTTCTCTATACAATCCTACCCACACTGGTTTTCACCTCCACCATACACGGTGACCTCAATTCCAACTGAAAGTTTAGGACCTCGAACAGAACAACCAGTACAAAAAAAAAAAAAAAAACACACGGAACCATTTTCTTTTTAACCGGAGTGCAATATCTAACCGAGAACCGATAAGACTTCCGACTTAACCCCTGCCCCCAATATGACTAATCCCACGTTCACTTACAACTATTACAAAAAAAAAAAAACTTTTTAGATTTTAAGAAATTTCTTGGAACTACTTCCGAGTTGCATCGAAGCATGGCTGATATAATTGCCGATGAATTTGATACGAACTGTCTCTCTTATCAGCCTCTTAGTGTTGTTACGTTCTCTGTGCAGAATGTCAGTTTGCGACCAATGTCAACAGTTTGCGACCAATGTAATAACTCTATGGCACTTGTAGCGATGGTGCCTGAAATGGTGTACAAAAGGTGTATGGGCGAATTTACGCCCTTCATTCACACGGTGTGAAAGGGGTGTAATGGTGATGCTGTCTGATACACCCATTATTTCATAGCCGTTCATGTTTACTGCTTTGGTGAAACTGTTCCAAAACGTAAGCGTCACCGGAATGCTGGCGAGACTTGAACACACTCTATATTCCTTTCGATTGTAATTTTGCTTTGAATCGTCGCTTGTTTTTACACACCTGCTGCGGAACACATGTTTGGGACTGAAATGTAGCGAAGTTAAACATCGATCACTGATGAAGAAAAATGCGCTAACTAAAGCAATTACACTTTTACAATGTTAAGTAAGTTACATACTATTCGATACGATCCAAATAACCAAAGTTCTCCGTTTTATTTTCCGGCGAAAAGACAAAATGCACGCGCGTTTTCCCATAGGTACGCACAGGAGCACCGTAAAAGTAGACTGGTTGCTGTCTGCTTCACCAGCGACAGTTGAACCTCTAGCGTACATTGTAATAACTCTATGGCTTCGACGGCGTTCAAATTTGTTTTTTGTGTTCATTTTGTGATCTCGCTGTCCGCACCAGAGCATGCGCTTCTACATGAGTGGCAGTTTGATACGCCCAAGGTTGCGCTCCGCAAAGCAAGTTCTGACGAGTCCTATTTCGCGACCTTCCCTGGGCAGTGCAGGTGGAAATACAAAGCAGCGGAGGAAGATTAGCTGATTTGTCCAACCCTCTTTGACCTCGTCTTCTGATAAGCCTTCACACCTTCTTTTGTGCCTTCGTATGGGTGTGAGCGAGTGCGAAGGCCGCTTCTAGCAAATCAGAGGGATGGCGAGAAACACATGAGCGCTCTCCGTAGGACAAAAACGCTTGGACGAAAATTTGTCGCGTGACTCGCTCTGACGCGTGGATGGACTACTGTGGCCGTAGTCTTTGCCGTATGCCAAGTTATGGTGAGTTGTAGGGTCCACGTAAATCCGGTTTCCAAAAAAAAAAGGGGGCGGGGGGCGCCCGTCAGTGTTTTCCTGTTTTTCGTGCGTTGCAGTCGCAGCCGTGCTTTTTCGTCGTGAACGGCCAGAACTTTTCGAAAATGGTCGTTTATTTCGTCGGACTTCATGGAATTATTGTGCTCCGTTTGTTGGACGCGTTTCAACAAAGACCTGCCCATCGGCGGCCGCGAGACTTCCGTTGTATGTGACCGACCGCCTTCAACCTCGACATTGTGTTTGCGTTGTTTTGTGCGGCCCGAATAGGATTACACATCGACACTCTAAGAAAAAATTTGGCCTCAAGGGACTAACGGCAGCATTTGGTCCTCTGAACTCCTAGTTGCTCCCCCAAAGGACCATCTGGTTCAAGCTATGTACCGTGCGCAAAAGCTGGAGGCTAACTGCGCTTGACTGGGACTAACCGATAGGCGTGCTCGAGCAAAAGCAGCCATTAGTCCCCCTCAGACAGGGTGCATCTGTAGGATTTAGTCCCCGAAGGGAAACGGAATGTTCGCAAGAAGGACGGATGCTATTTCGCTTGTGTTGGGGATCGGCGAGACTCAGCCCAGCACGGCTGAAAGTGTTGACAAAACTCGGACGAAACTGGCGAATTCGTTTAATGTGCCACGAACGTTCAGACATTACATGGTAGAGCTTCACGCGTTGTGTGAATGCGAGTTAACGAATGTGTTGACTCGACTTCACCGAACTATCTCGTCAAAAATGATTGGTTGACATTTCACAAGTCCCATTCACGTAATTTACCTTCGCGCAAAAAATGAGCATTTATCCAAACGCAACACCTCCAAATACTAACACTTTTTTTTTCTTAAATAAAACTTAACAGTTTGTAGAAGCCGCGCTTTCAACACCGGAGTCTCGCAGTCAGAATAAAAGGTCACTTCAATCGCTAAAACTGAGTTACTGAGAACAAGTCGAGCCTCGTCTCTGCGTCTCCCCGTGACCAACCTTTCTGGGTAGTCCAATGTCGAACTCAAAATCCGCAACGACACACTTGATGCACAGCACGTTCCACTCAAAAAGCACATTCAGGGGCAGTATCCAGACGCTTTCATGCCATCGTCGTCGCTGTTTCAGGTAACATTCCAGATGAACAACGAAGAACGAACCACGCCCGTAACGTCACCCATGGCAACCCCCTACTAATACAAAACAAAAATGCGAACTAAAAAAAAAAAGCCAGAAAGAACGTGTTTGCTGTACTTTACTCGACCGGCGTGTTGAAAATGGTGACCTTCTCTCGGTCCTTGGAGCACTGCTGGCTGTGTCCCTATGTCGTGTTTAGTGGGAGGGGGAAAAGAGTTTTACTTATGCGCGCCCTTTCCCTCCTCCCAAACCCCTACCCCGCATTCTTTCTTCTGCTTCTCGGTAACGCGGAGGGTTGGGCAGATAGGGTTCGTCGGGAAATGGGAAGGGTCTTTATTTGAAAAGAACCTGCTTTTAGTAAGTTCAAAGTTGACATACAGACATCGTCGGAGGCTGGTCGCCACCTTTTCTCCTTGTGTCGTCTCCGAACATTGCGGGATCCGGTTTGGATTCGCGTTGCTGAAGCACTGCACTTGATCTGTTCTGAAGTCAGAAGTCAAGGGAACTCGATTAAGGTATGTCGAAGTACTCCTGTTTATGGTATATTCATTAACTGCGGCTTCAGAAAGCGTTTTCTTTTGAGCGCGTTCTCTAGCTTGCAAAGCGCGCGCCATGCTCCATTCTTTTCGGCACCATGGTTGCTGAGTTTGTTATGCAGCACAGAGACCTCATATTCAATAATATCGAGCGAAACGCCAGTTCTACCGATGGCTTATTTTGTGTGTGTGTGTGTGTGCGTTTTGCAGACCCTGGCAGGATCGCTTGACCATAAAGGCCTGTCCACAAGCATAGCGCTGACTTTGCGCTAAGCGCGTGATGACGGGAGCGGTCACCAGGTTTGTATAGCGCTGTCAAAACTTGCTCATGGCAGGCGAAAAGTAGCTCACGACACGTGAGCAGCGCAACATCAGCGCTTCGGTGCGTGTGAGAACTGGCCTTAATTGAGACATTTATTCGATTGTACACTAGACTACCGCGTTGATGGCGGGATCTCGTGCCGTCACTTTGAAGCATAGTTCGAGCTCGCACACGGTGGGTCTGTAGCGTCTGTAGTTCGCAGCGAACGGTCTACTTAAAAATCGAATATTGCGCTGGTCTGCTGCCAACAGATCGCAGGTTGGATGTGAAGCATTGTAGCACTTACGCAGCCTATTTGTTATTTTATTATGCGTGCGTTATATCTCATACTTTTGTCGAGCGATTGGGTATTTCACGCTGCTCTGTTACTAATAATCAAAATTCCTCGCAAACAGACAAGAAGCTGCCGGTGCCCCAATAAACGGTGTTTGGACCACGACCGGTTCGGACAGACGTCCCAGTATCCAAGCCATCGTCGACGCAAGTGCACTCTTCGGAATTTAGCCTTATCGTGGATTCTACCGCCCAGGAACTTCGACTTCAGTCATCCTTGAATGCGATGTGTATATACGAGCAATAAAGCTACGTTTAACCTGAACTGCAGAATTTCGTTTCGGAGATTTGTGGCTCGGGACCAAATGTAAAGGATAAACCTTTAGTCCCAGGGATCTAAATTCAAGGGCGCAACGTTTAGACCCGGGAATTCAAGTGCAAGAGCCTAACAGTTGGTCCTCGGGGTTCATTTGAAACGGTGTAACAGTTAGTCCCAGGGGACCACGTGCAAGGCCCTAACAGTTCGACCTTGGGGCTCAATTGAAACGGTGTAACAGTTGGTCCCAGGGGACCAAGTGCAAGGGTTTAACAGTCAGTCTGTTGCAATTGCAAAGGCGCAACATTTGATCCAATCGGAGGAACTGCGAGGGACTAATGGAGCGGTGCAACCGTTACTCCTCTTCCCGTTAGTCCCCGAGGGGACTAATGGTTGTGGCAACGCACTTGTTCCCCTCAGGGACTAAGTCGCGCTCCTTTTTTTCTTAGAGTGTATCACGACAGATACCTGCTCATCGGCGACCGCGAGACTTCCGTTGAATGTGAGTGACCGCCTTCATCCTCGACACTGTATTTTTGGATTGTTCTGTACTGCCGAATCGGATTATGCATCTATTACGGATTATATGAGATCGCTCTTTTATTCGTAAGTACTCTGCAAGC
Source organism: Ixodes scapularis (assembly GCF_016920785.2). NCBI lineage: Eukaryota > Metazoa > Arthropoda > Arachnida > Ixodida > Ixodidae > Ixodes > Ixodes scapularis. The sequence goes on from NW_024609835.1 coordinate 250,989,030, forward strand.
ATGCTTCTGATACTAGTCCCTCTTCCGTCTCAATAGCCCATTTTACTGTTTAGAAGCATGAACTGTCGCTTGCGCCCCAACAACTCCCGGTCGTTCCGTCTTTGCAAGCCTGTTAGTTTTGCTTACGTCATCAGTGCTAGAAAGCATAAATGCCGCAAGAAAAGAAAAGTTGGAGATTCAACTAGGGCCTCCGGTTGTACGAGGTTATGAAACTATATCCGGTTGGAATGTTCGTGTCCTTACACACACGGACAGCCACTGGCTCAGAACTGTCTGGGTCGTGGTGAAATTCTGAGGATAAAAAGGAACAAAGGTAAAAAACACAGGCGAGCTGGTGAATGGTATCCATAATAAACCTGAGACGAAGGAAAAATAAAAAAACGGACAGTACAACGAAGTCTCTAACACAGCTTGAAAATTTATTTAACAACCATCGTCTTATATACACGTCACCGACCTCCAAAACAATTCAAAAGACCTCCTCGCCCACTTTACACAGTACCCTCACCCTCAACATAAACCGAACAACGCACACAAAGCAAACACGCCCAAAACACAAAGGGACGCTAACTCGAAAAGGGAAAGCAGGAACTTCCGCACTTGACAAGGTCAGACCGAACCAAATATCACTTATAAACTCTTTTGTTCCCCTATCAAAAAACAAACAAAATTGCCCAAAAAAAAGAGAAGAACCCGAACCACGAAACAAGTGACCCAGCACTTAACAAAAAAAAAATTATAAACCTAGAAACTTTTTTGTTCCCTTATCAAGAGCTAATGAAGGTTGACTAATACAGTTTCCGAAGCTTAAAATACGTAAAGTTTCCTTTAACACTCTCGTATGGCTATTTTTTTCTCTATGTACGACTTCTGTACCCTCCGACTCTGGTACACAGTTGTTACTTCTGTACCCTCCCACAGAGTGGGAGGGTACAGAAGTCGTACATAGAGAAAAAAATAGCCATACGAGAGTGTTAAAGGAAACGTTACGTATTTTAAGCTTCGGAAACTGTATTAGTCAACCTTCATTAGCTCTTGATAAGGGAACAAAAAAGTTTCTAGGTTTATAATTTTTTTTTTTTTTTTTGTTAAGTGCTGGGTCACTTGTTTCGTGGTTCGGGTTCTTCTCTTTTTTTGGGGCAATTTTGTTTGTTTTTTGATAGGGGAACAAAAGAGTTTATAAGTGATGTTTGGTTCGGTCTGACCTTGTCAAGTGCGGAAGTTCCTGCTTTCCCTTTTCGAGTTAGCGTCCCTTTGTGTTTTGGGCGTGTTTGCTTTGTGTGCGTTGTTCGGTTTATGTTGAGGGTGAGGGTACTGTGTAAAGTGGGCGAGGAGGTCTTTTGAATTGTTTTGGAGGTCGGTGACGTGTATATAAGACGATGGTTGTTAAATAAATTTTCAAGCTGTGTTAGAGACTTCGTTGTACTGTCCGTTTTTTTATTTTCCCTTCGTCTCAGGTTTATTATGGATAAAAAGGAACCATTTCTTTCATTCTTGCCTTCGCCAAGTTTGATGACGTGCGTGTGACCGCAGCTTTGCCCTTTGGCAAGCTTGTAACTGTGCGCACTTGCCCGGATAAGCAGCGACATGGTTACACCAGATGACCTGCTTGCAATCGTCTATAGAGAATTTAGTATAACCTGGTAGAACCTTGATTAAAAAATAGAAAGTGAATTAAGGATGTTTAGACTGGTTTGCAGTCATTTCTTCATGCACTCTTTTGCTTTCCTTTCTGGTGTTGGTACACCCAATTTAGAGGGCGTACTGCGCAGTCATAACTCTCTAATAAAAAGGTGTACAGTGGAATCACACCGTAATTTAAGGGTGTTCGGAATTACGCCCCCCCCTTTAGGGATGTTGAAAATAACGCCCTGTGCTTAGGGAGTTTGGCTACACCAGCAAGGGTGTTAGTTATAGGACAAGCCATTGACACCCTCAAGGGCGTCATAATGTTTAGTGTGTTGGAAGCGCTTTGTGCTCTCTCCCTTTTCTACTTTTTCTTGTCGTGTTTTGCAATCTAATCCATAACTCCGAAGCTTTTGGCGAATAAGGGCCAAGATACCCAAACTCTTTACACGGAAGGTAAAATTTGAATCTACTTTGGCTTCTTTGGGCTTCCAATTCCTCAAACACAAGACGAATGCCAAATTTTGCCCAGAGATCTTTGGAACCTGTGTTCTTTTATTCAAAACCCTCTAAGTAATCTGGATACAACGACTGCGTTGCCGCAAATCTCAGAAAATATAATGACTTAAAACCCTTGCAAGCAAAGTGATACATGGTGTTTTCGTTAGACATAAGGGATTTATACTACTCGCTTGAACGCAGGATTTTATTGCTAGGCTTGGCAGTTCTTTACTTTATATTTAGTCAGTCGGTTATACCGGTCTCAGACTTTCATAGAATCCTAGAGCTGTACCTAAACTCAACAGTGGCGCAGTATAAGAATCACAAATTTATCCAACGAGACGTGTGAACTAGATCAGCGGTATGCCCGGATCTTTTCAAGCAATTCATATCTGGTTTCTATTTACAGGTCTTTAGATCGAAGACGATTGGTAAACTAAAAGTACTGTTGAAGTAGTACGTTGGCGATAAATCGGTGTGTTCTACATACATGTCTGGCGGAATTTCAAGAAAAATAATTCTTATCCTTGGAAGAGCCAGAGGACGGTTACATACAATATATGGACCACCAACTCAAACTGTCTCTACCGAAAAACACAGATAACCTTTTACTGTCTGGATAACTTAACTGGAAATATGTTTCCGAAAATCTAAAATCGAGATTGGAGAAAAAGGAATAGTTTCGAAAAACCTGAAATCCAGACTGATCTCCAATTCCATAATTCAGATAACGAAAACTTATACTGCGTTTTTTGGTAGTGGTATTAAGGCCTATGTTGGCAGTATGGCAAATCCGTGACAAAACTACTTCTTCCTTTTAAAAGCTTCCACTCATAGATGTAAAAATATGGTTCGTTCTTAATATAATTATTGCAGCATTGCGAAACGCTTGTGCTAATTCAATTAGTTCATCTCTGTATCGTTTTATGGAAGGTCTAGAAATGCAGGATATCCATCGGGGAAATATTTTTAGAAGCTTGTTGTGTCTGGTATTTCCAAAACAGTCTATTCAGGAAAGTACTAAACATTTTATGCGGGTAGTGCTTCCCTGCATTTACAGAATTTCCCCCAACATCAAAGGGCTGGTCAGAAGATTTAATGTTGGCACTGCCTCTTGCACGGATGATAGGCTGGGGCGCATGACTTTCCTTCCATCAACAAGTACAGGTTGTATGAAAACTCATAAAAAAGATGTAGAATGTATATCAGGGGTAGTATATAAAGCACCGTTAGATTTGCTTTTTGTTATATTCTCCAACCTAAATGTTCCATAAATGAGCGCTTGACCAAACTCACAAGATGTATAAAAATAAGGACCCTTATTCAAATATATCAATGCATCTAACTGAACGTAAAAAAAGTGTGTGAAACTCTGGAGTTTAAAGGCCGCTGTACAAACGGGACGTTCTGCAGGGAAGAACCTTCTCTCCCGAAGCTGGAGACGGGAAGGGAAAAAGCCGGCGTTGGGTGGAAAGGGCGTCTAGAGAATGCGATTAGCCTCGGGGCGAGCCATCCTCTCGAGAAGGAGTGGGGACGGAACAAAGCTGCCGTGGGGGTTCCGGCTACCAGGTGGAAGATAAAGGCCCGTTCACACTCTTGCGACCGACTTCGACCGAGTGCGCTAAAACTTCTTGAAACCTCTTAAGGCCGGTTCACACTCTTGCGACCGAGTTAGACCGAGAGAGACGAGACCGGTTTTTAAGCCTCTTGCGACTTCTTAGGACCAGCTCCGCTTCATCGCATTCTGTCCCAAGAAGTCGCAAAAGGCTTAAAAACCGGTCTGGTCTCTCTCGGTCGAAGTCGGTCGCAAGAGTGTGAATGGGCCTTAAGCTTGTCAAACGGCGACCTCGGATGCGAGGACGGGCACGTCAGAGAATTTGAAAATAGCTGCTTGATTAGCCGGACGACCCAGTGCGGTCTACTGGCTCTAGAAGGTGACTCGGGTGAAGAAAACTCGTTTTGCTCCAAAACTCTAACAGCATTCTGGAACGTGAACTCTTGCCACAAATAAAAATAACACATTCATGAAAAACTACGAAGGCACCTAAGCTTTCTCCTATGATGTGAGAATGCGTGTGTATTACAGGCAGAGTTATGTCGGCGCAACTTGCAATAAAGAAAGAAAAAAAAAAGTTATGTTGGCGCAACTAGGCGCAACGAATAGCGCGCTAGTTTCACGCCTAGCTTCGAAACCGGGCTGGGGATGTTTTTTTTTTTTTTTTCTCATGGTCTTTTTTTTTATTTCGTTTATATTTTTTGTTGGGTCACGTGTAAACAAAAATCACATGAACAGAACTTTTTTGGCCACGTCACCAGAGATTTTTTTTTCTCATTTCTCCTTTTCTTCTGTCTTTTTTTTTTTCCTTTTTTTTCGGCTTACGCTCCCTTTTGCAAAACTCTTTGCACCTATTTCGCGTTACTTTGGCGTTAGCCAAATCATTTTATTGATGGCAGGGAATTCTGCCGCACTTATCTTATGTTACTATTACCAATCCTGGCTGCAATACGCATAGAGAATTTCGTCCGGCAACCAGTTTAGGAATGACGAGGCCAAATTTGTGTTATATTTTTTTGAGGTATAAGCATAATTTCGGCCTCGTTATCCGTCGGTCTCTATGATTGGCTCTTCAAGTATCTTTTGGGAAGGCAGACGACTGGCATTTTTAGAGTGCACGTGTGTCGACCAGAGTGAACATTGCTGAAGCGCCTCCAGTGTGATTTTGGCCGTAAATAACTGGAGGCCCCGGGCAAAACGCAATGTAGAAAAGTATCTGCCTTTCTGGTTTCATAGAGAGCTATGAAAGGGACGAATCCCAGCCGAGTCAAACTACCGGCTTGCAAACGCAATCGTGTTGACAATAGCTCCAAGGAGTTTGTATGACTCTCTCTGGCGGTTTGCAGAGGGTAAAGGCACGGAGGTAATATATGCTTTCACCTAGTCACCTCGCAAACGGTTGGGTATTGGCTGTAGAGATCCATTTCGCTTTGTTTTATTACCGGGATTATAGTTTGATTTTTGTGTTCCTAATTTCACAGACAGAACGAAATCGCTTTTCTCGTGTGGCGTCACGGCGGTGAGACAGAAATCAATCAGTGTACCGGAATTCGACGCTTGTGCTCGTTCTATAGCGCTTCTAAAAACCGTGCGATCACGGCTGTGCAACGTCAACAATGCATAAGCTGCAGTTACTTGTACTCGTATTGCATCGTGAGGGAACGACTATGACTGGGTAAACAGGAATGCGGAGATGGGTGCGTGTGATTTGTTGAAGTTCGAATCAACCAATCAAGCTTCAACGAATGCGATAGTATTGCATTCACTCAACCAGCTATATGAGTTTTCAGACGGTATATACCTTCCAAGTATGCGATTCGTGTTCTGCCAGTGGTACCTCAGCTAAATTAAAAAGCAAAGTCCACGTTGAAAAAAAAAAAAAGTTTACGGTGACTCGAGCCACTCCCGCGCCGAATCATGTTTCACGTAAGCGTAATCTTGGGGTTGATGCACGACGAGGGGTCTTCAATCATAAAAATAGTTTAAGATTATTGGCAACGCTACAAATTTGAAAGCCAAGCAGTGAAGGCAACGGTGTCCTTATAAATATTATATACATTTTATTTTACACTGTTTGAATACGCTTCCGTCGTTATGTTCTTGAATTATATGCTAGCTTGTGGCGGACAGGGAAATCTTTCAGGACCATTATGATAGGACCTACAATAAACCTGCCGCGCTTCGAAAAATGTTAGTCTTAGGGTGCCTTCATGTGCGCTTCGCATACAGTGATGCCAACTGCCTATTTCCCTTTCCCCCACCGCCATTTTGTTCCTCATTATTTCCCCGTGCGTTTCCCGTGCGCCGGAAAGTGTCCTTTGTGTCCATCGGTCCCCCCATCCGAGGGGGAAATGCTAATCCTCCCTCCGTGGGTTCCACAACGCTGCTCCGAACTTCTGAGATAAGGTGCTTGTTTCCGGGAGGGTTATAAGCCCCACGGAATATCGCCGAAACCAAAATGGCTGCTGGTTTGTTGGCGAGTGGTATTACAAAGGGTGGCACCACCCTAGCAAAGCGCACATGAAGGCTCCCTAGTTAGTCTAATGCATACAAGCTTTTTCAAGGCGGACGGAGCGTTGCGCATCCGGCAAAGCGCATGTGGTCGCTGCCCGCGGTGTTTTTTTTTTCGAGCAGCGAGTAATTTTAGTCAAGCAGCAGGCCCCCTTTACGGCGGGTTAGGGCGGATTAGCGGAGGCGTCTCCTACTCTACTCTCCGTGTTGTCCCCTCGGGGGAGGGCGGTAAACAGGTCGGGGAGGGCGGTGAAGGAAGGAAAGGAGGGCAGGAGAGGAGGAAACGCAGAAAAAGTGGAAAGCGCGAACTGTACGGCGGCCTTTAAGCACAATAGAGTTGCGCGAAAAAAAATGGTTGAAGACGCTTAGATTATACCCTATATATAGGTATTTATTTCGGTTCAGAAGAACCGTGGCTCCGCACAAAGGCATGTCGCTCATACCGTGAAGGCCTGCAGCGCCGCGTCCAACAATGATGAAGTGGCGTTGAGCAGATGAATTAAAAAGAAATATATTGTGAGGGTGATTTAAATGAACCTTGTGGACGAGGGCGAGGGGTTGGTGTTGCGGCTGAAGAGGGTGAAATGTGTTAAGCCTAGAACCAGTCTTCCCGACGGTGGTCTTCGCCGGGCCGCCATGGGCTGCTCACTTGTAGCAGGCCGGTCCCGAGCGCCAGGCGAAGGCTCTCTGGGTGCCCTGATTACAGACGATCCGACGAATTCCCAGTGACGCAGGAAGTTCAGCACCTTCAGGATGGGGCTTCAGGGGTTGGTGCGGGTGTTTACCGGGCGGCGGTCTTCGCGATGTTGCCCTTGAAGTCTCCCAGATTGAGGTCGAGCTTGTACCCGAGCAGCTTGAGCACCTTGGCGATCGAAGACATGGTGTGTGCCACTGGTCCGGCTGACTCTCTTGCATTAACAATACATAATAAACGAAAACGTTGTTAACAAACATTCGTTTTATTTGTACCTTCAACTGCGAAGGTTTGTTGGGCTTTTAAATGGCCGTGCCGTAGATTCATTGCTAGCTGTCTTCTAAGATGCCAGAAGGACGTGTTATTCTGTCGTCTGACTCGTGCAGAAAGTGAATGGAAAAGTTCAGTTAGCGACGGTTCGGTGAGAAGTGAGTTGGTGGGTGTCGCGGTAATCTTCTGTGTCCTAAATCTTTAACCATTTTGGTTTATCAGTTCTGGAAAGGGGGGGGGGGGGTGGTGCTTTCGTTCTGCCTCTCTGTGTTTGTTCTTGCTACGGTGCCCATTTAAAAACAAATTTTGGAAAAAAAATCAGTTGTCTATGAGACCTACCAGTATTTGTTTCTTTTGTACCTGCAGCCTTGAGCTTTTTATCATGTTCAGTAAATGTTTCGTGAAGCTATCACAAAAGAAGTTCCCTCTTTGACCTCGCGAATAGTTTCTGACAGTTATCATTGAATGTTCACGAAGGCCTTCATGTTTCTAGAAAAAATGGGAAAGCCATAGAGCGCCACGGGCGGTCTTCCTGATGAATGTAGTCTTCTTATTGCTTTCCTTGTGAGCCGCAAATTGTGTGACCGAACATTGTCACGCTGCAGGAGCAGTGCCGGATTTTCTGTGAAATGTTCTAAGCCTCTGTATTAACGTTTGCGGCGTCAATATATTACAATTTATGTAGGTTTTTATCCCATCTTACAGAAATTAACACGAATAACGATCTGGGTAATAAAGAATCTGTTTCCTAAACTTTTCAGGGAAAAGCCTGTGATTACAATTCATTAGTCACAGGTCACGTTCACATCTATAGGGCCAAACGACGGAAATGGTTCACATCAACACACTCATCATAAATTGCTTGCGCTATTTCGTCAATTTTTACTTGAAGAGAACTTATACTGTCAAGAAGTCAGTGACAGTACGGTGATAAAATCGGAATAACTAGAGTCCTGCAATTTTTGCATTTGTCACCTAATTGTTATTAGAAAATGAGGTGCAAGAGCAAAAAAACACAGATTTCCCATCTTGCGACTGCTCAGTTCTACAATCTGATCGCTTCTTATCAAGATGGAAGCATGTACACATCTATTTCTATCTTAGAACCAGGTCATTTATGGCGTGTTCATAACATTTGTGTTTCTGTCGTTTATTCTTCAATATTATAACAAGGTTTTCGTCGTAATTACGCATCAGCAAGACAAACCGCGATTGCTTCATCTCTCGGCCTCCTACCGCACTTCATGTAATCATGAAATTAACGCGAACGCCCGGGGTGCTTCAAGACAAGAGTCATCTCGCTGGCTTCCTTTCCTGTAATTGCAGCTAGTCCCCAACAGACAACGGCAAGACATTTTTTGTTTGCACACCCAGACTGGTGCAAAATGAATCCTGTGTCTCTCGGGTTGGGCAAAGACGTTGCAACCGAGCTCAGCAACGACCATGAAGGACTTTTTCAAGGCCGTTCCGAAATCTACACTACACCGGCACAGAAGAGTGCAAAGGGGCGGAGCACAGCCCTAATGGGGTCACCTGCAATGAAACGCGGGCGTGCATTCTTTCCATTCGTGCTCAAGTCTAGCAGGGGAACGGGGTTCATTACAGCGTTTGCACGGCAGTGACGCCATTTTGTGGACCAGTCAATGATGTCATGCTTCCTCGTGAGGTCACTTTGGAATGACCATGCATCTTGGAACGCAAGGTCTATGCAATAGCCGTCCCATTTTTGTAGGTTCGAATGCGTTTTTATTTCTCTGACCTCGACATGACTGTTACCTTCCCTGCTGAAATATCGGTTTTCGGCCTGTTTCGTCTATCTGATAACTTTTTCTTACTTTAAGACAATAGAACAACAGGTGGGACTTGAGGGATGTAAACGTTTGCAACCAATATTACCTGGGGGACGTAATTGATATTAGTGAAATTGTCTTGTTCTTCTCAACTGTTTACACGTCAACTCATAGAATATGTGAAAAATTCCCCAAAAGTTGCGCAAGTAATTATGAGATCGTTATTTATGCTCTCCCTTGGCCCTGCACCCCAACCAAAATCCAGATTAAATATTTTTTCACTTACCGGATCGAAATCTACACCGTAATTTAATATTTCGCGTTGAACCAGAACCGGAACGAGACTGCAACCTGAAGTGGCGGTTAATGGTTCGTTCAAAGTGGTTTGGCGTATGAGAATGCGAGCCACGTCCGTTTGTTCGAGGGGTGTGAGCGGTGCAGCATTTTCATGATGAACGGCAGCGACGCGAATATGATTCACGAATAATAAAACAAAGAAATATATTTAGGGTTTATGTGCGGCAGAACTTGTCGCCAAGTCGTGTGCGTAGGTACACCTCTAACGGGCCCTTCCAGAAGGCGAAACAGCTAGACTTTGTTCATTTGCTTCGTTGCTGCTAAACAATACTTCTTAAAGGGGTACTCCGCCGTTTTCTTCATAGTCCCCGATTTGCCTAAAAACTTGCTAAAAACACCAACAAACATCGCTGAACTAGTAACCCAAATATTTGGACAAAATAGCTTTTTTTCGCGAAGTTACAGAATTTACAATTTTGGTCCTCAACGTGTTTTCCAAAGTAAAAAGCCCTACTGGCAACATTGAAAAAGTGACGTCATGAGTGTGCAGGGGTTCACTCTTTGGTCTGTAGACTTTGTTTTCAACTGATTACAAGCAGTTTTATGGTGTCAAATGAATGCTTTGGAAAGTCGCTTCAGCTCCCGCGCAGCAGCGCGATACATATGCTCGGCATAGTTCCTTTTTAGACTGCCCGCTCGAACAGCAAGCCGGCACATTCGTGACGTCACGGCAATGAAAAGCGCGGGTATATTCGAAGCTTCGTTTTGGCGTCATTTTCATTTGCCGATTCACAATAACTATTCTGAATTTCGCGATACAAAATAACATATTAGAAAGAGTAAAGGACGGCGATTTCAAAAATATAGTCAGTTGGGGTTGCTCAAAAAGTCGCCGGAGTTCCCCTTTAAGGAACGCCGAGACAAATATAAAAACCCATATAAGAAAACAAAATTTACGGTCTGTCTGCGTGTGTCGGTCGGTGTGGACTCCAAGAGGCGGCGCAGAGAAGACTAGAAAGGGTACGTAGAGCCACGAGGGGCGCATGACAAAGGCACGGGGCGCCTGACCACAGGTGGCGCGGTATACTCCGTTTCACCTGACGATGGACTGCAAAGGTGCTAAAGCCATCGAAGCAAATCCAACGCCATGTCCCGTGACCTTTGAGAGGGGCGCAGCGGGGCACGAGGCGCCTTGTCACGACTGTCACAGCGTTGAATTGGCTGGCAAGGCTCGTAGCGTCCACTTTGGTCAATCGTAAGGTGATACAAAGTGTAGCGCAAAACGCTGCTTGAGGAACATTTTTTTTTCCTCAAACGCAGCGTGTCGTCGATTTCTAGTTCTCTTTTTGTGTTGTTTTAATGAGTTTTGCTTTTACTTCCATTCGCTCTCTTTCTTTTCTTGAGCGCAATCACTCGGACACTAAAAACGGGTAGTTTGAAAGAACGATCGGTGCTAGTTGATAGACCTCGCACGTAAGTACTGTTCTTTCATTATATTTTTGGGCACCTGCTTAACCGTGTAATTTGAAAAAAAAAAATATGTTTATGGTAGAACGTCATGTTAACCGAACAACGTAAACCATATATCTATTCTGCTGTCCCCGCTTCCGCAGCCCGGCTTCTGATGAGTAGTTTTATTTCGTTTCATTTATTTCGCTAAGGAGAATCGGAAGTTCGTAACAAATCGAAGACCCGTTACTTTTGGCCTGCAAACACCTACTTCAAATTGCAAAATAAAAAAAAAAAAAAGAATAACAAAAGAAAACACGCGCAGACAATAGCAGCAAGTTATTAATAATTAGGGATTCCCGAGCGCGATGCGAACATGTAAAGTGAACATTGTAAAACCCAACGAGGTAGAGGGGCTTAGAGCGATAAACCGGGGTTCCGGTCTGCACTCGAAAGTGACCCCCATAAGGCGGCTGCCATTGTACGCAAATTTGACCACACGTCACATGACCAAACCAAATACGTGACGTCACAGGAAAGATGGCAGCGCCCGTGCAGCGGCTGGCCCCAGCTGGGCCGGAGCTTGTCGGATTTTTTGTTGGTTGTCGTTCGTCTCGGCGAGTTAATTTCAGACGCGGAAGCCGTCACATGAGGCCGGTCGAGTTCAGAGTGCAGCGTGGTGTTTGACGTAGGTATAACGTGAAAACACGGAGGAACGGTGTGCATTTCGCTGGTGACCGACCGGGATATTGCCACGGAAGAGACAATCTGACCTACGTTGCTCGGTCCTCGGATTGATTCGGATACCGCTAGGATAAAATTTAAGGCGACGTTTCTGTGCTCTCGTTGATCATCGGAATCTTCGAGGTTTGCAGTGAAGCGTGTGCAATATATTTGGATACACAGTTTAGCGACGGAAATTGCGTGAGTCGTGCTTGGCGGTGTGCAATCGCGGTACAGCTTCGATCAAATGACCGAGGGCTTACTTCGGTTGTGCGGCGCACCGGAAGGCTGCCTTCAAGCTGGTAGTTCCTGTGCCATGCTTTAGGTGATGCTGTGCTGCTTCCGAAATTGTTCCGGCGTAGACGTGCACTTTCACGGAGCACAGGTGTTGCAGTTGGTATTGATCCCGCTGGTCTGTCGCACGTTTCGTCAATACAAACGTTTCATCCACACTCGTTACGCGAATTGCAAGCTGTCCGGACATTTCATCGAGCGTGTTACGTACCCAGCTCACGCCGCTTTGTGGCAACAGTCTGCAGTGGCTCATTACCAGAAAAGTGGTCCCACATCCATTTCAGTTCAGTTCGTCCACGGCACTCGCCAAACCCCGGAGGAGAGGATTTATTCGGACAGAATGCCACTAAAGCAATGCAGCTTCTTCAGTGGTCAGGATAGATTCTCTTCTGCGAGTTTTGTTATACTGTCACGAATCCTTGTTGCAGTCCTATCTTCTATCAATATTCACTATTCTGGGACACTGCAGGTCATGCTCAGCTGTAATCGTATGTTCAGGTGGAGGTGCTGGGCACTTTACCAATAGCCCTTCACTCTGTGTGAACCCGGCGGCTCTTCAGCCGAGTTACTCGATAATGGGACACGGCTGGCGGACTATCTTGCGTCTTATACCCCTGTCGAGCCGTAAGCAAAGTCCTGACCCGATCCTGGCAGAACAACCGCAAGACGACCGAGTACCACAAGGAGTAACCTTGGAAATACACTTTGAAGCACCTGAAATCCGAGCCAGTTGCTGCTACCAGGAAAAACCACCGGAATTCGGTCTCCTGTCAGAAAATCCGAAGCTGACTAAGCCAACAATGACAAACCTGTAGCAGCATACCGTGTCCCCTCCCACCATTGTTTGCATGCCCGTCGCAAATCACACTCCGACGCTTTTTCACGCAAGCTGTATGAAGACGTCAAGGACTGGATTGAACAATATGACAGTGTCGCCCGCCACATTGGGTGGACAGACAACCAGCTCCTGCAGAACCTATACTTCTCATGGAAGAAACTGCCGGCGCTGGACTGAGAACCATGGATCCTCCTTAACGTCATGGGAAGTTTGCCAAGATCGAGCTGAAGTGCGCATTCGTCAGCCAACATCAACGAGAGAGAGCCGCATCCTTGATTCTATCCAGGACACTGCCCCAATGAGAGCGCCACCGCACACGTGGAGGATGTTTTGCGCTTGATCGAGCGCCCACGCCCACGCCCACGCCGACCTTGATGCTACAGAAGACAAGAACCTAAGAATCCCATGCCCCTCACGTGAGGGACAACACCTTCGGCAGCCTTGTCGGCAACCCCCCAACAACAGTCGAAGTGTTCATATCACTGAGGCTTCCAACATGGAATGTGCACTGCATGCCCGAGCTTGCCACTATGAACAACTTCCCAGCGTCTCGACACTCGAGTTGTCCAGCTACTACTTCGACGCCAGCCTCCCAGGCATCCACGACATCATCCACGACGTTGTCTGGGAGGAGATCAGGAAGCTACTTCCTCCCATCAGTTGCCCGGCTTTTATTTTGATTGCCGAGATTGTTTCGGAACAAGTTTGACAGGTATTTCAACCGAGATTTCTGCGAGCGAAGCGGCATCTGACAAACCAAGGGCAACTTACGCCACAATGGCACGACGACCGCCACCGGCTGCCCCTTAGTATTCAATGCCAATTCAATGAGACACTCTAACGCCGAAGCATTCCCGACATCGTGTGTAGGTCTGTGCTCAACAAAGTACACCGAGGAAAACGTAGGTGATGCGAATGTGCGACCGAAAACCACTTTGCTACCACTGCATGAAGCCGACCATGTCTACCAAAGCAGCCCGTACCATTGAATTGGTCGGCGAGGGTTCGTGCCAAACGACCCTCGATTATGTCTCGAGGAGCGACCACGGGAGATTAAGGATTACCTTCGGCGACCTTTGTCCCTGATGCCAAAGGTGCTGAATCGAAGATTCTGAATCTCTGATTACCCCAAAGCTCCTCATGTCCATCACCTCAACAAGAGGTAAGCACGACAAAGCAGGAGAGCGGCGATGCAGTGACAGTGGATTTGGTGTCGGTTGTCGTCGAAGGACAATACCTAAAAATTTGCTGACACCAATTTTCTGTGTCCACTCCACGAAGCACACAATTTCCAACTTTAAGGGAGAATGCCCCTGAGTGACTTGAAGGAATAGAATGGTTGGTTGCTCTCAAAAGTTAACTGCAAGCATCACCAGACTTGGATAGCAAACAAAATTATTGCCAGCTTTCAAGTCAACTGTACAGCAAAAGGCACAGCCACGTAAGCAATACATGCCCGAGCTTGCTACATTGATGCCGAAAACTACCAGGAATATTTTTGGATTAGAAGCCAGCCCTGCAGCTTCAGTGCATCAGACGTCAGTGGCCGCACATGACGTATGATTTCAAGACAGCATCAGTCGGTCAAAGTTGCCACTCGACCAAACTGAACACCGACGTGCCAGGAGCGTCATCCGACAACAAGGTCCACAGGTACTACGACTGAACGCCTGACACGAGACTGTCGCAGAAAGAACTCGTTATGGAACCATTTACTAAGAATCAATTATGTAATCAAGTGGAAATAAACATATTTGATACACTAACCAGATAAACATGTATCCGCTTGCCTTCATGCCTTGAGAGTCTACACACCGAGAATTGTGTCCACTGCATGCTCTGGACCTTACGAGGACACTCGCTTCTCTGACGCTTCAATATTAATTAAGGGGTCATACCAGACTGGCAGACTTCTTGCAAGGGGCTGCACTCGTTCAACCTTTTCTGAACATGTGGTGCATCCGAAAACCAACTCCAGTGATGTGAAAATGTTATTTATAAATTTATTCCTTCCAGGGGCCTTCGTAGGCATTGCAGAGAGGATGCTTAAAACTACACACATGATAATAGCATTAAAGCACACTGCTGTAACTTGTTAATTGGAAAAACAAACACACCTCTGAGTATATAGTTTAATAGTATGTGTTCATGCATTGTTATATAGCATGACACTTCCTATATGTATGACACAATAGACCCTTTGCAGAACCTTATCAAGCAACACAACCGTCACTATTTTTTTCGGCGTAAAGCACACGAATGGGCCCCAGTTCACGTCGAACGCTAATGCAGCATTCGAGTCCAAGCCGAGTTCGAGTCCTGAGCTGAATTCACAGGGATGGCGGACATAACATTCTTGTCGAACAAATACCCAAAGTATGAAAGCCTGGGGTAATTACAGTAGAAGCTACTGTAATTTGGTTCATCAGAATTTGTCAGACGGCAAAGGCTACAGTCTCGGTGAGTCAATACACACATTGGAGAGAGGAACACGACAGCATATCACCAGAGTGCTCGTCTGCACAGATTTGTCACACACCTTCGCTTCGTCTCTCTGATTGGCTCGAGGGGGCTGTGGTGGTTGCCCTTCTCCAGGTTACAATGATACGAAGTATAGGCAACCCACACTTTTCAAAAAGGTCTACTGAAGAGACCGAAAGGGATGGTAGTCAACATTTTTCAACAAGACTGCTCTCCAGGCAAGGGATGAACACAAATATGAATAATCTTATCCAGGTAATTAGAACAATTAAATAATTGACCGACTAATACAATGCACTCTTGATGGAAAGAGTATTGCTGCAATAAATCCTACAAAACAGAAAAAATGCGCAGTTAATCTATGCATGCACCAAAACAGTTGTTCTTATAGCAAGTTGAATAGCTTTGAAGCAGGTGCCTGCAACAATTTATTCTTCCCCATACTCAATAAAACGCCAACCTCGTAGCTGAAAATAAGGGTGCACTTCGCACTCACACACACACACACAAAAAAGAAGAAAAGCGATGGAATGTAGAATCGTGGATTAGCACAAAAGGTTAAAATCGCAGGAGCTTCCTCGCTAAAAGTTGCTATGGTTGTTCGGTGACGGAGGGCTGAAACAACTTCCCTTAGGCCCTAACGCGACGTATACATTTCGCGTAGATTCTCAGATATCTCAACGTTCAAACAAAGCTAAGAGAATGCGAAAATTTTGTGTTAAAAGCACTCAAAGTTCTATCGATCCTCGGACACATCCCGGAATCCGAGCACCGGTACGACGATGCAGAGCTGATGCTGTCTCACAGGCGTTAATATCCAGATGATCCAGAGCGATCTTCGCAAAAACGGTATAAAGTCTCATTCCTTCATATTTTCACATTATACCTGCGTCAACAAGCACGAAGAAGCCCAAAGTCGTCGGAAAGCAGCTGCACATCACGGCTACCTCGCACCGAACAAACTCGCATCCGCCAGCTCTGGGCGCTGCCATCTTACCTGTGACGTCACGGCTCTTGGGAGGTCACGTGACGAGTGGTCACATTTGCGTAAAATATGGCGGCAACCGGAGGGGTGCCACTTCCGAACTTCCGGTTTATCACTCTAAGCCCCTCTACCTCGTTGGTAAAACCCGAGACTTAGGACAAAAAAACAAGAAAAAAAGAGACAAGACACACAGTGGTCTTGAGACCTGAGTCCCTTTTTTCTTCTTTTTTCTTGTTCTAAGTCTCGGGTTTTACAATGCTGAAAGTTCACCAGCTCGCTTGCATCTTTTCTGTAATTTTTATGTATAGTCACTTCATCGCAAAATTACTTTATTTCGTCACGCGTTGTGAGCGAACTATTCAGGCTAATTGGTAGTAAGCGCCAGTGTGGAACAGCCTTCACAGCAAAAACACTGCCAGAGCCGCTCATATCTCCCCAAGGCCGGTTGGAAAACGCCAGCTCGGTTCTGTCGCAGAACGCCCAGGAGCACGACGATGGGGTGGTACTTGTTCGAAATTAAAAGGTTGCTCACTAGGCTTAGCGGGGCCACCGCTCGTCATAGGGCAAGGGGGGTCCACGACGCGTTTTAGTAAGTCGGGAGTTCGCATGTCTTTGTAGGATGCCATGCGACGGCGATTCTGCCTTCTCAGGATTGCGTAGGAACACCGACACTGGACAGTCTCCAGTGATTACGTCAATTGTACCTACTGGGGGCTCCAAATTGGGCAGTAATACTCGAGTTAAGAAAACACGAATGCTGTGAAAAGATGTCGCATGGCCTCTGATACAGCACCCTTGGTAACACGACGAAAAAACCTAACTGCAGGGGCGCGCTCCAAAGTGCCTCTCTAAAGTGTGCAAAGCAACGAAGCTGGAGGTCCAGAGTGATGCACAACAGCTTTGCACTTGACGTCTACTAGAGGGCAGTACCGCCAGCGTGAAGCCCCAGGGGAAAGGGTGGTTGATGCGCACAACATATTATCATAGCTGGGCACTTGACGGCATGCCAACTATTCAGATCTTAACTGAGCACTTTACATGCTACCAAGTGCTCATCATAGCTGAGCACTTGGGTGCTGCCAAGCGCAAAGCACTTGGAAGCCGCAAGGGCAGTCGACACGTCTTCTTAAGAGGACGCTCCATTAACGATCGCCTGTTCTCGGTTGATAATTCTAGTGCCGTGATCATCAACTGCTTCGTGAAAGGCCATTCCTTGCAACTCACCGCCGTCTACAAGCCTGCTTCTGATTGACTAGACACCATCGCCGCTGCCGACTTTGGCTTGGACGTCTGCCCTACAGGCAACTGTCTGCTCTACGGTGCCGCTGCTGTCGTCTGCACAATAAGAAGAGAAACTTTGCATCACCAGTGACTTGACTGCCGGGACGGCAGTCGACATGTCTCCTGCAGACTGCTCTTTATTACAGGTTCGTTCTCAATCTATTGATAGCCCAATTATCTGGCAAAATTGCCGTCGCTACTGCCAATTCTATTGTTGTTTGCAATAGGGCGTTTTTTTACTATGGCGAAATACCTCACGCGACTTTTTACTGAGCTTCGGGATGGGATGAAAGTTGAAGGGAAATCGATGGGAGAACCGCGTGAGCGATACTTTCGTAATAAAATCCGTGACATTTGTTCTGACATACATGAAGTAAACTCCAGCATCGACTTCATAAATGACAAGTTTGCGGACATAAAAAAGACGCGAGCGGCATTGCGGGAGACAATGTAGTAAAAAAAGAAAACGAAGAGCTGCGAGTGGGATGTCATGGGCTTGAAGGGAAAATAAAAGCTAATAAGACGAGAAATGTTCAATGTGAAGAACACTGTCGAGGTTATAATCTTGAATTGAAAGGAATTACGGTGCCCGAACGCGAGGACCTTCATGCAAGCCTGTGTAGGGTTGCTGAAGTATTTGTCGAATTGATTGAAAAGCCCGATATCGAAATTTGCCACAAAATGCGCACACGAGGGTTTAGAATGTGACATTTTATTATACATTTTATCCGTAGGGAGAAATCTGACAACCCGCTTGCGAAACCATGAAAGAAGCGACTAGCAAACGAAGATTTAGGATTCTCCTCTGACACTCTTGGTTTTATAAACGAGCATCTACGCCCGACCGTAAAGAAAACTGCTTGGGAAGATCACTGAAAAGAAACGGGACGTCGCATGGAAATATATCTGGCTAAGAAACGGCAAGACCATCGATCGTAAATTTGAAACTGCGGATGTTGGTGTTGATAGAACACAATGACGATCTCGTCGAGATCTGCTGAGATCAAACCGCTGCGTAGTAATTAGTTTACAGTATTTTTGTTTTTGCTGAGAAATGGAAGCAGACGATTTGTTTCTGCCACAAGATGTCTGTAATGATACGGATAAAACAACGCGCACTTTTCTTTAAACTGTTTCAATTAATGTTAGGACAGTTAGGCTTTATTCTTTGGTTACTCGTAAAGTCAAGGCATCCACCCGTGGGGCGCAGCATTCCCCCCTCCAATCGCTCCAGCGAGGCCGATTCCCACGTTCTCGGTCGCTAAGGAATTGCATTGCCGCATACGCACGAGTCAACAATCGGTCATCACCTCCCCCTCCCGAAGAATCGGCCATCCAAAAAAAGGCTCAAGGTTTGGTCCATTGCATACCATGTATAGACTGCCCGGCCTCATACTTTGGCGAAAGAAAGGACTTGGCAGAGAGGCTTAGGCGACACAGCTACGATGTCCGGAAGAAAGATGTAGAGGCAAGCGCCCTCGCGGAACACGCAGAGGCAGCCGGCCACACAGTCGACTTCGAGAGCTGCACCGTGCTGGCGTTGGAGAGGAATTTGAGAAAGCTTCGTTTCTTTGAGCCTTGGTTCATCAACCATACAAAGGTGAACGTCAATCGTTCTTCAGGCTTCCTACTTAGCAGCTACGCCTTGGGACTGCGAGACGTCAGGAGAGCTCCATACATCCCTGAGTGCATTTAAGCAAAGCGTGTTCTTTCTGTCATTTAGCCGCGAACAAAGGACCGAGCTGGTCTCGAAACATCAGGTTCACTGTTTATTATTAGTTTGGTTGGAGGCCTTATTTTTCGCTTGATGTCTAGTCCTAACCAGGCAGAGGGCTGCCGAATGTTTTCCTTCAAATCAATTTTTGATGACTACGGTCTAGACATGTGTCAGCTTGCAAAGCGGCTTTGGCATCTTACTTTTTTCGTCAACGCCATCAAGTTCCATCTTACGTTCAACAATAAGGGCAGAGACCTCGGCTTTGCCCCCAAGAACGTCCGCCTCAAGCGTATTCTCTACACCGCTGAGGGACATCACGTCATCGACCAGGCAGAACACCGTGTGTTGCGTTCCCGGATCCACAAATGTCACGACTCCATCAAGAGGAAAGACATGAACCTCTTCATGCGACGACAGCTGTAACACAGTGTACCTGAGGTGTTTAGGCCCTGGATACTTTGGCCAGGGACACCACTACCACGTGCTCTTGGACTAAAAACTGGTGCATCCTAAGAAGCTGGCTACACTTCATCCGGGCAACTCAGCATACAGCCTCCGCGGGGTCGACAAAAGGTTCGTGTGCAATGTTTCACCAAGAGAGCTCTCCCATTCAGAAACATCGGTACTGGCAAGACGCCAGAGTTTGAACTTAATCACACGAAAGCTCCTCCTTTCCGCTGTGGTTGCGTCCATCGAAGACGGTCGTCATGGGTTAGACCAGTCTACTCGCGAACAAGCCCGGTTGAAAGCCATCGGCGTGATATCTAAGGCCTTTATTCGGAAACCTCCTATCATATCGACAGAAGAAAATCAGGCGTTGCGTCGCCTCACGGAAGACGAAAACATTGTATTGTTGCAGGCAGACGAGGGAAACGCAATCGTGGTCTTAGGCAAAGAGAAGTGTGACCAAAATGTGCTTGAGCTCTTTGCATGGCAGCAGTACATATATTCCCTTGCCAAAAGATCCGACAAGAAATGTGCAAACAACGCTCAACAAAACACTGGCAATCATCTTTCCGAAATACTCAGATTTCCGCAATCTTTAGATGAGGCTCATCTGCAGAGATGACACAATGTTTACGAAATAATTACACAAAAGGAAAGAACTCGGACAGGCGTGTTCTATCCTATATGTGTAATTATTTCGAAAAATATTGTATGCACTTCTAAACTACCACCCATTTTAGTTACACGTGACATTTAATCCAGTATTAATCAAGTAAGCACTACTACTCTTTCAGTGGCATGACCAAAGCATGGAGTCCAATTCGGGGCGTTCTGCTCAAGTTGGGTCGAGGTTAAAATAACTGCCACCAGAGTCCTTCCTTAATATTTCTCACCTTGTCCACTCCAGGAAGCACGACTGCTATGCGATACTCGTTGACGGTCTTCTCGCACGACACCTGCACGTTCATGTGCAGCAACGTCCGCAACGTGTGGGAAACCTTTACTCCAGCGAAGAACAAGTGGCTAGAGAGGAGGGTGTTTCTTGCCGCTCTTCCGTTGATGACAAGTTGGCAGTTCCACGTGTGCATATGCTCCATGGGGCAGGTGCTGGTCACTGTGATAAGTGCACCATCGAGATCTATTGTGGTCTGGCAGGGTCTTGAGCACTCCGGCAGGTCCTGAACCGCTCCCTCAGGCAGCTCGAAAATGCCAGGACTTGGCTCTTCTCTTCTGACGGTGAACCTTATGCACCTTAATTATTGTTGAAATTGGGTCATGTGAAGTATTATTAACTGATTTCGGGCCTATATGCGCTAGATCACCTGGTATAACCCTCGCTGCGGGATGGAGAGCAATTCCCATCACACTATGGAATGTCGTTTGGAACACGAGATGTGTTATTCAGATGGTCCGGGCTTCTCTGCAACATGGACAGCCGCCACCACTGCAGGAAGGTAGCTCTCAGTGGTACAGTCTCTCAAATCCATCTCCGTCTCGCAGGATGCAGATTGTCCAGTGACAGAAGCCTTTAACTGTAAATGTTCATCATACATCTCACAGTTTCGCAAACTTTGAATGACGGAGCTCAGGAGTTCCAAATGCACTGTCATTGCATACGATCATGCACACCTTCAATGATATGTGTCTTGCTTTATAGTTCATGCACTATCCGCATGGTCTAGAATTTCGCACACTTAATAAACACTAACACTGCAGAGACATATGGCAGGGGTTTTTGTGTATCATAATTGTTTTGTCAAGCTGTTTTTCATGTCTTACTGTGTTACCATTATGGGTGACGTTTATTCGATGGCTTTCTCCGTAACCGCTATCGACTGCGCAGGCGCTAAAAATGAGAGATTGGTAGCTTCGAGAAAGGTTGGAAGTCAGACTGGATCTACACTTTTAATGGGCGGTAGATTACGCCACCTTGTCTACCACTTTCATGGCTCCGCCCCCCCACCCCTTTTTTTTATATTTGCGGCCCCCAAATCATATCCCTCTACCAATGAGTTACAGGGTAGCGACATCTGTCCGGATCAGCCCGGGAGGGAGTCCCAATATTCCTTGGCCCCTCCTGTCCCCCGCCCCAGATTGTACTAGATGCTCGTACTAATATCAAACTTCCATAGACCTTTTCCACCAATATTTTTTCTTTCGACAATCTATCCTCACTAAAATCTATTCTTTCACGCTCGCGAAGGAATCGCAATGCTCCAGCCAGATTCGTCCCTTTCGGGAGAGCCGGACGAAGCCCCGTGCATATTGTGACCAATTGCCACTACTGTTTCATCTTCACATTGCATGCCACGTATGTCATGCAATCTGTCAATATCTGAAATATTGCCCGATGAGTTTAAGTTTTTAAAACCCCAGTGTTTTCTTCAAATAGCAAAGCACTCTTCAGTGAGGTTTCAAATACATATTTGTTTCTGATTCGCCATTTATGTGACCTCTATTTTGCTACAGCTCATTTTTTCTTTATCCTTCACTCCCGCATTTTTTATTTTTGTTCGGCTTCCTTTACGCCTTGTTTCAACATAAACAAACTCGGATGCACGAAGACGGGTAAAGCCTACGCGAGACGACGGGAGGCAGCGCGATATCGGTAGCAAGAGACAAGCGGTTCAAAGCGTGCGTCCGCAAAGCAAGTGCGCGAGTTTCCTGCAGCCAACACTAAGTTTACTGAGGGCTTGGCAAACATGCTACGGCTAATGGAATAGCTTTTTCACTGATTATGGTCGAGGACGCCATTTTGTATCACATATTTTTGCATATATTTCGAGTTACTAGTTTTAGGAGCAATAAATGATCAGGTTGCTAAATATTGTCATTCTGCATACTCATGTCTAGCCGCGATTTAATATGTAATTACTAGCAGCAGAATCTAACCAACGAGTATTCACAAGAGCTGATGAACTTGAATTAGGATCATACCACAAACTAGAGGGTTCTAATGATTGAGATGGACCACCAATAAACGATTGACCAATCATTTTGGACTGCCCAAAGAGACACGTGCCCCTTCGTGGTCAATGGTGCTTCTTGAGCATCTGTAATTCGTTTGTTGGTGGGGATAGGGAGTACTGTTTGAGTGCAAAGTTAGCGGCCGTATCCTGCAATACGATCCGATGTTCGCAGAGTTCCCAAAGGTCATTGAATTGTGGAAACACTCACTTGTTTTCTTTGGCATTTCAGGAGGGATTCACGAGTCTCGTCAACAGATAAGTGTCGGCACAGAATTCTAACGAATATGTGAACTACACAGGCAATCCTTGTGGTACACAAGTGACTGGAAATGTTTGGCACAAAAACAGGAAGTCTGAAGCAGAATTTCGATGTCCCCTTTCCCAGCGAAACTTAACCATGCGCTTCAGCGTGGCTCTTTCTCCGGCAAAGCGAAAAACCTCTGGCCTTTTCGCACATCCTTCACATTTTAATTACGGCATGTCGTGACGAAACAAACATTCGGAACAACGAAACAACAAAATATGCTCAAACAAAAACCACCCGTGTTCTGGGGGCGATAGTAAAGCGTAAACTCGCATATTATGAAGGATCGTAAAGCACGCTTGGGAGTCACCTGTATAGCAGACAGAACCTCCATGAGAAAGACCGACGATTCAGCACAGGGAGCGTGCGCTAGAGAGCAGACCAGCAGGCGACCGGACACATATCTCAAGCGGAAGAGAAAAAAAATAACACAGTCCGCTCTTCTTAGAACGACTGTTCGAGTATTATGTTCCCTCTTCGCGAAAAAATAACATTAATCTCATACTTATATTTGCTCTTATATTCTATAAAAGACCACATTTTGTAATAACAGGCTTTGCAGTCACCACGAAATGTTGCGTCGTCATTGGTCACACGTAGTCCTGGCTGCCCGGAACTGGGTGTGTTGCGATTTTTGATTTCCTTCAATGGAAAATTCGGCCGCGCATGACTGCAATTTAGGCATGTCTAGGGTAGTCAGAGCCCGCAGATTGAGTTATCGCCATATTTAAGCAACCTCAGAAAGCTTCTAGGCACACTTTATGTTTTTTTTTGACGATTCTTTTTTGAGCATTGAGAGTATGAGGCATCAAAAGCAAGAAACCCGATACAACGGCACAATGCTAATTTGTTTGGACGGGCGGGGCATGAGTGGATGCCCTTTATTTGTAGTTAGCAATCAACTCCCCATATCATGCTCGTTACTCAAGAAATGCCCTTCTTTCCCATGACATTTACAGCACTGCTTTTCATTTGTTGCTCGGTGAAATATAACCTATCAGCCCTTCCTTATATAGTTTCCGCCCTCCATGGATGAGTACGAATTCCCCGTAGCTGTAACCCAAAATATAACACAAGAGAGCACAAACAAGCGCAACAATAAACAGCATTCATTGCTCATCTTAAATACCGCAGATAAAACATTAGTGTATGGTGCTGCTGCTGGTCAGAGTTGCGACTATAAAAACATACGCTGGATCTTGACGTACGCCCAAGAAATCTTACAGGTACAGGTATAGATCACATATTTGTGACCCCTTTGTGCTTCCTGAACTGAACAGGGACGTGTGGGCGATATCTCTTCTTGGCGTTTTTGAAGAGTTTTTGACATTTTCTGACGAAAACAAATAATGGCCTCGGAAACCCAGGGGAACCTCCGACTGTAAAGTAAATGCTCCTGGGAGGCTTGTGTGGCATAACCTGGCAGTGCAGCCCCTTCAGTGCAGAAATATATTTATAAAACACAGACCTAGTTTTACCAAAAAGCTCTAAAAACTAAATATATTCCCTTGTTTCTCCTAATATTGCCACGCGTGACAACATAACTTACAGTCTCGCGATAAAACACGCATAGACTTTATGCGCATTATTAGAAATGGCTCTTGGTCATAATTATTTTAATGAACTTCATATGTTTCGTACGACATTCCTGTAGAATTTTCATACAACCTGTTTTTTCTGAATATCAGTTAAACAATATCCCTTTATTTCAAATGTTCAATTTGGGTACGTAATGTACGTTTCTGCTTAAAATAGCCGTCATCATAATATTGCCACGCGCGTCGCCGAGCGAGCACGTGCGTGGCCGATTAATTACCGTGCTTGACTTTCGGGCAGAGGCCCCATTTTTGATTCATGAAAACGGACGCTCTTGTATTTTTGTTTTATTATTAAGGCAAAAGCCTTATATGTATCATCGTTCAGCCGACCTCCAAAGCCCTTGAGCAAAAACACGTCGACTACACGAAAACGACGAAAACACGCCATAAGTGTGTTTTCAGAGAGAGCGCTGTCTTCGGAGGTTCGTTGTCACCGGGACCACAGCCGACGCCACGATACGAGTGAGCCAATGAGACGGCGCCAAAACTGCGTCGTCATTCGTCAGAGAGCGCGCTGTCTTTGGAGGTTCGCTATCACGTTCACATCGGCGCTGGGGCTTTCGTTTTCAAGTCGTCTTAGGGATAAAATAAGACACCCTTGTCATTTTTTTTTTGAACAGACGACAAGGTTTCCGAACTTACGAGAAGGATAAATTGAAATAACAAATGAACGGAGCTACCCCTTCCTGGCATCGAACCTCGCGCATCCGCGCGAAAGCCAGGCACGGTAACCATTCGGACACGCACGCGCTCGCTCGGCGACGCGCGTGGCATTAGCAGGAACATGCCCTGATCCTGAACAACTTAAAGGGATTAATAAATTGTGTATAACTCGCACACAACTTTAAATGAACATTTAGATAACAAGATTGTCCTGGAAATATAAAAAAATAAGTTCCTGATCTCACATTTTAAATATTTATATGTATTTATTTATTTTACCCTCAGGGCCCCTCGGCGTTACCCAGGGGAGAATTTAAAATACAAAAGAAACAAACAACGTCAAACAACAGGAAAGCAAGACTTAAACAGTCGACAAAACGTGGTCGCTAACTCTTGATTAAAACAGAGCACTCTCAACAATTGATGTGAGATATGAAGGTAACCATTTCCATTCGTTCGTGACTCTCGGGATGAAGCGGTTGAAATATTTATTTTAGTGGCAGGATGGAACCCCCACTTTCTTCTGGGGATACAGACGAGGAGAAAGGAAAGATGGTGGGGTTAATAACTAACTTCGGACTTGGAGTAGCTGGCTATGATAGAAAATGTTGTGACGAATTCATTTATTCATTTATTTACGATGCTGCGAACCTTGCAGTCAACGCAGGAAAGAAAAAAAGTTTGTACAAGCAAAACAAACACATTCCAGCACTCGGACGGATCATTACATGAGCACAGGCAATGTAGTTGCCCTGGGTATCTTTAGAATGCATACTCAACATGCGATACACGCATATACTAGTCAGGCAAACACTCGCGTAATGCCAACTCGAATGTGTTAATTTCATGGCAGCTGACAGCTTCGTTCGGCAGAACATTCCATTCAACAATTGTTCTACAAAAGAGGAGTACTTAAAAACATCATTTTTATACTGGTCTGGAGCAATCGCCTTGGGAGCGTGATGTTGAAGGCCGCAAGTACAACTGAGGATCAATCTTCGTCATTCCGTTTGCAATACAATATAGTAGTTTTAATCTCGCGATTTGTCTTAGCTTAGACAAAAAGTCAAGTTGTGCCATTTGTCTTAGTGCTGAAAGAGAATTTCTGCGGTTGTATCTGGAAAAAATTAATCTTAAAGCCTGATTTTCTATTCTTTCTATTGTAGAACTTCGACTTTTTGTATATGGGTCCCACACTCTCAAGAAAAAAGGGTGTAAAAAGATGTATAGTTACACCCTTTGTCCCATATAATACACCCCAAAACTTCATTTCGACGTACAGAGTCCTATAGTCGAACACACGCCCCCGAATTTTACAAGCGGCTTGATAACGGTGCGATGTAACGTTTTAAATAGCTAAAATACGTATCAAAGACCACATAAAGAAAACACAGAGTTTTTGCAGTAGGGCCAAGAAAAATCCGATAATGTTTTTTGTAGTGCGTAAACCGTACATTAGCTATTTTAATAAGTTGTACCACAAGGCTATCAAGCCCCTCGTAAAATTTGGGGCCGTCTGTTCGACTATAGGGCTCTGTACGTCGAATTGAAGTTTTGGGGTGTATTATATGGGACAAGGGGTGTAATAATACACCTTTTTTTCTGAGAGTGCATACCGAGTTTGCGTATTCTAATACCGAACGAACATAGTACTTATAAGCAAGTAGCCGCACGTCACTGCTAGCATGGACAAGTTTTCTTCTTAGGAGTACTAGCTTTGTGTAGGCTTTTGCATAAACGTAGTCCACATGGTTGTGCCATCGCATATTACTCGAAAATGCAACACCTAGATACGTAAATTCGTTTACCGTTCTTGCAAATGCCAGTAATTCTACCACGACGTGCGAGACTGTATAGAAGTAAATGTTTTTTACTGATGTGACACTAGCGGTGCGGTTTTAGTTACTCAGGATAAGCGTGCGGGTTTGTTTTCTATGGATTAGATAGTGTCAGCAAGGAAAGTCATACAGGGATTCCAGATGGAGGCTGCATATTCCACACTAATGTTTTATAAAAAAAATAATTTTAACGAAGGTGGGGCAAAAATTAATTTTACGCTTAAGATCCCCATGCATGTGGTTAGCGTTACTATTGATGTAGGTAACCAGTATAGGTTCCAGGGAATGTCAGAGCTGAGGATGAAACCTAGTTACTTATAATTGTCAAGGTGTTGTAATGATGTGTTATTAAGGTTATGTGTAGTATAAAAAACAAATTAACGGGTTACGTGTATTAGTTCACACTTTTTATGTTAAGTTACATTGACCAAACTCCGCACCATTAAAGAATAGAGACACAATTATCCTGTAATTGTGGGGAATCAACAGCCGTTAGATATTATTAAGAAGATGGCGCGATCGTCGGCAAATATTAATATGAAACAGGAGACAACGCTGGGTAGATAGCTAATGTAGATTAAAAAAAGTTAAGGACATAAGACAGAATATCGTGGTAACCCAGAAGAAACAGTTGTCAGAGTAGAGTCAAGATTACAGGTTGCAATCTGGAAACAATCCGTTAATTTACGAAGTAGAAGTTTATGTGATACTTTTTGAAATGCTTTCAAAGACAAATATGCAGTCCACCTAAGGTGCCTGCTTGATTGAGAGGAACATGAAAATCATTGCGAATGCAGAGTAGCAGTGGTTCTCAAGAAAACATGTTTCTAACCCCAGGCTGAGCTGATAAGAAGCACGATTTGGATTTATTGAAATGAAAAAGCATATGTATATGATGTGCTCGAAACGCCTACAAGGAATGCTAGTTAGTGACATAGGCCTGTAATTGTAGGTGGAGTGCTTGTCACCAGCCTTGTGCAGAGGAATTATTGCCACACGTTTCCAATCTTTAGCTACTGACCCAGTGTCGAGTGACTGCTAAAGAATCCTCGCAAGAATAAGAGTGAAAGGCTGATTAGTTGATTTTAGAAATTTAGAGGTGATTTAACCCGTAGCTGACGACAGTTTAAGCCCATCTATAAGTTTTGGAACTCCATTGGGAATAAGAATGACATGATTCATTAATGAAAAAGTGTCAGCACGATGCGTCGGAACAGAGTTACTGAAAGGGTTAGAAAAAAAAATAATGTAGACTTTATTGAAAAAATGCGGCACATCGGAATTCATCTATATGAGCGTTATCTTCTGTCTTAATTGAAATCGCAGTTTGTCTGTCGCGGTAAAACATAACATACCGAAATTCCGGAGGATTACTTTGAAGCATAAATGGCAACACGTAATTAAAGAACTTACACTTGCGTCCTCATCGCATTGTTATAACATTCTACAGCATTTGAGCATTTCTGCCAACGAATTATACAGAAAGTTTTCGGCTCTAAATAGGCGTGTCTTTCAGTTCGAAAGTCTTAGGAGGACTCTTTTGAACCATGTTGAACTATCATTAACAAAGATCGTTTCAGAGGCATGCGCGTTTGCATATGAGTGTAAATCTTTTCATTAAAAAGTTACTAGTTGGTCTCAATAAAGCGCTCCGAAAACGTTTCAAAATAAGGATCCAATAGTTAAAGAATCCCAATCAATGGCAGCGCAATTTGGTTTGCTGTAGTCACGAATGAGTTTTTTCGTGTTGCTGACAGAACTCAAAAGAATAGTCAGTAAAAAAGAAGCACTTAGTGATCACTAAAACAAAAAAGGTAAGAAATGTGACCAATCACATTAGGTAGTGCAGTTAAAACAAGATCAAACCAATTGTCATTGTATTCTTTACCCTTGTTGGCATGTCAACTTACTGATATAAATGTAAGTCACATACATCTAAAAAGTAGCACACTCATGTGAAAAAGGATAGGGGTAAGGTCAATCGGTGCTCCACACAATCAGCTCAACACGTGGGTGGACGGTAACAACATCCTAGGGTAAGTCTTTGATGTTTGACGGTAATACAGACAAAGAGTCTTTCGATAGAACTGCTAATATAGACGAGAAATGACAAGATGCAGTCCCCAACGCCAATTAACACGCCACCACCGCCTCGTTACTTCCTATCGCGTTGAAATGTGTTAAAATGATTCTGACCGACGAACAAATCTGTGTACCTTATTTTTGCCGAAGGCTATGGTTCTGTTCTGACAACAATGCTAGCGTCACGGGTACCGATCAGAAAACACAATTAATCATGCTTTTTCGTTATGCTCCATATGTTAGTGTAAAGGACAGATGCGCTACGTAGAGCATTATGACGACCACTACCCTTGACTGACAGGTAATCGGATGCGGGTATGCCACCGGGTGTTGAAAGGCGAGGGGAGGCTTTAGAGCGAGCAACTCCCAAGACGCGGCCCAGTTTATCGCTCACGAAATGATAATTGCAGTAAAGCTTAAACGTTTGCGGTTCATATTCCAAGCTGAAACTTCGAAAGCAGCAACCGCAAAAAAAAAAAACAAAAAAAAAAACAAAAAAACTTGAAGTTTTTTAAACTCAATTAAAGGGGTCATGAAACGCTTTTCCAACTTTTTCCTGTTTCGCTTTCCTCCTCAACTCATAAATCGCGCATTCCACCAAACAGTTCAAGAAGACGAAAAGGGGGAGTCCCCTCTTGCTCGCACTCTCGTTCGTGTAATCCCGGACACATCCATTCTCCCCCTAGAAGATTAGCCCGTCGCTCAAGATTCAGACAAAAGTTGCTTTCCCCACCCCGTTTATTCCGAAGCTGACAGTGCTGTTGAAGCTACGTGCTCGTTGGGCCAGCCACACTTGCCACGTGAGCGTGGCAAATGTGGCTGCAGAGAATGAAGTCATGTGATGAAAGGGAGGCGGCTGATTGGTCCGGCAAGCGCGTAGCTTCCACCACAATGTCAGCTTAGGGGTGAAGGGATTAAGTGAGGTCCGGTTGTGTGTGACGTCAGTTTGGACCCGATGACGCGCTTTTGGGACCGCGGATGTATCACAGTGAAAAGGCAGAGAGGTTGCGAAGGGGAGGAGGTACGAAATAGTCCGCTCTGTTTTCAAATTTTCGCACTGAAAGTCAGGCTTCTGACTTTCTACCTTTTTTCTTTTGGTCCACTGAACGATGTGCTATTAGTAAAATCCCAATCTAAAATGATTTATCCCAACCCAAAAATCGTTTCATGGGCCCTTTAAGTTCCGCCGTGCCAAACGTGTCGAAAAAAAAAACAATCAAAATACTCACAAAAAACAGTTTCTTCGTTATAAAAGAAGCAAGTTTAGCAATACGCGTCTCTGCAATTGTTCGCGGCAAACTGACCCAGCCTATGAACGCCCTCGACACTAGAAGACGTCACGCTGGCTGACAAGTCATCCCTTCTCTCGTTAAGAAAATCTGAAAAAAACTTTTCCTATTTTTTCCTCTACCTGTGTCCAAGTTTCAGCTGCGTCATTAAAAATCCCGAAAAAAAGAACGTCGTTTCGCCTTGATGTCATCCACATCCTAGAGTGTGGTGCGACTTGTAGTTTACTTTTGTTGTCGTTTTCTTGCCTTAGTACTTTAAAGTCGTAATCTAGGGTGGCTAGCCTAGTTTCAGCAGTATCAGGTCCTGTCACTAAACCTGTGACGTTTTGTTCGATATTTCTTTTGTTTTTGCTTAATTTTCTTCATGGAACCCATTATAGCCGTTTTTCCAATCTCTAATTTTTCACACCTAGTATTCAACTCGTTTAAAAGTTGTAGCATTTCAGTAAACTAACTCATTGTTCCGCATTCATAACCCCGTGATTAATTTCTACGTTGCAACAAAGGAGCACTGATAGAAAACTAAAGGTACATGATTTAACCTAAGGCATTGAAACGTGTGGGCAGGGCAGCAGCAGTAAGGAACGGTCGTCCAAGCGGTAACAAAAATAATCGTTAACTTTAAGACGTACCTGAACGAAGAGGAACAAGATCCTCTTAGGCATTGTGGCCTAGCTGCTGCCGACCTGCCCTCTGACAAGATCGCCGATACGGCCTGCTTTGTAGCCTCGGATGGTAAACGTAGATGTCCCACGTGGGCGGCCAGCGTGCCAGGATCGTGACCAGGATACTCAGCATCCAAACACGTGACCGCCTCCCGGGAAGTTGCAGAAAGATGATGGAAGTGCCTTAGTCATGACTCCCTCGCTCGCACTGTCGATGGTACTCCTGAGTGAAGATTGTTCCCAATTCTGTCACTTGTAATTTCGTATGGCAGCAGCAGGATCTGAGCGAATGGGAAGGAGAGTCTGTTATGTATTGTGGCCGCGCTGTTTCCAACCTGCGCTCTGATAAGATCGCCGATACGGCCTGCTTTGTAGCCGCGGATGGTAAACGTCGATGTCCCACGTGGGCGGCCAGCGTGCCAGGATCGTGACCAGGATACCCAGCATTCAAACACGTGACTGCCTCCCGGGAAGTTGCAGAAAGATGATGGAAGTGCCTTAGTCATGACACTCTCGCACGCACTGTCGATGGTATCCTTCAGTGAAGATTGTTCCCAATTCTGTCACATGTAATTCCGTATGGCAGCAGCAGGATCTGAGCGAATGGGAAGGTGAGTCTATTATACATTGTGGCCGCGCTGTTTCCAACCTGCCCTCTGATAAGATCGGCGATAGGCCCTGGTTTTGTAGCCTCAGATGGGGACATAGTTGTCCCCCGTGGGCTGCCAGCTTGCCAGAATCCCCGCCAGGATACCCAGCAGTTGAACAGGTGACTGCCTCACGTGAAATTGCAGAAAGGTGATGGAAGTGCCTTTGTCATGACAACCTCGCATGCGCCGTCCATGGTATTCTTAACTTGAAGATTGTTCCCAGTTTCGTCGCTTGTAGTTTCATATGGCAGCAGCAGCATCTGGACGAAGCGGAACAAGAGCCTGCTAGCCGTTGCGGTCGAGCCTGCTGCCGCTCCGCCCACTCATTACTGTGGAATATTTCTAACCTTGTGAGAGCTTGTTTTCTATGTGTTCATTTGAATTCGTTTTTAATTTTGTTGCCTTCTTTAATCATGTAAGCGCTTGTTTAATGTGCAGTGTCAGTTCTTTGCGCTTTCCTAGTATCTGTGTTTCAGTATATAGAGGTTAGTGTGTGCTTCTGCAGTGGCTTCTGTATTTACAAGAGGTGGTGGTGGGAGGCTCGTCAAGCAAATTCGTGCAAATTTTTCTCCTCTCCCCGTTACTCCACTGTAGTGAAAATAAAGGCAAATATAAACACAGCCTGGTCATAAAAAATATTAAATTGTAGCCAGCTTGGAACAAGATGTAGAAAATAGCTACCTACGGCAACTCACATAGTTCGGTGGCGCACGATTTCACCCATGCGATTAACTACGGTAAAATAATTTATATGGTATTTTGAAGTATATCCGAGTCCTGTGAGTGCAAGTTGCACCTTGGAATATGAACCGCAAGACGGTTCGTTGCGAACTTCCGATATCAATCATTGTATATCAATGAGGGTGCAGGGATTCTCCGTAGATCGGTTTCAGGGCAGCTCCGGTTTTTAGTTTGCTTTGATGGAACCGCTCATTCTGCTCGCCCGTACGGGCGAGCAAATTGCATGTGACTGAAGTAAAAGTTGAGTCTAATTTAGAATTCAAAGTGGAACTTCGACATCAGTTTTTATTGAATGTATCCGCTCAGGTTCACAAAAGATAGTGTTTTAAAAATGAAGTTGCGACCATCTGACCAGTCGGTGAAACTTCCAGCATATACACGTGATCTCGTTTGCCACCGCAATATACGTCTGTTAAACCTAAAGCAAATTCCCCTTTTCTTCCCGTATCCGCCAAATCAACAGCGGCGCTGCAAACCACTTTGCACGCACGTTAACACAATCACAGTGTGCACTAGACGTAATAAAAATAATACTTTCTTTACTGAAAATAAAAACACACTACTCAGAGTTCTGGCCCACGAAAGAAAAAAATGATATTGTGTGGGTCCATGCAGCCAACAAAACACTGAATACATCCTTATGCAAAGGTTAAAGAAGAAGCTGTGCAGTAAGCAAGCGATTACAACGTTTTATCTACATGTAGTAGCAGCGAGCGTTTGACACCATTATCTAGAGCTTAGCTTTATCGCGCAAGTGGATGTTAAATTGCACAAAGTTTCATGCAACGCGTTAAACAATGCAGGGATGTGATATTTCCTTTCATTTCTTAATCGGTTAGAACATTCAGCAAGTGAAATCTCTCTTTACGGCTCAGATTTCTTTTCTTAACCTCGTATTTGAAGTTATTTTTATAGTAATTACTTGTTACTGCTACATATATTTATAAAAATTGATGGAATGAGAGTATGTCTAGTGCTTCCGTTTTTTCTTCCACTTTTAAGTCATCATGGACTAACCCGTACGAGACTTTACTCGCAACATGGTATGCGACCCTATCAATTCCCTTTCTTCTGTACCCTGACCCGTATATCGTTATTCTATACTGTAAGCTGGACTCTCATACAGCTCTGAAAACAGAGTGCCGTAATTTTACACAGCATGGATTTTTCAGTTAGTATATACACGCGGATACTATACGGAGATTTCTAGTAATATCTTCTAACTGATGCTTTCAAAGTAAAGGCTCTGCAAGAAGTATTCACAAATATTTGACTGAAGACTCATGTGGTAATGGCTTAAGTTCACTGCGCTTATGGGGGTTACAGTTTAGTTTTATTGGTATTTAGATAAATTTAGTTACTCGAGAACCAATCTATTAACAAGTTTAGGTCACTCTGAAAAAGAGCAACTGCTTAATCATAGTCATAATATGGTAATAATAAAACGGTATCATCGGCATAATGAAACAGTCTAGACTACGATGGGGTTGATCCTGGATCCTTCACAGAAATATTAAAATGCAAGGATCCTAAAGTTTTGTCCCTACGGTACACCACATTCGATTCTTACTTTTTCACTGGTGTTGTGACTAATTTTTACCATTTAAAATAGGTCTGTAGAGTAGTTTGTAAAAACATGTGTTAAAATGACCTCAGAAACCGACTGTCCTTATCAAGTTTTTGCAACAAAATTATATATTCTAATGTGTCAAATGCCATAATATGACGTCACGATGCCATCATATGACGTCACAATGCAGTCTTATGACGCCACGCACTTACAGTATGATATCGAATGACGTCACAATGTCACATGACATCACGGTGTAACTTGACGTGACAAGGTCACGTGATGCCAGTATTAGATGCATTTGTTTCTCCTAGATTAAGCGTACAAACTTTCCCGCTAGATCTACCGAGACAATAGGGAGTTGTAGCAAGTCGTTTTCACGTAAACGGTAGGTCCTCGAACGCATCAGCGACACCACTGAGCATGCGCGGGCGAGTCGTTGGGGGCGTCGGGAAGCTCTTTTCGTTTTAATTATAATGCAATTATAATGTCCAGCTCGCTAGCACCTTTGCATTGAATTGCATTATAATTATAACCTTAAATTGCAAGCTTCACCCTTGTTGGTGTTAGACTGGTGGCAGCTGATAAACCCGTTTGCTCCTATGATGTCTAACCCCTTGTTAGCTCAGTTGGTAGAGCGGTCTACCTGTAATGGAGAGGTCCCGGGTTCGATACCCGGATCATGCGGATTTTGTCGGTCGCGCACCAGTCACCTAGCTGTGTTTGGCGATTTCTGTTTTTTTCCTTTGTCCCTCTTGTTCCCCTTCTCCAGGGATTATTTTCGTCGTTTCGTTCGTTTCTCCCGTTCCGGCCGCTGAAGTCGTCACCGCAACGCAGCCAGCACCGTTCACGACTCGGGTAAAAAATAAACGGCGGTCAGTTTGGCGACCGACTCCGCCGACCCAGCCGAGTGTTAGGCTTAGAAAAGCGGAAGGCGATTTTCTATTCTCTTAGTCTGCTGTTGATCCAGATCATTTCGAGGACTGCTCACAATGGTAAGCTATCGAGAGCTGTAATCTGCGAATGCTAGTAAATGTTTGCGACGCGCGGGCAGGCTATATGTCTTGGCGACTGCAACCAGAAGAAATGCTTTCATACGACGTCACAAAACGTGAACGATCGTTCAAGTTCAAGATGACGGAGACATACCACATACGTTTACGGTCGTTCTGACGCCTCTTACTCTATCTAGCTCCGCAGTTCTTGAAATTCCGACCAACAAATGTTACGTCGGCCGTCTTCTTTACATCAGTAGTACGCCGACAACAAGATCCGCCACGGATTTAGACGTTGCAGAATGTGTCACATATTAACTAGAAGATGGCGCCACCGGTGAAACACAATCATCATCATCGTTTACACGGTCGTGCCACTTTCGCGATTCGGTAAGGCACGTAAGATTTGACGTACAGTTTCACGGAACGTACCGGCTGTACCGTTCGTGATTTCGGAACTGTGGGCTTCAAAAACGACTCGCTAAAACTCCCTAACTTCTTCGCTAACCGTCATCGTTTCACGTAACAACACGTGACACCATGACGTCACGAGACCATGACATCCCTGGACATTGTAACGTCAGCCATACTTCGCCAATTATGACTGTTCTAAAAACGATTAAAAAAACTTTGACAGGATTCCTACCAGTAAGCACACATTCCTTTTCTCGTGTTTTGGACGCGTCTCTTTACTATCTGATTATCGCCAGCGGGCTTGGTAGCAAAGCAATAAATTAAGTCGCTGAGATTCTTCTTCTTTACTCTCCGGGTAATGTTGAGCCGTGAGACTCATTCTACTAAGCCTGATAATCTATACTTATTGCTTCTACCAGGCCCAACGGGTAACATCAATTTCTCTTCACTGTTCGCCTTGTTAAAAGTGTGCTTAATAAATTTGTTGATTTGTGGCGATGTAAAATCGAATCCCGGCCAGGATACACAGGTTATTGTCGAACAACTTTTCTATGGGCAAGCGCAAATAGCAGCTGTTGTAACCTCGATAAAAAGTAATCAAGCAGTCCTGCAGGCTAAGATTGACGGCGTTGAATCTCGTTGTGCTGGCATTGAATCTGGTTTATCGCAACTGTCTGGTCTTGACAAAAGGGTGAGGTCTCTAAGAGGTAAAATCGCAACGCTCGAACACGCACTTGTTGAAATAAGTGATAAAATGATGACTTTGAGAGCCGGTTCTGGAAAAACAATCTGATTATTTATCGTTTATATGAAGATAAAAATGAGTCATCAGCGTCCCTACTTAATATTGTCACTGTTCAACGGTCTTCAAAGTTGGTTTTAATTCTTGTGATGGCATTGAACGTTGTAATCGTCTTGGCTCGCGCATTATGACAATATTAGGCCTATAACCTTACAAATAATAGACGACCGGGAGAAATTTTTAATTCATAAAAGCGCTTCGAAACTGAAGAGCACCCGTTTGTTTATTAACGAAGATTTTTCCCTTCGTGTTCGAAACATCCGTAGACAACTCTGGCTTGGTATGGCTGATTTCAGACGGAACGGTGCGAAGGTTGTTTTCCGTTATGGATATGCAATAGTTGACAACATTCGCTAAAAGTGGAATGCATATAAAAACTGCCTCGTAATGGCCCTTTATCCTCGCCTTCCTGATCGTACTAATGGACATATGCAGGAAGACACTTTTAATAATTGAATCTTAATGCCAGGAGCATTCTTCCAAAGTCCACGGAATTTGATATCATGAGAGCTGCTTATTTTCCTCATGTTATTTGTGTTTCTGAAACTGGGTTGCATGACTCCCTACTCGAATGTGAATTTACTCCACCTAACTATGTTGTTGCACGTTAGATAGGTCCTTCGGAAGGCAGGCGGTGTTTTTTTTTTGTTTTTTTCTTCATCTCCGGTGTAGTGTTTATGTCCTTCCCAACTTACCCCACACCGAGTCACTTTGGTGCAAAGTTCATGTTGATAATTATGTTCTTGTAATTGGGGCCATTTACAGAGCTTCCGGAACCACACCTCAGGGTATTTTCGATATTCACGATTACATTTTAAACCATAATCTTGGCGGAAGAAAATTGTTTTGACGGGAGATTTTAACGCACCTTACATTAATTGGGAAACGCTAATGGCTGGTAGTCGCAATAAAATTATTTGTGATGATATTGTTAACAATGCTGTGTCATTCGATTAACATGAAGTTTTTGCGCTGTAAAACAGAGAATTCAACTCCAAACCCTGCTTTTGTTAAGCATAGCATTACCGAGTTTGGTAACGAGCGTGAAGTGGTAGAAGTTCTTTCAGGCCAAAGAGCTGTTTTTCTAACGCTTAATATTCGTGCTTTACTAGCAGATACCGATACTGTTAGCGCATTACACTTTAATGGAACTGATGACGTGTCTAATTGCGACTCTAGTGATGTTATATTGCTGAGCGAATTTCGTTAATTAGTAACTAACTGCATAAAACAATTTGTTCCAGTCAAATAAAAAAAAATTAACTCAGCCATCGATAACTATACTCCGCTACAACTTTTCTTGGCAATGCAGTGGAAGGTACAGGCCCGTGTCCCCTCTCCCATTTTGAGTGTGCGCAGGCTCTCCTCCTCCCCCATTTCCGGGGAAAGGAGGAGAGCCCGCGCACACTCAAAATGGGAAAGGGGACGCGGGCCTGTACCTTCCACAGCATTGCCAAGAAAAGTTGCCGCGGAGTATAGAGAGGTATTTCAATTAACTCGTAGACTAAAAATAATTTGTAAATTGAGGCATTGTGCTTACCTTATGAATATGACCTGGATCGAAAGCTTAAAAAATGAGTCAGTAGAACAAATGACACCTGCAAAATATACATATTTTAATGGTACGCTGGCTAAGCTTATGAAATCAAATCCGGCATATTTTTGAAGTCAACCCTTCCCAAAAACGATATTTCACGCATTTCATTATTAAAAATCAATGTGTCTCTGCTAATGCATAAATGTAGAATTGCTTTAATACATGTTATCAATCTGTATTAATGAGAGATAATTATTGTTAGGGATGCCGCGAACTTTTTCCGAATCGAAGTTTCGGTGATCGAATCAAGCGGTTCGAGAGGTTCGAAAGATATCGGTTTTTCGAATTGTCTATATCGTGAAATTCGACGGAGGTCGAATTTTCGAACTTGTTAAGCTAAGAAGTTCGATGCTTTTCGAACCGTCGAACTTATTACGCTAAAAAATTCGATCTTTTTCGAACTTTCGAACTTATTGCGATGCAAGGTTCGATGCTTGTCGAACTTTCGAACTTGACTGACCAAAAAATTCGGTAAATTTCGAACTCTCGATTTATTTATCAAGAGAATTCGAAAAGTTTCGAACTTTTGAATTCTGAAAAGTCAGAAGTTCGACGAACTTCGACCTTTTAGGGTAAAAGTTCGACGTTCGTCGAACTTCGAAAGACCGGCGGACGGTTTCATTTGATTTCAAGTAGTGGGGTACATTCGTAATTTTTTTCTCGAACTTTTACACGCGGTGTTGCGTTCCTTACGAAAGACAATGTCGTGTATTTCAATTTTCTGGCACGCTTAGGTTAAAAGAAATAAATCCCCGAAGGGGCGAGGAAGGACGACAGGTTTTTGAGGATTATCGTTTGTGCCAGATTTGAAGCACGCTGCAGCCGGAGCTATTTATGGTAGACATGTTATACTTTTTTAAGAATGATCTATGATAGCTTAGGTAAGTGCCGTCTTAAGATGTAATTATTGTTATTCAACGTGAGTTTCGAAGAAATGTCCAAACATTTATCTGCATCCAATTTTGACCTAAACTTGATATTTATTTTCGTCTAAGTTGTTTGAGGTATCGCATTTAAATTAACACCACAGACAGTACATATCATTGCCATCTGCAGAATACAAAATAATATATTTATTGTTTTTTCACGTTAAGGAATAAATTAACTCATAGGAGAAGATTTCTAATAGTGTTCAAGTTCAGCACGTCATTAAAAGAAAACTTTTTTTTTTTTTTTTTGCTTCACGTTCCTGGGACGTGTTTCTTTTAGCCTGTACACATCTTGGTAAAAGAAATTTGTTTCGAAATTCTGAGCCTCTGAATATGCAAGAATAGAACACTTCCGACGAATTCTTGACATTTTTTTTTTCTCCTGCCTTTTATTTTCGCATTTATTATTATTTTTTTTTTGTTACTATCGGCACAGGTATATATATATGTAGGTCGAAAAGACAGCTTTGAACTTCCGAACCACTAAGCATGTGACGAGCAGTGCCTTCCGACAACGAGTTTCTAACAATGACCATCTACGCAACCTTTTATGCAGTGAAGAGCGACAGTAGCTATAGACCTTTTCTGTGTACTCTCGTCCCTAGCCACCTAATAGGCGTATCCGGTCTGGGCGACGAAAAAATACTAAAACGTTTCAACCTGCAAATAGTAAAAAAATAAAGGGGAGGCAAAACGAGAAAGTGTGACGGTTACGCTCATATCCTATATGCCTTCCATTGGCGTGGAAAAGGCAAAACAATGTTTTCGCCCATACTGGAAGTGACGTCAATTCAAGATGGCGGCGCACTTGCAGAAAAGGTCTATACATATGCATAAATAATTTCAGATTAAAATAAGCTCGACCACGCCCTCTTTCCCCGTATTGCTTTCTTTAACAGTCCGAAATACCTGCAAGGTAGAGAAGGAGGCTGAAGCCCCCCGCCCCCCCCCCCCCCCCCCCCCCCGCTACCCTCTTTTCCCCCGTTTTTCCTCTTCCGACGCCACTTGTATGGCAGAACGCTCCTCGACCTCGAGTTGTGTCGGCTTTCGTGATTTTTGCG
Organism: Ixodes scapularis; assembly: GCF_016920785.2. Taxonomy (NCBI): domain Eukaryota; kingdom Metazoa; phylum Arthropoda; class Arachnida; order Ixodida; family Ixodidae; genus Ixodes; species Ixodes scapularis. The sequence goes on from NW_024609835.1 coordinate 251,028,656, forward strand.
AGGCGATTCCTCCGTCCCAGAAAATAAACCTCCAGGACAATTAGAAACTTCACCGGATCGGATTACTACCAGCGTGCAAGGGGTGGCGAGCAGGTTTGCCAGGTTGCTTCAAGGTTTTTCTGAGCCTCAACCTCCTGATCGCCCCTGGCCGTTTCGAACTGGATGAGTCTCGTAAAACAGTGTGTTCGTGTAATCACAACTGCGTGATGCAGGTTAACCCTCCCCCCCCCCCCCCCCGGGGGGCTGGCGGCCACAATTCTGTACTGACAAATATTGCAGCACATCCGGGACACTCGTCGTCTCATTTATTTGCCTGACCAACTTCGCAGAATCTAGATATCACACCCTAACTTTTGTAAACTTGATTTTGTGAAAACCAGTGAGTCGTGAAAACGTTCTTTCAAACTGAAACTGTGGAAAAACTTGAAAATCGGACTTCGAACTTTGAAAAGTTGGATTAGAAAAAAATTCTAAATCTTCAAAGTTTTTTTTTTTTTTTTTTTTTTAATTTAGCGTTAAAGAGAATCGAAACTTTCGAACTTTTCGAACTTTATGCAGAAAGAAATTCGAACTCTTCGAATTGTTCGAACTTCATATCTATAAAAACTCGAAGCGTTCGAAGTTTTCGAATTTTTTTTCCAAAGAATTTCGAAATCTTCGAATTTTTCGAACCTGAAGGAAAACAATATTCGAAATGTTCGAAATCGAAATTTTAGAAACCGTGAAAGCTTCGAAATTTTCGAAGTCGAAACTCCGCTGTGGTCAAAAGTTGCGAATTGTTCGAATTCGAACCTCGGTCGGTACGAAAATATCGAAATTTTTCGATATCGAACCTCAGTTCGCTTCGCAAATATCGAAACCTTTCGAAATCGAACCTAGGGGGGTTCGCGACATTCCTAATTATTGTTAACCTTCATAACATTTTAATGTATCGTGTTCCTCATTAGAAAGCATTCTGATCTGTTTCTGCTTTTCACATTTTGCTCTTAAACATGAACTGCAAGAAAAGTTCGGGTTCTGATGGTATTCCTAATTCATTTATACATTGCTATTACCTCTGGACATCGAGATACTTCACCTAAATCTTCGAGAAGCCCCTGTCTTCTGGTATCATACCTAAACCTTGAAAATCAGCCAGAGTTGTTGCCATCTCTTAATTTGGCAATAAACAGAGCCTTATCAATTAGATACCAATTTATTGACGTATTACTCTGGTAAACTCGTCGAATATGTAATCGAAAGTCATGTTTCTGAATATTTCGAAAGCAGCTCAATCATCTGCCCTCAGCAGCGCGGTTTTCGTCGACATTTTTCAACCACCACGCAACCCCTGGAATTCACTCATAATATTGCTTCGTGTTTGAAAAAAAAGGGCAGGTTGATGCGATATTCACTGATTATTCGAAGGAATTCGATAAAGTTTCGCATTCCAAGCTACTTTTGAAGGCGAACATTATACTTCAAAGCCCCGTTTTACTTGACTGGATCAATAATAATTTAGAAAAAAAAAGTCATAATTTGCTTCGCTTGGTCATGCTGTTCCTTCAGAAGTTACTGTCAGCTCAGGTGTACCGCAATGATGAGTGTCAGCACCCCTTTTATTTCTTCTGCATATAAATGATATTGTAAAAACATACCGGTTAAAATCTGTCTTTATACCGATGACTGCGTCCTGTACAATGATGTTAATTCGGTGTATGATCAACTATTGCCTAATTAATCCTTCGTGCGCTCCCTTCATTGGAACAGACATGGCACATTCAAATAAACTTTGGAAGGAATGTTTTCATGAAGTTTAAGAATAAGAAATGGCCTTTGGTTTTTAGGTACGGAATTTTTGAGATTGTATTAAGGGAAGTGTATGAGTTCAAATATTTGGGTGTTATATTTTATCTATTCTTAAATGGGACAGGCAGATCGACTGGATTGGCTCTCGCGCCCTCAGTAAATTAGGATTTGTTAAACGTATGTTAAAACGTTCTTTAAAAAAGGTGAAATTAAGCGCTTTTAAAACCCTTGTTAGGCCGATTTTAGTGCATGGTACTGTAGTTACGGACGTTTATTTGAAAATGACGTTTATTCTACCAATTGTATTCAGGCCAAGGCGCTCTGATTTATTTCCAATATATATGATCGGCACTTTTTACCTTCATATACTATGCCAACATTAGAGCTAGAGGCCGTTTTCTAGAAGAACTTTCGGACGGTTTAAACTTTTGGAATGGTATTAATTCATCTACGCGTGTGCTTCAGTACGGTGACGTTCTTTTAGAAATTGTGAAAGTTGATTTTGTTTGATGTGTTATGTTCGAATCATAATTTTTGTATGTTCTTGGTTTTGTTCTAACTATTAATCTGCTTTTTACCTGTGTATTCCAATCCTGCAATCACCTCAATTGAGGTTGCAGTGTGCTCAAATAAAGAATAAAAAAACTATATGAATTTGAATTCCTGGAAGCTACACGAAACATGTCATGGGGTATGTTTTCAACTAAAATCTTCAACAATAAATTTCTCCTAGATATATTCTTAATATCTAGGAGATATCAAGGTTTCGCGGTCTCGTACAAATTATAAATTTCAGTCTTTACATTATAACATACCGCTTCTGTTAAGCAAGTGTATCAATAACATCATGAAGATAAACACAATAAGTAAGAGAGCCCTTCGTTTGTCCTTTTCTAGCATTGTATAATTTTAATGTTTTTTTCATTTGTTGCTGCTGCCAATGTAAAAAGATCGCATATCTAGTTAAGCTGTTTTTAACAGCTTTTGGTATGGGCGTTCCCTCCAGGCTTCCTGGGAAAGAAATTTGATTTGGTTTGATTTATTTTATATGAGTAGTCACCAAGGCTCAATCATTCAAGAAATAAAAGGCGGTATATCTGCTCTTTAAAAAAAAGTTTTTAATTTATCTGGGCGTTCTAAGATTAAAATCCCTGCTTGAAGTTTTTTTTTTTTTTGTTAGAAACTCAATGGAACCAGTTTCTTCTTCGACAGTTAAAGGCGTTTAGCAATATTTTACATAAAACTTTTGGGTGCTTTATCTCTGTGATAATGATCAGGTCGCACAGTGTGAGTTGAAATTGTTTATTCACGTTAGGCTTTATTTTTTTATTATATTTTATAAACATAAAATGCAGGCCTAAACAGATTATAGGTAAAAATAACAGGAAATAAGTCACTCGTCTGAGGTACGCCGAGTTTCCAAATTATTCTCATAGTACCAGGTGATGCATGCTAAAACCCCAAGCTTGCGTTTTGTACCAAAATGGTCAACGAGGCCCTTTTTATCTGTGGTGTAAGGCTTAGCAAAACCGTTATGTAAACATAGAAATCGAGTGCTTGAGAGACAAATAAAAAAAGCGTGTTTTGCTCATTACAAAAATAAACTTCGCACTTCCGAACGCTCTGTAACGCCATACGCTAGCGCCCGGGGCCTCATATACCAAACCATCAGAACTTTCAACCCCCAGTTCATGCTTTCAGTTAATATGCACACAAGTGTCAGAAGTGTGGTCTATTTAAACTATGTAACGCATTGTCGATTACAAACAACACCCTTTGGACGCACATTTTTATATGCACGCCCTATCATAAATGAGTGTGAAACCAACTCTTGATATCTGGCGGACGACAACGAAAACAATTGTGGACCTTCAATACGTAACCTAAACAGCAAAAGAAAATGTATAACTGCCGTGGAACCACCCACACTGAAAGCGGATCCTCAACCGCAAATCTGCTAGAATCAGGCGGTTGGACCGTGCTTTAGACAACCGCCTCGGGGCCTAATTTTCCCAACCTCTTTCGGGACCCGCGAGCCGGCTAGCCAATTTCTACTTGATGATGACGTTATACCTGGAGCTATGCGCCACTAGCCCCTGGTGAAGCAGCCGTTTCAAAAACGAAACTGAAGTAAAGGTTCTCATCCATCGCGTGAATCCGTAGAGACTATTGTTAATCTCAACAGCTTTAGCTTCTCGGTGATTTTGTTTGCATTTGATATCTTGCTATTGAGGTAGACCTGTTGCCGCGCTACCTACCCACCACCGGTCGATTGAATTGGCAGCTTTTAAATCCACCTAGGTAGGGTGAACACGATGAAATGTATCTGAAGTGCACATGACCATTACGAAGACCGATTTTGACGTCGTGGGAGTGAACTGTTATCCAACCCCACCGCGTAACTGTGTAGGTCCTAACATGGGTGCGATGATACAACCTGATCCGTAACGTTTCTATCACCAAAAGTATGAACAAAAGATATCTAGTCATTAAACCTGTGAACGTGCCACATTCCGCAAAAGTAACTCCTACGGCATTCATTTGAGTTTTTGCGTCAACAGAACAGCTTATCGGATTTGCGAACCCCATCCTTTTGCGACTAGAAGCTAAGTTCACCTAGAAACCATGAATAGATGCGCAAAAAACATTCCCAATAACAACGCGGTCGTTCACCGCTCACTGGTCTTCTAATCCCGAAATCTGCGTCAGCTGTTCATAGGCTTAAAATTCTTTGAGAAAGAATACGGGGCTTCCCCATCTACTTAGCAAGGTGCTGCTATTGAACGCGACCAGCGAAGCTCAACCAGTTTTCTCTTAATATATGATTTACTAATAACTTGAAATTTCAGGTTCGTGTTGTTGTTGATTCAGACATTTGTAAACGACAGCAGGTTTAATTTGCATTGCATTTGCATTTTATAGCAAAATAAAACTCCGGCAATTCGAACGCAGAAGTGGACGAGCCTACCCGTACAAAAATGTCAGGTATGAACTTATAAAACACCTATAAATGGTGATCAGATACATTGTTGATTTTATATATGGCAATTTTAACGATTTGTATAGTTTATAAATGGCAGTGTAAGTATATACAATATACATGCACGGCAATATACGTCCCTATTTGCCCTCCTGATATGACCTTATATGGAGCTCGGATATAGAGCGTTTGTTGAAAAGAGGCCCCCTAGTAGTTCATGTTCGCGTGTTCACTCGACGAATTGGTGCACAGCCTTCTGCAATATGAAAAAAAAAAAAACACTGCAATCGCGTGGCCGAGGCGGATGCTGCGCGAAGTCCGGGCGATTCTATTTTACCTCGAGGGGACGAATGATGCTATGCTCCCACTACGGACGCAACGCGCCGATCTTTCATAACACACGCCAACCTAAGCGCAACTCGCGCAACGAGTTTGTTGAGACTACGATTACTTGTGGCCTGAACAAAATCGTTCCGCTTCCTGCGCTTATGCTTGAGTGCATTATGAAATATTGGTATGTTGCGTCCATAGTGCGAACTCAGCACCACTCAGTGCTGAGTTAAAGCGCACCGCGCGCTTATCAGGTTCAGGTTTCGGTGTCGATGGGGAGAGCAGATCGTCAGCATCATGCCAAGGCTATGTCCTAATTACGTTGCCTTTGCTGTCTGAGCGAGACCGACCTGACCCACAATGAAAAGTCGGCCTCTCTTAAATAGCGAGATTCGTGCCGACCTTCTAGAGAACGAATGCACTCTTCAATTAACTTAATCTGTCGATATAGTACTCAGGTGTAACTTTAATATTTGTTTATTTGGCAACGCCCCTTCAAACTTTTTGCACACGAAACAACTAATAAAAAACAGGGATGACTATGGTTGTTTTCCGCTTTTGTGAGCATATCTCTGGGCATGACACGAATGAGCCGCGCACTTCTGCTGAGCCGCAACCAAAAAGTGAAAGTCGTTTACATACATGGGTAAATTACTTTCAAAATGTAATTTAATTACAATTACAATTACTTAGCCCCCAAAGTAGTTTAACTACAATTACAATTACTACTACGCGAAAGTAGTTCATTGCAATTACAAATTACTTTTTAAAAGTAATGCAATTAGTTTACAATTACTTATTTCTGAGAGTTACCCACCTTGGGCCATATAACTGTAAACGAGTTATATGGCCGCTGTATAAATGTCACGCATTGTACTTTTCTTTTATGAAATTTGTTAAATGGATTATAGAACTTAATAGTTTGGAGTAATGAACTTCTGATTTCTTATATTCTCAAAAAATAAAAATAAATGGCGACAAAATTCACAGGTGCGAGGTGAATCTCTTTAGAGCTTGTGCAAATGGTATCCAAGTCAAACCAACAAAAAATAAACTTAAAAATAATACAAGGAAACAAATATGCGACAGTACTGGTATCATAAAACTCGGTGATTCGCTGCCTCTCCCTGTCTGTGGACTTGTAACATGTCGGATGTGGGTAACCGTAGCACGCGAACTGCGGTCGCTTCCACAAAACTAGTGTCACAATAGCAGCAACTCTCTTGCCAGGGATTCTGGGTTAATTCAGTTCTCGGTAACACCAAAAAAAAAAAAAGCTCCTGAGATATATAATAAATTTAGGATCGTCATGTCAGGCGAAGAAGCAAAGAAGCAGCAGGTCTAATTAACACGACTCACCCTGCCTTACTTCCAACTGTTGTTGCTAAACTGCGCTTCTTCGCCTCGATATTAGAGTAGCACGGCCCTCTGTTAGTGGTAGCAACATACGAGATAGAGGAGAAAGACGTGAAAACTCATAAAGAAAAGAGAATAATTGCATGAACAAAAAAGTCCCCAAACTTGACTGAAATATGTAAGCGAATATGCTAGCGGCGAAGACGCGTAAGGAAAACTTCGAACCTCCCCGCCTCGACCGGATGATGTGATCGGAGCCAACCAGCTCGACTTCGACCCCCAATACCCCCGTGTGGGAATGAGAAATAAGAAAGACCCCTAGAAACAGGAGCAACAGGAAGCGAACGAGACGAAGAGTCAGATTCAACTACGACAGGAACGAAAACGGACGCGAATGAAGCCCTCATTTATCAAATTATTTCTGAAATTCTTCATTAAATCGTTTTGCAGTCTACAAAATCCTTCATTCCGTTCTATCCCAGCCTCCCTTTTCCCTTTTTTTGAGCAGGTTGGGAGACTCTCTCTTTTATTGCTTCGGTTGTGCTCCCGTCGCCGTGGCCAGGGGGGAAAAGCGCCACCGCCGCAAAATCTTGCAAAAGTAATTGTAATTGTGCCTGAAATTTAGCAATTACTGATGCTAGAAAGTAATTAAATTACAATTACAATTCCTTTCAGCCAAAAGTAATTATTACAATTACAAATTACTAGGAAAAGTAATTAAATTACAGTAATTTAATTACTGTAATTGAATTAAAACCCAAGTATGGTCATTTACAACTCCCTATAACGCCAAATTCGAGCGCAGCCCTTGAGGAGGAGGAGGGAAGGGTACTGAGGGGAGGGTAGACACCTCCTCCTCCTCCTCCCCTCATTCTTTAATATGCTCCGGGGGGTCACCTGACTTCGGGGGCAGGGGGTCACGTGACCTCGGGGGGGGGGGAGGGTTGTCACGTGACTTCGGAGGGGGGGGGGGCACGTGACCTCGGGGGTCACGTGACCTTGGGGGGTCCCGTGACCTTGATGTGACCTTGGGAGGGGTCACGTGACCCCCCCCCCCCCCCGAGGCCACGTGACCTTGGGGGGTCACGTGACCTTGGAGATCACATGAACTTGAGGTGACCTTGGGAGGGGTCACGTGACCTTGGGGTAACCTTGGGAGGGGTTACGTGACCTCGGGGGTCCCATGACCTGGGGGTCACGTGACCTTGGGGTGACCTTGAGGTCACTTGACCTTGGGGTGACTTTGCGGTCACTTGACCTTGGGGTGACCTTGGGGGTCACGTGACCTTGGTGTGACCTTGGTTACGCCGGCCCCGACGCCGACGGCGACGCCGACGCCGACGCTCACGCCGCTCAAGTCGGAAACGGGCGCCTAAGAGCTGCGCTCTCAAACTATTAAACGCGTTCAGGCGCGGTCGAGCCCCGAATTTTCGAGACATATGACTTCGCATTTAATTAAACCACCTGAAGCTGGGTACAAATTGAGGCGTTGCCTTCTGACAGTCTGGTCCTCTCTCTCCCACTTTGAAATTTTGGGATTTGTCACCTAGTCTCATGTTGTGTAAGAAAATGCTAAATCTGCAACAGCTGCTTGCGTCATCACTGTTTTATTAAGACATGACTTTATCCTAAGGGAAATTGGTTTCGCCGATAGCAGAATCGTTTAACAAAGAGAGAAGTATGTAGCCGACCGAGCGGTACTCGTATCCACTCGAAGGCTTATTGAATAAATTACTTTTAATGAGAACTCAACCACGAAACCAGGCTGTAGAGAGCGGCTCCGCAAGATTGCGATGCATGTCTTGCTACGGCAGGAAGTGATGGTCTCTTTATCCGTTAGTGCTAGGCTATCTTCGCGCATTTATGTTTTCCTTTTCATACTGACGTCGTTTCTTACATTATTTTAGAGCGCAGCTCTTAGGCGCCCGTTTCCGGCTTGAGCGGCGTCGCCGTCGCCGTCGGCGTCGCCGTCGGCGTAACCGCGCGGTGCATTATGGGTAAGTTTCCCCACTAAATCTAGCGGAAAAATTTCCCCGCTAAATCTAGAGGAAAAATTTCTCCGCTAAATCTAGCGGAAAAATTTCCCCGCTAGATCTAGCGGGAAAATTTCTCCACTAAATCTAGCAGAAAAATTTCCCCGCTATATCTAGCGGAAAAATTTCCCCGCTAAATCTATATTCGGAAAAAGTTCCCCGCTATATTTAGCGGAAAACCTTTCACGCTAAATCTAGCGAAAAAATTCCCTCCTAAATCTAGCGGAAAAATTTCCCCGCTAAATCTAGCGAAAAAATGTCCCCGCGAAGTCTACTGGAAAATTTCCGCCGCTAAATTTAGCGGACAATTTCCCCGCTAAATCTAGTGAAAAAATTTCACCACTAAATCTAGCGGAAAAATTTCCCCGGTAAATCTAGCGGAAAAATTTCCCTGCTAAATCTAGCTGAGAAATTTTCCTGCTAAATCTAGCGGAAAAATTTTCTCGCTAGATTTAGCGGAAAAATTTCCCAAATCTACGGGAAAAAATTCTCTGGGGATCAAGTGACCTGGGGAGTCACGTGACCCCCCGACGAGATCACGTGACCCCCGAGGTCACGTGACACCCCCAGGTCACTTTACCCCCAAGGTCACGTGAACCCCCCCGAGATCACTGACCCCCCATGTGACCTTGGGGGTCAAGTGACTTCGGGGGGGTCACGTGAGCTCGTGGGGGGTGACGTGACCCCCCAAGGTCACGTGACCCCCCCCCCCCGAAGTCACGTGACCCCCCCCCCCACAAGAACACGTGACCCTCAGTACCCTTCCCTCCTCCTCCTCAAGAGCTGCAGTCTAATTCGGCGTTACAGGGAGTTGTAAACGGCTTTCATTTTTTGTTTGCTCCTTTAGAAACCAATGGACCATTTGCATAAATTTCAAAAGGCGGGTGCGAAGCGAGCAAGGAATCATAGGAACATCCTCAATGCTCTTCCTTCCCCACCACAGCATCGAACACATGGTTCTGAAGAAAGAAAGAAAGTAAGAGAGGGAGAGGGCGGCGCAGTAGCTCACTTACCTTCACTCATTCACCGAAGTTTCGTCCGTCACCTCCAATGTGAACTCCGTCGTTTTCTGCAGCCGCTTTTTGTGCAGTTAATTCGCCCAATTTTCATCGGTTTCGCCAAAGATCTATTTGATATATCGTTTCTGTCAGAAGGACGATCATAGGGGGGTCATGCCTATTTTTTTAATCAAATTTTTAGATGACGTAGCAAAACATGTCCATAAAACGAATTGCACTGAATTTTGCTGTGAACTTTATTGTTTTCGTACAAAATTTTGCGTCAAAATGGAGGTGCAAAAACTATTTTCTTTATCACAAGTTGACAAAAAGTTTAGGTCCAGAGGAATAAAAAATAAAACACCTACAACGTATATATTTCATGTATAAAGCAGGCCAACTGGTCTACATAAAGCAGGTAGATCTATTTTATCTTTCTTTATATTTCAAGCAAAATGAAACTAAAAAACTGTGCTGTTGCAGAACGTTCTTATATATAGTCATTCCTCTGGAATTTTTTAAGACATCTTAAATTTATGCTTTTAAACTGAAAGTTTTGTTCAGGGTATTTCATGCTTTGTTGAGTTTTACCAAAAAAACATTGGTGCTCAACCATTGTGTTTGTTTTGTATTGATGCAATGAAGTTTTCAATATCGAGAACGTCATAATTATGCATTTTTTGCAAAGAAATTAGAAAAAATAGTAGTCCTTGTTTTTTCCTAAACTCCCCTCGATGAAGTAGTAACACCGGGTAATTCAAAATCCACCGAAACATGTTGCATTATATTGTTTGAATTTAGTAACAAATAAACGTTTCGGTAGGATTTTGTTGCAGTCAATTGCGATTGGAGGGTCTGTCTCAACGAATAGTGGTGCCCAAGCACCGCATCCACAGGGGTGGTACTTTGTCGTATTATTTTCCAGACACCATAAAGCATTTAAAAAAAGTAGTTTTTTTATTAATGATATTGTTGATATCCACTATGAAAACTAAACTTTTCTACGTATTTGCTGCTTAGGGCGTTGGGTTCGGTTGATTAGGCTGCATTGCGCTACTTTCCCAAGGTAGTGTTTTAATCTGGGTACTCTACTGACAAAATGTTTGGGTTCATTTCTTTGGACATCACTATACTATATTTCCCCTTACGATTGACTGTAGCGGACGTTACGGGTTATCTCAGCCAACTCCGTGTATCAAGTGACGAGGCGTCACAGCGATCTCCAACGTCAGATCTTGTGCAAAGACGCCGATTGTTTTACTCCGTTTAATTCAGGCAAGTATAAAACATTACAAGCTCAAGAAAGCCCCGCAATCTTATGTCACAACCGATCGTATTCGTGGCGAGGGCAGAACCACAGCAGGCTGCGTCTAAAAAAAGTAAATGCAAAAGTGACAAAGAACTGGAAAGCTGCGTAGCGTCGTTGAACCAACGTTGCGCCATCGCGCTAGTGACTCCCTAGTGTTCGTAACGTCACTGCACATCGGGCGATGTTTCACCACGCCACTGAAGGCTGAAATTTCCCGACACGTACCATGGCGTCGGTTGATTTCACGTGAGACTTAACAGTTGGTAAATAGTAATTTCTAAAACACTCGATATTTTTACCTGACATTGCCCAATTCATGATATAATCAAATGCAAAATATATGTTTGTATAAAAACGAATCTCCGGATACAAAAAGTTGTAGGTCTTGAAGAGCTAGACTGTCACTCGCATTTACGTGCACCGCCGGGATGGTCAAGCTTGCTAGTAATTAACGTAAGTAATTACTTCAGGCTAATTTAGCAGGGATTCCCTCAAAGATTTTCGTCAGAAAAAAAAGCGTCGTCGCCACTGCGCAAACGCCAAGCACAAACCGCGTTTTGGAATGGTGCATGCTGACAACTTTATTTCTTTGCACACGCACAAACTTTCTTACATTATTGTACAACTTGCAGTTAGGAGAAGTGAATACATTCTTAGAATCAATGTCGGGTACAGGTGAGTTGACTTAATGATATTAGTTGTTCATTACGCTACTTAAATTTTATTAAAAAAACACTCAAACATGTCACATAAGCAATTCCCTTCGAACTTTCAGATATTTTTGCGCAAACATCGAAGCAGACCGAAAAACAAAGCCTCCTGACATTACCTAAAAACAATTTTTTTTTTAAATTTGTATCTGCTATGTTACATTATATCACCCTTTATTCACATGCGGCATGTATGATTGAGGAAGGAGATACAGCTCCTCCGTGAAGCCCCTTTTTTGAAACTCCACAGAGACTTCCGCTGCGTGTTCCAAATATTATCCGCGTAGCGGCGTTATAAACATCAAAGACGCCAGTTGCGCGACTGCGCAACATTTGTTCAATGACGTTAACTAGCTTTCCACTTTTCTTTTCGGATCATTTTTGCATTTGGATGCAACTTGCTACCCTTTTGCTGTCGCCACACCCTCCATTGGTTGGAGCATTACTCATGGCCACTTCGTCTAGGCCCGTATAGCACCGGTACAGTTGGGTTCAAGGTACAGGGAATGCTAGAGGGGAGAGTGGAGCTCTTTTCTCTCCCCACCATCCTTCCATGTACCAAAGTGGAAAGGTTCCACTGCTCTGCACGGGTGCGGTGTGCCCGTCAAGAATAGGCCATCAGTAATGTCTTCTGTTAATATCCTCTCTTGTACCCCCGGATGGACCACAGGGTGTGTTTCGATACATACAACTGAATCCAGTGCCAAGGGGGACCGTTACGAGACCTTCGAGAGAGGCGCAGGGAAGCGCTGTCACTTGAAGCGCTAAATTTGCTGAGATTGCTCGTAATATCCGCTACAGTCCTTCCTGATTGGACTCGGAGTTAGTGATGTCTAGATAAATGAATCGAACCATTTTGTCGGCAGACTACCCACATTAATGTACTGCCATCGGAAAGTAGCGCAGTGCAGCGTAATCAACCAACTATAACACCCTCAAGGCCGAACGCGCCGCAATGTTCACTATCCAATATCAGCCACATCACTAATAAAGATGGGCTCATTTTTGTGTAAAGATTTATGGTGTTTCGATGGTAATGCGACCAAGTGCAAATAGGGGTTAAGACAGAGACCTTCCAACGGTGATAGACTGCAGCTCAGACCTGGTTAAAAGTATATTTTCCTCATCTAAAGCAATATCGCGCATCCTGCTACCTGTTGCGTGATACAACGTTACAACAACAGCATCTCACGCAACACGCGACAACGACACGCAACCAGTTTTCAAGGTTTTGTCGGAGGAAGTCTGTAGAAAATCGAGAATGATTATTTCTTTTAATTGGTGCGAAATATTTAAATATTGCACACCTATTGCTTTTTCGATATTAAGATAACTTCAGGGTGGAATGCAGAAAATTAAGGCTGTAATCCACGCTGTGGAGCTGGTTGGACGGCGAAGGTCTTGTATCAACTGCAACGATTGCCCACTGAACTACAGACCCCATTTATTGCAAACGCCACCATGTGGTGCTCCAATATATGACGTCGCGGAGAACTTCCAATTTATCAAACGAATGAAGGGCGAGTTGCCATAGCAACGGGGCGACCTCAGCACTGCTGCTTCAAATGTAGATTAAACGCTTAACCACCCTTTCTTCAGGTGAACGCCAGAAAAACGAAGGAATGAGATATCTGTTACAATATTTCGAGCATTCTCGTAAACCTACTTGCCTTATCCAAGATGTAATAATGCACAGCCGAAGGCCCTCGTTAAATCTCCAACTTTGCAGTCCGTATGGCATTCATGCTTTTTAGCACTGGTGACACAAGCAATCTCGACAGGCTTGCAAAGACGGAGCGACCGGAAGTCGCTTGGGACGCAAGCGGTAGTTCTTGTTTGTAAACAGGAAAAGGGTGTATATTGAATGATCGACGAAAGAAAAGTAAATGCACTCTACCAAAACGTTTTTATATATGAAAGACTTCATACGGCTGCCGTTGCCGCGGCAGCTTCTGCAAACGCAATTTGTACCGAAAAACGCATGCGGGGAGTGCCAGGTGCTTCGCATTGCCAGAGAGACTAGTGACGTCACTCCCCCTTTGGTACTCTGCCGCGGCCGCGGCAGCTCATCCAAAAGCAATTTCACGTTGTTTGACACTTCTTTTGTGGTTTTCCTATTGAAGCAAGTGTCAAAAACACAAGATAAGAGATATGGCGTGCGCGAACGGTGATAAAGGGCGCGCGTGTGGGTCTACTTTTGACTATTTTATCTGTCGACTACTGTTTTGTGGACGGACACGAAAAAAAAAATGACCAAAGAGTCGCACAACTTCGCTGTAAAAAACACACATAAGTTGAGGGTTATCTTTTTTGAAAAGGTAAATTAAGTATGAAAGACTGATCAAAAAGATCCAGTTTGAAGAACTTATTTCTAAGATCGTTAAAAATCGCCGAAAAATTCCTATAGTCAGTAAAATGCTAAGAATGAAGTGTAAGCTCCTCCCCCTTTCTTTTCATTTTGGCAGAGCTAAGGCTAGGGAGGAGGCCTCCCCTGTGGAAAAGACGTCCGAGCTCCACGGTGTTCTGGCTCGAACTGTTTGTTTTTATTTCTTGCGCATCACGAAGCTCGAGCAGCGAGCTTAAAAAAAAAAAATGCTTTCATCTCTCGGAGCTGGCTCCTCCAGAGCTTCCCTGGCAGCACGGATCACGGAAATACAAATAATATTACAGATGATCCAGTGGTGGCAATAAGAAGAAGGTGCTGGGAGTTATGTGGCCCGTGAAACACTTCTTGGTTTCAGGTTTTCTGGAGTGTTGAAAGTTGCTCTCAGTACAGTGTTCTAGAGGGGGTTGTAGTGGCAAGAGCGGCGGCCGCTTTGTGAAGATTTTGCGCGTAGACGACACCATGGCGCTGCTGTTCTGTGCCCTAGGAGCGCGCCCCCGTCAGCCCCATCATCAGCGCTGTTCGGCGCTTACTACTGTGGTTTGACTGGAGCTTTTCGCGGGGCGAAACAACTGCTAATGTAGTTCTGTAGTAAATTGTAGTTCTGCCTTCGGACTAATGCCTCTAGAGTGTGTACTATTCTCTACATGAAATATTCGCGTGTTTTGAGGGAGATTATTTAATTAATATCCCCCCCCCCCCCCCCAGTAGTGATACGTCGTTCAGCAACGCTATCACTTGGGCTGCAGGCTTAATAGCTGCAAAAGAAATTCTACGGTGCTACATTTTGGAGAAGCGTACCGCGTCACCCTCGTCGTCTTCTTCGTTCATCGCACACGTGCCATTAATTCTCCTAGGGCGCAGAACTCCAGCGGCACTCGCGGTATCTACGTCGACCGTCTTCAAGCGCTTCATTGTAAGCGGGCGCCGCTCTTGCCACTACACCCTCTAGAACACTGTACTCTGAGTATGAGGGAAGAGAATTTGAGTCCTGAAATGCGGGTTTGATTCGGTCCATAGCGACGATTTTTTGGGGTCCGTTAATATCAAGAGTCATGGTCTTCTCGGTGCGCTCGAGAATCTTAAAAGGTCCATTGTAAGGTGGCGTGAGACTTTTCTTTTTAATTTCTTTTCTGACGAGTGCGTGCGTGGAAGTTTTCAATTCTTGACTTACGAAGATCTTCTGAGAATGGGGCATCCAAGGTTATGTGGGTTGCAGTTCTTGAATGAGGTACCTCAAGTCGCCTAGGTACGCTTGGTGTGGAATTCTCGGAGTGCACTTGGTAATGTCGAAACCCCAGAGAGCCGGAGTGGCAATCCATAGACCAATTCAGCTGAGGTACATTCCAGGTCGTGTTTGAAGGCGGATCATATGCTGAGAAGGACAAATGGGAGATGACCGACCCAGTTAAGTCGTCCATCTCGTGCAGTGATTGCTGCCTTCAGCTGTCGGTGTAACCTTTCCACCATGCCATTGGCAGACGGGTGGTATGAGTCTGTTTTAATACCAAAAACTTCAGCGTATCAGGGTGGTCATTTAGTTCAGGGTCGTCTCGTTGCGCGGCAGCGATGCGCTTGAAGTCTACTCGCCCAGGTAGCGCCAAAAGATATTTGACGCGGGAAAGAGCGTCCGCTGCTGAGTTGTCTTGTCCTTTGATGTGACGGAAATCTACCGTGAACTCTGAGATGCAGGTGAGTTGTCGGATTTCTCGGGATCAGTGGGCTGTGTGATCGCCATGAAACGCGAAAGTCAAGGGTTTGTGGCCCATTAAGGCGTGGAACTCGTGACCTTCCAGGATGTACGTGAAGTGCCTTAGGGCAAGTCAGATGGCAAGAAGTCTGCGTCCAAACGTACTATATCGCGTTTCCGCGGGTTTCAGTTTGTGATAGAAGAAACCTAGGGTCCTCCACTTGCCGCCGAGAAGCTGCTGTAGTACAGCACCTACAGCTGCGCTGGGCGCGTCGGTCATGATACCGGTAGCAGCCTCAGTTTGTGGATGGCAAGTAGGGCTGCGTTGACCAAGGTTTCTTTCACGGCAGAAAAAGCTGATGCAACTTCATCGGTTCATTTAGGTGGTGATGATGGCACGTTATCGGTCTTCAGCAAGTCCGTCATAGGCTGAAGAATTTCGGCTCAGTGGGGAATAAATCTACAGTAAACATTTACTAGCCCGACAAGCTCGCGAAGCTTTCGAAGTGAGGTAGGTTGAGGAAACTCGCGGGTTGACGAAACTTTTTCTTCGAGTGGTAGGATGCCCGACGATGTTATGTGGTGGCCTAGAAAGTCCAGCGCGTCAACACCAAAACACACTTCTTCGCGTTCGTTACGAGGCCGTACTCCTGCAGCCGGTTGAACAAAAGTCTTAGAGGTTGCTCGTGTTCTTCCGGAGAGGAGCTGGCCACGAGAATATCATCAACATAAGCGAAGTTGAAGTGAGGGCCTCTGGCCACAAGAACATCATCAACATAAGCAGAGATGAAATGAAGGCCTCTGGTGACTTCGTTTATGAGGCGTTGGAAAGTCAGTGCGGAGTTTCGGAGGCCGCAGGGCGTCCGAACGTACGCAAAGAGTCCGAACGGAGTTGTGATGGCGGTTTTGGGCACATCCGCCGGCTCGACTGCGATCTGGTGGTAGGCCTTGATAAGGTCTACCTTGCTGTAGACGTTGGTGCCAGCTATACTCCGTTTCAAACATAGCGTGCAATGTAGTCAAAGCTAGCGCGCCGGTTTGCACAGCCGACCGCGACTACGTTCGCTCCACAAAATAGTGCGGCCCCTGAAAAAAACAAAAAGTAGAAAAGTGTACATCTTTGGAGCTAATAACTAATGCGTTATGATTTCGAGGGAACACCGATTCTTTTTCAATAAAAAGGAAAAGATAATGTAAACTACTCGAAATTATTTTCCGTTTTCGTTCGTGCGGCACTCGCACTCGCTTCGGGTTTTCGGGTTGTGCGGCTGCCCCTGCCTCGCCGGTTTCGTGAAGATGGCGTCTTACGCGGGAAGCTTTCTTTTCCTGCTCGGATATTTTCGAAGATTCGTTGTGTAAAGATCTCGCAAAAGTGCAAGCAGGTGATCGCCAACGTGTACGCGGGTTCAAGAACGTGTTTCCCGGAGACGTCGGTCCGTGAGGTCCTGGAGACGGTCAGTAACGACACCGGAGTGTCTGGCAAGGTGGCGTCCCCGAAGCGAAGACCTCGCAACGTGAAAGTTCCGAGCACGCGGACAGTGTTGTGAACTGCCACCTGTTATTTCTGGTGTTAAAATCGGCCTTATGGCTTCAAAATGAAACAAGCCTCAAGAAGGAACTGTGTCGGTGATGAATCGTGCCTACGGCTCCGTCTGCTTGCGGGACCTTACAGCAGGCGGTGCCCGTGATTGCATTCCGAAGTGTCTGGGTTCTTCTGCCTGCGGGACCGTAACCATGGTCGGCTCCGTCTGCCTGAGGCAGCTTAACCTTGGCCGGCTAAGTAAACGACGCACATGCCCGTGCCTGTATTCCGAGGCCCCTGCTTTCCTCGAAAAGGAAACAACACTCGATACTGATCTCGAGTGCCGTGTGTTGTGTACGCGTCTATTGTGAATCACTCCGGGTTCATGGGGGCGCCGGCACCAGAGCACCGAGATACTGCCGTCTGGATGACTTCTTCCATACACCGGCGAGTATTCTGACTCTGAAAGAAACTTCCATGAAGTCACATCACGTGAGGGAATGCCAAGCCGTCTGAACAATGGCAGTGCGGTCCCCTAATCACCATATTCGTTATATAAAGGACCGTCCACCACACTCCCAAGGTACTCTCTGATTTTCACGCTACCATGTAAATAAACGGCTTTAAATAGAGACAACCTGGATCTCGACCGTTCTTCCGTTTTGACGAGGCCGGCGCAAGTTCGAGCGGAACACCAGCCCCTGGTCTACCTTCTTATAAATAAAAATCTACAAGAAAAGAGGAATTGAAATATGCACTTCCGCAATACGCACAATCTTGCACAAAAAATCGGTCAAAAAAAAAGAAAAAAAAAAACAAAAAACTTTGCGCCCTAAGTGGATTCGAACCACCGCGCCACCGCGATGTCGGCATGGCCGGCATCGCCAGAGCAGCGCTTTGTACCGCTCGTCCACGAAATCTCGCGGAGTAACACAATTTTGTGTGTTTTTTCATGCGCACTACTTCAGTAGCTTTCCCAGCGTTGCACGCGATGTTTGAAACGGAGTATAAGCCAGAGGAGAAATCGTGAATGTGTGGCAAGGGGTACCGATCAGGTACCGTGCACGCATTCAAAGCTCGATAATCTCCATACGGTCTTTAGTCGTTTGGATCTTTCTTGAGGACCGTGTGAAGAGGCGACGCCCAACTGCTGGAGGAGCGGCGGATGATGCCAACCTCCAGTATGTGTTCGAATTCTCTGAGCGCGATGTTAAGTCACTTGACGAAGTGTCGACGAGGTCTCGCAGAGACTGGATGGCCGTTTGTAATGATGTAATTGGTCACGGCGTGCTTGGCTGGTAGATCCATGTTGCATGGTCGGGTTATGGCAGGGTATTCTGCGAGGATGGATTTATATTTTGAAGACGCCACCAAAGTGCGTATTGGTGAAGCTTTAAATGATGAAAAAATACCCTAAATGGTGAACGATATCGTAGCATTCGTGAGGCTTCTGCCACGTATGTTAACGACCAGGCCAAAGTTGGCCAAGAAGCCCGCTCCCAGTATGGCCTCGCGAAGGTGTGCAACAATGAAGACCCCGCGAAAAAGTCGTCGCAATCCAATGTCGATGGTGAGGGATCTCTGGCCATAGGTGGCGATGGTAGTGCCGTTTGCTGCTCGTAGGGGTCTGTTGTGCTGCGCCTGCTGAGGGGTAAGTCGTGAGGCTGGCAGGATGCTAACCTCGGTCCCCGTGTCCACCAAGAAGCGTTGGCTAGATATCTTATTTATGACGTAGAACAAGCGGCTCGGGTGCTGGCCGTAGTCACTTGCTGCTGTTAGTGACGGGCCGTGGGTTTTTTCGCCCAGGAACACGGTTGGAACAGGAACATACCACAGGCAGTTCTGCATACCGCCTGTGGTGCCAGCACAGCGATCTGTCGGCTGACCGTTAGGTGCGTCGCGAGGATGAACGGGTTTGAGACATATCTCACCTCGTTCGTCGGGAAGGTGTCTTGTGCGACGCCGTCACAGCTGTAACAGTGCAGAAAAGCTATTCCAAGTGCGAATCGATGCGCGCCTCAAGTCTTGTAAGGTCTGTTTCCCAAGCAGGTGGTTCGTGCGATGTTATTGTCGCGATGGACAGTGAAGCGTACTCGGCGGTGCGGTGCGCAAGCATCGCCGGGAGGTTCAGCGGCATGTCGTCCGCAGCTGCCAGAACCATGCGTATTTATTGCGGAATTTTTTGGAGGAATAGCTCTGAAGAATACGGTCCAGGGAGCCGGAGACTTAACCGAGCACCCGCCGCATCTGGTGAAGAAGTTGAGATGGGCGGTGGTCTCCAAGCTCCTGGGCTGTAAGCAGCCGCTGAATCCTCGTGCGCCCTGAAGCGGTCGTTCGTTCGAGGAGGACGCCCTTCAGGTAGTTGTAGGCTTCGTGAGGGGCAGGCCGGGAGAGAACGTCGTCCAGCTTGTCGGCGACGGCCGGAGGGAGGGAGGCGACGACAGAGTAGAACCGAGAAAGCTGGGATGTTATACGGTGGAGGTGAAACTGAGCTTCGACTCGAGTTATCTAGACTCGCGGATTTTTCGGCCAAAAGGGGGAAGCCGGAGCTGGGTGGCCGTGAGGGCAGCATCGGGGGGACGAAGAGGCGCGCCGTCGCCGGTAGTGGCATCGTCTTGAGCCAGGTTCTTCATGCCGGCTGCTGTCGTGGTACGAGACGGCGTGGGGCCTTCGGGATTCCGTGCCACCAGTTTGTGGAAAAGGCGTCCGAGCCCCATGGTGTTCTGGCTTCAACTGTTCGTTTTCATTTTTCTCGCACATCAGGAAGGTCGCGCAGCGATATCTCTCGGTGCTGGCTCCTACAGCCTCCTTTCTAGTGTTCGCTCTGCTAAAGTGCAGATGTCATCGACTATTAATATGAGAGGGTTGCAAAACAGCCATCTTTATCATTTTATCTCACTTAAAATATAGAAGTAAATAAAACAAATTTGCCTCCTTCATATAGACCAGTTAACGTGCGTCTTACATGACATATTTACGTTGTACACTTTATTGATGTGGCCCTAGAAGTTCCATCTACACTCAATGGTGGAAATGTGTGTTGCACCTCTTCTCAGACCGGGTCTTTTTGTTTTATGAAAACAATTCTTTTTTTTTTTTTGCATAAGGAAGATCCATTTAATTGCGTCGACATGTTTCGCTTCTACATATAAATGTTTAATTGAAAACAAATAAAAATGGGCATGACAAAACTCTAACCGCTCTCATCTGAACACACCCTAGACAAATTTTCTATAACTACCACCTCCGAAATTTATCGTTCAACCGTGTTGATTATGGTAATAACAGAAGCGAGAAGTAAAAGTAATAAAAGAAACCAAGATTCAGGAACACAGACGGGGGCGAACACAACAGAACGTCTCAAACACAGCTGAAGGTTTATTTGTCAGACACTCGTTTAAAAAGGCGATCCTCCATGCCCAAACAGACATCCACAGCCCCGAGGGTCAAACCGCTTGCGCCTGTCCGCTCTATCGTCAGTAGCCCTCCTCGCGCACACACATACATGTACACGCGCCAAGCGCCGCAGCGTCCACGAGAAAGTCCACGCAGTTGCCTGGTCACCCGCCACTGCCCACAACCGCTAATCTCACAATTCCACTCAAAGCTTCCTTGCCACCGCCGTCGATTCGTACACGAGCACTCTCCTCCCATATACCCTTGTACCCCCCCCCCCCCCTTTACTGTTCCCGACGTAAACACAAATATCGAAGACATGTGTGGAAGGCCACACGGTGAGCCAGAATGCGGCGCAAAGTAAAATTAAAAGCCTTAGGTTCGCTTCAGACGGGGCTTTCCATTTCGGGGATTGCTGGCTGGTTGTTCCCTAGCTTTACCTAGATCGGCACGAATTGCTGAAATCGGGTCCCGCTCGAAACGGACGAGGAACTCAGACGATTCGGAAACGTTTCATGCAGCAGCAGCCAATCAGAAAAGCGACATTTTCACGTGACACACCTGTGGTGGTGATGATGACAACTAAAGACTGGGTTCTGGCTTGGCATGAATCGTTTTTGGAAATAAAGGGTTTGAGAAAGGGGATGAGTTATTACACACAACGCAATATGAGGATATAAAAACATGTTTTTAGCATGTACCCGAGCGTCTAAATAGTGCAAGGAAAATAAAATGTCATGAGGATGCTGGCAAGTCGTAGCAATTCGGTTGCTGCGTGTGAATGCGGGCGGCCCGTGTTGCTGGTGTTGTTACGTCAAGTTGTTGGGCGAAATTGCCACGTCTGAAGCGGGCCTTAAAGCTCGTGCCACTATCACTCGAGCTTCCCAAAAAGCCTACCCCCTCCCTTTATTTCTGTCTCTTTCAGATACCTTCGGAAAGAACCAAAATCAAGCCTAAAACAAAACAGGCCAACGTTTCTTAACCTTTCGGCTGGAACTCACCGTCGTGGAGACGGAAACTCCATTTCTGATAAAGGATCAGGTTAGGTTGTCCAAAGAAACGAAAGAATTGCGTACGCAATTTCCAATACTCCCTATTTTAATGGTCTCCCTCAATATCCTTTTAGTCGGATCTTTTTCGCCGTAGATAATTTCTTCCCTGGCCCGCTCGGGGTTGCGCCCATTGCACTCCTCAACGTGTCTGACTGTTTCAGAATTTGGAGCCGTCAATCCCACTGCCCTTTTGTGCTTTAATGAGCTGTCATTTACACATCTTCCTGCTTGGCCAACGTCTTCATGACGGGTGAGTTCCAGCCGATTGGTTAAAAAACATTGGTGTGTTTTCGTTTAGGCTTGATTTTGGTCCTTTGTGAAGGCATCGCAAGGAGACGGAAATAAACGAAGGGGGGGGGGGGGGGGGGGCGGTAGGCTTTTTGGGATGGTCGGGTGATAGCGGTACAAGTTTTAAGGCTTATAGATTACTTTGCGGTTCATTTTGGGTCACCGAGTGGGCTTCCACATGTGTCCTCGATATTTGTGTTTACGTCGGGAACTGTAAGGAACGGGGGGGAGGGGGGTATATCGGAGAGGTGTGCTTGTGTACGATGCGAAGGCGGTGGGCGAAGAAGCTTTGCGCGGAATGGGGCATTAGCGGTTGTGGCAGTGGTGGGTGATCAGTCAACTGCGTGGGCTTTCTTGTTGACGCTGCGGCACCTGGCGCGTGTGCATGTAAGTGTAGGCGCGAGGAGGGCTGCTTACGATAGACCGGACAGGCGCAAGCGGTTTGACCTTCGGGACTGTGGATGTCTGTTTGAGCATGGGGGGCTCGCCTTTTTAAACGAGTGTATGACGAATAAACCTTCAGCTGCGTTTGAGACGTTCTGTAGTGTTCGTCCCGGTTTGTGCTTCTGAGTCTCGGGTTTTTTTATTCCCGTGATTCACCACCAGCTCACTTGTTTTTTTAAGTATTTTTGAGGTAAAAGTAGATGACGAAGGATTTTAATATTGTCAATCGTTTGGAACCCCTCGTCAAGAGGCGTTATTTGAGGGGGACTGTCAAAGTTTTGAGGAAACAGCTTAGTTGCTGAAAAATAAAAAAAAAGAGAAATTAATATAGGTTATGTCAAATGAACGAGTACCCATATTGCAGCAATATATTGTTGTGTGTTCGATGATTTCCGAAAAGATGTCCAAAGCCACAACAGTTGGCAGTGAAGAAAAAAGCTTGTTACTCTTTGATGTATTAGAAATCAGTTCGTTAGAATACAGCAAATGAATATAAAATGTACGTTTTCTTTAAATAACCAAACGATAGTCCACGTTTCATCCTTTTTTTGTGCATATACGTTTTGAGATCATATTAAGTTCCAGCTGCTTTTCCATGAGTTTGAAAATTGTTAAAAGTAACTAGGAGGGGGTTTGTAAGTTTTCTTTTTAATACAGATTACATTGTGGGTAATTCAAAAGGGTAAATACAAAAGTTTGAAAATTCTTGAATATTCTGGGTAGCAAATATCAGGGCTTTGTTTTACGTATTTTATGCAAAAAAAGGGTAGGGACACCTTGAAGCGCTCAGAACGTCTAAGCGAACGCTGTGCCATTCTCTAACGTTTCGACCTCTATTACCTAAACTAATTTACAACCACCGTTGGCTCACTAGACGAAGGAATGCAAATTAAAGCTCAGGTTTCAGGTGTTAGTGTGTGCTCTCTTTTCGCCGCTGTTCTTGTTAGAGACGAGAAGCGCGCGCCATTCATTTTTGCATCGCTATGAACACCTGGTCAATCTTTACGTGCTTCAACCCCAAACAGTCTTCGGGCATCGCAGTAGTAAACAATGTTTGATTTTTCCCGTGCAAGTACTGTGTGGCGAAGCTCTATCACGCTCCTAGCGGTGGTCCCCTAGGCCTTCCCCGTATCTTTGTGAGAGAGTCGGTTGACAAACACGGGGCAATCTCGTCCAGTTTTTTTTTTATTTTTTTGGCACAAAATGGTTTGCTTTCGAGAGACCGGTTTTGTTTCCGCGCCATCGCACCGGGTACGGTCTCTCGCTCAGTAGACAACGAAAAGAGGGCGAGCGCACGATTGCCTCCGACTGCCGACCACATGACCTGTGATGTCACCTCCAGCACCGTAGAGCACGTCCTTGTCGGCGGCGAACTGCCGCGACGCTTACTTTCGTCGCCCCCGCCAATTGGTCGAGCAACACATTGCTCGATCTACCTTCATTCGGTCTTGCCGTCTCGAGGCCGTCTAGCCGTTCTTACGACTCGTGCCGCGTCCAGATCCCTCCTATTTTAAAACGCAGCGGAATGACGCACGTGCCTTGGCAGCGGTGATCGAGTCTCTTGCAGGCGGAGTGCAGGTTTGTGACAACACTTTCACCCGACGGGAAGGCGTGTCCGAACTTTCAAGTGCGGTGAGTCTGATACTGTTTTGTTGCATTCCGCTGTTTTTTACTCGATTACGTGCCTCGGTAATGTGGATTATCACGTAAGCTGGGTGCTTTTGAAAGTACTGATTTCTGTCGTCGCTAAAAAAGAGCGCAAGAGTGGACACTCGTTGATCGCTTGGACGCCCGTTTTTTGTGACACTGACAGTATAAGAAATGTGAAAATTGGTGGCGCTTCTTGTCTCAGATGAAGAAAACTTACATCCTAGTTGACCAAAGCACTCATTATCTTGATCCCTGCTGCGTGCCATTTATTTACAGTTTGGAAGTTTGATAATGTATCGCTATAGACCAACACGCGGCCCAGACGTCACGCAGCTGCGGTGCCGTTGACGACGGTACTGCGCATGCGCAGACGCTTCACGCGAATTTGATTTCTGGGCACGCGCAGCGCCCACACCCGGTGTGGGCAAACGCGGGATTATTTGCAAACAGCGAGTCGGCCTATAGTTGTTGAACGTTTACGTGAGGGGTGATCGCTTTAATTATAAGAATTATATATATATACCAGTGGATATTACAGTAAGATAAGCAACGAAGAGTGTTTCGACTAAATTGTACAATGCAAATACTAATAGTTGCTCGTACCGCACAATGAAGTGGCATGCAAGTTCGACAAAGCTAGAAACAAAACATGACGCTTCGTTTAATTTTTTTTTCTTTCAACTTTGGGAACGACATTTGAAGACACCTTGTTTAGAAATGGCAAAGAGCGTGAAAAGAACGTCAAGATATAGGCTTCCGAAATCCCTAAACTTTGCTAGCTGCCTTGCGACAATATTTTTTAAATATCTATAAATTGAAAACTGCTAGTGGGTATTCGATTTGCATCAGAATTGGCTTGTGGTCGCAGAAGTGTGGTAAGCTGGGCGAGTTGGTACGATGACATGGTACAGCGCACGAAAAGAGAAGGACAGAGAAAAGGAACATGCTAGACACGAGCGCTGACTCTCACTTGAATTTATACATAAAAGGATGCAGAAAGCGCTCTGAGAGTCACGCTGTATCAAGGCGTTACACACATCACACAGCTACATCTAACTAATATGTATTTGCCTAAAATTTTATCTAAAAGCAAGGTTTCTGGTTGAAGCATTGACACTGTTTGGTGGCTAATAAAGAAGTCCCCCAAGCTAGTACTAAAATGCGCATCAAAAATATCGCGAGTCGTCTTGTCTCAATCATGTTCAATGAGGTGTCTCAGAGTTTTTATGACGCCAAGTACTACTACGGTTACTAGAGAGAACGAAGATCCTTCCGCTTGAGGTCAATATACTGCTTTGACAGACGTTCCTGTTACGCCTGAGCTCAAGAAGGTTTTAGACCTTGGGCCAAAGTTCTGCCTTCAAACGATTCTGCAACCCCCTGAGCTTCCGGCGATAATTACGAGAATACCATATCATATAAATGAATTGATTCAACTGCGCTGTATTGCCAATACCATGTTGCTCAATGAGTCGACGCTATTTGTAGCACCAATATTCAGCCTACACATGCATTTGATCCTCGTCCTCTGATTTTGTTTTGGTCGATAATAACCTTCCAGTTCTTGAGGCTGGTAAGAAATTGTCCTTTGTTCTGATTCCGGAAAGCAAACAACCTATAATGACAAACAAGGCGTGAAGTCGTGCTAGTTGGTTCATAATGCAAACCTGAAAACAGCGCGAGAAAGACAAGTGACAAGAACGAGAAGTGAACGAACACAACGCTGACTGGCAACTGAAGTTTATTCCTGCGTGCTCAGCATCTATGTACAAGATCTTCTTGATTACCTTCTGCGGAAAGCATTACTCTCCTCAGTCAAGTCCTGCATTGAGAAGCAAGGGGAACCTTCTTTAAAAATTCTGGCGGCGTTTCTTTAGGAGACTTTTTGGAACTTCTGCAATGCTATCTAAACTTTATAACCTTTGGGGGGAAAATGCTTACATTTTACAGCGGTCAGGTGCGTGCATGTGATGTTGTGTAGCCCCCGTTCCCAGTGATTTGTTTCTATGTTTTTAGGGAACACTGGCGTCTTCATTCAAGCAACTATTGTAGAAGTGGATATAGAACACAAAACTGCCAAATGCAGTAGCGCACAAACAAAATATTTAGCTAAAGTGAAATTTTTTAGCATCTACAATGTTATTAAATGTCATCAAAGTCACAGCGTCATTAGTTAAGTTATTTCACTTTTGAACTGCATTTTATATTATTATCTATGTTTTTCCAGCAAGTGTCGGTCGCGCAATTGATGGCGTCCTCAGTAGGTCACAAGTGTCTGAAGTGCTTCGATACGTTGAAGATTTTTTTCTTGTGTATCCCGAGTCTGCTGAAAATGATAATGCTGATACGGGTATAAGCGTGTGTTCCAAGTGTTTGTTTAGTCTTAAGTTCACAGTTCAAGAAACCTCAAAGGGGAAGTTACAATTCCTAGATATTTTGTTATCTCTTCCCACAAACCATATCTGCCGGAGTTTTTCACCTTGGTTGTAAAAGCGCCTCCTTCATTGCACATCAGCTCATTCAAAATTTCCTAAACAGAGGATTGTGGTTTAGTTTCCATATTTGGGTCTGCGCTAACAAAGTACCGCTTTCACGCCGTCCGGGATAGTTCTATAACTCAAGCTAAAATACGTCGTTCGTCGGGCTTCCCGCGACTGGTTTTGAAAGAAATGGTGGGGGCATTGGCTGCGCAAGATCGAAAAAAGTCAGCAAAGCAAACATCGAGATACCAGAAAGGAGAGGTGTGGCTGTTCCAGATATGCAGAAATATCGGATAATTTAAAAGAGTAGCCAAAAGGTATGATGTGCCTGTGGTGTGTTTGCCCCCCCCCCCCCCCCCCAAAAAAAAAAAAAAATTAAGCATTTTTGCTGAAAGCCTTACAAAAGCAAGCCGGAAACACCACAGCCTCCCCTATGTGCCGTGTTCAACTGGCGTAGTGTCCATAATTCCACTAACGTGTGGTAGAAGCTATGGGTGCTAAACATGCTGGCGCTTGCATGACTCCCTTCTCGAACATGATCGTTCGCCGAAACCTACGGTGGGCGTTCATCTCTCCTTACATTTGCGATACTTGCTGGTGTTCTCCATACATTACCGGCACAGCAATAATTGGACATTATAGTGACAAGACGACTGGCGAAAGTTTGGAAGCGGATTGTATAAATAGTTTCGAGGACCGCTGCATTAGCCACGCATCAGTGGCACTGCTTCAACCTCAACCAGAGACCTGTTTTTAGACAGGAATATATGTGGGGCAAAAACATCTTAGATAAGAGTTGTGTGGTGTGTGTCACGCTCTAGCGCAGTACGTTCTTTTATTTCTTTTGTGCATGAATTCAGTTGCAAGTCAGCGCTTGTGTGTCGCGCATGTTCCTTTCTGTTTCCTTCCCTTTTTAGCGTTGTACTGTTCACCATAGCTCGGGACTGTTTATAAAAAAGAAAATAATTTATCTTATATATACATATATATATATATATATAACAGAGTTAGAGCTTTGGAGAGGCGGTTATTTATGACTTTCTACGGGACTGATTTTAATTAGATGCGCCTTTTAGTAACAAACCTCGCGCACCCCCTTTTTAAAATTTGGATTGTACAGTTCGCACCATTAGTACACCATAATAGAGAGCATACATTTAGAAGAGCAGCTCACTTATGGGCATCTTACTGGGTATGTGGTTTTAACAAATTCTATGTTGTGTTGTTGTACCACAAAATTAAAAAAAATCTGGGGCGCGAACCTGGCGTTCAAGAACTTACCTGGTCCCGATCTTCATCGCAGGCTGGGAGGTGCGCCAAATACGGATAATGGTTTGTTCTTATGAATAATGCTCACGACAGTGCACCAAGTTCAACATTCTGACACGTCAAAATTTGACCTCCACGACTGTCACCATTTAGAGCAAAAATCCATGTCGATGGTTTTGAGGCACTGTGGCCACGGCAGGCTTGAATTTGGACTGAAGTACCCCCGATCACACGAACGCTCATTGCACTGAACGAAGCATCTAACCGAGCTTTTCGACACCTGTTATAGATCACTTTGTGTTGTAATTTATTACTCCGCAATTCACTACGGCATTCCGAAGGTTGGTTTGGCAGGCAAATAACCTTGCCCTCATATAATTTCAATATTCCTATGAGGCTTCATTATTAAATTAAAAGAAAAGGATCCCTCAAACGCGTACAGTCCTGCGTGACATCACTGGCCAGCATTTTTAAAATAACTTATGAAATATCTGGCCCACTTGATTTTTTTTTAATGATAAACAAATGGTGAGACTGCATGTGTCTTGTTTACTGCGCTACAGCTAAGGTTAGACTTTGACGGGTCAATAGATATTGTGAGTCAAGCTTCTCTTCAACTGCAATGAGTCACATTTTGGGCACTTTGCACACCAGGAAGTTTTGGGAACTAAAAGTTCGAAGAATGTCAAAATAATATACTTCATGTTTGGTTTTGGTTTTCACTGGAAGGATACCATTTCCTCGAATGACTCATAAGGGAAGTCCGGGGCCACGGAGCCATCCTTTAATGCTTTAGCAACCACAATGCACTTCCTTTCAGCCCCGGTTAATGGATTTCTGGAAAGATAACATACACACAATGTCCTGAGAGCCTCTAGCCGTGTCACAAGATTGCACCATTGTTAACAATTGATTGTGAAGTGAGGGAGGATGCTTTGTCATATCTCACAAAAAGGCGGCAAACTATTTGAGCATCATGATGGTAGCATGCTGTAAGACACTCATGTTGGGGGTCGGACAAATTCAGTCATCTTAAAAGTTATTCCTGCCTGAAAAACTTGCGGTACTACATCAGCTCATGATGCCATTTATGCGTAGATTCTTTGGTTAAGAAATTTCCAATGCCAATAATGAAGCCGACGAACCCAAGAACAGAAGCAACTGAATTGTGTTCAACGAAGGTATTTAAGGCGACAGGATTCTTCCAGAGCTGTCGTGTGCACTGCGTACTAACCCGGAGTAAAACAAGGAATAAACATTGCACACGGTGAGTAGCTTCTATAAAAGTTTTGGAGCTAAACACTCGAAGATCTTTTCATACTCGAAGCGTCGAGTTACACGATAATCCTGGAGAAATAACTGCGCAATAACTGCTTGTGGGATATTAGATTACACAATGTTTTACTTTGCATTTAAGCTAATAGTGAAACACATGCGATTTATTAAATTGTATAACCAATGTTTTTTTTTTTAATATACACTTTTTTATTTATACTTCCTATACAAAGGTAGCATAAAACGGTCTTCGTGATTTTCTAAATAGTGTTGAAAAGCAATCCCTAAGGTTCATAATATATCACACATGTCTCGGTTATTACGTTAGTAATCACCTGTCTTAGAAAACACTGCTGGAAGAAGCAGTGGCGTAACTAGATATGACGGCGCCCATGGCAAATGAAATTTCGCGCCCCTCATGATGAGAGTGATAATGACATCATCATCATCATCATAATAATATGGGTAGACTCGGCTCGGCGCCCCCTTCCCCAGTGGCGCCGGGGCACTTGTACCCCCCTGCCCCCCCCCCCCCCCTAGTTACGCCACTGGGAAGAAGTGGTCACACTGATCATGTTCCACTTCTTTGCACCACTTTCGCGCATCGCAGAGGAAAAAAAGGTTCGCTCATCAATAACTCTTATTTTTCTTAAAGAACTTATAGATCAAGACGTTTGGTGTGTGTTTATATGAGTGTGCGTGGGGAGGGGGAGGGGGGCGTCAAGTTTGCGTTCATCATACTCGAAACAAAACAGAGGCATATACAAAATCTGCGAAGCAGTGGGCACGCTTTTAGTAAACTACCTTAAGTACTCATAGTTGCTTGAAAACAATATTTTGGTATGGAATGTGCAGGCAGGTATTTTCGAAGCAAATTTAAATGCTTGGGGTTATCAGAGGTTAAGCGAAAAAAAAGGAAATTGCATGAATTGAAGCATTCTCACCTTGACGTCATTTAGTTAAAACTATTAAACTCATTGAACACTTTGTATCCTGCTCTTTCTTTTTTTTGTAAGACTGTTTTTCCTAGTCCTCTAACTGTACTTAAAAAGCTAATTGACGGATTGTCGCTGCTTTATGGCTATTTTAAATAGCCTCTTTGACCTATATAGTAATTTGTCGGAAGTACCGAAGGGCTTCAAATGGGTACCATATAAGGCAATCCGCTCATTGTTTTACATCTAGTTATTAAAAAAATCATGCTAATTGCGGACGTTATGCTGTCACGTTGGCCTTCCTTATGTATTGCATTGCAATTGAAATTTGTAGTCTTACGGGCTACCATGCAACGCGTACATATGCATTGTTAACTGAAAAAAAATATTCAAAGTTTAACTAAAATGATATCCTGCGGAATTCGCAAAAGGATGCATTCTTCATAATCTGCAATGACGCATGTAGTTGGGAAAGTTGGTGGCACATCCTGTTTGGTGAGAACAGCGCAAAAAGACGAAGGACCAGGGCGAAGAAACACCCAGAGAGGGCGCTGATTTACAACTGGAAGCTTATTGCTCTCTACAAAAAAAAATAAACAGAGAAAGGAGGAAGGGAAGAGAACAAACAAAGCAACCCGATAACATTCGACATCAGCCACGCTCACACGCGGTCACACAAACCTGCTACGCTTTTCAACAAAATCTATCTCGTCATCTGCAAGAGCAACAAAAGGGGCGCTAACACACGTGTCAGCTCCGATAGACGCCATAAAATACGCTTCGTCTATCTCCCTGCTGTTTTGCTTTGGGGACGAGACAAAATCTTTATATTCTGAAATGACGGCGAGCAGCCACACTTATCACAATGAACCGCTAAGTTCCAAGACGGCGAGGAACGCAAAGAAAGTGAATGTTCGCTTGCCCTAATGTTCACACACCACCGAGTCCGACCCATATACACCCGGCCGCCGGACAGGGGGATCTGGACGGGGTGCGATGCCTGACGTCACACTGAACGGAAGGAGGTTTCTCTCTACTCCCAGCGGGACAAAGGCGGGACAGCTTAGATGGTGCCGAGATGACGACAGGCACCTCAAACTTACTCGAAACGTGCTTGATGCGGTGGGACATTGTATAGATATACGGGAATACAACGGGTCTGGTTTATGGCCTTTGTTTTTTTTTAATAGGACTAGTGTACCCCCTAAACACTCTCACAAGGCACTCAGCAGCGCCCAGAACAACCAACGAAGGGAAGCCAGCAGATGCAAGTCTTTCAACCTGAGTCACAAAACTTAACCCATACCTATGGTGATAGGATTTTAACAAGGGCGCCCTAAGGCACGACCCAGCAGTGGCACTTTTCACCAATTTTGAGAGGGCCGAGTCATAAGGAAGTAATCTTTTCTTCGATCTGGGGTCACAGGACCAAAACACTTGTGACGTCCCAAGGCGGAGACTAATGTCCGAAAATTCCAAAGTCCCTTCTGTCGGGACCTCAACCTTAGACATTAGGCCCTGGAAACATTCAATAACAATGTCCACAATCTCTTTAACCACTTAAACACAGTCGTGGTCAAGGCTGGGTGTGCTTCTTCGTCCTGGTCTTACGTGTTTTTTGCGCTGTTCCCCTCAAACAGTTCTTCATGATCATCGGATATAGTAACCTTCATGGTTTTCCGTTTAAAATATGACTGAAATATTTTTTTGGAATCTATTAGTAACTGTTACATCACTAATATGTTTACTACGGCAGTTAGAAGTCTGTGAACTCGATTGTTTTAAGCCCCAGTGGTACAGGTAGATCACTTTACCATTTTGTCAAGCCTAGGCTCGACTTGGGTCTTGCTGTATGCAATTTTCTCGGGGCATTTTTGGAGCCAAATGCTAATGTGTCATCAACGCTTTATATGAACTAAAAAAATGAAAGGCGTTTACAATTCTCTGTTATGCCGAATTAGAGCCCACACCTTGAGGAGGAGTAGGGGAGGATACGGAGAGGAAGTTACCCTCTCCTCCTCCCCTCCTCCTCCTCTTCCCCTTCCTCTATCCTACTATTCGTCCTCCCCTCCTCTCCTCCTGCCTCCCTCCTCCTTCTTCCCTCCTCCTGCCCTCCCTCCTTCCTTATGAGGGCCTCGTGAAGGCCACTGTGAAGGTCGTGACCTTCGTCATGACCTTCCCTCGTGACCTTTGTGACGTCACTCGTGACCTTCGTGACGTCGCTTGTGACCATAGTGACCCTCGTGACGTCACACGTTACGTCACGTGTGAAGACATTGTGGGAAACGTCCCATAATGCACGCGTGGTTACGCCGACGGCGGCGTCGACGGCGGCGGCAAGGCCGCTTTAGCTGGAAACGGGCAGCTCTGCTTCATTTTTTTACATTTGGAAAATTATGTAGCCCTCTTCAGTATCATATAGGAAGACCCCATGTCAGATATTACGATCTAATTCCGTTTATATATTTAATAAACTGGCCAGCAAACCTTCAAGCGAGCCAAGTCGCCGAATATCGCCAACTCTTGCGTGCGGCGCGAGGTGCAATCTGCGCAATCAATGCCACGGAGTTGGAGCAGCCGACATTGAGCCACTACGTCAGAGGCATGACTACGTCATTCTCACGTTTTGTTTGTTTTTAATTCTCAGAGCGAAATTGAACGATGACGTTATGAGTTTCTCCTCCCGGTGTTGGCTGACCGGGCGTTCACGTGATCACCGTAACGCGGATGCGCTAGTTTGCGCTGCCCTGCGCGCTTATCGGTCTGTTTCTCCGCTCCCCTTCTCCTCTTTCGTCTTCTCCCCTTCCCCATCTCCCTCGGGCCATCACCGTCCAACCCATGCGAAGCGACCTGCCCGCGCGTCACGTGTCCTGTTTCTCGTTCCCTCCCGAACGTCAGAAGACCACGTGGTTCGACGTGACGTGGCCATGACTCTGACGACCCGAGACCAATGTTGCCTGACGCAACCGAAGTTGCGGTTTCGGTACAAGCTGATGTTTAAATTAGGATTACACAAATAATATTCCACATTTAGCGAATTCGAAGACGTAGAGTTGTTTCGTAGTGCTTTGTGAATTTGAATCACATGTAAGCCTAAAATTTTCGGAATTGAGCGGAGTTGCCCTTTAAAAGCTGCCTTCTAAAACAAGATATTAATGAGTGAATTTAAGCGAAACTGTAATTTACAAAAAAATTCGCGTCATACCTTTATCTTTGAGACAAAATTATATGCTATATCTTTTTGCCTCTCATTAACAAGCCTGCCTTTTAATTTTAACTTGGATCAGTCGGAGAGGCGGCTTAAACTACTGCGAAGTACAATGCGTTTATAACTAGATTTTGCATTGACAGCCTTGACAGTCGCTCGTCGTCTACTAATTTCGCCTAAACATCACATACTGGACTTAGTCTCCCTCACGTTACTGGAATCGTATACCAAAGCAGGCTTTTGAAGTGGCTGCACAAACCCGGTATCAGTATTGTTTTAGCAAAACACTGTCCGCTCAAAGTCCCCGTACCTAATCACAAACTCAGAGTCCATCGGAGGTCCAAGTTGGACATGATCTCGCGTTGCCCCGTAGAGCCCACCTCAGTGCTAACTCTGACCCTTCACGGGCGGGCAGCCCGAACAGGCATGCTTACGTGCTTCTCCTTTGAAGCCAACATCTTTGCTAACTCTGCCCTTGCATAGCCGAGGAGGGACCACTTTGAGGCATAGAACGGGCAGCCCAAGTTGGGCAAGCCCACGCGTAACCTATGTGAAACTCCCGGGGTAGTGCATCGGGAGCCCAAAAGGGCGTGCCCACGCTTTGCCCACAACCACGTTAACTTTGCCCTCGCATAATTGAGGTGACACCCGAGCGGGCATTGCACGGGCCGCCCGAAATGGGCATGCCCACCCCAAACCCGAGACCCACGGGGGTATTGCAGGGGCTGTATAGCCCCTTTCGCCCCACGTGAGACTTACGTTGTCCCTCCTTTACGTGCTTCCTGCGAAGTCAGTCTTGACCGCGCGGTGAGTGTCACTTCTTTCTAGTGAGTAAGTATGTGAGTGACTTCGCCGAGGTGTGTTCACACCCTTCCAAATGCTGCGAGCGGAAAACGCGTGCCCTCCGATATTCCCGGAACGCCAAGCTCTTCCCCGGCCGCTCCCATCGCTCGGGCACCCAGCCATAGATTTTTAAAACACGAAGAAAGTTATTAACAACTAAAATCTAGGGTTATGATACAATTTGATAGTTAAATATAACTCGGCGTTAAGAGGGTTACGATGACCGGATAAATGTTCCAGACAGTTATAGAAAGTAGTGAGGAGAAAAAAACGAGTTATAATGCGGCCTTAAAGTGCATTTAAATTGCAGGAACTATTTCATCTGAATAACGCGAAATCAGTACAGAAACCACAGAAAGAAAACACTGAGGTTTTCCAGTACGGCCTAAACAACTCCGATTACTTTTTTTGCAGTCAGTCACACGTACATCAGCTATTTTGATAAGTTCTACAACTCGGCTTAAAGCCGCTCATAAAAGGAAGGGGGTGGGGCAAGTTTTTTTTTTTTTTTTTTAGAGCAATAAATGAAACTTGGACTACTTTCGGTTTATTGGAGTCAAAAGCAGTCCAACTGTACGTAAGTTAGCAATAGCACAAGACTACTAAACCGCAACCTGTCTTTCGATTTAAAATGCGTTCCATTTCTCTTTTTGGGACAGTGCTCGTGTGATCGGGATGGAGGAAAGGGGGGGGGGGGGGGGGGGGATGTAAAGGAGGGAGCCGCGAGCCGCAGCTTGGCCACCCCTGCCCTAGACCATTGCATTGACTTCGAGAACGCACACGGGGTTGACACACAGCCAAATATCCGAAGAAGTCATTTCTCGGAGTCGTGGCGAATCCAGCATGTACCAGAATACCTAAAGAGGTACCTACGCGCCGTTCCCTTTGTGTACGCACATTGCCTCCGTGACATGACAGGAAGGCTGAAATGATGACCGTCTGCATAACTAAAAAATGATTTTTCAAAAACCGAGCTGGTTTCGAACCGTCGGGTTTCCTTTCGAGATTAGGTTGGAGCTGCATCTTTCGGACTTTCCTTCTTATTTAGGTACACCATCACAGCGTGTCTCCTTTGGTGAAAAAAAACTATTTTTTTTTTAATTTTCTAATGGTACATTAAAGTTGTACTTTTCAATATGTGCACCTAGGGTTGTCAGGCAGGGTGGACGCACAGACCGCAAATACGAAGTACATTGAAATTACAATATTTCAAACGCATATGTTTCATATTAAACCTATACTTAATATATACTTTAAATAGACGTTTTGTTTATGAAAATTAAGAACGGAGTTTCAGCATAACAATTGGCAGACAAAAGCCACGGTCAAGCTGAGTATTCTAATTTAGGTTTAACTTGGCAGATTCTTATTTAACTGGGGCTTGTGACTTGACACCTTTGACACCGAGAGCTTTGAAAAGGTTATGTCACTCACGTTCCTCTCTTCCTGATTTCTTCTTATATGGCTATATTCGCTTGAAATATATATTTTTTTCTTTCACTTTACACGAGCTTACTTTACCTAGTGCGACTCAAACAAACTTATTTATTTTCATTTATTCATTTACAAATGCCCTCAGGGACCCGAGAGGCATTAAAGAGGGAAGTGGGTGGGTATTGGTCAGGTGAAACCTGGTGTTATCGGTGATGGTGACGATTCCACCGGGTAGGTCATTCCAGTCCACAAGGGCAGCGGGTAGGGGAGAATGTCGGGATGCCGTGGAAATAGTTTTGGGCCGCGAAAACGTGCGGGAGTGTTTGGGTCCTGCTGAAATATAACTAGGAGGGCTAAGAAGGGACTTTTTTCTTCTTAGGTGCAGAATAATACACTTTATAAAGAAGGCAAAGCCGGGAAATTTATGATTCGAGGAAATATAGGGAAGGGTTAGTTGTGATTTGAACGCATCAACACTTCAAAAACGGGAATAATCGGAAAGTGAGCAGCACGATTTTGAACCGCTTCGATTGCATTAATTATGCAGATTGGTGAGGGTACTATATAATGAAATATATTCTAGCTTAGGACGAACAAAAGGGATATAAAAAGTCGTTTTGGGGTGAAAAGGAACATATATAAAATTACGACGGATATAACCAATGTATTGATTCGATGAGGAAATTGTTTTATTAATATGAACATTCCAGGATAGGCTAGGTTAGATATCTATAAAGGGTTTCGTTCCGGCGGGCAATGTCGTAAAGTGCTAATGCAGTTATGGGCAGAGAAGAGGAGCGCTTAAAGGATAGACGCATGCGCTCGGTAAGATTCAAAGACATTTGCCAAGCACAGCAAGAGTCAGCATTTGTTTTTAGAGCGCAGCTCTTAGGGGCCCGT
Organism: Ixodes scapularis; assembly: GCF_016920785.2. Lineage (NCBI taxonomy): Eukaryota > Metazoa > Arthropoda > Arachnida > Ixodida > Ixodidae > Ixodes > Ixodes scapularis. The sequence goes on from NW_024609835.1 coordinate 251,064,929, forward strand.
TTCCGGCTTGAGCGGCGTCGCCGTCGCCGTCGCCGTCGCCGTCGGCGTAACCGCGCGGTGCATCATGGGAAATGTCCCATAATGCACCGCGCGAGCCCCCACCGGGGTCACGTGACCTCGTGGGGGTCACGTGACCCCCCGAAGTCACGTGACTCCCCTGAGGTCACGTGGCCCCCTCCTCGAGGTCACGTGACCCCCTCCTCGAGGTCACGTGACCCCCCGAGGTCACGTGACCCCCGCCGATGTCGCGTGACCCCCGATGACGTCATCGTCACTGATGACGTCACCGGCATCCACATCGTCATCGTCATCACTGATGACGTCATCGGCATCCACATCGTCATCGTCATCATCACTGATGACGTCACCGGCATCCACATCGTCATCGTCATCATCACTGATGACGTCACCGGCATCCACATCGTCATCGTCATCATCACTGATGACGTCACCGGCATCCACATCGTCATCGTCATCATCACTGATGACGTCACCGGCATCCACATCGTCATCGTCATCATCAGTGATGACGTCACCGGCATCCATATCGTCATCGTAATCATCACTGATGACGTCACCGGCATCCACATCGTCATCGTCATCATCACTGATGACGTCACCGGCATCCACATTGTCATCGTCATCATCACTGATGACGTCACCGGCATCCACATCGTCATCGTCATCATCACTGATGACGTCACCGGCATCCACATCGTCATCGTCATCATCACTGAGGACGTCACCGGCATCCGCATCGTCATCGTCATCATCACTGATGACGTTACCGACATCCGCATCGTCATCGTCATCATCACTGATGACGTCATCAGTGACGTCACTGATGTCGCCACCGGCATCCGCATCGTCATCGTCATCATCACCGATGACGTCATCAGCGACGTCACTGATGACGTCACCGACATTCGCATCGTCATCGTCATCATCACTGGTGAAGTCATCAGTGACGTCACTAATGACGTCATCGGTACCCGCATCGTCATCGTCACTGATGACGTCATCAGTGACGTCAGTGATGGCATCATCGGCATTGGGGGTCACGTGACCCCCAAGGTCACGTGACCCCCCCCCCTGGTTAGTTTACCCCCCCCCGTGCCCTTCCCTCCTCCTTCTCAAGAGCTGCGCTCTAATTCGGCGTTACAGGGAGTTGTAAGCGGCTTTCATTTTTTTGATATCATACTGTAGAATAAGATGACCTTTGAGAGTTTTTATTGGTTGGTAGATCACACAATCAGCAGAAAAAAAACTGAGTGGTTGATGAGAGTTGAAGAGTGAGATCGTTAATATTCCCACGGACGCGCGTGCGTGGCCGAGTGCAATAAGGGAAAAAACGTGCGTGGCCGAGTGGTTACCGCGCTTGACTGTTGCGCGGAAGGTGCAAGTTCGATTTCAGTCAGCGGACTGTCATTTTATTTATTCTTTCAACTTGGCCTTCTCGTAAGTTCGAGAAAATTCTCACCTGATCGTGTTCCGATTGTTCTACGCACCGAAATCTCTGCGCCGAGTGATTTAGAAACCAACGAGTGTACATAAGCATAAGGTACATAAGGCGAGCGGAGTCAGTCTCGCCCCAGCGCTCGATCCTGCGGTTTCGCCGACATCGACGCCCGCGATGCTTTGCTAGTTTCTTTTGTTTTCTTTTTGTTTTATGCACAAGTTCGCCCCATTAAACGCTTAGTTTCTCCAGTTATCATCGGCTCATCAATTGTCATTCGTGGCATTTTGGTGGAGGTGAGGGGTATTCCAATCTATGCCCGTTAATCGTACCCTCCGGAGACATCCCGGCCAAGCGGCGTGCTCAGCCCCGGAAGGCTACCCTTCGCCGAAGACGCCGAGGCCCGAAGAAGCCGTCGTACCAGAAGTCAGTCCCCTGAATTGGGTCTGCTGCCGAACAAGAACAAGCCCAGGCAGAAGATGACGACGATGCGCAACCAGTCGCAGACCCCGGCCGCTCTTGCCTTCATCTACCTGCCCGTCGCACCCCGGACTTCGGCGCCTTTCCAAGGGGACGACCACGAAGACATCGAGGACTGGCTACAACATCATCAACTTGTGGTCCGTCATAACGGGTGGACACCTGAGCATTGCTTGCACAACATCTACTTCTCGCTGGAAGGGACTGCGAGGTACCGGCTGGAGAACCACCAGGCTTTTTCAACTTCGAGGGAGGTGTGCAAGCAAGAGCTAAAGAAGGCGTTTACCAGCCAGCACCGACGCGAGAGGGCCAAGACATCCTTCGAACAAGGACCCAAGGCCCGAGTGAAAGCATCACCAGCTTCGTCTAGGATGTTCTTCGCCTGAGCGCCCGCGCCGATCCTCAGGATACAGAGGAAAATAAGCTGCGGATCTAGATGCAAGCTCTCAAGAATGTCATCTTCGGAGGCCCCGTCCGGAACCCGCCGACCACCGTCGAAGCCTTCGTCACGGAGGCAAGCAACATCGAGCGCGCCCTCCAAGCGCGCGCTTACCCCTACCAGCGACATCCAGGCGTCGCTGCACCCACGCTGCTTAACGGCGAAAGCACTCCGGGTACGCCGGACATCCGGGAAATTATCCGGGAGGTCGTCCGGGAGGAACTGCGAAGGTTGCTGCCAACCACCAGCCGTCCGCCAACGCTTTCCATCGCCGAGGCTGTCCGAGAAGAAGTGTATCCGGCGCTCCAACGAGAAGTTCCCGTTACCACGGTGGCACCGGAGCAATCGACGTTGAGCTACGCCACCATGGCCCGACGACCGCCGCAAGTTCCCCGCCAAGCAACGGCGCCACCCCGAAGAGTCGCTCCAACGCCGCAGTACCCCCCGACGACAGGAAGATCAGGCGCACGTTCACCCAGAGCAACCTGCGCCGAGGAAGACAGACGTCTGGAGGACTGCTGACCGACGCGGGGAAGCAGACCATTTTTACCGCCGATGCCCATACCGACGACTCGGGCTGTGCAAATTCCGCTCAAACTACCCGGGCCCCCGGTATGGTGAACGCCCTCGGGAGATCAACGAGTACCTGCGACGACCTCAGTGCCCCGAGCCTGCGTTCCGCCGAGAGTTCCGGTCGCTTTCGCCATGACATCCAGCTTCGCTCGCCGATGCACCGACCCCGACGTGAAAGCCTGTTGCCCCTCGCGCCACGCCGGGGAAACTAGGCGCGGAAATCCCTGGAGGTGGGGTTGCCGAAGACGACCGACGCCAAGATCCTACACGAACGTCGGAGGGCCCCCACTCGAACGCTAGCAGAGACCGAAACGACGCTCCTGCAACGGTGTCCAACAACCTAAACGTCGTCATCAACGGCCACGGCTCATCAGCACACGTGGACACCGGAGCAGACTACTCAGCCTTGAGTGCGAGGCTCTCCCGCCGCCTTCAAAAAGTCACCACGCCGTGGGATAGACCACAAATACGGACCGCCGGAGGGCACCTCATCGCACCAGTCGGGAGATGCACTGCTCGCGTCGAGATCCACGATGAGACGTGCCCTGTGAAGTTTGTCATTCTGCAAGACTGTTCGAGGGACGTTATCCTCGGAATGGACTTTCTCTACGAGTATGGCGCTGTCATCGACATCGGGGGAAACCAGCTGACGCTACGAAAGCCTGTTTTACCGCCGGTGGAGACCAACACGACGTCAACCGCGATCCGAGTTATCGCCAACCATGTGAACTTACCGCCGCGGTCGAGTGTTTTCGTCACCGTCATAGCTGACGCAATCATGCACGGTGAACCTCTTCTGGTAGGCAGCATCCAACTGCTCCTTGAGAAAGGAATAGGCGTCGCATGAGAGCAGCGGATCTCCAAGAAGGACGTACAACTGTTCTTGTGACAAACTTCCGAGAGGAGCCGCAGCATCTAACGAAGATTACCACCGTGGGCCACATCGAGGAGCTTCAGGCGCCAGCCGTGGTCACCGCAATCTCCGAAGAAACCTCGTCGTCACAGCAGAACAGCACGCCGCCGCCGCCGATCGACATCGACCCCGAGCTCCCAGCTCCTAAGCGCCGGCAACTGGTTGATCTCCTCGCCGAATACAGTGACTGTTTTGCCACATCGTCGAAAGTTTGCCAAACACCAATGGCGAAAGATCGGATTATTACCGACGGCGACGCGCTCCCTGTACGCCAGTCGCCGTATCGAGTCTCCTTAAGGGAAAGTAGGGTAGTTCAGGATCAAGTCTAGGAAATGCTCGTCGACGACATCATTCAACCTCCAAGAGGTCAATAAGCGTCCCCAGTCGTCGTTGTAAAGAAGAAGGACGGAACCCTGCGGTTCTGCGTGGACTATCGTCCACTGAACGCTGTGACGAAGAAGGACGTCTATCCGCTGCCCCGCATCGACGACACGTTGGACCAACTGCGCCACTCCCGATATTTTACGTCGATGGAATCGAAGAGTGGTAACCGGCAGATTGAAGTCAACGAACGCGGCCGGAAGAAAACTGCCTTCGTCACTCCCGACGAACTGTACGAATTCAAAGTGATGCCGTTCGGGCTTTGTACAGCGCCAGCCACCTTCCAGCGTGTCATGGACACCATGCTGGCATGTCTGAAATGGCAGAGCAGCCTCGTCTACCTCGACGACGTCGTGGTATTTTCACGAGATTTCAACGAGCACCTGAAACTACTTCGAGCCGTGCTTCAAGCCATACGGACCGCCGGCCTGTCACTCAAGCCAACAAAGTCACGATTGGCCTGTGGTGAACTTAAGTTCCTTGGCCACGTCGTAAACAACAAAGGTGTTCTCCCTGATCCCGAGAAGACCCGCGCCGTTGCTGCATTTACGCCGCTGTCTGACAAGAAGGTGGTGAGAAGATTCCTCGGACTCTGTGCCTACTACTGGCGATTTGTTCGGGACTGCGCCAAGATGTCCGCACCGCTGACGCACCTTACGAAAGACGCTGTAAAGTTCGAAGGGACAGAAGAACACCAGCGGTCATTCGATGAACTGAAACGAAGACTCCAGACGCCCCCGATTAACGGCCATTTCGACCAGTTCGCTGATAAAGAGATCCACACGGGCGCCAGTAACACCGGACTTGGCGCGGTGCTAGTTCAAAGGCAGGACGGGGCAGAGCGAGTCATCGCATTCGCCAGTCAGACGCTAAGGCGGAGAGGAACTACTCTACAACGGAAAAGGAGCGCCTTGTTGTCGTCTGGGAAATAACAAAGTTTCGCCCATATTTGTATGGAAGTCCTTTTCGCGTGGTCACGAACCACCACTCGCTCTGCTGGCTCGCGAATCTGAAAGACCCCTCCGGACGCCTCGCCCGGTGGAGCCTACGACTGCAGGAGTTCGACATGACCGTTGTGTACAAGTCCGGCCGGAAGCATAATGACGTCGACTGCCTGTCAAAAGCTCCAGTCCAGACCGGTCCTGCCTGTATCGAAGACGACGGCGATGAGTGTTTTCTCGGCGCTTTGGATGTCAGCGACATGGCAGCACTCCAACGAGACGACTCTTAACTGCGAGTTCTCACCGATCACTTAGAGGGACAAGCGAGTACGGTTCTCCGTGCTTTCTTATGAATCCTGCATACCTTCTGCATGCGGCAAGGGGTGCTGTACAAGGAGAATTTCGTCGACAACCACACAGCATGGCTGTTGGTTATTCCTACCAGCCCTCGAGACGAAATCTTCCAAGGATGCTATGACGACCAAACGGCTGGACACCTTGGCTACAGCAGGACGCTCGCCAGGATTCCAGAAATGTGCTACTGGCCGAGGCTACCGAAAACTGTTTACCTCTACATTTGATCATGCCACGAGTGTCAGCGGCGCAAGAAACCGCCGACGAAGCCGTCAGGACTTCTGCGTCCGATTTCTCTCCCGTCTATGTCGTTCCAGCAGATCGGAATGGATTTACTTGGCCCTTTCCCACCGTCAACGTCGGCAAACCGCTGGATAATCGTCGCCACCTATTATCTCACACGGCACGCCGAGACGAAAGCCCTTCCAGCTGGCACGGCTGTTGAAGTCGCCAAGTTTTAGAGCGCAGCTCTTAGGCGCCCGTTTCCGGCTTGAGCGGCGTTGGCGTCGCCGTCGAAGTCGGCGTAACCGCGCGGTGCATTATGGGTAAATTTTCCCGAAGGAACCCGAGGTCCTCCCGAGGTCCTCGGGAGGACCTCGGAAGGACCTCGGGTTCCTTCGGGAGGACCTCGGAAGGACCTCGGGAGGACCTCGGACTCCTTCGGGAGAACCTCAAGAGGACCTCGGGTTCCTTCGGGAGGACCTAGGGGGGGGGGGGGGGTCACGTGACGATGACGTCATTAGTGATGATGACAATGACGATGCGGATGCCGATGACGTCATCAGTGACGTCATCAGTGACGATGACGATGGCGATGCGGATGCCAATGACTTCATCGGCATCCGCATCGTCATCGTCATCATCACTGATGACGTCATCGTCACGTGACCCCCCAGGACCTCGGGTTCCTTCGGGAGGACCTCGGAAGCACCTCGGGTGTCTTCGGGAGGACCTCGGAAGGACCTCGGGTTCCTTCGGGAGGACCTCGGAAGGACCTCGGGTTCCTTCGGGAGGACCTCGGGAGGACCTCGGGTTCCTTCGGGAGGACCTCGGGAGGACCTCGGGCTCCTTCGGGAGGACCTCGGGAGGACCTCGGGTTCCTTCGGGAGGACCTGGGGGGGGGGGCTCACGTGACCTGGGGGGTCACGTGACGATGACGTCATCAGTCATGATGACAATGGCGATGCGGATGGCAATGACGTAATCGGCATCCGCATCGTCATCGTCATCATCACTGATGACGTCATCGTCACGTGACCCCCCCCAGGTCACGTGACCCCTCCCCTCGAGGTCACGTGATCTCCCAGGTCACGTGACCCCCCCCCCCTTCCGAGGTCAACTGATCCCCCCAGTACCCTTCCCTCCTCCTCCTCAAGAGCTGCGCTCAAATTCGGCGTTACAGGTAGTTGTAAACGGCTTTCACTTTTTTTCATCGAGTCTTCGGCACGGCGCCCCTGAAGTCCTCATCACAGACCGTGGATCTTCGTTCATGGCCCAGCTGATGCAAGAGATCCTTCGTCTAAGTGGCAGCGGCCATCGTCAAACCACTGCGTACCATCCACAGACAAACGGACTAACAGAACGGCTAAACAAAAATATAGCCCACATTATCTCTATGTATGTCGACGTAGAGCACAAGACTTGGGACGAGGTGTTTGTTACCCTACGTCACGCTTGCTTAGGACATGTTGGTACAAGAGACCACAGGAGTAACACCGTTTCAGCTGGTGCATGGCAGAAAAGTAACGACCATGCTCGACGCGATGCTATCCCACGAACCACTTGACGATGGAAGCCCCGACACCCAGGTTGTTGCTCAACGAGCCGAGGAAGTTCGCCAGCTTGCCAGACTTCAAATTCAAAATCAACAACGGGTCGACGCTACCCGGTACAACCTTCGCCGGATCGACGCCCGCTTTAAACCCGGAGATGTTGTGTGGGTTTGGAGCCCGATACGACGACGCAGCCTAAGCAAGAAACTTCTGAAGCGCTACTTCGGACCCTACAAAGTGCTTCGTCGCCTCGGGGATCCGAACTACGAAGTGATGCCCGACGGAACACGGACTTCATCACGCCGCCCTCCACGACCGGAAGTCGTCCACGTCATGCGCCTCAAGCCGTACTACGATCGCTAGGACTGTGAATTTTGTTTTGAAATACGCTCAATAGGACTGCGTTGCACAAGTTTACGTAGTTTGCCATTATTTTTGTTTGTTTTGCTGTTTTTGTTTCCTGGCACGTCGCATCGAGACGATGCGCTTTTAAAGAGGGGGGGGGGGGGAGAAATGCCACGCACGTTGGTGAGCAAGCGCGTGCGTGACCGAGTGGTTACCGCGCTTGGCTGCCGCGATGAAGGTATATGTTCGATTCCAGTCAGCGGAGTGTCATTTTATTTATTCTTTCAACTTGGTCTTCTCGTAAGTTTGAGAACATTCTCGTCTGATTGTGTTCCGATTGTTCTACGCACCGAAAGTTCTACGCGGAATGATCCAGAAACCAACGAGTGTGCATAAGCATAAGGTATCTTAGGCGACCGGAGTCAGTCGCGCATCAGCGCTAGATTCTGCGGTTTCGCCGACATCGACGCCCGCGACGTTTTGCTGTTTTCTTCTGTTTCCTTTTTGTTTTGGGCACAATTTCGCCCCATTAAACGTTTAGTTTCTTCATTTATCATCGCCTCATCAGTAGTCATTCGTGACAATATAAATCAAAAGAAGCAAATGGCCTGGAAAGTTCCCTGCAAAACGCTGAAAGCAACTGAAGCAAAGGAGGAAACAGTGTTTTCAGCAGAAAGCAGATCAATAGCGATGGCTAAGGAAAAGTTCAATCCTTACAACCTTTATATATATTTTAGTGAAGTGAGTTTAAACAAAAGACTAATATGTGGGACTTTGAAAAATGCTTTAGCGAAGTCAAGGAAAACAGTTTCAGTAGAAAGGCCAGAGCCAAGATTTTAACCCTTACAAGATAGTAAGAAGGAAAAGTTCCGCCTCACATGAATTATTTTGTGAAAGCAATGCTGTGGGCGTATGTCCAGAATTCGCAGGAGCGCAGGAAGTTAATAAGGTGTTTGTAGATAATATGCCCCAGGAGAGTTTCTGAAAATGCATGCATGTAATATCGGGCGGTGATTGAGTGGAGAGGATTTACTGACGGACACGCCGACTCGAATAACCTTTCTAAGATTTAAATCACAGGGTTCCTATCCTCTTTCGAGGGACTGCTGAAAACGTTTAGTGAAAAACAGTCGAGATGAAAATTTGGTGCTCATTAACAGTTTGCTATCAATATTATCTATTTCATACGATGACGACACTTGTAGTTATTTTAGTTTCCTGATTACGCTACTTAACTCTAGAACAATAGGATCTGCAGGGAAAAGATTACAAGTTACGAAAGGGGTCCCCTACTGAAAAAAAACCATTTGGCGCCTATATGAAAATAAACGGGTCCATACTGATAACAGTTTAACCATACCGGTCACCAGTTTGTCAAAGGGGTCGCCCGTATGGCTCAAAGGGGTCCCCCGTATGAGCCATAACGGTCACCTATTTGGACAAAGAGGTCACTCCTTTGGCAAACGGGTCGCTCGTCTGGGCAAATGGGCGACTCGTTTGGGCAAAGTTGTCGCACGTTTCCGCAAACCGGTGACCATGTTGCAAACTGTACCGGCCTAATTAAACGGCTCTCCGGAGCCCGTTTGATATTGAACGTACAGATCGGCGGCGTGGGCACGCCTAGCGTTTCATCCGTGGCAGCCAATGTTTCCGGAAGGCTGGGAGCGCCGGTTCATCGATTTCAGATCGTCCGCGTAATGCAAGTAATTTTATTTATACTTTAAGTGCGCTGATGTGCGCTTATACTGCAACTAAAACTAAAACCTTTGTTTGTTGTTGTTTTACGTAAACGCGCGACGTTGGTGAGCCGATATTTTTGACAGAACTTTAAAAATTTGTCCATCTTTGTTGCCTCAATTTACTTATTCAGCTCGAATCTCTCTCGCAGAAGACGCGACCGCGTGAAAGAATGTACTATCGGGGAAAAATGAAATGCGAACAAAGGAGCGCGTGGCTCGCGGTACAGGCTGCGCCGCCTGAAAGTGAACCTAAGGGCGAGGGTGCGTGGCCTACTTCGATGTGTTCACGCCCCTCTATTGGCGCTCCCGCAGCTTCGGCAGTGCGCCTCTCAGTGCGCTGAAAGCTGCCACCGCTATCATTGCCTACTCGGCGAGTGCGGCGAGCTTATTTGCACCGCACGCGCTGAGCCAGCAAAGATAGCGGTGATAGCTTTCAGCGCACTAAGAGGCGCACTGCCGAAGCTTGGGGAGCGCAGAGGGACAGGCGTGAACATGTCGGAGTAGGCCACGCACCCTCGCTTCTAGGCTCACTTCCAGGCGGCGCAGCCTGTACCGCGAGCCACGCGCTCCTCTGTTCGCATTTCATTTTTCCCCGATAGTACGTCTAGACTCCGTTTCACTTTAATTCAAGACGCAGCGAAGGTAGCACGCGTACAAGCGGCTGCAAGAACATCGAGCATTGCGAGAGCACGCCCGCCGTTGCAGCAGCCAAGCTACGAGCTCGCGCAGAGTACTTTCTTCGCTCGGGCGCAAGCCGAGCTTCTGGCCGCCCCGCCGCCATTTCCAAGGTTCGAGCGTGCTAAAATGCGCGCGCGCGCGCGCACGCGTGTTTCTTTTTCGAGGTTACAAAAACACATCTCACTGGAATGCCTGGGGAGAGGGAGAGGGGCTGTCCCGGTGGTCCGGGCGCCTTGACCTCGCCCCCTCCTTCCTCTCTCGTCACCCCTGTCACGTGACCCGCAGCAACGCACGAGCTACACGCTGATAAGCATTGTGATCCGGAAGGGTGCGCCTGACAGCCGCTTTTTTCTTTGTCTGCTTGTTGTCATTTCCAGCTCGAACTTCGCGCGTCCACCTGCTTCGATATGTCGCCTAACCCTGCGGTCTTATTAGGATGTCTCTCGACAACGTATTGGATGTGCACCAAAGCTCTCAGTGTTCGAAAAGTCCCACGCCTATATCGGAAACAAGCGATTCTTCAAAGAAGTCAGGAATTCTTGCGGTTTGGTTGGGTTCGGCAAATGACAGCTTGTGCGTCACATCGTGTTGAAACTTCCAAGGAGCCGTTCCATCTCGTTTGTGTTTGTGTGGTTGTCCTGCGTTGGCCGTGTCGACAAATATCACGGATTACATCTTTCAAGTCCGCTATTTTTATGGTAAGTGCACTGCAACCTACTTGGCAACGATCGACCGTTCTTCTACTCGTACTCTTCCAGATTATCTATATAATTATGCAGCCGCTATTCTCGCGGCAGCCGGGCGAATAATTTCCCGAAAGTCTACCTTCATAGTCTAGAATTACCTCGTTCTTGTTTGGTTTGCTATCTTCTCAGTTGTATAAAAGCTTAGAGTGCCTCTCACATTTCACAGATCGCTTGCACGTTTGTACTTGTCTACAGAAGACGTAATAAACTTTGAGGAGAATTGAAAACAATCTTTTGTGTCTGTTTTCCTGTCCATTTGCAAGCACCTGCGTGCGCGCATTTGTTCTACGTGTTTCCTCCATGTTATAAATAGGTTTATGAGTTTTGGAACGTCTTAAATAAGTTTAAGATAACCAACCCACCAGACGATTCCCATTTGGGGCTAGCGCATAATTTCCCGATTCGAATGGCACGTTCAAACGTGTGGTCACGTGCACGATCGAACGGGCACCTGTATCAAATGGGTGCCGTTTCGAGTGGGTACCGTTTCAAATGGGCACCGTTTCGAGCGGGTACCGCTTCAAACGGCTACCCGTATCCCATAATCACGTTTGATCCAAACGGGTCGACAAGTTTGCACCCGTTTGATTTACCAGTTTGCCACCCGTTTGAATTTCAAATGGTTTTTTTCAGTAGGGTCATAGTTATTGGCATGAATAAAGTGAATCCATTAGAAAATGCATTGTTAAGAACATTCGCACACTAATAAATCAGGATATAATCCCCACAACTACAAACTATCTTGATGTCGGAAGAGGGTTTTGGATTAGTAACAATCCAAAATTGACCTCGGTTGTTTATTAACATTTTTGGTAAAGTCTGCTCATAAAATATTTTTCTAACGCTCCCTCAGCAGGCCTTTGTAATAACAGGATAATGGAATGTGCTTTAACCAGGCCTCCGTTGCATTTACCGTTTTAGCGTTTCTAAACAACCTTTTTGTTTTTGTTCGATTGGCGACGGAGTGAAAGGTCAAACCACGGTTTAGAAGTAATAGATTGAATAGTTGTGGACGTGATGTAACGTTCGGCAACGTCATATAGTTTGTCTTTCAACAGTGGCCAATTTTTTTTTGTCATTGTGTTAATTAAAGTTCTCATTAAAAGTATCAAAGTAGTCAAAAAGTTCAGAATTTATTATCTCATAGTCTTCTTTATGAAACAACCGTTTTATTTTTTTTTTTTTTGTTAATGGGCACTTATTTTGGTGGCTTAACATCTATAAGCAATGAAGTTCTTAGTGTTCGCATACGCCATCTAGAGGAGACAAAGAATTAATTAAAGATGGGTCAGTAGTGAGTACCAAATAAAAAACAATAGAGCTAATTCCGGCAACTCTGATGAGAAAATTAACTAACTGGGTTAAGGTGGCGATGGAGGCGAGCTGGTTTACGACTTAAGAAATTAGGAACGGCGCGCAAAAAGATGAGGAACACGAGAGTAGGGAAATCGGGACGCTATGTAAATGAGAAAATACGGGAACATGCCCTTTCCTTACGTTGAATTACCGAGGTCACTTGTACGTTCACTGCAGAAACTGTCTGTGTCAACATATCTTCGAAGATACCGTTATCATTGGCACGGGGCATTCAAAGCGGAAGCCGCCTCGGTGGTTCCGAGGTGCCCGCAATATGACGGAGGCTTATTGGGGAGAAGGCGCCGTGTAACCGAGCTTTCGATTGCACGTCAAAAGATCCCCAGGTGGTCCAAATTAATTCTCAGTCCTCCGCTGGGGCGTGCCAGATGCCCGTCGTAGGTTTGGCACGTAAAACCTCCAAATTTGACTTTTGGCAAAGAGAAGTGCTGAAAGCGCAAGGAACAGAAAAATCTGGCTCGCGACATTGCGTCACCCAGCCCTCAATTTATCCACACAAAATGAGATAGAGCTTATAGATGCCTGGTGAGCGACATGCCATTGGTTGTTACAACGTTTGTTGGCTTTGTGGTGTTTTTTTTTTTTTTTTGTCTGAGCCTTTTTCTATTAAAACTTCAGTTGCTGGTCAGCGCTCGTCTTGTGCTATACTCTCTCTGTCCTCGTCTTTTTACGCGCTGTTCTTAATTTCTTAACTGGGTCAGATTGAAGGGATAACAGAGGCCTACAAAATCGCTCGTAATATTAGTGCCGCCCAAACAAGTGAGACACGATGCCTTCCAGTGTATGCCTGGAGGGTTAAAATCGCCAGAAAAAATACGTTCACCACTGTGATCTAAAACCAGCATCCACAAGTCTTTACAAAGAAGATTATTCAAATAAAACGATGCACCGGGAGGACGATAAAGCGCCCCGATCAAAAGCGTGAGTGGCAATGCCAGTGACCAAGAAACTCCTTGGTAGAGGTATAATTTCAAGAAAAAAATCGAGCGTCTCCTTTCGATCTCTCTTCCGCCAAACTTGATGACGTAATTGCGAGGTCGCCGTACCCTCAGTGACAATATTTCAATGCGGCTTATAAATTGAACCCGAGGATTGCGTGAGCGTTTGATTTATGCTCGTGATAATCAATAACTCGACAAGCCTTCGGGTAGTGGCCCGTGTCCAGTCGCTGCAATGACGACAATCGCCGAACCATAGCTATATCTGGAACTTAGCGCGTCTCCTGTACGTATCCAGCCCCAGCGCTTTGCTATGATCCACATTGATACCACATAATCGGCTTCGTATCACGTGACCGATTGTTCTGACTGCGAGTTGAGGGGCTGAGCGCTGTTTCTTTCCTTTACTTTTTCTGCGACTTATATTGTGCGCTGTGAAAAACGAACTCGTGTTTCGTAGGTCAACAACTTCAGCGATTAGTTCTATGCGGTATTTGAGCAAATAATAATAATAAAAAAACATTGCACCGCCTTTTTAACGTCGAATGCTGCAATCTCTTTGACACCGTTAATAAGAGGCACGGAACTTTCCCCGCGCCGCATTTAAGGAGCTGTCAGTGGCGTCTTTTACAGGACAAAAGTCAATAGCTTGTCCCTGGGGTATTTAATATTTTGCTTTGCAATTGTAATGACGCAACTAAAATTCGGCAAAACCTATTGCTGTGCCCAGAGCGAGGATTATACTTTTTTTAAAGATACCTTTACACTGCTGTTAGAGTTTTCGTAAATCGTTCCCATGCCTCTGGTAAAAATCCGGACACTCCGCCGCCGCCTTTGCGTATTGTTATCTGGTATCGTTATCGAAAGCATCGGAGGTGTTTTAACGATCTACTAAAACTCTCTATTTCCATTAAAACGGCACAGCACTCACAAATTGTATACAAAAACCAGTGAAGAGTGTCATATCTAATGTCAATGCTTTTCTAAGGGTATATATATAATCCATATATATATATATAATCCACGACGGGAGCGCTCAATGGAGCAAACCGAGTAGGGGAGGCCGCTTGCTCGAGGCTGAAATCGCGGCTGGACCCGAGCAACGACGCCATTTTGCCTACCGGCGATCTAAGCTTATCCCCAACTCTTCGCACGAAAATTTGTGAGCGGCTGCTGAAACCGTCAGTAATGGGATGCCCCAGGCTGTACACATTTCATATTTCTACGGAATAAACCAGCCAATAAGTCAGAGCTTCGGTCGTCACCATTATGTTGAAGCGTGCAAACTTTCTGCGTTCCTCCCGGGTAATAAGCTTCAGGGTATGGGGCAGTGTAGAAGGATAAAAACACAATATATTAAAGAAACACGGATGATGAAAACAAGGGGCTGATAAAAAGCTGATTTTTTTTTTTTTTTTGAGAAAAGAGAGTGATTTTTGTAGGAGCCAGTGTTAGACAATAAATAAGTTATGCCTCGCAGAACATCTTTTGTTACACACTAGGGCGCCTCTAAAAATACTTACGGGGATGGTCCACCGCAAAAGTGAAACTATGCATCACCAAACGCTCCGTCTTTCCCAAAGGTCGCGTGAGCGGTCCCCACCTGGTGTTAGAAGTTTAAGAGCTTGCTCTAAAGCTACAAAGGATTTTTGAAAAATTTGAAACGAATTGGTGGCGGAAGACATGTAGATGAATGACGTGAGATTCCAGGAACGGGCCCCCATTTTTCCATTGAAAGCAAAAAAAAATTATAATTCGAATAAGAACACAGTTTTGAAACTTTGTCATGTGGTTTGTATCACTGGTACTATATTTGGACGGAGTCGGGTGAGATGTACTTTATAATTGCGATAAAAATAAAAACACCGTAAAGTTCTTTTTTTTTTCCGGGGACAGGCTCTATAGCATTAACGATTCAAACTGCACAAAGTTTTAGTTCAAGTTCAAGTTCAAGTTTTAGTCTTTCCAAGACCAGACATTAGAAGCAAACTTCGGAGTTGTTAAGAAACCATTCAGCGGCACCTGTAGATGTACAAAAAGTTTAGCTAATTTCTTTATAGATATGTTATTTCAAGGCTAGAAAATTGCTACAGGAACTTCTAGTTAACTTATTTTTCCCTGCACGGATGTGTTCAACATCAAATATTATGCCGCCTGAAAACTACCGCAAAAGCGGAGCGCCCCATGCAAAAAATAATAATATTTAAAGAAAAATTAGACAACGAGTTCCTTGCGGTTGCAACATATTGATACCTTTATCATTCTTTCTTACCACCTCATATCGATATTGAGAGAAGAGGAGGAACACCTTAACTTCTAAACAGTCTCGCACAAGTAATGGTAAGCATTTATACAGTTCCTACAATTGTGGGCGATATGGCTGGGTGCCATCAAACATAACTGTGCTGTCAGTAGTGACATAAAACGTATACTCACAATTATCAGTGGTTGATTTGGTATAGGACGTATCTAAAGATGGAGTCGGCCTGTGTATTTCCGGCACATAATTTTCTACGCGTTGTTTTATATCCTCATTCCGTCTGTTGCGGCATATAAAAGAAAGTATCGTTTATCCGTCATTTACACCACGTCTCAAAGTACTACAGTATTAAATTAATTTCGTTTATATATAATATCGCCCCAGGTGAAGGCGATGAATAATGACCTGAAAATAAAGGTTTCATATACCAATCGTTCGACAAAAAAAAAGACAGCGCGAACGTTTCTAAAGCAGAAGCGAGCGTCGACGGCGGCAGTATAGGGAGCGACGGTGTATCAGCGTGACGGCTGGCTCGCGCGAAATTGAATGTGCCTCATAATCGGGAGAGCCGGACTTAGTCCGCGAGCCACGGTCAGCTCCCTCTTTACTACACTCAGCTTTCCGAATATTCGGCCTAGAATGTCCGGGAGCGAACTAGGGCGAGAATGACTAGGCAAGGTCATTCTTACCTGCTTATCTTTTACACTCTGGGTAAGAATGAACACGAAACTTCAAGATGTACCGAAAAGCGTTCCTTCTCGGTCATACACGCGGCAATATATAGGATATTCAGTTTAGTCTTTACGGATCGTTTTTTACCCGCGAATACTTTAGTAATACACTAATGCGGTGTGAGCAGAAGAGTTACACGATAAGGGGGACATACTTAGGGGGATAGTCGTCACGGTAAGTTGGACGATTAAATAACATTAACCCGATTCAGGTGTTCATTTTTTCTCCGCGCTCAACAGCGCTTCTGAAAATCATTTTCATGCGAGATGCAATTGGTTTTATTCACCCACAAGTTGCAAACCTTACACGATTATCGATTATACGCTGACTGTATATATTGTCACAAATGACGATGCGACAAACGAGGAATAACTGAGGAAATTGAAACGTTTAATAGGGGCGAACTTGTGCCCAAAACAAAAAGGACACAGAAGATAACAACAGGGCGTCGTGGGCGTCGAAGTCGGCGGGCAGCAGAGTCGAACGCTGGGGCGAGACTGACTCCGCTGGCCTTGCGGAGTCTCTTATGCAGCCTCGTTGTTTTCTGGATCATTCGGCGTAGAACTTTGGGTGGGTAGAACAACTGAAGACGATCAGGCGAGAATGTTCTCGAAGTTACGAGAAGGTCAAGCTGAAAGAATAAATAAACTAACAGTCCGTTGACTGGAATCAAACCTACACCTTCCGCGCGACAGTCAAGCGTGGTAACCACTCGGCCACGCATGCCCTTGATTCTATGGTATTGCGCCCGGTTCATACTCGGGGAAGTAAGGTAAAAGCCTGGCGGGGATGACTTTTTTTAAAGTTAACTTGAAGCATTTGACAGCATCAATCCAGACACTCCTTTCCCTCACAGTCTTTCACTCCTCTCTCTTCCCCCCCCCCCCCACCCGCCTCCCCCCTAACCATATATGGTTAGGGGGGAGGCGGGTGGGGGGGGGGGGGGGGAATGTGTTCAATTTCAGTCAAAAATGCAGAGGGAGCTTAGCTACATTGTTCGTGCCCCTTTGACCTCGCCTTTTCCAAAGCCACCCACCTGGTTGTGTTTCTCCTTGTGGCTGCCAGCGAGCGCGACGGCCGCATAAAGCGCCGTTCACACTCTTGCGACCGAGTACGACCGAGAGAGACCAGACCGCTTTTTAAGCCTTTTGCGACTTCTTAGGACCGGATGCGCTGCAGCTGCGGAGCTGGTCCTAAGAGATCGCAAGAGGCTTAAAAACCGGTTTGGTCTCTCTCGGTCGTACTCGGTTGCAAGAGTGTGAACGGGCCTTAAAGCAAATCAGAAGGGCGGAGTGAAACGCGTGACCTCACTCCGTAGGACGCGTTGTACAACAACGCTTGGGTGAAAATTTGTCACGAGACTCTCTTTGTCGCGCGGATGGGATTTTTGGGGCTATTGTTTGCGCTGTTTGCCAAGTTACAGAAATAGGCGGGCCACGTAGGTCCGGTTTTCGAAATGCCCTCTTCAGTAGGGAGTTTTCGCAGACCGCGGTTCCCCCTCCGCTAAGCGTTCCGCAACGAAGAAGTTGCTAGTGCGCCTGCGCGCCGATAGCCTTGAGTTGGGAGTTCCCGCTATCGTAGCGGGTTCCGGAGGGCCTTGCGGGTTGGCGAAAACGATCTACGAAAACTCCCTATGCGGAGGGCAAGTTCGTCTGCTCCTTGCGCAGGGGGTAGCGGTGACGTCAGAACGCCGAGCCCTGATTGGCTGATCGCGACCCCCTATCTGAGCGTCGTCTGCTCCTTTGCAGCGTCGTCTGCTCGCAACGTCGTCTGCGTCTGTCTTACCTTTCCTGCGACTTTCGGAAGTGCAGAGGCCAGATTCACAAAACGTTCTTACGCCAAAAATGTGCGTAAGACATAACTTAAGAACAAATTCGTATTCACGAAACGAAATTTTCGTAAGTTTTGCGCAGGTTACGACGAAATCCTACGACAGCTCCGAAGCTGTCTTACGCACTTCTTACGATCAAATCAGCATGGCCGATAGTTTCGCGGTCGAGTCGACCCACGGACGTTTATTTTTCTACGTGCGCTTCTCACACGTCCCGACTTCAAGCAGCAGGAAAAAAGTAAAAAGCACTTGCAACAGACCGCGACGAACAAGAACGCTGGATCCACAAACGCCCGGAAAAAGCTCCAGTGGCAACGATTCCACCGAACGCGACCAAGCGAGCTCCGCAGTTAGGCCTAGCAGGCACTCCGCGACTCGGCGACCGTCTGCCCACGGCCGGCTGGCGTGCTGAATGGAATATGCCCGCGCGACCCTTGTGAACCCTTCCCGTATTATACTTTGATCGTTGACCTCAATTTCAGATTAAAAGGTCAATTTCTTCCTCTTGTTATCTCCTTCTTTCCCGAGGCAACGGTGCCTCTCGCCGGTGAAAAAGCGGTGAATCTCCGACAGACGCAGGAAAGGTAAAGCAGCCATCGCTTTGACTAGCAGACGTAAAGCAGACGACGTTAACTGCGCCAACCCGCCGACGCCGTTAAAGAGTGAGGGGTTTCGCCGCACACGAAAGGAGGGAACAAGTATTTGGGAAGGAACTTGCGGACACTGACACGCTCACTTTCGGTTCTTAGCAAACAAACCTCGGCGCCTCGGGACACCTCGCCAGTGAGTCCTTTGACTTCCCCCCTTTATGCGTGTCTGCTAGTTGTTAGAGAAAAACAACGTACCGTTCGAGTTATTTCGTCTGCCCTCTCTGAAAGGCGAAGTCGAGCTCGCTCAATTTCCGAAAGTCGCAGGAAAGGTAAGACAGACGCAGACGACGTTGCGAGCAGACGACGTTGCAAAGGAGCAGACGACGCTCAGATAGGGGGTCGTGATCAGCCAATCAGGGCTCGGCGTTGTGACGTCACCGCTACTTCCTTTCTCATGCGCAGAAGACGAAAATGAGCCCACTTGCGAGGCGTATAGTCCGTTGCAACCTAAGAACGAAGGGCGAGGGTAAGACAGGTCGGGGAGGAGTGCGTGGAATGCTTGCCTTCGCCGGAGTCCGTGGAATTCTTGAGTTGTGTTTGTTGGACGCGCTTCGACAAAAAAAAAAAAAAAATGCTCCTCGCCGACGACAAGACGTCAGCTGAATGTGCGGAACCTTCTTTCTCGACTGTGTTTTTGGGCTGCCCGAGTCGGATTATGCATCTACCAAGGATTACCAGATATCGTTTTTTATTAGTAAGTACACTGCAAGCACGCTTCTGATAGTTCTGTTTTCCTCTCAATTCTCGCGGTTCTCTGTGCTTTAATTTATAAGTTTTCCTGGGAATTAATGGGTGTTGATTGTATTTTATAATTTACCTTTCATTTTACACAGAAGTATGGCCTTTAAATATGTCGAGATTAAGCTGTGTGTAATAACAATGATTTGATAAACTACTGGGAGCGTTCGAAAAAAAATTCCTTCTTCCGCGTACGTTATTGATATGCGACAAATCATATGCGATGTCCTATAGAAAGCAAACTTGCGCGACGTCTGGCCAATACAGTCCAGATGCATCGTAGAGTATTCGCATGATATTGCGCGAACTCTAGACCGGGGCAAAACAAATGTAGGGCAGTAGCTGCCGGATATGGAACGGTGGTGCAAAACTAGACATTTGAGAGATGTTGGAACCAACTTTCTTCCGGTACTAGTACTACGCTGCCACGTATCGCCGTGCTGCTTGGGCAAGCAGATGGTGAGATCTGACCAGCGTGCTTCCTTCGCCTATTTAATTTGAATTCTCCTCTGGAGCGCTCGAAAGAGCACTTCTGTGACACACCAAAGAAATTACAATCTTCAGCAGGCCTCTAGAATTTCTTTGGCACTTTTGTCTCTTTTTGGCACTCCAGTGGCTAGCCAGGGAAGAGCGAAACCTCGGCTTGCCCCGAATTTTTAATTCAGGATTTAGTTCGGCAGATAGGGCTCAAGTCTGGCACTTACTTTGGGACAACTGTAGTGGATAAGCAAAACACCAAACGTTGCCTTATCCGATATACCCAAATTAGGCGTTGCTCTGGCAGTTATGGCTCTAGTATGGCACTACTTCGGCACCCCTGTAGCGGGCCAGAGAAGAGCCAAAATTTTTCATGCCCTAGTTTTTCCCAACTTGGGCAACATAGTTTGGCACTGATGAACGGCATGGTGCAAAACCTAGCTGGGCCCAATTTGGGCCCTTACGTTTGCCAGACCTTTGCTCAAGTTGGTCATTTCTCTGGCGTGCTACCTGGGTTAACTCCTTGAACAACCATTTCTCGTCATCTCTTTGTTCTAGCTAGCGTGCGTGGTAATAAGGATAATATATTTAATTTATACATATTGAATTATATGGTTGAACTTATATATCTTTACGTATAAATAATAAATTTCCAAGAACGATCAGCAGCCTCTAACATACAAAGAAATTTGCTTATTCTATACGAAAAGAAAACTTTGTTTTGAACAGAAGAGTTAAATATGTAGAAAACCATTTTGTGTCGTCAGAAAGTATCTCTACGTAACCTGGAAACTTTTTTGTTTGCTCGTTTATTAATATAAATAGCTTCTTATTGGAAATGATTCTTAAATGGGCACTCAAGGACTTTTTGTAGAAGCTTGGCTTTGATGGCATATTGTTTGTTGGGCTTCAGTCAATAAAAATGACCAGTTCTAGAGCGCAAGGTATCCTTGTAAGCTCACAGCTATGGAGATACACGGACACTATTTTTTCTTGTTGAGGCCACCCTCGGGTCCCTACCACCTCCACAAATTTTGACCAATGAAAATATTTATTTACGTAATATTTTCAATGTACTATTCTAGCACCTTTAGGTGCGCTACGCATTATATTATAGAAAAGTGCAATATTTGGGTCTAGAAGACGCAATACATAAATTATTTCAACGTTATCCGTCGGCAGCCTTGAAACAGTTGGTGTCTGCGCAAAACCGCAAAAATAAGCGCATGTCATGATCTCTGGTTGGAGTTCTAATAGGGAAATCGGCCTCCCATGAGTGTAATTTCGGTTGTTTTTTTAAGTTTAGAGCCCGTAAACTGAGTTATCACCATAGATACACGATGTCAGAATCCACTTGAGAGTCACTTTTACGTCAGCACGAAAGCACCTGGTTTGGCAAATTAGTCTAAAAAACCCAAGTGAATAACTTTGATTAAAACTAAGCGTATTTTGCAAGTTAGTCATTCTTCTGGGCAAAAACAGTTCAGAAGAAAATTTGCGCCCCCAACTTGCGGCCTTGACGCGGGCCCGGGGGGCCCTTGCTCCCTGACAGTGCGGTGATGCGGCGCCGCTCTGTGTCTCGAGATGACCCCTCTTCTCCTTCCCCTCCTCCTAATCTTAACGGGCTAACAACTTCCCGACTTTCTCATGCCGACCCCCCTTCTTGTCCCACTGGGCTAACAATTCCTCGCTCCTCCGCTGCCCCGATTCTCTCTCCCCCTCTCCCTCCCTTGTTTCGCTTTTTCTTTCCTTCCCCCCTTTTACTCCTTTCCCTCTTCCCTCTCCCTCCCTTCTGTCACTTGTCCTTTCCTTCCCCCCTTTTTTCTCTAGGTTCACCGATCTCGATGCCAACTTCTAATAAAGAACGCTACATGTTGTTGAAAGTCGAAAGATGTCCGTCCTTGTCCGTCCTTTCTGTTTTTCTTTCTGTAACAAGTCATCAAAACCAACGCGCTCACGTTTAACTATAAAATGTTTTGTTTCATTGCATCTTCAATTTTCATGCAATAAACTTGGCCATTTAAAAAAAAGAAAAATTGAGAAAGGTGTCTCCAAAAATATTTCATGCATGCAAAGAAACATTTTAGGAACCACAATGTTCGACATATATTGGTTAACGATTGTACTTAAAACGCAAAATTATACGAGTGCCTTCGTGTAAGAACACATAGTGCACTTCGTTAACTAAGATACTATACGTGGTAGCAATACCTCAAAAAGACTTTTTGGTTGAAGATTCTGCTGTTCATACATTATTATCTTGAAATTTTGTCACAAAGCAATGTGGCATGTCATATATTAGAGCAGTCGCATGGCAAATTTTGGAAAGTGTGATGTTAAGGTGTTTTCTCATATCTTTATATTGAGTACAAGGGCTCCTATGTGTGTGTTGCCATAACACTCTAATATATGGCGCAAGCACGCGATGGCACCAACTTCTGTGGGCGGATACATTTTAGGAACCGCTTTTATTTTTTTGTATTAGGTAGAAATAATTTTGAGATTAAATCCAATTTTAAAACCTATAGTCGGTGGCAGGCTTGCTCAAGATGGAGCTTTCTTCAATACATAACACTAGGTCGCACGCTTAGCCAAAACCCGATGGAGGGCAAAAGCGCGTGCTAGTGGCGGCGCATCTTCTAAGTCATTAACCTCTCTACGGCAGTTGGTATAATTTAAGACGAAATCAAAGGTCTCCGCGTTAATTATGTTTTAATATTAAGGGGCAAAAACAGGCTGCTCTTTTTAAGCAAACAGTTTGCGTATCAACTGCCGTACAAGCAATTGTAGTACCTATACTTAGTCGAGTACCATCCCCTTGAAGAGACCCACTGCTCTAATATTTCTTCGTTTCAGTCCGCCGTTCCTTTCCCGTCTGCGGCTTATTCTTCAAAAGGGAAACCGAATTGGGCTTGCATTCTTCCGTTTCTTATTGCCGGAATTGAGAATATCATTATCGGCAGCTTTTTTTCAGTGCAGCACATCAGAGACTGCCAGGTCTCACTTTCACCAAATGACACGTAGTATTGTTGTGGAATATGCTATGTAGATTATCACTGCAAAATAGGATGATTTACTAAATAGCTCATATAGGGTAGTAATCAGAATATCTCGTTCACAACAAAACTACCTGAAAAGGCACTTTTTAAAGTGGTAGAGAAAGTTACAGCTGTATTTTATGATGTACTATTTGTTTCAGATGGCAGCTTATAATATGGTGTTGGCCGCATTCCTGGCCCATCAAGCTGTGGCACAACAGACGAATGGAAGTAAGTTCTTGACAATTCGTGTTCTGGATAAGCTAGGTGTATTGTTAATAAGCACGTGATCATAACGTAAACAATCACAGTCAAAGACGGATACTCTAATCCGATCACTATACCAAACATTGTCGATTCGCAAGCAGCTCCTTCGCCATTGCTGAGTTCGCACACCGCCCAATTTCAAATTAGTGCAAGAAGCACACAATGTTAATGTGCCATAGTTTTGTGATAGAGCTTTAATACAGGTATCTGTTTCCATAAGTGCCGGACCACTTTTTTTTAGATAAATTGCCTGCGTTCAGATACTATGGCGATGGTCACACATCTGTCAAGGGTTCCCCCCATCTGAGTAATATTGTTGCCGAGGGCTCGGCCGTTGAACTGGTCTTTCCGTTGTAAGTTACAGATGGCCAAGTAGTCCGAAATAATCTCCAGTACTTTATTCATGCCCCCAGATGCCCTTGGGTGGTTGGGCACCGGAACAATCTGGAA
This sequence comes from Ixodes scapularis, assembly GCF_016920785.2. Taxonomy (NCBI): domain Eukaryota; kingdom Metazoa; phylum Arthropoda; class Arachnida; order Ixodida; family Ixodidae; genus Ixodes; species Ixodes scapularis. Next base: position 251,088,501 of record NW_024609835.1, read on the forward strand.
TGTAATCTGGCCTTATCGCGCATTAAAAAAAAATATATATATAACTGTTGTGGTTGGTTTCTACCGACTACAGTCAGATTTAAAGGGCTACTGCGGCGAAAATTCAAAAGGAAATAAATTATTGCTACCGCCTTAGTGACACAAGATACGACCCCAGCCAAAATATTACGTCAAGGGGACGTGGCATTCCCAACTAATGCCGATGATAAAAATGCGACCCGTTGCGAGCAGCCGCTCCTTAGCGGGCCTCCAGCGGATCACCGATCGCTAAAGCAACCTTGGGCCGTGACGTCATGGTCGCTCTCTTTTTGTTTCCCCGGTCCGGAGGGGCTTACCCGTTGCGCAGTCGAGCAGCGTAAAGTGCGCTTCTTTGAGGCGCTACCGCCACTACTTCGGCTGGTGATTGGCGGGTTGAGTCGTTGATTTTATCTGTAGCCCGCTTTGCTTCGGTATAACCTTGTGTTTATTTGCTTGTGAGGACACCGAGGCTCGTTTTAGCGAGCAACTCGGTGCGCACTCGCGCGCATAAAGGGGTGTCCAAACAGGACACTACAAAACCCGCGACTCCGGCAAATCGTGCCGCGCTCTGCCGCGATCCGCTTCCGGCCGTCGGAGGGAAATTTCCCTCCGTCAATTCTTCCCGGGGGGAAACTTCCCTCCGTCAAATCTCCCCCTCGCTTCCTCCACGGCGGCCTTGCTCTGCTTATCACGTGAATCCGGAGAGCCACTCACACGCTCTGTTGGCTGTCGGTCAATTGCTCAAGGCCTCCGCTCACAATACGGAACCGCATTGGACGCCATCACGACGAAAGTGAATCTCGACAAAGAAAGCAGATCCGAGGCGGGCGAAACGCACCCTTCGACGCAGGAATGTCCCAAATCCACCCAAAGCCGGACCTCCTTGGCCTTCGAGCCGAGGCGACGGCGGTACGCGAGGGCGTTGGCGAGGTGAGCCAGACGCAGGTGGCGTGTGACGTCAATCTGAAGAGGAGAGCAGTCGTGATCGTAAAAATTTTCACGACTCCTGCAAACATTTTCACGACTCCGACAGACCGTAAAAATAGAAGCGTCCGCTTCAATTTTCACGATTTGTCGGAGTCGCGGGTTTTGTAGTGTCCTGTTTGGACACCCCTTTAGGGTGTTAGAGAGAAGCACTTTCCCTGCGAAGTTCGTCAGCAGGTGGCAGCGGGTCATGTGCATATGGGCTAAGGCTCCATTTGCCGTCGTCTTCAAAGTCTTCACTAAACGACGCGTCTGCTGAAAGAAAAGAAGCTTGTTTAGTTCGGAAATCGGCACGTACGACCTTGATTGGGGGATTCAAAATCAACTGTTTTATTTATCTCATATAGAGAAAGGAGGCAACATTTGTGGGTTGTCGATATACGTCCTGCATTAAATTAGTGAAAAGGATGATTCCAGCCGAACCCCAGTGAAGATGTAAGTAAAAACATGCAGTCCACATAGCAATGAACTTCGCATTACTAAGTGGCATGTCGCACACAAAAGGTAAACATCATAAAAGTATCCAGATCAATAAAGCAGTCATTGTCAAATGCAGTGTTGAACATGGAGCATTCACGCTCCGTTGCATAGGGAATGGTGGTCATGTAAACTACAACCGCAACCTAACTCCAATCATGTTTGTTTGTTTCTTTTGTTGTTGTTTTTTACTTTTGAGTGCGGCAAGTTTTTTTTTTTTTTTTTTTTTTTATTTTTACAAATTAGATGCGCCACCTCGGCGAACTAATATAGTAAATGACATTGTCGTAGCTTAAAAATTCGCATTTTACGCGACTGAGGAAAGAAAACACAAAAAAGCAAACGTTGACAGCCCAACACACGCGTGTTCGGACGGCGTGGCCGGCGCCGGAAGCCCCAAAGCTTCGTGTCTGGGACTGAACCCCAGCACGAAAGCGAGAAGCCTAGGTACGAGTACGGACAAGCGAACGCACGGCGAGGGCCCCCCGAGTACGTCGCTGGGTGCGCGGCGTATAGAGCTGTAAAGTTTCGATGCGAAACTCAGTTGACGGGGTTCCTCCCTCGGTGGAGAGCAAGCAGGAGACAGGAAACACTTTTAAGAATTTAATACTGCTGGCTGAACTGGTCGCCGTCGTCGGGTCGCTTACTGAGGGGGTTGTTGCACAGGTCGACGGGCTGTGTCGTTCTCGTCTGTCATGGGGAGGTCCAGGGCTGCGTCGTTCTCGTCTGTCATGGGGAGGTCCAGGGCTGCGCCGTTCTCGTCTGTCATGGGCAGGTCCAGGGCTGGCAGCTCTCGGGCATGTCACGGGCTGGCGGCGGCTGTCGAGCAGCTCGCTGGTAGCGTTCCCGGGCACCCGCCGTCCAAGGCAGGCAGCGTCTTTTTGGGGGTGGCTCGTCCGTTCGTGCTCGGGACCAAGTGCCCCTTCCGCGTGCCACCCGTCCGTTTTCCCTTTTTTCCCTTGCCCCCGCCTGCCGCGGTCACGCTCACTCTCGCCCTGTTTCCGCCGAGGCCCTCTCCACCGGTGACCCTGATGACGTCACCGCGTTTTACCCGTGACGACACATTTCGCTACTTCAACCCGCCGAGACCTGTTCTCAAGGTCGACCCCGCGCCGCCATCGGCCCGCACCCCCGCGATGCGGCTCCTTACACTCGCCCATATTTTTTTTTTCGAGATTAGTGAGTCAGTTTTGTCCTGTGCTAGAAAATCACGAGACACAGCACGTTCACCTTCATGCACTGGTCTTAACGTTCGACCGGTATGCACGTTCCCGCGACACAGCACTGACACCTTGCTCTCAATGTTTGATCGTCATGCTTCGCACCACAAAAGCCCACTCCTAAGCTCCCCGACAACAACACAGTCCAGCCTTTTTCGCTCCAAACGAGGTACCTACGACGTTAGCCAACATTTGGGAGGGGATGAGCGACAGGCGATCCTTCTATGACCCCCCCCCCCCCCCCCCCTTTTGCACGCGCACACACACCTGAACGAAAATAGAGACACAATACAGTTTCATTTTCCACATGACCTAGTTCCTGCCTTTCCTAGGTTCCTTCGCTACTCGGAGGTGCATACGACATTCCCCAAACTCTCTCGTCAATCTCAATTACAGCGCTTGGAGAAGGTGTAAACTGCGCAGGTGGGGTCGACGCGGCTGCTTGTCCCGAATGCGCACTGTCGGGCGGCAATTCTCGGCGCTCCCAGTGCTCAGCTGCCTCCCACATTACTGCAGCATCGTTCTCATCTATTCTACTGGTTTCTGGTACCGCCAGAGGTTCTGTCGCATCAGCCTGCACCAGAGAGGCGCTCCCGTCCTTGGTGGGACAGGGCCCCTCGGGTGCCGCCCTTTTCAAGCGGTTGACATGCACTGTGGTAACCGACCCCCTTTTTATCTCCTTTACCTGAGCCACTACCGGCGTTACCAGTCTAGTGATCCGGTATGGGCCTTTCCACTTCTGGCCTAGTTTTTGTGATAGCCCTTTCCCCGGGTAACGGACGTCTACATACACTCGGTCGCCCTCCCGAAATTCTGGGCTTTTCGTCTTCCGGTCGTACTGGGTCTTTCTGCAAGCCTGAGACTTTCGCAGAGCCTCCCCCGTGACCTCGTGAGCCGCCCTCATTCTCAGTGTCAATTCTGCTCGATAGTCCTCCAAACAGGCATACTTAGGGACACTTGGAGCGTCAAGGATCTCGTGAGGAAGCCCCGGGTCTCTCCCATGGCACAGATAGAAGGGTGTCTCTTCGGTGCTTTCGTGAACTGCAGTGTTATATGAAAACAACACGTAGGGCATCCACAGATCCCAATCCCTCTGGTCTCGTGCGACGAGATGGGAGAGCAGTCCCTTGATGGTTTTGTTTAGTCTCTCCACCGCCCCGTTCGATTCGGGGTGGTAAGCTGTAGTTGTGAGCTTCTTAATACCGAGCAGTCTGCACGTCTCTTTCATTAGACCGGAAACAAAATTCGTGCCCTGATCTGTTAGAAGCTGCTGAGGTACACCGTGCCTTAGAACAATCCGCTCCACAAATGCCCGGGCCACAGTCTCCGCCTTCTGATCTCTCAAAGGCAAGGCTTCCGCAAATTTAGTAAAATGATCCACGAATACCAGGACGTACTTATTTCCCTCAGTGGTGATGGGCAGCGGGCCAACTACGTCGAGGGCCGTTCTCTCAAAAGGCTCATTGACCTCACCGAAAAGCTCCAGGGGCGCTCGTCGTCTCTGACCCGACTTTCGCAGCTGGCACGACTCACAGGAAGCGCAATAGCTCTTCACGTCGCGGTGCATCCCTCTCCACACATATTTCGCCGTGATTTTTCTGAGAGTCTTTTTGAAGCCGAAGTGCCCCGAATAAGGGGCGTTGTGATAGGCATACAGTACCTTCTCGACCAGGCTCTTTGGAATTACAGTTCGTTCCCGTGTTCTGCCCACCTCCTGTCCGGTTCCTCCTTTGCGCAGTAGACCCATCCTGTCCCGAAAGTAGCCCTGATCGTCACTATCATTGCCTGCCAGTCTGTCAGATATTTTCCTTAGCTCTGGGTCCTTTTCTTGTTCGTCCCTAATAGTACCGTCCTCAAAAACGGGTACAAAATTCAAGACGGCGCCAACGGTGGAGGGGGGATCTCGGGCACGACTGAGGGCGTCGGCGTTGGTGTGACCGCTTCCGGGCTTGTGGATGATCTCATAGTCGTACTCCTGCAGTTGCAGGTTCCATCGGGCGAGGCGTGATCCCGGGTCTCTTACATTCATCAACCAGCGCAGGGGTCTGCAGTCCGTGATTATTTTGAACCGGCGACCGTACAGATAGCACCTGAAGTGCCGTGTAGCCCAAATCGCCGCCAAACATTCCTTTTCGGTGGCGCTGTAGTTAACTTCAGCCTTGTTCAACTGTCGGCTCGCGAACGCTATCGGTCTTTCTATACCGTCCTTCACCTGAGAGAGGACGGCCCCCAATGCGTACTGGGAAGCATCCGTGGCCAAAATAAAAGGGCTCCCGAAGTCCGGGTACCCGAGAACTGGAGCGGTGAGTAGCTTATCTCTGAGTTTGCAATAAGCGCCTTCTTCGCTGTCCCCCCACCGGAACGTGGCGTACTTCGATGTCAGTGCGGTCAGAGGTTTGGCAATTTTGGCGAAATTGTCAATAAATCTCCTGTAGTACCCCACGAGGCCCAAAAACTCTCTGATCTCCCTAACTTTTGTCGGTCTGGGAAAGTTCCGAATTGCCTCCTCCTTCTCTGGGTCGGGCCTTACCCCATCCGCAGAAACGATGTGACCCAGGTATTTAACCTGTGATCTGAGGAACTGGCATTTTGATGGCTTTAACTTCAGCCCGGCCGCCCGCAGTCTCTTCAATACTCGCTCGATGTCCCTCAGATGGCTGTCAAAGTCCCGGCTGTATATGACTATGTCGTCCATATACACATGACAACTCTGCCCAATTAGTCCCTCGAGGATGACGTCGGCGGTCCTCTGCCAGACGGCCGGACTGTTAACCAGTCCCATCGGCATTCGGTTCCATTCGTAGTGGCCGGAAGGGGTATTGAAGGCCGTTTTGTTTTTGTCCCTGGGGTCCATTTCTATCTGCCAGAAGCCGGCTGCTAGATCCACGACGCTGAAGTACCGGGCAGACCCAAGCTGGGCAAGGGTCTCCTGTATGTCAGGAATTGGATACGGATCGACCCGTGTGACCGCATTGAGCCTACGGTAGTCTACCACGAGTCTGGAAGAGCCATCCGGCTTCTCAACCAAAAGGGCCGGCGCACCCCAAGGCGACTTAGACGGTTCGACAATGCCTTCCTCCTCAAGGTCCCGAATCTGCTTTGCCATCTCGTCTCGCTGTGAATAAGGAATTCGGTAAGCCCGCTGATATACAGGAGCATCGCTTGTCGTGTTGATTCTGTGCTTGATGACATCACACCGGCCCAAGTCTAGCTTGCTCCTCGCAAAAACAGCGCTATACCCGTTTAGCAACGACTCTAGGCGCCCCCTTTCTTCTGCCTGTATGTGGCTTAATTCGAACAACGAGGCGACATTCTCTTGGTCACTCCCGGACTCAGCCACTCCGCGGACTGAATCAACTTCCGCCTCCCTCGCGCTGTGGAACCTCCCAACCGTCTTGTTTCTGGGCAACGACAACGGCTCGCGGCTGAAGTTTATGAGCGACACAGGGACCCTAGAGTGCTGGTCAACCGTAACCAATGCCCCCTTAGCTGTCATCCCGTGGGTGTGGAGACTGGTCTCCTCCAAAACTCCCAGTTCTCCCTCTGGTACATCCACTTTTACCCAGCAGATTATCTCCGACAAAGGCGGCAGCACACAAGGTGCACTCAAGCGGACAGGAACGCCAGAAAACAGTCGTTGCGCCGCGCCCCCGGCTCCTTTGTTCTCCCGCCAAAATGGGACTTCGTCACCCCGCACCGAGAGAGCACCTCGGCTGACGAGCACGTCGATGTTGTGCTCCGACAGAACATCTTGACCCAGGATGCCATCGAGCGGCAAGGCGGTGTCGTCAGAAATTATGAAACACGGGTGCTCAAAGCGGTGCCTTCCCAGAGCAAGTTTCAACCGATAGCATCCCCGAACGTCAATCTGTCCTCCCGAAATGCCATGAAACCTCTTGTTTGCATGCTCGGGGCAGGGTCTCAAGTTTTTGTCTTTCATTTTTCCGAGCCCCACGGCTTTGAGCAACGTGACGCGGGAGCCGGTGTCAACCAAAAGTCGCATGTTCGTCCCGTTAATCTCACATTCCACAACGGGGCTCGTTTCCTCGGAGTACCTCAGAATAATCGTCTCTGTCTCCCCTTCGACCTTGGGACCGGCACCCGACCTTCCATTCCCCTTCGACATCGCTTGCCTTCTTTCCCCCACCCTCTTTCCCTCCCCATCCTTCGAGCTTGGGACCGAAGAATGAGGGGGAGCTACACGTTTTTTGGCGCCGTGTCCGCCATCGACGCGCCCTCAAGGCCACTCCCCGATTTCCGGGAACGGCATTCACGAGCAAAATGGCCGCTTCCCCCGCAGGCAAAGCAGCCCGTGTAGCGACGCCTAGGAGCTCTCTGTAACCTTTGTTCACGTTCTTCCTTCTCAGTGAGGAGCTTTTCTAGACCCGCCAATCTTTCTTTAAGCTGCGTTAGTTCGTCCGTCTCCACAATTCTCACGTGTTGAACCTGATTGACCAGATTTTCATTTGCCTCTTCCTCTGACGCTATTTCAACCGCTTCCTCAAAATCTTTAGGCCGATGCGACAGCACCAGCCGGCGAACAGGATCACGAAGCCCCTGTACAAACTGTGAACACAACTGTTCCCTCATCATCTCTCGAGCAATTTTTGCTCTCTGTTCATCCTTAGCTGCCGTACTGCCTTCCCATTTCCTACGCAGTGTATCCGAACCAAGCGCCTGTATACGCGTGGCGAACGTGCGAACGTCTTCATCATGTTTTTGAGAAGCCTCTGCGAAACGCTTTAGCTTTATGTTGAGCGGCTCGGTGTCATATCTCGCCGTGAGGACGCCCCTGAGCGCATCGAACGTTTTCGCTTCCTTAGCCTTTTCATCTCGCCAAACAAAGTCGTATGCGCCCCCCGAGACGCGGCACCTCGCCACTCCAAGCTTATGTTTGTCCTCCCACGCTCCCATCAACGCAACCTGCTCAATGGTATCCAAGAAATCGTGGACGTTAACTCCCTTTCCATCCCCGGAGAATACTGGCACCATAGTATTCAGAGCCAGCACACTGGGTCCCATCGCGACCGCCTGTTCTATGCTCATCCCGCACCAAAATGCTCACGATCCCGTCTCCAGCCTGCTCTCTCCTTAGACGGGGGTGTTTCTGTCCCGTCAAATCCCGAAGGAGTTAGGATCCCACCGCTGCCACCAATGTAAAGTTTCGATGCGAAACTCAGTTGACGGGGTTCCTCCCTCGGTGGAGAGCAAGCAGGAGACAGGAAACACTTTTAAGAATTTAATACTGCTGGCTGAACTGGTCGCCGTCGTCGGGTCGCTTACTGAGGGGGTTGTTGCACAGGTCGACGGGCTGTGTCGTTCTCGTCTGTCATGGGGAGGTCCAGGGCTGCGTCGTTCTCGTCTGTCATGGGGAGGTCCAGGGCTGCGCCGTTCTCGTCTGTCATGGGCAGGTCCAGGGCTGGCAGCTCTCGGGCATGTCACGGGCTGGCGGCGGCTGTCGAGCAGCTCGCTGGTAGCGTTCCCGGGCACCCGCCGTCCAAGGCAGGCAGCGTCTTTTTGGGGGTGGCTCGTCCGTTCGTGCTCGGGACCAAGTGCCCCTTCCGCGTGCCACCCGTCCGTTTTCCCTTTTTTCCCTTGCCCCCGCCTGCCGCGGTCACGCTCACTCTCGCCCTGTTTCCGCCGAGGCCCTCTCCACCGGTGACCCTGATGACGTCACCGCGTTTTACCCGTGACGACACATTTCGCTACTTCAACCCGCCGAGACCTGTTCTCAAGGTCGACCCCGCGCCGCCATCGGCCCGCACCCCCGCGATGCGGCTCCTTACAGAGCAATGCCGCTCCATCCACGAAGCTCCGATGACTATTTAGGCCTAGAGTCGAGTACAGACGAGCGCAGGCACAGCGACGGACGCCGGGTACAAAGAACAACAAACAATCAGGGTATTTTGCCGCAGAAAGTAACTGCCGTCGTTTTAGCGAAATAAATGACTACGGTATTGATTTTGGCGTACGCCATAACCACTACTGAAGTCGAAGCGGAGGAGTAGTGAGATCGGCGTCCTACACCGGCACCGAACGAGTTCACTTGCCTGCCAGTCGCTAGCTTTTGAGTATACGCACTAACTCTTTCTACATGTGCTGAATACTTACCACGTACGCAGGTTTAAAAAGAAAGAAGCTTACCTTTTATCTTTGGCGCCAGCTAGCGCAACAGAGGTAGGTGTCGCTCGGTTTGCGTACTCGTTGAACGAGAACCACCATGACATCACGTCTGCCTAGCGGCCGATTTCCTGTGTGACCGGGGCCTCGAGCGGCTAGTTTCGGTTTGGTCGCTCGCGCCGCAAGGAAAACTTTGAGGCGTCGATACCTTTAAAAGTACGCACAATACCGAGAAAAAAAAAATACACCTTGTAATTCAGGGACGCTGACTGAGCTAAAACCAGTCGTAATCCCAAAATCGTAACTATGGGCCGGATTTGTCTTTTAAAGAAATGACAACCGAGTAGATGGTATCACTGACCTGCATCGTTATCTAATACCCTGTTCTCACTGAGAAAAATGGGGTACTTAACATGAACTTTACACACAACTTCCGGTAGGTCACCTTACGTCACGTAATTATAGTGTTTGTTTAGTGTTGTTGGTTATCAAAAAAGGCAGCGCCGAACCCTTTGCTCCTTATTGTAGATATTAAGTATTTAACTGTAATGTATGTCATATGCAAACTGCGAGCACACCTATTTGGTTATTCATAATTAGCCGACTTCACTCGTGCAATATTTACTTGCTTCAACTTCGGCTCAGATAAGCAAGAGGCCCAAGATCTGGTTCCGTTAGCCGGATTCAAGCCAAACATCGCTCCATTAGCGGACGACCTTTATAGCCTGGTTGGCCTCGAGCAATCAGAAGCTTCATCGAAACACACCTTTGAGGGGAAATCTGCGTAATTTCATTTAGTAAAAAAGAAATGTATTTTGTTTCATGTTTATTTGAAGTAGATCACAAGCAGCCTAGTTTCACCCATACTGTTTCGAAATTTAGATTAAGCTTGACACAGCTTAGTGCTGTTCAACATGCACAAGTCTTGTAGAAAAGCAGACCACGAGATATGTTGTAAAACAAAATAAGGTCAGGGATGAGGCTTACTTGGTGGACCAGTTATGCTTTAGCTTGCGTTCTACATGTTGTGACTACACTTAGGCACTTTGCTTACTTTACCTACTGTTTTGTCATGTGGTGTCTCACCTAGCTCGCTGTCACATTAACCTTCCTGATCATTCGGGAGCGGGGGGTGGTGATGGAGAGGGGCTTTTGTGTACATAATTTGGTCGCTGCAGTGAGAAGGCTTCAAAAGGCCTGTTTATTTCGGCCAGGGAGCACGAACGCGCCGGTAAGACGTTCCATTAAAATGTTGGCATCAAACATAAAGCACCACTGCACCGATCATTTATGCAAAAGTCACGATTGTTTGCAAGCGAGCGTCAGTATCTGTTTAGGCGCGATAAGAGAGCGTCCGGGAGATGCAAAAAAAGGTTTATATAAAGAAAACCAATATAAAGTTCTCAATGTAAGGGTCAAGACAATAAGTGTGTTTCCTTTAGCATCTTTTACTTGTTGTCTTTTTTCTCAAAATATTTATTAACAAATAAAATATTGCCACCTTAGTGTCCGCGAGCAACCTGAAAAAGCTCAATAACAAGCAAGCAAAACGGACCCGAGAAACGTTGAATTTCGCTCGCAGGAGGGGCTGCCCAAACTTGAGAGCTACAGCAGTATAGAAACAACCACGGCAAGATGGGGTCTTCATAAGTTACCTATATAGGGTTAGTCTAGAATAAACTAGATAAACTGGGTACGTTATTAAGTTACAACAATAATGAAAGGCTACTACCGCCGTAAAGCGGGGTTTGCGACTTACATCTGTTTAGAGCAAAATCACGGCCGCTTGCGGTACATACACTGCGTGATAACCCCGCATGTCCCTGGAACTTCTGGACAATACAGCGGCACATATTAATTGTCGTTAGCTGGTTGAGCTGTCGAACGCACATCCCAGGCATTACAGTCATCAACTTTGAAAGTCCGGGTCAACGCTGAGGGTTAATCTGTTCAGGCCACTTCCCGCTGTATTGCAACAAGCGAAACTTGCGTTTATTCGCCAACACTGGTGGCTAACGAAGTTTGACCCACTGAAGACAAGCACAATACTATCAAAGTTTCATTTTACCGTGCAACGCTAATGCGATAAAAATGCGCCTTAAGTACGTGTTTAAGGCTTGAGTCATGCTCTGGGTGCGAAGATTATTCTAAAAAACAAAATAAAAAACATCTCGGTAATTTGCGGCTCAGCAGCACCAATCTAAGATAGATAGATGGTAAAATATTCAGTATATCGCCTAAGCAGAAGCTGGAGTAGCTGAAACATGAGTATTATGTGTAACTGAAAGGTACTGCTATTGTGTGGCTTCAAATAGGAGTCCACTGCTTGAGGCCTTTTATTGCAGTTAAAATTAAGCACAGCCTAATAAACGGGGCATAAATACATCTACATATTACGCGCTTTGAAACATCTATGCTAATCGATACATGTTTGCTCACCTTAACACCCTCCTTCTAATGATACCTATGAAGACACGGAGATATGCGAGGACTTTTTTGCTTCTGCCTGAGATGTTGATAGGTCTCCAGTGGGGCACACGCAGCGAAATGCAGAACCTCGTATGATGGACACTAACGTTTGAGTTTATTTCTTGATTACAATACCGAGGAGCCCCCAGAAGCGTTAGAAATGGGGGTTGGTACAAGGTATTAGAAATGCATAAACAAAGAATACAACATTTAAACAAAAAAACAAAATACAAAAAAGTATTGAAGTGCAGGCTTAAGAGGTGTTCAGTTTTTGAGGTCTTGAAGGATGAGATGTTTTCGTAAAATGCAATGAAGGGACAAGGCGGTTCCCCTCTGAGCTGGTCTTGTGTATAATAAAAGCAGTTGCGCTGTAAAGGGGAATGGCAATGAAGGTGTTCAGTTATTGCGGTCTTGAAAGATGAGAGGCGATGAAGCGGCAAGGCGGTTCCACTCTGAGCTGATGTTTTGTAGGAAGTAAAAAAAACAAAAAAATATAGTATCCCGAGTATCGCGCGCAAATACTCGTTTTAAAAACGGCAAAATGATTCGGGAGTTTCGTGTGCCTATTGATACGTTTACATTTTCGTCCTTTCCCAGGACAATAACCGCATGGAACCAGCTGCCAAAAGATATAGTAGAGAGTGCTAGTGTCGAGGAATTTATTTCAAATTTGAAAGTTGGGCTCATGTGATTGTTTTGTAATGTTTTTGTTGTTGGTGTTTTCCTCCAAGTTTACTTTGTTCTTAGGTCTTGCAGCTGGTATTGATGTTATATTTGTGATGCTCACTCCTGCATGGACTCTAAGATGAGTCTGCAGTATTTATAAATAAATAAACAAATATTTGTGGACAAAAGGTAATGAAACTTTTTACATCCCCAGAAATGTGCGCCATCGTATGCTTGCGCCATATCTTAGACGGTTGCGGCAGCACTCCCATAACGACCCATTTATTTAATATAATATTTTTTCCATAACACGCCATAACACTGCTCCATTCTAGCCTATGCCGCTATTCTTCTGTCAAAATTTCAAGATGATGACGTGTACTGTAAAAAGAGTAGAGCAAAAAAGACGCGACAAAGAAGTGGGACACAGGACGAGTGCTAACTTGCAGTTACAAGGTTAATCCATCATCTTAAGGTATGTTTGATGACGTGTAAACTGCAGGTTCCTCAGTTCAATTAATTTTTTTATATATTACCAGACTTGTACCGTACGCGTTACAAGTAATCAAATTACTTGTAATCGATTACTTTTGGGAGTAATTTTGTAATCAGTTGATTACTTTTATTAGGCAGTAATCACAAGAGTAATCTGATTAGTTTTGAAGTAATAAAAATTACTTCTCACCGTTACTATTTTTCCACGGGACCAACCTCCCCCCCCCCCCCCCCCCCCCCCAAACCGCACGCACCTTTTTTTTTTTTTCTGAAATAACAAAAATAACATTTGCATCTTTTTTCGAACGGAAAAAAGATTTTTGCGGAGCTGTAGGGAATGAAGTGAACCCCTTTGCATGTACAGTTTCTGTGAAATGTCCGTTTTTTCGTGAGCTGGGACTGGGAGTGGAAAGTCCCAGGGAAGCCACTATGCGTGACAAAGGCCATTCAGGGTGACGTTTGAGGGAGCAGAATGTAGCTTTGTAAGTCCTTCCTCCAAAGTAGTCCCTCGCACACACACACAGAAATAAAAAAAAAACAATCCTGCTTGCGGTACCTACTTGCAGCCCATAGGAGAACCGGAATCGAAAAATGTCTAAAGCGGATGCAAAATATAACAAAGCCAGTTCAAATACACGTCACGATCCCATAATTCCTCTAAATGGTCTTTGTGACAAGCAAGGTTTCGAGGTTGGAGGTGGTTCATTGTTATGAGCGCTAAAGATTAAGTCTTCACACAATAAAGTAATCGGAAAAGTAATGGTTACTTCCTGAAGTAATGTCCAATTACTTTTGCTGTTGAGTAATCAAGTAATCTAATCGAATACTTAATAGCCAAGAGTAACAGTAATTCTAATCGATTACTGTTTTTTTAGTAACGTGTACAAGACTGTATATTACCAATACGGATAGTGCCTACTTTCATCGTAGCGTATAGGTTATTCTTGGGAATAAAAGCTCGTTATGACTGTATAAATTAATTAAAATCCCTCCCCAATATTATGGCAAATTATGTAGTGTCTAAAATGTGTTATATATACATATATATATATATATATATATATATTTAATTAAAAATTGTTGTATCTCGCATGAGCAATATTTAAGTCGTTTAAGTTTTACCAAATACCGTGGAAGCCAATACTGGCAACTCCCGCGGAAAACGGGCGAAAAGTGATTGCAGCGCCCCTGGCGAGCTCGGAGTCTCCGCTGGCAGACAAATTCTCCGAAATGCATTGGTTTTGCCTATGTCCGTGCGAGGTGACCAACGAGAAAAAAATTGTCACGGACATTCGCTGCTTTGAAAGTTAAAAAATGGGTGCCAGCTCATGAGTGAAAGACATTCTCTTCCCGTGGGAAAGATGTTACAGCTTTCTGGGTGCAATTTCGGAGTTCTCCCGAAGAAAACATTCTGTCACAACTTATGTAAGCCAAGCAAAACACGAATGTATGCCTTCGCGCTGTTTCGTGAAAAAGGGAAATGTACAAACATTTCATCACATAGCTTCGTTTCAACTTTATTGTTCTTGTCAGTCAATTCGTTTTCTTGTTGCAATTCCCATTTCTCATCAAAGGCGGGCGCTCAAAATTTTCTTCAGCGTGGCAGAAGATTCCCCCTCTTTTCTTTTTTTCGTCCTCCCCTTTCCTCTTCGCTTTTTACGGCCTTCTCGCACGAGTGCTAATGGGCTACCGGCCCCCCGACAAAATCTCTGTAACCCTTCAAGGTTCTCTGCTTCAATCCCAAACACCAGGGATTAGTTAGGCAGGCTGGATATGAGCTCGGAGGGGTTCGGGGGGCTCGCTTTTCTTCTTTTTTTTTCTCTTTTTCTGCAGTTCTAAAAAACACTCAGATAGTCAACACCAACTAGCCCAACAACAAGTTCTTTTACATTCAGATACTTCCGCACGCGGCCACACACGCTACAACACCGCATATTTATCTCGAGTGAACGGAACTTGAACATCACAGCAGAAGGAAAAAAGATGGGTATTTTTATTCGATCTTTGAGCTCTAAACAGAGAGTTGAAAATTTGTCGTTCTAACAACGGCACACTGAATAGTGATTTTATCGCTATTGTGTTTCTGTTTTGTTTTTCTGTTTTTTGTACAAACTAATAATCATGAGTAATTACAAGTCAAAGATATTGCAGTTAGAGGGACACAGTCTGACCATTTCCGGGGCATAATATATAGGTTCGTACTACAGGTGTTTTCTAGAGTGACGGCCGCCTGGTTGAAGCTACTAAGAAGAGTAAAAACAAACTTCCATAAAAACTGAAACAGTTTATGGTATATTTCATCTATCTTCAACATTTGAAAAAAAAATTCTTCGTGGCCAAACGTGCGTTTAGTTTCTGTCAACAAATGTAACTGAAAACTTGACACCCGACAAATATCTTGCGTATCAGCAAAGAGAACGGGGAACACGGAGATTGAACCGAAAAATCACAATTTTCTTCGCGTAAATAGGGCAACTAGCAATAGTAGCATATTATGCCATTTATTAAAAGACAGCAGGTATTACGAGGTTTTTATTCTCTTCTGTTCGCATTTGTTCCCTGATTAAGAAATGGAATGCCCAGACAGCCTCTGCAGCCCTTACATAATTGTTTGGGGCTTTGTCAGGGTGCGCGAAGGCCATTTCCAAAAAAACCCAGGAGTTGCAGCCACTTTACGCCAATGAAACCAACTTTATGTTTTGGGCAGACGTCTTGCGAGAGTTGCAGTATTTTAATTATGCCTAATAAATTAAACGTTTAGGACTAAGTACCAAATTTTTTAGATGTATTAAGAACCACAATGTCAATTGGAAAGTTGTAGAGCTGCTTGAGAAACACCCGATTAGTTGTTTGCAACGTGATACGGCTCGCGTTGCTTCCTTCTGACTAGGAATAAAGCTTATGAAACATGACAAAATACCCTGTGATAAAGCGCCCGCCCCATCAAAAACTCAATTTCGAATGTCCCGGGATTTGTTTTCATAGGCCGGAAAAAAAAAAAAAAAAGAAGTATGCAAGACGCGGTGCCCCACGCTTTATTTATATCACAAAAGAACTGCCTTCTGTTTTATGTACAACGTTTATTCTTTTTTTTTTTACCTACTAGAGATTAGAAAAAACGTGGAAATTAACGTTTTGTGGATGTGAGCTATACGGCCAGGCGAAGATTGGGTTCAAGAAAGAACGCAACAAAAACCGACTGATTACCTAACATTTGTTAATGAACTTTTTGATTATAAAAGAAAACGGCATAGTTGATTTATAAAGTTGTTGGGCGTAATCGAAAGCTACCAAATTGTCCAGTGGAAATTAGCGCCATTGCGGTTTGTGTAGGTGAGCTATACGGCCAGGCGAGGATTCGGTTCAATAACGAACGCAACTAAAACCGACCGATTGCCTAAAATTCGCTAATTAACCTTTTAATTAGAAAAGAAAACGGCATCTTGTATTTAGAAAGTTGTTGGCCATAATCGCAAGCCACCAAACCGTCCATTCTTAAAAAGATGTAACGCGCGTACACTATTATACGGCGTCCTCCTAATTTTGGCGCGAAAATATCGTTCTGATTTTATGTGGGCTCCATCTCCGCGTGGCATAGCCTAACGCCATGAAGCCAAAGCGACAAATCATGCGCATCGCTGTGAGAACGCCACTGTAGAAGGGGCGGGGAGTGCGGTGGCCGAAGGGATTGCGGTAACACGATTCGCGTCCAAATTAGGCTTTTTAGGACGCCGTGAGCCATTTCACATCCACTAAAATAAATGATTTGGTGTTTTTGATGACGACAGATAAGGCACAAACCGCAATTGCGTAACTCTGACGTCTTTTTTAGAAAAATGTCTAGTCGTTAAAAAAAATCGCCCTGTATAAGCACGATTGTAAGGCAGTTCTTTACGTCCGGCGACATCATTACGGCATGGAAGGAGACGTTGACCACAGATCACACTCTGTATATGATCTGTGGTCACTGTTTTTTTGTTTTTTTTTTTCGTACGAGAATGAGCAAACATTTGATACCAAATAAAATAGATTTAGCATTCACCAAATTCGGCTTGTTTACTTGATTCAAATTGATATTTGATTTGATTACACTTATTTTGTACCCGCACACGCCTACTTTATTCCTTAATGAGTTACAAGTAATAATTCCAATGTTTTTTTTCTTTTGTCGTGCGAGGTGATCACAATTTATTATTAACAATCGGAGCTATGCGATTACGCGGAGGAGGCGCATTTGAAGATATTCAAAATTGTTCTGAATACACAAAGAACTTCAAACGTATTGCTGTTTGGGTCGTTTCCTACACGCAGGACCAATAATAAAGCCAAAACCTTATAGAGGAGACTATCTCTATCAACTCAACGCACAAACACGATGTGAAGCGTGTCTGCGTACGTTGGAAAAGAGATACCGGCGAGCAAACCATAGCGTCGAATGTCCATGCATTAAAATGTCCGTGCACCGAAATATCCGCGCACCGAAAAGTCCCACACCGAAAAGTCTTTGCAGCAAAAAGTCCGTACACTGAAATGTCTGTGCACGAAAAGGTCCGCACCGAAATGCCCTACAGCAAAACGCTCTACACCGAAAAGTACTAAACCCACTACGGATGAGATCTTCCGTCACCTCTGCCGGTTTGCGAACCATGATGATTCAGAACCACTGGTCTATGGAGCGCCATCCCTGATATACAGAAAACGCCGCTCGTTCTTCCCGTTGTCGCCATGAATCCGCCTAAACAACGAAAGGTGCCAAATCAGATATTTATATTAAAATTAATACTTCAATTACTACTTCTTTGAGCAGAACAAGGCATGTGTCCTCTCACAACAGCAAAAAATCGTCTTCCAAACCAATGCTAAAAAAGAGCCAATGCAACTCGTTGGGAAGAGCAAGTGCCAAGCTCGCTCTAGAGCACTATATAGCTCCTTCGGAGCAGAGTAGCGCAATCTAGAACGTCGACTCTCGGCGACTAGCGGCGAACGCCCGGAGGTTCCAACTGTGGTCAGAAATGCATGGAGAACGTGAGAAAATCTTTGTTTATTCAGTATTGTGGAGTTGTACGGAATGGCAATTATTTTTGACATAATAATGGAACATTTTAGAATAATTTGTGCTAAGTTTTGTGCCCCGCCAGGACGTGACTTTTTTTAAAAAATTGCCTGAGCGGCATCATGCAGCAGACGACACGGCGACGTCACACCATTCACGTGACCCGCTCCAGCCAACCCGAAAAGCCCATCTCCGCTGCGAGCAAAAATCGTCTGCTTCAAACGCCATTGCCTTGGAAATTGACTTCTCAAAATTTGCACACGCATCCGATATTATTAAAACTTTGATAAATGGTTTAGTGCTTTACTAACTTCACGACAGACTAAACATTTCGACAAAAACCCCGAGACTGGGACAAAAAGGGACGGACAAACACAAAGTCTCAATGACAGACTAGTTTTGAAAAGTGTGAACTCGCCGTTCATTTTTTAATCAGCCGTGTTGTGTCGATCTCCATGTATTCTCCCATAGGGCGGGCCGCCTCCTGGAACCCTGAGTACCACGTGACTCGCGCCGAGCCGCTCTGTCGGCCTTGTTGTCGGCAAAACACGGGGTTCAAAGGATTGCGCTACTCTGCTCCGTAGGAGCTATATAGTGCTCTAGCTCGCTCAAGAGTCAAAACAGCTACTCGGTTGGTTCAGCTCCTTGTCGCAGGTGTGCCGGCTGGCTTCTGGATAATCTTTTCAAATCCTTGAAGCTTTCGTTTCCCCCACCCCACACTTGTAAAAGAAAAAAAGAAAAAAAAAACAAACAAAAAAACAGGCAGCTGGCAAAAAAAAAAAAAAAAAAGAAAATCGGAAAATGGCGAGGAGGAAACGAGAGGCGATTTCCTCCTTTCACAGTGGCGAGAAGCAAAGTGAGGGTCGGGTTCCTTCTCTCTGCTTGCGGGCCGGCCTTTAATGTCTCGCTTATAACCGTTTCGTCGAACAGGCGAGCTGGCTAATCCCGTTAAGATTGTCTCCGGATGAAGAAGCAGAAGTCAATTTCGAACCACGTACGTTACGGCGATGTCAGTATGCTCCGAAAGAAGCCGTTGTGCATATGCAAAGCTGACGCGATTATATATTAACAAAAGCGGAGTTACGAAAAAAGCCGACACTCTCGTGCTTGCAAAGAAAGAAGGGGAGAGCGTCGTAGCCCCGCGAAAAAAGATGATTTCAGTCACGTTATTTACAGTGCACAAATTCCGATTGTTAGCGCGGGGACGACCAACATCTTCTGCTTCGCTGCTTCTTCTACGATAAAGGCCGACACCCGTTGAACCGTCTCCACTCTTTTCATTTTTGAGTCTTCTTTCTTTTATATTTTTGAGGCGACGACACTCTGCCGCGTTATTTCTTCCTTCTGCTTATATGTTGCTGTGTATATTTTTTGTTTGCTTTTTGCTTTTCTTTTTTTTTTTTTTTTTTTGCCCGACGTGTAAACAATTGCGTATCCTTGCTTTGTTTGGCTTCGTTTTTACTCCCTTTCCTTCGCTTCGGCGCTTACTACCCCCGGTTCGTCTGCGCTAGGCCCGGGCATTTTGAGGGCCGTCTGCAACTTTGCTGTTGTGTTTGTTGTTTTCTTCCACTGTCGTCTCCGATAACCTCCTATTTTCGCCTTCGATTGAGTTTCTAATCCAAAATCGTCATACGTGCTTTTTGATATTTATTA
Source organism: Ixodes scapularis (assembly GCF_016920785.2). Lineage (NCBI taxonomy): Eukaryota > Metazoa > Arthropoda > Arachnida > Ixodida > Ixodidae > Ixodes > Ixodes scapularis. The sequence continues at coordinate 251,107,656 of NW_024609835.1, forward strand.
AATATATTAGAAGTGTAAGCTCGTTACCCATTTTTATTCGAATTTTATTTGTGTACTCCGGCCGGCACGTCTGCTACGGGTCATCGTTTGTTAATCAACCGGCCGCATTCAAGAACAAGTTTGTGCGATGTGGTGGAAAATCTTTCTTCTGCTTCCTACATCGACCTACGGACACCTACGTCAACAAGTACTTGAATGCACTTTTAAACTTCTTCGTCAAGCGAGCGAACGAACAACCCGCCAAAGTCACTGGAAAAAGAAATTCGAAAGGAAAAAAAGGTTACTCACTGCTAGCACATATTGAAAGAAGATTGCTGCCTGCGACCAAAACATTTCTGCGACTCTTTTTTACCGGGCAGTGTGAGCTGCACTACGTTATTTATTTCTCATGTTTTGTTTTTAGTTCGTACATACGCCGCGAAAGCAAATAAAGAAATGTACAACAAGCAGCTGAAAAAAAAAGGGTCGCTTTCTTCTTTTTTCATTCGTTTCGTCTGTTGCTTCCGCTTTGTTTGTCGTGAACTCAACACCGGTGGCGACCACCAGCTATTCATTTGCTGCTTTCCATTTTTCTTTCTTTTTTTCTATAAGCGCCGCAATGATCGTCGTCGTTGAAATAGTTTTTTGCTAGCTTCTTTGTTTTATTCGCCATTGTTCGCTTCTCTTTCCCGTTTCTTCTTATTTTCGTCGGGAATGGCGACACCATTTTTTCTGCAAAGTTCGGTAAGTGTCTGCACGTTCTTTTTTATCCTTACTTTTTGTTTTGTTTTTATGCTCCAGCAGCTCGTGCGCTTGCTCTGATAATATTAACATGTCGTTTTTGCATGTTTTAACGATTACGACGTAGTTCGAGTAGCTAAACGCCTTTTTTCCGCTTCCGAGACGCGTTTCAAACGCGTGTGATCCCCTGAGAGGCGTTTGAGACCGCTAAATAAACTGCTCTATCTTTGTTTATGCGCGCGTTGTTATTCGATTGTCGTTGCAGTTGCGATCAGTGGATTCCGCTTTGCAAGCGAACTGACCGTAATAAATTGTTTCTGCTGTTAGGGTGACGATACGGGGCTTGTAAAGCTCGAGGACGTCGCGGAGCCTATACTTTTCCATTGCGACGACTGCTTCCGTAGACTCCGAGTCCGCTAGAGGTGCCACTGTCACGTTCGCCGCCGCTCCTATGTGTTTTCGGAGGAGTTTCCAGTATTGGCGAAGCTATATTGTATTTGGTTTTACTCTTATCCCCTTGTGCCCGGTCATGCCGGCGTAGTTTTTCTGAAGAGGGCTGTCGATTGTCTGCAACACAAAATGAAAGTCGTTCATTTTTTTTTTGTATGCTGCACTGCTATTCCTAATATTACCCTTCAGATCGCGGAAAAGTAGCATTCCATTCAACATTTATTTTTCGCTTTATCACATAGAATTGGAGGGCATTCGAGTCGTGAATGAAATGATTGGCAAATACGATGAATCAGCAATATTTACTTATCCAATTTCATTATTCATCTTAATGACAAACCAAAAAACGCGCACATAGACCAAATTAAAAAAAAAGCCTCACATGTCTCAATGGTTTCCGGCTTTCCACGCGCAGACTGTCAGACCCCATTCAAGGAGGAAGGCAACTGCGTGCTGACGGGGTCCTGCCCAACTCTGGACAACGTCATCACCAACCAGACGGTGCTACGCCGATACGTATGCGGCTTTCGGAGAAACAAGCCCAAACTGTGCTGCCCTACGACGTCACAGGAGGGCAAGCCTTTTGCCCAGCTGTTTACCACCACCACGCCCGCGCCCACATCGCCCACCGCTGCACCCGAACCTCCGCCATTCACCTTGGTAGCCCCCAAGGCGGCCGGTAACTCTGGCGCCGCTATCAAGCCGCTCGAGCCACCCAAACCCATTAAGAACTACCCGAGCTTCCTACCAGGAGGTAAGTGAGAGTATTGGCTATAATCCAGTACATGTTCAGAACGCGCTAGAAACTCCACCCACACCCTCGTTACCTCCAACCAGTGTTCCCTCCACAATGCACAAAGAGTCCAGTACCCAAGCGGACGACGCGCTGAAGTGTGAAAATCAATCCTCCCCCCCCCATACTCTCTACCTACAAAACAAAAAAAAAAAAAACAAGCGGGTAACAGAAAAGCATACCTTTGCCCGACCAGGCCCTTTAATTGGTTACTGTGCCCAGCCCTCGCACTCCCTCCTGCAAGGTATTGCTGTTCCACGAGCCTAGGCGTCACATAACGCAACATGGCTACTGTCTTTACTGACTGATCGGCGAGCGATTCACTGCCGTGGCGGATGTGTTGTGCAGTGTATTTGTCGCATCCTCAATGTGTATCCGGCTTATCCGTGTACATGGCACTGAGAATGTGCCAACCTCCCCCAATCTTCTTAAAGATTGGGGGATTGGTCTTCGAAAATGTTTCTTGACCTTACTTTCTCGGCCTCTCTTTTTATTTTTCCTTTTGTCTTGACCGCAGGCGCATCCAATGGCATTTCACAGCTCCCTTAAAGCGGTAGCTTTACCTGTGATACTTTTTAGGAATTTCGGTGTCGGTGTTTGTTGTCTGTAGTGGCAGCGGAAAGAGAAAAAAAATATTTTATTCCCTCCCCTTCATGGCGCGAGGAGAAAGAAGTCGGATGTTCCCATTAGACGCGCCGCGCAAAGGAGGATGAGGAAAAAGCCCGGCGACCCGTCGATTTGGGCGCGACCACGAGGAACCGTCATCTGGTAACGATAAGTTAAAAATAAGTGTTTGCAAACACTACTACCGTTATACGAAATCACACTTTGGCAACTTCCGGTTGCTACGCAAAATATTGGAGGGTTTTAGAAGCTTCCACCGGCGTTCGAGTTGACTGTAGCGTTTCTACGTCTCCAACACAACTCGAAAGGTAAACTATGTTCTGCCAAAACCCGTCGCCTTCCGCCCTCTTCGCCTTCTTCATGTCCCCTCTCCGCTCATCGCTGAACTCAACGTTAATCCCTCCCTTCACCACTGAAGAACACAAGGAAAGCCTGCGCCTTCGCCTGCGCCGGCGCAGGTTTTTTCCGTAAATGTGCGTAGAAGTCAAAGCGAGAGCTTGAGCACGTTCGCGCAGTGCGGGCGATATGGTATCGTCACGTACTTTGTACAGGTACGCGACGGCACCGTTTCGCCCGCTTTGGCCCAATGTGCAACAGCTATCACTTTCACTCATTCGCACCCATTGTGGACAAAAAAGGCACCCTTTTAATATGCGCTTCATTTTAACACAACTCAGATTGCGTTTGGCGCTGAACGGAGAGCGCAAATCAAGCAGTGTCGAAAACGCAACGTGCCGGATTTCGTAATGTTTCATCTACCGCGTATTTCATAAATCACATATAACGTCTTTGATCGGACTGTTCGCGATTTCGACTCTTCTATCCTGGGGCTACTCACTGGCTCGTGATGGCGGGAAGCCTTGTCTCGTAATCTATCATGAGTCAGTCTAGGAAACTTTATGACTCAGGCACGGGATCGCATTAACGCAGAAACGCGGAGCCCGTTGAGCAATGACTCAGAAAGACGAACATGACGTGATCATGCTTTGTGTTTTACTGCCCGAATAACCCTATATAAACGTTAGATTAGTGCCGCTGCTGCTTTGACTAGATTATTCTCCGTTCATTGGTGAACAAACATGGAGTTGTGAACAAGAAAACACACATTTACTGGTGAACAAACATTTAGTGGTGAACAAACATTTTAGTTGTGAAGAAACTTTCATATCAGCCCGAAAGCGCTTTGCTCGATTAAATTCATATTTTAGCTCCACGATAAAAACAAGCGCACACGCACGTCTTTGTGAAAACAACTCAAAACACGAGAGCGTCGGCATTAACTGGACAGTAATGGGCAATGTGGAAAACCATAGCGACACTATAGCGGGTGACAGGTGAAGAACGAAGTGGAAGCTCCTCCCACCTCTTTCCACTTTAGGAGAGCGAACTCTGGAGAGGAGGCGACCTCCTCTCCACCGTTCGTTCCGCTGAAGTGGAAAGGGGTGGGAGGAGCTTCCACTTCGTTCTTCACCTGTCACCCGCTATAGTTGTTGAGGGTCATTATGAAAAACACTTGTCATCGAAGAAATGAGTTCCGGTTTCCTCCATCATATCTCGACCAACAGCAGAACTCGCGGAATTTTACCTCGCACCTCGCCGCAGCGTTCCTCACCGATAGTTTTCCTGGGATGATCGACATGTGCAGTGATGCAGTGAAAAAATAGGTGTGTGTGGATTGGCGGGCCTTTATAACGTTATGTGTGCCCTGGATTAATTATTATTATTATTATTATTATTATTCTATACGCACAAATTGTGAAGCCGTTCATTATGTTAGTTCCATGAAATATCTAGGCACTCACTCTGCGATTTATCATGGGGCACACATGTGTCGCACTTATGTCAACGGATGAGAACCGTTTCTCGTCTGCTGCATAATCTAAAATGTTTTGTACCCTTTTCTACAAGAAGAAACATAACGCATACTCTGAGGTTTGGCATTATTGTCTTCCTCAATTGTCCTCTCTTACGGCACGCAAAGATCGACCGCATTTTGGGAAGTATATTAAAAAGTGTTGTTTACCGCAAAGAACACTCATGGAGTGAAAACGTGTTCGCTTTTCTCGAATCGCCGTCGTTTATTCGTACAAATCGCCATCTGGGAGAGCAAGTTTCAAACCACATCCGCCCCACTTCGAGCAGTTCACCGTTTCTCAATGTTAAGAGTGAGAACTGGTGGTAGTGGTGAAAGTGTGCGCATTCTATGCGCGAAGCATTTTCAATACTGTTCCAGAGACATTGCTTTCTTTGACTTCCAGCTGCACACTAAACAAAAAGTCTGATATCTAAGTTTTCTGATGTGTTGCGAGAGCAATATTGATCACAATGGGAAATCTGCCTGGACAGTTATTTTCACCTTGTTTATTGTGATTTTTTGCACACGATCATGCAGGATAATGCAAACGGATACGTAATTTCAAATGTACTAACTTCTATTTTTCGTCCCTGTACTGTCTGTTTCTTTTCTGATGAACTCGCGAATCTGTGTTTTTCCCGTCAAATTGAAATAGTGTCTTTTCTCATGGAAATTTATCTAGTTACGGAACACCTCTTCGAACTTTCAATCCCGCATCGGAGTAGTATGTAAGCATGTTGTAAGAAATGTTTTCCTGAAAACTGCGTCGTAGTAGGGAGTGAACATGTGCGGTTTTTTTTTTTGTCTTTTTTTTTGAAAGCGAGCAAATTTGTGTTCTTAAATACCGACACGAAATCCTCTCATCCACGCCTCGTAAAAGCACACCTCTCTTCATCCTGATGGTGTGCATGTGGTTATGTGCGTGCGCGAGTTTTTTAACTTTGTTTTATATGGTGCAATTCATCTCCAACTTGCTAATAAATGAACACTTTTTTTTTATTATGGCACTAACCTTTGCATACTGAAAACATCTTTTTTTTTTCTTTTTTTGCTTTGCATTTTGGAATTATGTTTCTCCCATAAAGCTGGACCTGGTCTTACAATCCCCTGATGACCTTGATCAGTCCGACATAAACTCTGCCGCATCCGTATTCCTTAATAAAATGTTGTTTTTTTTTTTGTGCCGTGGCTCCTGTTTTATTTTGATCCATGTGTCCGCTCTAACAAACAAACGGACTAAACGTACGAATCGACGTTTTTATATATATAGTGCTTGTGTGGACTTTCTTCACCAATGCGCATGCATACTGACCTTGAAAGCTCGTCCTTCTCCAACTGAACTATAACCAAATTTTATACTGCGCCATTTTGTTTTACTCTGTGTTTGTAGTTCGTAGTTCTATTCAAGCTGCAACCACTCTAGCAGCAAACTTGAACTTCTCCGCTGCACTGTGGCAAGACATGGCCATCTGCGTCTGTGTTTATGTGTGTCCGTACGTGCGTATTTTTTGCATGCACGTGCTTATGTACTAACGTCTACTGTGCTAACTTTAAATGCTGGATCCCGTCCTACAAGTCCTTGGTGGCTTTGACCAGTCACAAGAACTGAACTTACTTTATCTACGCTCGCCAATTAAAATTACAACTACTACCACTACTACTACTAGAGCAAAATAACTTGTTGGCCTAGTTGGTTAAACATTACGAAAATAAAAAGCGCGAAAGACAAGGAAAAGAGGAACACTACACATAGTCTCGCTTTCTACTTGTCTTTCACGTTTTTTTTTATTTTCGTACTCCTACTTGTACTAGTACTACTGCTACTTCTACTGTCATCATCATCATCGCGACTTTATTAGGCCGTAAACACCCAGGGGGAAAGCAAACCACGTGGCCACAGCGAAATTAAACCCATCGGCGATCGGGAGGTACGCTTCCCTCCGCACCAACTCGGTGTGTGTTTGTTTTCGATTTCGACAAACTTCGAGGAAGCACGGCCCAAAGATTAACATCGGGGCATCGGGCTTTCACACCGTATTTAAATAACCTATCACTGCTAAGTCATCTTATTTTATCACCTCTATTGTCGCGACGCAGTTTGGGTTCGCCTCAATACCTCATTGTCTGATAAAGCCACAAATATAAAGGTATACGTATTGCATCAAGTGTACACGTCGATGAATATACGGCGAGGGTACGCTGTTTTGGGGTGCGAGGGAGAGGTCAGCGATGTCCGCGGCTGGCCGTGCTGCAATGAAGGAAACCTAAATTCAGATCTTCCCTGAAGGCAGCTTTTCAAAGTTCCTCTTACCCCCGGGTGACACTCCTGTTTTCAGTATTATCCACTGCCTAGGAAATGTATGCGGCGTTAATGTTTAGACCTGATCTCTTCTCTCTCGATACTTTTGCAGGCTGTGGAATCTCGAACATTAGCAGCATCCGCATCGTTGCTGGAAAAATCTCGGAAGTGGGGGCCTGGCCTTGGATGGTTCGTCAGTCTTCCTATCTGTCTCGAGGAACACCGCGGCTGTGCGGAAGTATCTTGGAAATTAAGGGCGCTAGCAATATTCACTGACGAGGTTAGAACGGCGGGGCGTCTCTTTCGAACGCCCGACCACCAGCAGGCGCTCGTTGCCATTCTCCGCGCTTTGGCTGCGCGTGAAGGATCAAAGTTCGCGAAACGCGTCAGCGAAGCCAGAAAGCACGCGCTGAATGCGGGACATCTGAAGCGCCTTCGAGTCGTTCCTACTCCTACCGTGACTTTGCGTCGAGAAACTGCGGCAGAGGATAAGACGAGAGTGGACGTCTGAACACCGAGCTCCGGTTGGAATGACAACAGGGTAGAATTAAATGTAGCTGCCTTTCTCTCCTCTGCCCTCATCAGAGGCGCTAGAACAAGGAACGCAGGCGTCCGGCTTTTGACTCTCGCATTCGAGCGCGTTCGACAAGCGCAGAGAAGCGCGTTCGACAAGCGCAGAGAAGACGAAGGCCAGCTAGCTTAAGGTCTACTCTCAAATCGTTCCAACCAGAGATCGATGTTCTGACGTTCCCGCGCGCTCTCGTCTTCTCATTTCCCTCACTCTTTCGGCGCATAATTTATCGGAGATGCTACAGTTGCGAGATTAATTTAAAACGAGTGCACGTGCCGATGTTTTTTATTTACTTATTTCTTTTTTTTTTTACGGCGGGCAATGCAATTTTTGCAGAAATGCAATCCTTAAGTTGCAATCTCTACTAGTTAGCCGAATTCGGCTGTGCGCGTGTTTTTTTTTTCTATCTTCTGACACAAATCATTGAATTAGTTAGTCAAGCGCGTCCTACACAAATGTGGCTAGAACTAAAAGGAACTGACTTAAAAAAAAACAAAAAAAAACACGGTCTGTTGGGAGAACAATGCTAATATTTAACCGTATATGTAGAGTTTGTGCCACAGTGATTGTACCACGGATATTGCTAGCACCTAGGAGTAATTGTGGTGAGTGGGATACGTTAATGATGAAGACCAGCGCGAAACACGAGGAGACAGATGTGCACTTGTGTTTCGCGCTGTTTTTAATCATGAACGTATACCAACTAGCCAAAATGTTCATTCGAATGAGATACGCCTTATGATACTCCGAGAGCATGACATCTTAAAACTTTAGAGTGTCCTCGGACCTCTAGTGTTCCTCGAGGAACCCTGCCTGCGTTCCAGTGCTGCGGTCCACATCACTTGATATTTCGGGGTATAGAGTGGCCCAATGTTGCAAGTTTTTTTTAAACGTTTAATCCACTTCCTATTTTTATATGCCGTCGCTACCCATATCCCTTTAAACCGCTTCACAATACACCCTTTGTGCACGTTGTGTAATATTATACTTTGTCTCATCCTACGATGGACTAAAGGCCAAAGCCAAGGGCCGCCAGGTCCAATCACGTTCCACGCTAATCTATAACATGCCTAACATTGATTAGGGGTAGACGAATAATGCTCTGAATCAAAGAGCGCTGCATCATTTCTATAGCTTCGACACTGTAAAGAGCCTGTATATCATGGCTTTCTCAGCAATGTAAAACTGATGAGTCACTCAGTGCTATTTGATAATAACCACAGTCCGCCCATATCTATCAGTGATGCACCGATACGTGCATCGAACAATGAGCAAACAATGAGGGATATAAAATAGCACCGAAACCTTTTATTTTATAACGATAACTACGTAAAAAATACGAAACCGCAACTTGTTCGCTTGATTTATTCTTTCGTTCAATTTTGTATTCGTCAGATTGTATTCTGTTAACGGTATAAGTGCCATCCGGAAAAAGTTTTATTTTCCGCACTTTTACATGGTGTTCACCAGATGTGAAGGCGAACTCCCGAAAACAGGTTGTCCTTAGACGACCCATTTATTTGTGAACCATGAGACGGGGACGACGGATTAAGATTCCGTGCACAAGAGGTTAGGGCGCAAACGAGCTGGTGGTGGCTAAATACCTCGAGACTGTGTTCGAGACTTTGTGTTAGTCCGTCCCTACTCGTCCCAGTCTCGGGGTTTTTAGTCAAGTGTCGTTTTAGTATCGTTTTTACAAACTTTTTTTCTTTTTCTTCTCGTAAGTGTCGTTTTCTTAGCCAGCTTCCCGGCACTCTCCAAGTTCTAATATTTCTATTTGCTCCTTGACAATAGTTAATGTTCAGCGCTGCAAGTAGGACGCACCCCATATCGAGAACACGAAATGCGAAAGATCGCGCTGCTCTTTCGGTCATCGTGACTGGGAAACGCTAGTGGTTGGCTGTCGCGATAGGGCCATTTGTGATGCTCTAGTAGATACGGCTGTGTCATTCGACCTAGATCAGGTTGTCAAAACGTGCACCAGAGATAATTCTGTTTTTGTTCTTGTTTTTCTAACCCATAGTAACACAAACCTAGGTTATGACTGCCAGGTGGTCGAGGGAATTTCTGATCACAAAGCGGTCCTTGTCAGCCCTAACATTCGTATCAAGCGTTCGAACCCTGAATTCGTCACGTTCCTTGATTTCAACAGAGCTGACGATGTATCAATTATTGATGAGCTTAGTTTTTATTTTGATGATTGTTGTGCCATAAGTCAAGACGCTGATGTCAATACGCTGCTTAGATATTTCAACTCCCTTATAGATAAACGCATCAACAAATTCGTACCTATTACTAGGAAGAAAAAGAACCCTGCGCACCCCTGGATTACAAGAGAGGTGCTGCAGTTGAAGCGGCAAACGAAGAGGAGAGGTCGTTCAACGAAACATAGCACAGAATCAGTTCATACCTCGTTTTAATATCTTAAAACAACCTTGAAAGAAAATATGTTAACAGCTAAAACCAAATATTTTAATGTAACTTTGGCTGAATTTATTAAATCAAATCCTGCCAATGTTTGGAGGTCTATTTTTACAAAATGTAACATATCACAAAGTTCTATTATAAAAGGTGAATCTGTAAGTGAGCCGACAAAGATAGCGAACTGTTTTAATTATTATTTTAAATCTGTATTCAGTCGTGATAACGGCAATGATTCAGAGTTTTTCTTTGAAGGTATATACACAGCTTTATCTGATTTAGAAATTAGTGTTTCTGGTGTCCTCAATCTATTAATGAACCTTGACTGTAAGAAAAGCCCTGGCCCTGATGGAATTCCAAATTCTTTTCTTCGCCGATATTCACTTTGGAGTTCCGAAATGTCTACATGTCATTTGCAAAATATCTATTTCTACTGAAACAGAACCTTGGTCATGGAAGTCGGCTAAAATTATCCCCTTCTTCAAGTCAGGCAACAAACAGGTGGTTACAAACTACAGACCCATTTCGCTCACATCGTCTTCATGCAAACTTTCGGGACATATTGTCTATAAACAGGTATCTGAGTACCTCGAGACTAATTTTATTCTTTGCCCGCAACAGCATGGTTTAAGTCGTGGCTATTCCACCTCAACCCAACTTCTTGAATTCACTCACGACATAGCTTTAGCTTTAGATAAAAGAGGACAACTTGATGCCATCTTTGTAGATTATTCTAAGGCTTTTGATACGGTGTCACATCATAAGCTTCTTCAGAAACTACAAGCGATTTTAAATAATACGTCATTAATTAATTGGATCTAAGATTATCTAAAAAATAGATCAGAGTTTGTTTCATACAGGGATGTTCATTCTAGCAATGCTTCAATTAGTTCCGGTGTCCCACAGGGATCAGTTTTAGGACCTCTTTTGTTTTTACTTTACATTAACGACGTCGCAAATGGTCTTCCAATTAAAATTCGCCTGTATAGAGATGATTGCGTTTTGTACAACGAAATCAACTCGGTACATGACCATGCCTTGCTAAATGACTCTTTTGAACAGTTTTTTTAATTGGAGTAAACAGTGGCAGATGGAAATTAATTTTGATAAATCTGTAGTAATGTCATTTACTAATAAGAAGGAACCGTCTGTTTTTAGGTATGGTACTAGTAATATAATTCTGCGCAAGTTCACGAATACAATTATTTGGGTATTTTTTTCACGCCTAGTCTCAAATGGGATACGCACATCAGTTCTATTTGTTCTCGTGCTCTGCAAAGGCTAGGATATGTCAAGACAACTTTAAAATCTTCAACTGGGGAAGTTAAAATAACGGCGTATAAAACCTTGATTATACCTATCATAGAGTATGGTTGTGTGGTGTGGGATCCGTATCTAAAGGGTGATATTAAGCAGATTGACGCAATACAATCAAAGCCAGCTAGATTTATTTGTAATAGATATGACCGCAATTTTTCTCCTACATCTACTATGACTGACATAGGACTTACGCCTCTTGATTCTAGACGCGCTGTAGAACGGCTCGAGCTCCTACACAAAAGAGTCAATAATAACTGTGCACTTAATCGGGAAAAATATGTTGGTTTTGTTACTGAATCACGCACTCGAAGCTTCCATCCATTAAATCTTGTACCGTACAGAGCCCACCTTAACTGTCTTAAATATTCTTTTTTCCTCGAACGATAGAAAACTGGAATAACATAAATGGATCAGTTCGTTGTCTCGATTTTGATAGGTTTGTATTAGAAATACAGTAGGTGTTCTGGTATAGTGCCTGGAATCTGTAATTGAAGCGTATGCGTTTGTTTTTGTACTCTTTTTATATTGCATTTTTCACGTTTTTCTAAGTTTTGTTTCGTAGGGTGTGTACATATTTAATCCATGACCTTTTTGAATGTATATGCATGTTTTCTTTCCACTCCTGTGATGACCTCATCGAGGTCGCAGTATTTTGAAATAAATAAATAAACCCAAACAACAAATGTCGTGGACGAAACGTCGCTGAACTAAATGGTGTGGGATTTCCTTTTTGACACCTGCGAACTCAATGTAATCAGTTTCCACAAAATGCAAGGAGCATATAAATCGGGTAGCGTCCGCTTTCCGAGGAGCCCGTAAAGGTTCTGCAGGAATTGCAGCCAGCCATCAGTCCCGATCCCGTTGATCTTTCAGAAACGTGCAGACTCTGCCGCACAATGCCACTTTTTTTGAACGCAAGACATGTGAGCCAGGTCTTCACGCAACATCTTGGGGTATTCTTTTCGGAGCCGATCACGGGAATTCACCGCGGGCACTCACTAGTCATCTCCAGCTCTAATAATAACAATAACTCATCTTGAAGTAGAGAACAGCAAACGGAACGAACATAACTGCAAAGGGATCGCACTGTAAACAGTTCCCACCACGCACACGCATGTCGTCTGCTGCGCACAGAAAAAACGATCGGGTGTAGCCACGTGACTTCCGCCACTCGCTCTGTCCTCTCCACTCCTCCGACCTCCGTGCGCGGGTTTCAGCTTCGGTTTTGAGCAGTTGCGTTTTTTGGCTTTAAATATATATACACACATATATATATATATATATATATATATACGTGACTCTAGGAAAATATAAATTGGGTAGTCTTTCGACACCACAATAAATCGCCTGGCAAGAAAATTAAAAACGTTTTTTTAGCGGTGTCAGTTTCCCTTTAAAGGCAAGATGAAAACAATGAAATGTATGCCCAATATGCAGGAAGGGGAAAGAAGACAGCCAATGCGAGACTTGAAGTTAATCCGTTTACTTTTATTTAGAAAAATGCGTACTATGTGCCATACGAATATTTTATGGGTATTATGCGTTATGGTAGGTATGGGTGAGACTTTTGTTTCAGTAGGGGTAAGAAATAGGTTTTAAAACGGACGACACGTTGAGCGTTTCACTAAATATCCAGATCATAAAATGGCTGCTAAGTGCTTTCTTTGCTTTGCCCAGGCCGCCATCTACCTGAAGACGAGCGACAAGGACAAGATCGGCTGCGGAGGCGCCTTAGTTTCCCCCAAGCACATCCTGACGGCCGCGCATTGCGTCAGCGTCGGTGTGCGCGCCACAAAGTAGGTCGAAAATCATGGCCTCTTTATCGTAAGAATAATAAGCGCATTAAAGAACAAGAGGACACCGAGCGCTTCTTATGACTGGATTGTTTATTGAAAAACACGCATTATTGTGTGTTTTCCAACGCACAATCATGCGTGTTGGATGTGACCGTTGTGTGTTACAAAGTAGGTCACATCAAAGCCCTTGTATCATAATAAGTAGGAGGATTAACTATTTTCACGTCTTTGATGAAAAAACGAGTATTTTAAAATGATTGTGTAAGAACACGCCACGGTAAATACATCCCTAAATTAAGGCTGATACATTTGTGAAACGAGCCAACCGAGAAAAATGAAATTCACAAAAACTTCCCAAGACAGGCGTTCGGAAATTTGGGTATTAGCTTCCGTTCTTAAACACCGGTGAGAAATAAAGGCGGCCTACTGGAACCCGTGGGCTGAATTTAAGGTCGCCCTTTTTTCGTCCAGGCTTCCGGCGCGGGTCTTCAGCGTGCGTCTGGGCGACCACGACCTGTCGTCGGCTGACGACAACACTCTTCCCATTGACGTGGATGTAAGCGCGGTGCACAGGCATCCCAGCTACGATCGCCGTACATACAGCAACGACGTAGCTGTGCTCGAGCTGAGCAAGGAGGTCTCCTTCAACCAGTTCGTGCAGCCCGTGTGCCTGCCTTTCGGGGAAATCTCCAAGAAGGATGTGACCGGATACCACGGGTTCATCGCCGGCTGGGGAGCCACGCAGTTTAGTGAGTTCAGTGTTGTTTTCTTATTTTTACCTGCGAAATAATGCAACGTAGTCAACGCCAGCTCACACCGACTTTTCTCTTATAATTGCACCGCACCATATCTAGAAACGTGAGGGTTTCCGTTCTATTGCAATTTTTAACCGAGGTATAGACAGTATCACCCCTCTAAAAACGATTCATAGAGTTGAACCAGACTCCTTAAACACTTTGCTGCTCACGCAACCTCCCCGTAACCTTATGGGAGAGTTTCGTACACGACCACGCGCGACGCTGGCGTTGACAAGGGGCCTACGGGCCGCCAATCTAGCCAGCACTACTTGCAGTCTGGCAACAACGAAGCGTGTCGGAATTTTAAACCACTTCTGAATGCGGCGCCCAGAAATCTTGATAATACTTTATTTATTTATTTATTCGGTTACCTTCAGCGCCCTGGCTAGGGCATTATTGCAGGGAAGAAGACAGTACGAAATTTACACAAATGCGAAGTACATATCGAAAAACAGAAGGCTTAGGATGCGGGAGGATTCACAATGACAGCAACAGAAAAATATGTACATGATAACACCACAGCCACTTTACAACATAAACGCCACAAAAAGAAAAGCCGATAACAGAATATCAACAAACAAATATAATTAATTTAACAAAAAAAATTATGAGTTGGAAAAAATGAGAAATATGGAGCAGAGACAATATCAGCTGGTGAATTGTTCCAATCATGTACTGTACGGGGAAAGAAACTATACTTGAATATATTTATTCTGCACCTTCATTCGCGGACATGCATAGGATGATCTGTACGGGGAGGCACATAGGTTGGTTCGTTTATGTATTGTTTTTTTTTTTTTTCAATGCCATTTCTGCGATTAAATAGGTTATAAAATAAGGACAGTCAAAGATAATTTCGGCGGTCTGCAAACGAAGGCCACCCTAACCTATTACATATAATAGATGAGCTTTTCTAGAAATCATATTCGCCTGACACAAACCGCGCTGCACGTTTCTGTGTACGTTCGAGCTCATCTATACTTGTCTTGGTCTGAAAATCCCACGCGGTGCAAGCATATTGTAAAATCTGACGCGCGTTCGCCGTATATAAAGCTTCTTTGAGTTTTGTGGGTTTCTGCCTGAAGTTATGTTTAAGAAAGTTTAACGTGCGGATAGCCTTAGAGGACAGATACTTAACAAGAGCGTTCCAGGACAGTTCGCTGGAAAACACAACCTCTAAATACTTATATTCTGGAACAACAGACAAGCTTGTGCAACCAAGAAAATATTCTGTGTGCAGAAATCCTCTTTTGTTAGTAAACCTGACTAGACTGCATTTGTTTGAGTTCAGAGTCATCTTCTATCTTTGGCACCACAATAAAATAAAGTTAAGATCATTCTGCAAAAGCTCAGAGTCCGCTTAGCATGTGATGTCACGGTAAACACAGCAGTCATCTGCATATAATCTGACGCGACTAGAAATATTTCCAGCTAAATCATTTATGTATATAAAAAAGTAGGGGTCCGAGGACAGATCCTTGAGGGACACTCGATAAGACGCTTCGTTTGACGAACTTAGACCGTCGAGGACCACATTTTGCTTTCTTCCAGTGAGATAAGCTGCAAGCCATTTAAAAAGAGTATCTGGAATATGAATAATAGGTAACCTTTGCAGCAACAATGCGTGTGATAGCGAATCAAAGGCCTTTCTGAAGATAGAAAAAAATCGTAAGGGTGCAGGCGAGCTGGTGAATATTAACCATGTGAAAACGAAGAAGGGACAGAAAATTGACACGACGACGTCTGAAACTCAGCTAAGCTTCTGAAGCCTAGAAAGACAAAATTAACTTGGCTACGACAGCTTATCGATGCAACAATATCATGGGTAAACTATACTACTTCTGTATCACAAGGAAATTACGTTCTGAAACCATGTTGCGTTGGGTGAAAAAAATTATTACATTGTGGATGACTGATTAAGTTACAGTAAATAATGTGTTCTAATGGTTTACAGGAAACACTTGTCAGAGAGATAGACCTATAGTTACAAGTCTTTGTTTTGTCTCCACTTCGGCGTATAGGGACTACGTTTGCATTTTTCCAATTAAGAGGTGATTCACCCTGTTCAACAGATTTTCTAAACAACAATATTAGATATAAAGCGACAGATATGGCGCAATTTTTCAGAATATAGTTCGAGATGCGATCTGGACCACGGGCTGAGCCTATTTCGACCTTCTGTAAAAGCAACGCGACGCCGTGCTCTAACAATTCTATGTCATTCATTAGTGAAAACCCATTGTAATTCGGTAGACCACTAACCATGCTGCCTGACTGTGTGAACACTGACTGGAAGTACAAGTCAAAGCTTTCAGCCTTGCCTTCCAGATCGTTGCCATAATTTATACCATCCAATACATCAGGAATAGTGACACTAGAATTCGACACATTCCCACACCTTCTTAGGGTTTCTTTTGAGTTTTTCAGAGAGATTTCCTTCATACTTGTTTTGTGCCTTCCGCATTTCCTTTGTTATGCTCTTATTTAGTTCTTTCATCTTAGAGTACAGTACAGTTTCTCTCGACTGACAATACCGGCGAAACAAACGGTTCTTTATCCCTATCAAGGTTCGAAGTTCCTATTCATCCACGGTCTATTGGTTCGGCGCTTAGCCGAAATGATACGTGATGGGACGAACGTCTCGATCAAAAACATTTTTGTTTTAAAGAGGTTTCACGCTGAATTAATATCTAAAACTGAAATATGCAGCTGGAATTCTGGAAAAAAATGCGCCCAGTTCACGCGATAGCGAACCGTAGTCCCCAGTTTGATAGAAAAGCACTTTCCGTGGTTGTGAACTGCGGTGCCGCGTTGAATTACAGTGTACTTTTGAGACAACAACCTCATTATCACTTATACTGGGTATTGTAAAGACAGAGGGCACAAGATTGCGGTCATGGCATAAAAATAAATCTAGCACATATCACTTGTAGGGCCAAGTTTTGTTGGTGTTTCCACGAACTGTAATAATGAGTGTGCATTGTTCATTTCACGAAATGCTGTTTACAGAATAGACGTGGTCTGAATTATTAGATGGAAAGACACCCATTCTATATTTGGCAGGCTAAAGTAGCCTGCAAGTATGGTGTATTGTGAGGGGTAGTGACCAAAATTACAATCAATAAACAAGAAGAAATATACGCTAATGGGGCGAACTTGTGCCCAAAACAAAAAGGGAATAGACGATAATACCAGAGCGTCGAAGTCGGCATAACAGCCGTACCGAACGCTGGGGCGAGACTGACTCCGCTCGCCTTGCGGAGTCCCTTATGTACCCTCGTAGGTTTATGGATCATTCGGAGTAGGACTTTCGGTGCGTAGACTATTGGGAACTTGATCAGACGAGAATGTTCTCCAACTTACGAGAAATAAAAGGACAGTCCGCTGACTCGGATCGAACCTATAATATTGCCGCGCGCAAGGCTGAGAAAGCAACGCTCGGTCACGGTCCTCCAGAAAGTTCCCGTTTATTCATGTACCGCACGTAACTTCTATCATTTATCCCTGCTTTTGTTTTCTAGAAAGTGCGTGTTCATTCTCGCCCCGATCACGCGACGCTCGAACCGCTTTCGCCGAATCTTCGAGATAGCGGCGCACTCTAGATAAGAGGCCGCCCGCGACCTTGTCGAGTCAGTTTTTCGCCCAGCGTTCGACTCTGCTGCTACGCCGATTTCGACGCCCGCGACGCTCCGTTATTATCTTTTGTACCCTTTTGTTTCTTGGCACAAGTTCGCCACATTAAACGTTTATTTCTCCCTGTTTATTTCCTGTTTTCTTTTGGTCACCAACCGTGACATTTTGGTGGAGGTGCCGTGCCACGTGTCTTCTCACGAGTACTGCCGACCTTCGCCATCCGACAAGGTGTACTCTACAAAGAGAACTTCGGGAACAACAACTCGCCGTGGCTGCTGGTAATCCCGACCGACCTTCGAGGGGAGATCTTTCAAGCATGTCACGACGACCCGACGTCCGGACACCTTGGATACAGCCGGACACTGGCCCGTATTCGTGAAAAGTATTACTGGCCCAAGCTCCCCAAGACCGTCCACCTGGACACACGATCATGCCACGAGTGCCAGCGACGCAAGAAACCTCCGACGAGGCCGGCCGGACTCCTGCAGCCTATTTCTCCTCCAACTGCACCCTTCCAGCAGATCGGAATGGATCTACTTGGTCCTTTTCCGCCTTCGACGTCGGGGAACCGCTGGATCATCGTCGCCACAGATTATCTCACGCGGTACGCCGAAACGAAAGCTCTTCCTTCGGGGACTGCTGTGGAAGTTGCCAAGTTTTTCATTGAGTCCATCGTCCTCCGGCACGGCGCTCCAGAAGTTCTGATTACAGATCGCGGATCATCGTTCATGGCACAATTGACCCAAGAAATCTTCCGACTCAGTCACACCAGCCATCGTCGTACAACTGCGTACCACCCGCAGACCAACGGGCTGACGGAGCGACTCAACAAGACAATCGCCGATATGATCTCTATGTACGTCGACGTAGAGCACAAGACGTGGGACGAGGTGCTGCCCTACGTCACGTTCGCCTACAATACGGCGGTTCAAGAGACCACTGGATTCACCCCTTTCCAGCTGGTACATGGTCGGAAGGTAACGACCATGCTGGACGCCATGCTGCCCCATGAGCCATCTGACAACGAGAGCGACGACGCCCAGGCGGTTGCTCAACGCGCCGAAGAAGTTCGCCAGCTCGCCCGACTCCTGATTCAAGACCAGCAACGCGTCGACGCCGGCCGCTACAACCTTCGTCGCAGGGACGTCCACTTCCAGCCCGGAGATAGGGTGTGGGTATGGACGCCCATCCGTCGCCGCGGCCTCAGTGAGAAACTGCTGAAACGGTACTTTGGACCATACAAGGTACTTCGTCGCCTCGGCGAGCTGAACTACGAGGTGATGCCCGACGGAACACGAACATCGTCACGCCGCCCACCACGACCTGAGGTCGTCCACGTCGTGCGCCTGAAGCCGTACTACGCTCGATAGGACTGTGGACCTTTTGTGCTCCAAAAGACTCTTTAGTTTATCGTTCTTTTTTTATTTTGATTTGTTTTACACTGCATCGGGGCGATGCACTTTTAAAGGGGGGAGTAATGCCGCGCGCAAGGCTGAGAAAGCAACGCTCGGTCACGGTCCTCCAGAAAGTTCCCGTTTATTCATGTACCGCACGTAACTTCTATCATTTATCCCTGCTTTTGTTTTCTAGAAAGTGCGTGTTCATTCTCGCCCCGATCACGCGACGCTCGAACCGCTTTCGCCGAATCTTCGAGATAGCGGCGCACTCTAGATAAGAGGCCGCCCGCGACCTTGTCGAGTCAGTTTTTCGCCCAGCGTTCGACTCTGCTGCTACGCCGATTTCGACGCCCGCGACGCTCCGTTATTATCTTTTGTACCCTTTTGTTTCTTGGCACAAGTTCGCCACATTAAACGTTTATTTCTCCCTGTTTATTTCCTGTTTTCTTTTGGTCACCAACCGTGACAATATTATACATATACAGCTTCCGCGCGGCAGTCACGCGCGGTAACCACTCGGCCACGCACGCGCTTGCACGCCTAAGCGCGTGGCATTACCCACCCCTTTAACAGCGCATCGTGTCGATGCGACGTACCAGGAAACAAAAACAGAAAAACAAACAAAAATAATGGCAAACTACGTGGACTTGTGCAACACAATCCTATCGAGCGTATTACAAAACAGAATTAAAAGTCCTAAACATCGTAGTACGGCTTGAGGCGCACGATGTAGACGGCTTCCGGTCGTGGAGGGCGGCGTAATGGAGTCCGTCTTCCGTCGGGCATCACCTCGTAGTTCAGATACCTGAGTCGACGAAGCAATTTGTAGGGTCCAAAGTAGCGCTTCAGGAGTTTCTCGCTGAGACTACGGCGGCGGATCGCCACACCCACACCCTGTGTCGGGCTGGAAGTGGACGTCCCGACGACGAAGGTTGCAGCGGCCAGTGTCGATACGTTGTTGGGCTTGAATTCGGAGTCCGGCGAGCTGACGGACTTTTTCTGCCCGTTGGGCAACCACCTGGGCGGCGTCACTCCGTCGACAGGCGGTTCGTGGGGTAACATCGCGTCCAGCATTGTCGTCACTTTGCGACCATAAACCAGCTGAATGTGTGTAACCCCGGTGGTCTCTTGCACGGCCGTGTTGTAGGCAAAGGTGACGTACGGCAACACCTCGTCCCATGTCTTGTGCTCCACGTCCAAGTACATGGAAATCATGTCGGCGATCGTCTTGTTGAGCCTTATCGTTAGACCATTGGTCTGCGGCTGGTACGCCGTGGTGTGACGATGGCTGGTGTGGCTGAGGCGAAGTACTTCTTGTGTCAGCTGGACCATGAACGAGGATTCACGGTCTGAGATCAGGACTTCGGGAGCGCCGTGCCGGAGGACGATGGACTCAATGAAAAACTTGGCACCTTCCACAGCAGTTCCGGAAGGAAGGGCTTTCGTTTCGGCGTATTGAGTGAGATAATCTGTGGCGACGATAATTCAGCGATTTCCCGACGTTGACGGTGCAAAAGGGCCAGGTAGATCCATTCCGATCTGCTGGAAGGGTGCTGTTGGCGCAGGAATTGACTGCAAGAGTCCGGCCGGCCTCGTAGGAGGTTTCTTGCGTGGTTGGCATTCATGGCATGATCGTGTGTATAGGTGGACGGTTTTGGGAAGCTTGGGCCAGTAATATTTTTCACGAATACGGGCCAGTGTCCGGATGTCTGGACACTGGCCCGTAAGGTGTCCGGGTGTCGGGTCGTCGTGGCAGGCTTAAAAGATCTCCTCCCGAAGGTCGGTCGGGATTGCCAGCAGCCACGGCGAGTTGTTGTTCCCGAAGTTCTCTTTGAACAGTACACCATGTCGAATGGCGAAGGTCGGCAGGGCTCGTGAAAAAACACGTGGCATCGACTGCCGCGCCCTTCCAGGTACTCTGTTAGTGCGCGCAGCTCAGGATCGTCTCGTTGAGGTCGGGCCATGTCGTCGGTGTTCACTGCGCCCAGGAAACACTCGTCGCCATCGTCGTCGCTGCTGCCGCAAGGTGTTTCGACGGGAGCTCTGGACAGGCAGTCCGTGTCGCTGTGCTTGCGGCCTGACTTGTAGACCATGGTCATGTAGAACTCTTGAAGTCGGAGACTCCATCGAGCGAGGCGTCCTGACGGGTCCTTGAGGTTTGCAAGTCAGCAGAGAGAGTGGTGGTCCGTGACTACGCAGAACGGGTATAAGTACGGACGAAATTTCGTGATTGCCCAGACGACTGCAAGGCATTATTTCTCAGTCGTGTAGTAATTTCTCTCCGCCTTGGACAATGTCCGACTTGCGTAGGCGATCACTCGCTCGGTGCATTCTTGTACTTGAATCAGTACCGCGCCAAGTCCTACGTTACTTGCCTCCGTGTGAATTTCGGTTTCCGCATGCTGGCCGAAATGACCAAGAACAGGAGGAGTCTGCAGTCGTCGCTTCAAACAGTCGAATGCCTGCTGCTGCTCCTCCGCTCATTCGAACTTCTCGGCGTCCTTCGTGAAGTTTGTGAGCGGTACGGAGATCCTTGCGAAATCTCGAACGAAGGGCCGATAGTTGGCACATATTCCAAGGAACCTTCGCACGGCCTTCTTGTCTCTTGGCACTAAAAATGCTGCGACGGCGCGAGTCTTTTCTGCGTCTGGGCGAATGCCTTCGTTACTAAGCACGTGACCTAGGAACTTCAGTTCGTCATGGGCGAACCGACGCTTTGACGGCTTGAGGGTGAGTCCGGCGGTCCGTGTGGCTTGGAAAACAGCTCGGAGTCGTCGGAAGTCCTCGTCGAAGTCGCCGCAAAACACTACGATGTCGTCGAGGAAGACAAGACAGCTCCGCCACTTCAGTCCTGCCGGTATGGTGTCCATGACCCGCTGGAATGTCGCTGGCGCCGTGCATAGTCAGAATAGCATCACCTTAAACTCGTGCAGCCCATCCAATGTGACGAAGGCTGTCTTCTCTCGATCCCGTCCGTCGACTTCAATCATGCTAGTAGCAGCTCTACAGGTCCATCGATGAAAAGTATCGAGAGTGGCGCAGCCGGTCTAACGTGTCGTCGGGGGGGGGGGGGGGGGGGGGGGGGGGGGGGAGGGGGGAGTGGATAGACGTCTTTCTTCGTCACTGCGTTCAGCTGCCGGTTGTCCACGCAGAACCTAAGCGTACGTCCCGTCTTTCTTCTTAACCAGTACGACTGGAGAGGCCCATGGACTGCTTGAAGGTTGAATTATGTCGTCGTTCACCATCCCTTAAACTTGCTCCTAAATCACCTGCCCTTCTTTAGCGGAGACTCTGTATGGAGATGATAACAACAAAACAGAGCAAAGATAAGGACGAAATAGAAGAAACCACAGGACACAGCGCTAAGTTTCAACTGAAGATTTATTCGTTTATCCCTACAGATGATTAACGTCTACGTTAATCATCTGTATGGAGATCGATGCACAGGGCGCGCGTCGTTCTCGGTAACGATGCGGTGCTTCGCAACGGCGGTTTGGCGCACCTTCGACGACGTCGCAAAGCAGTCGCGGTATTCGGCGAGGAGGTTAATCAGCTGACGTCGTTTCGGGCCCGGAAGCTTAGGGTCAATGTCGAGCTGCGCTGGCGACGTACTGTGTTGCTGAGGTGGCGAGTATTCGTCAGTAATGGCGGCAATATCGGCGGAGGTTCGGAGTTCCTGGACGTGGCCAAGTGGCTGCACCTTTCGTGAGGTGTCGCGCTTCGTTTCGAAAGTTGGTCACGAGGACCAGAGTGCGGCCATCCTGAAGTTCAGCTACCCCTCTTGCGACGCCTATTCTTGTTCCTAGAAGCAACCGAAGGCTCCCCTCGAGCGGAACGTCGCAGCAGAAAGCTTCGGTGATCCCGACAGGCACGAAAACACTCGACTACGACGGTACGTTCACGTTACTTGCAAGGCCTCGGACCGCGGATGACGTCGCTTTGGGTCCCTCCGGTGGTGAAAGAGGTTTTCGTAGAGTTAACCGGTTGGCTCCGAGGTCGATGACGGCGCCATACTCACAGAGAAAGTCCATTCCGAGACTAACGCCCCTCGAACAGTCTTGCAGAATGACGAACTTGACAGGGCAAGTCCGACCATGGATCTCAACGCGAGCAGTGCATCCCCCGACTAGTGTGATGAGGTGCCCACCGGCGGTTCGTATTTGGGGGCCTTCCCACGGCGTTATCACTTTTCGCAGGCGGCGAGAGAGCCTCCAACTCAAGACTGAGTAGTCTGTTCCGGTGTCCACGAGTGCCGATGCGTCGTGGCCGTCGATGATAACGTTTAGGTTGTTGGACACCGATGCAGAAGCGTCGCTGTGGTGCGTAGCGTCGGGAGATTGGGAGTGCTCCGTCGTTCATGGAGGCTCTTTATTTCGGTCGTCTTTGGCAACGCCACCTCGAGGCGTTGCCGCACTTGGTTTTCCCGGCGACGCAGGGGAGGCAGGCTCTCTCGGCGGGATCGTGGCCCTGGAGACGCTGATCGTCTGGCGACGGTGACCGGGATTCACGGCGGAGAGGCGGCGCTGAGGATGGCGAACTTCGGAGGTACTCCTCGATGTCGCGAGGGTGTTTGTCGTACCTTGGGCGTTAGACCTTTGGGTGGAACCCGCGCAGCCCGAGTGTTCGGTGTGGACATCGACGGGAAATGTGCCCGGTTTCACCGCAGGGATAGCACAACGGCGTCGATCCGCCGTCCTGCACACGTCGGTCTTTCGCGGCGCAGCTTGTTCTGGGCGGACGTGCGCCCGATCTTCTTGGTGTCGAAAATACTGCGGCGCTGGAGGCTCACGTTGGGGTGGGGCCGTGTACTGGTGAGCTGGGGGCGGCGGTCGTCGGGTAGCTGCGGCCTAGCTCAGCGTCGGCGGTTCGAGAGTGGCGCCGACGCGAACTTCTGGCTGCAGCGCCTGATGAACTTCTTCCCACACAATCTCGGCGATTGATGGCGAAGCTGGGCTTGCGGCGGCAGGTGGAAGCTTCTGAATTTCCTCCCGCACGACGTCCCGGATAATCTCGCGGACATCCGCCCTGTTGCAGCTAGAAGGCGGGAGTGCAGCTACGCCGGGAAGTCGCTGGTAGTGGGAGGTCTGTCATTGAAGGGCACGTCAACGCCATGGCTATGAATACGTCGCAGCTGAGTTAAGGGCAGCTTAAAATGTTCCGGTATAGTGAAAGTGTGGGCCTTGTTCCGAACGCCGGGACGCCCACGCAGAAAAACGAGAACTCGCCCGACGAAGGCTGTAGCCATTTCGGCGCCGGAAACGGACTTGGAGTAGCGATTACTCAGTGCAGAACGACAGGTTCAAATTTCGGCTGCAAACAACAACAAAAAAATGCTGGAAACAAAGTAATAAAAATTACTAATGCAACTTCTCGACTACAAATGGAGAAACCTCTCTCGTTTTCGTTGACTGTGAGGCTTATACAACTAGTCATTTAATTCGGTCGTTTCTGTTAAGGGCATTCATCGACAATTTTATCGTTTGCGTCCATTGACATGCTTAGAACAAAAGTGGAACAAATACTCCGACACTGTGGATGTTACGGTTACGTTTTCAGGTAGCCCAAGCTACCGCCCATTCCTGAAAGTTTCGCCACAACTCATTTATTAGTCCACCCATTCATACACTCAGGTTCGCTGTGAGCGTTCGAGGAAGGGAATGTAAGATACAGTCCGCTTTAATTTTCCAAAATACTCTGCCACAAGTTAGGATTTAACCTTCCTAATCTGGCGTGCTAAGCTTTTTTAAGCCCATAAAGGTACCCTACCGGAGAACAGAGTATTTTTTCACTATGTAGATTATAGAAATGAAAATTTGTTTCTGGAGACCTGAAACTTGAATTACAGAGTGATTTGTGAAAGCCTCAAATCCAGATAGAATACAGATAGATTTCCACTTTCATAATCCAGGTAGTGAAATTTTATACTGGTGGTGTTCATGTTAGGACCCAATCAAGAATGAACGGTGCTTGCACACAGTGATCACTTATATGGGTTACAAAATGTTAATGTACCAAAAGTTTTGTTTTAACGACTTGTAATCATCATCATTCATCATCATTTATTTTCCTTGAGGGCCCGTGGGGCATTATACAAGGGGGTGGCAATAGAACAAAAACAAATAGAACAGTAAAAAAATGCGTAGCCGCGGCCAGGAATCGAACCCTGGCCCTTCGCGTGGGAGG
Source organism: Ixodes scapularis (assembly GCF_016920785.2). Taxonomy (NCBI): domain Eukaryota; kingdom Metazoa; phylum Arthropoda; class Arachnida; order Ixodida; family Ixodidae; genus Ixodes; species Ixodes scapularis. The sequence continues at coordinate 251,132,515 of NW_024609835.1, forward strand.
CAAGCGCGATAACCGCTAGGCTACGGCGCCTCCCTCAAATCACAAATTTGAGGGAGGCGCCCCAAGAGTGGGGTGCCTATTAATATTCCGTCTATGGGACTCACCAGGGCTTCTGAAATGTCTTAAAGGGTAACTGCAAAGAAAAAAAAGTTTTTTTTTTTTTTTAAATAGCCTAATTGGGACAAGCATGTCAAAAAACAATTTTTCCGCGAGAAAAAACATTTTTTACAGCAATATTTATTGCGTGAGACTCATTTTAGTTTGCGGCTATTTCGTTCGTTTTAAATCGCGCGCCACGAAGTTGTGATTATGTGACGTCAATCCCAAAAGGTTCTCATTGGCTAAGAGTTTGATTGGCAGCTTAGATCTTGGTTGTTAAACCTTTGTCATATGTTGCAATTTCCTTTTGAGCGGCATATTTTTACGTTTAAAGAATAACCCATGTGTTGAGAGTTATTATTCTTTACAAAAGTTTTACAAGACGGGCACTTCCGTTTGGATTCATACAAACAAAAGCTTCGCCATCCTTTCATGGCCGCCGAAGTCACTGCTCCCGCCTGTCTCGACTAATCGTTTCGCCGAAGTGATCAGTGTTTCGTCGTTTCGTGCTGACCCAGGTACTTCTTGAAGTGAAGTAGTGTGTGTTTAGCAGCTGTCGCAGGTGTTAGTGATAGGAAGCGACGCGGGGTTTTGGCTTTCATAGCGCGGTTCTTTCGTTTTCCTCTTTGCTTGCTTAGCGTGCTTTTTTTGTTGTTTGTTTTGCTTGTTCGCGCGTGCAAATGCTGACTTTTCAGAGATGTCAGATGCGTGATCCCGACAGTGAGCCTTCCAGCAGCCATGTCGCCCCGAAAGGAATGCTATTTGGCTGGAGGCAATCGGGCGTTCGCGTAGCGACCAACGTGTCTAGTTACGTTCTCGTCATATCGCTCTGGAGGCTGTCGAGATTCGCCCCGTGTGCACCTAACGTCCGCGACTAGACAGAAAATAAAAAAGCACTATGTCCACTACGTAAAAATGGTCTCAGTTCATGCATCTGTAGGCAGGTACGAAATCGTGCCCAAATTTATTCACACGGCACGATGCAACACGTCGCTGTGCAAACGCAGTCCAACACAAAGCATAAAAACGGCAAATTTAGGACAACAATTCGGAGTCCATTGTCCAATTAAAACGACGTAATTTTGTTGAAAACGCCCGCAGCTTTTTACTCACGGTATGCGTCGGGAAACTTCCACATTTTGAAACAGAACGAGGCAGATTTACTTTTAAAAACGCTCCCAGCGTCCTCCCGGACCAGTTTGACTTGATCAGCTGACGACGACGGGACTCATCTGGTTGAACGTCAACCACACAACAACCAATTTGCGCTCCGTGTTAGCACCGCATTACACACACCACGAACGTTTCAGCTCTGTCGCATCGCCGTGTTGCACCGAACAGAACGAGATCGCCGAAACCAACGCAGCGCTGTCGTGAACCTTGGCTTGTGGTTGCGCACTCGTGGATTCTGTGACTCCCTTCGCTTTCAAAGCGCGCACGACGATTACGAACGATACTTTCCGTCTTCCGGGAACATCACAGGGGCACTTCTCCGGTCACGTCTTCGCTACATGTGCTCGCAAACCGCGTCAAACCAAAACAACTAAAACAATACCGCGGCCTGGCGTAGTTGCCAGATCTTGCCGGAGGTCGAGACGCTGCGTCGTTCAACGGTTCAACTCCGCAACGCAAGGAGAGTGAGGGGCGGGGCGTACTCCTCTTCCGCGGGGGTCGAAAGAGCGGGAGTTTCAAACGTGGAGAGGTTCTCACTCTACTAAATTACGTCCTGTGGCGTAAATATTGATAACAAAAATAATTTTTTTCGCGGAACATTTGTTTTGTGACATGCTTGTCCCAATTAGGCTGTTTAAAAAAAAACTTTTTTTTCTTTGCAGTTACCCTTTAATATACCTAGAAAAATGTTTGACGTGTTTGACATGTTCGTCATTGTTTCCTATCAGGTCTGACGTACTATTTAAAGGAGCTGTGCAACGATATTCAATTGGAATGTTTTTCTCTCTACACGAGCTTACTGGCGCACCTGGGACTCAAGGATACTCACACGCAACGCCATTGGCCAAGAAACTCCTTTGTTGCGGTGTAATTTCAAGGACAAAAGCGATTATTTTCATTCAATCTCTCCTTTGCAAAATTTGATGACGTAACTCGGGGATCGCAGTACACCCAAGTGACGATATTTGAATGCGGTTCATAGATTGGACCCGAGCATTGCGTGGGCACTCGACTTGGGCTCGTGACAATTGCTAGCTCGAGAAGCATTCGGGTTGTGACCCGTGTCCAATCGCTGCAACGACGACAACAGCCGAGCCATAACAGTGTCGGGAACTCGGCGCGTGTCCTGCGCTTTGCCAACCCCAGCGCGTGGCTATGATCAACACTGGCGGCATATAATCGGCTCCATATCGCGTGGCCGCTTGTTCTGGCAGCGAGTTGAGGGGGTGAACGCTGCTTGTTTTTCTTAAATTTTTTTCTGGGACTTCTATAGACGCTTTACAGCAGCTGTGCATGGGCGCCGCCATAACTGACCTTCAGTTTTTGTTCCCTCTTATTCCGTTCGCTTCACTTCATCATTACCACAGTAGGACAGGTTATTGCAATTTTAGATGCTACTGTGTTCTCGTGCCCAGCATAGGCCCTTGTGAAGACCCGTCAACGCCCGCTTCAGTGGCTCGGCATCTCGGTAAGACAAGAGAAGGGCAGCTATGGCGGCTCAATCTGGCGCGTGTGTGAAGCGTCTATTGCGTGGGGGGAAAAACGAACGCGTGTTTCATAGGTCATTAACGTTAGGGATCCGTTTTAAGCGGTATTTGTGCACAGTACGAAAATTGTTGCATTGCTCCTTTAAGAATTCCTAAAGGGTGTCAAAAACACTCCATATTTTTTTAGAAGCATGTGGGGTCTGTCCTAATTCTTTTCTTGTAAACAGAACACCCATTAGGATCGTTCTAACGGAACTGTGGGGGAGATCACGTGACCCTTCAGGATATATCCGTCGGGGAAGCCGCTTGCCCATTTTGTTCCGGGCGGTTTCGACGAGTTTTTGAAATTGAGGAGACGTTCCCCCGTGCTTTTCCGCCGTGGCCCTGAGGCGCCTTCACCGAAGGGGAAACGGGCGAACACGAGAAAAGCCGCTCTTGAGAGGATACGGTTCCTCTCCAAATTAGTTTTCGTAGCTTCCACCCGGTTTTGACTTTTTCTTTACCTTGTACCACTCACAGGAAAAAAAAGATAGAGAGAGAGGGTGATTGGGGAAAGTAGTAGTTGGATGTTTCCATATTTGTTTGAAGAGATCCTGTTTTAATTCAGTCAAAATTCTGCCTTCGTCGGAAGTTGGCCGCCTTGCTTTTGTCTCCGTCAACGAGCGCAAACTAAATGAACAACGGCAACAAAAAACGCTCATGGTCGGCCTTCCATCCCTTCCGTGAGACCTATCTTCTAGAGCAACTGGGTGTGCAGATCAGGTCTGCCATTGCCCTGTTTCTTGCGCCTTTTCGTCCGTCCGGCTTACTAAGCATTCATCGAGAAAAAAAGACGCAGGAGACAACAACGCGACTGTGCTCAGTATTTTTCAACGGCAGCGGATGCTGGCTGCGCGTTCGTTGTTTTCGCTAAACGTGCTACTGACAATGTGCACGTGCACGTGTGGTACACCTGCTCGGTTTTATTAGCTACACTACCGTACATATAAGGGGGCGGCATTATGAGTACCTTGAAATATATTTTTTACGACAAAGAACTCAGTTGTCCCTATTTGGTTTGATCACTTTCGTGTAGAGCTGCTTGCGCCCGGGTTCCAGCAAACATTTGTTCTTGTCACCTTAATGAGTTATAATATGTATGTGAAACTCAGTCTGAAACAGTGTTGGAGGTAACGCGTTACTAGTAACGACGTTACTGGTAACGCGTTACATTTTTCGCTAACGCAGTAACGTGCTCGTTAGTATTCTGAATGACTAACGAGTAAAGTATTTCCGTTACTTTTTTACGGTATCGGCTGTCAAATTTCGTTACTCGTTACTCGTTACTTTTGACCAGAACTGGTGAAATCCTGCAGAAGCTTATCTCAAAATCCTGCACCAGCTTATCGCTGCACGGAACCAGCATCCGTCACAGTAAAGTTAAAAAAAAACTGAATTCTCGAAGGCGAAAAAAACCTTCGGCTACCAGCTAATTCCGTTCATCCTCCTTTTTCTTTTTTTTTTTTTTCATAGTGTCACCACCCATAAGGCTTGAACGAACGACTGCGTTACAGCCTCCTCCCCTCCCTCCTCTTCCCCCCCCCCCCCTGCTTTGTGCAGCAGAAGTGGACAGCGGGGGGGGGGGGGGGGGGGTAGCCGTGGAGAGACATCCGTTTACGACAGTTGACAACTAGTGGCGAAGCGATTTGCTCATTTCTCTAGTTCCAAAAAAAAAAAAAAGAATCACCCTTTGTGGAATATTTTTACCCTCGCTCTCCCCCTCGCTGCCTGAAAGTTCCTGACCCACTTTTGTACACAGAAGTATCTTTCGCTTGATTAGTCTTTAATTCCCTAAGGTCATAATATAAAAAAAAAAAAAAAGTTTAAACCTGGAAAGAAAACTTAAAGGCTGCTGTACAAACGGGACGTTCTGCAGGGAAGAACTGTAATATAGTGCAACAATGCCGCGGTTGCATGACCGGCAGGCGTGACCGGCGCGTGAACTCTGAGGTGCGCGAGCTGCCCCCGCGCTCGTGTGGTTCGATCATCGGCAACCAGCCATGGTCACTGAAGAACGCCTGTCTCCATTAAAGATGTATGTTGCCGTCATGACTCGGCTTGCATAAGCCACAACAATTGGCGACGAAGCGGACGAAGACAACGGGCAAGCATCCGTTGTCCGGACCTAAAGGATGGCTGTGGGCGGTATCAGCGAGTATCGCCTCAGCACCAACGCTTCCTGGGACGAGTACGTAGAACGACTCGAAATGTACTGCGTAGCCAACAGTCTGACAACGCCTGAGCAGAAGCGTGCCGTCCTGCTGAGTTGCTGCGGAGAAGAAACGTACTCCTTAATCGTAACCTTGGTGAAGCCGACGAGACCGACAGCAGCAGACTATACCACGATAGTGACAGCAGTCAAGGCTCATCTGCACCCAAGGCCGTCGGAACTCAACGCAAGGTTCCTGTTCTACAAGCGCGACCAGCACGCCGGCGAGACAGTTGCAGACTACGTGACAGCGCTCCGAAAGCTGGCAGAAGACTGCGGTTTCGGAGATAGACAACTGCCACTTGAAATCATGATGCGAGACAGGTTCGTCTGCGGCATCGCGCCCGAGAGAGTGCAGCAACGGCTTTTGGCTGAACGGAACTTGACGTTCGACGTAGCCTATGACTTGGCCGTCACTGCAGAGGCAACGTCACACCAACAGCGAGACATCAGAAAGCAACGGCAACACAGCGGCAAAGTTGACTCTGATGGTGAAATTCAAGCGACAACTATGAAACCTCAGAAGCAACCACACAGCGAAAACTGCCACCGTTGCATCGGTAAGCACAAACCTTTCATGTGCAAATTTAAAGACTCCGTCTGCTACAAATGCCAGAAGAAGGGGCATATAGCAAAGGCATGCCACAGTAAGGCAGCCACATCAAAGAAAGGAAAAGACACAAAAAAGGGAGACAGCGTTTACGAAGTAGACGAACTCTGTTTGATCTGCGAGGTGCACGAAACCGAAGAAAAGTTTCTAGTGCCAGTAAAGATAGAGTCACAAGAAATAATCATGGAAGTTGACTCTGGAGCGTCTTGCTCTATCATGAGTGAAGAAACGTTTCGCCAGATAGACCAGAGACTGATTCCCATCGAGAGCACACCCACCAAGTTGTTAACCTGGTCAAAGCAGACATTGCCTACACTTGGCAAAGCAATGGTGAGCGTCATGTTTAAAGGACGCAAGGCTGTTTTGACAATCATGGTTGTGGCACAGCACGGAAGAAGCTTGATGGGACGAAATTGGTTTCGACCACTAGGTATCGAGTTACACGGCCTCCGACACCTCAGCACGTCCGACGAAGCGCTAACAGCGCGGTTTTCCGAGGTTTTTCGCACCGATTTGCCCGGATTCAAGGGAGCTCCGATCCACATCGAGCTCAACGACGTGCAACCCGAGTTTTTAAAGAGTCGGCCAGTGCCGTTCGCCCTTCGAGAGGATGTGAGCAAGGAGTTAGATCGCCTGGAGAAGCAAGGCATCCTGGAGCCGACCCAGTACTCCGACTGGGCCACACCGCTCGTCGTGGTGAGAAAGAAAAACGGAACTTTACGCCTGTGCGGAGATTATCGTAGCACAATCAACAAGGCGGTTAAGAGCAACGTCTATCCACTACCGACTGTCACCGAGTTGTTTGCCACTCTAGGGTCCAGTAAGATATTTACGAAACTAGACCTAACCCAGGCCTATCAGCAGCTCGTACTTGACGACGAGTCATCAGAAGTCCTCACCGTGAATACGTTGAAAGGGCTGTACAAAGTTCGCCGACTTCCTTTCGGTATATCAGTCGCACCAGGATTGTTCCAGCGTGTAGTAGACAGCTTACTGTCAGGTATACCTGGAGTCGTCGTATATCTTGACGATATCGTTGTCTCGGGCTCGACCGTGGCAGAGCATGATGAAAGACTAAGAGCAGTCATGCAGCGGTTGCAAGACTCGCGTTTGCGGGTAAACAAAGACAAATGGGAGTTCGGTAATACAAGTATAGAGTATTTGGGTCACAGAGTTGATTCTACTGGCATTCACCCAAGTGAAGAAAAAGTGACTGCAATCAAGAGTGCGCCGAGCCCAAAGAACAAAAAAGAACTACAAGCTTTTTTGGGACTTGTCAACTTTTACAGCAGATTTCTTGAAGGGAAAGCTGAAGTTGCTGAGCCATTGCACCGCCTTCTAGACCAAGGAAGAAAATGGGCGTGGACGCGGGAGCATGAAAAAGCGTACCGGAACCTAAAAGGGCTTCTCAGCTCCGACGCAGTGTTAGTACGCTACGACCCAGCCCGTCCACTGGTCTTGTCGTGTGACGCTTCACCGGTTGGTGTTGGTGCAGTTCTTTCTCACAAGGACGATGATGGTGCAGAAGTGCCGATAGCATATGCGTTACGAACATTGGGGCGAAGTGAGCGTAATTACGCTCAAATCGACAAAGAAGGGCTTGCTGTAGTTTATGGTGTTAAGCACTTTCACCAGTATCTCGCGGGAAGAGAATTCACGATCGTGACCGATCATCAACCGCTTCTTGGGATTTTTGACACAGAGAAGCCAATGGCACAAATCCTGTCACCGAGGATGCTGCGGTGGAGCTTGCTGCTGGGAGCGTACGACTACAAGCTTGTGTTTCGATCAGGAATCGACAACACCAACGCAGACGGGTTAAGCCGCCTTCCAGCACCAAGCGATGTCGACGAGCCAGTGCCACCAGGTGACGTACTCCTCCTCGAGGCCGACCAGTACCCTCCACTGCAGGCAGCAGACATCGGAAAGCTGGCAAAGCAAGACCCTACGCTGGCAAGAGTCAAGCAATGGATACTCTCGGGTTGGCCACAAGAAACCGTGGGAGGATCTTTTGCACCTTTTGAGGTGAGACGCACAGAACTTTCCTTGCATCGAGATTGTATTCTGTGGGGAAATAGAGTGGTCATTCCCGAGCAAGCCACAAGGAAGGTCCTACAATTGCTTCATGCCAACCACCCAGGAATGACAGCAATGAAAACGTCGGCCAGGGCGTACATTTGGTGGCCTAAAATCGATCAAGCGATCGAAGACTTTGTGCGCCATTGCCAACAGTGCCAGGAAAACAGGCAGAGCGATCCAAAAGCACCTGTTCACTTTTGGATAAAGCCAGAACAGCCCTGGAGCCGCCTGCACGTAGATATCGCTGGACCCGTTCGAGGTGAAAGTTTTCTCGTTGTGGTGGACTCCTTTTCTAACTGGGCCGAAGTCGAGATTATGCCGTCCACGAAATCAGCTGCAGTGATTACGGCGCTGAGGAAGCTATTCGCGACACATGGGTTGCCCGACGTAATTGTGTCGGACAACGGAACGGCGTTCAAAAGTGCAGAAATGAAAGAGTTCCTGAAACTTAATGCTGTTCGCTTCATCTACACAGCCCCGTACCATCCTGCGAGCAATGGCAGGGCAGAAAGAATGGTGAGGGAAGTCAAGTCTGCCTTAAAGAAGCTAACTCAAGGCGACACACAGTGCAAGATTTCACGTTTTTTGTTTAAGCAGCACACGACACCACACTCGGACACCGGGAAGACTCCGGGAGAGGTGATGATGGGCCGGAGGCTGCGGTCGCCGTTGGACAGACTGCATCCTGACCTCCAGAGAGATCCAGGAGCGGATCAACCACAGGTCAAGCGGTTCTACGTAGGCGACACCGTCTACGCCCGAAATTTTGTGACGGGACCACGATGGAAAGCAGCAAAGGTTGTTGCAGTCACAGGACCAGTATCCTACAAGGTACAGCTGGCCAATCGAGAAGTTCATCGCCGTCATCGTGATCACCTCAGGAAGGCTTGGCTTGACTGGGATGAGAACCTTGAAGCTGACATTGACTACGACGTCAAGCTGCCACTAACGGCTGCGCCTGGACATGGAACGCCACATGCATCTCCTGCCAGGCGAAACCCAGAAAGACCTGTTCCTCAGGTTGTGCCATCGCCAGCGGCTCAGCCGGAGCAGCCGCTCAGAAGATCAGCACGAGAGCGACGTCCAGTCATCCGCTACGGAACTGTTCCTACCTAAGGGGGAAGGAATGTAATATAGTGCAACAATGCCGCGGTTGCATGACCGGCAGGCGTGACCGGCGCGTGAACTCTGAGGTGCGCGAGCTGCCCCCGCGCTCGTGTGGTTCGATCATCGGCAACCAGCCATGGTCACTGAAGAACGCCTGTCTCCATTAAAGGTGTATGTTGCCGTCATGACTCGGCTTGCATAAGCCACAACAAGAACCTTCTCTCCCAAAGCTGGGGGACGGGGAGGGAAAGGGCTAGCGTTGGACGGAAAGAGCGTCTAGACTAGAGAATGGGATTAGCCTCGGGGCGAGCCATCCTCTCGAGAGGGAGTGGGGACGGAACAAAGCTGCCGTGGGGGTTCCGGCTACAGGTGGAAGAAAGATAAGCTTGTCAAACGGTGACCTCGGATGCGAGGACGGACACGTCAGAGAATTTGAAAATAGCTGCTTGATTAGCTGGACGACCCAGTGCGGCCTACTGGCTCTAGAAGGTGACTCAGATGAAGAAAACTCGTTTTGCTCCAAAACTCTAAAAGCATTCTGGAACGTGAACTCTTGCCACAAATAAAAATAATACATGCATGAAAAACTACGAAGGCAACAGAAGCGTTCTGCTATGATGTGAGAATGCGTGAGCATTGCAGGCAGAGTTATGTTGGCGCAACGGATAGCGCGCTAGTTTCACGATCAAGAGGGCATAGTCTGGAAACCTGGCAGAGGATGTTTTTTTTTTTTTCTCGTGTTCTTTTTTATTTCGTTTATTCTTTTTGTTCGGTCACGTGACAAGAAAAATCACATGAACAGAAAATTGTTTTTGGCCACGTCACCAAAGATTTCTTTTTCTTATTTCTCCTTTTCTTCTGGTTGTTTTTTTTTCCCATTTTTTCGGTTTACGCTGTCTTTCGCAAAACTCTTTGCACCTATTTCGCGTTACTTTGGTGTGAGCCATATTTTTTTTTTTTTTTATGGCACGGAATTCTGCCGTATACTTATCTTATGTTACTGTTACCAACCCTGGCTTGCAGTTCGCATAGAGAATTTCGTCCGGCAACCAGTTTGGGAATGACGAGGCCAAAGTTGTGCTATAATTTTTTTTTAGGTATAAGCATAGTTTCGGCCTCGTTATTCGTCGGTCTCTATGATTGGCTCTTCAAGTATCTTTTGGGAATGTAGACGACATGCATTTTTAGAGAGCACATGTGTCGACCAGAGTGAACATTGCTGAAGCGCCTCCAGTGTGATTTTGGCCGTAAATAACTGGAGGCCCCGGGCAAACCCACCCAATGTAGAAAAGTATCTACCCTTCTGGGCCCGTTTTCTCGAACGCGAACCGTCGTTTAAAGTTAACTATTGTCGCTAGAAGAAGGAATTCTAGGTCACGTGACTGAGGAGAGCAGGGGCGCCGAGGGAGGAGCAGTACCTAGAAGCAAAATGGCCGCAGCGTCGCTTAATGAGGGCTAATAGTTCTGCTTGGTTCTGCTGAACATTCATTTCGATCTGGCTGTTATATTAATGACTCACCATCAACCTATTAGCACGTCAAGCAAAGCGATAGTTCAGAGGGACTACTAAACTAACCGACGGCAGCATTCCGCGAACGCATCACTCTTCAGCAGTCCGGGATCCAAGACATATGACGGTGCTTAAGCCTTGCAAGTGCTTTTATGGTGAGTAAAAAAATTTTTCGCAAACGAGTGTTGGTACATATTTATACTAATACGTTTAATTTGTTACACTATGCACGCCAACTCGTGAGCAGCGATTACTTTGCGGAGAAAGGGGGTTATCCTCGATAAAGTCTTCGTTCTGGGTGAACAGCTGGGACATTGTACTGTTTTTTGTTCGCAGTATGCCGACAGCATTGAGGTTTCCACATATCCCCGGTGGCCAGCAATTCAACGGTGACGAGAAGCTTAGCTTCTCGTCACCGGTGAATCAGTTGGGCAAACGGAAGAGAGGGCAAACAGTTGAGATCAGCAGGAATCGCAGAAACGTGCGTCGCAAGGAACGAAAACGAGACTGCAGCACCGGCGTTGCCAGACTGAAAGAAACGCGGGAAAGTTATGCGTTGTTTATGGCGAAACATATTGAAGGAAATTTTTCTTACATTTTCGAATATTCGTCGACAAACTCTAGCATAGTAGCTAAAATTTCTTCGTACCATCGGAAGCAAATAAATTGGTCTTCAAGTACAACATTACTATATTTTGACTTAAAATACCACACTAGATCGATGACAACCAGCGGAAAAAAAAAGGATAAACAAAATGACTGGCTTGTTTCACCGATAGATGGCGCATCTTATTGCCCGATCAAAAATAATTATTGTTCTACATCCAGCCGTTTATTACAGTACCTAGGTACTTTTTCCTTCCTAGGCACCGTGGTTTACCAAAATGGGTTTACCATCGCTTCGAGAAAACCGGCCCTGGTTTCATACAGGGCTAAGAAAGCCGGAAGGGGCGAATCCCAGCCGGGTCAAACTACCGGCTTCCAAACGCAATTGTGTTGATAGTAGCGCAAATGAGTTTGTGTGACCCTCTCTGGCGGTGTGCAGAGGGTAAAGGCACGGAGGTAATATATGCTTTTGCCTAGTCACCTCGTGAACGGTTTGGTATTGGCTGCAGAGAGCCATTTTGCTTTGTTTTATTACCGGGATTATATCTTCATTTCTGTGTTCCTAATTTCACAGACAAGAACGAAATCGCTTTTCTTGTGTGGCGTCACGGCGAGGAGACAAAAACTAAACCAGTGTACCGAAATTCGACGCTTGTGCTCGTTCTATAGCGCTTCTAAAAACTGTGCGATCACGGCTGTGCAACGTCAAGATTGCATAAACTGCCGTTACTTGTACTCGTATTGCATCGTGAGGGAACGACTATGGCTGAGTAAACAGAAATAGGGAGAATGGGTGCGTGTGGGGATTTGTTGAAGTTCGAATCAACAAATCGAGCTTCAACCAATGCGATAGTATTGCATTGACTCAACCAGCTATATGAGTTTTCAGATGGAGTATAGAACGGTACATACTTTCCAAGTATGCGATTCGTGTTCTGCCAGTGGTACCTCAGTCAGATTAAAAAACAAAATCCACGTTGAAAAAAAGTTTACGGTGACTCGAGCCGCTCCCGCGCCGAATTATGTTTTCAGCAGGTCTGAATCATAATTCAGACCTGCTGGTCTGAATTATGATTCAGATCAGCAGGTCTGAATGAAATGTATCAACTAAAGGAGACAGAATCAGGTAATTTACAGTTTCAATGCCTAATCTGCATGCCGAAAATTAAGCTGCTTCGCGTATCAAAAGACTATGAAACCACTCTGTAAATTTTTATCTTTATCCAAGCTTGTTGAGGAGGCTTATCATACATCTCTGCCAAACATATGTACTCGAACAGAAAAGTAACGTAAAAGTAACGTAAAAGTAACGTTCGTTATTTTTGAAAAGTAACGATAACGGTATATCGTTACGTTTGTAAAAGAGTAACGTAGCTCGATAACGCGTTACTTCTTACCAAACTAACGAGTAACGCTATTTCGTTACTTTTTTTCGGTAACGGGCACAACACTGGTCTGAAATAAATTTCCAATAAGATTTTAAACTGCGTTTTTGGTCTATGGTTCACTGTCATTTGGGCGTCTAAAGGGTTGAAGGACTGGGTGGGTCTAAAAGCTGAAGGGTTAAAGGATGGAGTGGGTCTAAAAGCTAAAGGGTCTAATCAGCTGATGGGGTCTGGAGGTCTAACGGGCTTAAGGGGTTTGAAGCGCTGAGAGGGTCAAATAACGCATCAGGGCTGAAGTGTTATTTTTAATAAAAGAGGCTAAACAAAATCCCCTTTCAAGACAGTTGCTCACCTAGCAGAACCTTTTGAGCCTGTACCAAACTTTGGCCCAAGTTTCGGGGCAAGTAGCGTATTGGAGGACTCTGGTTGAGCTATCATGCAGACTGTCGTCATAACGCTTCTGCAAGACTTTGCTGTCATGTAAATGAGAGGAGAGCACGAAGTTGATCTGCCTTACGGTGGTGCCTGTTGTCTTTGCTATACTAAAGATTTTGGCCTTTGACATAGGACTGGTGTGTAGGGTTGCAGCTTAGCATTCTCTAGAAGGAATTTCAGAATCGCATGTCGCTACCTTGTTTATGCAAATCCAACCGGACAGAGGCGAAGATTGAGCTTAAAACTAATTCCTGTGATCTGGTGAAATGCAGTAAACATTAGTTTGCCATGTCGAGGCCTGGTGGTATCATCTCCCAATAGGTTCAGCAAGCAAAAACCACTCTCGGTCGAAAGTAGATGACGCCGTCGCCTTCTCGATGCGCCTATCGGAAGGTAGCATCACAAGTGCGATCCTCGGAAAACTCGGAAGTTTCTGCCGGCACTCGCCGTCCAGCATGTCAATGCTGCTGGATTAAGTTTTCTACAGAATTAGACATATGCTTTGAAGTTTGAGAAGGTGATATACACCACAATTATGACAGCGTCAGTGAACATTTAGAATCGCCGTGTACAAGCACCAATATATCCCGAAGCTTATAAAGCGAGCCGTGGTATTAATCACCTGACATAACACCATATGAGTATTAAATTCACTGGCTGGGTGGCGCGAGCCGCCGCCTAATTTAAAGGGTTCAGCCATTTGCATCCATTCATCCATTCATCCGGCAAAACATTGGAGCAGAGCGGGGTACTTCGCCTGAAAGCAGCACCTATTGGAATTTCCGCGACTTAGTTTGGCTGACACCTATATCCGCGCACAGGACGCCGCTGCTGGACGTTGCTGCGAGGCTTAAGAACCTTGTTAAGCAGACTGCGAGACACAGAGACGATGACTAGCTGTGTAATATGTTGGAGCAGCCTGTATTTACATTAGTATGTATATGTTTTCTGTATCAACAAAAGCAATATAAACAAACTAGCTGCTTGCCAAAAGTCCGCGTTTCCTCACACAAAGTGTAGGTAGAGCACATTCGCATTATTCGAGTGAAATAAGGTGCTTGCGCGTGTACTACATTCAGAACTGCGCCACAGCGGCAGTCTGACGTCGCAAGTTGTTGTATAACTATCAGAAATCAATAATAAAAATAAGTCTACAGGTTTTCCTTCTAAGACTACCCAAGCAGCACATAAACGTGAAGAAAACGTCGAAATAACGTCGAAGACGTCTGTAACGTGACGTCGTAAAACGTCGAAGGTCCGGACGTTACCTTCCTTCGACGTCGATGAAACCTTTAAATGTCCGCGAGCAAAGGTGCACAGAAGGTCGAGGGGACGTTCGAAATGACGTTTGTCGCACGTCACATGCACGTCTCAGTGGGCCGTTGCGTCCTCCTTCGACGTTTATGATACGTGTGTTTACGACATCCGGACTGCCAACGACGTTCACAGAACGTCGAGAAACCTTTCCAAATTACGTTCCCTAGCCGTCGTGGGAAAACGTTGTGTCCCCCCCCCCCCCCCCCCCCCAATAAAAAAATAGTAATTTTTTAGTATTATTGCGAAGGCAAGTTGCTATCATGCAAGTACGAAGGAAGTAACTAAAACACAGGTTTGGTACGAACTGTTTATTTGAGCATTTTCAGACACGAGATACAATACGGAGCGCCTCCAAAAGACGTCCCTGGATGTGCCAGCCTCAAAAATATAAACGAACAAACAAATTCATGTAAATAAATGAACAAGAGACGATGTCACGCAGCGCGGAATGTTCCACCGCTTACCTCGTTCTGCTTTTGATTAATGTGCTGACGCGCGTGCTTTAGCCACCCCATCACACATAGCTGGTACTCTCGCTGCGTGCACGGGAATGGTTTCAGAAGTGGTATCCCGTCCGCTGGGCGTTCTTGACTGGGATCGTCGGAGGCGTCTGAAGGGTCTTGATCCGAGACTGGACTTGACGCGCCGTTATGTGCACTGCCACTTGTTTTCTGGGGGGCGTCATTCATATCCTCACAGGCACCTTGATCCGAGCAGTAGTACGATTCAACGTGTGAAGCGTACGTTATGGCCTTGAAAAAGGTCCTCGAGCCGTGACTGAATACGACGGCGTTTTTGGCAATCACCGACTTCTTCATAGGGGCGACTTGAACGACTCATCCAACCGCAGCACTCACACTGTATGCAGACTCGAAAAAAAATCACGCCGATACAGCAGCCTGCCTCGTAGACCAGTAGACGTGACGGCCGGTGCTAGTGACTGGCTTTCGGAAAAAGATGGAGCGGGTCCCAAAGCTGTTCTCTCTGGGCAAATTCGAAGAACAGAGCATTCAGTGAAATATTTTGGGAACGACTGAGAAAATGCGTGCGCCCGGAACTTACGCTTGTCAATTGTTCGTCCGTCGCTATCTTCCCCCACTTTTCTCTCGCCCTCTTCTTGCCGAGTTTCCCGACGCATCGCATGGGGCTCTATGGGGATGCCACTGGCATCTCCTCTTCCTACCTTTCCCCCTCTCTTTCGCGCCGTGCCGGTTTTTTTTTTTTTTTTTTTCTTCCTTTTTTTGTGTTTTTTTTTTTTCCGACACGTAGGTGCGGACTGGCCTTGAATGCTTTTTGGACCGTCATCTGGGCCATTCAGTTTCCACAAAAAGTTGACAGTATCTACCGGATTTCGTCATGCCGGCCATTTTTTTTTTTGAGTCAACTGCAAAAATGCGCAAGTGTGCAGTAAAGTTGTGCTCTGATATAGTCTGTGCTGGCATGTGATTTTCGTTTCGGTACGTCACCAGTGGCAACGAAAGCCAGATCTGTACTGACAGTCACGTGACTTTGCGTCCCGATCTACCGAAAACGCTAAGGCGCTGGAAGTTGGTGTTGTGGATGAACTGTGATGTTGATACGAATTTTTTGGTTGTGCGCAGGTGAGCATGGGTTAGAAAATACAAAGAGAAATTGACCAACCTTAAAACGATCTCGGTTGGTCGCGGAGCAGTATGGATGCTCCTAGGAAAGGATGCAGGCCTGAAATCACCTGGAGAGGGGACAGTGTAGCGGCGCCCCTGAGGCGCGTGCCAGGGCCCAGGACCCATGAAAGACGACAACGCGCGTGCAAAAAGCAAGTTGGGTTATGGGGATATTTATACAGCGTCTAGTTGGTCAGCCATTGAAAGTTGCGACGAGTCTCTCGCTGTAGATGAGCAAATTAGCCAGTGCAGTACAACCGCTAGCCTGGCGTCTTAACGTGCACCACGCAATAGTGATACAAAATGCAAGAATTTCACAATTCGATCCGTTCTAGACGCTCCGTTCTAGTCGTAAATTAAACCCGTAACAATATTTTAAACAAACCAAAATTATAACAAGCACACCTAACTGGAATGATATTCCCAACATGCTTTCATAATATTTTTTTTTCTTCCGTGTACATTGAGTTTTGTAAATGCCCTCCCTAGCGTCATCGATGTGCAATCAAGAGCATTTTGAAATACGCTAATTAATGTATAAATAATTAAATTCCTCAACCTCTCAAAAATCAAGTTTTGTTTGCGGCTCTTGAGCACTGTCACCTTGACCACAGTGATTCTGCGGCTGGAGGTGGAGCTGGAAAATCTAAAAAAGTCGAACAAAACGTGAGTGGTCGACGTTGCCAGCACGTCTTGTATGACGTTTACGACATTTAAGTGTGAACGCGACGTCGCTGAAACGTCACTGACGGGGTAATAATGTAATGTCATCCTGGACTTTATTTTAACTTTGAAGAAATGTGAGTGTTCGACGTTGCTAAAACATCTTGTCTTGACGTCGTAGTGACCATGACGAAGTTAAAGTTGAAACGAGACGTCGCCAGCACGTCACAGACAGGACGATAAAGGAATGTCATTTATGAACTTCAGTTCAACGTCAAAGAAACGTGAGCGTTGGACGTTGTGAGAACGTCGTGCATCGACGTAGTGGGAACGTCGACGACGTTCGAGTTGAAATACAACGTCGTCACAACGTCACTGATTGGACTCTAATGGAACGTTATATAAGGACGTCACCTCAACATCGAAAAAACGTGATCGAAGTCGTGCGGGACGTCACGGACGTCCGGGACTTCTTCTCGACGTTTTCACGACGTTTTGTGCTGCCTGGGTATGTTTTCAATAAATTTCTTCGAAATACAGGGTGTCACAAAAAATGTACAGGGCTTTTTTTCATCGCAAAAATAAACTAGGCACCGCCGAACGCGCATTCTCCGCCCAAAGGTAGCGCGAAAGGTCACAAAACAAGATGCCAAAGTTTCAGCTCGATCTGATGCCTTATTCTAAAGTTATAAGTGATTTTATGAAAAATTAAATGGGAAAACGCAGCCCATTTTTGCCCGATTTCAGTTTCCAGTGCCATAGAGCCCGACATGTTCGAAAACTCTGTCGGCCGCCATTTTCCCATTGAAATGTTCAAAAAATGACTTTTAACTTTTGAATAAGGTATTGGATCGGGCTGGAAACTTTGGTATCTGGTTGTGACCTCTAGCGCTACCTTTGGGCGGAGAATGAGCATTCGGCAATGCCTGGTTTATTTTTGCAATAAAAAAAAAAAAAAAAACCTTGTCAATTGCTTTTTTGTGACACCCTGTAGATCAGATACACATCTGGCATAAAAACTTGCTAGGGCTAAAACTACTGCGTTTCCGCACACGAGGAAACTAAGGACCATATACTGCGTTCAAAACAGATTTGGCTACTGCTGGCTCATGCACGTTCGATAAAATATACATTTCGCAAAATTATAGAAAGAGGAAAGAGCTTGGATTGTAGCTAAGCGCTCAGGGCTTCATATTTTTAATATATTACGCAACGCAAGATGCGGTGTGTGTGGAGCGCAGAGAAGTGTGTATATAAGTGTTTTTAAAATTTTTTTTTAAGTTTACTTTTCTGTTTTTTTGTTTGTTTTTTTAATTTTGTAACAACGAAGGGCAGGCTGCCAGAAGAGTGATATGTGGCGCAACTGCCCGCCTTGGGTGTACGAAAGGTTAGAACAAGAAAAAATCACTTCTTTATTTTTAGTTTTTGTCCGTGCTTTGCTTGGGAAATATTGCGGCACAACGGTGCCACAATATTTCGTGCCTTAATATTTTTTTGCAGTTATGTGCGCGTTTCTTTTTCCCTAGCCGACAGTAATCGGAAAACATGGCACGAAATTAAACATGTGTATGTGCGAAGGGGTGTGTCGAATGCGGTCGGTAGCGAGCTCGCTGACAAACACTAGGGAAACCGCATTCAAGACTTACCAAGTGACCGACCCCAAAAGTGCTTCATCCTTGCCTGTGTATTCATTCAGCAACAATGCCTCTACTACGGTTTCACTTTGGCGATTCTTTCTGTGATACATACGTATTTTCGTGCTCTTTTGTTTCGGGACGGGAAAATGAAAACCAAAACAGAAAGCTTTCTTTCCTCGAAAGTACTCTGTAATAACCTTTACTATACCTAAGGGGGCTTTTATACGCCCTTAAGCCTATTTTTGAATATCAGCTGCATTAGTGAAGCATACCTTAAAATAGAATCATATCACCGCCAAAGAACTAGAAATCAATGTTAATTTCATAAATGAAAACCTTCAATTTCTATAAGTGTGACCCTCATCCGCTTAGGGAAGCTAGTCACTAGACCTCTTTTTTATAACCACCGTTAGCAGGATGTTTCCAATTACGTTTAGAATAATTGTATTCCCTATTTACAGTAATAGTTTTTGCCTAGAAGCAAGAACAGCGCGATTGGTATCGAAGCCTACGATTCGCCATACTCTACTATCGTATACGATATTGGTAGAAATTATTAGCGAATTTACCTTCGACGCACTATAATGCATGAAATGCATTATAGAGAATTGGCTAGGGAACTGGTATATATTCCCCTCTAAATTTAGCGGAAAAAGTGAATGGTTGTATAGGTCACGTAAGGTCCGATTCTCCCACTAAATAAAGTGGGAAAATTCGATTGGTGTCTAGATCACAAAACGCGGATTTTCCTGCTAAATTTATCTTGTAACTAAGTGGGTGTTAGGTCACGTTACGTGAATTTCTCTCTCAATTTAGCAGGGAAACTAAATTGGTGTTTTGGAAACAAGACGTGAATTTTCCCGCTAAACTTAGCGCAGACGCTGAGTTGACATATAGGTCACGTGCAGCTTTCCCAACGTTTGTAGGTCACGTCACGTCAGGTGACGTCAAATGAAACCATTTTCCCCGCTGAATTCAGCGGAAAATTCACGGACGGACGGACGGACGGACAAAATTTGGGTTTTGGTAGTAGAGTTAAAGACTTTCATGTATTTAAAAAAATGTTTTGTTTCTGTGTACCTGTGTCTTTTTTGTGTGTGTTTTAGATGTAAATTGATCATTTAGTCCCATATTTATCTCAAGGGTTGACAGCGCTATGGAAGTCCTAATTTACTCTCCGCCACTTACAAATCGGTTTCGATGTGTAGGTGACTTCCTATTAATCTGCAAACGACCCACAGAAGACAATATAGTTCCTAATGATTGAGCATTTTCCTAAGCTGTGGTGTTTAATTTTACTTCATTTTTGAAGTGATTAAAACAGGCATTATGCATTTTTCTGACTTTCGATATCTTCCCAACCCAATTAACCTCTGCCGGTCCTTTTCACCCTCTTCAAAAAAAGCTATCCTACATTGCAGATTCTGAGATTCTAAAGTCGTTAAAAGGAGCGGAGCTACATCTTGCCTATCACGGACACTACATAAGTCATGTTTTCATGCCATCAAAGCTAGTTTGTAAGCAAAAATTGATAAGACTAAAATCATCTAGTTATCCGTCGTAGGTTTTAGCAGAAGTGGTGGTACCCTCAAAGAAAGGGGCCGAAAAAGCCAGTCAAGAGGGAAAAATAAAATGGCGGTGGTCATGCCCGCACCTTCATAAGATTCCTCTTAATCTCAAACAGGTGGCCAATCGGTATGGTGTCCCCTTAGTGCTCTCTACCCCCCCCCCCCCCCCTTCAAAAAAAAAAGTAGGCATTTTTTTTTTAAGGTCTGAATTAAAGCAGAAAATGTTGCAAAACACACTTGCTTAAAGAAACATGTATCTTTCATTGTTCATTTGAGGTTATATATAACACCTACCTCTCCTGAGGTAGACCTTACTTCGGTCAAACTGAACGGTGTTTGAATGATCGGCTTAATGAACATAATCTCTGTCTAGAGTCTACAGTGAGGATCACCTACCATTGCATTGCGCAACCTTCTCGTGCGTAGCTTACGCAAATCAAACTACTCTATTATGTCAATAAAGAGACATACCCACAAGGTAAGTATTGGAAACGTTTAACATCTCCGGTTTGGGAGACCGCTGTGTCAGCCAGCCCTCGGCGTCACTAACTGGCAAGTAAATGGCTTCTTTTGAAGAGCACCGAATGTGTTCAAAGTCGTTGCGGCGCCCCTCGTCCCGGTGATTTTGAATCCCGGGCCATCCGGGTGAATGCGTTTCCTGTCCTTGCCGCGCCTCTTGTGGCAGTGTTCTTTTCCTCGAACCTGCTGCACGTTCCCGCTTCTTCCTTCGTTTCAACGGACATTTGAGTTGTGAGCTAGCGCGTGTCTCTCCTCTGTGTTGCGTTCCTGTCCCGGTCCTCGTGTTTTTGTGCGTCAGTTTTTCATCGTGATCATTTAGTTCATCGTTCGTATCTATTAACGCCTTGAGCATGCAACGTATTCGAGGCTGTTTTAGCAATGACGCCTCCCGTTTGTTTTTGGTGTGAAATGAGCACCGGTGATGTATCGCTATAGTCAGTGCCAGCTTAATTAAACGCAAGGGGTGGCTCATTACGTTCTCAATATTTTGTTCGTGATTCGTTCTGCGACCTTTCCATCAGCAGATGCTCGCAGTGGCTGCACGGTCATAATAGGATTTCTGGAACTCACGACTCCCTCCTTTTCTTAAGCAGGGACTATAGAGCTGTGGTTGTATAGAAGACACGCTGAGTGCAAGACGCTCTTTTTTTTTTTTTCTCCACACAGCCGGGGAAGGCAGCAGCGTGCTCCGGGAGGCCCAGATTCCCATCTGGGAGGAGGCCGAGTGCCGGAAGGCGTACGAGAGACACCTGCCCATCGAGAAGACTCAGCTGTGCGCGGGAGACGCCAACGGCAAGAAGGACTCCTGCCAGGTACGCCCGGCGTCACCAGTCGCCCTTCTCGCCAACTCATACGCCCCTACATTGAAAGCACCAAATAGGCACCGCTTCAGAGTATAACGGCACTTCAGTCGGCTTGTTGCCTCAAATCGTTGATGCACTTACCGGCATCTTATCCGAAACCGCACGAAGCAGTTATCCGTTCATGAGAAATATTAAATTAGACCGCGATACGATATCATATGTGCTTTCTAACTTCGCATCTATAGCTCAGAACATCCCATTTTCGAATCACAACTATCGCCATAGAACCGTTGAATGTGTTGAAAAGCGTGCTGCGGCGTCTGCTGCGCCGAATAGAATGCCAAGAACTATCTACACAAAGCCGGTTGTAGTAGACGTCGGAGTCGACGGAGGAATCGGTGGCCATTGGGAAAAAGCAGGCCAGCAACTGACCTGCTATCCCTTTTTTTTTATTTCTTCCTATCGTCAGTTTCACGTGGTAGATGCTACAGGGGCCAGGAGGAGCTTGAACGACATTGCACGCACAATTTTGAGACTTTTTACAAAAGTTTTATTAAGCCCACCCCGCAATAGGCAACTAAATGGCTTCGGCTTCGAAGCAATTGGGGAAGTGTCGGCTTTCTAAGCGTAGCTTGCTTCGTAGCTCTAGCCCTAAGAATGTCCCGAACCCGAGTGTAATCACCGGCTCAATCGTTGCGCAACTGCAGTCTTTATGTAGGTTAAACGTCCTTGTGTAGATAAGCGTCATGCTGAATATGCCGTATTTCGTGTAATCTTGTGCGCCCCCGAAGTTTCTAAAACGCAAGAGCCCCCAATTTTCCAAGTAATTATTTTTGGTTACGGCCGCTGATGGAGTCCTATGCACGCCTGCAAGCCGTGGTCGCATTAATTAGTTTCTCCACTAATTCTTAGAGGTACACACTGAACCTTCTTATGGAGTGCCGGACATCCTATTATACGTATGTAAATAAAAGATATCGCACGGAAATATTGAAACTTTATTCGAGGTATGTACAATAGGTTCAAAGCTATTCGAATTCTCGGAAATATAATGGTTAGTGACTTCAGTATAGCGGTCGAAAATTCAAGACATTACAGTTGTAGTTGTTCAGGCTCTGTACAGAAAATACATGTCGGATCGAGTAACTGAAATATTATATTTTTAGGTTCCATCGCGTATTACAGATCCTATTAGTGCTTTCTAGAGATATTCCGGCAAATATAAAGAAAGGGTCAGCAGTTCCGGAACTCAAATTTATTTTCAATTTACTGCAGCCTTCGCGGGTCCATGAGAAGAAAAAAAATTTCTATGGCGTGCTTCTAATCAATATTTTTTGACAAAATGCGCCGCAAGACAGGTACTGGAGGTGGAAGACAACAGGAAGTGCTAATTTCAACGAATTACTCTTTCCTTGTCTTGCGGCGCATTTTGTCAAAGGAGATCATGTACCAACTGGCCCATCTGACAGTATTTATTCAAATCAATAGTTTTAGCATTTTGCTGAGAAGAGAAGAGAGGAACAAGGTGTGGTTTCCCCAGTCGTGAAATGTATCGGCCTCTTTCAGCGGTTTGAATGGAACCAGCGAAGCCTTCCAGTGGCTTTCTGAGGGTGAGTGTTTGGGGTAGAGCACTGCACGGGCCGGAATTTCTAGGCCCGGCCCGACCCGGCCCGGTAGAGACACGGCCCGGGCCCGGCCCGAGCCCGACAGAATTTTAAATTTCTAGGCCCGGCCCGACCCGGCCCGAAAGAGACACGACCCGGGCCCAGCCCGAGCCCGACAGAATTGTTAATTTCAAGGCCCCGCCCGACCCGGCCCGATGGCTGTAGCCCGAAACAACCCATTTCCGTTTGAACCCGTCCTGTTTCGACCCGCTCCCGAAACGAGCTCCCCATTTGAACCCGTCCTGTTTCGACCCATTCTTTAAACACCCTTCCCATATGAACCCGTCCCGTTTCGACCAGTTCCCTAAACGCCCTTCTCGTTTGAATTTGTCCTGTTTCGATTTATTCCCTAAACGCCCTTCTTATTTGAACCAGTTTCCGAAACACCCTTTGCGTTTGAACGTGTCCCGTTTCAACCTACTTTTATAAGGCCCTGCACATCGCAACCTCTTCGCAAAAAGTCTCCATCGTTCTAAGCCTGGTCTGCGCACCTTTTCTGTTTAAGAATATGTCCTGAAGTAGCTTTGCATGTCAACGCGTTCTTAAAATATACAACCCTTTCAGGCAAACTTAAGTTTAATATATTCCTAGTTAATCCCTTAAAACATTTGTTTCAAGACGGTTCCCAAAACGTGCAAGCGCGGAACGGACTTTGTACTCTGCGCGACACTGATACCGCGAACAGGACGTTGGCTCTTTTTTCGAATTTTACTTCGGAATGGTTTTAGTAGGCACCAAAGTATACCGCTTAGGTCTGTGGCCCAGATGAGCACTTCTAAAGACACTAATATTTTTGAAAACAGCGTTTTGATTCTATGAGATAAGCATAAAAACACGATCGCTTGTTCGCGCTAATATAGTGTCGCGCTCTGTGCAATAAGGGAGTCTTAGAATAACATACTCAAGCACTTTGGGCAAGCTAAAATTAGCATCGCCAAAGGTTTTACATCGCAACGCTATTTTTACGGTACCCAAAGCGCTTGCGTACGTTTTTCTAAATCTTCCTAATAGTGAACTAGATATTTTTGAGAGGGATGAATCAGACAGGCTGACAAGCATATGACTGGGACTTCATTTTGTTTACAACTTATAACGCAACCCTCGCTCACACGGAAAAAGCTTGAAGGCTTTCTAGCTTCAAGATGTCTTTTAGTTATTATTTTTAACGACGCTGTAGTGAATTTGCACTTCGCTTTTTTTGTATTCAATGAACCTAAAAGATTAATGAGCAAACTTCTTGCTATCAACAACAATTTATGATTTACGGCATAAAATTGCCCAGGCACGGCTCGGGCCGGCCCGGGCCGGCGCGGCCCGAGAACTTTTTTGTTCAAGCCCGAGCCCGGCCCGGGCCCGAGAAAATACGTGCTACCCGGCCCGAGCCCGGCCCGCGGGCCGGGCCGGGCTCGGGCTTTCGGGCTGGCCCGGGCCCGTGCAGTGCTCTAGTTTGGGGGAGGCAGGCACGCCTTACCTTACACTCCATGTTACTACCCTCGTGGTCTTCACAAAAGTCTGCGTCGATATTTTTATATATACTTTGTTTTATCGTACCTTGGCAAAGATCGAACGCTGCGGCCTCTCTGGACCAATGAAAGCAAAGGAGGTGAAGCAAGGGACACCCCACACCATAGGTACGGTACGAGAGCAGAACCCAAGCAGTTGCAATGGAGAAGAGGAGAAGGAGGAACGCTTATTACCCCATTAGTGAAGATTGTTGGGCGAGTTGGTACTGGATATTCAAAAGCAGGTAGCGCTCCAGATGATGACAAACTAGGAGACTGGCCAACACATAGCGCTGCTACCCGAACCCTTTTTAGTGGGTTCGCCCACTAAAAAAGTGAGATTGGTGAGATTAGCCTGTCACTCAAACATTGTACAAAAAACTCCCTTCCCGTTTCTTCCGCCCGTGGCTCTGACAGCAATGCGCACAGCTAAGAAGAAAAAGTATAGTCCCATGCCTCCCTCCGACGCGCTGATTGGCCCACTAGGACCGCAGCCTTCTCCGTTTGCTACGTTCCGGTGAAACGGAGTATATTACTTGGTGCATGAAGCTCAGGTATCTTCACCGATATGTTACATTATTAAGGCACGCATTCTGGACCAGTAAAGGCAGTACATCGAAGAATCTTTGCTACACTGACGTTTTCACATTTCTGCTTCTGTCTATTCCCGAATTCAGGGCGACTCCGGAGGTCCGTTGGTGCTTCCTTTCGAGGGCCGCTACTACGTGCTCGGCGTGGTGTCGTCCGGGAAGGACTGCGCCACTCCGGGCTTTCCGGGCATCTACACCAGGGTGACCAGCTACCTGGACTGGCTCAAGGGCATCATCAACTGAAAAGGCCCTTCCACTCAGTGTCCCATTATCGGCTCACTCTGCGTCGTTCGGACATAATGACAGCAAGTGTGAGACCAGCTGAACCAGCGCAGCGAGAGGGCTTGGAATAAAAGCGTCGTGCGGAGAACACAAATATTACAAGTCTAAACGACATTGCGGATGGAGCCGGTGTCCACCCGCGAACTTGTCTTTGCTGTACTCGGTGTCAGACATGTAGCTTTCGTTTTCCTTTATTCGGATAAACCTGGGGTTGGGTTACCTTGCTTCGGTAATCCTGTCTTTTGTCGTCTCCCTCTGAGCGAGCAGTCGGGCCAGAGTAATTTCCACAGCGCCACTTAGCATTCGGGGAAACGAGGAAGCGTAATGATCACTCAAAATGCAGTGTGCTGTCTTTCCGCTTCACACGTATAACAGATCCGGCCCTCAGAACAGCTGGGCCGTAGATGGCGCCCCATGATTGCCATCGTCATGTGCGCCGTTCTCTCCGTCGCCAGTTTGGCTCAGTGTACGCCGACAATTCTCGCTGATAATGGCTAAAATACGCCCATCGGTGAAGTTCAAATTGTGGTCTTGCCTTACGTAAAATACTCGTCAATTTCAAATTTTGTATCCAACTAGTGATTCTGGAGATATTTCGCGGGCACATTTCATGAAAGGGAATAATTTAAAACTTTGATCGTCCTTACAATATTTTTACCAGGGCGAAAAAATTAGGGTTTATCGTTTTGGCCTTATTATGCACCGTGTAAAATAAGCCCGTAAACTATTTTTCTTTTATGGTCACCCACTTCGGGAATCATGCGCCAATCAGGCGTACCATTGATTGAATCAAGTATGAAATAATGAATAGGTCGAATGGCAATAGACTGAATTTGTCCCAACTGGTAAGTGACAATATTCCAACTGTCGTGAATTGGAAAAATGAAAGAATAGGAATGACCTCAAAGCAAGTTTTGATACTGGCCTCGCATAACGAGCGAAGAGGTGGGGAAATCGTAGGAGAGATATACCGGGCGTTTCAGCGAAGACTGACAAAACTTGATAAAAAGTACGGTTCGAGCTCAAATATAACCTTGCTGGAAGAAATTCCCAGCCTCGTCGGACGTCTGGGAACGCAGAAAAATTACTAATTAGCTATATAATTAACACAAATGTACTCATTAACTGGATAATTTCTTGTTTTATGTCCGATGTTGCAGTTTCTATTTTGAAGAGAACAACCGGAAAGGACCTAATCAATTTACAGAATTGAAAAAAAAAAATTGTAACCGCCTTGGAGATATTCATCAACCAATGCTGGCCTGTCTCCACAAGGATTTCAAAATTCGACGTGAACTGTCACGCCTTTGGAATCCATGTCAAGAAAGGTTAAAATCTCTCAAAATTGGTCGATGTTCGTTATTTTGGTCGTTATCCATGTGGCCATCTACATAAGTACGGGTCTATGCTGGACCCTCGATCTCTGTGGGACGTCAGACGAAGTTGATAATGTGTGCTGCCGAGGTCGACAACGGCTTGCTCGTGGAAGCTCTATCTCTTGCCTACGGCACTCACCAAATATTTCGTGCAAGACAAAGAAGAACTTCATACCAGTCATGCAGGAAAATTTGCCATTGGCCCCGAGGGACGTGCACTCGCTGTTCTGCTGTTGCATCTCGGGGAAGCGCGCTCAAGATCGATGCTGAAGAAATCTAAAACGCCGAGCAGTCTTCGACAGAGCTGACAGCAAGTGGGATGACATCGAGACTATTACGCGCTTCGTCAATTACAACATATATATATACATATATATCTTTCTCAGATTGTTAGCACGGTATATCGCGAGATCGAAATACCTCAAAAAATGAAGGACGTGAAGGAAACTTTTTTCTACAAACCCCATGCTGGGGTTTGTAGAACAAAGTTGTCGCTGTCTAGATGAGACGTTATATGACAGTAGGTAATATGTTCGAGAAGCTTCGATGAGACAGAGGTTAGTGAGATAGGACGATGGTTTGAGGGCATTAAGCGATCGTCATTTTTGTGGACCGGAGCAATGTTGCCCATTTTGCAATCAGACGGGAGGCAGCCTTCGGACAGTGACTACTCGAATTTCAAGTGTAATTGGGAAGTAGATATAGCCGAAGTGTTCTTCAGTATTTTGGATGATACGTTATCTGGTCCTGAGGACGATGAGAGTTTTAGCCATCTGATAAGGGCGGCCATACCGGCTGCTAGAACACTAAGGGGGGCATAGGTTGATAGTGGGAAGTTGGTAACTCAGGCATGTCTACAGAACTCACATTTGTAAAGGTGGAAGCGGATAATTTGTTCATTACCTCGGAGCATAGCTGTTCGTCGACTGGGTTTCCGCTCTCATCGATTAATTGAAATAAGCAACTGTTGCATTTTGGTGAAATTAGATTACAAAACGTTTTTGAGTTATTCTCAAAGATGGTTGGCAGGTCCTGGTTGAAATACTTTCTTTTTGGTCAAAAGTAACTTGATGCATTAAGAGTATTGATGATGATGTGAATTCAGCCCATAATAGATTAATATCTTGTATTAGCAACCACTTCCTCGGTAGCATGCCGCGAAAGCTACTGCACACGTCAAAAAGCGTATTGTTTCCTTAACCTCATAAATTTCAACAATTTTACACAATACAATATGGTCACAAATTGTTCCGGTAATATTTTGGATCTAGTTTTATGTAACATCCCGTTTTCGGAAGCGACTCGTGTAGACGATCCGCTGGTCACTGTTGACGCTTATCAACCTCGACTTACAGTCTCGTTTCGCCTGTTTTTAAGAGCAAGGGTCTCGTCCGGTTCACTATTGTACGCATAGAGCGTTGGCGAATACTTTGGTTTCTACAAATATTTTGGTGAATATGATTGGGTTGATACCTTACAATACTCTGATGTAGATTCCATGGTGCATAGTTTCACAGCGATCATAAATGATGCCATGAAGTTGTTTGTTCCTCAGTGCCCCAAACGTATCGAAAAGTAGCCTAAGTGGTTTCCCAAATATTTTCAATATTACTTAAGAATAACATTACATTATCACAAATTACTAAAAAAAAAAATAAATGCGGCCTAGGTTTTTGGTACAAATCTAGAGCATATGTCGAGATCTAACAAAAAAGCTGCTGGCTAGCGACCAGTATCAATACCGCAGGCAGTTGGAGCGTAACCTAAACAAACGACCCGAAAAGGTCTAGCGCTATGTGCAACATCATACAACAAAAGAGTGTAACTCTAAAGCGTACATATTTTATTCATCTTTATAAGTTCGTAAAAAAAGAAGCTCTGAAAGCTACATTTATGCGGCTTGTGCAGGTGAGTTATGCGGCCTGAGGGACATAGTACAGGGGATAATCGGAACGATCAGTTCGCTAGTTAAGTAAAGCTTGTTAATTATATTTTTAATTAGTGCACATAGAGAGATGGTCCTATTTGAAACTTTTTAAGTGTTATAAAAAAAAAAAAAAAAAAACTCAACCGAATTTTTTATAGAAATATATAAGGCAGGGACAGCATTTTACGGCCTTCTGAAAAACGCTCAATTTGAATGCGTTGTTTCTAGGTTTCGGTTTCTTATCGGAGCGCATTCCTGCGCCTGCGGTCCTGGTCCTCTGTGGCCGAGACCCGCAACACACGGGCGCCCTACTTCCCTCCATCCTACCAGGAAGGCGAAGTGGTGGCCTCGCGCAGTGACCACTGGGGAGCACGACAGCGGGCGTAAAGATGCGCTCCCTTAAGAAACCGACACCTTGAAACAAGGCATCCAAACTCAGCGTTTTTCTTTAGAACGCCGTAAAAGGTTGCCCCTGCTTTATATTGTTTTAAAGAGTGTTAATTTAGTGGTTTTTGATGACACTCAGCAAGTTTCGAATTGGAACAATGAGCCTATTTTCAATAATTAAAAGCTTAATTAACAAACTATACTTAGGTAGCCGACGGACCGTTACGATTAGCCGCCTCGAATGGGCACGGCAGCTCGAGCCGTAGCATGTCGGCTAAACTTACTGCTATCGTGCAGCTTCTACTGATTGGCAACGGACGCGCTTCCATTCCTGATGCGTCATCTACACAACATGGATTCGGCGCAGTACACCACTTTCGTCACATGAACTACACCCTCTTCGGCTTCATAGCATCGACGCCAGGGCCCCCCATCGCCTACAAAAAAATCTGCTCATCACGACTTCACGAGTGGGCAGGGCAGCTCGAGACGTGGCATGTTGGCTAAACTTCTTCCTGTTATCGTGCAGGTTAGTAAGAAGTACTATCTCATAGATGTATTTAAGAGAAATAATGTTGTTTATTTAGTGCTGCCGTGACCCGTCACAATTATGTGTATACTTGCCGAGTGTCTTCATTATTTTCGCACGATGCTGCTAGAGCTGTCCGGGGATGTGGAACTTAAGCCGGGACCCATGTCAGAGGCTCAAGTGAAACAGTTTCATGAGATGTTTACTTTGCTACAAGACCTAGCCACGCGTTCGGTTAAAATTGAAAATGGCCAGTCTAACCTTATTCAAACAGTTAATGTGATCAAGTTGAACCCAAGCTTCGATTATAAATAAAATCGCAGCTTTTGTCAAAAGACTTGAAGTGGTTGAATCAGACACATCTGCCCTCGAGTAAACTCAGAAAGAATTGGTTGAAACACGAAAAATGGTTTCCTCTGTACAACAAGAGAACACCTCCCAGCGGGACCGTTTGGACGACTTTGAGGATAGATCACGGCGTGAATATCTGCTGTTTTATGGTGTGGACGATTCAAGATCAGAGACACGGTCGGAACCGGAAATTAAAATAATTGACATACTTCAACGAATGGTTAACATTGAAATCGCCCCAGGAGACTTTGAGCGAGCGCATAGACTCGGCTTTTTCACGGTTGGAAGATGTAGACCTGTCATTACCAAAATTTCTTCGTATAAATTGAGAGAAAAACGAAAATCTGCAGGGACACCGGTTAGTGAGGACTTCTGCCCCGCGACGCGCCAGGCTATAAAAAAAAAAAAATGACGCGGAATTTAGTATCTTTTTAAACACAACCTTCCGGCTGAGGTATAACAAACGTTTCGTCAACGGAAAGTGCTACATTTATGATCCCTTGGCCCACAATATTCAATTAGCCACTAAAATAAATTTCATTGCACCTGTCTTTAATACCAAATAAATGGAAATCGTTCCCCTATAACAAATGTTCAATAGCATGCCGCGGGGGGTGGTGGTTATCTTCAACCTTTGCTTTGTGATAACGTTTCCGTTCTGTTTACCAATATCAGGAGTGTTGTTCCTGAAAAGTAGGACTTGTGTTCATATAGTAGGAGAAGCGCCAAAGTAAACTCACTCACGCTGAAAATGCACGCACACCAGAGAAACGGTCACTCACGTCGCGCGTCGCGTTTCTCTGGTGTGCGTGCATTTTCAGCGGGATTGAGTTTACTGTCGCGTTTCTGCTACAATATGTATATCCAACTCGCCCAAGCATCCATTCTAAGGACTTGTGTTCAATTATCGACTTATCTAGTGCTGAAAGAGTTGTTCTAACTGAATTCTGGTTAACAAGCAAATTCCGTAACTTTGAAATTTTCCATTGTAAAAAAACACTTTAACATATGTCGTGAAGATAGAAAGAGTAGGGCTGGAGGCGGTGTTCTTATCGCTGTCGCCAATTTTCTTTCGTCATTTTGTATAAATGTGGTCGCTAACCTCGAGATAATTTGGGGTTTCTGTTTGTATGAATTACAAAACGTATGCTTTTGGTGCGTCCTATTACCCTCCCACTAATATCGCAAATTTTGTTGCCGAGCTTCACGATGTCGTTAACGCGACCCATGCCCGCTTTCCAAATGTGTTTGTAATACTCCTTGGAGATTTCAATTACGCAAAAATTCTGTAGACAAGCGACAGCCATTCCCTTAACCCATTTTCCGCAGAGGGTAATAATTTTTCAAACTTCTTTATATACTTTAGCATTGCGCAGACAGTTGTGCAGCCTACACAGGCTACTAATTCTATAGGCACTATATCAGAACTTGTGTTAACCACGTCAAGTGAACTTAGCTCCTCTTTCACGCATTTATCCGGTCTTAGCGATAATTCTTTGTTCTATTTACTTTAAATATCCCTAAGTGTAAATCGTCGAAAAGATATAAACGGATATTTGACTACGCTTAATATGATTTTACAGCCAGCAACAAGATGTGATCGTGTTTGGCGGAATATCTGCGCAACTTTTCCGAGCGTTCCGTTAAAGCTAATTGGTGTTTATTTTTTTAAGTGAATTCTCTTACAAATTTGCAAGAGAATCAAACTCGGACGGGGAAGAGATACCAAAGAGTGAGTGTGCTTCCGCGCTAAATGCAATGTTCGTCGACGCCTTTTCTAGATCAAACATTCTTTAATGCCTTGACTTGATCCCATCAAACTTTTGTACTATGGATACAATTACTATAGAATGTGGTGGCATTGTCAAAATTATTGATTGTCGTAATCTGTCCTCTTGTCGTAATCTGTCCTCTGTAATCTGGCACTAATAATATAAACTAAAAATTGAAAAAAAAAAAACGAAAATATAATTCTTGTTATTTTAAGATTTTTCCAGCAATCTCTCAATCTTGGTACTGCTCCCAGTTACTGGAAGGTAGGGAATGTGATTCCGGCCCATAAAGGTGGCGATAAGTGTAGCCTTAGTAATTATCATCCGATTTTATTACCGAGCATCCCCTGCCAACTTCTGGATCGTATAATTTACTCTCGTCTTGTTGATTTTTTAATTCTAATTCTTTTTACTCCTGCTCAACATAGATTTAGGAAACTATTCTCGTGCGAATCTCAATCGTTAACACAATATTTTTGTCGCACGTGATCGTTCATCCGTGGTACATTGTATATTTTTAGTCTTCTCAAAAGCATTTTAAATTATTTCCCACAGGCTTCTTTTTCATAAAATCACTCTCCTTACCATACAACCCCATGTTTGAAATATAATACAGTAAGGGTACAGGCCAGCTGGTGAATGTTAACCATGTTAAATAATCCTGAGACGGGGACAGAAATGAACATATAAATCAAAGAAACAGAAAAGGAGAGCTTGGATTGATTTCTTTTTAACTAACCGCTTACAGTTTGTCGATGTTAACGACTGTAACTCAGTCCATTCACCAGTAAGTTCAGGCGTTCCCCAAGGTTACGTACCAGGTCCACCTTTCTTCCTTATATATATTATTGACCTACCTACTCATTTTTGTTCATTCATCGGCGTATTTAAAGATGACTGAGTACTCTACAGGGAAATAACCAATGATTTTGATATTCGATCTCTTTAGTCAGACCTTGACAGCATTTCCCGGTGGTGTAACACATCGCGTATGAAACTTCACACTAACAAACGCAAATCAATGAGAGTATCACATCTAATTAAAACATGCCATTCTTATATTATTAACGGCGTTGTCCTTGAATCTGTATTATTATTTAAATATCTCGGTGTGCATATAGCAAATAACCTTTCCTGGGGCACTCACTTTTAATACGCAATCAATATTGCAAACCGCATGTTAGGCTATCTTAAAAGAAACTTCTTCTCTTTTGCTTCCACTTCTTTAAACTACTTCTTTATAAGTCTTCCGTCAAAAGTAAACTCGAATATTCCGCAGCTATCTGGGACCCTGGTATGACGCTTGCAATATCCCTTGAAGCCATTAAAAACCGTTCTGCTCGATTCATACCACATAATAATCACCGAACATCCAGCGTATCAGCAATGACATTCAATCTCTGCTTACCTGACCTCTCACTTGGCAGGAAAGTGTCACGCTTGTGCTTATTTCACAGATTCTGTTATCTCAGCACGTCAATGCGCCAGCTTCTTATAATACAACCGTCTTATTTTGTCAATGGTCCTCGCGCGTCTTATCACGCGTCGACCATCGATATGAAGTTGGCATTGCTCACTGTCACACATCGCATTTTTTTCAGTCTTTTTGCCCAATACGTCACTGGACTGGAATCGCCTTCCCGCAGCTATAGTCGAGATTGCCGAGACCTCTGATTTTTTAGTTTCTTTTTACAATTATTTTTTGTATCCTCCATAACTCCCCTTTTACGTCAATTTGTTTGTGTGTGTATCGTTTCAGATTATATTTTTGTCCTGTTTAACTCACTAGTTAGGTATATTTGTTTTGTTTGTTTATTGTTGCTACGCCCCCCTTCCCTCCCCTTTTCTGTGTTGCCTTCGCGCGCCAAAGCGTTTCAATAAATAAATAAATAAACACATAAATATTATATCTACTGGTCGTATAATTCACCTGCGCAAACCGCATAAGTGTAGCTTTCACTGCTCTTTCTGAACAAATCGCTACGCAACGTATCAGCTCTCGAAATGTCCCCGAAATTCGTGAGTTATTCGTGAGCTTTTTTAATGTTAAGAACCATTTACCTGTGACATGTAACATTACTTTCGACAGTTATTTGCCGTCTACTAGTACTATGGTCCATGACGTGCATTTAGTTATTCCAAAGCTAAATTGTAAGCTATCAGCAGGCTTAGATGGTATTCCTAAATTTATTGTAAAAGGATGTTGCAAATGCTTTGCTCCTGTTCTTGAAAACAAAAGTGTTTACCTTATCAATACATGGTGGCATTTCTCGATATACAATAGTCGTCTCGATTTTGTAGTCAGGTGATTCAGGTGGTTTGAGTAATTATCGTCCAGTATGTCTTCTTAATGCATTTTCAAAGGCATTTGAGAAGGTACTGTGCAATCGTTTAATAACTTGTAAAAGAAAGTTCGTTCCTCTAGATTGCGGTCTCGTCACAGGCAGATCCCTTTACCTAATTTGTGCACATTTTTTAATATTTTCCTTTGACAGTTGTTCAGAGTCGAGGTCATGTAGTCACAATGCTTCTGGACATGTCCAAGTCTTCGATAAGGTCAATCATGAGTGGTTACTGCTAAAACCCAGGGACTATGGCCTCACTCCTGAGCACAATACTTGGTATATGAGTCATCTTTATAAAAAAATAACTGTGTAAGAGTATCTGGTTTGTGGTCTCGTGCTTTCATTTCCATGTCAAGAGTGCCTCACAGCTCGAACTCGGACCTTTGTTGTTTCTTATTTTTATAAATGATTTAGCGTTGTCCGTAAGACACTCTCAAGTACTTATATTTCCAGGTAACGGGACGTTGTTTCGACAGCTCATTTATATCACTGACTGCACTTTGCTCCAGTGCGAGCTTTGTTTAGTGCTAAAATGGTGAAATTCTAAAAATCTTTGTTTTTTTCAATCCCCACAAAACAAACGTCCTGACCCTGTCGAGAAAGCGCTGCAATTTATTGTATGCATATGTACTAGAAAATTAAACTAGCAGTCAGACCACGTAGGGACGGTACTAAAGAGTTCTTCTGGGCTACCAACTCTTTCATGTTTATCATGTAAACTCCATAATGTCTCGTTTAACAAGAGAATTTTGCACTCATTGCTGTATTTTGAGACTCTACAGTATTCATGAGCGTTCGAAACTAGAGTGTGTATCTGTTGTGTGGAACTCCATCGCGATATCAGCAGGTGAAAGTAAAGAACATGTTCAAAAGCGATTTGTGCGCATCATTTACGACAGGTATTTTTTTAGAAAATAATCTTTTTAGGAATATAATTCGATGTTTTCCAAACTAGCATTATGAACGTAAGGAGGTCTCTTCGGGATGAAACTGAAGAGTCAAATTTGTTCTGAAGAGTTGCTCTTTGGCATGCCACTGAAGAGTCTCATCCTGAATATATTCAACAGCATTATAACATCAGGTAATATTTCTACATATTTGAAAACGGCAATCGTGAGGTCTTTAATAAAAATGGAGACCATGGCAAACTTGAAAGTTATCAACCAATCTACATCTTGCCTTCAATGGCGAAACTGTTAGATAAAACACGCTTTCTTGTCAATGACATCTTTCTAGATAAATTCGATATTTTGTGGCCACAGCAGGACGAGTTTATTATGGGAAAAGGAACACAACTCATGATTGACGATTCTTTTTTATATTCTTTATAGTGCGTTGAACACAACCTTTTAACATTTGCGCTTTTTCTTGTTCTTAAGGCTTTTGACTCCGTTCCATAACGGTATTTTAAGTATTTTAAGTAAGCTGTACAGCCATGGCTTCCGGTGCCCTTTTTACTCGTTCATTGGAAACTTTTTGTCAAATCGTATGCAGCTCGTTTCGATATGTGAATTTCACGGTACGAAAATGTCCCTCCATGTTCCGCACATCCCGATATTGTCACCTCTTTTGTTCGGTATTTATGTCAACGACCTTCCGCTGGCTGTAACGTTCTGTAAAGTGTTGCAATGAGCCGATGATACTTTCACGACGCCGTTGATTTGGTTCAGTTTGATGTAACACGGATAATGGATTGGTTTTCCAACAATGCCATCCAGATCAATGCTAAAAATTGCAACCTATTCGCTTTCGTAATCCACTAAGATCCATAGTCTTAGAGAAGCCCATTTATTTGCACGCCTTAAACTGTGTGCCTTGCAACTGTTAGCTAATCGGTCATGTGAAAATCGCAAAATATTTAGGAATCTATTTTGATTGTGACCTATCATGGAACTCTCCCATGTCCTACCTTTTCAAAAAGCCCTACGAACTGCTTCCTGCACTCTCTACAAATTACGCATGTTTCTTCCAATGTTAACCTGGAGACGGCTGGTGCATACGCTTGTGTGTAGCACGCTTCGCTATTGGATAACTGTATTCGAGTAGCGCACGGACCAACTACGCTCTAAAGTGAACTCTTTACTTAGGGTCATTTTGCGAGGCGGTTTTATGACTCGATCCTCCAACCATCTGATAACCTGTTTAACGACCTGCCTCTACCATTATTTCAAGCACTATTTTAGCAAACTGTAATACTCAAACACTACTAGAACAGCACGTTTAAACCTCCCAACAAAGTATGTCGCCCTTCGATATATGACACTGCTTACAGCGATGCGCATCGTCACGCATTTTGGGAAATGTATCGGTCATTATTACGCACCTCACATTTTTAACAACCTTCCCCGAGTGCTAACTCAGGTCCCCTTCGTTTCTCATCGCGAACATTCATGGATTTTTTGTATTTTATTTTTGAACTTGGAGGGGAGAGGGGGGGGGGAGAAACGTGAAAGTAATATAAACACACGCCGTGTATACACATGGCTCCTCCCTCGGTGCCGCACAAATTACAACCTCCAATCATTGCATTACATAGTACCGTATACGTGTTAAATAAATGCTTCACGGACAACATAAACATCTACACAATTAGCAGAAAAGACTTACGTACTTACTGTTTCAACTATTCCTAACTAATTTTGTTCCTCTGCTACTTCAATGTTATGTGAACTTGTCTTATTTTTCTTATCATCCTGGTAAGGTGTTTTATATGTTTGTTGTCCGAGCTGCTGTCATGTATAAGGGGAACCCAGACCCAGTCAAGCTGCTTTTAGCAGCTTTTTGTCTGGGGACCCGTCCAGTACTTCTGAAAAATAAAGTTTATTGTATTGTATTTGTATCTCGAGGAGTTTTGAAACAAAGCTTTTTGTTCATGCACATAATGTTGTTTTAATATGCCGTTACAATTTACTTTTTATTTCACTTATCGTGAACTCTGTACGTCGTGACGTAGTGCCCTGCTTGTACATATTTTCTTTCCTCACGATCTCGGTCTCTCGGCATTTTCATATTTTTATCTAGGTGTGTATTCGCTTTATTATTTTTAGGTACATAATAATTTTCGGGATAACTGGACCATCAAGTCTTTACGGCCTTAATGGTCCCGTTACGAGGTTATTATACATCGCTATACTTGAAGCACCTGCGGTAAACATTATCAATATTATTAACAATACCAATATCATTAATATTATTATTATTATTAAAACGGTAGCTTTACAGGCCCAACTACACTCGAGGTCATGTCTTGGTCCTCAAAGTCATCTCCTCAAGGTTATGTCCTAGAATGGTTGTAACGCCTGCGGCTGAAGCTCAATGTAGGGAAATCAAGGTCACGTAAGCGCCGGTTGTATGAGCACGTTCGCGTAAGCGCCGGTCGTGTACGCTTGTAAGCATCGGTAGCTGAGGCTGGCGTGGCCTGACGTCCTTGATGTCGTCCTTGACGTGGTCCTTAGATGTCGTCCGAGAGGTCATCCTAGAGGTCGTCACATAGTTCGTCATAGACGTCGTACGTCGTCCTAAACACCATCCTTGACGTCGTTCTCGACGTTTTCTTAGACAGCGTCCTTAAAGACCGACGTACACTTTGCAATTTCCACTTTTGCCCGCCTCCTCCTCCTTTCCTATATCCTCTCCACTTTTTAACTTGACCCGGTCTCACTCTCCTCGCAGCTTGGGAGAGGAGAGCATAAGAGGCCTATCTTCCCTGCAGAAAGCCAAGGTTGTATGTCGGCCTTTAAGGTCGTTCTAGTGGTCGTCATTCACGTCGTCCTAGATGCAGTCCTTGGCGTCGTCCTTGACGTCGTCTGTGAGGTTGTCCTAAAGGTCGTCCTAGACGTCGTTCTTGAGGCCGTCCTTGACGTTGTCCCAGAGATTATCCTATAGGTCGTCCCAGAGGCTGCAAGACGACGTCCTAGGCGCCGTCTAAGACGTCGTCTTCGACGTGTGTACGGAATATTAAAACTATTTCATCACAATACCGTTCCCTTTCATAATTCTTTCCACCAACGACATACTTGTAAAGCTACCGAATTTATTGCTCCTTTTCGAATGAAGGCGCATCCAATTTATAATAACAATAATAATAATAATAATAGTAATGATAATTACTAATATTATTATTTTAATAATATTATTTTTACAAAAAGCACTCTTCTAGACGTGTTACTAGTCAATGGAAGAGCAATTGTGCCTATCACCTATTCGATTTTAGTTAGAAATATAATCACTTGATTCCTGTTTTAGTAGCAAGACTATAGTGTGTCCCTATAGCAGTAAAAATCGTTTCATGAAGATTTAGTCAAGCTGCAGAATTCCACAAGACAACGAGGCATTACATTTGGATATTATTCAGAGGTGCGATGCACGATCATTCCTAGATATTGATTTTTTTATTCACCGTGAAATGATGTAAAAATTACTTTCGAATTGTAATGACTTGCTGGAGTCAATCAAAGCTGCAATGTTCCTAAATGAGTCATCAGCCAGTCTTCCTCAGCGCAACTGGTAAGCAGGCAGTAGTCATCCATCACATGACATAGTAATTCAGACTAAAGTGTTCCCCAACTCTTCATTAGAGAGCTGTGATACACATTGAAGTTGGCACGCATTGTTTACGACCGTTATTAAAGGCGCCGTTTTTTTTATGGCTACGAGTCTATGTTCGATTGACTAAACTTGAAATCACTTGAAGCTCGTGGCTGTTTTTGTGATTATGTATTTTTGTATAAAACGGTGCATAGTAAAATACGTTATCCTATGCTTGTTTCTCTGCTTTCTCTACATGTCCATCGAGTAGACTGTCGACACCACAACACGTTTTACTTACAAGACATACGTTCATTTTCCAAATTTTTATGAATTCGGAGCAGTTTTAATGCTCTGAGCGCGGTGGTTGACATTTCCGAGAGTGAGTGGGATTTTAAAAGCGCACTAAAATATTGCATTTACTAACACCAGGGTTCGGGTTTGATATGTCTTCTGCCATTCTCTGTACGTGTTTTTTTTGTTTTTTTAAAGTGTATGTTGTGCGTGACTGTGACCCAGTACTAATGCCTTGGCTGTTTCTGGACATAAGACAAAATAAAGAAATAGCTGGCTATAATAAACACAGAAATTTGGTATTTCCTAAAAAAAAAGCAATACATAATGTGTGTTAAAAGTCGTTACTCGGTGTGCTAGAATTATATTAGGGTAACGTTCTTACCGATCGAGCATCAGTGACGAAATACGTTGCCAGACGGCTTATACTTAACCCTGCATAATATATATATATATATATATATATATATATATATATATATATATCTTTTTTACTTAAGAACAACCGAAATTATATTTTCTACACACCAGTTTATCATATCTAGAATTACAACAGTATCATCATGAAAATACAGTAACTGCTGATTTCCATTTCTTAATTTTCCGCTCTTAAGGAGGGTGAGCCGTGAAATAAATATCCCAAATGAAAACGTTCTCTGTTTATTTCATGTGGATTCCTATTTTGATTAGCTTTAGTTGGAGCATGTCAGAACATTTCCCGGTCCTGAAAGAAATGGTCGACGATCGCATGCACTCGGGGGAAACAAAGCACAGTTTTAGGGAAGTGACGGGAGGAACTATTGATAGCACTTTCTGCCAAAACCGTTCGTGTTGGGCAGAAAGCAAGTCAGTGTTCTTGATGTGCTCCTCGAAATGTTTAGACCAATTGAAAAATGTTAAGTTTTTTTTATGTGGAGATGAATTTTTAGGTACTAACAATTTTTTAGCTTTGTAAGACTTTAGCTTAATGTGCTTGCGTTGCCTCCGAGCGTACGCGAAGCCACGTCATGGCGCTGTCGATATTCGGGAAGAAATCATCTGCCGAAATTTCTCATCACCGACAGGCTTAGCCCCACAAGCAAGGGGAGCTTAAGTGCTGCCTGTGAACTGGGTGATAAGGAGACCTCATTGCGGTTTTTAGAATAAAATATACTCATACGGTTCATTTGCGTCTAGTGTTAAATGAAAGCCCATGAAACGCTAATCCCTGGAATAAAACAAATTAGATCTGCGAATACAAAAGCCGAACTCGCGTTTTGAGTTTAATAATTACTGTCATGTGGCGAACTATTGCCCTAATACTACATTCGGTAGCTTTATTTTCAAAGGTACCTTGAAAAATTGTAGTGATTAACTCTCCGAATGCTGCACGAGAAGGGACACACATTTTTTGCGGACTAATGTTATATGCATATTTCTCAAGTTACTCGGTGTTCCGACTTTCTGCGCACGTAGAAATATTTCCATTTAACCAGAAAAAAGCAAAAGTCCACTTTGAAGCATCTTTTGTGTATTGCGCACACTGAAGACCCATGAAATCTTTTCTCGTGAAAGTGGAACTTGTGTTATCGGTAGGTGGCTCCAGGCCCCGGTCAGCCCGCGCTGTTCATGGTGGTGCTGATCCAGGAGAGGAACTCGGTGACCCTTGTGTACACGTCCGGGTAGTCTCGGTGGGCGCAGCCGGATCCAAAGGACACCAGACCTGCGAGGGCCCAGTTCCCATCCTTGCGCTTGCACTGGAAGGGACCTCCGGAGTCGCCCTAAGAAGAAGGTCGGATTCACTATGAGGGCTTCTTATTGCGAGACGGGAAGCTTAGGTGCTCCTTTTGCGTCTGAGAAGTACAAGCATCCCGTCATGATTTTATTGTGCCGTCCAATTGACATGGCTTGAGTTAGGCATGCCGTGACTATACGTGGATAAAGTAATTAACGACCATACGATGAAGCATTACGAAGAAAAGGTGCTTTAACGCGCCGCAGCTCAAGCCGCGCGAAGCAAATCCTCGTGCTTCGGAAACCAGAGACCCTGGGCTCAATCCCCACGCCTGCCCGTTTCATTAACCTTCACCTAAACCTTATCTCCGGCTACCCCACTAGTGCTGTATTTCAGGATTTTGACAAAGTGCCACATAGCCTTCTTCTGCTGAAACTTTCGATGCTAAAGATTGACCCTAATCTACTGAAATGAATCGAATCAGTCCTTCTACAGCGTCGTCAGTTTGTTTATGCTAACCACACCGAATCCTCCCTGTGCTCTGTTTCTTCTGGTGTCCCCCAGGGGACAGTACTTGGCTCATTACTCTTCCTAATATACACTAATTCCCTTCCTCTCAATATCTCTTCCACTCTGCGGCTTTTTGCCGATGACTGTGTAATTTACCGTAAGATAACCTCTATC
The DNA here is from genome assembly GCF_016920785.2 of Ixodes scapularis. NCBI lineage: Eukaryota > Metazoa > Arthropoda > Arachnida > Ixodida > Ixodidae > Ixodes > Ixodes scapularis. Next base: position 251,173,348 of record NW_024609835.1, read on the forward strand.
GATGATATTGTGACGCTTCTGGACGACATTTCTAAAATTTCTGAAGGGTGTAACACATGGCGCACGTGCTTAAATCCTAACAAAGGCCAATGCATGTGCTTTTCTCGTTCATTGTCAATTACCTACCCGGTACTTCTTTTGAACTCTGTCCCCATTGATTATACAAACCAAAACAAATCCTTAGTCTTGCATCTCACACCTAATCTCTCAAGGAATACTCGTATTAAAACAATTATATCCTCTGCAAACCGTTCTCTAGGCTACATTCGCCGAAACTTTAGATCCTCACCCGAAAACCTAAAGTGTATATCGTACACCACTATCGTTCGGCCTAAATTGGGATATGCGTCCTCCATCTGGCGTCCTCATCAGAAAAATTTAGCAGACTCTGTTGAATCCGTTCAGAACCGTTCTGCTCGCTTTATTTTTAATGACTCTTCTCGTACTTCAAGTGTATCATCAATGAAGTCTCGTCTTAACCTTTCTCTACTTTCCTCCCCCCGTCGAATTTCCCGTCGTTCTCTTCTTCATTACGCCTTTTACACACCTTTCTTGAAAATGTCTCTTCTAAATCCGCCCACCTACATATCATCAAGAATGGACCATTCATGCAGGATCTCCCTTCTTAAGTCATCAAGTCAAGCACACAAGCATTCCCTCCTCCCTGAAGCAGTTGTGGACTGGAATGACCTCCCGGAAGCCATAGTTACCATACCCGACTCTAGGCGATTCCGACTAGCCGTTCAAAACCACTTGTACTAACCCACTCCCCTCTATAACGCCCCCGAGACATCGAGGGTATCTATAAATAAATAAATGAATAAATAAATAAATCTGAGTGAGCATCGTACCGTCGTGCGGTTGTGTCACGACTAAGTTGTGCACGTCAGTCCCCTGGGTAGCAGTGGTTTTGCACTGACCAGATTCCTCTCCTACAGCGGAGACACCAGATGCAATTGGCGATGTCTAGCTTTCTTCCGCCTACACATCTTTTTTTTAGAGTGCAGCTCTTGGGCGCCTGTTTCCGGGCTGATCGGCATCACCGTCGCCGTCGCCGTCGGCGTAACCGCCTGTTACATTATGGGACGTTTCCCATAATGACATCACATGTGACGTCACGAGGGTCATGAGTGCCGTCGCCCTCATGACATCACACGGGCATACCCTATCCTCCTCCCCTCCTCCTCCCCTCCTCCTCCTCCTCCTCAAGAGCTGCGCTCTAATTCGGCATTACAAAAAATTGTAAACGTCTTTCATTTGTTTCATTTCGTTTTCACTTTAGGGGTTTTACCTAAAGGGGAGGGGGGCGGAGAGGGGGGGGACATGAAGGTGTATAAACTTAACACTAGGAAAACACCGGAAAAAGCGACGGTTAAGTCGTTTACGTAATGCGAAGAGATGCCTGTGCGGCTCGGAATTAGACTGGCCTCGGTTAGATTACAATGTCGCCCGGATGGGGCTTCCAGTCAAAAATTGACAAGTGTAAAGGGGAAACTTTTAAGAAGTTAGTCCTAGGAGTTGTGAGGTGAAGTTTTTGTGTGTTGTCTGTACGTGACAAGATATGCCTGACGGCTCTACAGTATATATATTTTTTTTCGGTGAATGATAGTACAACTGATGTGGGGCAACCAAACGTGATATTCTACGTCGGTCTGCAAGAGGAGAATTGTTATCTTTTTATTTTAGCACTGTGCCCTCCGCAATGACGGTTGCCATTGCGGAGGATAAAGCGAGTCGCTCCATTTTGGACAGCTCCTTGTTTATCAATTAGGTAGGACTCATGTGGATTCCAGATGACAGATGCGTATACAAGCATTGGTAAAATGAGATTCGAGCATGCGATCAGTTTTGTTTCTCGTAATGCCAGATATAGACGTCGCCTTAGGAAGCCTACGTTTATATTTTCTTTGGATAATGTAATTAATGAAATGCTCATAGGAAAGCTTGGATGTGAAATGGACCCTGATCTCTTTATTTGTAGGAACTTTTTCTATTGAGGTATTGAACATGGCGTAGTTGGAGTGTGGTGAAGTAGGTGTGTTATTGAAGTTCAAGTATTTTGTTTTGGAAACATTATTTTGCACTTCTCACTTTCTACACAATGTTTCGAGACAGGATAGATCGCTCTGCAAAAGTGCACAATCATCCAAAGGCTCGATCTTTCGGTAGATCATACAATCGTTGGCGGACAATATAATTGTGCACCGAATACGAATTGGCAGGTCGTCTACAAGGATTAGATAAAGCAACGCACCGGTCCCGGTTCCCTGAGGTACACCAGATTTTACGTGTTGATTTGATGAATTTTTGTCTCCGCAATGCATGCTCTGTGTACGATTAAGTTAAAACTAAAAATTCACTCTGTTACTAACCAATTTAGTTTTATCAAACGCATTTTTAAATTTAGACGATGACGAGACACCTTATCAAAGACGTTCTGGAAATCAATAAAAATAGTGTGCGTTTCTGTTCTGAAATTATGACTTTTTTTTTCTTAATGAGTGAACTCAAAAAGTTCTAATTCACAAGAGGAAACCGTACTGGTTTTCAGAAGAGAAATTGTTAGTGCATAAGCAATTTATTATGTTTGAAAAGCCTATGTGCTCTATGTGTTTACTGGGAACACCAGTTAGCGATATTGGCGTATAGTTAACAGTATAGCTCTTTAGACCAGTTTTATAAATGGAGATCAAATGTGCGTCCTTCTAGTAGTCGGGTAGTTGGCCACAACTCAAGGATTGTTAGAAGCTCAAAGAAAAAAGGTATGGAACCTCATATTCACAGTTTCATAAGCTTCGAGGAATTTTTGCAATAGCCCGGAGCTGAGTTTAACGGCTGATCATCTAAGTTTCAAAACACTAGCTACGGAGATAGTCATTTGGATGATAGTGCAATTAAATGCAAAGGTGCAAGCGAGCTGGGCAAGAATGGCAAAAATAATGGCGAAAATAATCCCTGGAGAAGGGGAACAAGAGGGACAAACACAAATCTCCAAACACAGCCAGGTGACTGGTGCGCGACGAAAAAATTCCGCCTGGTACTCGGACGAGGCAGATCTTTTCAGTCACGCATCAGTCACCAAGCTTTGTTTGAAGATGTGTGTTCGTCCTTTGTCCCCCTTGTTTTTCTTCTCCTGGGAATACTTTTGTCATGGATATTTGGGAGGTGCATAATATATCCCGCGTTCTTGTACGGTAAAGAAAACAAGTCTTCTAAAAAAAATAACTAAAATGCTGACTGAACTCACTCGTACAAAAATACTGACTCACATGTCAGCACATCTCCAGCACATAACACATTAATAAAAGTGTTGTAACTTTCTTTTTTGAAAATGTATGTACAGTTGCTTGACATTAATTTGAGTATAGTCGCAGTTATTACGTTTTAAAAGCAACAGAAACTCTTTGCACGAGCAGATTTGAAGACGTTGGTCTCACACTCTCGCCGTAACGCGACAGTGAGTCGGGAGATAGAAAGTTCCAGGGTTTTTGCAAGAAATCGTCGCCAAGTGGAAGTCTTTCTTTTAGACGAGAGGCCGCGCAATTAGCTTGTCCCTATACTAAACGCCAGCATGGCCCTGGGGTTAACTGCCTTTTCAGGGAACACTTTATAAGTAATGGAAGTACGGAGTCGCTGCTGTTCTGCCAAGCATGTGAAACGTAAGTGGCCCACCCTTACTTAGTGGTAAATGTTAGATGCGTAGGATCATCTATACCTACCCAAACTACGGTGAAAGCGTGCCAATCATTAAAAAAACATTAAATGACCTGGGTGGGTGTAGCCGAAAGCACAGCAGTTTATACAGGATTAGCCAACAAATCAGAGCGATGAAAAAGTGCACTTTAACCTGGAATAATTATTCTTTAGGGAAAAACTTCTCGGACATCGGCAGGCGTCAGCTTATTAGCGCAAAAGGGCCCTGCAATCATTTTTAAGCGCCTCTCTTTTTTGCGCTTTCCACGTCCATCGGGGTTCGGCCAAGCCAGCGGGCACGGAGAGAGTAACTAAATATAAGTGCGCGATATTTTAACTGGACGACGTGGAAACCTCCTCCACCTACGGGGGCGACCCGCGGTGCCGAAAGCACGCGATATGTGACGTCTTAGGTCCTAGGCTTACTACAGGTCAGAGCCGCGAAACGCTTCTTTTTTTTCTCAAAATACAAGATATGAGTGGCGCGAACCGTTTCAATTATTCATAAAAGTAGTTTTTGTTCACTATTTCAGAACAGAAAAGAAACAAATGCAGTTTATAAAGTACGGAAACAAGAAATGACCCGTCGACATACCCCACACCAAGCGGAGGAAAAGGCGGCGCATACTAGAAAGGTGTAGTGGGATCAGGCGCCAACGAGCGGCGAGCGTAGAAAGGTCCCGGATGTACGCGGTGGCGCTGCGGTCTTACGAAATGAAGGATCCGACCGGTTTTGAGCGTTCCCAAGGCCTTCGGCGGGCAACTTTGGCTTACGGTTTGGCCCTTTGGCGGTATGGCAGCGCGAAGTGGCTCCCATTCTGAACTGATCTTCACCCCGTGTTTGCTGTCGTTTGTGGCCAATAGATTGTCATGCCTAATTAGCGTATAATCGCGCAGCAAATGCAATGCGAGCCACCCTGGCTGCTCGCTTCATACAGCCTATTCAGAACATGTTTTAGTGGCGCCCTCTCGAGCCGTCGACACGGAGCGCCGCAGGCGTAACCGCTCGCTGAGCTCACTACCCCTCGTCTAGTTCACGGCCACTCAAGAGACCAAGGACGTCATGAATGAGGTTGTTTTTTGCTTGTTTTTGTAATTTTACTTTTCCTATAATTTCTGGAATAAAGCGAAATTCGAGAAAAGAAAGGTTTCATTAAGTTACTATGCCCAGTGCGCTCAGTTTCGGTTCAAATTAAAAACCAGTAAAAAGTCCTTGCAGGGCCCTTTAAAGGAAAAACAAGCAAATGAATTAGCTCTTGATAACGTCTTGTTGGAGGGCAAAATCAAATTAGCAATGTGTTGCCCGTTGTCAAGACATGCCTGAGCTTTTGTTAGAACTCGAACAAGTAAATTCCGTTCCGCTGTTTTTTTTGTAAATTTAAGCGGTGAGGAGTCTGAGGCAACGAAACCATAGGCAAAAGGGCGCTGGAAGTCTCTCACGGAAGTAACGTGGGCCTCAGCAGCGGTCAAGGATAGTCAGTCATTGCGAGCACGTGTGTTATCCAAAGGTCCAATGGTCGTAAATTATGTGCGCTACATTTTACTGTCTACTCGGTAAGCAGTGTTCGGTGCTTTTTTTTTTTTTTTTTCTTAGCTTCAGTTTGGCGGCTTCTGGGCAGTAAATTTCCGCCACTAAAGAGGTGGATGCCCACTATGTGTGCTTGCACCACCGGACAAAAAGGGTATTTCTTGCAGCGGTATTCAAAGTATGACATCTGTGCAGAAACAATAATAATTCTTGAACGCTTCTAGGTAGCCATTTCCAGAGAAGTTATTAACCATTTGGCGAAAACATTGCCCGTGCCTTGATGTACGATACATACTACATTCACATTGCACGTCAGTTTTGTGAGGGAAGAATACGGGTCAGTATGCAAGGCCACTCACGTAGCAAGAGCCCCTGCCTCCTTCGAGAGCACCAGCGCACAGGTGCCAGTTCCTGATGTTGATGCGGAACTTCCGCGCGTACGGCCCCAGGCAGACGTTGTTGTTATACACCGGCACGCTGACTTCCCGGAGCACAGATGATGGGGCGCCACCTGTCGTAGAATCGAGATAGGTTAATAGTGGGTGTCATAAAAAGGCAACAGACGTCCAATCGCATAAAAATACATCCAGTTCCCTGCAACTTTAGGATTATTATACATTTCGAGTATGTCGTGCAAACACTTTATGCATGCTTTTCCGATCAAGCTTGCACACGCGCAGATCTGGCCACGCTGATGAACAAAGAGGTGTTGCTAAATCTAACTGAGTTCTCATTTCAAAGGGTGTCTTTGATGGTTGTGTAATCTGCTTTGGTGGTGCTTTTATTGTGTGTGTGAACGCGAGAAAATAGCGAGTAATTATCTATGTGTCACCGAGCTGATAAAGGAAAACATATCTAAATAATTGCTGCATATCTGGAGCAAGTAGACTTGTAAGCCATACAACATTCCAATGGAAATAAATCCCTCTTAATGTAATTCCCAGTGGGAGGGCAACAATTGTGTAAAAGGAACTTTCGAACAAGCGGTTTGTCACTTTTGGGATGTTTATTTCTTTCTTTTTTATGTTTCACATTAGGACGAGAGGTTTATTCACAACGTTCGAAAGGTCTGCCTTTCTAAACTTAAGATCTATTATTTTAGATATGACGATACTTTTTCTTCTTGAATAAATACTGTACTGACAACTGCGTTCCCAGCAGTCCAAAATATATGCATACTTGTTAAGCCTTTCAGTGAGTGAAAATGAAAGCTCCACACCTAGTCGGACCAGAGAGTCTTTCGAGTTTCAGCACTAATTAGGACACAAGACTCTTCCAATACCTGCAGGGCAGCCAAATAAGCATGGCGGATTGTTCACACTTCGATTGCACGCGGTAAATACTATAGGAACATTCAAGTGTGTCATCCAACTCTAAGTAAAAATGTATAAGTATTAATAAAACGCGCTTTACACTGACGTTCTGAACGCACTCGTCACTCGAGTGATGAGTTGAAGTTTAGATACATGAATCAACAAGAAAAAACAATTGCGCAGCACTGGTTCGCAGTCACATCACTATAAAATGGTACTTCAAGCACCAGCAACAAAGTATGCGTTATTAATTGATTCATACTGAAGCTCCCTCGTGAAGGGCTGGCTTGTGAAAGCTACACTATTTCTCATTGAACAGCTGCGTTTGACGACATGTAAAACACCAGTTGAAGCATTCAATCTGTAAACATGTTTCATGAACTCTAACTCTTAAAGTTTCTACCTTCAAAGTGTCCAAGCCACACAAACCGCAATAAGAAAGGGTGCGAAAACAGGGCGGCCTATTTTCGTCACCTTTCTTATCGTTCTTGTGTTTTTCGGCGTTTTGAGCGTGATAATCAACCAACTGGCCCCATTTGCCATTTTAAACCTCAAAAGTTTTACTTGTATTTTTTAGTGGCGAAAAACCTGTTTATGTCATTCTGGTTGTGTTACAAAATGACCTCTTAATTAGAACAGGTGGCGTATGGCGCGCTGCCGGCGTGCGATTACAGACCTCCCGACGTTGTGGCTCCCCATCCGGAGGAGACGCAGTTCATGCCTTCGAAGATCTCGCCAGGGGCCGGGAGGCAGATGGGTTGGACGCGGCCGCTGAGTCGCACCCGTTTGGCCATCTTGATGAGCGCGATGTCGTTGTTGTAGCCCTGGTAGCCGTGGTACTTGAAGATCTGCTTGGCGTTCACCTGGATCTCCTCGCCCTCTAGTGAGTTTTGGTCGTGCTCGCCCACGCGGACTTTGATGGTGCTCGCGGGTTCCACCACGCCGCCCAGCTGCCTGAAAAACCGATACGTAGACAGTGAGGTCTGTGACAGAGTTTTTTTTCTGTAAACAAAGTACTCAGATGCTAACTGATAAACTACATTACATCTGAGCATCATATAAATATCCGGTGAAATGTGTTGACTTCTCAGTCTTGATCAACTCCTTGATAGTACTCGCTGTTTGGTCCCACGTGTCGCTCGGTTTTTCTGGGACGCCCCGGCAAATCAGGTTATTCCTCCTCACCCGGTTATTTGGGTCGTCGATTCCAGATTAAAGGGAGTCGTATTTCTTGCGTGTACAAACAAGCTAAGCATCTAAATATTTAACTGTTGTCTCAAAAACGTCTTTCTTTAATTTGTGTTATATCTTGAACCTGATTTTCTAAGAGTTTAACTTTGTATTTAAGTTCACCCGTTCCTAAACTGATCGCATCCAACCTTTCTCGAGTTTGTTTTTGATTTTCTTCATTTTTTTTCCGCAAGGTTTTCAAACATTTCCTTTGATCTCTCATTACCAATGCCAGGATTCAATTCAATGTATCCGAAGAGTAGTAGCGATGCCTCCTGAAAAAGGAGGCAAGTGTTGTCCGAAATGGAAAGAAGGCAATTGTAAATAACTAAAATTACGCTCTGGAACTCATAAAAACATGTTAGTATGCCCTCCTTGTCGATGTCTGGTCAAACAGTGCCCACACGTCTCAAAGTGAACTTGGTTCGACTGTTTTCACGCACTCGTTTTATATCTTAAATTTGGGTACCCATGCCTTGTCTGGGGTCGTTTCTAGATCGGCCAAGTTCCCAACTGACGACGAAATACAAAATTTAATGCCGCCGATTACAAACCGGTGCTTGTGCAAAATCTCGAGTTTCCGCTATCTTCGAGGTATGTGATACGAAGTCGTGTATTTCAATAAGCTCCTCTCCCGATCATTTTCATGTTTGTGTGCAGCGCGATTGGAAAAGTTCATTTAATGTAAACATTTAGTACGTGCTTGAATATTACATTTAACATCTGAATGGTAATTTCGCGAAAAACAGTCATCCTCTCATAAATAATTTATTTACCGCTTTCCTTACAATAAATATTGTTTTGTCATAACCACATAGACTTAATAAAGAGCAATAATGTCTTAAAAACTTCTTATAATGTTATTTTATATTAATTTAACTCAGCTGTTTTGTTTGCTAGTTTAATGATGTCAGTAGCAGAATACTGGAACTTACATAAACGTCTAATCAAGGACGAATCTACATTATTTGGTAAATTGGTCTAAAGAAGAGAAGAAAATAATTTTGAAAAAAAGATGCACTCAGCCAATCATATTGTTTTTTTCCCTTGTACAGCCCTCTGTCAAATATTTTTTGCTGTATTTTTAAATTTTACTTGTTTAAACTTCATTGGGTCTGAATAATTTGCGTGAGGTGCCACTGGAATTTATAATTTTTACAGACGTAATACACATTACGTACAGCACATACTTTTTTGTAATATCCAGAACAGACTCCACGTAACTTATACAGTTATAACGAGTCTATTATACCCAATAATACAGTGTATACTTCGATTAACTTGGATAATTTTCATAGTGGCAATACATCAAAAATGTTATTCGACTGAAGAGCCTCTAGTTTATACGCCACAATATTAACATTTTGGCACAAGAATTTTTTTTTTATGACAGAACGGAGTAGTAGCATGGCAAGTTGTTCAAAGCGTAACGTTTTTAGTGTTATGGCCATATTTGTATAGTAAATACATTGGCTTCTATGAGAACGTTGCCGCAACCAACTAAGAGATGGTCCAAACATGCGATAGCACAAATTTCTTGGTATGGTGGACTTTTAAAGTATGCACTGCTCACTGAGGGTTCTCAAAACAAACAAACGCAATAGCCAACCAGAACTTTACCCGGAAACTGGGTTATTATTCGTTAATATTTACCTTCGCACACCCTGTATATTATTACAATACATAACAATCACTAAACGACAAAAATAACTATTTTAATAGATAAAACTCACGTGACCACGCAGTGGGCTGCCGTGGCTACCCACTGATCATTGATGAGAGCTCCCCCGCAGAAGTGTCGTGTCCGTCCGTCACGCCCCACCTTACGCAGAGACACCTGGGAACAGGAAGAACGGACAGTGGATAGTAGGGGTGGTAGACGTGGCACCTTCGCTATTTGTTTTCTTGCTTTTTTGGAGCAAATTAAAAAGAGCGGATGAAAGAGGAGTGCCCTTTTAGTCATTCGATGAAGGAATGATAGTCATAATAAGTAGACTGATTAATTTAAATCCTTTATTTAATTCGTTAATTATTGTTCTAAGGGGCGTGTTAAAATTACATTTTTTTTTAAAATAGAAATAGTAAAAGACAAAAGACGTACATGGACGAGCAGTCTCTTTCAAATAGCAACGAAGTTTCCATATGTCGTTGGTATTCAGAAGAGTGTGGTCGTCCGTGTACGTCTTCTATGTTTTTATTATTTCGTTTTTAAGTATACATTACAAAAACACGCTCGAAGTAACTATAGTATTAACATTGCAGCATGGACGGTGGTTACGGTTGAGGCCAGAACATTTAACCTTTCAGGAAATGTAAATGTTTTCTAAGCAATTATAATTTTTTTTGCGTTTTCTAGTTAAAAAAAAAAATGTTAGCAAAAGAGTCACCACAAACCCTGGTCGCTGTGAGGCTTGGAAGAGTGACCTAGTTTTTTAAACATCTCCTCTCGCTACTGTCCTTGGTAGGTGTGCTGAGGACACATGTGGCGGCAGAACTGCAACCACAGGTCAGTCTTCTAACCGTCATTGTGGGCGGTGCTTGAGGTGCTCTTTTTGTGCGCAATCTTTATATCGGGCCGAACCTCAAGAACATCGATCAATTATTACCTCAAAATCTGTTTTGCCGATTCTTTTACCTAGTCTGCCTTCCAATAGTAATTGTTGGCAATACTGAAATTCCAACATAAATCCGAAGAACCATGATTAAAAAGTTAACCAACGAATTCGAGCTAATCAGTGAGCTTCCCACGATGATTATTACATCATTCAAAGTACACTGACCCTGACATATAGCTGAAGACCACTTTTCTAACACTCACACTCTTTTCTTTTTCAATCAGTTCAAATTAAAAGCAAACATATATTTTATGTGTGTTCGAATCTTTCAACTAAGGTGTTATTCTCTGAGGTGTTACCATGAAAAAATTGGCACGGCCATTTATTTACATGAAATACAGTAGTTATGAGCGACTGTTTCAATCGTTCGGAAGAAATTAAACAGTCTTTCCAAAGCGAATTTCTGGGAAAACCGAATTGGTGAGTAACGCGACAAGGGAACAGGGAGGGGAAGGGAAGCAATGGTGATGAAACTTTAGGAATATAAGGAGAGGGATTGGGGGGAGGGAAAGAGAGGGACGGGAGGAGAGGGGAACGAGGCAACGAAGTTTTGGGTCATGTAACCCCGTGTTTTGCGGCCCGGGAATGACGGATGAAGCAATGGACGGGGGAAGGAGGGCACCGCAGCAGAATGGGGGAGACATGCGGAGATAGAGTGATGGGGAGGGCCGGAGAAGGAAGAAGGGAGAGAGGTAGAGGTAGGGGTTTGGAGATAATTGAGGAGGGAGGGGAGAAGAAGGGGGTGCTCGTAAATCTGTGGAATGTGAAGAAATAAAAGTGGGAATGGAATGGTAACGACGCCCTAGGAGATAAAATAAGTGCCACGTGACACATATTTAAATGCTAAATGTATTGCAGAAACTGGATTGGAAATAAAGCCACATGACACGAAGTTTGCCGCTATATGTAGCTGAGAAACTGAATAGATATATACGTCAAGTGACGTAAAATTCCCCGCTAAATTTAGCGGGAATACTGAATTTGTATTAACAAGATGTGAATTTTGGAGGTAAACTTACCGCAGAAGCTGAATTTACATACAGGTCACATGGCGTTAATTTCTCCACTTGGCCCGGTGATGTATAAGTAACGTGTCGTAAATTTTTTCCGCTAAATGGAGTTGAAATCGCACAGAAGGATGGGCGTCCAAAAATATTGGCCAAAGAGTTTTGTTAAAAAGCATATCATGCTTCGTTATCATTCCATAATTATCAATAGCAGCGCCCTGGCAAACTAACAGACAACACTTGGGCCGTCGTAACAAGGGGAGGGATTTTGTCAACTCGAGCTTCGAACAGAACAATTTTAAAAAGGTACATGCATCGATATTTAGTAGGAAAGTTTCTTACATTACAGAAGTTTACTGCCACTATAGCGGAACGCTAATGTACACGCACACAACGCGTCTTACCAAAAAGCTTCTCGTCGCCGAGTATTTTCAAGGATAAAAGGTGACGCTGTTTTTTTGAGTCTCCTTGCAAAAGTTTATGACGAAATTGTGGGCATTACATTTTTGTCTTGGTAAAAAATGTGAACCTTGGGAGTTCGTCATCAAGCTTGACGACTACCGCAATTACAATATTTTATGCTGCTCATACAGTGGACGAGCATGCGTGGGCATTCCACTTGGTCTCGACACAATTATTGCTTGGACTTGGATTTTTGTATTGGCTCGACCTCTATCGCTGCGACGGCGAGAATATTCAAAACTTAGTGTTGTGTGGAACTGAGCCCATTCCCCGTGATTTGCGAACCACTGGACGTGATTATGATATACTTTTGAGGCATATAACAGGCTCCAGATCGCGTGGACGCTTTTGCTCGCTGAGAGCTGAGGGGGTAAACTCTGCTTGTTATTCTCGAATTTCTTAAACAATTGCCGTCGTATGCAAAAAAAAAAAAAAAATGTGCGTTTTTAATCTTAGAATGGCAAAGGTCAATTCTAAGCGGAATTTACTGAAGGTAAAAACATTGTTACATTGTGCCTTTAAAGACGTCGCTTACTCCCTAAGGACGTATTAGGTCTAACGTCCGAGCCTTGAGAAGTTCCGTACGGGGCGCAACAAGCGACCTGATTGATATTTTAACAATTGCGTGGTGCATATATTTGGTTATAATATTTTTTATTTTATTTTGATGAGCCATAAAACATCACTAAGCATAAAAGGTGGAACACTGCCGTAACCATCAAAAACAAAACTGCGTATAAACAAATATCAGCAAAATTATCTACTGGGAGTATCGAGGAGTGGCCAGGCTCTTTAAATCGACCGCAAAGTTCGGTTTCTTTACCTATCGCGCTACGATTTTGTACAGCGTTGCCCACAAATGGTGAATTTTTTTCGTAAAATTTGCAAGGAGCGAACTTACCCGAGGAAAACGTTAAGAAATAAAAAGGCTTAGCTCCTGTGGAAATGCGGCGAAGCCAAAGGCCTTCAAACAATACGGCGCCGTTTCACACGGGCGACAAGAGATGGCACAAGCGGCCGCGATGCCAACTGCGCCAACGAACGAGCATACGGCGCCGAGAGCCGACGTCTTTAGCAGACGATCTTTTCGACTCAAAAGCGGCACGGGCTTTTCTGATTTCGGTTGCCAATGCATTATTTTATCATCCTTACAGAGAAAACATATTAAATGGACACATAATCGATTAGAAAAATGGTTTGTCGGGATATTTTGGCAGTTCTTTTCGGTGTACCGGTGCCCTCTGCTTTGCAGTTCCTTGTTGTTACCGTGCCTGTTTTTCTTTCTGCGACTGTCGCCGCCTGCGGAACGCGCTCCGCTTTTGAGTCGAAAAGATTGTCTGCTAAAGGCGCTGGCTCTCGGCGCCGTATGCTCGTTCGTATATAACTTACACCATCCGCCAAAAAAATCAGTCCTGCGCAGCACGGATTCCTTCAGGGGAGATCAGTTGAGACTAACCTATGCACATTCTTCAATTACTCGTCTCCAGTCGTTTTTAACCAGGGGCAAGTTGATACTGTTTACTTTGATATGTCGAAGGCATTCGATACGGTGAATCATGTTTTGCTACTGTCAAAACTGCGGTCGTATGGTTTATGCCCCTTGTATCTTGCTTGGTTTGAATCATACCTTTCTTCGCGTACAAACGCGGTTCGGATTTCGAATGTTTTATTGGATCATTTCATCTTAACGTCAGGCGTTCCACAGGGCTCAAACTTGGGCCCTCTCCTTTTTTTATTTTTTTATAAATGATATTGTTTCCGCTGTCAAGAGTGCTAACATTCTACTGTTCGCCGACGACATCAAGCTTTATTTCTCGGTGCGGGGCTTAGACTATTGTCTCTGGACAAAGGAAAGTTATTTATTTGTCCAGAAAGCGCGACCCGATTGTTATTCAATACACGCTACCGAATGCGACAATGATTCAGCGTGTGACCACCACGCGTGACCTTGGCGTTATCGTTGATGGCCGTCTTTCATTCAAATAATACGTCACTTCAATGGTCGGTACTTCCCTACGTGTACTCGGGCTGATTTCACGTACGACGTGGGTTCATTACAGATGTTTGGTTCATTTGTTTTGTTCTTTGGTTCGACCAAGACTTGAATTCAGTTCCGTAGTTTGGAACTCCTTTTTTGTGAATCACTGCAACGAAATTGAAAGAGTTCACGAGCGTCTGGTTCAAATTGCATACGATAGATACTTTAATCGTCGTTGCTATTATAGTTACGAATCACTACTTAAATATCTTGACTTACGAGAGCTAAGTAAACGGCGTACCATTCGTGATTTTTCGTTTTTGCATAAAGTCATCTTTGGTAGAATTGATAGTATTTCACTCTTATCATCTGTGAACTTTCATGTACCTTTTCTTACTGGTAGATTTCTTTTGCAATTTTACGCAAATACATCATACCATGCCTCGCCAATATCTATGATCCAGCACCTTTATAACGAGCTTTATTTCCTGATCTAGACATCTACGCAGGTACGTTTCTTAAAAATGGTAAAGCATTTATAAAATTTTGTTTGCGTTTCTAGCACTGTGTTTTCTTTTGATTTTAGCTCTTTGTGTTATCTGTAGCGTCTTGATGTACGTGTGTATTGCGTTTGTTAATTTTGTGGCTAGTATTGATTAACCTGTACCTCAACCTGAACCTTAAGAGACAAATGCATCTTTGATCTGATGGTTATTTTGTTTATAGTGTACCAATAGGTAGGTCTTCGTGGCCGTTTGTGGACACTACCAGAAAATAAAGTATATTATTATTATTATTACTATGCCAAATTTAAATCAAAATGTGTGTGTTTATGTGTTTGTCCTTTACGTGATTTACTATTTCTTAGCATATTGTAGTTTTCCAACGCGCTCTGCTACGTGTACGGTAAAAAATATTTTGTGAAGTGAGATATCGCACCAAGAGCCATCCGCGAGACCTTTCAGACATTTGATACATGGTTATTGAACTTCAAAGCTGTTCCAAACAATAATTACAAGATCTTGAATTATAGACACTCACGCAATCACTGCTTACTCTAAGGTTCAAGTAAATGCAAACCTGTATCGCTTCTTGCTTAGCGACATTGTCTTCGTATTTAGCTCGTTCAAAACGGGGTTAGTTATGTGAACAAAACTTAGACGCTTCTAAAGCGTCTTCATTTAGAAGCACGCAAATAGAAAGATATTCAATGAAAAGAAATAGCTTAAGGGGATGCTAAAACAAAATATCAAGCTCACAAAACAAGCCTGGCCAAATAGGCGGGACGCTATAAAACCGAAAACATCACTCATGCAGCGATATCCCTAGCGGATCGCCGTATTTTTCGGAAAAGAAGTGCACGATTGAACGCGGCAGACGAGGCCCACGAGACAAGTCACGTCACGATTCCCATTTCCTCTCCTTCTCGCCACGTTCCGTCGAGCTGGTGCACAGGGGCGAGGAGGAGATAAGCGAGACCACTTCCCTTCTTTCTCAATATTTCCAGGGGGACAATGACGTCATAGTCCAACCTTGATCGCGCCCTTCCTTCCCAAAAGTACGGAGATCTGCTTGAAATATCGATGTATAAGTGATGTTTCTCAGTGACCGCTTGCCAGGCCTTAAACATGCCTTAATGATCTGTATCAATGATCGCTTGCTAGACAATAAGCATAACGTTTATAGAATTCTGCCATGTCATCTTGGCCTGCATTGCCGAGACTGTTGTTGCACGCCCGCCTTTGATAAGTGTGAGGTGATTAGAAGGAATAAAAATAAATTCACTCGAGAAATCATTTAAGCTCGGAAAATGGGAAGACTGGGGGAGAACTGTGGTCGGCGCTCCTTCAGTATCTTTATCCGATTAGGAATGTTGCTTTTTAGACACACAGTGACAGCGCGTGACGGTGGCTAAGGAGGATGTGGCGTCCATGCCATGTATTTTTTGTTTGTTTGTTATGACGTTAGAATATTTACACTCCATGGTAGCACGAATAAACTTTCGTTGTAGATCAGCGCCTTGTGCGTCTGCCTTGTTGTTCTTGTCCGTGTCCTTGCGCCGTTTTAATTTTTAAGCGGAACAGATATTCACCTAAATTGTGTTTTGCGCCGAAAATATATCGGAAAAAGTTTCGTTTTTAGAGAAAGTTTATTTCGTGACATACGTGTCCCCACCTAGGCACGCTAGAAATATTATTTTGGGAATCCGGGGTCCTTTTAACAATAAAGCAGTGCAACTAGCTTAGGCTAACCTCATCTTTTTTTTTTTCAATTTGCAGCTTCCTCTCGTTGTCTCACCTGCCAGGGATATTCTCCGGGGTCCGCCGGCTGGCCGCCGACGATTCTCTCGATGTTCTTCTCGTTTAGGAGGCTCACCCCACAGCTGCTCGCTGCAGGGACAGGAGGGTGGGAGGAAGAAACACGGTCGTGCGCACGAGGAAAATGAACGTCTTTTACGTCCTTATCTCTTTACTGACAATATACAAAAATTACAGAAAACGTTTATTTTTTAAGCATATTAATGTTCAACAAGATAGAATAAAAGAAGAGAACTAAAATAAAAGCAAAAATTCTAGTGTAAACTTGCAAGTATAGACCAACACGTGGCCCTGACGTCACGCAATTGTGGTGGCGCTGTCGACGGCACTGCGCATGCGCAGAGGCTTCACTTCACGCGAATTCGGTTTCTGCGCACGCGCAGTGCCCACACCTTGTGTGGGCACACGCGGAATTGTTTGTAGACAGCGTGTTGGTCGATAGCTTTGTTTCCTGTGGGCGACACCACCCAAAAGTTGGAAAGTGGCTACCTCGCGTAACCTCACTGGACCACTATAAAATGTTAATAATATCTACGGATACGATGGCCTCAAGCAAAAACGTCACCAATCGTAAAATATTAGTGACAAAACAAAAACCCTTATTCATATTTTTCGCCTTTCCGCCGCTCTCGGTCGCCGCACATTTGCGCACCAAACTTACTTTTCACGTCAACTATTTGCATAACTTTTCACTACATGGAGCTGCAGTTTTAATCTACAAGAATGTTTCGGGACTGCTAGATTTAAGAAAAAATGCTAAAACCGAATATATTAAATAAAGAAATATAAATCGTCTTTTTTTTCTCTTTCTGACTGTAGACAACATTGGTCAACAAAGAGCTAACTTCCGTTTGCCCACTAAAGTCTTGGTTCTACAAAATATAACAAATGTTTTCTGAAATATTAAGTCTTTTTTTTTTCGGTCTTTGTAGGGCGAGCAAGTTCATCTGACCCTGGAGGGAGATTAAATAAACGCGACGTCGTCTGCTTGTCGTAGTAATGACAATCTTACCTTGTTTTCGACCGCCTAAAAACCCCCCGTCTTTTTGTCCTTACGAAACAAAATTTTGCTTTAGGAATAATGTAAGAACGTTTTCGAAAGTTGCGTAGTTCTTGCCGAATAACAAATAAAAAAACGCTCCTGAAAAAAAACAAAAAAAACAACAAACAAACAACGATTTTAAATATTTTTTTTTTCCTCTAAATAAGTCAACATAATCTGGTGAGGCGCGGCCTCACTTTAGAGGTAACATGTCCTTCTAATTTTTCCGACCTTTGTCCTATGCGTGGATATAGATTTTTGTCGACTGTGTCGCCTTATAGAAACATCACACTCAGTAATAGTGAGCGCCCTAAAGAAACTTTGCACCACGCAGGGAAAACTATGCATGTGTATTAGACAATTTAGATTGTAGCAAGGGTTGCCAAATAAAATTAGATATACGCTTCTCGAACTATGTAATTCATCCTCTGAGATAGGGGCAACCAAAAACGGTTTGCAACTAGCTGAGCCAAAGCAGAGAGCGATCGAAGCAGGGTGAACGCAGCCATCATGCAGGATGATATGACTTGACCAGAGCTTCGCGAGTCAATAATTTGTAGGCTTTAACTTTTTAGCTCTAACCAGAAGTACCTAAAGCGTGTGTTGAGATGAATTAGTGCAGTCCTCTTCTATTATTTCCGTCCTGTGAACACACGGACACTGCGCCTGGTGCATTGGTAAATGTTCTTATATTGCGACACTCTCCACTAGCCTGAAAATATTTAAACCGTTTCATTAGTCAAATTATCCACTGTCAGACGATAGATTTAGAAAAGTGTAGCAAGCAAAAACCGATTACATGAACCATATTTATGCACAAACATAATATGATTAGTAATGTGTTATGAACCGAAAGTAAAATAGAGACGTACACGCAGAGGAAAAAAAAAAAAAAAAGAACTGGTGATAGGGTTAGAGATTGCAGAAGTGTACTTCGAACCCTGACAACAATGATTCTCTGCTGTGTCAAATTTTAGATGGGGTCCCAAATTAAAGATGTAGTAATCGTAAAGTTTTATGAAAACCGTAAAACCAAGAATATTGTACAGGATTTCAATACCACTAATTGTATTGGCTGTCGAAAAACCTAAATATATAGGGCTCCGATAACTCGAATTATATTGGATTCCGATAACGGTTTTATTGTATAACAATATTGAATCTGGTAATACAACAAACTTGGGTTACTTCATCGAATTCTAACAGAGCTAGTAAGGATATGAGGGGAAAGATAAGTGCCAAAGGAAAGGAAGGGAACGACGTTTCGACCAAACGGTCTTCTTCAGGTACACTAAAAGGGGAGATTACAGATCAGAATAATAATAGCGTATATACAAAGGCATAGGTAACACGTGACAGATGTGAGGTTGTGGAGTTAACGTTGTGGAGTCAACGTTGTGGAGTTGTGGAGAGAGGGAGGAGGAAAAGTCGTTAAGTGAGGTGCAAGAGGCGTGAAGTCAACAAGTTGAGGAATGTGTGGGGGGGGGGGGGGGGAAGGGGCCCCCGCGTGACCAACCCAATTATCAAAAAAAAGAAAGGATGAAGGAGCGGGAGAAAGGGGAATGTCTAAAAGCCGGATGAAAGTTTCTTGTTTAAACCGGAAGGAAATCACGTTTTTAAGCTAAAAATTAATCTGTTTTCTTTCGTGAGGTGGGTGTATGGGAAGCTGATTTGATGACGCATACTCGCATGTTAAGTTCAGACTGATTTGTTGAGGAGAAACGTGTAGATACGTGTGTAGAGCGGTAATGTTTGAGTTGGGCCGCTCTTCCTAGTGTTACAAGTCTGTGGTGTTCTCTAAAGCGTTCGTGGAGTCGGCGGTCAGTTTCGCCGATATACAGGGTGATTCAAGAAGACGCCAGGTTCTTTAAATCGACCGCAAAATTCAGTTTCTTAACCTATCGCGCTACGACTTTGTGCAGCGTTGCCCACAGATGGTGCTTTTTTTTTTTTGTAAAATTTGCAAAGAGCGAACTTACTTGAGGAAAAAGTAAAGTAAGAAAAAGGCTTAGCTCCTATGGAAGCACAGCGAGGCCAACGGTCGCCAAACAACACGGCGCCGTTTCGCATGGGAGACTATAGATGGCGCAAGTGGTCGCGACGCCAACTGCCGCCAACGAACGAGCATACGACGCCGAGAGCCGACGTCTTAAGCAGACAAGGAACTGCAGTTCCTTGTTGATACCGCGCCTGTTATTGTTTCTGCGACTGTCGCCGCCTGCGGAACGCACGCCGCTTTTGAGTCGAAAAGATCGTCTGCTAGAAACGCCGGCTCTCGGTGCCGTATGCTCGTTTGTCGGCGGCGTTCGTTGCGCCATATCTTGTCTCCCGTGCGAAACGGCGCCGTGTTGTTTGAAGACCGGTGGCGTCGCTGTATTTCCATAGGAACTAAGCTTTCTTCTTTCTTCACTTTTTCCTCAGGTAAGTTCGCTCCTTGCATATTTAAAAAAAAAATAAATAAATGCACCATCTGTGGGCAACGCTGCACAAAGTCGTAGCGCGATAGGTTAAGAAACCGAATTTCGCGGTCGATTTAAAGAGCCTGGCGTCTCCTTGAATCCCCCTGTATAACAAGGTTGGGCAGAGTGTGCAGGAAATGATGTAAATCAGATTAGAAGATTTACAGGTGTGATTGTCAGGGATTCTTATTAGCAGGTCGGGAGGAGGGCCGGCGTGTTTGCACGTAAGGCATTTTGGGGCGCCGCCCGGCGTGGTACCGGTGAGTAAAGTCTGAGGTCTTAGGGAACGGTTGATGCGTACTAGAAGGGATCGTAAATTGATCTGTCGGCGGTAAGTTAGCGCGGGTGCTTTAGAAAGAACTTTGGAGTCTACGAGGTGGGAAGTGGTGTCCATGATTAGTTTACCAAGTCTAGGTTTGGAAGAATGGAACGTGAAGATGAGGGGATTGCAAGGGGGTTTAGACCTTGACTGGGGAAATAGGGCGTCGTGCCGCGAAACGTTAGAAACGCGACCGCTGGTACTGCGCAGTAGGCCGAGTAGGTAACCACGTTCAATAAAGAAGGTGGTCATCATCTTAAGCTTATGACAGAAATCAATGTCGTAAGGAGACGGAGGCGGAGAAATTGTGAGAAAGGAATAGAGTTGATTAGGGATCTAGGATGCCTTGAGGAGTAGAAAAGGTGGCTATGGCTGTCAGTGGGTTTATAATGCATAGAGGTGTGGAACTTGTGACCGTCATTGATTATTTTTAACTCTAGCAAGTTGACAGAGGATTCTATATCAGTGAGGTAAACTTGAGGGAAGCGTGGGCGTTACAAAGTGCATTGGTGAAGCGGTCAACTACGGGAGGGCGCCAAAACCAAAAATATCGTCAATATAGCGACCTTAGAATTGAGGGAGGGGGGGGGGGGTGTGGAAAGGAATTAAAATGAACGAGTGCTCGACGTAGCCGACAAAAAGGTTGGCGAGCGAGGGACCTATCGTTGTGCCCATCGCTACACCACATTTCTGGCGATAGAAGGAGTTGTCGAATTAGAAGCCGTTTAGTGTTAGAACGAGTTCGGCGAGCCGGATTACGGCGTGAGACGGAGGGTTTTGAAAAGGACGCTGATCAAGAGGAGAGAGCCTGTAGTCCTGCGGCGTGAGGGATTACCGTGTAGAGAGATCTGATGTCCATTGTGAAGACGATAGTGTCGGGGGTCGGGGCCAGATTGGTTGGAGGATGTCTGTTGTGTCTTTAACGTAACTGGGCAGGTTCTGGAAAATAGGCGGCAGGATCGAATCCACAAAAGCGGAGATGAAGTAAGTGGGGCAGAATATGGCGGACACAATAGGTCGGCCAGGAGATCCAGCTTTGTGAATTTTGGGAAGAAGGTAGAATGAGGCGGGACGGGGATCACGAACGATTAGACGATTTGCAGCGAGGGGAGGGAACTTGGTTTCAATTAGGAGCTTTGCGGTAGTTGTGATTTTTTCTTGGTAAACGGTGGTGGAGTCGGAGGAAATGTGATCGTAAAACTCAGAAACGGAGATTTGTGTAGAGATCACTACGCCAGACCACCACGGCTCCACCCTTGTCGGCTGGCTTTATTACGAGGTCAGTGCGGTTTCGAAGGGATTTTAAAGCAGTAACTTATTGTGGGTTGCATTGCGGGATTTAGAGATTAGGTTGCTAGACGAGTTGGCAAGATAATACGGCATGTTTTGATTAAATTGTCGGTTTCAGTGTGTTTGGCGGGAGGCGGGGTCCAGATACTAGTATTCGGGTTAATGGTGTCGAAAATGGTGTGGTTAAAGTTTGACGGGTGCTGGGTGAAGTGGGCGTGTAAGAGTAGGCGTCGGAAGTATGGTTCGCTCTCCACGTGCAAAGAAAAAGGATCAGGTCGGCTTTGACGTGAAGGGACGAAGGAAAGACCCTTCGATCAGATGGCGCGTGCAGGTGCAGTGAGCGATAAATCGTCTGGTACGGTGACTACATTATTGCGTTGGACGGCAGCCTGGTCATTATGGGGCAAGAAAGTGTCTAGTTTCCTTGATTTAGAGGAAAGACCTTCGGCTTAGAGATACGAGTTGACTTCAAGAATTTTGGCGATAATTTTGCGTGAGTAAGAATGGAAGGGTGCGTCAATGGACTTGAGGAGTCTTTTAGCGACGGTGAGCTTTTGGCGTAATTGGGCACAATGGTCATTATGAAATCTCAGATGTGCCTTTATTAGGTGGGAAGCAGCATTATCTAATATTTGGTTGTGACGCCGTGGGCATGATCATCAAAGTGATTAGCAGAGTGCAGGCGTAAGCCTTTAGGGATTTCTCGGTTACGCAGGCAACGCTTCAGAAAAGATAGGTGACCAGATGCCTTAGTGAGCTTGAGGGTGGTCGAAAAAAGTTCAAGAGCTGGGTAGAACTGGGGATGTGGCAAATTACGGGAACCGGGTGGAGGGTTGTTCAAGAGAAGGACAGAGCTGAGAAACACGAGGAACAAAGAACGAAGAGAGTTTTCACTTACGTTAGACATGGAGAAAGGTGTGATGGCTTGGAATCTGAAGATGTGGGGTTCTGCCGGGCACTGTTAGTGTATTATTAGGGATATGAAAAGAAAGATAAGTGCCAAAGGAAAGGAGGGGAACAACGTTTCGATCAAACGGTCTTCTTCAGGTACACTAAAGCAGAGATGACAGATAAGAGTAATATTACTGTATATACAAAGGCATAGGTAACACGGGACAGATGTGACGTTGTGGAGCCGTAGAGAGAGGAGGAAGAGTCAAGTAAGGTGCAACAGGTTTGAAGTCGACAAATGGAGGAATGCGGGTGGGGGGCAAGCTTATAGCCCCCGCGTGACCAACCCACTTATCAAAAAAAAAAAAAAAAGAGGAAGGATCAGGAGAAAGAAAGTTTCTTTTTTAAACCGGAAGGAAATTCCTTCTTTAAGTCATATCTTATATTGGGTTCAGTTTCGCATGAAATTATCGCCATATCGTCATATCGTATTAAGGAGCTACCTTGATATTAGAACGTTTTGTCTGGCTGTGAAAAAAAAAACGTGTCACGTTCTTGTCAAACTTTGAATGAAAAGAAGGGAACTGTGCTTAAATCTACCGGGTGTCTCAGAGAAGGCTTTCAAGACTGCCTAAATATGTTGTGGCTGAGAGTAAATTAATTCCCTTCGGAAACAAACTGTCAGCCACGGTGGACGTCGAAGACAGCAAAACATACTAATTAGCTGAATCCTTAACCAAACTTTACTAATCAAGGTTTTAACTACATAAAATAAACACATTTTTACATGAGCGACTCGCTTAGCACCTTCGAAAATACCTAAATCAAGTTATTATAGAACGGTATAAGGCAGCCTTATGGCGTTGCGAAAAAAAGCTCAAATGGGGCGCGTTTCTTGGTTTCAGTTTGGCGTGAAAGCATATGTTTCCGCCAAAGGGCCTGCTCCCCGGTGACCCGAGGTGCGAAGCCACCGCCTCCCCTCCCTCGTAGGGTGGAGGGAAGTATGGAGCACGTTGCGCGTCTTTTTGACTTGGTAGTAGGACTACCGGCGCAAAGATGCGTTGCGATAGGACACCGAAACTTAGAAACGCGTCTGAAATTATCGAGTTTTTAACCCCGTAAAATGACGCCTAATGGCCACAAATGCTCTCAAATGTGACGATTTCCTTCATATCTTAATCATATGTTAACCCATTTTTTTTTCAAAGCTATACAAATACAGCAAGGACTTTTTCACGCCGGCACAGATGGATCGTACTTCAGAAAAAGGACAATATATGTTGCGTATTTAACTTCTTGATCGTCAAGAAAAAATTTCACAAGATGTCTCGTTTCACCAAAGCTATACTAAACAAGTTAGCTTTAAGTGGATATTCTATAAACTTAAAGGTTAAGTAAGTGTAAAATATGCGGTAGAACTATTATAATCCAGAAAAAAAAAAACGTTTGTGAGTTCTAAACTTATCGCAGAATAGGTCATACATAAGTTATAGGTATTTGTTACTAATAAAGAGGTTGAGGATTTTTCAAGATCTTACAGTACCATGGACTTTAATTCCCACCAAAGCTTGTTGTTAAATCAATCATTGGTCTTTCCCTTGGGTGTTCAAATGGTTTACAATGAAACTTGCGATTACTCTGAATATCGAAAACTAAACATTTTGGCGAAATCTGCCTGGGTAGGTGAGTATTAAGAAACGAATCTGAAAGTGCTCTAACCAAATGGTTTAAATTGCCCGACATTTCGCGGCCTTCTGGGTCGCTTGTTCACGGGTGACATATTAGGCTGAGTGTTCGTCTTTTAAAGCGCAGCTCTTAGGGGCCCGTTGCCGGCTTGAGCGGCATCGGCGTCGCCGTCGGCGTAACCAAGGTCACCCCAAGGTCACGCGACCCTCAAGGTCATCCCAAGGTCACCCCAAGGTCACGTGACCCCCAGAGGTCAAGTGACCCTGGGGGAGGGGTCACGTGACCCCCAAAGTCACGTGGCCCCCAAAGTGACGTGACCCCCGAGGCCACGTGACCCCCCCCGAGGTCACGTGACCTCCCCGATGACGTCATCGTCACTGATGACGTCACCGGCATCCGCATTGTCATCGTCATCATCACTGATGACGTCATCGGTGACGTCACTGATGACGTCACCGGCATCCGCATCGTCATCGTCACTGATGACGTCATCAGTGACGTCACTGATGACGTCACCGGCATCCGCATCGTCATCGTCATCATCACTGATGATGTCATCAGTGACGTCACTGATGACGTCACCGGCATCCGCATCGTCATCGTCACTGATGACGTCATCAGTGACGTCACTGATGACGTCACCGGCATCCGCATCGTCATCGTCACTGATGACGTCATCAGTGACGTCACTGATGACCTCACCGGCATCCGCATCGTCATCGTCATCATCACTGATGACGTCGTCAGTGACGTCACTGATGACGTCACCGGCATCCGCATCGCCATCATCACGGATGACGTCATCAGTGACGTCACTGATGACGTCACTGACATCCGCATCGTCATCATCGCTGATGACGTCATCGGAGTCCGCATCGTCATCGTCACTGATGATGTCATCAGTGACGTCACTGATGACATCATCGGCATCGTCACGTGACCCCCAAGGTCACGTGACCCCCCCCCAGGTCACTTCACCCCCCAGTACCCTTCCCTCCTCCTTCTCAAGAGCTGCGCTCTAATTCGATGTTACAGGGAGTTAGTTGTAAACGGCTTTCACTTTTTTCTTCTTCTCCTTGTCGGTGCCGTTCAAATCGTCTACTTCTTCTTGTGACTCCTCGGAGTCCGTGAATATAGCTGCTCTGGAGGGCACCGATCGACCGGTTCAAGTTGTTCTTGGTGCTCTGGGTATGCCACGACTCGAAATAGAGTCGTTTTTTCCAGCTTCTTTCGGTGTCCAGGACGGAACTGCTGTCGAAGTCGATGACGTCGTTGTTCTTTTCCGCATGTTCCACTAGAGCGTTTCCTTGCACGTCCTTCTTTTTTACATCATATTTGTGTCTGAGAAGACGTTCAGGGAAGTTCTTGGTTTCCCCCAAATATGAGGCGTTACTCTCTGAATATCTATTTCTCTAACGTGATTTGCAAAACAAAAAGCCAAAAATCCGCTAAATGAATGGTTGAAACATTAGATTGAAGCCAAGTGTAGACACCTGTAACAAAATGATGAAAGCACGCGACTAGGATATCGCATTCTTACAAAATTGGTGCCACAATATGTTTTTGATGTGTCACTTCGTGTGTGATATTTGTTTAAAGTAGCACATTTCTGTCAAGGATCCAATCTGTAAGACTTTCCGCAAGTGTCCTCTCTAAGTGGCTTGAACTAGTATATCAGAATTCATGTTCAGTTTTTATATTACGTCCGGGTTTACATGAAAACTGGTACGTTTCCATAAAAAAATGGGGTTACTGGCTGCGAGGTGCCCAATCAAAATATTTGTCAGTGCACCGTGAAACCATTATAATATCTAGTTTATTTACTGTAACTATTTAAAAGATATTAAAAACAAAATTGCTTTACCATAGCAATAACAATTGTATAGTTGAAACTACTCGTACTATAAAGTGAACCTTAGAAATAACAATATAAGAGCATGTATGACTATTAAAGTTAGTCAAATTGAAGCGATTGGGATTTTGTTTTCCTGACTTTCACCTGCGATTTGTACAATAAAACGGGATAAGAGAACGAATTCCCTGTGTGGCTTATATAGGCAGTGCAGTTAAGGAAACAGGTAAAATTAAGCGGCATCACTGCCAAGAAATAGAACCCAGATACTACTTAGGAGGTCTTAAGTTTTCAATAACAAATTAGGTGGATATCCATTAGGAGATCCCAAAAATCCAGTTTCGTGCTGAAAACGTACGAAGTCAATTTCTTAATGCGTGAAGAGAGATAAATATCATATCTTACTCTCCAATACATGATTTAATTCGTATCTCTAGTTTTTCTTTAGTAAAAGCGACGTCAAAGCTATAAATAGTTCAAATAAGAACAAAACAAGAACGAATGCCTGCTTCTCTGGTGTACTGGCACGCTCTTTCTCATCCGGGCAGCAGAATGACGAGCATCGCCATTGCCCACTGAGATAAGTAGGGGCCGCCGTATTTAAATAAGTAGCACTTTAAAATACAGCAGGAAAGACTGGTTGCGCGGTAGAACGAATATGCCACCAACCCTTTGGGAGCCTTGACCTTGATGTAGAAAGTAAAGGTTAGTAAAGTAAACCGGCTCTTTGTAAAGCAAAAGACATCATGGAAAGAACGTGATTACAGTATGATCGATGTCATAGTTGTAAACATGAGGCTTCAAACCATTAGTTAAAACACGACCTCCTCGGTGTTCCTTTCTGAAATCATAGGTCTAATGAACAGGACAAGAACAACTTCTCTTAAGGCAGAGGACATTCGGAATAGCAAAAGCTGTTGAGCCTTCCAAATAATGAACTGATTCCGGCACATGCACTTCCCAAAGATTGCTTTAATTACTTGAGTCATCTACGATAGAGTTCAGGTGGTATACGTGAGGTATCTACAGCACACGGAGTGTTTTTATAGCCTTAACATATTTTGTTTAAAAAAAAAAAGAAAGAAAAGGTACACAAAACATGTTCTTGCGGGTGGGTTATACGGCAGGGAGGACGACTTATAGGGGGCTGATTTTCATCGTAATTAGGATATTTAAAATAATTTGTTGACAATTTTTCATTAATGTTTAGATGCGTACTGTTCCGAGCGCAGTATTCACGCTGGCTAAAGACTAAACCAATTTAAACCGTCTTCAAAGTGACAGCGTTCTTCCAGGTATTCATCGACGAACTCTTTCGTATTTGTCAAATAATTTCCAGGCATCACAGGAGCGCGCCTAATGTCTCGCCCACTGTGAGGGCTAGAAGTGACACGTAGTACTTTCAGTCGAGTCGTTTCAATCCCGACAGCGGGTCCTTTGGGGATGCGCCGACGTGAAACAGCAGAGGTGGTGACTGTTACAAAAACAAGGATGTTACTCCTCTACGCATGTTTGCAGAAGAGGCACACAGCTTTTTAATTACATTGAGTTTCGTAGCCACGCAAAAAACGGAAGATATTTGATGACTCTTTCGAAGCATGCTGGTACCTCGAAGCGGTTTAAATTTATTAAGCCTCCAATCGTCACTAGCGTTAATTGTGCAATTGGGACATGATCAAAGTAATCATTACTTTAAAATTGAAATTACAAATTTTAATTACTCCTTCGTCTTTGCGTGAACATTAGCCTTCTGTATATTGTCACTCCGACCGTATAACCCATCTGTACCGACCGCGACAGAGTAGCATTCACGGAATCTTTTAAAACATCTCTTAAGGCAAAAGAAGAACACTGATAAATGTACACAGTGTTATACTGATATCGGGGAGTAACATAGCCAAAAACGTACCCTTGAAATAAAAACATAATTATTTCAATATAGCGGTGTGGATAAGTTTCACTTTTAAATTAAATGAACTAAAATACTTTAATTTGCAATTGAACAACTAAAACAATTTCCAGTTGAACAGCTAAAATCCCTTAATTTCCTATTTTATATTTTGCTTATGAGGTACATTCTAATTAGAAATGTGTTGTCATTCGTCCATGTACGCTACAACAATTCATAGTACCATAAAACTACGTCATCGGCGCTTTTCAATGTTAAGGTTAGGCTGCCGAGAGTGAGCTACGCTAATACTAAGGGCAAAAAACTTGGAGGACGGTTAAGCTTCGCCTTCGATAGTGCAACGCGTAGCTAAACATATAAACTCCTGCTCGTTCCAAAGCGTACCGTACAAGCGTATCTGCGTGGCCTAGGCAGTAGCGTGTCCGGATCGCAACTAAAAGGTTGAAATCCTGCCTAGAATTTTCTTTATTTTTTTCTTTAAGTCAAATGAATTACTTCATAAAGGGAAATGTTCTGAGACGTACCGCAACCTTTAATTCGCATTACATGTCATGTTTAATCACTTTCATTTCACGCGTGATGTTCCCTTTGTAAATGTTTCTCTGTTGTTTGTCAAAGTTCCGTTTGTAACTGTTTCTCTGTTGTTTGTCAAAGTTCCGTTTGTAAATGTTTCTCTGATGTTTGTCAAACACCCTGTATGACCCGAAGAATCGGAGCGCTCTTTTGGCTTGAAATATTACGCGTGGCAAGCACACTCGATCAATGCAGGGAGCTAGGCAAGCCTGGGTGATCAAATTAGTCGCAGCAATTTGAACATTGTTTCACACTTGATCACATACAGATAAGGCAATAAAAAT
This sequence comes from Ixodes scapularis, assembly GCF_016920785.2. Lineage (NCBI taxonomy): Eukaryota > Metazoa > Arthropoda > Arachnida > Ixodida > Ixodidae > Ixodes > Ixodes scapularis. The sequence goes on from NW_024609835.1 coordinate 251,201,797, forward strand.
GTGTGGTACACTTTATTGCACAGGCACAATGGCACTTCATTTAGGCTCGGATGCTCGAGAATATGAATCATGCCTAGTTTAATAGTTCGGCTGAAATGCCCGTATTGTTACTGTCACTTCTCGTTGTGTATCCTACAGGCCGTTTTTAAGATGTATTTACATCATAGTAATGAAAATCTGCAGGTGGTAAAAAAAAATCTTATCTGGTACGTTTTAGAATGATTGATATCTGTTTTACACATACCCATACACTTCTACAATGCACGGTTTTTTTATACATGTTTACTGAAATTTCTAGCTTTTTGCAATCTCAGGTGCGTCATTTTGCTACAATGCAAAACGTCGAGAAAAGCTTTCGTTTGACAGAAATTCCTTTCTCAAGAGCTGTTTGTTCCCCTTGTTTTAGACCTATTTAATTATGTCTCCGGTGCTTCGTCACTGGCAATTAGTGAGTAATATAATGCTATGGAACGTTCTAATGAGGTTTAACTTTCTTTTCCGAAAGAGCAGTCAGCAGCAATGCCGAAGTAGTTTCGGGAAGTTTCGTTGCTTTTTCTGTATTCGAAAAGGAATGTTCCTTTTCATTCTCAGGCGTTTTGCATTAATGACACAGACATCTTTATGTTTCAATGCGACACTTTTACTTCTCAGTGACACTGCTTTTCGACAAGCACGGAATGTAAATAGCAACATTATCCGGACACATGACATGCTGCTTTCTCTATGGGAATTTTCACGCGATGCAGACATCGATCATCAAATATGACAAGAATAATCTCTGGAGAAGGAGAAATAACGAACGAAGGACAGACACAGATCTCCAAACACAGTCAGCTCGCTTGCACCTTCGCATTAATTGCATTAACGTCACGTCGAATAGGAAATTGTTTTTGTTGTCTTCTCAATAATGTCGGTCAAAGCGCCATCCTCCTCTTAATAAATCTTTTCAATTCACTTAAACTTTAAAGGTATGAGGTTGTTATTCGTAAAAGTAATTGTTATGGTGTTATAAATTAGAACAAGAAGAGACAAAAATATTAGGCGTCGTTAAATGGCAAGTGCTAGAAATGGGTAATTTAAAAGACACTCAATTAAATTCGTTGGAGCCCCGATTAGCGGGCTTAAAAAAAATGAATGGACAGAAAATCCAATCCCACACCCGCCGTACGTAATTTTTATTGTTGTTTTATTTCTGTTTATTTAGTGCATGTAAAAATATTAAAAACTAATGTGTTATCTTTCTTCCACAAGATATTAGTCGGTTTGATGAATGCCGAAGCAGCATCTTTTTTTGCGATGACCCGTGTAAACGAGTAATGGTTGAATGAAATTCTCAGTCCGTTCTCTAGAAATTTCCACCACGAGCAAAAATCAATCACAATTTTTAATAGGGTATATTAGGGTCTTATCTCGAGCAGCGTAATGATAACGCTGTTTAGTTTATTTTGTGCCCTCCTTCAATGCACCAGATTGCTCTTATGTAAGGTCGCCAACTATGGGAGACTATGAGGGTGTCTCCAAAATTCAGCTATCACTCAAACTTTTTCAACTTCTATGGTGTGACAATGAATTCGCCCCTACAGATTCAGACTTTGTGCTTCGGCGATGAAATGAAAACTTCAGACAACCAGACCTGCAGCGATGTTACATGTTCTCGTGAAAGAGGTTAATCGTGCTAATGCAATCCCGGAGTCCGCAGGTACCCTTCATTACAACCATTTATTAGAGGTGCGTTCGGCACCGTCAAACTCGGCGCTTTGTCCCGTTTGATATAATTTTCAATGAATTGAGAAATAATGTTCGCATCTGACTTGCCCCCTGGTTGAATTGTCCGGAAGCGCTTCAGTTGACTGATTGCAAGATAATATCAGCTGTTTCTTCGGTGCTTTGCTGCAGACGGTGTGTGTCAAATTCCGATATCATTTTGACGTAGTTTCCAGAAGCGCTACAGGAAGAGATGCTGTCCCATTTAAAGAAGTAGAAATCAGACATCTAAAGGAGAGGCTTTGCCTTGAAGGGTGAAAACAAGAACGAACGAATTAGGAACAAGGCTGGTACATATTTGAAGTAGACAGTGCACTATTTTCGTTTAAAAAACGGGTAGTTCGAAACTCTCGTTGAAAATTTCTGTTTGAAAACAGTACGTTTTTATAGTATTTGCTTGTTTTTAAACAATAAGGTAGTGTCGCTATGCGTGAATTCAGGTGTGTTACATCTTCAAAAATGTAAGTGAGTGACCTTATCCACAGAAACGCAGGTCCTTTGCTGAAAACTCTTGCTACAAATGCTAGTAATAAAGAATCCGTTCCGTAAAAAACATATATAGCTAATATATGTTCATGTTATCTTTGACATTTCATGCATTCTTTGTATTGTTAAGGGTTCAGACCACCGTGATTGTCATAAGTAGCTGTTCAACTCTATCATTCATGATATTTTGAAAAGAATTTTGATGGGCTGGCCTTGTATTTGTTGTTGGCGTAGGTGAATATGCGCTAATATGGTCAAGCAACAGACTAGATTGTTCGATCGCACAGATAAGTCTTTGGGTAATCTATAGGTCTTCTGCGCTGAATCTTTGAACGTATCGAGGCGCCCTCCAGGGGCGAGCTATAGAGTGTCTGAGTAGTATAAGTCCCGCGGCCTCGCACAATAACAAACTGTTCGGGCGACTGTTAACCTCTGCACGCAGCTGTTATTTGTGCGTTCGCGTGGTCACGACTCAAAATGTGCCACTTGTAGTCGTCACCACATAACGTTACCTCGAAGATTCCAGATCGCCGCAAACTAGTAATTTTTCCTTCGTCCAGGCATGTCGAAACCGGGAGCAAGCAGCCTGGATGCGTTCGAAACATTGACGGTACTGTTGCGTCGTCAACTGTCAAGAACAGGAGGAGCCCTAGAGTAAACTTCTACGATTTCCCAATCGAAACCGTAGGAAGTCGAGCGGAGGGATCAATACAAGCCGCCCAGCGGGCTAAGTAAGCGAGACAATTGTTTTTCTCCCCCTCCAGGTTGTTCTGCTAAGCACGGCCACACGATCAAGCGGCCGTGACATGCATCAAAACGTGTGTCATGCGAATTTCACGAAAGGAAAACGCTATACTGGCCGACAAGTGGAGAAATTCAACTGAACTACATCTTTTGCAACATGAGATCTGCATTGAAAGAGCCGCCTCCAACGAGAGCGTTCATTTGTAAAGACGAGCGTGCGCGCGCACCGACGCACTACAGAGGACAAAAAGCATGTGCTGTAGGCGAGGCTCCAACTCTTGAGGTTATCTTGCGTTAAGCTTACAGCGCAAATGCGCAAGAAAAACTGCAAGAGCTCGAGAAGCAGTCTGCAGTAGGAACGATCTGCTTGGCCGGCAGATAGGCGGTCGCCGCTCGATCGCTTGCGTCTGCTTTCGCGCATTTTTGAGGTTGGTCGCCTGCTAATCGCGCTCGCTGTACGCGGGGACTGCAGTTTGAGAGTTTGTGCTTACAAGGCGTGTTAACGTGTCTCGTAATGCTCACCTTATGCTCGACATCATAGGAAGCTCGCTGTTTACGAGTGACAGCGCGCTTACACCAAATTTCCGGGTTCTTGTATGGCGTAGACGCTGCTTGCAGTTGCATGCATCGCTCAGTTTCTTTTTTTTTTTTCTTCTTTTCGATGTGTTGAGGAACGAAAGAAGCTTTCCACGTTAGGACTTCGCTTGATTCCGTGCCGTGAAACAATCGCAATGGGGGAATTCATAGCGCCGACAAACGTTTACACGCGGGACAAATTCAAATGTTTGTACTACCCAATACCAATAAACAAATTGCTACAAGTCGGTTTTTCCGCAGCGCTTCCTGGGCAAAGCAGGAGGCCTATACCGTGCATTGTGTTATAGTGAAGAAGTTGCCGCCTAAATGCGCGATCTTTTCAATCCAGTCAACGGTGTGCACCCTTCAAACTTCCCGCGCGGAAAAGGTTATGCCACGTGTTCACTGAATTATCGCACTTCGTTTTTTTCCATGGGATGAGTTAGTAATCTAAGGTGTTAGCGGACTTCATAATGAATTATTTTGCTTGCATGGTTTGCGCGTTCACAACTTGAATGGAATTTTCAAACTCCTTTCAGTTCAACAAGATTGTAACTACGGCATTGTTTGTTTATGGACTGTAAGATGAGCGCGACATGCGTCTAATGACATTCAGGCCACGGCCGAAAATTTAAAGACGCCAACTTAGTGCGATTATCGGAGTGAATCTCCAGGGAACACGCCTCTGAGCTTGAACTAATGATCGTGAGTGTTCGACGTTTTAAAATAAAGCTTGTTTCCCGTTGATGTGTTATATTGAAGGTCTTCGGTTCTGTGCTTTGTTTTGTGTTTCTATTTGAGTGAGTGCCTGCTAGTGTGAGACGTTTATGCGCTATGAAGTACAAATTAAAGGTGTCAATTTATTTATTTATTAACGGCGTTTTAATAGCACCTATTCGCTTCCTCAATTCTTTCCTTAGTGTTTCTGCTTAGGTTATTTCGATCCTTTGTCCAACCCCTCTAATATCAAGACAAGGCTATTTATGCACATGGAATAATCAGAAACCTAAACTCTAATATGGTTGCGACTGTAATGGATGCTGATGTGTTCTATCACACAATATACTGTCAAGCCAAGGGCATTCGCTTTTGTGGCCCATCTTAACGTCCCATAAACAGTGAATTACACCAACCGAAGTTCTTGGCTCAGTTAATAAAAATCAAAACTGCCATTGTACCAAGATGTACTAAAACGCAAATAGCGCAATGGTGGAAACCAAATAGTGTAGCAGACGGAGGAGCCTGAACGAGCGCTATGATATATTTAAGCTTATGTGTTACCCAAGCGGAAGCTAGCGGCACGAGCATTTCGACCTGAGCATCATTTGTACCGCACGAGCGACCGTGCTTAAAAGGGACGCTAATAGCCCGAAACTCCCTCTTTAGCCACAACTATGTTCGCACTTTATGTGAAATGGAGTTGAGCTTATCTTCTTCTCGTCCCCGTTCTGGTTGCATGCGTGTTTCATACTGCTGGAATAACTGATGCGTCAGGTTATTTTATGTGAAAATATCGAGATTAACCTTAAATATACAACAATAAAAATGCAAAGCTTACATTGAGCTGATGCGTAGTCCCCAACCAATCCGCATAGGAAACCCCAGATGACAACGGCTCGCCAGTGGGACGTCATTGCCACGGTGGTGCGATGCGCAGCGATGCTGGTCTTTTTTAGGCGCGGCTCGCCTTGCAGAGATTTATACCGGTGGGTGGCGGGCACTGTTTTCGTGGTTCGTCGTTCCCTAGGCGAAAAACCGGTGATTCGGGTCGCCCCCCTCGTCCTTCTCGCCCTCTGCCCCCTCCCTGCGGAGGGTGTCCCCCTCCTGCCCCGAGTACGTCCGCACGGGCAGGCACTTAGCATGCCGGGAGTCCCCATGCCTACCGGAGCCAGACCCGAAGCATCGAGCTCCACAGTGAGGATGCATTGACCCGGCGGGGACCTTGTCAGCCCGGCAGATGGATGCCGTGTCGATGGAAAGATTCGGCCGCGCGGGGGCAACTGGGCTGGGAAGAGTGTCGCTCGTCGCTCAGATAGATGCGTGTCTCCGGCCGGAGAGACACTTGCCGGGCTCCCATTTCGTCTGGACATGTCTTGGGGGGACAGAGCTCTCGTTAAGCGAAGGCTCCCGTTTGTTTTCTTTATATGTGGACTTCGGCAACTTTGTGGACAGTAAGAAAGAATAATCGCCAAGATAAAGCCGAACGCGAGGGGGTCAGAGTTGTAAACAGGCAGAATATATAGTACTCGACGGGCTATGGATTTAACTGGAACCCGTCAAGCGCATTGTAAGTTGCGAGAGGTACGAAAGCTCTTCAAACTTTCGACCCGGGTGGTTTCGCAGCTTGACGTCATGCCATTGGCGGGAGCTTTGTGCAGCGGCGGTATTACATCCGAGGACGCTGGTTTTACATCAACAAGTATAACGTTCATTGTTGCTGAGTAGCTCACGTGCATTTTTCAGAACCATTGTTAACAAAATGTTTCGCAATTCAAGCGTCAGGCACAGTTTGAATTTTCGTTATGGTTCGCGAGATTTGGTTCAAATTATTATATATTTTTCAAAGATCTAGTAAATCTTTTTTTTTCAGTTTCAAAATTGATGCGTTCTATTTAAAGCCCCAAGCACATGAGGCGTTTTCACTTGCCTTAAGCGCCGTTCACACTCTTGCGACCGAGTAAGACCGAGAGAGACCAGACCGGTTTTTAAGCCTTTTGCGACTTCTTAGGGCAGCTGATCCTTCTTAGGACAGCTGATCCTAAGAGATCGCAAGAGGTTTAAAAACCGCTCTGGTTTCTCTCGGTCTTACTCGGTCGCAAGAGTGTGAACGGGCCTTTACCCGCGTCGGCGCCTCCCAGCGTCGGAGTGCGTCGCTCGAGGCCACATACAAAAATGGCTGGTTCATGCTCACGTGCGCGAGAGTACGGCGCTCTGTTCGCTAAACGGACAGGAGCGCCGCCGGAGAATGACACTCGAGCGCGCTCTTCGTGTACCGAATGTTTTGAAGAGCGTGTGTGACTTCTTCGCGCTTCGTGACGTCACGCCCACAAACAAGATGGCTGCTCTGACCAAAACGTTGTCGAGACGAAGGGAGCTCCCGGACGGCTGCCGCTTTTCAGTTGAATAGCGCTTAATCCAGCAGGTGAAAACGATTTCATTTGAAAGCCAAGAGAACAGCTAGCGTTCCAGAAAAGTAATGTCGTGATTTGAGTTAGTTCATGCTTCAACATGTTCTGTGTGCTGCTTTATCATGTTCGGAAAGGGTTTGTTTGTGCATTTCGTCTGAAAACTAATTCATCTCTCAAACGGTTCCGTGCTGATAGTACAGTGACTAAAAATTATTGAGTGAAGACATTCGGGGACGCTGCTTTTTTTAAGAAGATGCAGTGAATAAAGATACTTTGATCGGACAGCCGAGAGATTAGATAGCGCTGCAAGAATAATTATTTATGCATCTCGACTGAAGATTAATTGACGTGCTCTCTATTCAACGGTGGTGTGCCGGTATCCGAGTAGCACATCGACTTTTTCTGTCTCACGCTGGAAGACGGAACAACGGAGCATCGGATGCTTTGACAGTTTCCTGCGTCGACCTGCGGGCTCAAGATTGATGTACATTTAAATATGAACACCATGCATGGTCGATAGATTCATCGGTCGAGGAAAGATTTCGCGTATGTTCTCTAAGTGAGTCTTCAAAGCTTTCACGAATATTAAAGCATTTGTAGAAACTTCCTAACGCCAGAGTCTTTTTTATTTTTTTTTTATTTACACTGCCGCTCCACAGAGCATTAATTAATTAAACTTCTAAATAATTTCGGCTTTTGCTACCCGTATCCCCGAGTTGCCGCGTTGGACATAACAGTGTGGTCCGAAGTGGCTCATGCGGCTCGTCCATAGTTTCGGTATGCTGCGCTCGTGTACGCTATGCTCCGCTTAGTGGCTACTCTCGGAGTATGAAACTCGGAGCGTCCGATTAGAAGTAAAAAAGCGCGGACTTAACGCGCCCAGTGCGACATTCGCGGAGATCCAATGTCTGCTTCAGCCAGATCTCGGAGTCGCAAGGCACGTGGCTTGCCAGGAAGTGACCAATCAGAATCATGCGGGGTAGAAGTGAGGCCGGGCGCGCCTGGCGCGACCTCTGGAACATCCGAGTCAGTCTCCGGGCAGATGCGTGCACACGCGTGCAATAAGGTCTACGATAGCCTCGGGATTAACGGAGTTTTGTTAACGTAAAATTAATAGGAAAGGTTTCTACGTTCTAAATGAACTTCTTTGTGCAAAACTAATACGCTCGAAACAGGTGGTGGTCGCTGGTTGTCCGATGATTTGGGCGTAGTCTTTCTGGCGACATTGCACAGAGCACTTGGCGCGCGTCCCCATGGGGTCGATCGCCCGTTCTCTCATCATTTGCCTCAGACGCCGAGACACGCGGACAACAACGAAGGACAGGAAAAACGCGGCCACGTGGTTGGGCCTTAAGATGTTCCCTTAGTAGTATTTTACTTGATTTAAACAAATGTAGTAGAGAATACCTACGAAACCTCTCGGCTTTGGAACTGCCTTTCAGAAGAATATTGTAGATCTCGCACCGGTCCTCTACTGCCTTTTATCTGATATCTCTGAGCGGGACATGCTTTCGTCATACATGCGACAGGCAATGATTGTAATAATTTCTGAGAATTCTGACACCTGTCAGAGCGTCAAGGACTTCTGGCCAACCAGCATCCTCACGAGGGTAATCAAGATATTAGCGAAGATTTGCCCTAACCTAATGTACGGGGTTGATATGTACTCACGTGCAGGCTTTACAACATTTTTAAAAAGGATGGAAGGCGATACGTTACGATATCGTATCGCAGTCATTGTCGAAAATGAAAAGAATTGGCAACTGTTTTCAAACATTAGCTTTATTTTGGTCCGGACAAATCAATGCGAATTCGGCTGATTTTTTTTTAAATTTTAATGTTTAGAACTGTCCAGTTCTTCGGAGCCGCTCTTATTTCCTCACGTTTCGAGTGTAAATGTTTCTTAATTGTCAACAGTATGCTGCAGAATTATTTTTTTTATCCATCGCCAATTTTGTGCAGTTTTACTTCAATGACTGACCCGTGGATGTCCGAGCGCTCTGAGTTCAGGAGTTCTGATCGGCTGAGCAGGATCCCGAGAATCTCTGGCGGCGAGGAGGGGGCGCTCTGTTTAATCAAGGTCAGAGGAGAGAGGCGACCACCAGAATTCACCGAGACACTCACGTGGCGCCGAGTGAAGCGTATTAAACTCTTTCGGGAGAGTTTCTGCTAAAATAATGACGCGGCATAGCGACCTCTGAAGGAAAGCTTGGCTCGTGCCTTTGGTGCCTGGGGAGGGAGGTGACAATCGTCGGCGTCTTGTCGTTCACGAAGTAGTTAACGCGCATAAGGACTTGAAGGTTTTAGGTGGTTTTCAGGGATATGGACTAGGCGGCTCGAATAAGTAATCGTGAAGATGCACCCACAATACCTTTGGCCGATTTTTCATTTATTTGAGGAACAAGTATTCTTTCCTTTCATCCAAAGGATTAGTAAGGCGTGCAAAATCCGAATAAGTAGATTTCGGAACGTACTGCAGCTGGTCCTCGGTGGTGAGATTTTTAAAGTGCGCGCTACTCGCTGCCCGTCCTCAATATCAAGCAAAAAGCTGCCTGTCCTCAATATCAAGCAAAAACAAGAACCAACCGGAAGCAACGTACTGCCCCGGAAGTTCGGCAATGTGTGTTTTATTTTACCTCGGAGCATATGGTATAGTTGTCTAGGTTTACTTCCCTCTCCAAATGATGCGAGCGAGCATCGTTCAGCTTGACTAACCTCTTCTTTCAAATAAAAATATTTGCTTCTTACTCTCCCCTTCGGGCATGTTCCAGCGAAATCTTGAAACGTGTTGCATGTTCCTGTACAGAATATTATTTACGACATTACCTCTACAAATGAAGTCCTGGCTGGCAGCATGAAAGATGTCATCTTTCTGTCGTTGACGTAGGATTCAACATGATGTCATGATGTATTTTTGCCTAGATGCAGGCAAGATTTCACCTCATTGAATTTTAAATGTTTTAATTTTTAAGTATACGCATATTTAACTTTTGACGTTATATTTGAAAGGGTTTTGTTTTCAATTGAGAAGCTCATGGTCGCTGAAGAGGCTGGTTTTCCCATCTCATTTTATAAACTCTCGAACTGCTGTAAATCGGAAATAATTGCATTCGATACATTTGTTAATATTGTGTCTCTGCACAGACCGCATTCAAAAATATGCTGTTGTTTTACTTTCTGCTTTTTGTGTAGCATCTAGTGTCCTATAGAATCTTAATACTTAGCTATTTGATCGTGCTGATCCTCAGTAAAATCGGTGCAACCCTCCCTCAGTAAACACAGTTCTTTGGGCGGAAATTAATTTTTTTTGTCTGAAAATTTAGGGCATTGAAAAGCCCGAAATATCCAAGGTACAACCGAACCTGACCTTCTTTCGTCAGAGGTATCTGGGCCTTTTATTTACAATCATAGTGCCAAAGTTAGGCTTCACTGCTGGTACTTCGCTGTCATCTGGCATCTTTGGGCCTACATCGCCAAACAAGTGCCTCAGTTAGGCTTCACTTCTGAATTGTTCGATTTTTATGCGGTAGCTTCGAGCCTAAATTACCACACGTGTGCGAGTTGCGGCTTCACTGCTGGTTTTTTGGTCCTTGCATGTCATGTTTGGCTCAAGCGTGGCACTTTGGCAATTATGTGGCGAGCCAAACAAAAGTCGTAGAAACGCCGAAAACTATTACTTTGACGCTAACACCTGGAGCAAAATCGTAGTAGGCAGAACTAAGGCACCTAGAATTGACAAACTTGTGTCAAGTCAGATGTTTCTTTGTCGCGCTACCTAGGCCGGCGTAAAATCAGACTCTTTTCAGAAAGCTTTTCTATATTCTCTTGCGATGCTAACATTCTTCAAACAGGCAATAACAAAAAATATGAAGGACGTTAAAAATTCTCTGTAATGCCGAATAAGAGGGCAGCTCTTGGTCAGGGGGAGGGGAGGGTATGCACCTACACCCCTCCGCACCGTCCCTTCCTCCTCTCCTGCTTACCTCCTATTTAGCGGGAAATGGTGGCTAGATTTCCCGCTAAATTTGGTGAAAATTCTCGCGCGAAATGTAGCGGGGAAGTATTCCCGCTATATTTAGCGGGAAATTTAGCGAAAGTTTCCCGCTAAATTTAGAGAGAAATTTAGCGAAAATTGAGGGAACATTTTGCGAAAATTTTAGCGAACATTCCCCTGCTAAATTTAGTAGGGCAATTTTACCGCTCAATTTAGCGGGTAACTGAATTAGTGTTGAAATCAGGTGTCGTCATTTCCCAACTACGTTTCGCGGGGAACTTAACTGTCTAAACTTAGCGGAAAATTTTCCCGTTATGTTTAGCGGAAACATTTTCCCGCAAAATTAAGCGGATTAAGTTCCCCGCTAAATTTAGCGGGAAAACTGAGTTGGTGTAGGTCACGTGACGTCAATTTCCCCGCTAAGTTTGAGGGATATTTAGCAAAAATTTCCCCGCTAAATTAAGGTGGTTAAGTTGCTCACTAAATTTACCATGGAAATCGACATCACATGACCTCAACACCAATTAAGTTTGCCCGCTAAATTTATCGCGGAAAATGTTACGTACCATAATGCAACGAACGCGGTTACGCCGATGCCGACGCCGCTAAACCGGGAAACGGACGCCTAAAAGCTGCGCTCTAAAATGTGTCATTTGCTCTGTTTGGCATGTGTATGGTCATTATAAAATCGACACTAAGATACCTGATACGAAGGGTTTCGGTGTTTTCAGAATATAGAAAAATATACAACCCCCCGAGGCCGTTTTAATAAGGAAATTGGATGGCAACAAAAGAGCTCTGAATTGGAGCTAAAACTTCACAGAAAGGAATTTTCATCTACAGCTTTACCTTGCTAGCAAAGAAGGAAGCCAAACGAACTGTCCAAAAAGCTGCCTTTGTTGTTTGTTTTCCTGTTTGCATTTTTGTTTTCGAAGGGGGGGGGGGGGGGGGCGAGGAAATTGACCCTTATCTCGATTCATTTACTTGTCGGTCTCGGGCGTTGTTAATGTAGAATTCGGGTAGTCGCCTCTCTCATCTGACCTTGATTCAACAGAGCACCTCATCCTTGCTGCCAGAGCTGCTCGAGATTCTTTTCAGCCGATCAGAACGGCTGGTCTCACAGCGCTCTGACATTCTCGGACTAGTCACGGGTAAAACTTCTTGATATTGGTAATCTATAAAGAAGATTTTACAACGTACAATAGACGATTGAACAAAATTTACGCTCGCAACGTGGTGAAATAATTGCTGTGACGGACTATGAACTGTTCTACGCATCAGCATGTTGTTGTTAAAAAATACACACACACACACACACACGCACACACACACACACACACACACACACACACACACACATAGCAGTATGCGAGTCGATTTTTGCAGAACGAAACGGAAACGAATACTTGAAAATAGTTGCAAACTCATCCCGCTTTGTCAGTGGACGCGCTGCGGTAGCAGTCACAGGTACGGTAGAACAGGAAAATGATTACTGAAATGCATTTTTCTCACGACGGAATATCGTGCAAACATCACTCACAGGACATACCACTTTTCGCCATGTGACACAAATTACGGTGCCTTATAGTTGGCTCTCCCTTTTTTTTATAACACAAACACTTGATCACGCATTTACCAAACCTGAAAATTTCTCGATATGGCCACAAAACCCGGTAAAACAACAGCGAGCTCGCGGAGATATTTCTTCACAGGTTAAGCTTAGCGTGTCCACCACCGTGAGATGAACGATATCGTAAAAACACTGCGAATATATCCCACGCTGAGCTTTCCTGCCTCGGCAACAGCTAATGAATGTCCTCCTGTACGTTGTAATCCTGGCACCGTCGAACGTACACATCGCGACACTGTTAGCGCGAACACGACATCGGCGCATTTTTGTATTTTACTTCTAAATAGTATTAGCGAGCACGAAATTTTATCGCTTACGTTATAGAATCAAATGAGCTCTTTCCGTAGCAATAATAACTTGGATCACATCCCTTGGTTTCAAAAAGAAAAACTGAAAAAAACCGGCGATCACTTGTTCGCGCTAACAGTGTCGCGCTCTGTACAAGCAGTTTGTACGACCAGATATTCATCGCCATCATGCGGACCCTGCAGACCACCGCATATCCCTGCCGGCCATCGTCAACAAAACCACGTGATCCCCGTCCATCTACCACGTGGCACGCGCGCAGCTCCACACTTCGACGGCTAAAGACAGAGTGTAGAGAGCGCTCTGAGAGGGAATGGCGCTCGGAAAGAACCACCCGATCAGGCCACCGCGCTCTTTCCGCCACTTGATCTCGCGCCCTCTGGAAGCTCTTCCCAGGGCACGCGAGAGGGCGCAGAAAACCACGCCAATTCGCCATAGGGATTAGGATGACGCGCATGTGACCTGGACGCTAGAGAATTCCATGCTTATCTCGTGTTTGATTGAACATAAGCCCAGATAAATGCTAATATTTTTACTACGTTGAACATTGACACTTACAAATACCGAATCTTTGGGGCGGAAATGACGCCAAATAACTGCTTCCTTTTCGAAGAACAAAACAACACAGAAAACAATGAACGGTACGTAAAATCCTTAAAATGTTGGCCGGTTTATCCCATGCAGTTTCGCACTGACATGTTAGACATAAATACCTCATGTACTGTTATGTCACGTTAACTTAAAAAGAAAAACAGAGAAGAAAAATCTTTCTGGCCAAGATTCCACTGTAAAAAACCGCTAAAATATTTTCCTGCTTGCTCACCCTAAAATATCATAACGATTTGTTTTTGCTTACTGTTTGCGACGAAAAATGTCCGACGAAGTCTCGTTTTATAAAGCAGGCTGTCGTTATTTTGAGGTCATATTTACATGGAACATTCTGAAATATAACCATGCCCTTACTACGGTTCAGCAGACCAAATTTAACGTTAATAATGTATGAAATTTGTCTTCAGGTGAATTTTTGTTGAAGTCAATTTGCAATACAAGAAATATGAGGGAACGCACAAAATATTAATTGGTTGAGGATCATTTTCCTACATGCCACGATATCGCAACCACCAAAAGTAAGGTCATTTATGTGGGCCACTCTTTTCGTTAAAATTTACCTTGTCGTTTTCGATCGCTAGTGACTCAGCGCCACCAGTTTTTGCTACTTGTTTGTGACTTGATAAAAATACATCATTACTTTGGGAGGCGTTTAATCGTGGCAGCTTAAACGTTTAACGGCGCTTAAATGAGATGTATACGCACAGTCGCTCTTTACACTAAGATGCTCTGATGGCGCATGTATATCCTCGCGAAAAGGCCATTTCTCTGCCTCGAGTACGTGGGCTATTTTTTTATCATAAAGTTCTCCCATTTCGGCGAAAAAACAATGAAACTGTTTAAATACACAAAAGATGTAGATGCATGATTCAGATACTTCTTCACATAATGATCACACAGATTTAGGCAGTTATTATGACGTGGCACACGATTTTGGCCGCTCTCCCCAATAAATATTGTCGCCTGCGTTCTTGGTCATTCTGTCGTGAATTCTGTAAAGAAGTGCTGTCAGTCGCCAGAGACCTCCTTTCCTGACCCCCGTCATGAAATACTTCTCTCCATTCTTCCGGAAGCGTAATGCATCTTAATTTAAACACCTTAGACATCTGTGGCTACCGAAGTTGCTGATACATGATAAAATGACTGAGACCACCTGCGGAAACCCTCTTCCACGTCGTAATAACCGCATAATCCTGGGCGATATTTGTGTGAAGAAGTAGCTATTCTTTGTGCCTTCGTTCTGTGTATAAGTATTTTAGTTCTTTTTTATTCAGTTTATTGCAACTTGAAAAAAAATCAATAGCCCCCTTCACGCGCATATCTCCGCCTTTGCAATATATGAGCATTAAACACGTTTTCGCATTTGATACGCTGCTTCATTTTAAAGTGAAACCCACTAGTGGCGCTACATCATCTCACGCTTGGTATACTAGGGAAACCAACCGCCAGGGAAGTCTGCATTTGTCTTCTTGATCAACCCTGCAACGTCCACAACAACCACTTTGCTGTTTCGTGGCTAACAGGCTGTCCAAGTGTGCCAGGGAGCTAGCCCATCGCCAATGGCTACAGTCATTGAATAGGAAGAATCGCAGACATGACAAGGCAGTACCGCGTTTTATCTCTTGTGAGTTGCCCACGGAGTAAAAAACTTTATTTCCAAGAAAGGTAATAATAAGGACCGATATAAAACGTGGCGAGCGGCTCGTCTCTTCGTCGTACAAAGTCAAGGACGGGGGGCAAATTCTTAAGCCCTAAATATTCATTTAATTCGGCTTGGGTGCTTTTACGCGATTGGGCACAGTCGTATCCGGATACATCGAATTCCAAGGAGATCATAAAAAAGTATGATATATCAATCCTTGTATAAACATACGTATTTTAACTTAAGCTCCGGTCAAGATTTCACCGCGTCTCTGCTAGTATCAAAGATCACGACAAACGAGAGCTTATCAAACAGAGCATCGAAGAACCGCGAAAAAAGAAACAGAGCATCGAAGAACCGCAAAAAAACTGGGAGGACGCTTAAGATTCGCTTTTAAGAGTGAAACGCTATAGCAAAGTATATAATCATATAAACTCCCACTCATTCTCAGGCCGAGAAAGCGTACCTTCCGCTGCATAATCAGCAGCGTGTCTGTCTCCCTACCAAAGGGTCGCGGATTCGAATCCCGCTTAAATGTTTTCACATCTTTCTTAAAGGTTAATGAATTATTTTATAAAGGGAAATCATTTGAGAAATGCGACGACCACTAATTCACATTACATATCATATTTTCTACTCACTTTCATTCTACGCGCGTCGTCATGCTTCACGTGAGAGTTGTGGGTTGATTTAAATTTCGCGGTGAGGTCATGGGGCTGTGACGTCAAGACACTATCGGCCAATCAGAATTTCCTTGTCCAGCCACCGACGCCGGCTTTTCTGCGACACGAGCTTCTAACGATGCTGTAAAAGCGTCGCGGGGCTGAACCGTGAATTCCGCCGCTTGCACGTACGTCGCCTTACCTACGCGCGCGCGTGAACAGGACCACGAGAGAACAGGCAACAAAACACGTATATAATATTCTGAAACAAGTAACAAGTAAAAAAAAATTACATCCATGGAAGGAACTCAAGCAAGACACAAAATAAAACGGCTGTTCTAATAACGGCAAAAGAAGAGGGTAACAAAGATGAACAAGATGTTGAGATCGTGATTGCACAACGGTTGGCGACGCACACTAATAAAAAAAAAAAAAAAAAAAAAAACTTGTCTTCATTGTTCTGATAAAACCGGGGGGCTTAGAACGTCTCGAGCAAACATTACGCGTGAGTTAGGACTTCGGTGCTTTGTCTTGGGGAGCTTTTGGTTCTTTTAATACGAAAGCATTAACTGTCCCATAAAGCGAAGCCGGCGTTGTCTGTAGCAGCGAAACGCCACCTAAATCCCCATTGGCTGCGACGCGTTATGTGGCTCCATAGCAACGTCGTCGTCATTGCGAAGGAGCCAGCCGTACTGCTGGCGGTGCAGCGGGAGAGGGGGACGCGGGCAAGCGTTCGCCAGTCGTTAGGCCTAACGTAAGGACCAACGTTACGCTTTGAAGTCAAGTGTTGTCAACCTGTCCCCGCAGCTAGGCCGATGATGATGATAAGGGGACACGTGATTTCAGTATGCGCCGCACCGAGCATCGCACTCCCGGTGCCGTGCGGAGCTTCACTCTCTTACCGCTGCCTTACCCAGCGGCGCAGTATAGTCACCAGCGAGCCAAGGCGGTCTGCGCGGCACGCCGCCAGGCTCCTTCCCGGCGCTGCGGCCGCTTCTGCGCCTTTCGGCTCCGAGAATGCTTTCGCATTCGAAACTCATACGAAATGCTTAGGTGTCCTCAGAGTTTTGGATACGCTGCCAAAACGACATAGCCTTGTGTTCTCCGGGTTTATCAGAATAACCCTACAAGTACTTATTTATTCAAGAATGGAGACTCATGGGCAGGTTTTAATGAGAACTTTTTCATGATTTCTGAATCTTTTGTGAGTGCGTTAGGGCCTTGCAGTCTTAGTACCTTTGGTTTGCGAGGGACCCCGTGTGTTAACTCAAGTGATTGCGAGGCGAGGAAGCTTATTACGCTTATTATGTCCTCTATTGAATGATGTGTAGTCAAAAGATGACATAAATTATTACACAGTGTTGTTTTCGCTCTTTGCTCCTTTCATTGCCCATTGCCAGAACCCTTTATCCTCCAGTGTCTGAGCAATGCCTCCCTACGAGGGGCGCGGCGCTCGGTTCAATGTATCGAATACAGCGGGTGGTGAAGATCGATAGAGAAGCACAAGGCGCCGATACTTCTACATGATATTTTCAACTATTAGGTATGAAGTCCTAGTTCTTGCACATGGCGTATTGTGCCCAGATTCTTATCTGCCATATACTGGAGAAAGCAATGGCATATATGACGAGAGTCTTTTTTTCTTTAGAATTATTTTATACGAGTTTACAGCATTTTAGTCTGTCCAATTATTCGGAAGGTAATACAAAATGAGATTTACTATACTTACCACTCTCATGTTTGTTTCTACTTTTTTAGACAGCATAAAACACTAACATGTTTGTTTGTCGCGCTATTTGCCACTCTCCTATGCGGGTATAAACGGAGGAAGTCAAGGACAGAGGAGCGAGCGAGACACCAGAACAATGAGCTCTGGCTGGAATAATGGTAGGTAGCCGCAATGCTGCCTGCTTTTTTCTCTACTCACTCGTCAAATTCGTTCAAGCGACAAACGCCGCCGTCTGGCGTTCGACATTCGCGTTTAAACGGGTTCAAACACTGAGTAGGGGCAAAGACAGGTAGCATTGCACCTATTCATTTCCATCAGGGCTGGGCGCTCTGCCGTCCCCGCGGACTTTCACCTCCTCCTCTGCCCCTTGGTTTCTAGCGGAATTTGTAGTTTCTAAATATCAAATATCAAGGCACACCCGAGGAAGTTTGACGCTGACCACTGTTTTCAACTTACGAGATATCGAAGTCTTGCGCTTTCTTCGAAGCAGCTCTTGCTTTGCATGCAAGAACACGTTTATTTTGGACCTTAAGATATCAGTGGAATACAAAGGGAGTAATGATTCGTCTTGATTCTTAGGCATGTTGACAAAGGTTTTGTGTGTTTGCAGTATAGATTGCGGGTTATGATCGCTGTTACTCCATCAAGTCATTCAATCACTTCGACGTGGTGTAATTCGACAAGAACGAGAAAGGTGTTGCTAGTGGGGTGTACGGGCTATTTTGACACCGTGAGCGGCTGCGACTTATACCTTTTACTAGAGCAAGGAAGTTTTTAGACGGTGCGTTTTGCTACCAAGCGAATATAGGCTGCCCGGTCATAATGGCCTACCATATTTATTTGATTAAATCCTGCGGCGAACCGAGGTTTTCGCAACTTTATCGAGCAATTTCTCACCCGCCGTCGCAGCTGTCAACTTTTGCCGTTCGGTGCTTGGAACGCCTTATTGCCCCCCAAAGAGTCAGCATATATTCGAGAGCTTCGTACCTTGGCTACATATTGCTACTCTAACTTCATGACAAAGTTCAACGACATGAATAGAGTACAGTCATGTAACTATGGCCACTTTGAAATTTAAGAGAGTTAGCGGCAAAATAGGATGTTGTGAAATGATATGTCCTAGCAACGCTTCACTGAAGTCAGTAGTACAGGTGTATGAGATATAAAATAAGCTAACTCAGGTAAGGGTGGTTAATGGTCTGGTCTCGTCCTTTAAGATTAAGTCGTCTAGGAATCTCGAAAGCAAATATCCTGTAGCACTATTTCTTGGCGGCGAGTCGGAAAGTCCAGTGTAGAAGAGGAGCAGGTTGCTCAGCAGGAAAGCCAACAGCCGTTCTGTGTGCAGTTGTCCAGATTCCTGGCCGGATGCCGCCGGGTCTGGTGTGTCTGACGTGGCTTTCAATGGTGCTCAAGATCCAGGTGGAGAAGTAGGACACCCTGGTGTAGACGTCCGGCGTGGTGTCCTTGGCGCAGCCGGGGCCGAAGGACGCCAGGCCCACCAAGTACCAGCGGCTGTCTGTCAGCTGGCAGGACATGGGCCCTCCGGAGTCGCCCTGCAAGGGCGTAATGTAAAAAGTTAAAATATGCAGTTCAATTAATGTAACTTTATATTATTTATTATATGAGCAAAATGTGAGTTACAAGTCGTTGAATCTCAAGAAAGTAAACAAGGTGAAGTTCTCAGCGCAGTGCGTAAGTTATACTCAGCTGAGTTCTCAATGTATTCAACTGAATTATGTTCATTTTTTTAGTAAATCACTCTTAAAATCAAGACTTCGAAGTTTTGGTGCTAGGTTCACTTTGTGTGCGTGTACACACAAGTAGTCGAAACTATTTCTTGAATAATTTGCTCGGGCTGCTTTACAAATTGGAGTTTTGCGCGCCAGCTATTGTACAGGGATAGTCTTGAGTGCAGACACAATATTTCAAGAAATTATTAGGGTCGAAAAATTGTATAATAATGGCCGGAACCCTAGCAACTTGATTACGCACAAGTTTCATAATTATTGTTTTTACATTTTCCGTAAAGTGGCGTAAGCCTTGTTCACGAGAGTACGGTTGTGGGGCCTGTTTTATATCAAACTCAACTGTAAAAATCAGCTGTGCCATCCAAAAATACCTTAATAGACAAAATTTACCATCTTACAACATTTTAGCCTGGTAAAAAAGGTAAAAATTGTCATATATGCTCCAGATATATTTCATATCCGGCCATATATTATAAATATATGTATATTGCCATATAAAGGATAAAATAACAGCATAAATGGCCAGGGGACACCATATATGGCCAGGCACTCTAACAGAATATTAGGTTCAAGTGAATTCTATCCTTTCATTCCACACTTTTTTCCCTTTTTCCGTGCGAGTGGAAACTCGGCGTCGTGGCGTCACGAGCGCCCCGCTGCTTCGCCCCTTGCAACTTTCCTCCCCCTCGGAAGGTGAACAGAGAGGGGATGACGGTGACCACGGAGGAAGGTAGAGGGACAGCTGGTCGGCGTGGGCCATTCCACGCCGTGCGCTGGAGTCGAGACCAGCCAAGAAAAAGTCGTTGGTGCTAATTTTTGCAATTATTTGAAGAGGGCCTGACCGCCGAGGTGCCAGCTTTGCTGGAATTTCTTGGCTGGGGTAACTCAGAGTGTGAAGGCTCCTTGAAACCAGGTCGCCGACCTTGATGGAAACTGGCTGCCGATGCTGATTGAAGTGGCGCCCTTGTGCTGTTTTGGCCTTTCCTTGATGATAGACGGTAAGCTGGTGTGCGTCCTGAACATTGCTGGAGAGTTCAGCTGCGAATGCATTAACATTGGCCTCTGGGGGCTCCGTGTCACTCGGCGCATCTGGTGCTTCCCACGGTGTGCGGAGTTCTCTTCTATGGCAAAGGAACACCGGCGTTTAACGCCCGACGACACTCTCCGAAGTCCTCATGGCAAAGGCTATACGGGGATATGACGATCGCATTTTCGGTGGCTCTGGCAGTACGCCCGAGGCACTTTTACAGAGTGGCGTTGTGGTACTCCACAGCTTCGCCCACTGGGCGATATGGCGCACAGTGTGACGGTACCAGACGCCCCAATGCTTTAAGATGCCCTTCCAAAGTGTGCTCACAAATAGCTTGCCGTTGTCGCTTGAGAAAGAAGACGGAAAGGAATACCGTGGCGACAAAAGACTTCAACCATACGGTCGATGATGTTCCGCGTGGTAGCCTCCCGCAGTGGATAAAGCTAACTGTACTTCGATCATTTGTCAAGTACCACCAGCAAGTACTTGTATCGGCGTAGCGTAGGAGGTAGAGGACCAATAATGTCGACGCTCAGCTCTTTAATTGGTCCTGTTGGCCAATTGGCTGTCCATAAATCTTTCTGGTGTCTGGCAATGTGGCTGCGTCCACTGACATACCTGGTAGCCCCGCACATACCGGGATATGTCAGCACGCATTCCAATCCAGCGAAGCCACTGAAAATACCTTCGAGTGCTTTGAAGAAGTCTGAACAGGCGCTCAGGGGGTGATCGTGCCCCATTTCAAGGATGAGTAGTTTTGGATGTCGTAGGAGCCATGGTACTCACTTTTCCCCTATGACTTGTACAAGCCGCCCACTCCGCTCTATCTCTGTTTCCTCTGCAAGGTCTTGCAGAAGCCGTGCTTCCCTACCCTCCATCAAGGAGGCAGCCCCAAGGGTCTGAGCTTTCAGCAGTCTAAGTTGTTGATCGCGGGCCTGTTCTACAACCAGACTGAAGACATCGCGTAGTGGTGTATCGTCCTTTCCCGCCGCTGCAGCTGTTTTCTCAACGCTAATCAGACCCTCTGAGTCGAAAGTTGTCAAGGGAAAGAGCGATTCAGCGAGGCCGTTGTCTGGAGCATTCACTTGCTGCAGGGGAGCACGGCTGAGCGCATCAGCAGGAATGTTGGCGCTTCCTCGTCGATGCATGATGTTACAATCAAAACCCTGCAGTCTAAGAGCGCACCTCTTGACCCTGGGCGATGCTTGATCGGTGATAAACATACACGAGAGAGAAGATTGGTCGAAAAATATTTCGAACCTGATGTACTCAAGATACGGTCGAAATTTGTCCACTTCCCACACCACGACTAGACACTCCCATTCTTGAACTCTGTAGTTTTTCTCAGGGCCGGTGAGGACTCGGCTAACAAAAGATACAGGCTGCAATGTTCCAGCGCGCTCCCGTAGAAGAACAGCTCCGATCCCCGCGCTGCAAGCATCCGTTTCCACAACAAAGGAGCGATTGAGGTCTGGAAGTCTCACCACTGCTTCGGAGGCTAGCAGTCTTTTCAATGTGTCGAATGGAGTTTGTTTTTGGTCATTTCAGAACCACCTTGAGGGTGGTTTCATTTGAAATCGAACATGCTTGTCGGGGTGGGTCTTTCGATTTTTTCTGAAAATTGTATGCATTGCCCCATTTCCAGAAAGAACAAAACCAATTTTCAAAATAAAAAAAGATGTATATATATTTCGCTTCAGAAAAAAATATTGAGTGGAGCTGGGTGAAAATCTGTTTTTTACTTCATGATTTTACTACCCAGTTCTGTGCGCTGGTATGAATACGGAAAGCATACAAAAGTCAAAGTAATTTTTTGTGATCTTGTATCTTATTTCGACTATATTTTAGCTCAAAGGAAAATACTTTTGTATTTTTGTTTATTGAGGTAAAAAATGACAAACATCGTCTCTTTGACAATCCGGTGATATCTTCAGAGCCTCGTAACCCACGGGTTATTATATTTCTCACTTACCAAACACTATGCGGGTGTAGGCTATCGACGGGCATAAGTTTAGTTTATTTTATTTTCACGGAATTGTTTATATAAAATTTGAAATATCGTTGAAAATGTAATTAACCGATATTTTGAACCCACTTGCTCAAGAGAGGCCATTTTTTTTTCATGAAATTTTTTTTATTATTGCTGCGATCATATGAACTTTCAATTGACTTGATGCGATTTTCCCCTTTTTTTGTTGTGTCGTCTTTAGAAGTGATCGAAATCGCTCCCACGTGAATATCCGGGGACATCTTCATGGCCTTGTAACTCATGAGTTATTACATTTGTCGGTTGCGAAATACTGTGCTGGTGTAGCCCTATACGTGGGCTCTCGATGGGCATAAGTTTAGTTTATATTATTTTTACATTATCTTTTGTATAAAATTTGAGATTTCTCGAAAATGAAATTAACTGATATTTTGAACCAACTTTATCGAAAACAAATATGTTTTATTGCGTTCAATTTTTTTTATTAATGATGCCGATCATATGGACTTTCAATTGGCTGGATGCGACTTCCCCCTTTTTTGTTGTATCTTCTCTAGAAGTGATCGAAACCGCTCCCACGTTCTCAGAACGACCAAACGCAGTTTCCGCAGGTCGGCTTCGCTGCAAAGTCTATACTGCTTATTTGTGTGTTCAAATGCAGCCGGTAAATTCATTTCGATTGAGAACACTCGCACTTGGCTACATATTGTGTTTTCTTAATTTTGTAATGATGGCAACTGACATTCCTTAGTCCGATCGTTAGCGGTGCAGCGGATGTTCCATTATCCGGTGCGTAAAGCCAGGGCATAAAGGGCGGAGAAAACGGAACGAGCTCTTCATGTAGAAAGACCGGGGTCATACATCTGTTCGTGTTTTACAGAGCTTGTAAGGCTTGAAGCCCCTCGCGACAGTACACATTTTTCGTTCGCAGGACGGCTCCTTGATCGGGACGTCCAAGGACTCCGTTAAAAAAAAATAAAAATAAAAACAATGACAAGAAGCGTTCAGCTTTTCGACTTACCGGAGAAAGAAATCGATATATTTAGGAAGCATAAAAAAGAAGAATGGGCCTCAGTAGGTACTCGCACAGGATTACGCCCCTGACATGTGTGGTGCACAGTTCGCGAGCCGGGCCAGGAACCTGAGGTGACATTAGCACGAGATGTACAGTCTCCGCCAATATGAAAGACACATTCGCCGATGCTGTTTATGCAGCGGTGCCAAGTCCGCCTTATTCGGACGCCATTTCATCCAGCATTTCTGCTTGGAAATGGACTTTTAGTTTCTTGTGGTCACATTTTATATTTTCTTAAACAAATTGGGTACACGTACCGGTTATCGACCTACAAAGTAATTACTTTCTTTTATTATAGACATTTTAATTATTTCTTGTGCGCAGCATGGCGTATGTTGCTTTTGCGCCATTAAACTCATAATAATCATCATTATTACTTTTTTTTCTTTTAGATAGCTACATCTTTCATGTTATAAACTTTGTTTCTTTTTTGTTGTCAACATTTCTTTTTGCATCGGAGCTGTTAAAGACTGGCTTCCCCAGTACCGTGTCCGTGGGCAAACAATCCTTGACACAAAACTCTTGACAGCAACCGCCATCTATTAGCGACGGCGGCAACCAGGCAACTGATTTGCCGGTTGTCTGGTTGTCGCCGTCGCTTCTAGATGGCGGCAACCTTTTCAGCCTTTCCACTCTAGCTTGCCGACTCGCGGCCGGCCATTGCTTCATTCCCTCCAAAGTACAGCTTCGCTGGTCTTCCTTCTTCACCAGAGTGGAAAGCCTGAAAAATTTTTGTATAAATTCTTTGAGTGTAATTGTATAATTCCGGATTAACCCCCCCCCCCCCCTCTCTCTTCTTATATGGTGCCTTTAAAGGGGCCCCGTAATCATAGTTAAGCGTCTATCTTTTTTTGCGGTTTCCAAGTCTCTGGTGGTTCGGGCAACACAACGGGGATGGAGAGAATAACTAAATATCGCTGCGCCATATTTCAACCGGACGACGCGGAAACCCCCTCTTCCTACGGGGGCACACCGTGGGGCCAAAAGCGCGCGGCATGTGACGAAATAGAGACGAGTCTGGTCTTAGTCACCCCAAGAGAGAGAGCTGCTCCCTTTCCTCAACCTCAGCTCCTTTCCCCGTCTTCCCCTCCTCTCCCCACATTCCGCAGTTACCGGGGGAAGCGGTGTCCGAGGGCAAGAGGAATTCTCCGGTGCGGGAAAAGGGGGGACAGATCCAGTTAGGCTGCAACCCAAGCCAGGACCAGGGACGTCATGAAAGACGTTGTTTTGTGCTTGTTTGTGCAATTTTCATGCTCCTATAACTTATGAAATAAAGCCAATTTCGAGAAACGAAAAGTTTCACTAAGTTTTACGTTCAGTGTGTCCAGTTTCGGTAAAAATTTGAAAACAGTAAAAAAGTCGTTGGCGGGCCCCTTTAACAGGCCCCTTGGTTGAAATAAATGAATAAATATTTGAATTACAATTTCTTACCTCCTAATTTAGCAGCGAAATATACGTCACGTGACACACAAATTCCCCTCCCCAATTCCCCTCTTCTTTCCCCTTCCTCGCTCTCCCCATTCCTCCCCGCTCCCAGGATGCCCTCTCCATCTGTATCCTACTCTTCCTCTCCGCTTCCTCACCCCCTAACTCCAATTCCCTACCTCTTCCACCCTGCCCCCCTCTGTTTCTCTTCGTAACTTTCTCCTATGATCCTAAGGTGCTCTTTCTCCCATCTCTCTTCCCTTCCTCCTGTTTGGTCATGGGATGCACCGATTATGTATCCCCTCCCTCCCCTGTCGTACCCTCTCCCAATTACTCTCTTTATACTCGTTCAGTGCCCTCTGCCTTCCCCAACCCCCTTCCTGGTCACGTAACGCACCAATTCAGTTTCCACAAAATAAATAAAACGTAGAGGTTATTCACCCCGGAACAACTGTCTATTGTCTTCCAAACAATTGAAAAACTCGCTCCTAAATACTGTATTTGATGCATTATAGGACTTTGGAGATAAAGGTCGCTGTCAATTTGCAATTACTAGAGCTCTAGCAATCACAAAACGTGGAGTGTATACTTGTAACCAGTGAACATTCCATTTCCGTAATACTCAACCCGTTTGGGCGCTGTTACGGCGCAGGCATTACGCTCTGGTTGCGCTAGAGAATCTTCTGCGGTTAATAAAGATTTTGAAGGATTTTCAATGGGGCTGGCAGCCCTCCAAGGGGGAGGGGGGGGGGGCAATTCTGTCGTTTGCTAGGGTGCCGACAGCTTACTTCCCACTCATTTGTAGAAATCCACGAGCTGCTTACGCAGTAATTGAGCATTTCCATTTGTGGTGTGACGCGGAATCGCTTTAGTTACATACAGTGGGAATATTTCTTGACTTCAGAAAAGCTTTTGATTCAATCAAGTATATTATCTTTTTCGGAAAATTCACCATATATGGAATTAGGGGAATTTCACTTAGTTTAATAAAATGCTATTTATCAAATTGTTCCCAATATACATACATTAATCACGCAAGGTCAAATATGGGTAAAATCAAATACGGTGCCTGCAGGGGTCCATTTTCGGCCCTTTCTTATTTTTAATTTGCATAAATGACATTATAAAAATACCTTGAAACCAAATATAATTTTCTATGCTGATGACACAAACGTATTTTCTTCTGGAACAAATTTAGAAGTACTTTAGCAAGAAACCAACGCATGGCTTGAAAATTTATCATCAAGGCTTGGAGTAAACCAAATTCAGTTAAAAACGAAAAAAAATGATATCAAATTTTGACCACGAAATATATGTATTCAGCAGGAAATTCAAATTCAATTTCAAAGCAAAATCACCGAACGGGCTATATCTCCTCAGCTTTTTAGGTGTTCTGTTTCATCAAACTCTAAATTCATCTTTCTATTTGCAGAAAGTAAGAACCGAGATCTCACGATCTATTGGGATTATCTATACACTTAAAAAACTGCTGCCTCACTGGGTAAAAAAAGAACAGCTATATTATACCTTAGTTCATTCACGTCTTCACTGTCTCCGTGTATGGGGACTACAATAATAACAAATATAGAAACCCTGCACATATTCCAGAAAAAGGCCCTGCGGTTCGTTGAAAATGCCCCTTACCGGATTCACTCTACCCCGCTCTTTAGAAAGCACAGAATATCAACGATTCAACATATTATAGATTAGAAGTTATCTTTATTAATCTATAATTAAATCAAATTAGAAAAAAACTGCCTTTTTCAGTACGTATACGTTTCGAAAGATCATCCATACGATTTTCGGCACACGAACTAAAGAAAGCAAAAAGTACGCGCAAACTATGGCATACAAAAATTCGATCGTCAAATACCTGCACTTCTGAATGATCGCCCTGATCTCATGACCATCATTCAGGGAGCTATGTCCATACACGCTTTAAAGAAAAATATAAACATTTATCTATTGTCTCTTCAAAAGTAACAAATTGTGTTGTTGTTTTTTCTAAGTGCGCCTGTGCCTTTTTTCGAGCAGCATTTTCCTGCAGGCTTGAAGAAATCTCCTTGCAGAGATGGCTGGCTGGGTGCACCGTGTTGTTGTGTGTGGCCCCTTTGTCTCCCGTGTTTGTACAGGCATAAAAAATGATGTGCGTCGTTGTTGTTTGTGAAACGTGGGGGACAATCAGGTTTTAGTTCTTTGTGTTTGTCTTTGCATACAGTGTTTTTTTTTTGCTGCTTATGGGGATTTGACGTTTGGTCTTTCATGATCATGTATTTTTCATCCTCTGAGACTTTCATTTTGTCTGGCATGCTGGATCGTCTGACCCTGGAGGGGGAGGGGGGGAGGGGGGGGCTGTCGCCTTGTGAGGCATGCCGATGCCTTTTGTGGCGGCCCCCAGACAACTCTATTCCTCGACGGTTGTCTGAATAAACTATGATTGATTGATTTGATTTGAAAAATATGTAACGTTGCGGGCTCAGTCAAGTATGCGTCGGTTTTCGGCGCCTGCTCTAGTGATAATGCGACAAAATTCTGCAGGTGTCTTCATGTGCGACGTATCTTTGCATTGCGGAGTCAAGGAAGCATCTACTTTAAATAGTCTTTTATGACCTTAACGAGTACTTCCCCATTCGGCATTTTCAAGGGCACCAGTCTATTCACCGGTCTCCCGTTTGAAAACGACAGCGCAATGAGGTAGGCAGAATTGTGGTCGCGTTTTAAGATGTGGCACTTGCCTTCCCAAATGATGTCGCTACTCTATTGAACGGATTACTACGGCGCCCACTGCAGCAGCGCGACCTCCAAGGAAGCCCCCAGACCACTCACGAAGCAGACGCCTTTGAAGCCCAGCGGACTTCCTCCGCAGAGGTGCCAGGCGTTTATGTGCGTCCGGAAGACGCGTCCGTACACCTGCTGACAGTCGCTCAGGGGACGCAGGGGAACCGGCAGCTTGTTCAGCACCGGGGACGTCGTGCCTGCAGAGGAAAACGCGCTAGAAGGTCATCTCTGGTCTTGACTTTACGAGGAATCAAGTCACCTGTAATAGACTGCACTGCTTATAAATTTTTTAAACGTTTTGTTTAGTAACAAACTTTTTTGTAATGTCTATCCGAAAAATGTCACATATTATAAATGGCCGCGAAAAGTCTTGTTGTCCTACTTTTTAATAGCGAAAGAAAGAATTTACTACACCTTCCAACTGCAGTCAAAATGGAAAGTATTTGCTGGCAAAACAATTTTTTCTAAGATGTGTCTACTTACTGCCAGTTTAAACAATATCCAGAATGGAATAGCTTGTTTTAATAAAATTGTTCGAATGCCGGAAGCTGTAATTTATTTTACAGATTTATCACTGGACAAATATGTACTTATATTATACAGGAAGCCACAGAAACTACGAATGTCAAGAGAAAACAGGTGTATGTGAGGTAGTTTTTTGTTTTACGAAACGGTGCATTAAGTCATAAAGAAACGCATTATCCATTCTGCATTTTGTCACATATTCCGTTTAAATGGGAGCTGGGGCCTGTTGGTAAGGAGTACTGAGTAAAACCTATTGAACACAAAAACAGAAGAGATGAAAGAGGCCACAAAACCGACGAACTTGCAACTGCAGTTTAATCGTCAAGGCACACCAGCAGATTCCTGCGCGCTGATTGCGGTTGTTACTATGGTGCAAGAAGTTGTAACTCTACCAGATAACGACAAATTTTTTGAAGTCAACTGGTGTGTGTGTGTGTGTGTTTTGGTTGGTCGTGGAATATAAGATTGTGCCCTGATGATTGAAGGAAAAAGCTAGAGGTCCTTAAGAAAACAAACGAGTTAGAGGTGAATTCTAGAGTATTTTTGTCCCATGAATTTTGAAAATCCCAAACCTATGACCCGAACGTAACAGTACACGCGAGAAAAAAACGGAAAAAAAGCAATCTCGCTCGTGGGACGTCTAACACAAAGGTTTGAGCCTCCCTGCCCATTCCGGTTCTGAGGGAACGCGTGCCGCGCTTTTGAGTGCTCGGGTAAGGCTTCCAAAAAGCGAGGAAATATTGAGATCTCTGCATATACTCAGAGCTCTGCATAACCGCGGATCATCCGGGGATCATCCACGAATCTGGATAGAAAGTTATCAGATTTGGCGGCTCGTGGATGGGATCCTCATATCCGCGGGTCCGGATCTACATGTTTGCTGAGGCGACCCACAGACGTGCGTGACCTCGGAGTGTACTAGTAAATAAATAAGTGGTTCTCTGAAGTGCGTCATCGAATGTTTCGCGGGAGAAAATTACTGCGTCGGTGCCAATCGTGGACACAATTGCTTCTTACACCACAAAAGACCCGAAGGTTTTTAAAATATTGCTCTAGAACCTTCCATATCGCCTGAAATGCATTTACCAGGAAAATGGAAATATGCAGGGGCATCAATCGTGCTGGGAAAGCATGTTCTTGTTTGACAGGAAAAGAACGGAAAGAGTATCTTGGCGAAGAAAATCCAACGCGTACGAACCACAAGAAAGTAGAAGAAGCCTCCTCGACGAGTGATCCGTGGTGTGTGTGTGTGCGTTTTATTGTTTACTCGACAGTTCGCAAGTTGCTGATAAGTATGTGTTTTGGAGCACGCAGCTCGGGGTCGTGTTTAAGATTGAAACCGATAGAAGGTGGTGCCATTATTTATGATTACATTTTCGCCTTAATGTGCTCGCGTCTTGCCACGTATATAAGAGTACTTCAGTCTGGAGAGTGACCGCCTTTCCTCTCCCACTTGTTTTATAGTTTGGCCTAGATAGAACGCCACCTTGTTATCTGTCTTTCCTTTATAAAGCTTTGTGTCCAAAAATTACTCGTCTGCTTAAATTGGGCGTTACAAAAAAAATGTGTTTTGAAATGCTCTTTCATTTGACCTCACCTTGGTAGAATTTCGCACACTCCCAAGACGGTTTCGTAACAGCCATAATCTTTCCAGAAACGCGAAGTGTCTCTGGAAGGATGATCGCTTATAATGCAAGAACGATCAAACAAAATGCGATAAAATGACTTTCACAATAACCTTACTTGAACAGTGTGTGCACTAAGATAGCAAACGGCACATAAAATACCACCCACACACTTTTTTTTAAAATTTAGTTTAGGCTTCATGTAGTGTCTCTCGAATTTTGCGGATGCGGTGCGAAGTCGGATACAAAGTCTGCGGATGCGGGTAGGATGCGGATGATAAAACTTTTATCGGCGCAGGTTTCTGTATTATACTTTACGATCTCGTCCTCGCACCGAATGCTTCGAGAAGGGGGGACTTTGGCGCTTCTCTCAAAGCGCCCTTGTGGTACTTGGCATATCCATCTGCATTATAATTTGATATTTGTAATCCTAGAGGCCAACTAAAGAGACTTTAGCTGTCCTTTTCTCAAATACAAAATTACTTGTTTTCCTTTAAACTTCATTTGTAAGTTAAGCGATCGTGTGTCGTCTTTCTTCTGCCCTGTTCTTGTACGCTGTTCGTTTTAATCATCGTCACATAATATGAGATGCCTGATTGATGTTAAGCTCATATAAAAAAATCATGAGCCATTCCACTGTGAAGGTAGATGACCAGCGAAGCAATTCAGCTCATCACACAGAGCCGCCCCGAAGAGCCGGAGGAAACTAGACACGCGCGACGGGATCACCACCCGGCACGAGTGGTGATCTGATCACCACTCGTGCCGGGTGGTGATCCCGTCGCGCGTAGAGAGTAGAGATGGGCATTTTATCAAACAAAATTTACTCGAAGAATTAGTATACCCCCCCCCCCCCCCGGGAATACAAAATTAATGCTAAGCCTCTTCAATTTCTTCCTCTGCCCTCCGCTTACAAATTTCTTATAGAATTGTAATGCACCTGAATAATATTGTGCTTGCTTATAATGTGAATCACGTTGATTAAGTTATTTGTTTGGTAACAGGTTAATAACTGAGAAGAAGCTTGCTTCCAGCACATGCTCGTTGCCTTCCGCCAGGCTTATGCTGCGCGTTCGACGAAGTCGCCTCGAATGCAGGAAGCTCACGCTCGAGGCTCAAAACCCGATTGGTTTTTAAGCTTACACCAAATACACAGCCGTAAAACGACGTAGCAACAAGGGGTGAGCAATCTGGGTTTGCAACGAGACCTAATGGGTATAAGACGGCTTTTTTACCTTGTGCAGCTAAGGGCAATTTAAATAATAGCTACATTTTCAATAACAGCATTACAGTTTCCTAAGTGTAATAACTGATTCTCAAAAAAAAAAAAAAAAACTTTTGAGCACACCTAAGCACTTCTTATGAGTGTTTAATGCGCAAGCACTCTCGGCGCCGAGATTAGCAGAAGCGGCCGCAGCGCCGGCAGGAAGTGCGGCGGTGCGCCGCGCAAACCACCCTGGCTCGTTGGTGACTTCTGCGCCGTTGGGTGCGGCAGCGGCGGGAGTGCGAAGCTCGGCACGGCGCGTGTTGACATGACGTGTCCCCTCATCATCATCATCGCCCTAGCTGCGGGTACCGGTTGGCGGCATTAGACCTCAAAGCATAAGTCTAGGCCTAACGTTGGGCCTAACGTCAGGCCAGCGCTTTCCCGCGTCCAGTACCGCTTGACAACGTTAGACGTCAAAGCGTAACGATAGCCCTAACATTAGGCCTAACGTCAGACGAGCGCAAGGATGGCCAGCGCATACTGGCGTCCCCCCTCTTGCTGAGCCGCCATCAGTTCGGCTGGCTCCTTAGAAACGCTGACGCCGTTGTTGTGGAGCCAAGTGACACGTCGCAGCCAATGGGAAATTAGGTGCGGTCTCGTTCAGCCAACGAAATTTAGGTGCCGTTTTTCGCTGCTACAGACAACGACAACTTCACTCCATGTAACAGTTAATTCTTTCGCATTAAAAGCAGGAAATATAACTTTCGGTTGAGTGGACCTTTAATTGTTGGTCTTTAATTGATATCAAGTGAGAAACGAGCACGGGGCGTACCATGCACGAAGGTGTTTCCCCAGCCGGAGATGGTGCAGTTCAGGCCCGGGTCCAGCAGGATGTCCCCGGGGGGCAGGCAGATGGGCTGCACGAAGCGGGACAGGCGCAGCCTCTTGGCTAGTCGCACGATGGCGACGTCCCTGTGCAGGTGCACGTAGCGCGGGTGCAAGTACACGTGCGTCACGCGGACCTGGATCTCGCTGCCCTCGTGTACCGTTTCGTCGTGCTCGCCTGCCCGTACATACAGGCTGGACGGAAGGACCGTGCGGCCGTAGTCGCTGTAGAGAACGCAAGCGTACAAGTTTTGTGCAAGGTACAAAACAGAAGAGATGTGCGATACTAAATACCTTCTGCATTGCGCATTAAGAACCGAATACTTTATGAACAAGGTATTTAGAGAAGAAATGCAGCCTTAGTGTTTTAGAACACAAATATTTTAAAGTAATTCAATTGCTTTCGCAGATAATTGAAAAGCAGACGTACGTGCATATTGATATCCAGTATTTCCACGTTAAAAATAAACAAAAACAAATAGGTCGTTCCACTTACAGTAACCCCGCTAAAATTCATCTCTTATGATTATTTTATGCACCCTTACCATATTTAGGTATTTTTACGCTGACAAAGCACAATTCTAAAGCAAATTAGCGATAAGCAAGAAACCGGGTAAACATAGGTGAAAACCGAATCGAAATAATGCCATAAACGTATACATTTATGGCATTATACCTTCATGGCAGAAATAGTTATAAACATAAATAGAAAACCACTATAGTGGGTTTATGTCTATTTTTTATAACTCTTTCTTCTGCACATCTTCATTGGAACACAATCTTTTTTCACTGACTCAGAAGCTTTCATCGCTCATGAATTGCCAGTATACAGTTGCCAATCTTTTTGGCAGCACAAATATGTTTTTTATACCTACCATAAGCATAGCCAGCTGAAAATCAAACCGACTTCCCCCTTTATAGCCTTCAGTAAAGGCATCTCCATTAAGACCGCCATAATTGAACACTGTTTAGTCCTGCACCCTGTTAATATGTTCTTTTCGGTTTGAATATATCTAACTTTATGAATTCGATAGCAGATTGTGCTTACTCCCCGCGTAACGCCACCCGAGCCCAGAACGTACCGAAATGAATAAATAAATATTTCAAGGGCCAGGCACCTACCGTGATTTTTCGCTGACATACCCACTCAGCTAAGTATGTTTAAAGTAATTATTGAACATACACTAAACCAAAAATATTTGGGTGTGGGGATGGTGGCACGTCAACAGTGCACAGTAACAGAATGTTCGCCATGTATTTTCAGCTCTTGCCCGCCTGCACTCTGATTTCTGCGCATGGAACGAGTCATTGACTTTACGTGGGCCATACGCCGCAGAAGCAGTCGTCATGGACGATGACCCACACGTTCGTCGACATCACTGAAACGGATCCGAGGCAAGGTGACGCCGCGGATCAGCACGTTATCATCGATGGACAGCGATTGCTACCGTCATCGACTGGACTTCACTCTGGTGGCAGCTTCGGCTGTACTTATGCGCCACTCGACAGCTTTTTCGCCAGTGGGGATGGTGGCACGTCAGCAGTGCACAGTAAGAGAATGTTCGCCATGTATTTTCTGGTGAGTAACAATGTCTCCTACTTCTGTAAGCGAAGAGACGATATTTTTTTGTTCGTGCTGCCATCCCCAACGGCCTGAATATCTATTGCATACCAGTGTTTTTGTATTTCGTACGTCTGTTTTTCTTGGAAGGCGTCAAGCTAAACCCTGGTCATGATACTCTAAACCTGCAAACCGTCCTTGATAAACTGGATACCATGAACGCATCCCTTCTTTCTGAAATAAGAATTATCTGCGTAGGCCAGGAAATTCCAACTAAGTCCTTGGCTGAATTAAACTCGCGGGTATCAGTAATTGAAGACAACCTAAGCGACGTAAAGGCAATAAAGGATGGCATGACTTGCGTAAAAGACTCGGTGACTAAGAAAACAACTAGTGTAGACCAAGTTCGGCTCCGTTTCGATGAGCTGGAAGACCGCTCGCGTCGAGAGAACCTGATGTTTGGGGGGATTAATGACGCACCAGAGGAGAACATGGTCTCAGTCAGAGCAAAATGTGATTTCCCTATGCAAAGAAAAGCTTGGAATAGACCTGGGACCCTTACATATCAATCGAGCACATCGCATTAGTCGCTCCGCCCCAAACAAAACACGTTCTATAATTGTTAAACTGACTCTGGGTGAAGTGCGGCAGCAGCTCCTATGTTCCCAATCTTCGCGACAGCAGAAGACTTCTCGCTCAGTACACGTAGTGCACGCAGCAAGCTAATCGAATATGGAAAGTCACAAGCAGCTCCTTTTAAGTTCTTTCAACAAAGTTTTACTGAACGGACGATGTTACATCAATGACCAATCTGACGACACTATCTTTGAATGTGCAATTTAACAATCAGCTAGTAAAACTAGAATTCGAGCACGTCCAACTCGTGAAAATGGGGCCCGACCAGTTAGTAGGAAAACAGTACAGTCACAACGTAGTAATGCCAGCGATACCAACACGTTGTCTCATTCTGTACGCGAATATTAGAAGTCTAATGCCAACGCGTGACGACCTGAAAGAGTTGCTTGGTGTCATGAATGTTAGCATTATTGCACTAACTGAAACCTGGCTCACGTCGGAAATACTAGATAGTGAAATATCTTTGAACTCGAGTCATCAATTTTCTTTTGATGTATTTCGTAGTGACAGGGTTTCAGGGGGACGCGGTGGTGTCCTGCTTGCTATTAATAATCGTCTTCAGCTCCGAAAATTGAGCGTTATATTAGATTTAGAAATCGTATTTGTTTCCATAAACTGTCTACACGGTGCAGTCATTGTCGGTGTCTGTTATCGCCCACCTTCTTGTAATATTTCCTTTGTTAGCAAACTGCATGATGCACTCTGCGACGGGAGAATGCGGCCCCCTTTAACAAAACTGGTTTTGGTTGGAGACTTTAACTACCCAGACATCGAACGGGGCAGCGACGTTGCATCAGCAACTGCGACTAGGAATGAGTCTAATCTTTTAATAAACTTGTGTCTAACGTTTATCTTCGAGCAACTAATTGTAACACACCCAACACGAGTGACTGAGCCATCGCCCTCGGTCCTTGATTTAGTCTCGCGTGGCACAGTGAAATAATGAGAGATGTAAATATGCTTAACGGCCTTAGTGATCACAAATGCATCCACTGCTCCTTGCACATTAAAAACGACACGGCCATGGTGTCCTGCCGCAAACTTTGAGTATATCGAAGAGCTAACGTCGACCTCATTAACATCCGCATCAGCTCTCTTGTGGACTCATATATGCCTAACTTTTTGGATCGCTCTGTGCAGGAGAGTCAGATTCTTTTCAAAGAAACGCTACTTGCCCTAACCGATAGACACATACTGCTAGTACAGTTTCAGGAGACACATACTGCTAGTACAGTTTCCTGTCACAGAGCTTCAGTCGCTCTGTAACAGGAAGAAATAATTGTACCGACGTGCACGTCTTCTTAACACTGATAAAGGCATGGTCCTGCTTTTCTGTTGCTTTCGCACCTTACAAGTCAGCCGTCGAAAAAGCCAAAGCACAATTGTATCAGCACGACCTTGCCGCTATCCTCAAAAGTAACCCTCAGAAATTTTGGAGCATAATTAATCTCCAGTATCGTAAACCAGACTCTTTAGTAAATGACAATTGGCTTTTCCTTACCGATGATGACGCTGTTGAAACTTGTGACACATTTTCTGCCGTGTTAAATCATACTATCATCACATCACCGCCAGATAATTCACCACTGTCCGTGCCACATACGCATTTATTATTTTTTTTTTTTTTGAAAACGGCGCAAGTTAATACACGCGGTCAAAACGACATTGCCACCAGGAGCTGACGACTTAAACGGTAAAATATTGAAAATGACTAAACCGTTGTCAACTGCTTTTCTAACATCATTATTACAACAATCCTTAGATACCGGTGATGTTCCCGACGACTGAAAAGAAGGTCAGGTCATTCCGGTTCACAAATGTGGCGATTCTCACTCCCGTCTAAATTACCGGCCAATATCATTAACTTCTGTATGCTGTAAGCTCATTGAACATGTCATTCATTCTCAAGTTATGCAATTCCTGGAACAGAATAATTTCTTTCTCCCCAATCAACATGGCTTTAAGAAACACCGTTCATGCGAGACGCAGCCGGCCGCATTCTGTCACGATAATCATTCTTCTGTAGAAAAGTGTCACCAAGTTGATGCCATTTTTCTCCATTTTTCTAAAGCTTTTGATCGCGTTTCCCATAAACCTCTACTAGCGAAGCTGTCCACACTGTCTCTTGACTCTTCCCTTCTAGCCTGGACCGAAGGCTTTCTCCCCTCTCGAAGCCAGCATGTGCAAATTCACAGCTGCCGTTCTCGATGCGCTCCTGTAACCTCCGGTATACCTCAAGGAACTGTTCGTAGACCCCTATTTTTCCTCGTGTATATTAAAGACTTCCCTTTTGCATTATCTTCTAACGCTCGTTCATTTGCTGATGACTGCGTAGTCCACAGAGCCATATCTAACACAGACGACTTGCGAAACCTACAGGCTGATCTAAACCGAATTAACGATGGGTGTTTAAAGTGGCAGATGCTACTAAATACATAAAAATCCAAATGCCTCTCTTTCTATTGAACGCGTCAACATTTTCACTCTGCCTACTCTGTTGGTAATCTTAATATTGATTCCGTGTCAACTTACAAGTATCTTTGCGGTAACTTCACTCGCGACCTTTCTTGGAAAACTTATATTAATACTATCATCTCCGACTCAAACCGCACTCTTTGTCTTTTACGCCGTAATCTTCGTATCGCGTCCTCATCTGTGAAGCGACTTGCATATGTCACATCGGTAGGTCCGAAACTAGAATATGCATCGTCAGTCTGGAGCCCCCATCTTGAATACCTTGTATCCGACTTAGAATCAGTTAAAACTCGTGCCACTCGCTTTATAACGTCTCAATACTCAAGGTTTGTTAGTGTTACTGAACTTAAAAGAACTTTACTATTAACCCATTTGTGTTCACGCAAGCGCATCGCTAAAGTATGTCTTTTTTACAGGTTTTAGTTCGGCGATCATCTACACAATTAATTAATCTTGCAACCTCATCGCATATAACCTCGCATTGACCACCATTCAAAAGTTGGCTTTTTTTTTCATTCGAATTAGAGCATTCCTTAAATTTTTTTCCCGGCGACATCTGTGGACTGGAACGGCCTGCCCGAAGCCATCGTCTCTGCTCAAGATATCGATTCGTTCCGCCAAATGTTAACCTCGCATTTTTTTTTTAACCCACTCCTTTATGTAAAACCCTTACTCAGGGCTCTCAAGGATTATAAATAAATGAATAAATAGAAAGGAATAAACCTGAAATAAAGATATTAAGAAATATATAGGGAGAGGTTCGAATTTTCTGTCTAGGTATTGAAGTTTTGCCTAAAGGGCATATTCGCAGAAAGATGATTCTTGCGGACAAGTTAGTGCTTTCTTCTTCGATAAATGAAGAATAAATGAAGACATTGGCCGTTCTAAACAATAGCCGGTTCCCAATAATAATGGTGTTAGCGCCGATCAAGCATTTGCCGTAGTGCATTGGGGTCGTTGTTCGCGTGAGCTTTTCCCCGACCATTTGCTTACTGAAGAAAATCGGGGGAGTTACGTTCATGAACGACGGTCCAGCAAAGCGCCTCGGTTAAATTTAAAGCCTGCAATCCAGGTAACCATTAGCCCGCCGGTTACCTCGGGGAAACTTACATAATTTTGCATGGGAGAGGCTCTGTGCGAAGGCCCGAGAAAAAGGTATGGGGCAAGAGGACAAGGTCACCGCTGAGCTGTCATTTAGTGCTTTGAAAACGATTCGTTGGTGGTATGATTGGCTCAGTGAAACTCTAGTGTAGTTTACACTCCAATTTCAGGGTAAACTGGGTTGAACTTCGTCGAACTTTTGTTCAGAATTTCAAAGTGCGTCAAACTTTTGAGCTTAGAAGAATATAACTTTGCACCTCCCTACAGAAGCTGTCGGGAAACGCAAACACAGAAAGACAAGAAGCAAGGTAACATATTGAAATAGCTTGTTTGCAATGGTGGAACTTCGTTATGGAACTTTGTGTCCACGGCGAATCAATCATAGACAGTATGTGAGTTTGCGGTGACTAAGTGTGCCTCAAGAATCGTGTTGTGTGACTTGGCGGATGCACGTATAGTCGGTGACAACTCAAGAAGGTAGGGATCCAACGCTGGAGAGGGGAGGAGGAAACCCCCTCTCCACGCCGCCATTGCGTTCGCTTCCTCCTCTGTCATCTGCCTTTCTCTCGCCCTACCTTATTAACGTGCAAAATACCATATACATTTGTTAGGATGCAAAAAAAAAAAAAAGTACAGCAGAAATAGTACTTGATGACTTACCTTGAACACTGGGGATATCTCGATCGTTTGGTTAAAAAGAATGTAACCTTTCCGTCTTATGTTACTTCTGTCAATTAATATGTCTGAACTCAAAAGAAATCTGCTGTAAAACTCGGAGCCTTCATCGACCCACGCTGGCAATTCATATTGATTTCTTTGAGTATGCTGGCTGGCTTTTGGGTTCGATTTTACATAGGTGGAACGAACGCCAATTCTTGATTCATATACTCAGAAAGTTTCATTGAACTTCAATTATATGCACATTGGTGCGAAATATCAAAATGATGCTCAACCTTCCAGCAGGTAAGCGGGGGGGGGGGGGGGGTTAAAGTAGGTAGGTACAACAGCCCTGCCAGTGAAGCGGCAAATGAGTATAGACTCTAAGAAAAAGTGAGCACCCCCCCTCGTCATCCTGCGTTTTGACGGCTGTAACTACCCCACAGGCTTACTTAAAGGGCAACTCCACTCCATTTTTATAAATTTTGGGTTATGATTTGTTTAGTCGAAGCCGGCGGCCCTGCATCACGAGATATAATTTGTTTTTCGGTAGTGTGTATAGTTTTGTAGATATCACGAATCCAAGTATTGATCCGGCGGCACGGCGAAACCGAAACTACCAGTTGAAGCAGCTTGGCAACACTGATACTAGTGGCGCGTCGTCGGCATGACCTAGTTCTTGTCCCGCGCTTCTGAGCCGACGCGCCGATAAGGTCAGCTCAATCGCACGTGGAGTTTCAAAACAGAAGGTTAGATGCACATTTTCTTTTTTTACCGCTTCACTATGTTAATATGCACCAAATGTAGTAAGTTTTAGTGTGTATTTATAAATTTGCCGGCCGAAAAGCGAATCCGACTGCTATAAATATGACGCGGTCGGTGCCGGCGCAGCGTGACTGTATTTGCTTTTTGCTCGCGGACCGAGAGAAAACGAAATAATGGGAGATAGATGGACAGATATATCCACAAGTGGTCTACGTTGCTAAGCTAAGGTGCCTTTATGTGAACACTAGTTAGATCAGCCGCGACCTGCTGCGTCCGGCCGATCGTGATGGAGCAGCCGGCGGACGGTACGCGAACAGCGACGGCACCGCATCGTTCTTCAAAGACGCCTGTTTCGTGCAGAAACCCGCAACAGTCAGCAGCCGCAGATCCCGTGTGTAGGTGTCTGACGTAAAGTGCTGGGAGCAGAGCTTCGCGTTGGAGCTCAGAGTCAACGGTCTTCCGAAGTCTATCCGGCAAACGGCACCGACCCACACCTTGTGCCTCTTCCGGTCTCTTGGGAACTGGTGGAACCGCAGCTCCGGGTTGCGCACCGGGTTGTT
Organism: Ixodes scapularis; assembly: GCF_016920785.2. NCBI lineage: Eukaryota > Metazoa > Arthropoda > Arachnida > Ixodida > Ixodidae > Ixodes > Ixodes scapularis. The sequence goes on from NW_024609835.1 coordinate 251,241,107, forward strand.
GGTGCAACCCAGAGCACTACAAATCCTGCTCGACATTGCCCAACGCGAGTCCGGCGAGTCTCTCCGGTTCCACGACGCGCGCGTGAGCGAGCGGCACCGCTTCGCTCTCTTCCGCGCTGTCGCGGAAGCAATGCTGGAGATTAAGGAACTGCCTGGAGGCTAATAAAAATAAGGAAACACAAAATAACGTGGTAAACACCTCGTGCCGTCAGCAGAATCGCAGAATGCCATGGAAAACGAAGCGCTCGCGGCGTCCGTACGACAGCGTAGGACTAGAACTACGTCATTGCCCTGTGTTGCTTCACTAGCTCACTCGGTGCCAGCGTTGCTCACCCGCTTTCGGGCCGCTAACCGAGCCGGGAGAACATTTTTAATATTGGTTTTAATCGGTAACGCGGCGTCGGTTTGTCGTAATATTTTGGGTATGACCGTATTTTGACCTCCTAAAGAGATATCAGTCGTTTCGATATGGTCGACTTTTTGAGTGGAGTTGCCCTTTAACTACCCACTGGGCTCGAGCCATTGAGAGTTAGCACCCTGTTGGCAGGCGACAAGCATGGGGTAGTCACGTTTTATAAACTCTTGAATTGAACATTCAAGTGCGTGCAGTCGTTCAATAGTAAAAGTCACTTCAAAAATCTCAAAAAGTACTTGAAACTTGTTTTCTTTGTGCGTTGGTTATCATTTATTCAAATTTGAACCGGTCGAAACAAGCGTGTGGCTCAGTTCGCCTAAACTGGCAGAAAACAAACAAGTACAGGCAACCTTGGTAGGCACCTGCTGAAACCCGTGGCAGATAAAAAGCATCCCGGTTGTCCTTTTTGGTTCCGTCGCGGGTTTTACCATGTACAGCATTAAACAGCTGGCAGCTGGCGTCGTGCTCGAGGAATTTAACCAAATCTCTAGAAAAGCACAGGACGCTACGCACAGGCGTGAGTTGACTTGAATCTTCGCCGGACGAGATACTCTCGTCGTCTTTATTGTGCGGTTCAGTAAAGAGCGTGCTCTCAATAAAGGTGTGATCGGTCAGTTCTGCGTGCAGATCAGTTGCAACTGGCCTCCTCGCTTCCGCCGAACTTGCGCGCCTGTCGTACCCAATTTTTTTGCTTTCAAGTGCACTGAAGTATGAAGCATTGAACACCACGACTGAGGCCGGACAGGACGAACGTACACAGATATCTGGGATCATGTCCGTGTATTTCACTATTTCTCTGTCTCGAGGTACATGATTCCCCTTCTCTGGTTCATTTGGCACATTTCATCGAGCATACTCGATAAAAAAATGCTTCAAACAAGGCCGGTTCAGACACTAGCGTTTGACAGCGTTCCGTCGAGAACCAAAAGCCACTCACCGGCACGTCTGTGCTTCGTATCAAGCGTGGAATCCAATTCAAGGAATCATCTTGGCACGCGATATAAGCAGCGGGGATGTCCTGATTTCTTGCTGCCGCGACGCAGTCAGACTCACGCAGTCAAACACTACTGTCTGAACCAGGGTTTAGATAATTTAGCATACGTATTTTGCGTTCGTTGCAGGTGAAGGCACGGGCCCGAAAGCAGCAATTCTGCACTGTCCTCTTGGCGCGAGCGCGAGCGCATAGAACGGATATTTAGCGAAAAGAAGAAAACTGAAATAACGCTTCGGGGAGGACCGGCGGACGGGCTTCGCTAAAATCACCTGCGCGTGCTCAGTGTACTCAACGTGTACCCAACCGCCGCTAAAGTCAGTCTGGATATGTGAAAAGAGAAAAGAAAATGCATCAGTGTGTTCAGAAAGTTGTGATTGCAGAAATTGGTTTCGATAACTAATACAATTAATTAAACAGGCTTCTGTATACTTGAAGTGTAGGCAAGCGAGAAAACGAAACTGTTCGAAATGTGACGTGTAGCAACTATTCAAATTTATTTATAACCTGCAGTTCACTTTTGCAATGGCCCTACATTAGAGATACGAGCGCCTTCCTAAGGGCAGAAGAGGAAAAGAATATATACGGCTAAATCTTGCACAGTCTTTTCGTATTTATCCAAAATATGACAGTGGTCACCATCCTAATCGGTCACATAAAATACAGCAGTATATAAGCTGGTGGTGTCGACTAGACGTGCGTATAGGAATGTAGAGTGTCGATATGTGATGTTGTATCTTGTGCTGTTTCTGAATGCGTTGATGTGTAAAATGCTGTGATGTCTGTATGTCGCGTATGAGTGAAGTGAGGCGTGGTTATGTTCATAAGGCATTGTCTGGCAAGGCGCTCAAAGCAAGAATTGCTGGTTTCTTTTTTTCTTTAGTTTGAGCGCTGTCGGTTAGGTGGCGCGTGTCGCCGCCCAGCTCAAGGAGTCGCGCGTTGATGTGTCTACTTATTTGAGTGAAAAACATGGAGACGTTCCAGGGTTCCACGTAGCAGCCACAAAGGGTTCGGTCTGGTTCGGTTCTCGGCCTCTCGTCCAAATGGGATCAGTCCCATAGCCAGTTGAATGGGTGTTCCGTGCGGTGAATAGCGCCAAGTGCGTGCACAGACGCGGTGAGGATTACCAGGGACTTGAAAGTGGATAACGGATGCTAACAGGTGAGCAGGAGCGTTGAACGATCGGAACCGACGCCGCTTAAATCGGTGATGCTTCGCCTCGCCGCCGTCAACCGAAAACGCCAGATCACTTGCGGCAAGCACAGCAAGCAGATGCTCTGTTCAATAAAGACATCATTCCATTTGTCGCTATTTTGTTTCCTTCTTTAAATGTTTTCTGGCCGCGAAGTAAATGCAGCCGGCCTCGCGAAAGCAGTCGCGGACAAACCCCCCCGAATGCGCCCCCCCCCCCCCCTCACATCGTCGCCTCTACTCGTATTAGGTGCGGTGCCGGTGCTTCAAAACGCGTTTCGGAGTGCTTTGTGCGCACGGAAGGCAGCAAACGGGCGTACGCACTTGAGAGTCGTATTTTAGCAAAAAGCAGTCCAGCTCGCTAGGCCTTACTCGTATTGCTCCACTGTCGCTTGCCAGCCGCCATGTTGCTTTTGGGGGTGCTCACTGTGATTACCTGCTGATTGCGTGCCGTGTGACTGCCCATGGGGTTGTTAGTATAACGAAGGGGGGTAGCGATATCTGTGACGGCTTCTGACTACCCCAGGTGTAGTACCCTACGACAACCCTTTTGTTGAAAGTGTACCCCTTTTCGTAAAAGCGTCTCAGGGCGCCTTTATTACTTTGCTTGGGTGCTTCACTCAATCATTTTATAGGTAACCGGAGTGGCGAGCGTTTGTTGACAGAACTCTGTAGCTGCATTTGCGGACTGGGATTTCTGAGAAAAGTGTAAATATATCTACACGTAATTCTGGATACTCAATTTGTGATCAGCGGCAATCGGAAGTCGCCCTTTCCTCATACTTCCCTGGCCAGCAGCATCTCAGAATTAAAGTGCACTGTTGCGGGGAACGTTTTTATGGTACTCTTTATCCTCGAGTTTAGAAGTACAGAACATGTAGATGCCGTTTAATATTTTAATCAAGTTGCCCAAATACTATTAATATGTTGATGAATTGGGTGTAATATTATTTTATGAGCTAAATGGAGCTCAAATATGCTTATTAACAACATTTAATACAGAAATAATGTTGCGGCACCTTTATAGTTCGAAGCTGTTCATATTCATCTATTCTATTCATCGTATAAAAATGCTTGAATGAGATAGAAGGGCAGCGCTCACTAAACTTCAAGCCAATACGACATTGTCTGGCTATGTCAAATTTTAATGCGAAACGTTCTCTGGCTGCTTGCTCCGGATTTTCCGAAGCCGTGGCCTGTGACGTCACGCGTCGCCACAATGACGTCACGTGACCTATACACCAATTCAGTTTCCCCGCTATATTTAGCGGGAAAATTTACGTTGCGTAACCTCGACACAAATACAGTTTCCCGCTAAACTTTGCGAGGAAATCGATGTTACATGCTTTCATGTCAAGTGAGCTATATACAAATTCATTTTCTCCGCTAGTTATTCCACGACATTTGACGTCACATGTCCTACATATAAATTCAGTTTCCCCACTACCCGTCATTCTTTCCATGCTATGCGGACACAGGCCGACCTGGTGGGGAAAGTCAATGGGTCAATGGTGAGGAGAGAAGTCAATGGGGTAGAGACTAAATACTGGAGGTTACTAACGCTAAACCACGAACGTTTCACGCAGCTACACAATTGCGGGGCAATCTGCCAAACAATTCTTTTTATGCGATTGCTTCGCCTACCGGCCGAGCCACGTGGTGAAGCTTTTATTTCCCTAACCCTGCCCTGGAAAGAAGTTCTGCTGCTGCTATCAATTGAGTTCTAAAATGCCGTAAAAATAAATGTTTGGGCTACCAATTCCCAACGTTCAGATTGAAGGACACTACATTTACGACTTGACACTTTTTTTACGGATTATTTCTTAATCTTGGGGTACATTGAAGCAACTCCTCGTGTTGCTTTCACTTTAAACAAATGAGAGGTAAAATCATGATACAATGTGATACATCGTGTCGCAATAAATCCGAACGCAGCCTTCTGTATGGGGCAAATGAAGCATTGCTAAAAACGTTGCTTGAGTGAGCTCGTCGTAGTCTCGATGTAGGCGCAGTGTCAACGGCTTAGTTTATCACCAGAGCCAATGCTCCATAACCTCGCTATTGTGGTCTGTGTCTCTGCGTTTGTACGTGTACGCTCTCGGACGTATGGTGAGACGGCGTACAAGGGTGTCTGATTTCATTTACATAAAATAAGCCTCATTTAAACGATCCAAATCTACTTTTAAACGAATAAATATTGTGTTTCATATATCAATGCTTACTGTTATGCGAGTTTGTGTTGAATCTTTGAAAACGTGATCTCTTTTATTGACACGGGCAAGAGGGAGAAACGAGACAACACGATGCGCTAACTTCAACCGTGTAATCCTCAGAAATACGCGAGAATATATGCTCAGCAGCGCGATATCCCACCGCTCAACCAATCCGGTACCCCGCTGCAGCTCGCAAGAACTGTTTTTTTTTCCGCCATATTATTTGAAGCGACGCTGGCACATTCATAGCCGTAACTTTCGATTAGGTCTCCCCCTAAAATTTATCTTACACATCTATGCTCCGGACTGCTGATAATAGTGCATGGAGTGATCACAGAATTTCATCTGCAGTCAGGATAATGCATCGACAGATGACCGTCTCAATGGCTGTTAACTTTTTGGTTGTGTTTGCGCAACATTAAAAGGCGTGTCGTACTACACGGCGAGAGTTTAATTCTGCGTGTGTTGCCTTGTAACACGGGAGGGGGGGTTCCCGCGTTTGTTTTTCCAAGGGAGGTCTATACAGGATTATCACCAATCTGGACTGCAAACGTAGAATGGAAACCTGAGGACCAGCTTACCTGCTGCGCGCACAGGAAATTACTCTAAAATTTCAGGAGCGCCATTTTGCAGTCATAAACATCAGTGTGGAGATGCGGTTTTGAAATAGTGGTTGTTGCTGTCGTTACTACTCTAATATTTGGCAGTTCTAAGCAGATAAAGAGCTATCTTCTAAGATATTTTGGCCATTGGATTGTAAAGGGCGATTAATCCGTAAATTATTCCAAAAGGCAAAAAATAATAAAAGCCTAATCAATCGAAGGCTGTGTCTCTGATAGCTGAGTGGAACTAGAGAGGACTTTCTGAGTTTTTATTAGAAGCAGACACGCCTCTGTTTTCGAGCCTTCCTTTATAATAAGCGTTGTAAAAGCTTACTACACCCCAAAGAGTAAAACAAATTGCATGCCGGGTGTTTCGAGGCAAACAAAAATTCCGATTTTATCTAAAAAAATTATTATAAACTACAGTTTGCCGAACGCTCGTCCTCCGACTAAACGTACCGCGAGCGGTAGAGGTTGAACGCCATATTTTCAGAATTATCAGCACAATAATTATAAACAATTTAAATAGCAAACAAAAAACATTTCAGTTAGAAAATGCAGTCCGTTCACAATAACAGATGTCATACATTTGCAAAAATTCGCGAATGTTCATGGTCACCATTTTCTTCTCTAAACTCTTACAAAACCGAATATAAATTTATAATTGGATACGCTTTATTATGAACCTCCGGCATTTTGTCAATTTGGGATTTGGGAAGGAACGGAGCGTTTGGGATTACGTTGATAATTTTCAGCAATGAGAAGAAAAATTCGTTCTTTTTTTTTTTTGGCAAACACAATTTTCAGACATTTTTTGCTGAAATAGTGTCATAATTTTGGGAAGTGGTGCCAGCAAACTAAAAACACCAAGCGCTTCACAAAAATAAAATCGCTAATTCAAACTTTACAATCAAAGTAATTTACTTATTTTCGTCGAAACTTCTATCAAAATAAATTAACCAACGTATTTTACGTGCAAAATTGACTCTATTGATTCTTTGGAAGTATCAGATATTGAGGAGCACGACCATTTATTGTAAATGATATATAGCAGCATCAGTGTCTTTGGCAAGGGATGTTTTGTTCATAGTGCGTTTCGAATCTATTGAAGTATTCGTAAAAAAATTTTACCTTTTCGTTGATATTTTTTTATGTAATCATAAATTCCGGCAACAATTACGCAATGGAAGAGAACTAACATTCGGTAAGGAAGATAATTTTACCTGTTTTCACAAATCACATCTAGTATTCGACTTTACATCTGAGGAAACTTGAAATAGTCAACCAGATTTTTGTACAATACATGCAGGTATCTGCTGCTTTCGTGTTTGTTCACTTCATTCGCAGGAAAGAAGTGGGACTTACTCGACTACGCAGTGGCCAGCAGTGAGAACCCAGCGGTCGTTGAGCAACGCTCCACCGCAGAAATGGCGCGTGAATCTCCCGGAAGGATCAAGGTTGCGGACAGACACCTGCGAATAGAAATGAAACCTTCGCATGGCACGACTTTCTTATCTCATGTAGATTAAACGGTCTTCTAAGAGAAATTTCGGCTATTTGAATGTAACAAGGTGAAAATTTCTTCCGTACTGTCTTTATTGGCATTGAAACATGGGTACACTTTGATTGACGTATTCCTGGATATTTGCGGGGTAATTTTTTTCCAATTATTACATTTACGTTTTGCATAAAAACGCTCATAAATATCCAGAGAGCACATAAGCGGTGGCTGTACCACAGGCTTCCTGTGCTGAAGTGTAGTTGAGGCATTAAAAAACTGGCGCCCTCATTTCGGGTAGTACAAACTCACCTATTGGGCCTTGCACTACTTGTAGCGCCTTTGCTGAGTTTTTGTTTTTTTTCTTTTTCTGTAGTGCTGAAGAACGCTAAATGCATCTTTCGACGTCCAATATCAGGTGGATTCAACACCTCGAGACAATCTAAAATATTCTATTTATAGCACCACCGACAAGGTACGCGTCTCATATATGTATGGTTACGTGGAACATGTGGCATGCCGGCGCTTTTTGCAGCGAAGCTGTATATGGCTAGGGTTCCGTGGATTTTTCATGTGCGTCAACAACAACTCGCAGCGCCCTCTATTTCTCGTCGTTTCAAGCGCTTGCGTGCCTAGTTTCCTTCCGCTCTTCCCGAGTTTCGTTCCCGTCGCGCGTGTCTACTTTCCGTCGGGTGGCGGTCCCGCCCGGCATGTCTAGTTACCTCCGGCTCCTCGGGGCGGCGACAGTTGTCTACACGAATGTATATAAAAAAACCAGGAGGGCAAGTTTCCGTTCTCCATTTTCAATTTCACTTCTCTTCTCCCGTCGTAATGCGGGGGCCGCGTGTAGTCCGGTCTCCCGAAGAGCATCGCGCCTACAAAGAGCAACGGCGGGAACGGCAACGAGAATGTCAGCGGCGGCGGCGGGGGGCAAACACCACCGAGGGAGATCGTGCATAAATGTGCTCGTACCTTTGTTCAAAATGCTGTGTCACGTCTGTGCCGTGTGCTAAACGATATCGCTGGTAATCCACCTTCACAAAGTGGAATGGCTCACAATTTTGTTACCGTATTCTCTCTCTTATTTTTTTTTTTTTTTTTTTTGTTGGAACACGTGAAACAGCCTTTTTTTAACTCACGCTGTTAGAACCTTCGCTTTCGCCTATGCTCCGACGGGGTTCGATTATTTTGTTATTTCTTTGTTTTTTCCTCGTGATGGCGGTCCCCGCCAGAGCAATCACGCTTCTACTTGTGTGAGAGTTTGAGAAGTTTAAGTTTGTACTACCTAAAACAAGTCCTAGCAAGTCCCTTTTCGCACGCTCCCTGGGCAATGCCAAAGGCCTATGTTGCGATACTCCTTATCTCTTCTGCTCAGTACACTTCCTCCTACTATTTCGTAAACTGTTGTATATCAGCATATTCCGCAGAATGGCTAATACCCTGCTTTTTGGTATGCGTCATTCAGGAACACAGCACAGTCATTTGTTTTGTTCTTGAATTAGCGTGAAAGAATGAAGTTACACTACTTATTTTGTCCTGTCTGCCAGCTAACGGACATATACACCGTCGAGCCTTGCATATGTCCGTTTGCCTGCGCCCAATACAGTGCCACTATAGACTCGAGTTACTGATCCGACTATTAACATAAATTTTATTCTGCATAAATATATATAGTTTTTCCCAAAGCAATTTTAAAATTATTTTTCCCCAATACGCCTGTTGTCCTGACATCCTGACATCTGGACTGTCCGAAATCACGACGGTATGAAGGCAACATTACAAGCAGCGTTTGTCCATCATTTGAAGGGCCACTGACAACCTCAACATCAATATTTGTTATGGTCTCTAACGCTCCAGGGGCGTCTGATATAACCATAACAAAATTGCATCGCGAATAAAAAAATCCTTCCTGCAAAACACCCGGTCAAAATTTTCGCCCTCTCCTACCACCAAGGCGTGCTCCTCCTCGCTTCAGGTTTGCGATTACGTAGCAGGTGAAGACATTTTTTCAGAAGTTTAGAATTGTCGCAGGTTGCATTCCTCCAACATTTATTAAGGAATTTTATCAAGTATATTTTTTACGACGAAGATAAACGCGCCATGATGCTCACATAGAAATATAAAGAAACTCAAGCTCAAAGTTTAGGTGACAAGACATCGGTCCCCTCCTATTCTTTTTTTTTTATTCTTTACGTGGCGGTGCCCGGCGGCTGTGCTGAAGAAGTTGAAACAGATCGGGACGATAGGGCAGCAGGCGAAGTCTGTGACGAGGTCTTTTTTTTATGCCAAATAATCTCTCGGAATTCGAGAGAGCAATAGTCAAGGGGTCACAAAGTTATGGTTATGCTTCGCGTCCATCAGCCAGGTTACCAAGACATTATTCGCCTCTTTACATTTTTACAATTCGTTTCAAAGTCACTAATTAGAGCATGGCTAACAAAAACTAAATGCAACAAAAAAGTGACACGTCATCTGCACCCAGAGAAAGCACAGGTAGCAAGGGCAGAGCGAAATACGTGCGCGAACGGCCGGTTGGCAAACACGAGCTCCAGGAAATGCTGAGTTTAGAGAGAAATAATGAAAGGAAGCTAAATAACCTTTTCGCTTTGAAGTAATATAAAAATGCCGTAAGTGCATCATTTCGCCATCAACCTGACAGGATCTGGCGAAAGTTACAAAAAAGATTTTTCGAAAAAAATGGGTCTTTGCTCATGCGCCGTGTTCTAGCTATGTTTTAGGCGATCCCTGGCAATTTTTTTCTCCGTTTTCAACCAAAAACAGAAGAATGTTGGGGTTTCCAGTGACCCCTTAAATGCTGTCTTTTGTAGGGCAGAAATTATGTTTGTTTTTTGTTCACACTTTGTAGATATTTATTCGAGTCAAGACAGGCATAACTGATCCAGTATGATCCTAGTGAGCTGTGTTTTCATTTCGATCGCGTTATGGAAGTTCATGGGCGTGTTTGTGTGAATCCCGCCGTGCACGGAAAAGAAGGGGGGGGGGGGCGAAGAATACATATATAATAATGACAACATAAACTATTGTTCCCCCTCTTAATTGGAACTTTTGGTTTTGATCCCTGCTGAATACCTTTTAGAAAAAAATATTGCAGAGGGCGACAACGGAGCCTTTACGCAAAGACCACGCGAGAGCGCCTCTAACGGAATCTTAAGAGATTACAGCCTAGGAAAATTAACACTGGTGCTATTTAGTCACTGATAAGGTGCGGACGGCAGGAAGGAGCTTCATCTTTACCGCATCCAGTGCGAGCGCTCTACTTTCGACAATGCCTCGGCGACTTCTGCACTTCGAGCACGCGGTCGGAACTCAATCACAGCGGAAGGCATAAAGCGCATGCTCAGAGCGAGATTTTTTTTAAATTCTTTGTTGTCTTTTTTTATCAGCGATTATTGTAAATAAAATACCTCTTTGAGTTCGTGAAAAGATTAAATATAGCAGTCTTACCTGCCATGGGAATTCCCCTTTGAAAGCGCGCGTTCCTCCGATTATGTTGAGGGACGCGAACTCGTCTGTGTAACTCCGTCCGCAAGCTGAAAAATTCACAACTGTATCAACTTTTTTTAATATTGATGTGCTTCTTGGAGTTTACAAGGAGTAAAAAATTATTTAGAGAAAAGAAAATATATATATCTTTTTTTTTCGTGTAACCCATATTACTGGATTACGGGACCTTCTCCGCAACAGGGCCTCCGACAAATACACCTGTAGCTTTCGAGGCTTGAGGGCAAGCAAAATCGAGTAGCTTTGGGTCGGTTTTCTGTCGTGCTTCGCCATTCTCGCCACCAATATTTGGGTTTGTGATAAAACAAACACTAAGATTAGAAAAATGCGAGACTAAAAATTATAGTAAACCTGTTATATAACGCTTCGGCTCGGGTTGCAGTGGTATTTTGTTGATCACCAATATTTTTTACTACTCTCAAACACTTTGTCGGTGGGCTTGGAGAGACGCTGAGGAACGCTTGTAGAAGCCAATATATTGTGCATGCCGGGACGTTAAACGAAAAGCAATTCGCAAATCATCTGCTTCTTGTACAGGAGTCGCGGTGTCGTCAGTACGGCGTGGTGCTCTAATTGGGTTTCATGGAAAGGATGGCAGGTAGAATTGAATGCTAGATTCTTTGGTTTCTGCCCACTACTTGGTTTCTTAATCTGTCAATAAAAGCTCGGCGTTTTTACATCATCGTAACCCCTGTGCAAAAAGGAAGCGAGCTTCCGCTCCGCATAGCGAAAAGCAAAGGGATCGATGACTGTTTGAATTAACCGCTGAAATCGATTCCTCAACGTAGGTACATTTTTATTTATTTATTTATTTTTTTTTTCACAGAGGTGGCCGAAAAACGTGCATTAAGCTTCTAATATTGTCACTGAACTAAATTGTCCGAGTAATAAGTTAATAACCAAAAACTTGAAATCCCTACGAATGGCATCCGTATGGTAGCGGAAGACGTCTTAACATTACAGGCGAATATAATATAAAAATAATAATAATAATAGTATAAATAGCTTTATTTACCATATATATATGGTGGGAGTTGAGTAAAAACGCTGTCTAAGCAGCTTGACTGGTCCTCAGCCCCCTCACAGGTACAGAGCGGTTGCAAAAGCAAAAAATAAATTATGTCAAAGAAAAAAAAAAGTCAATAAAGGCCGAGAGCAAACGGAAAACACCTACGAGGGAATCAGTGTAATTAGATAATTACTTTGATAGAAAAATATCTCCTAATATCAAAGCAAAGAGCACACAAAAAATAAAAACGCCCACGAGGGAGTCAATGTAATCACATAATTACTTTGATAGAAAATGTCTCATTATATCACACATCCTACAAAAGTCTATATCAAAATTATACCGGATTATTTTGTTCAGAAACGTTGGCATTGTTTGTTTTTTTTTGATCATTTGTAAACCATAGTTAGTAGGAGATGCATCTACTACTCAGAAATCGGAATGGCGAGTGCAATATGTTATAGGTTTGATTCTGAGGGATGCTAAGCGTATGAAAAAGCTGTTTATATCTCTATATTCCTGTTCATATTTGACACACAGTCTAAAATTATAGTACTGAAATACATTCAGAGCACCCAGCCCAACAAACATTTGGTTAGTATGAAAATTATATGGCACGTTGCCTACGATCCTTAGCACACTTTTCTGCAGTAAAAATAGTTTTTGCAGATTAGTTTTTGTGGTGGTACCCCAGGCCAGATGACAGTAGTTCAGGTGAGATAAAAATAATGGGTATATATGACAGCGAGTTGCCAGGACATTCATGATTTGTGTGTCGCCTGCACAGCTACTCCTTGAATGGGCTGCGATGCCTGGGCAGGAATTCCCTGTTGCCTGACAAAACGTACCTCAAAGGAAGCTCTCACAAAATTGATTGCTAATGCGTTCGTTATGGCAGGGCTCGTACGACGGTCACTCTTGACCGAACTAGTCATGCGGTCAAACGCTACTGTGAGAATGGGATTTGACCAAAAAGACGAATTCACCTCTCTAACCCGTTTCATTTATGGAGTGTAAACGAAGGAATCTAACTTCAAATGTTGAGCTAATAGAAGTCTCATATCACAATGCACAGGTCCGCCATGATATCCGAGACATTCACAAGGCGGTGGCCCAACGTGCTGGCGATGAGCCGCGACAATCGCCCAGTGACCCGGCACACTGTGGGTTGCGAAGCGTTTACCAGGTCACTAGTTACCGTGCATCTGAATGCACCAGCGGATTAGAATTGCATCGGATCAAGAGCTGGAGCATTGGGGGGACCGGCAGACCACGATCGTTCTCTCACTCCTAGAGCGACAGGGACTTAAGGAAACTGGCCACCGTCGCTTTCGTAAAGCAGAAGCGCGCAAGCAATTCGCAGTCATTGAACACCTCCTCGCGCTCAACCAGTTCCTGAAACGACGCCGTGAAACTGGAAGGCTCTTATGTTTGCTGCGGTGCAGGAGTTCGTCTTTTCTGAGCACCAAATCTACAAACTCTGCAGGTAATGTGTCGGCAGTCATGACAGCCTTATGCTGTCATGGTTGCCATCGACCGCCTCGAAGGTCAAGGAACTTCCGTTCCGCGAGTCTTGGCCCGAGACTTGTCAAGCTTGGTTCTGCGGCGAGGCGTGCTCTTCAAGAACAACTTCGGAACAAGCAACCCTGACTGGCTGCTGGTTGTTCCGGCCAGCCTGCGAGAAGAAATCTTTCAAGCATGGCACGGCGACCCGACGGCTGGACACCTTGGCTACAGCAGGACGCTCGTCCGGATTCGTGACAAGTACTACTGGCTGAGACTCCCTAAAACAGCCTATCTGTCCACACGGAAGTGCCATGAGTGACAACGACGCAAGAGGCCTCCGATGAAGCCAGCAGGACTCCTGCAGCCGATAGCTGCCCCGACTACGCCCTTCCAGCAGGTCGGAATGGATTTACTTGGGTTCGTTCCCAACATCGACGCAAGGAAACCGGTGGATTATCGTCGCGACCGATTCTTACACGATACGCCGAGACGAAAGCCCTGCCATCGGGAACAGCGCTGGAATTCGCCAGGTTTTTCGTGGAGTCCATCCTCCTTCGACACGGCGCATTTGAGGTGTTGATCACAGATTGAGGATCATCGTTCATGGCATACCTGACTCAAGAGGTTTTTCGGCTCAGTCACACCAACCACCGACGAACCACCGCTTATCATCCGCAGACCAACGGGCTAACGGAGCGGCTCAACAAGACGATCGCTGACATGATCTTCATGTACGTCGACGTGCGGCACAAGGCGTGGGACGAGGTGTTGCCGTACGTTACGTTCGCGTACAACACAGTGGTTCAAGAAACCACGGGAGTGACGCCGTTTCACCTGGTACACGGCCGGGCGGTTACCACGATACTCGACGCCATGCTGCCTCACGTGCCAACCGATGATGGCAACGACGACACTCAACTGATCTCCCAGCGCGCGGAGGAAGCTCGTCAACTGGCAATAGTCAAGATTCAAGACCAACAGCGAGTCGATGCACGCCGTATAACTTTCGTCGCCGGGACGTCCACTTTCAACCCTGAGACCGGGTATGGGTTTGGACACCAATACGGCGCCGCGGTCTCAGCGAGAAGCTTCTGAAACGCTATATTGGACCCTACAGGATCCTCCGATGCCTCGGCGATCTGAACTACGAAGCCCTTCCCGACAGAACGCGCCCATCCGCAAGACGTCAACAGCGACCCGAGGCGGTGCACGTCGTCCGGCTGAAGCCGTATTACGAACGATAGAACTTTGCACTGTCGTCGACGAGTGTGCTGTGAACTGCGGCTCGCGATTCTGCTGTCCTTTTGTTGTGGATGTGATTTATTTTTGTGTTCGTTGATGCACTTTTTAAAGGAGGGAATAATGCCGCGAGCGCAGTTGACCGAATAGGCAGCGTGCCCGTGGCCTAACGGTTATCGCGCTTGCCTTCCACGCTGAAGGCCAGGGTTCGATTCCTGGCCGCGGCTACATATTTTTGTTGACACTGTAATGTGATGTTCTGGTAAATTCGAGAATCGTCCTGGCTGATTTGAGGTTAGAATTTTCTACGCGCCGAACCTTCTACGCGGAATGCTCCAGGAGCCCACGCCTGTACAAAAGCGGCTCCGCGTGGCAAGCCGGGGTCATTTTCGCCCCAGCTTTCGACTCTGCTGCCACGCCGACTTCGACGCCCGCGACGCTCTGCTTTCTTCTGTTCCCTTTTTATTTTTGGGCACACGTTCGCCCCACTAAACGTTTAGTTTCTTCAGATATTATCGCCTCAACAATTGTCATTTGTGACAATATACCCCAAATCTATAACTATCGTTTAGCGATGGCGTATAAATATGCGGAATTAGGACGCTGAAATATAATTCTTCAACTGTCTGATTTAAAAGAAAAAAGCGATTTTTATTCATCAAGAAATCACCAGCCCTGGAAAATTCCGAAATGTAGGACCAATCTAAAAAACAAAGAAAAAGTTTTATTTTACCGTCTATTCTGAACGAATATTTTGTTAAATACGTAGATATTGTGTAATTGCCAAACAGCCAAATATTCAATTTGCTCATTTGATTTTCTCTTTTCCGACCACTGTGGTATATGTAGTCCGTCATAGCTGCTGAATGCGAGGCCCGGAGCCTCATCAAGCTGCATTTCTGCAGCTTTTTCTCCGGCCTCCCATTCACCACATGTATTTGTGGTGAAAAATAAAGCTCGTATCGTATCGTATATACAAATAAATACAAGAAGAAATAATCCGACTTTTGAAACTCACAAACTATTGTCACAAATAAAAAATGATGAAGTTACGAAAACTGAAACAAACTAAACGCTTAATGGGGCGAAGTTATGCCCCCCCCCCCCCCCCCCCCCAAAAAAAAAAAAAAAAAAAGAAGGAAAGCAGAAGATTACACGGACGTCGATGCCGGCGTAGCAGCAGGATCGAACGCTGGGCCGAGACTCAGTGCGCCTTGCCACGGGGAGCACCTTTTGTAGCCGCGTGGGTCTCTGGAACATTCGGCCGAGGACGTTCGGCGCGTAGAACATTCGTAACTCGATCAGACACGAAAGTTCGAGAATTTGCGAGAACGCTTAGTAGAAAGATTGAATAAAAGAACATACCACTGCCTGGAATCGAACCCACGTCTTCTGCGCGACAGCCAAGCACGATAAAGATCCGGCGACGTACGCGCTCACTCAGCGACGCGCGTGGCACTATAAGTGTTATGACTAAACGCACACTGCTTACAAGTGAACACTCCAGTTTATTAAATATATACTCTGATAAAAAACTTGTAATATGATAACTATTTATTATTATTATATATTCAAAGAAAATTTCGTAGTTATCGCTTCCAACAGCACCCGGCTGTTTGTTGTCGACTCTGCCGTAAAATCCAGTCCTTGCTGATGACCTTATGCATATTTTGTAGCTACCTTATATCACCTCAGCACAACTGGGGAAATATTTATCCTGGTTTTTCTGCATCAAAAAATATAGTTTTCGAACGACTGCTGACCTGCCTCCTTCATAAGCGTGGCGATGTGGGTTGAATGGTTCATACTGACGAAAAGGCCAACAACGCGCAGTAAACGGGGACTAAGGAAAGTGCAAACAGGGCAGGCGCTGACTCTTAACTGAGCTTTAAGCACATCTAAACAAAACAAAGAAAACAGCAACCCCACCCACGTCACATGATACATTCACCACGCGTCCAAAAAAAATTTCTTTACTACTCAAGCCTAGTGACGTTTGGCTTACGCAGTACACGCTTGCTTTGATAATTGCATGCGCCTCTAAAATTTCTCTATTCACTCTGTCCCTTCCATTGCCAATGATACCAGTCTTACTGAAGATAGCTTTGTACCCACATCCATGACAATGCAATGGCAGATGCCCCCCTACAGCTCCCACCACTGATCGCAACGACAAGCCATGCTCCCGCGTCTGTGATTAACACATCTGCACGTCTGACCGACGTATGCTTTTCCACACGTTAGTGGAATCGTGTACACAACTCCCACCTTGCAAACAACTTATTGATACTCAAGCTTCACCGAGCAAGCGGGGCCTCTATCCTTCTTATCGCCGACTCTCGCGCATAGTTGCGCCAGCTTACACGGAGCGGAAAACACCAATGGCACATCGTACCTCAAGGCAACTTTTTTCGAGTTGTGTGAATTTTTATAGAGATACGGTATTACGAGCGGTCTCTTATTTGGCCTTTCTCTCCGGGGACGGTGTTCCCCCTTGAGTTTCTCTAACAAACCCTCCGCAAGGCTCAATAAAACCGAAGTTCGGAAACCTGCCACTGTCAGTCTCTCAGCCTGCTGGGCAAAACTATCGTTAACCGCATGAAAACATGACTTCTCCAGTGCAGCTTGTAGGCAAGACGAGGCAATGCGTTTCTTGACCAGCTTAGAGTGCGATGAATCATATAGAAGAAGACCCTTCTTTGAGCGTGGGTGATAAGACCAACAAACGTGTTTAGCAATTAATTTTGTGGAGTCGTGAGACGTCATGTTTGAAACAGCCGCTTTATAACATCCGTAGGATTAGGAATGGCTCGAGTCCCGGGAGTACCACACGCGCACCCGACTGCGCGCCTGAGTAGTCCTCTTCTTCCTCACTCTAGCGGGCCGCTACAGGTGCCCCCCTACTAGAAACGGAGCTGCTGCGCAGAGCTCGAACGCCAGCCGTGGCTGGCTGAGCGTGCCCGCAAGATCGGGGTAGCCCAACGGAGCCCTGGACTGAGGTCATTGACCGTGACATCAAAGTCGTCCTACTTGTGGGACAATAAAGTTTATGGTGATGAAGATACACTATTGCGCGAAGGAATTGTGTTTATAGTTGCTGCCCAGTGTACGTGTTTCACAGGCTTGGTTCTGCATGAAGCCGCACTGTTTTCGATGTGGGCGGCTTTTAAGCGGTCTAAGCTCACGACTTCGTGTCGTCCATTCATCTCTAAAGTAAACGTCTTCGTGTCTCTGCAGTGTACTTTATAAGGACCATCATATCGTGGATCGAGTGATCTTCGGGCTTTGTCTCTTCTCACAAATACATGGGTTGATGTTTGTAGATCTTGGCTGAGGAATGCACCCCGATTATAGGTTGCTCCTGGCTTTACTGGTTGTAGGAGCTGCATTGTGTCGCGTAGACGAGCCACATAATCTGTGATGTCAGGGATTGACGCTGAAGGTGTTGCTTGCAAAAACTGTCCAGGAAGACGTTGAGTTGTTCCATAAACCAACTCCGCTGACGAACAGCCCAGATCTTCTTTGAAGGCGGACCGGATACCCAAGAGTACTATCGGAAGTACTTCAGTCCACTTAGTTGTCTGATGAGCTCGGAGTGCTGTCTTCAGGTGACGATGGAAACGTTCTACCATCCCATTAGCTTGAGGGTGATATGATGAGGTATGTATTCGAGCGATTCCAAGGAGATGTGTGAGGTCGGCGAAAAGTTTCGACTCAAATTGTCGGCCTCGACCAGTGGTGATGGTGGAAGGAACGCCGAATCGTGCGATCCATCCGGAAATAAGAGCTTGGGTCTCCGTAGGTGCGGTAGTGTCGGGTATAGGAATGGCTTCAGGCCAACGTGTGAAACGGTCTACACAGGTGAGTAAATATGTGTGACCGTTCGACGGTGGAAGAGGCCCAACCAGATCAATGTGGATATGATCGAAGCGTCCATTCGGTAAGGGGAACATTGATAAGGGTGTTTTAGTTTGGCGTTGGATTTTCTGTCGTTGACATTCCTGACAGGAACGTGTCCACGCGCGTACATCTTTGTTCATTCTTGGCAAAACGAAACGTGATGCGGCCAGTTTCTACGTAGCCCGGATGCCAGGGTGAGAGAGACGGTGGAGCGTTTCGAATACTGGCTTGCGGAAGTTAAGTGGCACAAATGGGCGAGGAGAGCCTGTCAACGTGTCACATAATAAAGGATGAGCGGAGGATGGCAGTTCGATTTCCTCAAGTGTTAAGGATGATGACGGCTGAAGGTTTCTCAGCTCATTGTCTTTTTGTTGCGCAGCGGCCATTGCAGCGAAATCGATCTGATCATGATGTGGTGGTGTTTGTAAGACGCCGATGTCTGCCCGAGACAGGGTGTCTGCCACAACGTTGGCATTTCCTTGAATGTGTCTGATATCGGTTGTAAATTCAGAAATGAAGGCTAAGTGTCGAAGTTCTCGAGGCGTGTATCCATTTCCACTTGTAGCCAAAGCGAATGTAAGGGGCTTATGGTCAGTAAGGATGAAGAACCGACGTCCTTCAAGGAAATGTCTGAAATGCTTCAAGGCCAGATAGACTGCAAGAAGCTCTCTCCCGAAAGTGCTGTACTTTGTCTCGGTATTTGTTAATTTCTTTGAGAAAAATGCGAGAGGTCGCCACTGACCTTTAGTCTGCTGCTGAAGTACGGCACCGACCGCTGTACCCGAAGCATCAACCATGACGTGCGTCGGGGCGCCTGGCTTCGGGTGGACCAGAAGGGTGGCGTTGGCTATTGCCTCCTTTATGGCCTGGAATGCAGAAACTGCCGCACTAGTCCAAGAAATTGATGCGCTTTGGTTTCCCACATGAAGTTCGTTTAAGGGTTGTAGCTGGTGAGCGCAGTGTGGGATGAAGCGTCTGTAAAAGTTTAGCAGGCCTAGAAATTCTGGTAGCTGGCGTATATTCTTAGGTTGTGGAAAATCCCGTATGGCACTGACCTTAGATGGAAGAGGTGTAACACCGATGTGTTCCACGTGGTGTCCTAAAAAATCTAGTTGTTTAACACCTAGTTCGCATTTGATGGCATTAACGAAGATGCCGTGAGCGTGAAGCCGTTCGAAAAGCTGATGGAGGTGTCGTTGATGTTCAATCTCTGATGCGCTGGCCACAAGGATATCATCTAAAAAGGCGAAGCAGACGTTCAAACCCCGTAGGACCTGGTCGATAAAACGTTGGAATGTTTGAGCCGCGTTGCAGAGTCCGAATGGCATTCGAACGAACTCGAAAAGACCGAAAGGCGTGATGATGGCTGTTTTGGGGATATCTTCGGGTGCCATCGGGATTTGGTAATATGCGCGAACGAGATCGACTTTGGAAAATACTTTCGTTCCATGCAGATTGGCTGTGAAATCTTGAAGATGGGGAACTGGGTACTTATCTGGTGTTGTGATCTTGTTGAGCGCCCGATAATCGCCGCATGGACGCCAGCCGCCATTATTCTTGGGCACCATGTGTAGTGGAGAAGCCCAACTGCTGGGAGATGGACGGATTAGCCCGAGGTGAAGCATGTGCTCGAACTCACGCTTCGCTACGGAAAGCTTATCTGGAGGTAGTCGGCGAGGTCGTGCGTAGACAGGGGGTCCTGTTGTGCTGATGTAGTGAAGAACATCATGCTTGATCGGACGTTGAGCGTGGCAAGGTTGTGTAAAACTTGGAAACACGTAGAGAATATTTTCAAAACTTGATTTTGGTTTAGGGCGCAGGAGTGTCGGACTAATGATCGCTGGTTGAGTCGGAACTCCGTGGACAGTGAGGTGGGTTTCACAGTCCAGCAGGCGTTTTTTACTAATATCTACGAGAAGGTGGAAGTGAGCTAAGAAGTCGGCTCCGATTATGGCGTGTCGGACTTTAGCGATGATGAATACCCAACGAAAAGTACGACGCAGACCGAGGTCTAAAGTTACACAACGTTCGCCGTACGTGTGTATGGGAGTTCCATTTGCCGCTTCGAGTGTGTTAGTGTTAAGGTTTTCTTCAGGTCGTAACTGTTAGCGGGTACTACACTGACCTCGGCACCAGTGTCAATTAAGAACCTCAAGCCAGTTCGTCGTTCCGTAAGAAAAAATAGTGTGAGACGGTCTGGAGATGTTCCGACAGCACTGGACGTCCTGAGTTGTTGGATGGAGAGTTTCCCGCAAAATAACAAGGAGGATAGCAGTTGCGGGCTTGCTTCCCGAACTGAGTGTGGTACCAGCACATTGTAACGCCGCGTTCCCTGGAATGGCTGTTGCGGCGTGGTCTGGATCGTGACCTGTGAATAGGGCGACGAGGTCTTGGTTCATGCAAGTTTTCGGTGATTAACAGTGTGAGCCTGTCTACTTGCGCTTGAAGTCGCTGTAGTTGCGTATCTTGAGATGTTAGCGTCGTGATGGCAAGAGTCGGAGAATCCACGGTCGATGACGCGGTTTCCAGAATTCTATCCGCGAGTTCTGCCATCGCGTCCAGGGAGACGCCCGATGAGGTAGTCAAAATCATGCGTGCATTTCATGGGAGGCGTTGCAGGAACAACTCTCGAAGAATCGAGTCATCTATGGCCGCAGTTCCTATCAGTTGCCTCATGCGTCACAGTAGCTGAGATGGCTTGCGGTCTCCCAGTTCTTCCTCGGTGAGGAGTTGTCGAAGACGTCGCTGTTCCGACGCCGTTGTACGCTTGACAAGCTCGTGCTTGAGCCTGTCGTATGGCAACTCTGTGGGCGGCGTCATGCTGATGTCCCTGACGTCGGCAGCTCCACTGGGGCTGAGTGCGCTGGCAGCGTAGTAGAACTTGGTAACTTGCGATGATATGCCTCGCGTAGCGAATAGGGATTCGACGTGGGCAAACCACAAGGCCAGATCAGCGGGCCAAAAGGGTAAACGTTTAAGGGAGACAACTCCAATTAGTGGTGTAGGCTCACCGTTAGCTTGCGTGGTTACGTTGTTCGACGACTCCGGATGAGTGGGTCGATCACGCCCGGGGCACCATTGTGGAGTCGTGAGACGTCATGTTTGAAACAGTCGCTTTATAACATCCGTAGGATTAGGAATGGCTCGAGTCTCGGGAGCACCACACGCGCACCCGATTGCGTGCCTGAGTAGTCCTCTTCTTCCTCACTCTAGCGGGCCGCTACAATTCTAATCTCAAATCCAAAAATTGTAGGTGAGGCCCATCCTGAAGTTCGTGAGTGAAAGTGAGCCCCTCCGAATGATATGTGAAAACTTCTAAAACAGACCCCACGACATCTGCCTCACATATGCCCTCTAAACTAATAAACAAAACCAAAAAGTCCTTCACGTAACGAAACGCTTTACGAACGCGCTCGTCATCCAGTTTTTCAGATATGGCCCTATCGAACTTGGCTAAAAAAATATCACAAAGCGCAGGCGCCACAGACGAACCAATACAAATTCTTTTTTTTTTAACGTAAAGCTTACCGTTAAATATAATAAAAGTTGACTCCAGATAAAACTTGAGCAGCTCTAAAAACCCATCAGTACGCACACCGCTAGCGTTGTGAAAGCCAATCTCGCCATTTCTTTCAATACATTCACGTACCGAGACAAACAGAGCGCTATGAGGGATGGAATAAAAAAAGATCCTCAGCATTTATGGAAAAGCCCCCCACATCTGTGACTGCGCCAACACTAAGGTAATCTATGGCACTCTGCAAATTGCGCACGAAAAAAGGATCACAGGTCGGACCCCAGTGGAGCTTCCCGGACCGACTTAAGTCGGTCCGGGAACCGACTTAAGTGCTCTTGCAGGAATCGACTGACCTGTCTCTACCACTCCCCCTTCTCGGTAACGATAGTCCGCAGGGGTGCATTCACATTATGTGTCTTAACAGAAAAGAATACATCAAGATTACCTTTCGTGGTCTTTCCAATTTCCTTTTCCAGCTTGGAGAGTTGTAATTCTTTGAACAACTTGGCTTCCGCACATTTGACCCTTTTTGACTTAAGATTGGTAATCTCGAAGTTCTTCTTAATCGCATCTGCAGCCTTTGTGTTCAGTAGGTTCCGGGGTAACATAACAAATCCTCCCTCCTTATGAGCCTATAGCAAACTGAGATTCTTGTTTTGAGAATAGGTAACAACACTTTGTAGAGAACCCACCTCAGATGCAAAAATATTCCAAAAGCCGGGAATCATAATGATAAAAAAAACTGCTCCGACTTTACTCAACAAAATTAACAATTTAATCAAACGTTTCGTCTCCCATGCAGGAAACATCGTCAGTAAAACCTACAAGCAGGAATGGTTGTAGGTTTGTAGGTTTCACTAACGATGTTTCCTGCATGGGAGACGAAACGTTTGATTAAATTGTTAATTTTGTTGAGTAAAGTCGGAGCAGTTTTTTTGACCACCTCAGATGCAGAAGGCCGTTTCGTAGCACATTTTAGTAGGCAGTCAACCCCCTTCGAAACGCAGTGGTCCTTTTCCTCAGACGCAGCCTTTTCCGACACACGCCGTACATAAGCCAACAATTCGTGTGCCTTCATGCTAGGCTCAACACTATACTTTGGCCCTCTTTCCAGAATTTGGGCCACATGCTCAGGAACTTGGGCGTCTCCCAAAACGACCAGTCCACTAGGTCTGTTCCCAGGCAAACGTGACTTCTTGGGTATCCCAGTTCGAACCCGTTGCCACAAAATCTCTGTAGCCTGGGTCACAAGTCTCAGATGCTCTTGGCGGTGACGGTATGCTAGGGGTGTATAACCGCCTTGGAAACACAACATCCTTAGGTAGTCGTGAAGAAAACGCACTTGCCTCCAGCTTTCTGACCGCAGAATCTTGCATATGCTTTTGGAAAGCCCATCAGATGGACGAAGACACCCGGACAAGGCCTCGACCTCAGGAGGAGCCTGACCCGTCTTAATGCAAATCGAGAGGTATCTTACACGGCAGGTGGACACGGCAATGAGGTTAATGCAGTTGATGGCATGGTCGTAGTAGCTGTTACAACACGTAAAAGAACCCACCGTAGCAGAAATGAACTGAATAAGGGTGACGATGTGGGTTAGTTGGTTCATACTGACGAAAAGGGAAACAGCGCACAGTAAACGGGGGGGACCTAGTGAACTGGTTGCTTTGGGAGACGGCCCAACTTCCTGAGCATGTTGCCCGAAATCTGAAAAGAGGGCCAAAGTATAGTGTTGCGCCTAGCATGATGGCGCATGAGTTGTTCGCTGATGTATGGCGAGTGTCGGAAAAGGCTGCGTCTTAGGAAAAAGACCACTGTGTTTAGAAGGGGGTTGCCTGCCTACTAAATTGTGCTACGAAACGGCCTTCTGCATCTGGGTTGGGTTCTCTACAAAGTGTTGTTACCTATTTTTAAAACAACGATCTCAGTTTGCTACAGGCTGATAAGGAGGGAGGATTTGTTGTGCTACCCCGGAACCTACTGAACACTAAGGCTGACGATGCGATTAAAAAGAACTTCGAGATTACCACTCTTAAGCCAAAAAGGGTCAAATGTGCGGCAGCCAAGTTGCGTAAAAAATTACAACTGTCCAAGCTGGAAAAGGAATTTGGAAAGACCACGAAAGGTAATCTTGATATATTTCTTTTCTGTTAAGACACATAAAGTGAATGCACCCCTGCGGACTATCGTTACCGAGATGGGGATGTGGCAGAGACAGGTCAAGAGCACTTAAAGGAGCCCTGCAAAGACCTTTATACTGGTTCTTAATTTGCACCAGACCCGAGCGCACTGAACGTAGTAACTTAGAGAAACTTTTTTTCTCGAAATTCTTTTTATTCTAAAAGTTATAGACAAATTAAAATTACAAAAACAAGCAAAAAAATAAACTCCCTCGTGACGTCCTTGGTTGCTTGAGAGTGGCAGTAAAGAATGCCCCTCCCTGAGGGTCAGGTTGTTTTGTTCCGGTCCCTCCTAGAAGTTGCAGGTCAGGGCCGGGCGATCGTGGACTGCCACTCTGGATGGTCACTTCGGTGCTCGTTGGTGGTGGCGGAGCCTCGAGGAAAGACGCTCCCAGTCGAGAGGAACGATTTATAAAAATAAATATATTAAAACGACAACGGCAAACTTGGTTACAGGACTCTACTGTCCGCTCACGGCAGTAGAAAGGTGAAAAAACCGCGCCTCGCCGCAAAGTGCCCACCGCGCACGGTGAGGCTCAAAGAAACTGCTCGTCGCTCGCGACAAACCTACGCGGACCGGCAGACCGCGGGAAATAACTTGCTCCGCGCACGGGCTTGTTCAAACTCATCGTTTTCTCGCCAGGGCTGACGAGAAAACTCCCCGCTGACACAGGGCCTGTCCAATCAGGACGATTATACAATTCTATTGGCCCCAGTGCCAAGCGGGTCCTCCACCAATCACAGAAAGGCCACCAAAGTCGTTATTTCCCTTTTTTAAGAAGAGAAACAATGCTAAACCCCTTGGGGAACTCTCCAATCGGGGCGATACTTTACTACTTTACGGGGAAAACACCCCCCACTTCGTTGCGTCAAAACAAATTGGCGCCGTGTCCTTCGAAGTTAGCGAGTAAAGCGTAATGGAGTTCAAGCGGACCCAGACCGGCGCCCCTCATCGCTAAAACCTCATTGTAGCAGTCCCCCGACTGGACAAGCCGTCACTGGGAACGCGCCGTGACGACAAAGTCGGGGAGGGTGCCACTACCTCGCGGCGACAGGCAAGAATGTCTGTCACCTTCCCGGGCCCAAGATTAATAAGGGCTCAAGCCTCTCATCCGCCTATTCTCAGGGCGAGCCGTCGGGGTGCCCCCATCCGAACGGTTGAACGTCGATTAACTCAGTTTCCGGGAAACGATCAAATCCTCAAGCGATCCCTACAGTGGCCATGAACTAGAGGAGGGGTAGTGAGCTTATCGAGCGCTCACGGCTGCCGGACTCCATGTCGACGGCGCGAGAGGGCGCCATTAAAGCATGTTCTGGATCGGCTGTATACAGCGGGCAGCCAAAGCGGCTTTCATTGCATTTGCTGCGCGATTAAATACTTATTCGGCATGGCACTTCATTGGCTACAAACGACAGCAAACACGGGATAAAGATCAGTTCAGAATGGGAGCCACTTCGCGCTGCCATCCCGCGAAACGGCCAAACCGCACACAAAGCTTCTCGCCGAAGACCTTCGGAACGCTCGGAGCCGGTCGGATCCTCCTGTCCATACGACCGCAGCGCCGCCGCGTACATTCGGGACCTTTCCGTGTCGGCGCCTGATCCCACTACTCCTTTCTAGTATGCGCCGCCTTTTCCACCGCTTGGTGGCGGTTATGTCGACGGGTCATTTGTTGTTTCCGTACTTTATGAACTGCATTCGTTTCTTTTCTCGCATAAAATACTGAATAAAAATTGCTTCTATAAATAATTGAAACGGTTCGCGCCACTTATATTTTGTATTTCGACTAAATGGAAGCTTTCAGTGGCTCTGGCCAGTAGTAAGCCCAGGACCAAAGACGTCAAATTTTGCATGATTTAGGTACCGCGGGTCGCCCTCGTCGGTGGAGGAGGTTTCCGCGTCGTCCAATTAAAATATGACGCACTGATATTTAGTTGCTCTCTCCGTGCCCGGTGGCTTACCCGAACCCCAAGAGACGTGGAAACCGCAAAAAAGGCAGACGCTTAAATATGATTGCAGGGCCCTTTAAGTTGGTTACAGACCTGTGATCCTTTTTTGGTGCGCGATTCGCAGAGTGTCATAGATTACCTTAGTACTGGCGCAGACCCAGATGTGGGGGGGGGGGGGGGGGGGGGGCTTTTCCATAGATGCTGAGGATCTTTTTTATTCCATACCTCATAGCGCTCTGGTTGTCTCGGTGCGTGAATGTATTGAAAGAAATGGCGAGATTGGCTTCCAGAACGTTAGCGCTGTGTGTACTGATGGGTTTTTAGAGCTGCTCAAGTTTTATCTGGAGTCAACTTTTATCACATTTAACGGTAAGCTTTACGTTCAGAAAAGATGAATTTGTATTGGTTCGTCTGTGGCGCCTGTGCGTTGTCATATTTTTTTTAGTCAAGTGCGATAGGGCCATATCTGAAAAACTGGATGACGAGCGCGTTTGTAAAGTGTTTCGTTACGTTGATGACTTTTGGACTGTTTTTTTTTTTAGGTTGAAGGGCATATGTGAGGCAGATGTTGTGGCGTCCGCTTTAGAAGTTTTCACAGATTATTCGGAGGGGCTCACTTTCACTCACGAACTTCAGGATGGGGCTTACCTACAATGTTAGGATTTGAGATTATAATTAATTGATAAACGCGTTTGTTTGTCTTTTCACCCACGCTCAAAGAAGAGTGTTCTTCTATATGATTCATCGCACTGTAAGCGGGTCAAGAGAAGCATTGCCTCGTCTTGCCTACAAGCTGCACTCGAGAAGTCATGTCATCATGTGGTTAACGATAGTTTTGCACGGCAGGTAGAGACTGACAGTGGCAGGTTTTCCAACTTCGGTTTTATTGAGCCTTGCGGAGGGTTTGTTAGAGAAACTCAAGGGGGAACACCGTCCCCGGAGACAAAGGCCAAATAAGAGACCGCTCGTAATACCGTATCTCCAAAAAATTCACAGAACTTGAAAAAAGTTATTTTGAGGTACGATGTGCCATTGGTGTTTTCCGCTCCGTGTAAGCTGGCGCAACTATGCGCGAGAGTCGGCGATAAGAAGGATAGAGGCCCCGCTTACTCGGTGAAGCTTGAGAATCAATAAGTTGTTTGCAAGGTGGGAGTTCTGTACACGATTCCACTAACGTGTGGAAAAGCATACGTCGGTCAGACGGGCAGATGTGTTAATCACAGACGCGGGAGCATGGCTTGTCGTTGCGATCATGGGTGGGATCTGTAGGGGGGCATCTGCCATTGCATTCTTATGGATGTGGGTGCAAAGCTGTCTTCAGTAAGACTGGTATCATTGGCAATGGAATGAACAGAGTGAATAGAGAAATTTTAGAGGCGCATGCAATTATCAAAGCAGGCGCGAAATGAGTAAAGGAAACGTCACTGGGCTTGAGTAGTAAAGAAAACTTTTTTTTTTGACATGTGTTGAATCTATCATGTGACGTGGGCGGGGTTCCTGTTTTCTTTGTTTTGTTTTCGTGTGATTAAAGTTCAGTTCGGTCAGCGGTTGTCTTGTTTGCACTTCCTTTGGTCCCCGTTTACTGTGCGCTGTTTGCCTTTTCGTCTGCCTCATTCTTACATGCTCCCAACTTAGACCAACCTGTTTTATGTAGAAACTATTTACAAAAAAAAAAAAAAAAGGAAGTGAACTTCTTTCCGGGTTCCCATTACGTGTGTGAATTTCGTCCAGTAAAGCTCTGTTCATACATCATACAAAAAAACAGTTTGCAAACACGGGTCAGCGCAAAATCCGTGGTTCGAACGCCGCGTGCCATAATCTTCTCCTTTAACTCATATCCATGCGGCATTTGACGCAAGGATATCGCGGTCACTCGCAATTGGATTTGTATGCAGACTATCTTTCGCACCATGTTTAAGAAGTGCGAAGCCGCCTTCAGTTTTTGTCCGGCGAACTTTTTGGCGGGTGAGCTTTTGTCTGTTGTGGTTTCTCCGGTGGGCTTTTGTCAAGTTACCGTTCTGGTGACGAATCCAAGAAAGTCTTAACGGAGCTTCGCGCTCTTACTTCTGAGGTGAAGAAGGCGAGGGAAGACTATTCTAAGCTAAATAAAGAAAATAACAGCCTTACGGAGAAGCTGATGAAAGCTAAAGAACGGATTTTTGTGTTGGTGCAATGCAGCCAGTTGAATAACGTTGAGATTCAGGACCTGCGTGACACTCTCAAAGAAGGATCACACGATATGGCTATAAAATAATCGGGGTTATCCAAGTACCACTTGACCTCGCTGAAAATGGCATCGCAAAGAGTGTTACAACCGAGAAAGAAAACGAAGGAAACATAATTGCTAGGCTTATGACTATATGGAAGCGCAACGTGTATATGCAAGTATATGCCATCTGCCATGAATAAAGATGATGAGCCAACTCTTCCTTGTGTTCTTTCGACGTCTTTTTCTTAAACTTGGTACCGGGCTCATTATGATGTCGTGCGTAGTCCACAGTATAATTTTATTGTGTGGCGGCTGTGTTCCTATACTAATAAAAAATCGCTTGTATGTGATATCCTATCTGACCACTGTCTTTGCAACTGTGATATTGAAAGGCTGACCGTGAAATCCGGACGTAATATATGTTCGGCGGTCTATCGACCACCTCGTGGGAAATTTGGTGATTTTTCCTACATATTTAAAGGCTTCTTTTTTTTTTTTTTTTCGAGGGGGGGGGGGTGAAAATTATTTGTTTTCTGTAGCTGGCAATTTTACATTGATATTGGTACAAAAAGCCCAATGCAGCAACAAATGTTACTCACGCTTCGTCCCACGGGTTTTCAAAACGTAATTAACAATCCAACTAGAATTACAGCTTCTTACGCTGTAATACTTCTTCCTCGTTCTCCGTTCTCATTTTATAATTAGTTATGACTAGTAATAACGATACACCTTTTTTCGGTTATATATCCGCCGATATCAGCGATCACCTACCCGTCTTTCTGGGTGTAGAAAAAAAAATTCATTCCAAAGATATCCCTAAATTTAGACGTCAGCTAATATATGAAATAGATAACAGAAAGTATAAAACAGAGAGAGGACGAGAGACGAGTACATTCCTTCAACCCTTAACAAAGTTTATTCCATGGGTTACGAACGTATGTTCTCCTGCGCAGACTTAAGGAAAGGGGGAAAGGGCAGAGACAGAGGGTGGAAGTAAGAGGAAGGAACGGCGGGTGGGAGAGGCGGCTGGGTGCGTGGACCCGTTGGGGTCGGGCCGCTCACCGAGGTCGTCTAATCACCCCGGACAGCTCTTGGCTCAGATAATCTATCTCTCTATCAGAGAGGGCTAGCGAGGGGGAAGAGACATTGACTCCGGAGTTTTTTATCGCAAAAGATTCGATAACTTCCCTGTCGAATCTCTGATTATGTCGCCCGAGCACGCGCGTTTTTTTAACCTTGGCTCGCATCCTCCGCATGTGCGGCGATGTGCTGCAATCGGGTGCACCGTATCCTCGCTGGGATCGGCGACCGCTCGGAAGTGCTCCCTCAAGCGGTCATCTAGGCACCGGCCCGTTTGCCCGATATATTCTTCCCCGCAAGAGAAAGGAATGGTATAGACCCATCCGAGAAAAAAGCGCCACCTGTCGTACGCAACAGCAACTAGTGGCAGCCGCCATGCTGCAAGATAGTGCACGCTGCTGCATACGCTGCGTTGGCCGTAGACGCTAGTCAATTCCTGCCCACGGTGCCAACGTACTGCTGCGTATACCCTCTGTAAGCAGAGTGGGTATCTGGACAAGTCTGGTATTAATTTACGTATTCGTAAATGTACTCGTTATCGGTTGACGGCGGCGTAGCCGCGCAAACGTTTCCCTGTTGAAGTGCAAAAACGGAACACGAACCGTTCCCGCGCTACGCTCCTTGGGTGTTTGAGTCGGGTGTTTTTAATCTCACTTTGTGGCGTTTGGAGGTAGAGTTTTCAAGGTTCAGCTAGTTTGAAGAAATCAAAGCGTCAAATACAAATATAATATTGCTCGTGGTATCGCTTGTGGACGTGACAGCTTCGCGAGCGCCTAGCTTCAGGTTTGCACGAGCTCGCGGTGCTTCAAACTTGCGCGTGTAAATTATATGTTAGGTACGCATGAAGCCATACGACCTGACGCTTTAACCTGCCTGTAGCGCAGACATCTGTGCAGCGCGTGCTTTAGGCAAAGCAACGCGCGCGCTTGCAACTTTTGCTTCACTGCAAAATTTGCTGCTCTACATTTCAACTCTAAAATCCCCCTCAAGAAAAAGGGACTCGACGTGTCAAGTAGGAACTTGCGTCGAATACGTCATTTACTGGTTAATTTGCGCATTGAAATTTTAAGTCTTAGTTCCAAGTAAAAAACGCGATTTGACGAGCGACGAGTCGAGCGACGGCACAAGCGACGAAAGTCGGCTACGAGCGATGAAAATGTTTCACTGTCGCTTGTCGCGTCGCTTAATTTGGGATTTCTAGAAAACGATGCTCATCGCCTTGGTCGCTCGCCGCTTTTAGCCTTTTATGCGGTGTGCTTCATCGCGCGACTGCCCGAGCGACAGCGAAGCGGGACCCCTGCGCCTGTTTCGTCGCACATCCGGAGAGTACTGGCGACTTCTAACTACAGCCCGTAAATTATAATCGATTCCTATCATTTTCTGATGCATACTAACACATGTTTGATGTCGTAACTACAAAGATCTTAGTAATTACCTTTTTCTTATCCGGCTTTCCGCAATCTATCTATTTGGAGGAAAACGCTGTTTGTGCCTAGATGAGGGCAGGACCTAGATCGCGCAGCCTTCAGGAGGGACTTAACCAGGCCTAGCTTGACTGTTTTTGAGTGGGCGCTGTTGAAGGGGTGACCTGTTTTTTTTTATATTTGCTTGAATTCCCAGCACAAACCCCCGGGTCGGAGACTAAGTTGTAGTTCTAAAATTTGAAGGGTACCCCATACCGGGTCCTCTCTTTTGAACGTGAGGCCGGCGGGGCTTGATGTGAAGGCTTTGAGAATGGTCTCAGGTTCGGTCTGTTCCTGGTGCATCACAAGATAATCATCTACGTACCTGAATACCTGGCACCCGGGTGCCGTCGACTTCAGTTTTGCCTTTATAGTCCGATCCACATACATTAGGAAGATTTCACTTATAATGGGCGCCAGGCAAGACCCGATGCAGACTCCTGCCTTCTGGATGTAAATTTTTCCCTCCTACTCAACGAGCGTCGAGCGGAGGTAAAGGTCTACCAGTGAAAGGAACCCTTTAACGGAAACTCCCGACGCGTTTTGGAACTCGCACATGCCGTGCTCATCTATGGCGTTGCTCACAGACTCGAGCACGTAATTGACAATCTAGATTATATACATGCCTTCGATATCTAGCGAAAACAGACCGAGAAAGGCAGTTAAATCGTGGAGAGGGGTGAATGTGAGTTCAGGTCAGAGGAGTTGGTGATGCGGAAAGGTTGAGGGAGATTGAGAGAGGTTAGGTGCTTGAGTAGGAATTATGCCAGGCGCTTCTCCCAACAGCCGTTTTCTGATATGATGCTGCGGAGCGGAACATCGGGCTTGTGAGTTTTTGCGAAGAAAAGGACAGTCAGGTCTGTTTTGAGGGGGCGGCTATCGCGTTCCTCAAGGCTGGCAGGTCAAGGTTCGTGCACAAGTCTTTAACCTTGGATCTCAGAGACACCGAAGGTATTTTTACCTTCGGTGTCTCTGATATCCAAGGTTAAAGACCTGTGCACGAACCTTGACCTGCCAGCCTTGAGGAACGCGATAGCCGCCCCCTGAAAACAGACCTCACTGTCTTTTTCTCCGCAAAAACTCACAAGCCCGATGTTCCGCTCCGCAGCATCATATCAGAAAACGGCTGTTTGCAGAAGCGCCTGGCATCATTCCTACTCAAGCACCTAACCTCTCTCAATCTCGCTCAACCTTTCCGAATCACAAACTCCTCCTGACCTGACCTCACACCTCACCCCTCTCCACTCTCTCGGTCTGTTTTCGTTAGATATCGAAGACATGTATTATAATCTAGATGTCGATTACCTGCTCGAGTCTGTGAGCAACGACATAGATGAGCACGGCATGTGCAGGTTCCAAAACGCGTCGGGAGTCTCCGTTAAAGGGTTCATTTCTCTGCTAAACCTTTACCTCCGCTCGACGCTCGTTGAGTACGAAGGAAAAATTTACATCCAGAAGGCAGCTCGGGCCTTGCCTGGCGCCCATTCTTAGTGAAATCTTCCTAATGTATGTGGATCGGGCTATAAAGGCAAAACTGGAGTCGACGGCACCCGGGTGCCAGGTATTCAGGTATGTAGATGATTATCTTGTGCTGCACCAGGAACATACCGAACCTGAGACCATTCCCAAAGCCTTCACATCAAGCCCCGCCGGCCTCACGTTCAAAAAAGAGGATCCGGTATGGGGTACCCTTCAAATTTTAGAACTACAACTTAGCCTCCGACCCGAGGGGTTCTGCTGGGAATTCAAACAAAGATCAGAAAAACCAGTTCTCCCCTTCACCAGCGCGCACTCAAAAACAGTCAAGCTAGGCCTGGTTTAGTCCCTCCTGAAGACTGCGCGATCTAGTTCCTGCCCTCTTCTAGGCACAAACAGCGTTATCCTCCAAACAGATAGATTGCGGAAAGCCAGATATCTACAAGGCCTTCTGACAAATACTATAAAGAGGCTTATTACTTCCACCAACACACCTCCCTCTACACCCCGACCCCGCCGAAAACAATTCGCCGTCATTCCGTACACGCACAACACTTAATTCACATCGCCTCAAGGCGCTCGTCTAACGTTTCGACGTAGGAGTCGTCTTCAAGTGAAAATTCGAACTGAAGCAGATGTGCCGTCAGGTCAATAATCCATCCCCTCCAAATCCCTGTCGCAAGAAACATGAAAAGCAGTTCGACTCTTGCCGGAGAGAGGAAATCTATTCAAATTCCTTTCTCTTGCGGGGGAGAATATATCGGGCAAACGGGCCGGTGCCTGAATGACCACCTGAGGGAGCACTTCCAAGAGGTCGCCGATCCCAGCGAGGGAACGGTGCACCCGATTGCAGCACATCGCCGCACATGCGGAGAATGCGAGCCAAGGTTCAAAAAAATGCGCGTGCTCGGGCGCCATCTTCAGACATTCGGCAGGGAAGTTATCGAATCTTTTGCGATAAAGAGTCAATAGAGAGATTTAGCAGGTCGTTTCCTCATGAACGGTTCGCCCTCGAACACATCCGCGACGCCAATGCGCATGTGCGCGCGAGTCGTTCGGTGAGTCGGGAGGCTCTTCTCGTTCGTTTCTCCCATTCCGGCCGCTGGAGTCGTCAACGCAAGGCAGCCAGCACCGTTCACGACCCGGGTAAAAAAAAGATGGCGGTCGGTTCGGCGACCACCTTCGCCAACCCAGCCGTGCGTTAGGCTTAGGACAGCGGGAGGCGATTTGCCGTCCTGTTAGTCTGCTTCATTTGAGAGGTTGAACCAAATCATTTCGAGGACTGCTCACAATGGTAAGCGATCGTGAACGCTGTAAACTGCGCATGCTAGTAAATTTTTGCGATCTGCGGGCAGACTATAGCTGCCGTGGCGACCGCGAGCAGACGAAATGATTTGGTTCGACGGCACACAACGTGCACGATCATTCAAGTTCAAGATGACGGAGACACACCACATACCTTCACGATCGTTCAGACACTTTTTACTCTATCTAGCTTCGCAGTTCTTGAAATTCCGACCGGCAAATGTTACGTCGGCCGTCTTGTTTACAAAAGTCGTACGCCGGAAACACGAGCCGCCACCACGGTGTCCGCCACCGTCGTCACGGATTTACACGTTGCAGAATGTTTCACATGTTTACTAGAAGAGGGCGCCACCGTTAAGCACGATCATCATCATCGTTTACACGGTCGCGCCACTTTCACGATTCGCTAAAGTGTGTCAAATTTGACGTACGGTTTCACAGAACGGACCAGTTGTACCGTTCGTGATTTCGGAACCGTGTGCTTGAAAAACAACTCGCTAAAACTCCCTATTAGGGAATTGTAGTAGACCGTTCCCGCCGCCCGCTAAGCACCCGGATAGCGCTCCGTAATCCTCCACAAGACATTGAACTATGCAGAGAAGGCTGGCAGCGCGCATGCGCAGCTGCGGCGTTTTCTTCGGGGATACCGTAGCGGAGGTGAAAAACGATGTACTACACCTCCCTAATGTATCTTCCCCCCCGCTAGCCCTCTCTGATAGAGAGAGCGATTTTCTGAGCCATGAGCTGTCTGGGGTGATTAGACGACCTCGGTGAGCGGCCCGACCCCAACGGGTCCACGCACCCAGCCGCCTCTCCCACCCGCCGTTCCTTCCTCTTCCTTCCACCCTCTGTCTCTGCCATTTCCCCCTTTCCCTAAGTCTGCGCAGGGCAACATACGTTCGCAACCCACGGAATAAACTTTGTTGAGAGTTGAAGAAATGACCTCGTCTGTGTTTCGTCCTCTCTCTGTTTTATACTTTCTGTTATCTAGCACAACTTACCAACAAGCTCGTTTGGAATATAATATATGAAGACTCGACTTTTCTAAAAATCGTATTTTTGGTGGATCGGAGGCCTATTTAATATGAGACCGCTCCAAATGTTACTGTGAACAGCTTTCCAGACCTCTCCAAATCATTATATAATGAATGTTTTCCCATTGTAGAAATGACTCCATGCAGAAGGGAGCGTAAACCCTGGGAGAGTCCATGTTGAGTTGTACTTGGTAAACAAAAATGAGAGCTGCTTACCACTCCCTGTGACACCGAATTAGAGCGCAGCTTTTGAGGAGGAGAAAGGGAAGGGTACTGAGGGGAAAATATATCCTTCCTCCCTCCTCCCCACCTTTACATCCTGCCTGCTACTCTTCCCTCCGAGCGACTTTGGCGTCGCCGTCGCCGTCGGTGTAATCGTGAGGTCGCGTGACCCTCGTGACGTCACGTGACCCTCGTGAGCTCACTGGGTCAGGTGACGTCACTGGGGTCACGTGACGTTTCCGGGGTCACGCGACCTCACGGGGGTCACGTGACATCACGGAGGTGACATGACCTCACGCGGATCACGTGACCTCACGGGGTGACGTGACTTCACGGTTACGCCGATGCCGCTCAAGTCGAAAACGGGCGTCTAGAGCTGCGCCCTAAAATACAAATTATTTGCCACGTTTATTAAATAAAAAATCATACTCTGCTGGCAGGATATCACTCCTTACGCAAACGACTAAAGAGGGAAATTAAATCGACAAAGAACGTCTTTTACAATATTTTCTTTGGTCACCATTTTTCTAGCAATCGCAAGGAATATTGGTGGCGTCTAAATCTTTTGAATGGACATGAGAATGCCTAAGGGATCAAAATGGTAACAGTTAGCAGAAATGAACTATCGGGTTCAGATCTTGTATTTAAATACTTTTTTTTCGAAGGTAGGTGACAGCCACTACAGTTGTGTTTCCCAGGTGATAGGTTGGCGGAATCAATATTCTTTGAGCCGACTGACGAGTTTGAGGTTTCTTTCAATCTGCAAAAGTCTAAAAGATAAGAATTGCCTTGACCCCCATAATATAAAAAGTCGTCGGGTAAGATATGTTCTACGAATAATTACACCATGCCTGAAACATCTTTATCATGTAGCGCTTATGACAGGACATTTTCTAAAAGCTATGCAGCTAGCTAGTGTAGCCGTGATTTATAAAAACAGAAATAAGAACGACCTCGGTAACTATAGCCCAATATCTTACTCCCGTTGTTTTTTAAAGGGTTAGAACGAATACATCATTGCCGTCTTAATAACTTTTTCTTAAAGCATTCTGTAATATTCGTTTGGATAGGTATTGGTTTACTCAAAATCAGTCAACCTTGCTTATTTCAAATGAATATATTTTGAACAATTTTGAATCACGACGCCTTACTCTTGGTATTTTTATCTATATTAGTATAGCATTTGATACTCTAAATCATGAAACACTTCTCGCTAAGGTCGAGCATTGGGTTGTACGAGGGCACGTCCTCAATATTATAAAATCATATTTCAGCTCGGTATTACAACATGTCATAAATCACTCTCGCAGCGAGGCCCTTCAGATTTGTAAAGGTGTTCCTCATGGTAGCATCTTTGATCCACTCTTGTTTAATATACTCGGAAAGCAGTGTTTTTCTCATCCGTCGTGGGTCGGATGTTTCGCTCAATCTCTCGCCGTGGATTTTGATTCCATAATATAGTAACTTTTTTCCAGCACTCTGTGAGTACAGTTAAAAGGCTCTAATGCAATAAAATAATTTTAGGCGTTTTACTTTTTTTTGTAAAAATGTGAAAAACGCCCCATCGGTTAATTTTTGACGAGTTTTGACAATTAAATACTGGCGATCTACTTGGGTTACATCAATATTTTTATGTCAAGGGAGAGCGCCAAACACGCTCTTTATATATATTGTAAAATGGTATTAAGGCTGTATAAAATATCCTTTGAGGGACGTTTACGTTAATGTTATGCAAAAAACAAAACGTACCAATTTTGAAATCAATTTTCTCAAAAAAACAATCTTTTATTATTTTTTTTTTGTTAAAAAGTAGATATGACAGTGGACTACTCGAAACGCAAGTCGAGAACGTGTGTATTTTGTTTGTATGTTCTATATTTAAGCATCAATATCGTACAAAAACATGTTTTAGGGCTCGAAACGGACTTGCGAATAGCGCGTCTTCACAAACTTAGAAATGTTTTTGTCTTTTTTCAACGTTCCCACATAAAACTTAAATACGGTAGTTCCACCCTGTTATATTTATTGATTGTTTAAATTTTAATATCCTGTTTTATTTATTGATTGTTTAAATTTTAATATAGACGGCAAGTTACATTGGAGGAGTTCAAACGAGAAAGCAGCACTTCTTAACAGACCAGCAGGCGTCGGAAAGTTTTAGTGTGTAGAAATCGGCGGATGTCGTATTAATTCGGGGCCTTCATTGGCCTATATGAACGTTCCGCCCTTTCGGAACCAGCAGATGACCACAACCTTTCGCGCTCGTTGTGTTAGATAGGACGGCCCGTAACAGTCAAGTGAGCAACGCACCCTATGTCACGCGGAGTGAAATGGTACGAATCTGTCGTTGAAGTGGCGAACAGTGAAGGCCACCCAGGAGGAGTCAGTCAGTCAGAGCATATCACAAGAGAACGCAAAGGAACTATTGCCTAGGAGGATGAGGACACTACGGCCTTACAATATCGACGGTCAACAACAGTTCTGCCGGCCAAAACAACGCCGCGTGCGCGCTAAAACCGGCGGCGAGGGACAAAAATCCCGCAGACGCTCATGCGAGGATGGGCCGGTTTCGTTAGGGATGTGGGGAAATTTTGAAACCAGCCAATTGTGCACGCGTGAAACGATACCGCGTATTTGCCCAAGCTTCGAGCGCCCTATCCCTTGAAAGAGCGGTGCTCTATCTCTCTCCGCTGAGATCCGATAGCACCGAAAGGTTATCTCTTTTGGAAACAGCAAATCCCGGAGGCTAACATTAAAAACGAGCGTGTTGGTAAATATACTTCAGTTTATTATGCAGGGAGACTAGTTGGGTCGAAGTCAGCCTCCTTGTCAACTATAACCGTTTGTGAAGAGTGGCATTCTCCCAAGATGAAAAGTTAGCGCCGGCCGACGTGTTCTTTTGAAAAAGGGGAAGGGGAAAGATAAAGTTTGAGTAAATGCAGTAGCTACTTCGAAAGCTCCTCTCCCGATATGAAGCACGAGGCATGTCACGTCTCGGTTACCTTCTCGCGCATCGCTGCTCGAATCTATTCTTCACTTTGTTCCGCACAGCCACTGTTCCGCACAGCCGTCGTGGCTGTGCGGAACAGAGTGAAGTATAGGTTTGAGCACCATCTGGGACGCCGTCATCCTGCCAGGCTTCAGTGTCGTGGGACTTTACTCGGCGTCGGTCAGTTAAGATTTTTTTTTTCTTATTTTTATTTCATGTGTGTTTCTTCACCCCGCTGAACTTTGTTTCTCGAGTAGAGTTCTGCTGAATTTTTTTTTTTTGCTGATTGTTTTCTGTCTGTTTGTTAGCATTGTTTAGTTGCTAGGTTTATTTCGTCATGTCGTAGCGGCCTGACGGTGCTGTAGAGAGCGTGTTCGCGCCCATTTGGTTGTGTCCCGTTTAGGGAATGCCCGGAGGAGTTGGTTTTTGTTCTTGCCGTGTGCGGCTGAATTTTTCCGTCTTGATTAATTTTTTTTGTTTTGTTTTTGTTTTACCATTACGTGTTGTCAGCATCTTTGTCTGACTCTCCACCAGGCGTGGACCTACCGCCTTGCCACCGCTCGAACATAAATCGTTTATTTTGTTACGCAATTTTTGTTAAGATCGGAGATGAGTAAATTTATTGTTATTTATTTATTTTTATTCTCTACCCCTCTCTACGACAGTCTCTCCGTGTGTTTCGGATCGTTTCATTGTCATTACTTTTGTGTATTACGGAAGTGAAAGGCCATTCCCTAAGGATCTCTGCGATGTGCGGTGAACAAACCCTAGCGTTTGGTTTCGGAAATAATTGTATAGAATATGTCAGTGATGTGGTGACTTTCTATGTCTTGGTAATATGAAAGCTAATAGCTAGTCATGCGAGTTTACAGTGAATTTTTTAATAAATCGAAACAATATAACGTTTGTGCCTCTTCGATACTGAATGCCTACTGGGCCTGCTGATTTAGTTAGATAAGTTTCCCGTGGTTTCCTGCTCTTATCAAAACAAGAACAAGTATTCAATGCCACAAGACACGTTTATAATTGATTACAACACGCAGACGAAAATTCAAAACAACTTTTTCACAATTCATAGAAACGCACGGGTCGCTATGTCTGACTTAGGTCTTGCATAACAAAGACGTCTTTTTCCGATATTGAGGCTTAAATATAGAATATACAAACAAAACACACACTTTATCGACTTAATATTCGAGTAGACAACTATCATATCTACTTTTAACAAAAAATAAAAAAATTAAAAATGTTTTTTTTAGGAAATCGATATCAAAATTGGTACTTTTTGGTTTTTGCATAACACTAACGTAAACGTCCCGCAAAGGATATTTTATACAGCCGTGACATTTTATAATATATATAAAGAGCATGTTTTGGGCTCTCGATTGACATTAAAGAATATTCATGTAACCCAAGTAGATCGCCACTATTTAATTCTCAATGTTCGTAAACAATTAACCGAGGGGCGTTTTTGACATTTTTACAGAAAACAAAAAAACAAAACGACTAAAATTATTTTATGACATTAGAGCCTTTTAACTGTCCTCACAGAGTGCTGGAAAAAAGTTACTATATTATAGACTCAAAATCCACGGCGGGAGATTGAGCGAAACATCCGACCCACGACGGATGTGAAAAACACTGCTTTCCGCCGCGTCCTCTTTTAAAATTTTTAAGTCGAGAACAAAAAATCCGACGGACTTGCGGTTTGTGGCTACTGCATATGTGGAGACGACACCATCATATATATTTTTTCGGCGAAATTAAAAATTCGACCCTTTTTGCCTGCACGATTTGAAATGAAATCACCCATATACAATATATATATATATATATAATAGTACTCTTGCAAAATACGGTATTTACGCTGACGATACAAGCCTTTTCTTTTCCTCCTGCGACGTTGGACCACTAATTGGCGCTGCTAACCGAGTATTGACATTGTTAGCGCGGTGGTCACTAGTCACCTAGTTGAAAATATACAGAGAAAACTAAAGCTGCAATATTTTATGGCAGAGGAAAACATGTATTGCACACACCACACTTAGATTCGCGTGTTACCGTAATCGAGTACGTGGAAACGTTTATATCTCTCGGTGTAAGTCACTGCAACGATGACATGAGACGCCCACATAAACTAGATATGTCACGCCCTTTCTAAGGTTGTTGGAAATATGTTACGTAATAAGAATGTTCTAGCTCAAAAACTAAACTTAATTTGTTTTGCGATTTCTTTTATTCGTATTTAAACTACTTACTCCTTGTCGGGGGTA
Organism: Ixodes scapularis; assembly: GCF_016920785.2. Classification (NCBI taxonomy): domain Eukaryota; kingdom Metazoa; phylum Arthropoda; class Arachnida; order Ixodida; family Ixodidae; genus Ixodes; species Ixodes scapularis. The sequence goes on from NW_024609835.1 coordinate 251,280,891, forward strand.
AAGCCACAACATCCGATATCCAGAATCTCCTGATCTTTCAAAAGAAAATGTTCCAGGCTATTACAAAAGCTCCAGATAATTCTCCAACCTGGAAGGCTTTCTTTCTTCTTTCTTTCTTTCTTTTTCTTTATTATTCCTTTGTTATTCTTTATAATACACAATCGTTGCTTGGACCCATAGCCGCGGAGGCTAGTTGCGGGTCCAACATTAGAAATAAGCTTTACAATGCGGCAGGCAAACAAAACAAATGTACGCACATATCGAGGTATACACAGAACAATATACATACTAATGGAAAAAAATAGACAGAACATGATATTGAACTTATTCATTGGCTTGCAAATTAATTAAATAATTCTTTAAGGATGGCAATATATTGGGTTTGCATTTGATGTCGGTAGGGATATCATTCCATACTGGGGCACCGTTGAATTCAATAAGCCTTTCTCCATAGACAATTCTACAAGGTGGCCAATTAAACAGATTTTTTGTTGCAGCCCTCGTATTCCGTAATGGTAATTTAAATAGATGTAATGGGAGTGGGTCGTTAGTTTTTATTATTTTAAAGACTGTTTCAGCTATTTTTAAGTTGTATAGGCTGTTACTTCCAGTTTAAAATTGTGCCTGCATATAATTCATTTGAATATACCTTTGCGTGTTTTACAAAAATACAATAGGAAAAAGATTATCATATAATTTCACGTGTTGTTTCTACTGTGTCCCACAATACGCCTAATGCAACCATGAAAAACGACACCTTCGTTTTACATAGAAGCAGATGAAAGTATGGCTTTACAATGTTACGGTATATCTTGCCTACGTTTTTGAATACACCTCTATGTGATCGAAGTGATATGTCTGTTCCTGTCCTCTGGAACCTTTTTCTATAATTTGTGCGTAGTTGAGCTGTGTAACATACGCGCCAAAATTTTGTGTACCACAATATACCTTTTATTGTCTCGATATTTTTTTCTATACTGCATTTACATTGCTGACTTCTAAGGGTGGCACAGCCCGTCATGCATTGGATGACACTGCTTTTTGCTCGCCACCCTCAGCTTGTGTTTCAAGCTGAAATAAACGCCGATTGACTGATGTACGCTGGGGCCACTCGGCTGCTTTGAATATACGTGATGCACGTTAAAGACTCCAGGCTAGCGGTTTTACTGCGCTGACTAAATTTATCATCAACAGCTGAGACACCAGACGCAAACTAGAGCTGTCTAATTTCAGGTTGTATAAGCATACGCACACCATTAATAAATCCGTTCCTTCTGATAAGTGTGAGATCAGAACACACGGAAAGTAAAACGCGCACCAAACAAGGTTATCACGTAATTTATTTTGCATTCATTTTGTCTTCTTTGCGTTCTCGAATCTCATAATGGTGACCAACTGGAACTTTGTTTTGTATTTCTTGGTAATCCCACGCGCCGTAGATTTGATCGTCATAATGCCTCATGTCGATGGTGGGGTGCTACGTATTTCCGGAATGAGACTAAAGCGCACAGTGTCACCGCGACCGCATTGCCGCGTTAGTTTAGATAAGCCGGTTATAAATTGTAGGCTGACTTTTGTTTTATTTTTCTGAATACTTTGTTGGAATACAACTTGGTTTGCGGATTCAGCGTCGCGTGTTAATTTTTGGTACGGAACTGTCAAAGCCGAGAAGCATGCAGAAATCCCAGCCAAAGCGAAAGTTCTATCAGTTAAGTTTATTATCATAAATTACGCTTTTTTTACTATAGGTAGGTGTGTAGCATTAAAAACAAAACACGGAGCATATAAATTATTAGTTTCCCTAAGCCTGTGCGTGTATCAGCGAATTAAATAAATTTCCACTCCCAGTTTCACATTGAAAAGGCTGTGCTTTGTTGAGACCTTTTATTCAGGTGCATTCTTATAGTGTTGATGTCCTTGGCCCGTTCCCGGCTTGAGCGGCGTCGCCGTAGGCGTAACAGCGAGGTCACGGGACCCCCTCAAGGTCACGTGACCCCCCGAGGTCACGTGACCCCAGATCACGTGACCCTTCCCCCAGGGTCACATGACACCTTCCACCAGGGTCACGTGACCCCTTCCCAAGGTCACGTGACCCCTCCCCAAGGTCACGTGACCCCCTGAGGTCACTGGACCACCCAGGTCACGTGACCGCCCATGTGACGTGCCCCCAGGTCACGTGACCCCCCCCTCCCCCGAGGTCACGTGACCCCCTCCCCCCAAGGTCAGGTAAACCCCCCCCCCCCGGTGGATATTGAAGAATGATGGAAGGAGGAGGAGAAGGAGGAAGGGTCTATCCTCCCCTCAACACCCTTCCCTTCTCCTCCCCCCTCAGTACCCTTCCCTACTCCTCCTCAAGAGCTGCGCTCTAATTTGGCGTAACAGGGAGTTGTAAACGGCTTTGACTTTTTTTGTAGCATACTAAAAACGGGATTGGTCAAGGATTAGAGTGATAAAAATATTAGCATTTCTAGGTACCATACATCTTAGTTAAAGGATTATATAATTACATCAAAAAGCACATTTTTAAGATAGATGAAAATGTATTTAATGCTGATGCTGTCTCTTTTAAATAGGTTGAAAACATTTTCCTTAAATTAATTTAAAAAGGGCACACATTCATATGCCTGTCTGTCTGGACTTGCTTGGACAAAATTTCTTCATTATATAAAGAATTCTTGGGAGGAATATTCGTTTAAACTCAAGGACATAACACGCTGTGTGCCTCAGACGTTGCGCTGTGCATTGCGTTGAACTCAAGTCAGGCATGTATTTTCTAAGCAACGAGATTGTGCTCGTGCAATGCATATTGTTGTACTCGATTGCAGTGTTCGGATGTTGGATGGGAAGGCGCTATCTAGAGGCACTGAAGTGTCAAAACATGATGTTATTAACTTTCTTTCAACTATGGTACTTTTAATGCCACTGCTATGCTTAGTCATACTGTCACGAATGACAATGGATAGGGCGACGAAAACTGAAATAAATTAAACGCTTAATGAGGCGAACTTGTACTCAAAACAAAGAGGAAACAGAAGAAAACCATTGAGCGTCGCGGGCGTCGATAGCGGTGCAAAAGCAGAATCGATCGCTGGGGCGAAACTGACTCCTGCTGGCCATGCGGATCACCTTTTGTACCCACGTATGTCTCTGGAACATTCAGGCTATAACGATATAGCGCGTAGAACATTCGGAACTCGATCAGACGAGAATGTTCTCAAACTTTGTGGAACACCAAGTTGAAAGAATAAATAAAAGGGCAGCCCGCTAACTGGAATCGAACCAAGCCCTTTCTCGGGACAGTCAAGCACGATAACCATTCGGCCACGCACGCGGTCGCTCAGCGCCGCAATTGGCAATACGCTATGGCCATTCGTGAGCGTGGTTGCTTTTGCTGTTCTTGTTTTTCAATAATCCTGCTGAAGTCGATAGGACGACCCGCCGACTCGGTAGGCCAGTCTGTGACGAAAATGTCTGAAAGCCACAGATGTCAGATCACGTTGGCCATAAAAGATTCGTCGACAAACGCGCGATATTTAGAGACACGAAGTACGCGAAGAAAGCTTACAATAACAAGATCAAGTGTTAAATGACGGGCAACAAGACATTCATGATGCGGTTCGGAGCAGTAGCTATATCTAGGCTGTTTATGTACCGGGAGGGTTCTGGAGAACCGCAGCATTACACTGTTTTTATCTCGCAACTCGTGCTTCTGAATAGTGTTAATGTAATACTATGTATAATATTATTGTTAACACTCACGCTTATAGTATTGTAATACCAATCATAATTATAATATTAATATTAACACTCATACTAACAATAATACAAATATTAATACCTTAGCATCACAAAATTGTTTCGCAATACATGTCAAAGATGCTGTCTCCAGAGTCCAGAAAAGACGCCAGATATCCATGCGGCGTGTTTTCGAATTCTTTTGCCACGACATAAACGTAAAGTAAAATAAGGTAAAAACTTCATTCCAACAAAACTAATAAAAGTTATTTGACACGTTTTTTTTTTATTTTAGAACGGAATTCAAGCGCTGTATGGGCGCGCTTACTACATACAAACCTGTCATTTGGTCGCTGTTACAACAACACATGAAAAATATTTTTTTAAAGAAACGCCTCGTTGTTGTGGAAAGACTTTGAGTGCGCAGGCGAACAGGGGGTAACTAATAATGTCCTTGAACACCTGAGAATCTTGCTCAGAAAAAGAAAACTCTTAGTTTAAGGAACCTGCACAGAAAAAAATGTTTTTGTAAAAATAGTATAAAGAAAGCAGGGAGAAGTTTGCGAAGAAAAACAGGCTCATGAGTGTTATGATTTCAAAATACCATATAACTATTTTGGTTTCTGAAAAATACTGGACGTAACACTGTACAGTCACTATTTTTTAAGAGTGTAATATCGGGAATGTTTCAAGCACAAACGTATTTTTATACAAATTGTATTACTTTCGAAACACATTTAAAGTTTAAAATTTCCTAAAAACCCAGGATTGCGAATAGCAACATGCTTCTTGCAATTCGCAATCTGCTTGTCTGCATAAAATAATAAAGCGAAAACCAACGCACAACCTTGTGGCAGTAGAAATGCAGCCTTGGTGCGCGCAAAGAAAAACACCTTATGATGCCGTGCGTTTTTGCCTGTATTTCTCTCTACGCGTGCTCAAAACGGGAGCAGAGTGCAATGTTTTGAGAAGATGCATTTGGGGGAATAGCGCACTCGCTCGTGCTTGTGAAATGATTAGCTCTAGTACACTGAGAAAATGAAGAACAGTAAGAAAAAGTAATAAATAGTTCTCCTACTTTGTGCAGAAACATTCCAGCTGGAAGAAACCTTGGTGACAACCAGGGCTATGAGGAGACGCTGAACTTGAGAACGTGGTGCGAATGGCCATCCCTTTTTAATCTTCATTGTAGAATTATTTTCACTGCCGAATCTACTCACCGCGCGAGTGAGGGATTGCGATTCTAGTCGACACTTTGATTGGGCAACTCACCCAAGCCAAACACATGCAAAAGGAGTGAATAAACAACACTTCCTTTGGTCGTGCAGGGCACTGGCGGCACTCCACTGTGCAGCTGTTCAACGATGTCGGGTGACGTGATATCCCCTGACAAAAAGAACCGGTTCACTTCACTGCACAGTTCTTTGTCCCGGAAGATCAAATCGATTTAAATCATATTTCGTCGCACAGAAAGAGTTTGAACTGAGTGAAAATATAAAGGCCCTCGCTCAACGCGCCAACTGTGAGATTCGAGGGATGCAGTAGTGGCCTACGAGCGTTTGGCCTGGCATTGCCCTTGCGATGCTCCTCCGATAAGGTAACACGATACTATTATGGTGCGGCCCAACCGCCGTTGCGTGCGCAGAGGTTGGGAGCGGCCTGACCAGTGGCAGGCCCAAACGGAGCGAAAACAAGTCAAGGCCATTGGTGTGCCCTCCTGGATGAAGGGGAATGCCCCGTGGGACGGTGCTCGTGTACATACAGAGTCAAGTGCCTTTCAGCGCTCTCTTCACCTTTGATGAGGAAACTAAAGATGTTAGTGAGGGGCCCTGCAAATATCTGGGGGAGGGGGCAGGAAGGAGAGTACGGAAGATTAAAAAAAAAATGAACGCCAGAAAGGTAAGTGCCAGGCACGTGCTCGAAAAGGCAGGCGCGAATCGTGATCCACCATTAGTTTCAGTCCTGTACATGATGGGATGATACAGATATGGAGGTTGGAAAGAGCACGAGTTAATTGTTTATTTGTTTTTTACGTAAATGTTCATGAGTATCTTAACTGGAAATTTATCGACGGGTTGAGCCAGCTGCAGCTGGCTCAACCCGTCGATAAATTTCCAGGTGGATACCATGGTATCCACAAAGAATAACGCTGTGCATGAAAAGAATGGTTCACTGCACTCAAAATTCTTCACGTGAAGTAGAGGTCGTGAGGAGTTTGAGAGTGTGGATTACCGTAAGGCAGAGGCAAAAATGTGGTTTCCACAATTAGGTTTCAAGTCAAACCTCGTCTACACCTTGGAGAAGTTCATGCGCGAGGGGAGGTTTCTGTTTCTTCAGTATAACATTTTCGTACACTATGTTTTTCGAGTTCGTCAGGCGAAAGTACGTCTCCATCTAAGATTGTTCCGCGCTAACCCCTTTTCGTACAGGTTATACGTCTTCCAGCTACAGACGAGGACCATACCAAAGATATCCCCAGAACGGGAGCGCTGTAAGTCAGTGCACTTTAAGAAACAGTAGAAAGCGCTGTAGGAGTAATATGTGTGTTGTTGGTAATTTTAGGTGTGAGAATATTAGTTTAAAAAAATGAAATTTTATGTCGCTACAATAAACACACCGAGCGAACGTGCGTGATCAATATTTATTGAATGCTCAAGACGAAGCCGTACAATGATTAACTTAACCCGATTCAGGGTGACCTTCACGCAACCCAGTTATACAATCCCGCTAGATTAAAATATAAAAACGTAAGCAAGCGCTTAGCAGTTAAACACAGTGTGAATCTTGCTTTTGCAGATACACTAGGAAAATTGTTCAGTGTTATATACTTGGTGCTCAGCGGGACAATCTTTATTTCGACGGAGAGCTGTTACGCTAGTGTTTTTGGTATAATTTGAAACACGAGAACGGTCAAATTTATGCCACGTAAAGTATATACTATGTAGTCCGCTGGAAAATATGCTGACGAACAGTCAATCGATGCTGATGTGTCATGAGTCATGAAGTCAGTCAAATGCCAGAAAACTGAGTCCTTTTTATTCTCCTTGTGCCGCGCTTACCTAGGTTTTCCAGAGGCGCACGATAACAGCGCGTATGACAGCGGCGCTTTGCGGCACCATGAAACAACACACGTCCCCCCTCCCCTTTTTAGTTTAATTGTAACCTCAGCGTCCCGGCTGTCGCGAAACTCTTGTGCTTCGGCGAGGCTGTACTGGCTCAGATGGCGCTTTGTTCTTGCATGGCTCGCTGTGATCTTGGGGCAGCAGCCGGGGTAGCTTCAGGCTGGAGATGTCGGAAACTTCTTCTAGCGTCGTTATTGGCACTCGTTGTCTTCGGCCTTCCAGGATCGTCAGAGTGCTCCAGAATCTAGCGTTTTGGTGCCGGTAGAGTTGAGTCCAGATGAGGTTCGGCTGAAAAGCTTCTAGGAAATGTTAGAGGACGACGAACCAGAGTTTGCTCAGGAAGGGAAACGTCGCCTGTGCTAGGTAATCAACGTGGACAAAAGGCTCTTGGCTGTTCACGCTTACAACGTAGGTCACTGCGCTGGTCCGTCCCAAGACAATGCTGCTACCCATACAGGATCACCTGGTCTGGTGTCCGTGACACGGACTCCGTCTCCGCCTTTGAACCCCCGCCACCGGGAGCCAGGTCACGTTCCACTCTGACGCTCTTCCTTTGTCAGGCGATCGCTCAGCTCCGGATACAGTACGCTGAGTCGCGTCTGGGCGACCATGACAGGAGCACGTCCGCTGGCGTCTTGCTAGTTGCTCCACGTGGAGTGTTCGTAGTGAAAGGAAACCTGTTGATACGATGCTGGATAGTTTTGCGAACTCCGAATTGTTCTTCATCTTTCAGTTGCCTTTGTTGATTTCTTTAAACAGTCTGAACGAGACGTTGGGCCGCGCCATTCGACGTGCGGGATGGTAGTGGGGTGCAATCTTGTGGCGTAATATATTTGCTGAGAGGAACATCTTAAACTCTGCCGACACGAACTGGGGCCCGTTGTCGGTGACTACCTTTCCCGGTAGTCCGAAAGCTGAGAAACTGATGCGCCCCTTATAGACGGTTTTTGAAGCAGTTGCGAAAGTCATGCAAACAACCTCAACCCCATCTAGAGTACGTATTCACAAGCACAAGCAACCAAGAAGAATTGCTGTACTCGAGCTCTCGGTGGATCTTTTGCCATCGTCGTGATGAGTTTTCCAAGACGTTGTGGGGAGGCACGGCGGAACGTTCTGAGTTAACTGACAAGCTGGAGACTCCCTCATAGTTTGCTCGATGTCCTCAGTTTGTCTTGGTCACCAGGCTTGTCTTCGCGCAAGCATTTTCCTCCTAGTTCCGCCTGGGCGTAAGAGTAGCAAAACCGAACGCTGCAGAGAACTCGGCACGACCACACAATTTTCCCAAGTAATGCAGTCTTTTTCGAGCAATACTTCATTACGTGTCGCAAAATATGGCAACAGATCATCACCGCGTACTTTGGAGGGCTATCTGTTTCGCGTGTACAACAGTTCCTTGCACAGTACTCTGTTTTTGCTCGACTCCCGACGAATGTTACCGGTTGATAGGGTAACTCATCTGTTGTTGAGAAGAACTGGACGTAGGCACTCACGGCATGCGTGTTCTTTAATGAAATTCGCGATAGTGCGTCTGAATTTGAGACAGATTTTCCTGTTCGACACTGCCACGTGTGTGGATACGCTGGGAGCAAAAGCATCCATCACAGCATGCGTGCGCGGCTGATGCCGGTATAGGCTAGCAACCCCTACAACGGGAGATGATCCAGATAGATTGTGAATTCGCCGCCGAAAATGTATTTGTGGAATCGTTTTATTCCAAACACGACAGCAAGCGCATTTTTTTTTCCAAATGCACATACCCCAGCTCTTTCTTGCTGAGGGTTCGTGACGCATATGCGATAGGCTTTTCACAACCGTACACAACATAATATATCATTGCCCCAAATCCGTAGGCAGGTGCGTCTGCGACTGTAGTCCGTTGTAATTTATCAAGGTTGGAAGAGAGAGAAAGGCCGGGTAGGAGGAGGTAGACGGAACTCTGGAAAGGAGAGGGAGAAACCCATACATATCTCCAGCGTTCCCCCTGCTTCCTCCTCTCGACCTTCCTTTCCTTCGCCCTACCCTCTTGAGTTGCAACGGACTGTAGAGCTAATGGGTTTGGCGGGTCATAGAATATTAGGAGGCTGTCTTGTGTAAGCCACTTTTGGCCTTCTTTGAAGCATCTTTTATCAACTTCTGACAAACGGCAGTTTTGGTTCTTTTGTAGAAGTTCGTAGAGCGGTTTTAGCTTTGCAGACATATGGGGAATGAACTTCGAATAAAATGCGAGCATGCCAAGGTACGCTGTCAATTCAATTTGGTTTCGTGGAGCTGGCGAATTCGTCACAGCCTCAACTTTTTCCGCGTATGGTCGCACACCAGAGTTCGCAATCATGCAACCAAAGTACTTGACCGAAGTTTGAAAAACTTTAATTTTTATCGCCTCAGTCAAACTCCACAGCCCTGGGACCATCCATGTACAGCTTCCATTCGTTTCAGGCATTCCTCGATTGAAGCACCCGCAAGCAGGACGTCGTCCAGGTAGCACGCTGCTCCCTCAAGTCCCTTGAGCATCTCGTCCATCACGGACTTAAAAATTGCCAGAACACATGAGATTACGTACGGAATGGGTAAAGACTTGAGCAACGTGAGGTGCTTGTTAATGTTTAGCAACTTCTGAGAGTCCTAATGTACCTGAACTTGCTGGTATGCGGTTGTCAACTCTAATATTGTGAAGAATTTCCCGCCAAGAAGAACGGAGAAGATGTCGTCTAATACGGAATCGAGTAATGATTCGTCTTTATGAATAGATTGAGTGCCATTTTGTAATCCCCACAGCGATGCACCTTGTGCTCGGCCTTCGGAACGTCAACAAGTGGTGTGGTCCAGTCGCTCTGCAGGACTGGCTCCAGGATCCCTCGTTCTTGAAGGTTCTAAATTTCTTACTCGACAGCGTCTTTCATGGCGCAGGGGTCTGGACGAGTCCTGTAGAACACAGGACGGGCTCAAGACGATTTCGCTTGTTGTCCTTGTATCAAGCCTACTTCTGAAGAGAACACCTCCTTGTGCTTCTGGAGTAGACCGCTTACTTTCGGTTCCACTTCTAGACTAAGCACTTCGTTTCAGTTCAACTTCGGCTCTGCAAGCCAGTCCCGACCCAAGAGGCACGGTTTCGTTTCGGCACGACAATCGCTGGCAGAGACTTTTTTTGTACTTCGTACTCTACAGCGATGGTCGCCTGTTCTCTTGTTTTCAGTGGTGTGCCGCTGTACGTTTTCAACTCTAGCGTACATTGTCTCAGTCAGTGTTGTCGTTGCCGTTTAACGTAGACTGCTTTGTTAATTATAGACACGGGACTGCTCCGGTATCTATGTGCATGCTGACGGCCGGCCGTCCAGAAATCTTGAATTCCACTAGAAAAGGCTAGCGCAGCTGCCTGATCTCTCGAATGTGGAAGAATGGCAACTGGTCGTGCTCGCGCTCCGCCCCTAACGCTTTAAACGCCTTCCCTGTTCGTTTTATGGATGCTCAGGCTAAGTGACGGACGTTCTGGCACCAGTGATGTCTTGCTTTGTTATACTAGCAGCTGCTGGCGTCGCGCTTCTCGCCGAATTTATAGCAGGCACGGTTTGGAGAGAAACTTAAAGGTGCACTCAACTTATTGTTGTATTGTGGCCGGCGCTTTTACTGACTGCGCGTACGCTTCCCTCCTCCTGTAATGCTACTCTAGGACGGCCTGAAAACCTGGGACTTTTTTAAGCGAGTTCGGTGACTCTTGCGAGCTCGCTGGCGGTCTCGAAGTTCAGCTCTTTCTTCTGAAGTAGTGCTGCTAAAACTGCCGGATTCCTCAAACCTGGGACAAAACTGTCACGCAATACGTCGTCAAGGAAGTCCCTAAATGCGTACTTGGCTGCCACATGTCGTAGTTCCACGGCATACGTCGAAACTGATTTGGTTTACAGCTTTCACCGACGGTTAAACCTGAACCTTTCTGCCAATACTTGGCTTCCTGGATAGTGGTATTCTTTCAAAACTTGTACCAGGCCCTCGAACGACTTGAACTGCGGGGTCGCAGTCAGCAGCAGGTCCTTCAGCGTTTGTACGGGTGTTTCCGGAGGAGGTTTGATGAAAGCGGTGTTTTTGACACTGCCGTTCTTGATCTAGGTCACCGCCCAGTAGTGCTTTTTCCTCAACGTACGAGTTGAAGTCCTCCTCGCCGTCTTACTCGCAGCTGTCGAATAACCAAAATTTCGACATATACCCCAAAGCTCTGTCGACCCTTCGCTGTCAATGGCAGCTATCTGGTTGCCCCCCCCCCCCCCCCCCCCTTCGTCACCAGATAATGTGTCATGTTGCATGCAGCCAGTCAAGAGCCAGGGAACGGAATCCCTTTTATTCTCCGAGTGCCGCGCTCATCTAGGTTTTCCAGAGGCATATGATAGCGGCGTGTACGATAACGGCGCGTTGCGTCTCCATGACACAACAGATGCTGTCGCGGCACCGCCTTGGGAGCGGACATTTCGCGATATCCGTATTTTACCCCAAATCATCATTGTGCATGTGTTATAAAACTGTTTATCGGAAAACTTTGTAGCAGACAAACGTTTTCGTAGCAGAACTTATTCCCTGAATTTCACACTAAGCCTCTTCTTTTATAGAATTACTCAACTTCGCAGCTTTCAGCTCTGATTTAACTTTGGGGAGCGTCCCACATGGAAGAAACGCAATCCATTGCAGTCATTAATTTTCCTGTAATTTTGTAATTAACACGCTTTTAATGTACTTCGTAATATTACTTTATTAAATTTTTGAGTGAAACATTATCAACATGACAATAAATTCTCCGAAAACAGGACAAAAGAGTGCACTTTATGAGGTCCGCTTGCATGCACCGCCGGGGGGGAAGAGACGTCTGTCCTCCAAAAGACCGCGCAACTTGAAATTAAAATTATCGCTATCAGGTTTTGGCGCAAAATAAATAAACAATATATAAAATTATGTCCAATAAACGGGTTTGTCAGGAGAACCACGAAAACAAGAAATTGTGCGCTTGTTAGTTTAATGTTTTTGTTATTGTGATCGTAGCTCTATAAAGGTCGCCCGTTGTCGCTTCCACGTCTTCACGCTTGGGAGTGCGGCTACGCGACAACGCAGTCGCATGGCTTAATGCAGAGTCTAAACCAACTTCAGCTCTGCGGCATGCTACATGTAGTGACACGCGACGCGTGTGTGCATAAGCCAAAACTTCCGTCCCACTGAGCTGGTGCTGACATGTTTCCAAAAACAATTAGATTGTAATATTGGACGGTAGGCAATGGGCCAGCTGGAACCTAAGGCCAGCCGGAACCTAAAGCTTCGAATCTGCGCTCCAACTTCCGAGAGAAATGAGAGCGTTTGTTATACTACTTTCACTCTTTATAATAATTATTCAGCCCGATGTGTTAGGGGACGCTCTCAGCCTTTCAAACCCAATCGTCCCATCATACCCCTCAGTCCTTCAAACCCTTTGAACCCTACAGCCCTTCAGACTTTTCAGACCCTGCAGACCATGTTGCCTTTCAAACACCCTCCAGTGATTCAAATATTAAGACGCCCAAATGACTGAGCCAAATATTAAAAATGGAGTGGTTTAAAGCATCGATGAAACTTTATTATTGACACTGAGTTTTACATTTTTGTAGAAACTCATAAATACAAGAAACACCGACGTGTGCTTCATCCTAGGCGCATGCCGCTTAGAAATAAGCGATCAGACCGAATAGTCGCAACAGATTGTTTTTCCCAAAAACATATTTCAAGGTACTTATAATGCCGCTGGGTAAATTCCTAGGATGTAAGGTACCTCAAATCTTGAAACCGAGCGGTGGCACTACACATACAGATAACCGCACGCGCAGAAACACTGTCAGTAACAGATTTATATAAAGCCAGCTATACACGCCTCCCCTGAGGAAATTGTGAGCACGGACAAGGTGTTCTTTCTGAAGCTGTCTTGGTGGCGTCCACGGCGCCAGGCCAATAGGCGCAACAAAAAGAGGGCGCTCAGAAACCTTCTACTTATCCACAGGCCGAAATTCTCAAGGAGGTAGGTCCCACGCGCGTGACGCGAGTTCAGTATTGAGCGACCGTTCGCTCTGGCTGCCCAATACGAAATGGTCAAGCGACTTCTCCGCCATATTTGCCCTGAAGCGTCATGTTATCTCTCCGGTGTTCGGCTGTATCGCGATACAAAGGTATCGCGACAGTATTTCAGAAATACGTTTCGTATCTGTATTTCTGCACCGTGATACATTTTTTTTCCTAGTATCTGTATACCTGTATCGAAATACATTTGGAATGTTTCTTTGTATTGCGATATAATCAGGATGAAATGTATTTCGTTACATTTCTTAAGAATTACTCCCCTCCCCCCAAAAAAAAAATTAAAAAGAAGTCCAAAAGTGTTTTTTTTTCTTTTTTTACTTTTTAGGGCATTAGAGTAAAGGAGATGCTGGGGCATTGTTACAATGCTGACCAAGGTTACCTCCGATTCTCAAAACTATTTTTCTATGCGTCCTCTTCTTTCTTCTGGGAAGTGTTGCGTAGTCGGGACTCGAAGCAGGTGATGTGCCAGGAGTGGAGTCAGAGCATCTTCTGCCGCATGTCCTAAGGGGGATTTCTTGAGTCATTGTTTGCTGGCATCCAATGCCCGCTGCTAACCGTCTCTCTTGCCTTGGCGTACAGAGTACACCCAGCCGGCAAAGCTGAGTCACAGTCCGTTGCAGCACGAGCCTGGAGGTTGTTGATTAGAAATAGTAGGATGACCCACGCAGTGAAGTTCAACGCATACTCAAATGCGTCTCGCTGCGCCCGTAATATTTGCACGGCTCAAGGGTACGTCATCAGCCGACGTGAGCATGAACAGCTGGTCTGGTGATCCGAGACCCAGGGAGGAGGCCAGACGTGACTTCGCTGTGCCGACCCAGACTTCGTACACCTGTGACCCGTCTGAACCGCGCTTTTTCTCGGAGAGCTCGCACCTGTGTCGGCAATATCAGGTCGCAATTCACGAGGTCTTTGTTTGGATGATGCTAGGCGAAACGTGAGGACTGAAATCCGTGCGTCGGTGGCGGAGGGTTGGCATGAAGGACCTTCACAACAGAGATGCCACCGTATCGTTTTTTCAAGCGTAACAGAAGATAGACATATGTTCCCGGATGCTTCAGGTGGTTCACTATTCTCGAAAATTCCAAATGACACTGCTTGCACGATCTCCAACGAGGCAACCTACAACGAAATTACGTACTGTCCTTTCATAGATCAGCGTGGTAATGTTTCATGCTCAAAGCCAGATTTACAGATAAAGAACACCAGTTCATTCCACCGTGACGTCATGTGATCAACGTTGACAAAGGCGTCCTTATTGGACATGGTGCGGTGACGTTTTGATGGGATTTAGGGTGACAGAATTTATGCAGATGTCGAAGTCTTTTCGCATCCCTCGTCAGACAGACAGGATGTCAGGGAACGGACCGCGGTCAGCGCTTGAGGGAACTTTTTTTTTTTTTTTTTTGAGCCCATTGAAGACTCTTTTTTTGTCCAAAACCACTACCTTTGAGACAAAGTGTATAGCCTACGGGAAAGTAATTTCGGGATCAAAAACTTTCACTTCAAACTTCAAGCTTCGTCTCAGTTGGTGTCTCAGACAAATGTGAAAAATGTATTGCAGTATCAGTATTTTTGCATTTGTATCTCTGCCCTCCCTAAAATGTGTTCCTGTTTTCGTGTTTCCATAGATTTTTGCCTCTATTTAAACTGTATTTCCGAGACGTATCGCGATACATTTTTACAGATATATTTTAGTTTCAGTATTTTAGCTGCTATTTTAATGTATCCCAGCATTTGTATTTCTAAATACATTTTTGAGTATCTCTGCCCAACCCTGGATCTCTCCAACATAGCTACACGAGTGACAGACCACACAGACCTCTCAGAAAACTATGACAAAGTTCTCAGAATCCTCATAAACTGTTGAATGGTACGTCAGGGTTTCTGAGAAAACTAAGAGGGACGTTTCAGACCAATCAGAAATCCTCGAAGGGACTTGAAGACATTGAAAAAGGTGTGGTGAACCCCTTAAATGGTTTTGAAAGAGGTTCATGTAGGAGTTGGTCGGCGTCCTCTTAGTACTTTCCGCTTAGGCTGCCAGTTAGGCTAAAATCTTGGAGCACCTGGGTGTGGAGGACGTGAATTCACAATTTTGTGGCAATAAGCAGTGGCTCACAAGGGGATGCAGACTACACTTCGGCGACGATCCACCTACTGTAATTGAACACTCTGATTTTGTTACTCGTCTGAGGACTTTGTAATTTATTTTATTCTTTAGAATCTAAGTAATAGGCTGTTTGAAAAAAAAAATGTAGAGCCCATCCGCTTCACGTACCCAAGGTTCACGTGAAAATCGAGGACCAGCGAAGCTGGTCCTCCATTTTTCCGTGAACCTTGGGTGCGATTCCTAGAGGACAACATCTAGGACGACCTCATGAACGATCTCAAATACGACTTCTTGGATGATCTAGAGGATGATATGCGAGAGAACGACGTCTAAGACGACCTCGAGGACGACTTCTAGGGCGACCTCCAGGACGACCTCAAGGACGGCGCCTAGAGGACGACCGCTAGGACGACTCCGAGGACGATGCCTAGAGGAGGATGTCTAGGACGACCTCAAGGACGACCTTAAGGCGACATTTAGGACGACGTTGTGGACGACGCCTAGAGGTAGACGTCTAGGACGATGTCCAGGACGACCTTTAGGACGACTTCGAGGGCGATGCCCAGAGGTGGTAACAAGGGATGGGGACCTCACTATCTAATAATACCAAGGAAGGCTGACTCACGCTGGTTGCCCCTCTTTTTACGTTTATTTATTCATACTTGCCACGAGCAATGGGGAACTGGTTACCCCCCTTTTTATTTTTATTTATTCGTGCTTTCTACGACCAATGGGGACTTTTCTGCTGACATGTGAGAACGCATTTTCCCCCAGACCCTAGCCCATAACAGCTTCGCTGGAAAAGTTCGCGCCATCGCCTGTTGTCCATTACTTGATCACGGACGCTAAGCGTACATTAGACAAGTCGGCCCCCTTAGCCTTCGGCGTTAATTCGGCTCCGCTTGTATTGAAAACGAATGCTGCGTCAGCGTGTGACGGAATTCGGATTCAACCACGCGCTATGTGCCCAAGAGATGGCGACCACCAATGTTGTTTGATGGACGCTTAAAAAAAAAAAAGCTATTACAATTTTTATTTATTTTTACAGTCACTCATTTAAATTACTCTACTACTGTGACATCTGACTTTTTGGTACTTTTTCGCGCTACGGCTACGTTATACATACATTAAAGAGGCCCTGCAATGACTTTTTGACTGGTTTTTAATTTGCACTGAACCTGAGCGTACTGAACGTAGTAACTTAATCCAACTTTTCTTCTCTCAAATTTCGCTTTATTTTAAAAGTTATAGGCAAATTAGAATTACAAAAACAAGCGAAAAATAACCTCCTTCATGACGTTGTAGGTCCTGGCTTGAGTGGCCTTGAACTAGAGGAGGAGTAGTGAGCTGAGTGAGCTCATCGAGCGCACACGGCTGCCGCACTCCGTGTCGACGGCTCGAGAGGGCGCCACTAATGCACGTGTTGGATGCGCTGTATGAAGCGGGCGGCCAGGGGAGCTTGCATTACATTTGCTGCGCGACTAATCACTAATTCGGCATAACACTTCATTGGCCACAAACGACAGCAAACACGGGGTAAAGATCAGTTCAGAACGGGAACCACTTCGCGCTGACGCACCGCCAAATGGCCAAATCGCCAGCAGGGCCCGCGCCGAAGGCCTTCGGAACGCTCGGAACCGGTCGGATTCTTGAGCCGGTATACGACCACAGCGCCGCCGCCTACATCCGGGACCTTTCTACGCTCCTCGTTCGACGTAGCCTCATCCCACTAGCCTTTTCTAGTATGCGCCGTTTTTCTCCGCCGCTTGGTGGCGGGTATGTCGACGGGTCATTCTCGTTTCCGCACTTTCTAAACTGCATTTGTTTCTTTTCTGATCTAAAATAGTGAACAAAAACTACTTTCATACATAATTGAAACGGTTCGCGACACTTTTATTTTGTATCTCGACTAAAAAAAAGCTCTTAGCGGCTTTGACCAGTGGCAAGGCCAGGACCAAAGACGTCACATTTTGCGCGCTTTCGGTACCGTGGGTCGCCCTCGTCGGTGGAGGAGGTTTCCGCGTCGTCCGGTTAAAATATGACGCAGTGATATTTAGTTACTCTCTCCGTGACCGCTGGCTTGCCCGAACCCCAAGAGACGTGGAAACCGCAAAAAAGGTAGATGCTTAAATATGATTGCAGGGCCCCTTTAAGCTGCAGTGACTGACAAGCAGAATTACACCGAGCGCCTTTATGATGACCCGTCTGCCAACTCGTGGAACCTTACGGCGATATTGGCGGTAACACGCTTTAAGTAACATTATTAGTACTTTAGCGCAACGTTTTTCGGTAGCAAATTAATGCACTAGTTGCATTTTGAAAGCGGCCGCGAGTTATAATTCTGCGTTACTATTTTTCGACAACACTGATTTACGCAACTCTTGACATTGTGCTGCCCGGTCGTCCCCAATTAGCAAATGGCATGCCATTTTTCATTTTAGACGCCAAGATATGAATATTCATGCATGAGTATGTCAACCCCTTACACTCGTCGCGCATATAATTTTCAAAGCCTACAAACGACGGGTGATAAAGATCTTAAAATTAGATTAAACTTTTATTATAAAAAAGTAATAAAAAAACACGTGTTCATGAGCATTCCTTGGTAACAATAACACCTTGCTCTTCTATTGAAGCAGCGTAAGGCAGTGTTGAGTTGTTTTTTTTCATTTGAAAGTTAGTTTTGTGGTAGCTGTTAAAAACCCGTTTGCTCTATGGACGTCTAACTCTCGGTTAGCTCAGTTGTTAGAGCTCTCCGCTTGATATGGAGAGGTCCCTGGTTTGATAATAGAACCAGGAAGATGTTTTCAGTTAGATATACTGTTGTTTTTGACATTGCGATATCGATAGTGGCCGCCAGGGTTGTAAAGTACCTAGGTACGAGTAACTGTAAATTGGTATCTAGGTACTTTCGTTGGACCAAAGGTACAAACCTAGGTACTTTAATTTCTTAGTATCTGTATCTTAGGTACATTTTCCAGTAACTTGTAACTAAGTGAAGTTACTTTTTGCAGGTACTTTCTATTCACTTCGTCAAAATCGTAGAAAATACAATATAACATATAACTGAAAATAAATTATAATTACAGTCGTAAAGTAATTTAACATCACGTAGTGTTTCCACTGAATAAATCAAACTCAAATTTTGCGCTTTACAAAACTGAAAATGTTTGTGAAGAAAAAAAACTGGGTGGACGATTAACCTTCGCCTTTAAGAGTTGAAGGCGATAGGGTCATCGGGCCCCGTTCGCATGGCCTTCTCAATCGCTTCTCATGCTCTTGAGTCACACAACGACCTAGTTTTTATGATACAACACTCCCGGCGCGATTGAGGAGCTTTTGCTAGTGCTTTGGATGCCCTTTTACCACGCAAGGTTGTTTTTGTGCTTGCTCGGCACGCGCTAACAACACTCGATGCGATAATGCCTTTACCCTGACACAAACAGACATCGAGGCACTCTAATGACGGCAGGATCGCAGTGCCATTCCCAAGCCCTCCGTTGCCTAGTCGGTAGCATGTCTGTCTCGCAACCGAAGGGTCGTGGGTGCAACCCTGCGTAAATTCTTCAAATTCTTCTTTAAGGCGAATAAATTGGTTTATCAAGTGGGATCATTTGAAACATCCTGCGACCAATAATTCGTATGTTTTTAACCACCTGCATTCCGCGCGTGACGTCACGCTTCACATGAGCGTTGTGGGTTGTTTGAAATTCCCGCGCGAAGTCATGTGGCTGTGACGTCACGACCCTATCGACCATTCAGGAATTTTCCGTCACGCCCCCGACGCCACCGACATCCGACGGATTTTCTGTGACACGAGCTCCTAAACGCGCTCGCGTTAAAATATTCTCTTCCTTCCTAAAAACGAAAGAAAAAACGTGAAAGCTTGAAGACTTTCGCGCGTAGTTGCGTTGCGAAGGTTAGGTGCGTGTGCACTCGACTCTTCGTTTCTCCATGCGGCCGACGTCTTCAGGGCCCGCCGACGGCTTCGATGCCAGTGCTGGCGCTGAAAGGCAAGCCACGTCCACAAGCGAGTTTGAGCGGGACGTCGTAAGCAGTGGAAGCTGTGTCCTCGGTGAGCCAATTGAAGCGTGAGAGTAAGGCACGTGAGGACTCCACTTCGATCTGGACATCTGTGCAGCGCCGTCCCGTGCCTCGGTCCAGTGACCTTATTGGCCCCCCGGGCCCTTCTGTTTTGCCATGTGCCAACTTCTACCGAGTTGGAGGCTCCTCCGGTGGCTGTTTCTCGCCGACTGTACAGTACACCAAACTTGCTCCGACAAGAAGTCTGGACTGTTTCAAGCACATGCCGCTGCTGAAAATCGTCTTCTTAAAATTCAACACAGGGCTTCCAAGCAGTGCGGCGGTGAAGCGCGTTTTAAGCATAGGAGTAACAATTGCTACCAAACTGCGATCGAAGATGTAGGATGAATATTTCGAAGTCCTGATTCTGAGGTCAAATCGAGCACTCAAGTGAAAAAGACAAAGTCTTCGAATGCTCTGGTGAGCGTTTTGCCTTATTTCTCCCATTGACACCAATAAAGTACGTTTATCAAACTTGTTTTTGTTTACATCCCAGTATACAAAGGATTTATTCCAATAATAATGTGACAAATTTGAGAAAAATACTTTACGTGAAAATAAAGAGGTACCTTTGAAGTAACTGTACCTGTACCTAGGTACATTTTTAAGCAAGTAGGTAGATACGCACCTAGGTACATTTTCGTATGAGTAACTGTAACTGTATCTTAGGTGCATTTTTGAAGTAACTTTTACAACCCTGGTGGTCGCTTGGCTGAGCAACCGTCAAAGTCACGGCACCACAAAAGGCGCTAATAATGTCCCAGATATAAAAAGTAACCATCATTGTTCGGATAGAAAGAAAACAATAAAAATAATTGGGTTATCATGCTTACATTCAAAACCTTTCTTGACTCCTGTTATCCATTTTACTATTATGAAGAGCTGGTGCATCTCTTTCAGTGCCTTTAACTCTCATATATCACTTTACTGAAATCTGCTGCGATAAAAACAACAAAAAAAATTCTGTCGAAAATAACAAAATAAATTCCAATCATAGTCGGAAGTCAGCACCAAGATACGATTTTGCCTGCAATTTTATGTGAATAAGTTTTGAATAATTATTGGAAAGAAAAGGGCACGTGATGTGATGAGTTAAAACCCCGCATAATGGTCTGTGCGATAAGGAATTGAGGTATACCTGTCAGTGCGTAAAAATGCTATGGCATCAACATAATAGAATCTGGGTTCAAAAAAAAGTAATTGCGAAGACGTTTCATGACCTTAAACAACGCGTTGTTGTAATAAAAATTATTTGAAGTCCTAGTAATTTACTTGTAATCAAACAGTTTTAGTTAAAACAATTGCAATTTAGTTCAAATAGATTTTTGAAGTTGTTTAGCCAAATGCCCAAGATATGTGAAACACAGTGGCGTCATGGTCTCTAAGAAGACCTAATTTATTCGCATCACATTTACCGCACTCTAGGTATGCAACTACGTATTTCGCTTTAAACACGTGGATTTAACGTAATGTCTAACAAGAAACGAGATAAAATTTGTGAATTTAACAGATCAACAATAATAAAGTAAAATTCTTCAAAACGTACCCCAATATAATTATGACATCTCGACATTACCTCGCTATAATCTACCACTACAAAGCATTGGGGTATTCTTTTAAAAAACAAGGCATTTAAATGTGCGGGAAAAGCTTTTCACCATCCTGGCGCGAGATGATAAGTCAAGCTCCAAATAAACCATCAGACATTCTATTTAGGTGTACGAATCGTAAAGCTCCGCGTGATCCGTAGACGTAGAAGTCCGACAGAATGGCGCCAGAGCTATTCTATTCGAGCCAGCATACCCCTGAAGACACGGAGATAGAAATAAGAGAAGGCGACATACCGGCTCAAAGCAGCCATATGAGAAAATCCCAAGTGAATCCGAAAGTAGAGGTCGCGTTCGGTGAAAACGTCCACAAAAGTGCCGAAGTCCGTCCAATATTTATTTATTTATTTATTTCAATACCCTCAGGGCCAACGGCATTACAGAGGTGAGTGGGTTGTATTCAACAAGAAAAGATATACAATGAATAACCTACAGGCAAAGCACATATTAGTTATGAACAATAGAAATTAGAAACAGCAGTTTTAAACAAATCATCCGCCTGGATTTTGGCGATGGAGGTGGGAAGGCGGTTCCAATCCAAAGAAGTTTCGGGAATGAAAGATTGTTGAAATGGGTTCGTGCTACATAGCGGTACACCTACTTTATGGGATGATCAAGGTGATCGTTGGCACTGTGTCATTCCAAAACGGAAGTCTCCCCATGATTCACCCCTGGTGGCGTCATGTCGCCTCCAGAAGCTCCCTACCCCCATGCTTGAACATAATTAAAATCGTCTAATGCTTCCTACTTTTAATAATCTCAGTTGGAGGGTCGGTTAACTCCAGCAGCCGAGCATAAGAAATACAAAGAGAACCTCGAACTCGCAAAACATTTTTTCTTCGTTAATTTACTTGGTAGGCCATTCATCTCATGCCATCAGATGCATCGGAACTATTTGGCAGTTTAGGAGGGGGAAAGGGCGACGGGGGTGGAAGTGCGAACACCACTTATAGTGAGCGGCAGGTTAAGAGTTCACAGTAATCTCCTCCCACCTCTTTCCACCTTAGCATTATGAACTTTGGGGAGGAGGCGACGTTCACTCGAGAGTTCGCTCTGCCAAAGTGGAAAGAGAGGCCCGTCTGTGCGCCCCAAACAACCTCACGGTCCTTCTGGTGCTAGATGGGAACGCAGTAGAGGAAACGACGGACTCCCTACTTCTACAGCTACTTCTTCCCCTTCCGCTACCCTATACCCACTCTTTACCCTCCCCCAACGACGGTGACACGACACCGCAAAGGCACATAAAAACTGACGTTTTCTCCGTCAACGCCATCATCATTAGGTGCACCCTATGAAGCTCCTGCCATGGGAAGACCTTCACCACAACTCTTAACCTGTTACCTACCTAGAGATAAGAAAGCCGTAGTGCTCAATTTTCCTCGAGTCCCTACGCAGGCGAACGCGGGGCAGGGATTGGGCAGGAGTGTTGCGTCAGCTTTCGGCTGAGATTCGTCTCCAAACAGTAAGGACACGAGTCTCGGCAGGACGTTGACGTGTCCAGCCCCTGCCCCGCGTTCGCCCTTTTAGAGGAACGTGGAAAATTCAGCACTACTGCTTTCATGTCGAGGAGGCGCTGGGTGAGCCTGATTCCCCTCCCTCATCCCTTTATTGTCTTCATGACATTTCAGAAATACCTGGAAGGGAGAGTGCCTCCCCCCTCCCCCCCTTTCTTCTGACACCACTGCTTGTCAACGAGCAATTTATCCAAAAATAGAACTGTATTTTTGCTTTTCAGCCTCTCAAGGTTCGGAGGCGTGGGTGGTACAAATGAAATCGTTGACAAGCTGCTTGAGATATATTGAGGCATGGATGGACACGAATGAAGCCGGGAGGTGGTTCCAATCGTTAAATGGTCTTGAAATAACAAAGTCAAAACAGATGTTCGTATGAGATGTTGGCGTGCCAATCTTGCACTGGTGAGCTTTGAGGGGTGAAACCTAAGATGCATAAAAAGACGTCGACATTTTAAAATTAGGTTAGCATAATATAATTTATAAAAATTACAAGGACGAAGGTATTTACGGCATAAGGAGAGGTTAGATAAATCTAAATTTGTTTTCATTGATGAAAAACTGGCATTACGGAAATAATTAGAAAGAATAAAACAAGCTGGCCTGTCTTGGACTGATTCTAAAATGTCTGATAATGTTATATGTCCCGGACCCCAAACGGAACAGCATATTGAAGTATTGGCCTCACCAAGGCTCTATATAATTGTAGATTGACTGTTAACGCAAGTTTTTCTTATGATTCAAGCTTTTGGTTCGGAGCCATTTATATAAGGGGAGCCAGAGATGGCATTATGTTCGAATCAGCGTCACAGTGACGTGGGAATGGAATCCAATTTATAAGGCCTCCCAGTGACGGGAGGAAGCGCGGAAGACAGGAGTGCCTGTTCAAGCGTACTGCCAACACCGCCACGTGACTTAATTAGCAGCGTGTTAAATCCTACTGCAGCGCAGGCATGAGCCCGCGCCGGGGAAGGTCGGAAGCTTTCTTTGGTAAATTACTTTAAGAAATGTATGGGAATTAGAACTATAATTACTTTATTTAAAAATAATTAAGCCCGAAATTGCCAGCGCACAAAGATATTTGTTTACAATAATGCATTACTTTTACAAGGCAATACAATTAAATCGAAATGACTTTTACGTCAAAGCTACCTCACTGGCCTTCATTGGTTCCTTCCGACATGGCTTTGATAATGTTTTGTTTTACTCTAACCTTTAAAATACATCACAAACGTTTTACATCCGTCAGAATCCACTTCTGTAATACTTTGGAACTAGACTTTTAACATACTAGGAGTTATTATACTCAGGATTTTGTTAGTTTAATATTATGCAAATACACCATGATTCTTAGTGCGGCTTATTGGGATATTTCAAATAAGTGAACGATTAATTCTAACATATACTCGAACTACTTTAAAATTTGCTAATTCTTATATATTTTGAAAATATTCTCCAGTAGCTATGATAATATATTTAATTAACCTATCACAATTCAGTTACTTTTGTTATTTAACACCATCTTATCAGTAGACAAAACTGTCGGGGCATTTTTTGTGCCTCTCACTGGAGGGAGGCACTCACTTGATCGAATGACGTTTTAGCGAACGCCCATGTTTCACCGAATGACACTTTAGCGAATAGTCGGACGCCGCGAAGCGGCGTTTGCGGGTGGGTCAAATGGGTTCACATTTTTGTATTGAGCTGCCGCAGACTGTCGCCGCGAAGCAGCGTAAGCGCAGCGCGGCGGATGGGCTAACGCGCGCCCCCGTTATTCGCTAAAACTTCGATTCGCTCAAACGTCGCTTTTCGCTAAAACGTCATTCGCTCATGTGATATGGACCCCTCACCGGGTGCTGTGGATTGAGAGTTGCACAGCTGTACGCCTGCAGTCTGTGCCCCAGCACAACCTCGGCATTTTCAATTTCTTGCGACTTGCTAGAAGGGCAAGGAGTCAGAGACTCTGGATTCTCGCCTGTGACTGACCCCATAGAACAAAACTACACCTTTCCAAAGTTATAAAAGAAAAGGTAGTTGTAATTCCAATGATAAGGAGTCAATAATTTCGAACAAAAGCGATTCTTCTAGAAATGAATTGGTTACAGTTACGAATTACGTAAAAAAATAGAAAGAGGAAAACCAATTAATTATTGTAATTGCGTTAATACCCATGCACACCGCCGGCAATATGAAGGTGAACACCTTATTTGGTTTCTTGTCTGTTTTACGGGTCGCTAAAGCTATAGACTCTCAATGTATTAAATGGCACGCGGCTTGGCGGTCTAAACATTGCGTTCTAGCCCTCTTGTAGAACAGAGTTTGTTCCAAAACTTACAGGAGCGTCAAAAACAAGAAGATGGCTGTTCACCTTCATATAGCTCACGGGAGTACACCCATAGAAAGGTCTAGCTTTTAGATCGTCACGACAAGCGGAGATTATCTCCTGAAATCGGAAGCTCGAAATTTACAGACTTACGAACTTACGTAGAACCACCTGCTTTCATTAAGAAGAAAAGATACGAGCGGATATGAGCTTCACATTGTAACCTGAAGCATTAAGCATGAGGTAATCATTGCTTACTTCAATAGCCTGGCTGCAGGCGCACTTCGAGAGCCCTCCGATTGAAGGCGTTTATATGATCGGGGAATCAACTCCCCAACCTGAGTCTACGAGTGTCTCTCGCTTTCCACTCATTCGGCGACCTTGCCAGTTATTTGGTGTGAAGGCCTTTAAAATGTCCTCGAAACAGCGATATCAAGCCTCCTTTGCGCAGACAGGCGCAAAGGACATGAACAAAAATATCGTATCAAAACAAAACGAAGTGGTCGCACGCGCGGCCGGAGCGTTTTAGTCTGCTCCAAGCTAGTTTTAATGACGACATTATCTGGTCTTCGTTTTACGTTGTTTGCAAGTTGGGTCGCTACGGTAGTCGCGTAGAGATAAGTACACGCAGGTTGTTCCACGTGCATTAGCGAACCGAATGCATTTGAGTGAAAAACAAGGAAGAGAGCGTCGCCACAAACAAGATTCTGGCTGTCGCCATCCGCCTACGAAAGATGTAGGTCGCCAGCCTCAACAGACGGCGTCGGCCCTCGGAGATCGCTGTGCTACAGGTGTCTCGTTTGGGACAAGCAGTGGGCGGTGCAGAAGCAACATTTGGATGCCATGGAACGTGTGTGCCAGGCTCTTTTTTCTATTTTTCCAATACGCTCACCGGCAGCTGTGAGAAGAAAACGAGTGATGTCGAGCTTCCAAGTTCTGGTTCTGATGACGTTCGCCTTCAGGTGCACTGCAGGTAAGCGAAGCCTTCGCTCGAGGTATTCGTGGCCCTAAAGTAAATTGAATACCCGTTCCTCTGTTTCAAATTGTCGCCGCCAGGCCGCGATATTTTTCTATGCACATTCGACAGCCCCGAGGTTCACGATTCTTAAGGTTATATCTTAGCCACTGGGATGCAGAGCGTCCTCAGGAGTTAAGAATAGGCTGTTTATGCCCTTCATCCACCATGCCAAGAGACCAAGTGAAGCCCGAGTATTCAGAATTACTTACTGCAAGCCAAGGACAGAAGCTCTGATTCTATATTGAAGCCTCCAAAATAGATTCATTCCCGCCAGAGTTTCGTTAGTATTCTGGGTGCACACGTCTTGTCGGAAAGACCGCGTCTTGAAAGTTGTTGCCGACCAAATTTATGACCCTTATCTTATAATTCCTTGCACAGGGTGTGGGACCAGATTGCTATCCAATGAGACGCGGATTGTCGGAGGCATTCCTTCGAATGTCGAAGAGTGGCCTTGGCAGGTGAGGTGTCGGCAGACGCTTTTAGTGCTTATAATACACCCAGCGCCAAGATGATGCTTCAGTGTCAAAAATGACTCTAAAGTTTCAACTTTATTACTTCTGTTGATTATCACGCGAGCAGACTTTATTATAAAAGAAAGGAATTACATTGACAATTACGCTATGCTAAATTGTAACTAATTACACTTACAATTACCACTCCATAGAAGTAATTGACCATTGCAGCAAAAAGTAATCCATTACTTTTGTGGCGTTACTTTCCACCTTACTGTCCTAAAGTAACACACAACGCACGAGAGTGCTATGGAAGCGTGTATTGCTGCCACCAGTTACTGTAAGGAGTGAGAGAGTGCACGCGAGCTGTAATCAATCGACATCTTGTAAACCCTGAGATGGGGAACGATAAAAAAAACGGACGAACACAACAAAATGTTGTGTTCGTCCGTTTTTTTATCGTTCCCCATCTCAGGGTTTACAAGATGTCGACCAGTTACTTTTGTTTTTACCTTGAGCAACAGCTGGCTCTCGAAAGTCTCGTTAGACCTCTAGCCTTGTTTCTTAGTGAAGATGTCGTCGGGCGCGCTGAATACCCTTTCAACTGAGGCACTCACGAATGCCTGACGTACTGCATTGCGTGCTTGAGAAAAATGGAAGAGTTCTCTGCCCGGCTGAAAGCGCAAAGCTTCGATGTTACAGCCGGAGTTTTACGCCCTGTTAGGTTTGCAAAACTATAAAAGTTGTAATACAGATAATTAAACCTCGCTTAAAATAATTAATTCATATATCTTATATAAACATATTTTAGCCGGCAAATATCGACGGAGGAGCAGAAAAATAGCGAGACACGGTAATTACGCATAACAATTAAATTATAGATTACGGTTTTTTAAGACTCTTTCATTAGTTCTGAACACATGTCGTGCCTTGGTTGCGATGTAAGTGAATAATAGGGATGAGCTTTTTGGAGATATCACCACCAATAACACTACCGGATCCCTCAGAAAGCAAAAAAAGAAAGAAACACATAATGTTGACTAAAACTTAAGTGCACACGCACGTATGCCGCCGTGCCTACCGTTTCTTGACGGCATCTAAACCGCATGTTTTGGGCGGCCGTATTACAGCTGAATGTTCTTCAGCTAAATTTCAGGTGAGACAAGGGCAGCGTCCCCCCAGAGCGAAAGCAGTAATTCTTTTTTTGCTAAATACGAGCTATATAATAAGGACTTTATTTACCATACAAGTATGGTGGGAGCTGAGGAAAAAGCTGTGCAAGCAGCTTGACTGGTTCTCAGCCCCCCACAGGTACAGGTACATTGGGGAAGCCATACACAAGAATTTATATAATACAAAATACTTAACAACAACAAACAATTAACGAAACAAAAACAAAAGCAATAATCTGCTAGCTAATCAAAAGCAGTAATAATTATTTAATTTCAAAGAAAATAATCCTTAAGCGCACACATATTGGAAGATTCGACATCAAAATTAGAGCCCATAAGTGTGTTCAGTAATGTTGGCAAGGTTATTTTAATCATTTGGAGTCCATTATCTGTTTGTGATGTTTCTACTGCCCAAACATCCGAGTGGCGGGTGGAATATGTTGCAGCTTTTTTTCGAAGTGATGATAATGACAATAAAAAACCGTTTAACGCGCGAAATTTCTGTTTATACTTTATGCTAAATCTGAAAGCATAGTGATCAAATATCTTCACTACACGCAGCTCTCTAAAGAGTTGGTCAGTGTGAGAATCATAAGGCACATTACACACAATTCGTAACGCTCTTTTCTGCAATAGAAATAGTTTCTGCAGATTGCTTTTTGTCGTCGTCCCCCAAACTAAATGGCAGTAATTCAGATGAGATAAAAACAATGAGTTATACAAGAGTAACTTAACTCCTTTTAGAAGATCATGACGATGTCTATGCAGCATACCAGTGATACGAGACAGCTTAGAAATAATATAGTCAACGTGTTCAGTCCAAGACATGTGCCTAGAGAAAAACGCCCCCAAAGTATTAAACGTGTTTACCACTTCGATAGGCGAAGAGTCCAGAAAAATATCACTCGTAAGTTCAGCGTTCTTATTTTTGGGACAAAATAAGGTCGCCTTAGTTGTCTTCTTATTAATTATGAGATTATTTGATTTAGCCCATTGTCTAGAGCTTTTATGGTGTCATTAGCTACGCGTGAAATTTCATTATATTTCTTACCTGAAAAAAAGAGGCTGGTGTCATCCGCGTAAATGATAAACTTCACTTGCTGCGCAATGTTAACGATGTCATTAGTATATATATTAAAGAGCAATCTGCCAAAGTAGGCTTCCTTGTGGTACCCCAGACTTAATTGGCTTGATATCAGAAAAGTGACCTTGAATACTAACATACTGACGCCGCTTTTCTAAATACGACTTAATGACAAGCGCTGCATGTCCCCCAATACCATAAAACTCTATTGTTTGAATGAGCAGCTCGTGGTTAATGTAGTCGAACGCTTTTGTAAAATCGATGAATATGCCCAGTACTATATGCTTATCTTCAAATTTGCGCAGTATAAATTCTTTTTGGTCATGCAAAGCTAGTTCCGTAGAACGTTTTTTTCTAAATCCGAACTGAGATTCTCTAATGAGGTTATGCTTTTCCAAAAACAATAAAACGATTATGTATAATCTTTTCTAAGCCTTTCGAAAATACTGGGAGAAGTGACACAGGTCTGTAGTTGTTTATGTCATTTCTATTGCCTTTCTTATAAAGCACTATCACCTTGGCTATCTGCATCTTTTGGGGGAATATGGCCGTTTCTAAACGGGGATTAAAAATGTACGCCAGGTAACGGCCGATAATGTCCAAACGTATAGTACTGGGCGCATCTGTATACCGTCGGCGTCGCAACTATGACTAACCTTTACGTTACGAAACACTGACACCACTTCATGAGAGTCGTACCACCCACTTACACATATGAGTGGTGTACGCAAGCACCTTCATTTTGAAGCCGATCATCCAGGAGCCAGGGAGTGCGATTCTCGCACCGCGGTACAACCATCGCTTAAAGTCGCCATATACTAATATTAAAAAAAAAAAAAAAAAAAAAACGAAACATGAAAAGAACAACATGACGCACGAAAAGAGTGGAAGGGATCTAGGGCAACGTGAAGCTTTCAGAGGATTAAGTAATTAGGACGCGATGTCCAACAAACATTCGCTACTCCTGGAGAATATAAGTGTTTTAATATCATTTAAACAACAATCCAGATAATATCAGATCCTTTTCAGTCGATTTCTATGTTGAACTTTATTCAGCGGAAAAGTAGCGCCACGTCCTCTTTTGACATTATGCAAACTTTCGTAGTCACTATAACCGAACAGGGCAGTGTTAATTGTTTCGAGCTTCTCTAAGGTGCGCTCTCGACGATCATTTTGTGTCCTCTCCACGTCTTCGAAAGCAAACTAGTGAGGGAACAAAAGCAAAAGGCGCGGACAAGTCCCCCTACTCCCCTTGCGTGCACTTCAAAAATCTTTTTTTTTTTTTGTCGTAAGAACGAAACACTTCGACCTTGGTAGTTTTCGTAATATTATTTGCAGCAAGAGTTCGGTTCCTTGAATCAGTGTGCGGCCCCCTTCGTCGTAGGCGATCAAGCTAGCGATTTACAATTTGTAGACAACCGAGCCCCGAAAAAAAAATCGAAAAAGCAATGTTTGCAGCATCTGGAGCACGCCAGGCCTTGCGTTTTGAAAGTGCGCGTGACAGTGTAATTCCAGTGCGGCCCTTACGGAAGAAATATTTTTTAGAAACGATTATTTAGTTGTCGGTGTTTTACATTCCCATTTTTCCCATGAATGTAAAGGGAAATGTAACGGATTGCAATCACTGCCTTGCCTAAATAAGTAAGAAAATTACTCCAGCATCACTTTGTGAAATAGAAAATTATTTTCTCGCAAAGTTACTGATAAGTATAAGAGATTACAAGTAATTTCGTTACTTGTAATGGCTTATGTACAAGTCTGCTCGCAAGCACCTTTTTCCTTAGATAGAACCTGTCGTACCACAGGCACATATAGGAAGCTACGTATAAGCTACATATACGTACGCTCTAATCCTTATCAGTTAGGTTCATCAGAGTAGTTACACAAGTAAAAATTATAATTTTTGACAAAACAAAGTGCTTTCATCACCATGTTAAATTTTCCTTGTATTTTTCATTACGAGTGTTAGGTTTTTGGTACCGCCAACAACTAAGTTCTAATTCTGCCGGGTCATATTATAGGTTGATTTTCCTTCTTCCAGTATTTTTACCTTCTAATTATACGAAAACGTTGACTATAATAAAAATGCATGTACATATTTTACTTTTACATTTTTGTATTACAAGGAATTTGGAGTTTACTCCTGCTGAGCGCGATTCGGGTGGCCTCCATAGGTAGCGCTGCACCTCCGCAGCCCGTCGACCGGAAGCCATTTGGGCCACCAGTGCGCCGGCACACTCATCTCGGGAACCTGGCTGGTCACCGCCGCGCACTGCGTCCTTCAGTAAGTAAACAAACCTTTCGTAAAGACGATAGCATTTTTTTAGTGTTGGATTATGCTTAATTGATACATGCAACGTTACCTCTTCCATGTTCGCATGACTGCTAATATTAATTAATGCAAATGTTGTATCAAAGGTATGTTTTCCGGAATAGATACCATACGGCATGTTACCTATATTAAAATGAAGACTCGTCCGCTTTTGTCTTCTGGTCCTCGTGATATGTATTTTTGTGCGCATTTCTTTCTGTCGGAAAAATACAAAGAACCACTATTATAAGTTATTTTATTTTTATTTATTTATTTATTTATTTATACTGTTAGCCCGAAGGCCGATACAGGGTGGTACAAAATAAAATCATATGTGGCCGATGTCCTGGCCACTGCACACGCCCGTATACAAAAACACAGGCGTACATACAAAAACACACAGGCATAATAAGTAACAAAATAATAACAGTCAGTATATTATGACCAACTACCACTGGAGGACGCAAGATAAGCGAGTACGTCATTTTCAAAGCTATTCAATGAGTCCATGTTCACTATTTCTTGAGGAAGAGAGTTCCAATCTTCTATAGTTAAAGGAAAAAATGAATATTTGAATGCATCTATACGTGCCATTATTGGAGTTTCCTGATCCGGATGGCTGCTTCGAACAGAGCGAGGTACATATTAAGTACATAGCGAATAAGATGATTATGTATGAGGGCATTCAAGTTGCAAGGTCTCCTTATCTCTTATCTAGATTGTGAGTGGTTGAAAGTATGAATCATATCTTAAACTATGCCGAATATTATTTGGAATAAGTCCAAGGCACGTTATCAAGTCATCAAACAATTCTTAGCGCCACCGTGTCTCAGTCATGTTTAAGACACTAGCAATGATGTCGCTCACCAGTGAAGAGTACTGTGTTATTTTTGCAATAACACTTAGGTTTGGGCGAGTGGTTTCATACTGAACTGAACTAAAAATGTTAGAAAACGTCGGGTAGCCCCTAACCTGATTTCGAGTAGCAGCGAGAGCCTTCTGCACCAAATAAAAAGAACTAACCTACAAAGGTGCTGCCAGACAAAAGAAATTTAAAAGAAAACGAGTGCACGTGGTTGCGTACTGGCATAAAGTATCGAACAACATCAAAATGATAGCCAGGAGATATTTTCACGAATGGTGCGGTGACGAAACAAAGTATACCTGAGGAAACAGACACGTTTAATAGGGTGAACTTGTGGTCAAAACAAGAAGGAAACAGGTAAAACAACAGAGCGTCACGGGCGACGAACTCAGCGTAACAGCAGGATCGAACGCTGGGGCGAGACTGACCGGGCTCGTCAGACCGCCACGCGATGGGAGCCCCTTTTCTCCCTGCCTGGGTTTCTGGAACATTCGGCGCGGAACGTCCGGCGAGTTGAACACTCGTAACTTGATCAGACGACAGGGTTCTGCAACTTACGAGAACGTCAAGTTGAAAGAATAAGTGAGAGAGGAGTCCGTACCCTGGAATCAAACCCGGAGCCTCCGCGCAATAACGAAGAGCGGTACCCATTCGGCTACGCGCGGCAATATGATGTAAACGCTGTTTTCTCGGTCCCTTTTAAACTCTCTCAATTCTGTCCCATGCTGACACGGCAGAAGAAATATCTCTGTTCTAAGAAACACGCAGTTCAGTAGACTGAATGCGTCTCTAATGTCGTAAACGAGATAGCGCTAAATTGTGGAAAAGGTTACATCGGGCAAACTGACAACTTTGTAAACAATACAGCAGAAGAGCGTAATGTTTTGTGCGCAAAAACTCGGGGGGGGGGGGGGGGGGGGCACCTTGCAGACCACTCCAGGACATGCGCTGGCTGTAAACCTGTTTTGGATGCAACATAGTTTTAAAAAAAAGAAAAAGTTAAAACCGCGAGAAAGAGAGAAAGATAAAGAGAGGAAGGAAGTGAAAGATTAGAAAAGCGTTTTATATAAAAAAACAATTAAGGCTCCAATCCACGCTGTGAAGGTGGTTTGACAGCGAAGCTGTTTTATCACCTACAACAATTGCATACCCACTGCACTATATACCGTTTTGATCGCAAACTTCACCATGTTGTGCTCCCGTCTTTCACGTGCCAGAGAACTTCCGGTTTATGAAAAGATTGAATAAAACCCACTTTAACTTTGCTGCTTGAAATGTAGATGAAACGTCTAACCACCAATAATCCTTGTGAACGTCAAGGAACGAAGGAGTGCGAGATGTGTTAAAATGTTTAAAATCATGTTGTAAACCAACTTGCCTCCTCCGAGATATAATGATGTACAGTAGAAGGCCCTCGTTAAAGCTCCAACTTTGTTGTCCGTGTAGCATTTATGCTTTCTAGCACTTGTGACATAAGCAAGCTGAACAGGCTTGCAAGGACGGTGCGACCGCAAGTCGCTTGGGACACAAGCGGCGGTTGATGTTTGTAAACAGCAAAATAGGTCCGTACAAAATGATTGACGAAAGGAAAGTAAATCTACTATACCAAAGCTTTTTTTATATGAAAAACTTCGTAGGCTGCCGATGCCCCGGCAGCTTATCCAACCCCAATCTTTACCGAGAAACGCATGCGGGGAGCGCTACGAACTTATAGCATCGTTCGTCCGGGCCTTGTAATGTATCACGTGTTTTGGACACTTTAAACTTGAGAAAGAAAACGAGAAAGGACGGACGAACACAAACTTCCAACTGGCAACAATAATTATTGACATAAAGAGTTCGCTTACATACAGAAAAAGGAAGAAGGTGAAAAAGTTGGAAAGGAGGGGCACCATGTCGTCAAGGGTGCGTCGCTGTCGGGAACGTGGCGGGGGGGGGGGGGGGGGGAGAGAAAAAGCTCTGAACTAAAAAATCTTATCTCTGCCCCCTAAAGGGCAATAGAGAGGGAACCAATGTTGTCCTTGGATCGTCACATGGCGAAGGCTTCTAGTATCTCCCGACCCCCTTTCTTTTCCTGTATATAAGCAAACTCTTGATGTCAATAAATGTTGTTGCCAGTTGAAAGTTTGTGTTTGTCCGCCCCTTCTCGTTTTCTTCCTCAAGTTGAATTATCTCTACCAACCCGCTCGTTTTGTCTTTTGACATTTGCTTTGTGGTTTTCTTATTGAAACAAGTGTCAAAACCATAAGATAAACATAAGGCGTGCTCGAACGGTGATAAGGCGCCCGCATGGGGTTTGCGTAGACGGACACTAAAATCCCACCTGCGAGTTCGCCCTAACAGGTCGCGCCATCCGGTTCATAACTTTTGCTTCCGATTCGCGCACATTATGAACAAATATTCACACCGCACTCACATTACTATATTCACTGTCACAACAATCGCGTACTTCGTCTGAATCAGTTGGATCATTGCCCCTTTTCAATATTTGGCTCCTCACATAAAGACAAAAAAACACACACACAAGCAGAACTGACTTCAAGACTGCTGACACGGGTGCCTACTCTCAAATTTCAGTCCCAGACGGAACACACGAAACAAACAAAAGTTAAATGCTCCTGTTTTTACCGCGAGCATCATTATCAACGCTCCGATTTTCTCCGTCGACATTTTTCCTCCCCTTAATATACTCGACATCAAAGCTATAATATTCAGTCTTCGTCTCCATCGCATCATACGACTACTGAAATGTTTAGTTAGCCTTGATAGGAAACTCCAGAGGTTAGTGGACAGTTTGCACACTAAAATGCCCACCATACTTTATAAATCGTAATCCTTCCCACTGCCAAACATAGAGTAAAACATTCATTTTCAATCTCGGCATGGTTGGCTTTCGCCATATTGAGCTTCCTACTCACGTACGCTACTAGATGCAGTGCATTGTCCGTTTCCCGGAGGAGCACTGCTCTTTATAACCAGATATGTGTTCCATCGTACACTTGCGCCATCTCTGACCGGGTTACGGTAGCACCCTCATAGAAGCCCATCTGTCTAGTATACAAATATAGCCATAACACCAAAACCTTATGCTTTGAACAATTCGCCATACTACCACTACAGTCTCTCATATACCGCTACTCTTGTGCTCAAGTTACAAGATCATGACATATAAACTGCAGGTTCCTCAGTCGAAAAACCTCTTTCATGTATAGCCACTACAGATAGTATACACGTTAATTTAAGTGTATCGTTTATTCTTGGGTATAAAAACTCATTACTAGTGTTTAAATTAAATAAAATTCTTCAAAATCATTCCCAATATTATGGCACATATGTAGTGTCTAAGATGTGTATTACATGTCTAGAAAACATATTTCGGATGTACATCAGGCAAATGTTAAGGCAGAGCAAAGTACAAATCAGGAAAACTTAGAAATACAACAAAATACAAGTTTTTTTCATACGACTGTATAAAACAAGAAGAATCGATGATGTGCTGGGTACCTATTGATTCTTCTAATAATTATTTTCTTGGGTTCCTGAATCCAATGTGATTACAAGAAAATGATTTATATGGTAAGGATCGGAGCACTGCGGGGAATAAACAATATAAAAAAGGAGGATTGTTCTTGGGAGCTTAACGTTCAAATGTGAAAAGTAATTTTAGGCAGGTAATAAATGCTGATGATAAATTATGTTTTCCAATCGCACTGTACGGATAAAAAGAATTAGTAAAAAGAGTTGAAGAGTAGAGAACTCCAATATTTTGGAATACCACCAACTCGGCGGTGTTATGTTTATATTTCGTCGCCAGTTGATAACTTATTCGATCTGCATTCGCCTCCGGCAAGGTCCGTGTGCCCAAATTTAAAACCATGTACGAACACCTGAGTACAGTCGAACCGAAGTCCATTTCGCGACAAGTTGAGTTAAAGATGGCATATTTTAGAAGATTTTCCAGAGTCGCAGCTTGTAGTCAGAAACTTAAAATTCTCCATTTCGTCGCCAGTTAAGACCTCGGCCGACCTCAACAAGTTTCTGGACAAAACTAAAGTGCCCAACTCAAAAATAAAGAAAAAGAGTGAAGGAGTTTAAACGGCCGAACCATCCCCACTTTGAAGCCGGTTTAAGCAAAAGGGCTTGTTGTAAATTTGCCACATTAACTGGATGTGAGTTGCATTTTATATACCGCCTTTAGTTGGGGACTGGATTGTTTTTAAAAAGGTTTTTTCACGAGGTGCGAATACCCAAATTTAAAAAAAAACATGAACGAATGCGTAAAAAGGCCGAACCATCCCCACCTTTATACCGGTTTCCTCTAAGAAGACTTATTTTGGAGTGTTTGCCATAGTATCACGATGTGACCGAGGGCTCTAAAGTGTATATTCCGCCTTTACTTGAAAACTAGGTTGCCCTCAAAAAGTTGCCGGCCGAAACGCGGGTGCCCAAATTACAAAAAAAAAAAAAGCGTAAAACGCCCGAATCATATTCAATTGGAGATCGGTTTTCTCAAATAGGATTCATATAAAAGTATTTCCCGTAGTACCAGGATGGCACCGTGGGCTCCGCAGTTTATAATCCGCCCTTAGTTCGGGACTATAGGTTCTTTTAAAAAAGTTCCCTGGCGAGGCGCGGATGCCCAAGTTTCAAAAGAGGAATGAATGCGTAAAAACAGTCAAACAATCCTCACTTTGATATTGGTTTTCTTATAAAGGATTCCTTTAGGAGTACTTCAGATAGTACCATGATGGGACCGAGTGCTCTAGATTTTATATGTCGCCTTTAGTTGGTACTGGGTTGTTATCAAAAAGTTCTCTGGCAGTAAGCGGCTGCATTAATTTCCAAAAATGAAAGAATTCGTAAAAACATCCCAAGCTTGCCCATTTTAAGGCCGGTTTTCTCAGAAAGAATTTACTTTAGAGCATGTGGCGTGGTACCAAGATGGGACCGGAGGCGCTACATTTTATATCGCATCTTTGGTTTGGAACTGCATTGTCCTTAAATAGTTACCTGGCTGGGCGCGTGTGCCCAAAATTAAAAACGGGAACGAATGCTTAAAAACGACAGAAACATCCCCAATTTGAGATCGGCTTTGTCCAAAAGCATTCATTTTGGTGTATTTTTCATAGTGCCAGGATGGCCTCGAGGGATCAACCTTTTATTTTCCGTTTTTAGTTAGAAACCGCGTTGTCTTTAAAACGTTTTCTGACAAAAAACAAGTGCCAAAGTAAAAAAAAAGAAAAAATGAATGAATGCGCAAAAGCAGTCCGAACAATCCCAACTTTGAAATCGTTTTTTTTCGTGTTTTTTTTCTTCTTTTTTAAAAAGTAATATTTTTTTTTATTGTTGCTTTAATGCGAAAGCATTGACTGCCCGTGGAGCGGAGCCGCCGTTGTCCGTAACCGCGAAAAACGCCAAGGGAAATTCCCTCCGCGCCGTCACCGCGAAAAAATGGCCGAGAAATTCAGTCCGCGGAACGGCTATTAAAAGGGCTGCGACACGCTGGATGGACTGCGACGGATTGGCCGCGCCGGATGGGCTGCCGCACCCGCGCCGGGCACCGCCGACACCGCTCTGGAAAGCGGCGGGTGCGCCGCTCCCCAGGCCCCGGCCGGCCGGCCTACGCAGTCGCTGCTCGGCCGGCATCCCAGGGCGTGCAGTTTGTAGGAATACTCTAGGCATACGCATGCTTTCGCATTCCTACACGTAAGCTGCCTTAAGTGTCCTCCTGTAAACATAATAGTACCAGGATGGGCTTGAGGGCTGTAAATGTTGTATTCCGCCTTTAGTAGGGGCCTGGGTTGTCCTCAAAAGGTGTCATGCGTTTACACTGGGACACAATTGACTTGGTGATGCCACCGCCCTCTACCGCTCGAGCTTTGCGGAAGAGGATGGATTCAGTGTATTTCGGCGTTTACAGAGGTATCCTGTTCGCAAGGACATGAAACATTTCTTTGTGCTGGTTTCACATTGAAGTAGTACTATCTAAAGCATGGGAAAAGAAAAGAAGGCGTTTTCCTCCCATTGGGCATGAACTGTACCCTCAGTCCGTTTTCAGAAAAACCGTAGCGCACTTTTTGTTTTATACAAATGTCGAACTGTTTTAGACGCAACCACGCGCAAAACGGCGAATTGAGCTGTACCAATCACGCACGCCCTAAAGTTCCAAGATGTCGGCAGGCAAGGATACACCCTAAGCTGTGAAAGTTTGATTTTGATTGGACTGCATGCAATATGGAATTCCCGCACTGATCACACGTTTGTAAGAGAGGAAGGAAAACAGGAGTGGCGATACTTGGCTCGGTGTCTTAACACTGTAATCTCCTTAATGAAAGATGATCAGTTATCTGAAAGTGACCTCTGGCAAAGTCTGAAGTCACGAGTAACATAAAGCGCAGCCACATAAAAAAAAAACACCCAAATTATGTGCTCTATAGTGATAGCGACGTTTTCTTTCTCACAGTCGTTTGTGTTTTGATCTGCACGTGAGAGATTAACCTGCCGTGGCTGCACTACCCAGTTTTTACTTTCTACATAAATCCTCTTTATGCGATCAAAAAAAAGCGAAGTGTGTTGCACACTTCGCTTTTTTCTCAGGCTAACGCACTGAGGAATAGAGATCGCATACCGTTCGAACCGAATTGAATTTTTTTTATTTATTCTGTACTCTTCTTAAAAATCCCAGCCAATTCTCGGCTGTCATCGAGCGTTCTTGTTCAGAACATTCATAAACTTGCCGCGTGTATGAAATAAGCGAAAACGCGCTGCTTCGGGTGAGTGAGCCCTCCATCCCCGACGCAAGATGCGTGCCATCTTTCTTCATAAATTTGCAGGCACAAATTCGCCTTATTTTTTTTTTTCGTTCTAAATTCATCTGCGTTTTTACTCGTGACGAAATTGCATCAGGCGGAAAGCGGATATAAATGAACGCGTAAGAAACACGTACCTGAAATACGAATCCCGGAGAAAAGCTCACCGGAGAAAAGCTCACCGGAGAAAAGCTCACCGGAGATAAGCTCACCGGAGAAAAGCTCACCGCGAAACCGGCGGATGCGGAGAAAAGCTCACTGGCCATTGAATGTATGCGGAGAAAAGCTCACCGCTTTTTTTTTTTCTTCTATTTATTTGGAGGCTGTTTGATCATGCGTAACATCGTAACATATAAATTTATTATTATTAAAATTCGTCAGCTTTGTAAAAAAGAAAATGTCGTGTTTCTTTTTGTAATATTTGTTAAGCTTATTAGTATACTACTCCCAAAATAATTATTGCGGCCGAGTATTTTCTGTGGCTTGCTGTCTAGGCAACGAAAGCCGAACTGAAAACTTTATGAACTTGAACAACACGAACAAGTTCCAAAACTTAATAATGTCTGCCTAAAACCTAAAAATCAAAACTGTAAATGCCGAAAATTCGAAAGTGCATGTGCAACAACGCGGTGCCTGAAATTCTCTTTGAAGCTTGTGTGCACTTTTGAAAACGGTCAGTAGGAAATCGAGGCTTCTTTCTTCCACGGACATGCACATTTTCTAGCCGCTCGTGCTGGTGTTTCCGTACGTTGACTTTGTGTGATAGTGCCCCTCTACGGTGACCCACCCATGACCTTCAGAGCCGCACACTGGCTTCGTTGTTACTCGTGACCTACATAAGATGTAGTATTCTTTAAGGTAGCGAATAGGGCGAGTTGGTAAACGTTACACATGATGAAAACCGCTCAGATGACGACGACGGAGTGAAGACAACAAACACGACACGACGAAGTTGTTCTGGCCACTAAAGTTTTGTCAGTAAAATTAACAGAAAGAAAACAGCGTAGCGGACACTGATTACATCAACAAACATCTACTTATCTATTAGGCAGTACACAATATTCGGAGCTGAAACGGTTCAGACACCGCTATTCGTATTAGCTCGCAAGCAGCAAATCTCTTTATCTGACAGAGCTACCGACGGCGCACTGACAGCAGTCAATAAATCATTTTTACCGGTGTACGATGTTCTGATTTTATACTTGCGGGGTCATTAGTATACAGAATGGGTGATTATTCATTTTTTAGGAATTAGTAAGTATGCCCAATTAACTTTAAGAATATTACAAAAAAAAGAACATATGTTTAATGAAGTGACTAATGCAAATTGTGCTAAATTGCCTCGTTTGACGCAGAATCCGCTAAGTTAAAATGAAATCGGTGAGCTTTTTTCCGCATCAGCTCAAAAGCCGGTGAGCTTTTCTCCGCATCTGCCGGTTTTGCGGTGAGCTTTTCTCCGATGAGCTTATCTCCGGTGAGCTTTTCTCCGGTGAGCTTTTCTCCGGTGAGTTTTTCTCCGCCGCCCCTGAAATACATAGGCTGACAATTCATCCTTATATACGTCTTCTACAGAATAAACAACTAATAATAGCGCAGGTTTTATGCCCTATAATCACCCACAAGTCAAATCACGGATATCTTTGAAGGTACCTATTTATATCCCAATCCAAGTCAACTATGACAACTATAACAACGCGTGTGATGAATCCTGTGAAATTTTCAGAAGTTCCAATTTTGTTTTTTGATCGCAGTATCATCATGAAATGGGAAGAGAGAATAATAACGCAATCTGTATTGTGCTACCGCAAGACAGTCATTATCTTATATTTTCTTCTTCGAAGTTACTGTTCTTTTCTCTAGGCACACACTCCGGTTTGGCGGGAATTTCCACACGGCGTAAAACTTTATTTGTCCCACGTGGGGGGAGATAATTTAGCTAGATGCGCTTGTCTCAAATTCCTGGCCATGCTGAGGTTGAAAGCATCCGTTCGTAATACAAATTCTTTTTTTTTTTCAAGTACAGTGCCATAAGGTGGGTGCTTTGGAAAATAGCGCCTTCAGACATGAGAAAACTTTCACATGGTATTCGTTACAGTCTACCTCATTGCGGTTTTTTACCTTTTTGTATCAACATCGTTGGTGAAACCGCCACATGTGCATATTTAGGGACTAATATTCTGTAGAATTCGGTCAATCCTAGGAAGGATTTCACCTGCCTTTTCGCTGTCAGCCTTTGTGCATCTTGGATTCTGGTTAGACCCTCTCATCCTGGAGCTACTTGGTGTGAACCCAATCTATGACCACAAAGGCTGATCTAATAGAATCCGTTTTACACTTTTTTGGCTTAACTGTGACCCAAGGATTGCGCAAGCTTTCAAAGATGGTCTTCAAGGCATCCATCTGCTCTGCCCATGATTATTTTGCCACCAGCACTTCATTGATGCAGTGACGCATGTCCGGCATACCATCTAGTAGAGTTCGCATCCACTTTGTGAAGAAGACAGAAGCGGTCTTCAGGCCGAACGGCAAAACTTCGAAGTGGTATATCTCGCTCGAGGAAGAAAATGCTGTTTTC
Source organism: Ixodes scapularis (assembly GCF_016920785.2). Taxonomy (NCBI): domain Eukaryota; kingdom Metazoa; phylum Arthropoda; class Arachnida; order Ixodida; family Ixodidae; genus Ixodes; species Ixodes scapularis. Next base: position 251,321,749 of record NW_024609835.1, read on the forward strand.
TCCTTCGATGTTTCTTTCATGGCAATTTGCCAATACCCTTTGGCCAGGTCTGTTTTGAGAAAACATTTGCTTCCTACTTTGGCGAACGTGACATCAGCTTTTCGATAGGCTCGGGATCCGCTACCAACACGTCATTTATTCACCTGAAGTCAATGCAGAATCTGCTTGGACAATTTGGCTTCTTGATTACTCTTATCAGCAACATCTCTGTAATTTTTATGTATCTCCTGTACTTTTAATTCTAAGAGGTACTCCTTGACATGCACGGGCATTTTCGTGGTTAGCTTAAAATCATATTTCTCGATGTGGTCTTCCCCGCACATCCGGGAATATTTCATCATATGTGGTAATCAATGGCAGCATTTGGCCAATCTCCCCATCGTCCAAGGCCGCGTTTTCTCCGTTATGTTGCCATTTCAAAGTCGGAATCGGGACGTCGTTCGCGTCATAATGCTTGTCATCCTCTTCCTCATAGTCAGTTCTTCCTGACGCACTGCAACTCGGTGGCGCAGGGTCAAGATCTGCGCTTTCTTCGTATTTATTGAGCATAATTGCAGGGAAGACTTTTCGCGTTCATTCAAACTCCAGCTCACAGTCAACTTCGTTTCTTTGCGCAGTAACGAAAGAAAGAAAAAAAGACTGTCCCAAAGCGTGAGCATTTTGTTTTCGCTCGGAAGAAGTACTAGAGTCTTGTCTCCCATTTTTATTTCACGGCTGACAGTTATTTGCCATAATAAGTGTTGTATGATAGCTAGGCTCGATCGAACCATTGGTGCGCTAATCTACAGGTTCTCTCTCAACTCCGAGAAGGTGGTCCTACAACGTTTTCGTTTCAAGATTCAGCGTTTCGTCAGACCACACTTCTTTCAATATACACATGGGTTTAAGATTACCCCCGATGGGGATAATTTTAAGCTTGACCGTGGCACCTCCCGGTAAGCGGAAAGCAGTGCCGGGAGGTACTGGTCTAAGCCTTTAGGTCCCTTTGGCGCATGCTACGGAGCTGTATTTTCAATGTGCCATGGAACCTTCCTACCAAACCTGTTGCTCATTGAGTGATAGGGGTAATCAAAAGGTTTTTCAACGATAGCAGAAGGCACCCCTCTTTCATCAAATCTGACGTAAGTGTAAAGCCACGCTTACTCAGAATTTCATTTGGTTCGCCATATCGAGTTATATATTATATTGCCCGTGACAAAATGCTGTATGAGGCGGAGGGGGAGAGGAGGTCCCAGCAAAATGGAAGATTTCGGGCAGGGAGGGGGGAAGGCCCGCCCCATGTCCCCCCCCCCCCCCTGCCCCGAAATCTTCCATTTTGCTGGGACCTCCTCTCCCCCTCCGCCTCATACAGCATTTTGTCACGGGCAATACACAGGCACGCCGTCCAAAGGGGGGGGGGAGGGGGGGGGGGCCCCATTTCCCCCCCCCCCCCCCGTGGCTACGTGCCTGTGTCAACGGTATGCTGTAAAAACTTTCTTTTGGCACGGAACATTGTTTTCTGTCTTGATACAGATTGATCTTTTTCATATGTCTGTGCCTGGTTGAATTCGTGGCACATTGAATAAGCCTTGTTGGGTCCGGAGGGCACAGGTTGTACTTTTTTCCGGCTCGCGATATAGTTTACGTCATGAATATAGGGGGCAACCACAAAAAGTATCCTTGATTTCGTCTTTGTGCTTTGATTACGATCATTCTTTATCTTCACGGCGCGTCAGATTTTTTTGCTTTTGGAGCCGAGTATTTGTCTTGGATACCCACATTCGTGATGCAGAGAAATTTACATTAGAGCTCAGCTCTTAGGCGCCCGTTTCCGGCTTGAGCGGCGTCGCCGCTGCCGTCGCCGTCGCGGTCGCCGTCGCGGTCGCCATCCCCGTAACCACGCGTCGCATTATGGGACGTTTCCTATAATGACGCCACACGAGACGTCACGAGTGACCTCAGTCTGTTGGGACATTGACGCACTTGTTCCATTATCAGATTTTGGAAACGGCCACAGGTGATCAATTCTGAAAACCTCAAACGTGCTGCCTAGAGATGGTATTCGCTGTAGCTCGGTCTTCGCCGCGTGCAGTGGTGTTTTCCACAGTTGGCATTGTTCCTAAAGGCGCGACGTGCTGTCGGACATCCGTCCTGAGCAGGGTTGTAAAGCTCCTAGGTACACGTAACTGTAAATTGGTATCTAGGTACTTTCGTTGTACCTGAGGTACAAACCTAGGTACTTTCATTTCTCAGTATCTGTATCTGTATCTTAGGTACATTTTTCAGTAACTTGTAACTAAGTGAAGTTACTTTTTACAGGTACTTTTATATTCACTTCGTCAAAATCGTAGAAAATACATTATAACATATAACTGAAAATAAATTATAATTACAGTCGTAAAGCAATTTAACACCACGTAGTGTTCCCACGCAATAAGTCGAACTCAAATTTTGCACTTCACTAAACTGAAAATGTTTGTGAAGAAAAAAAACTGGGAGCCCTCTTAAGCTTCGCCTTTAAGAGTTGAACGCGATAGGGTTATCGGGCCCCGTTCGCATGGCCTTCTCAATCGCTTCTCATGCTCTTGAGTCACACAACGACCTAGTTCTTATGATACAGCACTCCCGGCGCGATCGAGGAGCTTTTGCCAGTGCTTTGATGCCATTTTACCCCGCAAGGTTTATTTATGTGTTTGCTCGGCACGCGCTAACAACACTCGATGCGATAATGCCTTTAGCCTGACACAGACAGACATCGAGGCACTCTAATGACGGCAGGATCGCAGTGCCATTCCCAAGCCCTCCGTTGCCTAGTCGGTAGCATGTCTGACTCGCAACCGAAGGGTCGTGGATGCGATCCCGCGTAAATTCTTCAAATATTTCTTTAAGGCAAATGAATTAGTTTATCAAGTGGGATCATTTAAAACATGCGGCGACCATTACTTCGTATGTCTTTAACCACCTTCATTCCATGCGCGACGTCACGTTTCACATGAGCGTTGTGGGTTGTTTAAAATTCCCGCGCGAAGTCATGTGGCTGTGACGTCACGACCCTATCGACCATTCAGGAATTTCCCGTCACAGAAAATCCACCGACATCCGACGGATTTTCTGTGACACGAGCTCCTAAACGCGCTCGCGTTAAAATATTCTCTTCCTTCCTAAAAACGAAAGAAAAGAAGTGAAAGACATAAGACTTTAGCTCGTCGTTGCGTTGCGAAGGTTAGGTGCGTGTGCACTCGACTCTTCGTTTCTCCATGCGGCCGACGTCTTCTGGGCCCGCCTATGGCTTCGATACCAGTGCTGGCGCTGAAGGGCAAGCCACGTCAACAAGCGAGTTTGAGCGGGACGTCGTAAACAGTGGAAGCTGTGTCCTCTGTGAGCCAATTGGAGCGTGAGAGTAAGGCACGTGAGGACTCAACTCCGATGTGGGCATCTGTGCAGCGCCGTCACGTGCCTCGCTCCAGTGACCTTATTGGCTCCCCGGGCCCTTCTGTTTTGCCATTTGCCAACTTCTACCGAGTTGGAGGCTCCTCCGGTGGCTGTTTCTCGCCGACTGGCTCCGGCCTGTCGGGACTCTCGGGCGCCGCCACTATCCGGTCCCGGGCGCCCGAGCAACTCCGGCTCTGTGCTAAGCGTGCCGCTGTGGCGAAGAAGAGCAGAAGGAAAAAGAAAAACAGAAGTCTCTCGGAAACAACAACAACGGAAGCTACGTGGCCACGTGGCCACGTGGCTACGTTACGTGCTGCCTACTCTGGTCGAGAGTTGAGTCGGTTGAGTCAGCCCCATTGTCTTTGGTTGCTTGGTTGACTTGCGTCGCAATTTGCATTCATTGTCATGTCTTTGATCATCAATGAAACGGCCATCGTCAGTAGCGTAAAAGAAGGCGAATCAGACGTACCATGGCCCTTTTATAGGGATTATTTTAAACTCGTGAAAACGAAAGAGAATGGGAACATTGACGTTAGGTGTCTGAAGTGCGCCCCGAAAATCAAGATCATCTCGGCGTCCGTCACTAGCACGTCTAATGTCAGAAAGCATCTGATGGTAAGTGGTTCATATTATATGAGCGAATGACGTTTCAGCGAATGACACTTTAGCGAATAGGAATCACTTGAGCGAATGGACGTTTTCGCGAATGACGCTTTAGCGAATAGGTTGTTTGTAACCTGTAGCCCGACCCACAACAATTATTTGTAAGTTGCCTTGTCATTGGTCTATTAGATATCGTCTTCATTTTAGTTTTACTGAAGGCAAGCACTTTTTCCCTTTCTAATGCACGCACGTCCGGAATTTTCCGCCGCTGTTGACCATCTTTGGCGTCTGGCAGAAATATTCTTTTCGTCTCAAGTGCTAATGCTGAAACCTAGTTGGACTAGTGTCCTGCGCCGCCGAGCTGTTCTGATACGGTGCAATAAGTATTAACTAGTCATGCTTTGCTTATTCCACAGGTCTCACAAGTAAGCACTAAAGAGTGTCGACAAGAGCAAGGCGAATGTCGCCGGGGTAAAACGGAAAGCCGCGGCACCCAAGAAAGACCCGAATGTAGCACAGGGCCTCCACAACATAGAATAGCAGCAGTCCAGCCATCAGTGGCAGACTATATCAGGAGTTTAAAGTCCCCGTTCGGCCAGAGTACGAGTACTTAGGTTATCTGCCCTTAATGTTTGTATCCTTCTACTGCTGCATTAAGTTTTGACAACGAAGCCTGCCAGTTTTGTTGTGCCTAATTATGTGGAATTAACATTTACATATCTAAGGTCTCCCAATACTATTTTCCGCACGTAATTATAACTGTGCCTCTTGAAGTAGTATTTGTAGGAGGTGTTTTAGAATCCAGGAGGAAGTTTCTTCAGGCGTAGCCAGGGTGTTGCCCCCTCAAATCTTGTTTTGCTGGGACCTCCTTTCTCCCTACCCCACCTATAGCATCGTATCATAGTCGCCCCCCCCCCCCCTACCCCACCCGCCCTCCCGCCTGCAACAAGATCCTTGCTACGTGCCGGATTTATTTAACATAATTGAGTGTTGACAGACGGAAAGTTGTCTACAATACGTTCTAAGATACATTCGTACTGCTACCGAAGAGCAGCCCTGCATTTATTGACTGAACTGATATTTGGTTTTTAGATGCATTAGACAAAATGGTGTAGGAACTGATTGTAAATGCCAACCTGCCGTTCTCCTTTGTGGAACAGAGGAGTTTCAGGCATCTCATGCAGTGCGGCTTCCCTGGCCGTCACGTGATGAGACGACCCAAGTTGATGAGCGAAATCAGTATGGATGCGGCTGAGACAAAGGAAGTGATAAGAAAAAAGCTTGGCGATCTTCAGTATGTTTCTTCTACTGTGGACTGCTGGTCAGTTAATAAGAGGTAACTGTAGTGGTTTCTCTTCATTATGCGGTATTCTCAGTGTCATAATTTATTTTGGTGTCTCAAGGAGTTACCTTGGGGTGACAGCACATGGGATCGACCCAGACACGCTGGAAAGGTGTTCTTTTGTGATAGGCTGTCGTCGCATTCGAGGAAGGCACACATTCGATGTTCTTTCATCTACGTTAGAAGGCGTATACACAGAGTATGATATCCTCGACAAAATAACCTGTACCGCAACGGACAGCGGCTCCAATTTCATAAAGGCTTTCAGGTGAAAATGAAATCTTTGATATTTCTTACTAGAAAATTCGAACCATTTCGCCAGAATAGATGTTTATTTGTTATTTTATACAGCCATTTCGGGCGGCAGTATGAAGACTACACAGACACATCATCGGAGAGTGAGATAGAGGAGGAAATCTGTGCACCTGTTCCAATCTATAAAGTCCTCGAAGCTCGTGACCAATCTGGTGGGGTCTACTCACTTCCTCACCACCAGCGCTGTGTGTGCCAAATGCTGAATCTAGTCGCAACGAAGGTAAATAGGCAAGCTCTTACAGCGGCAATCGGTTGATGTTACTTCCAATCTTGCAGGACGTGGAGAACGCTGAAGAATCGTCGCCGCAGCTGAATAAGCAAATAAGGCAGACTTTCAGCAAGTGCTCGACATTATGGAAGAAGCAAGCGAGGTCTAATGTGGTTGCTGACGCCATCTCTTCAAGCTGTGAAGGACATTTGCCCACGCCTGTCCTCACGTGGTGGAACTCTACATACGATTGCCTCAAATCGCTTCACGGGATGCTTGTTCACAGTGAAGGAATATTGAAGGAACTTTTTGAGAATTTTAAAATTCCGCGATTCACGAAGTCAGACATTGACTTTATTGATGAGAATGTTCAGGTGTTTACACCTCTCGCACAAGCTATAACTCTTCTCCAGCGCGAAAACAGCATGTTCATGGCATATCTCCTGCCTACAGTGGCTTCACTTCGCAAAAAAATGTATGCGTTGCTGACGGAGAACTTGAGGTACTGCCGCCCGGTGGTCGAGAGCTTAATCGCGGCGATCAATAAGAGGTTTGCAGGTATGGAGGAAGAAAAATCATTTGATAATATCTGCCGTATGCCATTCAAAATTTAAGGTTGCATGGATAGACAACGAAGTGGAACGGAAGCCGGTTTGGGATTATCTAAAGAACAACCTTATGCGAGCATCAACTATAGAAAAAGCGTCGTCAGGCGAACAAAGTGGTGAGGATGAAGAAGACTGTGAGCACTTCTTCAACTTCGAAACATCGTCCTCATCTGCTTCATGGGAGCAGGAGTTTGCACAGTACACCAAATTTACTCCGACAACAAGTCTGGACTGTCTCAAGCACATGCCGCAGCTGAAAAGCGTGTTCTTAAAATTCAACACCTGGCTTCCAAGCAGTGCGGCGGTGGAGCGCGTTTTTTGCGTAGGAGGAACAATTGCTACCAAACTGCGATCGAAGATGTCGGATGAACATTTCAAAGAAGTCCTGATTCTGAGGTCAAATCAAGCACTCAAGTGAAAAAGACAGCTTCGAATGCTCTGGTGAGAGCGTTTTGCCTTATTTCTCCCATTGACACCAATAAGCACGTCTATCAAACTTGTTTTTGTGTACATCCCGGTATACAAATGATTTACTTCCGATAATAATGTGACAAATTTGAGAAAAATGCTTGACGTGAAAATAAAAAGTACCTTTGAAGTAACTGTACCTGTACCTAGGTACATTTTTAAGCGAGTAGCTAGAAACGCACCTAGGTACATTTTCGTATGAGTAACTGTAACTGTATCTTAAATACATTTTTGAAGTAACTTTTACAACCCTGCAAAGTATACACGCCTGGCTTTGTTATGCTGTCCAGTTTTCGGCAGTTCACGCAGAATGTTGCAGAGCCGCCTTTTTTTTGAACCAGGACAGCTGGTGACTACCAAGGACTGTTGGAGCTAGTTATAATGTCCCTTTGAAGCATGTCCTCTGCCTTGTGGTTTATCTTCTCCCGTTCTCTCATCGAAACGCGTCTTGGATTGTGATGTACTGGAGCGTGACCACCAGTATTGATGGCGCCACGCACGAGTGGTGTGCACCATAGCTTTTCCGGTGTAAAAGCAATACACTGTTGAGAGTCCAAAAGCAGATGTTGTATCTTTGCCTTTTGTTGTTCGCTAAAGTTCTGAACAACATTAAATTTCGACCACGGAAAATCACTCTTTTATTTTTTTCAAGGTGATCTTGCGGGAAAGACATTGTTGGTGCCGCACTAGTTGGCGCCACAGTGGCATATGAAAGGGCAAATGTGACACGTACGAAGTCTTCACCGGATGTCAGGAGCAGGTCACCATTCGTCAGGTTTAAAACCGGAAGCATCAATCTCCCCTTCTCGCAGGAAACAAGGCAGCAAACTATAGCAAATTCCATCCCAGGACGAGATTGTGTAAGTGATCCAACTAATATATCTTGACGTCATTGAACTCTATCGCTGTAGCCCAAACTGCTGATAAATTAGGTACAGCGATTTCCGACGCTGCGACAATACAGAACACCTGTAGTTTGCGATTGACCCTCGGTGCCATTCGTGTCGACACAAATTTCGTAGCAGTTGCGACGGCCGAACATACTTCGGCAGTAGCGGTCTTCTTGACATTTTTCAATCTGGACCATGCTAGGACAAATTCATTGATTTAGCTGTCAAAAATCCAGGAAGTTGCTTTTTTGTTTCCCCCACTATCTCCATGAGGCAACCCTGTGGCAGACCAACTTGACTGACTGCAATACTCAAAGTCGGCAGGAATGCCAAACCATGTTCACCTCCTCGAAATGATAAAGAGAGCTAGACGTTTGAACACCGGTCAAGGCCAAGTATCCTTGACGATTGTAACTTGCGCATAACTGCAAAGAGAAGGTTGACTTTTGTTCTTAAGGTTTCCACAGTCAGAGATCTTTTCTTTCATGTTTGACTGTAGAACCGTCGGCAGATATAAGACAGACGGTACAATGAAGTGTATTGGGCATAGTACACTTCGCTTATTGCAGTAATTTAGAATGAATCAGATTTACTGCAGCTCCGGTATCCACGATAGCATTCACTTGTTGTCCTAACTCATGAATATAAGTTGAACGACATGGTGTTGGTGAGGTGCGTAGCCACGTTGTCACCAGAGGGACATGATGCGCTACATGAGACTCAATCTTGCCAGGCTCACTGTCATTGGAAACTTTTGGCGTTGGTATAGATTGGGTCTTGCACGGGATCAAGTGATTTGGGTAGGATCGAGCTAAATGCCCAATGGAACCACACGTGAAGCAACGACGTTTACTTGAACGAACCGGAGAAGATCGTTGAGCCAGACCAGGGAGCTTGGTTCCAGATATCGACACCTTGTCCTTTGCCTTGCTGGCTGCTTGAACTTCGAGTGCGCGAGCCAGTGCTGCACGAGTCGTGGTGGTGGTGGTGGGGGGCGGGGGGGGGGGGGGGGGGGGGGGCGAGTCGCGCAAAAAGCTGGATGTCGGTGTCTTCGATTGCGTCGACGAAAGCAGTGGTTGCTATCTGCTCCAGGTAGACTTCCGTACAACCGACGAGCGCTCTTCTCGCCATCCGCTGGATTACGTCAGCTAGCTCCTGCACTCTAAGAAAAAATGGAGGAAGAAAGCAGCAACGGCACGTCTTCCTCCCTTCTACTGACGCGCCCCCAGGCGGACATGAGAAACAGGGAGGAACGAAACGTTTTTCTCCTTCTCGAGGCAGACAGGAGAAAGCTTTCGCACTCCCGACTCTTCTTTTTCGAGCAGATCGCGCACGTTGTTTAATAAATGCTGTTGAGTTGATTGAGCTTCAGCGGCAGCGAACGCCGCCTGCAATTGCGTCTTCTAGTCTAAACGTGCAGAACATTTCGGCTGCATTGACGTTTTAGAGCGCAGCTCTTAGGCGCCCGTTTCCGGCTTGAGCGGCGTCGCCGTCGCCGTAACCGCGCGGTGCATTATGGGTAAATTTTCCCGAAGGGACCCGAGGTCGTCCCGAGGTCCTCCCAAAGGAACCCGAGGTCCTTCGGGAGGACCTCGGGTTCCTTCGGGAGGACCTCGGAAGGACCTCGGGTTCCTTCGGGAGGGCCTCGGGAGGACCTCGGGCTCCTTCGGGAGGACCTCGGGAGGACCTCGGGTTCCTTCGGGAGGACCCGGGGGGGGGGGGGGGGGGTCACGTGACGATGACGTCATCAGTGACGATGACGATGCGGATGCCGATGACGTCATCAGTGACGTCACTGATGACGTCATCAGTGACGATGACAATGGCAATGCGGATGCCAATGACTTCATCGGCATCCGCATCGTGATCGTCATCATCTCTGATGACGTCATCGTCACGTGACCCCCCAAGACCTCGGGTTCCTTCGGGAGGACCTCGGAAGCACCTCGGGTCTCTTCGGGAGGACCTCGGAAGCACCTCGGGTCTCTTCGGGAGGACCTCGGAAGGACCTCGGGTTCCTTCGGGAGGACCTCGGAGGGACCTCGGGTTCCTTCGGGAGGACCTCGGGAGGACCTCGGGCTTCTTCGGGAGGACCGAGGGGGGGGGGGTCACGACCTGGGGGGTCACGTGACGATGACGTCATCAGTGATGATGACGATGACGATGCCGATGACGTCATCAGTGACGTCACTGATGACGTCATCATCACTGATGACGTCATCGTCACGTGACCCCCAGGTCACGTCACCCCCCCCTCTTCCGAGGTTAACTGATCCCCCCAGTACCCTTCCCTCCTCCTCTTCAAGAGCTGAGCTCAAATTCGGCGTTACAGGGAGTTGTAAACGGCTTTTAGAGCGCAGCTCTTAGGCGCCCGGTTCCGGCTTGAGCAGCGTCGGCGTCGCCGTCGCCGTCGGCGTAACCGCGCGGTGCATTATGGGTAAATTTCCCGCTAAATCTAGCGGAAAAATTTCCCCGCTAAATCTAGCGGAAAAATTTCCCCGCTAAATCAAGCGGAAAAATTTCCCCGCTAAATCAAGCGGAAAAATTTCCCCGCTAAATCTAGCGGAATAATTTTTCCGCTAAATCTAGCGGAAAAATTTCCCCGCTAAATCTAGCGGAAAAATTTCCCCGCTAAATCTAGCGGAAAAATTTCTCTTCAGGTCAGATGACCCCCCGAGGTCACGTGACCCCGTAGTCACGTGACACCCCCAGGTCACGTGACCACTCCTCCCCCCGATAACACATGAACCTCAGTACCCTTCCCTCCTCCTCCTCAAGAGCTGCGCTCTAATTCGGCGTTACAGGGAGTTGTAAACGGCTTTCATTTTTTATCACTAATTTTATCAAACGAGCAAATGAAGCCGCTAGAAACAGCGAAGTTTCGGAGCAGTGCCAGCAGCACCACGTACACTGGGTAAGATGGCCGTCTCCGGATAGCGGGACTAACACGGAACTACAGTAGCGAAAGCACGTGGAACTGTGTCGGTGCTTTCTACGTCACGAAAGTCGCAGGAACTGCGTCCAAGACAGGCAGGTTTTGCTGCCGGCTGCCAGGGTGCCTTCCGTGCTGAGTTCGGCTCTGTTTTCCGATGCCGAGTGCCACCGGCGTTTAACGTGGTTCTGTATTTGTGCGTGCCAGCAACATAGCAGCGACATCATGATGGCAGTGTTGTGGGTTGTGAACAGAAGACTGGAATTATCGCCGATGTGACCGTGTGTTCGCGTACCAGTGGTGTGACAAGAAGATGAGATCGTAAACTGTCGGGCATTGATGCCGCTGGTCGGGCCGTGATCGGAGGGGGCGGGGTGTCGCAGGTTGACATTCCACTTTACATTAAAAAGTTTAAGACCACCTGAGGGATCAGGTGCCATCGAACGACGTGCGGATAGTCATGTTGGAACGCTGGTCTGAACAGTAAGCTCCCATCGTAGAGTGGCCAATGTGACTGCCGGTTGTCTCGTCCCCGAGAGCGATTGCGCTCTGGGGAAAGGACTGAACAGTAGGAAATCGTGACGGAAAGTACGAATATTTACAGTGTGAAATTTTAGCATTCAAAAAGAATAGTAGGTAAATTAGAGGAAAAAAAAGCTACCCTTTATTTTGCTGTTTAATTATATTACGGTTCCCGGAGAAACTGCCCTTCAAGCGGCGCGCTGGGATGAGCGCTATAAGTTTTCGGGCTCGCCACGGCGTAGCTCCGTACACTTAAAACGTGCCGCAAGTCGCGGCTTTGACTGCATTCAAGTTGATCGAAAAGCGATTTCCCAGCGCGTGAAGCATCACTTCCAGCTGAGTGAATATCCGCTCTACAGGGATTAGTTCAAGATGGCAATTGCAGCCTTGCACGGACAGCGCAAATAGAAAAACAAACACAACAATAGAAATACAGATTGCGACGTGCCGTGCGGGGAAACAAACTCATGGCTTCGAACCGCATTGGAGCGGCTTGATTTATTGGCTTTCAAATAATTGCGGCATGAACGAGCGTTTGCTTTTTAATAAGAGATTCATCCCCTGAGCCATTCAAATACTCTGAGAGGTATGATATCGCTGGGAAAAAAAAAACATGCTGGGAATATTTTTTTATTGCTCATTCAGTCACCGAGAAATCTCGTACGTTCAAAACGACCAGCGTAAAAGACGGAAACTCAGAGTTCGGGTGTAGTAATCGGGTTAGTTTGCCGTTGTATTGATGTTTATGTGTGCAATGTATGTGTATGTGCTCAATTTATGTTCACCTGATGCTTGTAGTATGCGTAATGTGTTTATAGTAGAGGTTCCCGAACATCCCGAAGCGCAATGTTGGCCTGAGGAAATAAAAATATTTTTGTAGAACATGAATTGGGGTCCAGCAGCAATTGCTTGACCCTGCAGATGGCAGGGTCAAGCAATTACTCTGCTTGACCCTGCCATCTGGTGGCAAGCGATTTAACCTTCTTTCACGCTATGCGATAAACAGCGCCTTCGAGTATGTTCTTTCGAGAGCGACTTTTCGTTTCGCGGATTGAGTTAGCCCTTCTCCGTGATCTGCGGTTGACGAAAGAATTGTGACTCCAGGAACACGAAATATAAGACGCAAATTGCGCGAAGTAACTGGGTATCGGTTGTCTCCGTGTAACATCACAGTGCTGTCGACGAGAAGACTGAGTAACTGCTTTTGAAACGCAAGTTTCTGTACCTGTGGGGGGAATCTGGCTTCGGAAATAAACACAGTTTGCGGAAATCTTGTGTTACGCTTTTATTTGCTGCTGCTTCCGTCCCGTAGAAGAGACGTAGCGTCCTCGTTAAGCCTCAATGAGCTCGATTTGCTCGATCCAGGGCCGCCACAATGAGATGCAGGCGACGGAGGAACTATCTGCTCCCCTGCTTTAGGGACGAAGGTTTCTCTCTTTCTAAAGGAAGATAGGTTACAAGACCGTTCCTCCCCTAAGGGAGGGCTATCCATACACTTTTTTTCTAAGAGTGTGAATGTGTCCCTGCTTTGGCGGTGGTGCTTCAAAGCAGTCAGGTGAAATTGCTGAAGATGTTCATCACTTGTTGCAGACATACTCTCCAAATACTCAGCGGTGTTCCCCCTCAACTGGGCCACTATTGTACTAGCTTTGGACGTTGCGTTGAACCCGTAACAGTCGGCAAACGTTTCAAATTGGATGATGAAGGCTTGTCAAAACGATTGCCCATCGAATGTCGGCAGCTTGAATGGAACTCCGTGGTGCACAGCCAGTCGCATCCGAGATTCCACGGTCGAAATGCTTCCATTGAGGCGTTGCCTTTCATCGGGGACCTGACGTTCCACTGCAGTTTTCAACAGAGACAGACTGGTTGCCAGGCAGTCGTCGAGGGTTCCAAGCAGGTTCATGATGTCCGCAGCACTCCCTGCGGTGAGCAGATTATCTAACCGCTCCGTGATTTGCATCGCCACAGAAGTTGAAGAAGTTGATATCATGCCACTTGCTTCCGATTTGGTTGCCATTCCGTAATCCCACCGCTGCCACCAAATGTTGCGAGAATCTCAGCTCATGGGCTAAATGGGTCACCCAGAATTTAGTCCCCAGTCCTCCCCGCGACCTCTTCTTTGTGCTCTCCTTTTCCTACTTTTCCTTGTCCGTGACAATATAAAAAATATATGCTTGGACAATATTGTAAGTGTGTCCTTAATTGAGAGAGGCATCTGATTTGTCAAAACTTTGGGCAAAATTGCACGTCAATGTTAAAAAAATCTCCATATTAATTTATTTTTAACAATGCTTAATAATTTGCAGTTGGGTGTGTTCAGATAAGGACGATCATGGTGGTGTCATGCATATTTTTTGTTTTGAATTACATTTTTATATGACAACCTGTTCACACAACAGAAAAAAAAACCTTACTTTTGAAAGATACCTCATACTATTCGTGAGAAAAATCGCATTCGAGAGGATGTTGAAAAAACGATTTTCGCAACTACGCGATGACACAAATTTGAAGGCCAGAAAAGGAAGCAATGCAGTTTGCTACACCGTCAAATTGTTTACGTTTAATGCAAACATACATTTCTGCCAGAATTAGTTAAAGTTAATCTATATGAGCCTATACTTCAGACGAAATAAAATGCCAAACGTGGCTTCTATTGCAAATCATACATAATGAAGCATTTTTCGGCGAATTTTTAAGTCACTTTTAATTTATGTTTTAAAGCTGAAACTTTTTGTGTCGAGTGTTTCATGCCTTGTGAACATTAAAAAAAATAATTGACTTCAAACTCTTGAAAATTTTTTCTGCATTGCGCCCGAACATTTCGTCAAAATTGAAAAAGTCAAAATATAGCGATTTTTGTGCTGCAATTAGAAAAAATAACCAGTCTCGATTTTCTTTAAATTTTACCCGATTGGCCCTTGATGACCGGATATTACAAATCTGAAAAGTCATGCTGCATTTTTTTTAAACAAAAAAGTAAATATGTAACCAGGTCGTGGTCACATCAATTACCGCTGGGGCGTTACTGTTTTTACGACTAGTGGTACAAGCGACGCATGCCACAGTATCTGTACTTGGTCATATTAATGCCCAGGCGTTAATAGCACTTCAGCATGTTTTCATCGCTGATTTGGTTGATATTGCCAATGAAAACTGAACCCTGAGGCGCATGCGATCCTTATTAGGGTGTTATACTTGGTTGGTTAGATGTTCACTGTGCTACCATTTCAAGTTAGCACTTTATTTTTGGTACCTGGCTGACAAACTAAACTGATTCGTATTACAGGGCACCGCTTGAATGCTTGGTGACAAAATAGTTTCATTCATTTCTTTATGCATTGCTTGAACGAGCGTCATTGCGGAAACTTCGGTCCCGACCGATGGCGGGCGTGGCTAAGGCGGAACGAAAACAGTGTATATCTTGAAAAGCAATGGTGAATGAGTGGAAATCAATGTTGAGTTACAGGTTTTTTAGGTAGTGTTAGCGGTTCAGTTATGGAGGCAACAGCCAAGTGTGCGCTCGGGCGCTACTCAAGTCGCTCCAACAGGATCTCTTGCGACGCCTCATCCGTGATCCGAAAAGTCATGATCTGTGACTGAGTCGAGGGCGGCAAGAGTTATCGATATGCGGGAATATTTGTGTAAAATTCCGAGAGGGTCATAAAGTGCAAGAAGCTGCAGATGTTTATTTGCAATTAGAACGCTCGTGGGGAGAATCAGCCAGTGCCGCCACCGAATGCCGTAAGCTGTCACACGAGCACAGGTTCGTGGTTCACTATAAACAGAAAAGAAAGACCTGTTGACCAGAGGACCGGTCTACACCGCGGTGAGATCTTGCCAATAAAGAGAACGTAGCACAGGTTTTTAAACAACGGGAGTTTAATTAAAAAGATGATTTAAATCGAAAAATAAATATTATAATGGGGTCACAAGTACCCCCTTACAGAAATGTCATATCTGGACTTATATTAAAAAAATACAGATATGGATATATAAGGAATAAGGCAGATATGGCCAGATATGCACAATCAGGCCATATCTGGATGGATATAGCCATATCTGCCCAATTCCTTATATACCCATATCTGCCCAATTCCTTAAATACCATATATAGACTGCTTTATATGATCCCGTGTTTGGGTCTGGCAGATAGGGTACCCACCCCAAATAAAGAAATTTTCACGTGATGCTCCTTCTAGCATCACATGAAAATTATTGCCATGGGGCAGGTACCATACTTTCCAGGTCCAGACATGGGATCATATAATGCATTTCTATGAATATCCACATAATATACATTTTGCTGCTATCCCACACAGCCAAACGTGTGCTTACGTAGATATATCTGCAGAATAGGCCACTGACCAATCCTTATTGCTCTG
The DNA here is from genome assembly GCF_016920785.2 of Ixodes scapularis. Lineage (NCBI taxonomy): Eukaryota > Metazoa > Arthropoda > Arachnida > Ixodida > Ixodidae > Ixodes > Ixodes scapularis. The sequence continues at coordinate 251,337,433 of NW_024609835.1, forward strand.
GTTCGGAATCTGTCATTCCGACAAATATGTATACTACAAATGTAGAATGCAGGCGATCGCTAGCTCGGAAACATTGTAACATATCATTCGACGTCGGAAAGTAAACAGCCCTTTGGCGGGGTTGGTTGTCGAGGGAGCAGACCGAGATTATGGTTTGCAAAAGAAGTTTTATTTATAAAAGCGCCAAAACTCTAAACGAGTACTTCCCCCATTCAAGAAAAAATGATAAGAAACAAAACTGTAATATAGCGCGGGCAAACATTAAAATAGACTAAAAATGTAATAGTACAAAGACATCTATTAATATAAAACAAACGGAAGGCACCAATTAAGTTGTGAACTATACGAAAGTTTCAAAGTCGTTGATTCCTACTCACAGAGTCACAGTCCTGATTTAACTCTCCCCCAGGTAGCACACCGCGTCGGCCGGTATCGGGACTACGCCGGCCGGTCCCGGTAACAGGATGGCGGCGCCCGGCCATTGGCGCCGGTGAGCTACCGGCCACGGCCGGCGTCGGGGTTTCGTCTTGCTCACTGGCCAGTTCCGCCGACGAAGTTACAGTGACTGGCCGGCATCGGGTTTTTGCTGTCTTTGCTGGCCAGTCTTTCTATGGAGGTTCCAGTAACTGGCCGGCATTGGTATTTTGCTGTCTTTGATGGCCAGTATTTACATGGAAGTTCAGTAACTGACCGGCATCGGCACTTTGCTGTCTTTGATGGCCAGTATTTACACGGAAGTTCAGTGACTGGCCGGCATCGGCGCTTTGCTGTTGAGGCTGGCGAGCCCCGCCATGGAAGTTCCGTTTACTGACCGACATTGTTTTATCTTTTTTTTTTTTTTGCCGTTTTTACTCTGCAGTCAAGTCCTCCAGATTTTGACGAACTGTGGCAATTCATGAATAGCGAGTGGAAATATTTGCGTAGATCAATCCTTCGCAAATAACTGCCGACGCTGGTGTATTTGATCCCAGCATGGCAGGGCTGACGTGTTTTATCGCGAAAACGCGAGAAAAAATAATGCGGCGTGGAACATTTGCAGTTCAGGATTCGAGACTCTGACCACCTACGCTATGAAGAATAAATTACACAACACCGAACGACACTTTTTCAGGAAGCTAGTTTAATTTGATGCACTATACTTAAGGTCGGTGGTATACGCACGTGTTTGGCACTGATAAGAAAAATAAAATAAAAACGATATAGCGGAGAATCCGAGTGAAGAACAACAACCACAATTAACAAACACGTGGCATGATTGAGCACGCGCTTTGAGTTACAAAAACAATAATTTGCATTACATTGCAGAATCTGGACAAAAAAAAAAAGAGATGTGTGTTTTGCTTATGACGCTGCGAGATGTACACAACTTTCCTGAGATCATGTTATTGGTGATTTTAATTGAGTGTGAAAATATGCTATTTCAGGCAAGAATCGACTATTTTCTGTGGTAGCTACGACCATCTAACAGAAATATTTCAAATGTTCACATAGTCAGATGATCTGTCCCCGATAGCTTATGTTATGCGACATACCGCACCAAAAAAAAGTAAATATAAAAACCTTTTTTTTGTAACACGATAAAACGGGAAACACAAAGGCGTTCTGGGTGTTTACACTGCCGGGTTTGTGAATGTGACCCCTTGGCGCTACAAAACATAAATGTTATCACACCGAACGATACCGTTTCTGAAAGCTAGTTTATTTATCCGCACTGTTCTTCGATCTCAGGAATAAAAACATTATAGGCCTAATAAAAAAGTAAAATTGCGGAGCACAGCCTCAATAAGTAAAACCAGGGGGCAGGCGATGGATATCACTGATGTGCCAGAACAAAATTAAGTACTACTTTCCGGAAGTCAGAAAATTAAGAGATGTGCTCAATACGTAGCGCGCTATGAGCTCAGGTAAATAACTGCCTTAAAATAGCGGTATTTTTGTTTTAATAGTGGCTAAAGGTGACCGCCTTCAGACAAAATTCGGCTGCATCACTGTGGCAGTTTGACCATTTACATACACATTTTCCCATTTTTCTCTCAATATTCCCATTATTATTAGCTTCTTTACTTCGTTGAAAGCACTTGCGCTGTTTGCGTACTACACCAACCAACCTATTAGCACGGAGGGAGCGATTTATCCCGGCAAACAGGAGGGCCACGGTTTGTGCATTGCATCAACTCAAATTTGGGCTCGCACTTTCTATTTTCACATTCTGCGTGACTTTTACCCTAAAGTAGGGGGCCGGCGACTGCAAAAAACACAGCAAATATTTAAAATAATAAAAACAAAAAAAAACGCGATAAAAAAAGAAATTAGAAAACTTCCTCTCTAGTGGGATTCGAACCACCGACCACTACGTTACCAGCAGGACGCGCTCACAACCAAAGCCAAACCGACATACAGAACGGCTGATGTTTTAAAAGATTATACGTCTGCTGAAGTCCGTTGGATACATTGTGCGATTAGTTTCGTATTTAATTTTTTGCTACGTGTTCAGGACGCATTTATATTATTGTGGCAATGTTTATATGCTAAATAAGTTATTATTACTGTGTATACTAATGTTTTTTTTTTTAATTTGCATTGCTGGTCGTTTTATTGCAAGCGTGTTGAAGATAGTTTCCGTAAAGTCGCTAGATATCCATTAGAGCCAACCAATGCAATCCAATCCAATCCACAGCCCTTTTTTGCACGTTTGGCCGGGCGTGTGGGTTTTCATATCTCTGTCTTCAGGTCAATTCACCGATTAGTCGTGATGCGTGGAGTTTACCTTAGTTTCAAATGTGTCTAAACAAGAAGGAAGCGACTGTGAGCCGTGGAACTACGTCAAATCTGCTCAACAGCCAAGATCATGGTACGGTCGTTCCAAAGTAAGTTCCTTTCTTTGTCTGTTAGGGCTAGATTATTCTTTCCTCCGTTCAAAATCCTTGTTATTGTCTAGATCGCTTGCTTTTACCAGTATTACTAATTGTGCGCGAATGGGGTAATGCGAGGCTGCTTTTCTTCGCTCACAAATAGGCTGCATACTCGCTCGAGGTCCATCAGTAGCGGCGGAACGTTTGGGGAGATGGCGGGGGGGGGGGGGGAACCGCGGCAGCGCTTGGGCAGCGGCGGGCGCGCGCGCGGGGGGGCCGGCCCGCCGGCGGGTGGAGGCGGAAAGGGGAAGGGGGGTTGTTTGATTGCCTCCCTCCCTCCACCGTATTGTTCACTGGTAAACTTGAATGTCTGGAAGAGCGCGGTGCCCTCCGCCTCTATTATTTGTCGCGGGCGTTGGCCGTTGCAGTGGGACAGCATCGGCGACATGGAACTTTGTGGTGTCGTCGGACGAAAATCGGTGTTTGTCGCTCTTGTGGGACGAGGCTTTTAGAGAAAACGTGAATAATTAGCAGATACTGTGAAAACCATACAAGGGGATTATTTTAGGCCTTTATTATTCTTAGTATGGGCGACCAATGTGTCCGCACATCCGTCCGTTACCTGAGCTGCCAAGAAAATTGTGTTTACAGTCTTATGCATATGGGTGGGAGTTAGCACATTCCACTTGGACCTGTTCGAACTTTTGCTAAAGCTCCTTTCGCATTCTTTATTTTTTTTCTTCTCCAATTTGTGAGTTGGGAGTCTACACTCGTATGTAGTGTATGTATTCCTCTCTTTTATTCCTTGTTTTTTGTTTGTTACTTTTCAGGATGTTCAATCAGAATGAACTCACCACCTTATTACATGGAAAGGCTGTTGTTATTTCCAAAGTGTCTGTAAAACAATCTACCTGACATCTTTAACTCACGCCCTGGTTTCTGAAGCTCGCATTCTCCGAACACAGCCTTTCTGATTTCTCTGATCTTTTATGTTCAACAGATCAAGTTGTGAGTGTGCACCAGTCTGCGTCCTATGTGTTCCTGTCCTTTTGTCCTTGTCTTTTTGTGCACTTTTTTCACGTTGGTCTATGATATTTTTTATCGTATATTCTAATCTGTGTTTTCATGTTTATACTTACTGCAGTCCTTACCGAGTAGAAGTTGGCATTCACTTTCGCCATTCTGATGCGAGTGTCCTGAGACGACACAGAATGACAGCTTCCTCTGCTGAAGGCCAGGCTTCATGGAAGACTGCCAAGGCTGTTCATGGTAAGGTTCTTTATATATTGAGCAATATAATAGCAACCTATTGCTGATAGGATTGTTTTTAACACAGACTGTGTTTATGGACTGGCCTTTAGCAATTCCGATGCCATTCACGTGGAATGAAATCCTGTAGGGAAATTGCGCATCCCATTCGTAAGCGGAATGCTGAGTTTACAACAGAAGTGCGTCTCGACTTGCTGCCAGTATTGCTGTGTGTGTTGTGTTTGCATTTTTATTTGTTTATTTAGTGTTCCCAATAATGGCTGAAGCCTTCCCATTGGAAGTGGCAACACACAAACACAAATGAACGGAAAGAGAGGTGAACAGCGCCACTCACGCCGTTCGCCACCGCACCCATTAGTTTTCGATGAGGTTTGCAGTATTGGTCTCTATGGTATTTGGTCATATATCGCACATGAACACAACCAGGGCACTGTGCCTACAATTCAGCACTCACAAGATTTGCATTAATACACCCTGCAGCTGGTCGCACTTTCAGAGTCATTTTAATGTTGCAAAAATGAATAATGACATTGGCATATTTCTCGTGCCAAATCCTTCATGCCTGTTCCGAACTCTGATCCCCACGAGATCACAGTAGAGTCGTTTCTGTTGTACAGTAAAACCTCGTTAATTCAACCCCCGCTAATTTGGAAATTTGGATAATGCCGATTCGGTCCCGTCAAACGTATGTATTAGTCAATGGCAGCAAACGCTCATTAATTCAGAAAGAACGCGGCACACTATCGTAAATTCGGACGAATTCGGCGGGTGGCGCTATCTACCGTCTGTTCCAAAAGGTATAACCGATATCCATCCGAAGTGCGCACGTGATTTTTCCGGTTTTCCCATGGTTTTTCGGTTCTCCGTGTTTCGCACCAGTTTTGCTCTGGATCGCCGTGCTTCAGCGCGTTACTCTCCTGGCAAGGAAGCGGCAGAAGCATTGCTGCAACGGAAAAAGGGTAGCACAAGTGACCGACGTCCGGAATGGCAAAATCGCGACACGCGGGGCTATTGTTCCCGAGCGTGCCAATAGCGAGAGTGACAGTCACGTTTTATGCCTCAACGCGGGGATCCTAAAGCCCGCCATTTTAACAACTATCCTATCCCTCAATTTTTCGTCGGCCATCCCCGCATTGTAAATTGCAACGTGACTGGCACTCTCGCTATCGGCGCTCGGGAAAAATGGCGCCGGGTGTCGCGATTTCGTCGCCTCGATTATTGGTCAGTTGTGCTACTCGTTTTCCGTTGCAGCTGTACTAGGCTAAGAATTTAGCGACGAAAGTGGAAATACTGAGGGCCTTAAAGGGCGGCGTCTTTCGACAACTTATGGAAAGTTACGACGTCAAGAGAAGCACTTTGGCCACGTACGTAAAAATTTTGGCCGATATCCTACGGGCGAGAAGTTCAACGCGAAAAGAAAGCGGCCTTGGAAGGTGGTGCAACCGAAACTAGAAGAGGCCTTGCTGTGCTACATTGTCAGCGCACGGGATGCGTAGCTCCGACAGTGCGAGTGCGGTGGAGCACTCGACCGCGCTAAGGAAAGTTGCCGTCTTCGCCCAAGTGTCGTCCAGAAAGCAGGCGGTAATAACAGATTTTTTCTCAAAATAAAGGTTTGTCACAGGGCAACGTTTTCGCGCAGCTTTCTTTGTCCTTTCGATATTTCTACTTTCGGTTAATTCGGACATTTTTGCCGGTCCCATGAGATCCGAATTAACAAGGTTTTACTGTAGTGGCACGGCAGATTCTATACTTGTTTTGCTTTAGTCCTTGTAAGGGGGACGCTGTAATCCAATTCTACTCATCTCTGATGTACTAGATAGCACCATATTTGCAGAGATAGTCTTCAGATTTTGTAGTTCCAGCAAAATATATTTCAGCTTATAAAATATTTGTTATTTGGCTTGTAAATTTTCAAGCAGATCTAGATTGAAGGCAGCAAATGTCTTACCTGCAGTCATGGTATGTGTCCGAAGTATATTGCATTAAAATAATTGACCCAACCTCTTATTTTTGTTTTCAGTGCCTCTAGCGAATTGTGGATGCTAGGATTGCTTTTGTTTGTTTCACATAATCTACAACACTTTTTTCATCTTTATACTCAGTGCAGCCCTTGCCGAACGGAAGCTAGCATCAACTAGGCCAATTCGTTCCTGCATCATCAGCCAAGCCGAGGATCAGGTCCATGGCAGTCTGCGAAGGTTGTTGATGGTAAGCTGCCTTATATATACAGCTGTGTAATAGCAGCTTGTCCTGGATGACAATTTGAAATGCGTGTTTATGTTTTAGAAAGTGAAATTTGCATGAGCATACTTGCAACGTGAAACCTCACCAAGCCTGTTCTGATCTTTCATCCTTTTGAGATTTCAGTACAGCCGTTTCTGCTGCACACATACTGCCTACTTTGGACAAGTAAAGACTTGATCCATATGAAGGTAAGCAGGGAATTATCAACTGCTCAGTGCTGTCCGTGGTGACGTTCTCTCCTTATCAGATGACTTACCATGCTTGGTTCGCAAGGCATTTTAAAAGGAGAGCAAGTCCGCTGGTGCATGATGCTCCCAGTACTGAACAGTCGACGATCGCTTGTTCACACTCGTAAAGATCACGACTGTACTTCAAGCTCGGCAAGTGTGACACTTATGTCATTCAGCCAGTGGCTGTGCAGTATAAAACGCGCCCAATTGGCAACTTTAATGCAGTCTCGTGTAGTCCCATTGATGTTTTCTTTTGGCATGCATGATATGTGTTCACACTTTTTTTTCCCTCGCTTACCGATAGTCCTAGCGTTCTGCAGAGAGTGAGTGTGAAACATGCCAACAAGCCTCTAAAGCAGTATGCAGTGCAATTTTGGTCTATTGTGCAAGCGAGGAAGAAGACTGCTTGTTTGGCTGTTGAGGCTGTGACATAGACATTAGATAGTTTTATCTGAGCATTGTTAGACCCGCTCCACTCAAAAGGAAAGCACCTGCATGCACACAACGCTCAGTCAGCAACGACCAACCGGAGCGCAGATGCCGATGGAGAAGACAATTCCTGCACCCCTATGGTCACTGCCGACGTGCATGCCTGGTTAATTTCCTGCTCAGTGGCTGAGCTGAGCGGGCCGTAAAAAGCGCTCAGCTAAAACTTTTTCTGATAGGGGGTGGCTGACGCATAGATATTTCAGACCGAAGGATGGCCGACACTGCTCACATCAATTCTCAGTGTGAGCAGCTCTCATCGCAATACGGAAATTATGATTAAAACTTCCTCTACCCGTTTCTGAAGGTTTTGGGACATGTGCTCCTGGCAGTATTGTCGGGCTAGACATCATTACACCCAGATCCACTCTAATAAATTCTAAGAGGATGAAGTCAGTTGCCACATAACTTGTGCAAAACTAAATCTGGAACTCACTCCCCCTTCCTGTTTTCCACTGTTTCAGTATGTGATGGGTATGTGAAGAAAATTGAGCAGATAAACAATATCACTTAGAAAATAGATGTCCCATACATATTAACCTGCATCTACCAGCCACTGTACACTACCTCACTACTGATTTGGTATCTTTCAATTGATATTCCTGAACTGTTCGCACCTGTAGACATCTTAATGATGATAACGAGGGAATGTTTCATCTCATGGGATGTCATATGCTTAAAGTAAGTGAGGCTTGCGGGCATTTTAAAGGGCTAGGGCATGCCGATGGAAAACACTCAATGTGAGTTTGATGGTGGACGCTGATAATATATACTAGTTTCTGTGTAAGTCGCTATTTTTTATTTCATGAAGTCTGCAGATGACTTTTAGTCGTCAAGTTGCCATTATGTGGGAACCGGGGTGTCATACTCTGCAATGCATTACATGTTTACCTGTGTCTACCCAATCTCATTAGTATGCGTACAACGGTGAGCTGTATATGTCAAGGATATGATTTGTCATTGTCTCAGTAATGCTAATGAATCGCTATGTTTACCTAAAAATGCTGAATGTGGATATCGGGGACTGCACACCTATCGTAACAAACGTCAGTGTTAAACAACATGCGAACTACTCTGCCAAGCTTGCCCGTCTCTCGACATGCCCTTTTGAATTAAAATAGATGATTTCCACAAGCCTTTCTCTGAAGTGGGCCTTTTTCATACAAATAGCTGACCTTGATTATGAGATAACTGGACCATTTTCGGCCCTTGGTCATCCAGTGTGTTGTTACAGGTGTGTCCCTTAGGGATTCTTGTTTTGATATAGTTTCCAGATTGAAAATAAAATAAAGACAATTAGTGCATCAGCTACAAAAAAATTTCCTTTTACATGGGCTGCTTGTCTCATGCCCCTCACCCCAGTTTGGAATTTCTGGATTGTCACGTCCAGCTGGTATTGATTTACCCTGTCATTCTACTGTGGTGTCGATTCTCTTTACAGGTGCTGTAATGAAGGACTTGCCTTCTCGGGTGCATGGTCGACTTGCATCACAAGCTGCATGAGAAGTGTGAAGAAAATTTCCTAGGCCCGTGACATGCAGCCTCTTTCATTCAGCGCACTCCTCTGGCGACAAGCGCATGATTACCAGCCGACTGTAGCTTCACTGCAACTGACATTAAACAATGACGGTAACAATTTTGTATGTTTCATTTATTGTTTACACACATTACGTGTTAAAATAACCCTTGTTATGAACTACATCATTTCTATCCAGGTGTGAATTGCACACAAAACCAAATGTTAGCATGGAAAACAAGACCGTGAACTGTATGGTTTTAGCCCGCTAGCCTGGGGTCTTGCTGGTATCTTGCGGTACTGCTGGTACTATGCCGGGGATTTGTGCTGGCAGCAACCCAGGAACTCGCTGGGGAAAAAGACCGGGAACTGTATGGCTTGAGGCCGCTAGCCTGGGGTCTTGCTGGTATCTTACCGTATTACTGGTACTACGCTGGGGGTTTGTGCTGGCAGCATCCCGGGAACTCACTGGGACGCCCAGTGCCGGGCGTCCCAGTCAGTCCCAGTCGCTGGCCAGTGACTGGCAATCTCACTGGCCCGTTGTCGCCCCACGGGGCGTTTCCAGCGTCGGGCCAGTAAGATCTTGCCGGCAGACCGGTACCGCCCCATTCCCAAACCAGCGAGTTGTGCTACTTGGGCCGGTCGAGCACAGCAGTTTTGACAAAGGCTTCCTTGCTAGCCTCGTCGTTGAAGTCCTTCCTTGCACCGTGTGATATGTTCAAAGCCCCCAGTCGCTCCTCCCTGGCCTTGTTTTTCCGTTCGGTCGCCAAATCTTCCCGTGTGATTAACACGTCACACACGCACACAGACACAGTTGTTCGCCGCGGAAGCAATATAAGATGAAAAGGTCATACTGCTCCTTGAACACGACGAGGTCACCACTGTTTCCCGGACTAGGAAATGACGAGGGCATCATATCTTTTACTAAAACCTCGTTAAATAAAAAAATAAAATAATGAACACATAAGAAACAAAAACAAAAGGACTAAATCATGAGAAAAAAAATGAAATAATGAACACACAAGTAAAATGCATAAAAACACGAAGGACTTACACAGACAGCCACATTTGTTCAATTAACAATGACGTTAAATTCTGATAAAAAATATTCCTGCTGCGCTAAAGATCACCAATATGGTGTGTAAACTAGGCCACCTTGAGCAAAGCAGGAATATTTGTGATCATAATCAAATGTCAGTGCGAACTCAAAAAGTGTGGCTGCCTGCATAAGTCCTTCGTATTACTATTCTTCTGAATTCTGTGTTCATTATTGTGGCTGTTTGGGACCAGGCGGAACTTGGTGCTTTTTCCATTCTGACCTTACTTCGGACAGCTTCGTACCCATAGAAAAGCCCACTAGCTTCTCTACATAATCCCACTCCTCAAAAAAAGAAAAAAATTGCGTGTATGTTTATACAGTCGGAAGTTAGCTTGCCTCAGTGCGCGTCTGCTGTCTCAGCTGTAGAGTAATTTAGCCAGCGCGGTAGAACCGCTGGCCTGGGGTCTTTAACGCGCACCACGCAGTAGTGACACACAACCGCACGCCGGTACGATGCTCATCCAGATCGAAACGGGCAGGGGCGGGGATCCACTCCTTCTCCTTGCTTCCCTTGAGGCACTGACAAATAAAAATCAAAGGTTAGGTCAATTATGTTAACACAATATACTTCAAACACGTAGCATGAGTGCTGGCAAGAGATTTGCTGCCTTCAGTATAGATAAGCTTGGAAATTCACATGCTAAATAACAAGTAACTTAAAAGCTGAAATATATTTCGATGGAACTACAAAAACCGAAGGCTAGCTCTGCAAATATAGTGCTATCTAGTACACCATAATTGAGTAGAATCGAATTACAGCGTCCCCCTTACAAAGACTGGAGCAAAACAAGTATAGACTCTGCCGCGCAACTACAACGGAAGCAATGGTATTGTGATCTCGTGGAGATCAGAGTTCAAAAAAATTGTGACAGGCTTTGGCACGACAAATATGCCAATGTCATTATTCATTTTTGCATATTCTACGGTGAGAGTGCAGGGAAACAATCACACACCAGATACTCAGAAATACCAGCACACGCGCTGAACGTAAAACTCTTGTGTATTCGACTAATATAGATACCAAAAACTGGCGAGAGACTACCTTAATTGAGGACATGCATGTACATTTCCCTAGAAGCTTGTAATTAATACTTCAAAGCCTCAAAAAAAAAAAGAAAGAAAAACACCAGTAGGAAGAGAAAAAATGCTTCACCATATAAAGCAGCCTGAGTGTTTCTGGAGGTATGAAATTCGTTACACGTACGTTGGATCAGACGAAACACGTGCACAGCAAATGATCTTTAGAGCTCGACATTTCGCGAGGAATAAATGCCAGCGTCAAAAATTATTTCGCGGGCGCAAATTCTTGCGATCGGAAGTGGTATGCTATGCATTAATCACCACGGGGTGAATTCATCGCGGCACCAATTTTTGGCAATTTGTTTCTGGGTACGAACTGCGAAAATGAAGGCGTCTGCAGACGACTGGGGCGGCGAAAGCAACGGACTTGCTCGATCAATCAATTGCTGTTTTTGTCGGGTCCAGCTTTCAGCAGGCAGGTACGGAGAGTGGCGTCGGCGATGGAAGGGCACCGCGCTCTTCCAGACATTCTACACTCTAAGAAAAAAGCGTGCCAACTAGCACCTTTTAGGGTTCTTTCGCTTGTCCAATGGGCGGCACCCTTAAAGGTGCAGAAAAGAACCCACAAAAAGGGTTCTTTCTAATGAACCCTATTTCGGGGTTCTTTTCGGATCGTTTATTGGTTCTTCTTAATGAACCCTATTTTTGGTTCTTTTCAGAACGCTTCTGGGTTCTATTTAACGAACCCTATTTAGGGGTTCTTCTAGGATCTTTTTTTGGTTCTTCCTAATCAACCCTATTTCGGGTTCTTTCCCGAACCCTTTTTGGTGCTCTTGATGAACCCCATTTCGGGTTCTTTCTAGAACCGTTTCTGGTGCTCTTAATGAACCCTATTTCAGGTTCTTTCCAGAACCGTTTCTGGTGCTCTAAATAAACCCTATTTCAGGGTTCTTTTCGTATCCTTTATTGGTTTTTCTTATTGAACCCCATTTGGGTTCTTTCCAGAACCCTTTTTCGTGCTCTTAATGAACCTTATTTCGAGGTTCTTTACGGTTCCTTCTTTGGTTTTTCTTTATGAACCCTATTTCATGTTTTATTTGGAACCCTCCTTGGTTCTTTTAATAAATCCCAAGTTCTTTAGATTATGTTGGCGTTATTTTAGTAAACCATATTTTGTACTTCTAACCCTCTTTTATGACAAATGAGTTTTTTTGACATTCCTAGTTAGTTTTTAGTAAATCGTATTTCGTATTTCTTGCTTTACAAGGTGCATTTTTTTCTACCAACCAAAGTGTCTTTAGATTGTTCATTAATCGCTAGCACTGGGCCTTTTCGACAGGTTGACAAACATCAGTCTGGCCAGAGTCAACACACTTCATTCCTGTACGTAATTAACTAGGTGACAGACAGAACAGTAAACATCATGTCCAATCATATACTTTATTGGAGTAGCAAAAATTGATTCTTCTGTTCGCAGTAAAAAAGCTAACAAAATTCGAAACAGTTTCAAGACGAGACGGGTATCACTGCCAGCAATGTGCACACAGCTTCTACTGTCGTTCTGATGTCGCTCACTGTCAGGACACCGTCCAAAAAGTTGTCAAATTCATTTTCCTGGAGATGGATGAGTGGCATCAGTGTCCGGACTTCCTACAACAAGAAAGCAAGAATATGAACACATGTATTTTCCTCTGTATTATTATGCTGCGAGTTGCTCATTCGCCGCGCTTTCAGATCAATTATAATTGTATAGGTTTCACTAAGCATTTTATTTCTCGTTTAGCCTTACGCTCTAAAACATACCCGCAGATATGATTTCCTTCAAAACATTTAGTGGGTCAATCAGTGCGATCTAGAGAGCGCGACCAGCGGATGACGAAGCGTCCCCTTCGAAGCCCCCTTCGCTACAACAATGTGTAAAAGCGAAAAATGGTACGCAGCATCAAGCGTTCCCTTTCCATCCAAGAAGTAGTAAAGGAAGAAGATCGGAAGTCAATGAATTACAATATATGTGCAGTACACACGTAAAACAATGCCCAACGTGCCACCGAATTTTCTCTGCTTTTAAAAATGCCCGTGCGTCCACTCGAGGGGCCGATCAATGCAATCTACGAAGAAAACTCGGCCAATGGAGAAGCTGAAAATATGTTTGACTTAAAAATGAAGTCTGTAACGTGACACTGAGCATGAAGTCAGTACGTGAACCGCCATGCTCAGTGACATCTCTCGCTTCATTCATATGTCTAAACATGCTTTGGCCTTTTTATTCGCCGAGCTCTCTTCGTGGATTGGTGTGATTGGCTTCTCGAGTGTTCTGCGGGAAGTAGATGCACAGGAATTTTAAGCATGTTTCTAGAAACGTTGGTTCTACCCATATTTAATCCTTCTTGCCCTACAGTCAGTAACAGGTTAAGAAAAAATCTACGAGCTGGAGAGGAGGAAGCGGACAGAAGCTTGTAGGGGAGAGGAGAAACCTTCTCTCCATTTCAAGCGTCCATCGGCTTTCTTCTTTTAGATTTTTCTTAACCTGTCATTGACTTTAGTCGCTTATGTTTCCTCTATATTATTTTTAGAAAATAAAGCAAGGATATGTTTTATATTACTAGCTCGTATATTGAAGATATAACCCTGACAAGTTTGCATTACCATCTGTGACAATGCACTATACTCGGGGGTGGCTTGGGCAACTTTTTTGGCAATGTGTAGTCGAAGTTAAAAACGCCCGCGCATCTTAAGCAATCAAGGCTATGCACACGCACTCTTCACTTCAGAAACGCCACAGAAGTTGTTTCTGAGTATAAGTTAACCCTGTCTTAAACGAATGGCCCCGATAAGCGGTCATCAGTTCGTAATGATGTAGTAAGTTAACCCAGCATATTTATGGTGGACGAAGGTAAACCTCTGCGTCGTCGCAGTCTGAAACTTGTGCTAGATTACAAAAACACCAACTAAAGTATACCTTCAAGCAGCTCTTCGAGGTTCAGAGTGACGTTCTTTTCCTTTGAGGAGCACCTGTGTAGAAGCTGTAAATGCCTCAATCTTGGCTCCCATGTCCTCCGGATGTCTTTGCCGAACGGCAGTTTAACGTCTTGTAGTAACTGAAAAATAAACAACGAATGGACAGTGTTGCTGGTTTACAAAAGTACATTTATGCGCTATGAATTTGTACACAATGATTGTTTACACACACACACACACACACACGCACACGCACACGCACACGCACACGCACACGCACACGCACACACACACACACACACATATATATATATATCAACTAAATGACCACTTACTGTCACTATAGTGGAGTAGGGCTTGGCGTCAATTAAAATAATTTCGATTTACGTTTTCTTTTATATTGACTAGTTAATCAATTTATAGGTCGCGCTGATCTCGAGGAAAGATATTGTGTCCAGAAAAGGCCTAGAACAACCGATTTTTTCTTTGACAAGTTTTTACTACGTCTTATAAGGCTTAGTACATAACAACTTGTCATTGTGCCTCATACAGAAGTAAGGCATGGCTAACATTTAAAATAAAATATATGTACATATTTGTACAATAACAAGTTCAAATATCAACTTGACGTTGTGCTCATACACAAGAAAAGCATGGAAAACATTTAAAATAAAATATTTGTACGTTATTATTTAAACTTCAAAACCACTCTAGATAATAATCATATAAAACACTTAAGTAGCCATGAGAGACAATTGTGTTATAAACACAAAAAAAGAATTAAATGAATATTCTTTTTACTTTTTTGTTTATAAGACTTTTCGTAACTCTAAATCCAACCAATATGCCTGTTAAACTCACTTGATTCAGAGTAAAACAATAGTTAATTAATCGGAATGTTAACTAATTGATTGCCTAGCCTTATTACGAGGTAAAATTATTTAATTTAGCACGTATCAAAAGCCCTTATCTCATTCACAGGCGATAAAACGGGTAGTAAGAAACTTTTGAAGTCCTGATGATCTGTAAAAATCTCGAAACTTTAAGACTAAATATAAAGAAGATAATATTGAGTTACCATTCCGGGAATCGTCATTGCCGGAAATTCCTCAAGGACTGTGAGGGCTCCAGCATCGCTGAGGATCCATTCTTGGCAAGACTGAAACGTCCGCATCATGCGGTCTTGTATCAAGTCGACGTTCAGGGGCGCTTTAGTTATCTCTTCGTTCATGAGCAAAACATGACGGCGAGCACTCACGGCGTCTTCACATTTCTGAGAATCAACGAATCCCTAAAACAAAAACAATTTGTTACGTTGATGCGCCGTTTACGCATGTAAGCTATTTACATAATAGTTGCAGCACTGAATATAGGACCAAATATAACAGTTATTTTTATCAAACATACATCCACATTTGTGCAAACACAAAATGCACAAAAAGTTCGCGCCTGTCGATTTCCGCACAACACTCCGAGGAGCCAATCGTTGCAACCTGCGAAGTCCTCTCAGCGAATGACGACGCGGAACATACGTTTAGACCAAGAAATGCAATCTGCGCTGTTACATTAAGCAAAGCAAGCGGGACGTTTTGCATTCCCTGATGTCGCAGACAGCATCTTTGGGTCTAACCAAATGTTCGGCATCCTCATTAGTTGAGCGGTGCCGTAAATTGCAGTGATTGGCTCTCAGAGTGCCATGTCCCTGGCCGGTCAAAAAACAAAAACGTCTACAGCACCTATTCGCTCACGTTTATTGGGGCCATAAATACAGATACATTAGCTAATTAAAGCCCGGTAACATACGTTGTTACATTTACGAAGAGATATCATTGCTCATTTCATTCGCGCTGTAAATTCGAAGTTCTGTTCTTGAGATCTTTCTGGCGGAAAGCTTGAACTCAGCATTTTGTCATATTATATATAGTCAGTATTGTAGTAATGAAATCAGTGTTCGCTTCAAGAACGTTTTTTTCTTGTGTAGTTCAACATACAAGACTGTAAAATAATGTTGTTGTTTTTTTTGCAACGTCCTTGTTTGGACAACTCTAAGCTAAAATAGCATAAAAACAAATTTCAAACGACAAGTAGCTTAATTAATAAGAAGTCGCCCCCTGTCCTACTTATTCTGCCTATGCATCAAACAATTTCCGGCCATTTTGAGCACTACTGTACTTATAGCAATTTTCAAGATAAATTATAAATATTGCCTGATTAGAAGAAGTTTTACCTTGAAATGATGAACAGGCCGATTGCAGTTCGTTTTCAAAAAGTCACCAGCAGACGTCTCCAATCGTCCATGTGCTCATGTCCGCTGACATGTTGCAAGTGATGGCTAAGAGGAAAGGGAGGAAGGTACTTCCTTCTAGAGCTTCAAACCCAAAGGGAGAGGAGGTCAAACATTGTTCCGATCCGCCACTCGTACGAGCGAGTGTGGCACTCCCTCGAGCAACGAAACTAGATCCTACCGAAGAAAGGGTAAAAGCACAGGCGAGCTGGTGAAGAACTTCCATCGTAAACCGGAGACACGGAAAAATAAAAAAAAACGGACAAAACAACAACAACTAGATCCTGTTGCCTCCAGTGACCTTCAGCGACCCATTCCTGTTCACCGCTAAGCTGACAGCGCGGTGGAAGCTACGTGCTTGCCGGACCAATTAGTCGCCTGGTTTTTATCACCTGACACCTTTCTCTGCGGTTGTGATCACATGGTGCAAGGCAGAAGGTTCACTGGTCAAACGAGCATGACGTTCCCAACGAACTGTCAGCCTAGTGGTGAGCAGATTAGCCCCCGAAACGTCGCTTTTGAACACATTACGGCTTATCTTCTGGGGTGCCGTTGAGCTGCCTGAACCATGGTTCGCTGGCGAAGATAATATGCAGATGTCATCGCTTTTCCGTCCTTGTCTGCCAGGAAACACGGCGATCACGTCACCAAGCATGTCCGTCAGCCGCCGGTAAAATTGTTGGCAGTTCACTCTCTTGCCAAAAATAAACACAAAATAAACAAGAGCGAAATTCTCGATTCGGCGTGACACCTTCCGGCAACGGAAACAATCAACACACTGTGTTGAGCAACGCGTGTTGGCCTATTTGGTGGCTGAGCGACTTTTGTGCCGGCAGTACGACAACGCACCTAGATTCGATGATTCAGTGTCCGGTCAGTGACGTGTTTTTTATAGGAATTTATCAAAATAGAGGGCTTGGAAACAAGATTGAATGATAATCGAGCCTATTTTGGAACTCGAAGGAGAAGTGATAATAAATCAATCAGAGAGAGCGAATTGATGTCGCTGACAAAGAATTTTTCTTCCAATCGGAGCCACCTCCGAACCGTCGATTGCCATTTCTGAACACATATTCGCTCAGTTAAGCGCCACGTCACGGAAATGCTGGGCGTGCAGGCGGCGCTTATCCCTTTTACACTAGAAATGGGAATCGAAAACATAGAACCAGCCCAAAAACCGGAAAAATGGCCCCGGACAAAATTTTTTGAATAGAAAACTCGGACAAAATGGTTCAAATAAATTTTTTTCGTATTTTTTCTCGCTCCTTATTTTTATTAGCTTTAATTGGTACAATCCCAACATATAAAAAGATAAATATTCGTATAATGCAATACATTTTTTTGTGAAATAAACATTTCATTACACAAAGAAACTAGTTGTAAATGTGTGCTACGTTTGGCTTCACTCAAAACGTCTTCTTGTAGCTCTTTTCAACAGAGCTAGAAGAGGGAACTCCTTTAAAGTAAAACATCAAGTTCACAAAATGTAACTGTACGGCATCAATTTAAAGCTTCGAGCGGGAGATCGGAAAGAGTTGTATCAAACAGTAAAATAGATTGTTGGGCTAGTTGGTTGATCGGCATAATGAAAAAGAATGCAAAATAAACGGTACAAAGTCGAAGAAAAACACGCACGAGACAGGTGCCTGCCCTGTGTGTGTGTTTCTCCAACATTGTCGCGTCTATATTGAGCTTCTCTTTTTTTATAGTCTCTACAAAAGTTGCATTATAAGAGCATTGAATGTACTTAACAGAACTTCAGAGTAGCACCTTATTAAAAGGTGAGTGTCTAAAAATTACTTGGGACCATTCTCTCCGGGATTGCACTTGGGACCATTTTGTCCGGGGCCGTTTCGTCCAGGGCCATTTCGTCCGAGGCCATTTGTTCTGCATCCTATCATGCCATATTGCTCGCGAAAACTACGAGAACAGCAACGACCACGTTTCTGTGTTGTTGTTTTTTCCTCATGCCATCCCATTCTCCTAACTCTTGGTGGGCGACCTCAAAGTAGCGAGCGGGGTTCAACGGCGGACGGAGCACTCATTTCTTACACTGCACATAAATTTGAACGCACAGCATATCGAAGTTTAGTTTTGCTTCACTCAAAACGCACTTATAGAATATGCCTATGGGATTATTTCGGGGTATCCTTCTAGACATAACTGCTCCTTGAAATCGAAAAACCACCATTTACAGACTGATTTATTTTTGAAGATAAAGATGACTGCAACACATCACTTGAACCTTCCGCGCAGCAGGATTTTTGATGCCCCTCGCGGATGGGTCCCAACTCTATTTTTGCGGCTCGACGCGTGCCGCGAAACAATCAGAGGCGCCGTATTGGGAGACGGGTGGTGTCATGACTCATGACCACAAGCTAGGACAATTGCATTCTATACTAAAACAAAAAAAACAAAAAACGTTCCTCTGTTCTATTTTTTTTTTCATTCACACGCGCAGTTATACGTATATTGTTTAAACACGAAAGCAAGTTAAAAAATAGCTTTTGTTACAAAAAAAACACGACGCCGCTTAATCACCGTATCACTCATTCATCGCAACATGCACTTTTTTGTGTGTGTTGCTCATTCATCGAAGTTTTGCACCTTTGAAAATTTGTATGCATTTTTTGGGGGTTGGGGGAAATAAACTACACAATCGATTTCCGGAGGTACAGATTTCTTCAAATAAACTTTAATTCAATGACCCGTTTGGTTTATACAAATGAGTACCTAAGAGTAGCTTTATACTAACATTTCTTACTAAATAAAACACGGCGAGCAGTTACGCTTGCAAACGAACGCCAGTGTTCAAACCGCTGAAGCAGGTGGCCCGGGAGTCAAAGGCATCGAAGCCTGTTTCATCTGTGGTCCGAGGCGAAGATTATCTCGGTGTGGTAAACAACACAACGCGACTTGGTAAATAACTACGACATTCCACCTCTCTAAGCTTTCAAGGACTTGACAGCTCGCACGGGCAGCTTTGTTTCCACAGAATGGCGCACCCAATTTCTCGCGTGCAAAGCCTTTCGAGCCTGGTCATTGTGTCCCTCTATCCGGTAGAAGACTTAAGTGACCTCCTTTTTCCAAAGATCGCTTTATCTCTTTCCTGGCTGCAACAAGAACCCTTTTCGCTCTCTCCAGGCCGGAAACTAGCTCTGCATTTCTTTTTTTACTTTGCGAGGGGTGCTTTTGGTTGAGAAAGCACGCTTCTAAAGGATCTTCCCCGAAATCGGTTCTTGTTTAGCGAAAAGAACCCTTTTTTGCTCATTTGGCTCCTTTTTTTCTGAGAGTGTAGCTTACCAGTAAACAATACGGCGGAGGGAGGAAATCAACCCCCCCCCCCCCCACCCCCAATCCGTCTCCCAAAAAGTTCCCTCCCCCGCCCCCCCCGCCCCCCAAATCCGTCTCCCAAAGAGTTCCGCCGCAACTGATCGACCTTAAGCGAGTAGACAGCCTCTGCATCGAGGAAAAAAGAAAAACAGGCTCGCATAACACCATCCGAGCACGATTGCTGGTAAAACTGCTGGTAAAAGCAAGCGATCTACAGACAATAACAAGCCTTTTGAACGCAGGAAATAATTTAGCCCAAACGAACAAAACACGAACTTACTTCGATCCTGTGCCATGATCTTGGCTGTTGAGCAGATTTCACGTAGTTCCACGTCCCACAGTCACTTCCGTCTTTGTCGGACACATTTGAAACTAACGCAAACTCCACGCATCACCACTAATCGGGTAATTGGACCGTTAGCCGGCCGTGATCACAGGCATTCAAACGCACACGGCCGGCAAAACGTGCGAAAGAGAGGCCGTTGCTTCGATGACATCGTATTCGTATCTTCAACACGTTTGAAATAAAACGATCAGCAAACTGCATTATAAAACTCATAAAAGACACAGCAATAATAAATTATTTCGCATGTCAATTTCGCGACAATATTATGAATAAGTCGTGAACATGTTGAAAATAATAAATACAAAACTAAGCCTGCAATGATGAGAAGCAAATTCAGCGTACATGCAACCTTCTAGAAAGGGAGCGGAGGTCATCCGGGCGGCAAAAGCGTAGTATGCTGACGCTCTGATTTTCTGAGCTTGTGGTCGTTGGTTCGAACCGCGGTAAGCGCTATTTTTCTTACACTGTTTTTTAATTTTAAATGTTTTTTCTCAGCTCTTAGTATTCGTTCTTATTATTTTTAATATTTTTTCTCACCTTTCTGTATTTTGTTTTATTTTATTTCGTATTATTTTATATTATTTTGTATTATTTTAAATATTTTTTCTCATTTTGTATTAGTTTTTATTTTAAATATTTTTTCGCCTCTTTTTGTATTACTTTTTATTATCTTAAATATTTTTCTCTCACCATTTTAAATTTGTTTTTATTATTTTAAAATTTTTCTCACCTTTGTGTATTAGTTTTTTATATTTTAAATATTTTCTATGTGTATGCTGCCGTCGGCACCGTTCTTCGGGGTAACAATCACGCAGAAGGTGAAAATAAAAAGTGCGAGCCCACATTTGAATTGATGCAATTAAAAAACCCTGTCCCTCTTGTTTTGCCGGGATGATTCGCTCCCTCCGTGCTAATAGGTGGGTCAGTGTAGTAGGCAAACAGCGCAAGTCCTTTCAACGAAGAAATACAATTAATAATAATGGGTACATTTAAGGAAAAATGGGAAAATGTAAGTGATAAAACTGCCACAGTGATGAAGCCAAAGTTTGTCATGAAAGCGGTCCATCTTCACCCACTATCGAAACAAAAATACCGCCATTTTAAGGCAGTAATTAATAATAATAATAATCTTTATTTTTGTTGGGTGTCCAAAAACAGCACAAGGCCTAAATAGTGGTACACCGCTCGTCATCAAGGATAAATGCAGGCAACAAACAGTTGAGCTCATAGCTCATAAGCACGTATCTTAATTTTCTGACTTCCGGAAAATAGTATTTAATTTTGTTC
This sequence comes from Ixodes scapularis, assembly GCF_016920785.2. Classification (NCBI taxonomy): domain Eukaryota; kingdom Metazoa; phylum Arthropoda; class Arachnida; order Ixodida; family Ixodidae; genus Ixodes; species Ixodes scapularis. The sequence goes on from NW_024609835.1 coordinate 251,358,357, forward strand.
TGGTAGATCAGCGCTATTCCCCGAGTGCCGCCAGGTCTTACTTATACAGGTTGCGCTCCGCAGTTTTACTTATTGTTAGGCCTAAACACTTTTTTTATTCCTGAGATTCAAGTGCAGCGCGGATAATTAAACTAGCTTTCAGAAATGCTATCGTTCGGCATTTTGACATTTATTTTTCGTAGTGTCAAGGGGTCACATTCACAAACCCAGCAGTGTGTATATCCAGAACGCATTGGTGTTTGTCGCTTTTTTGAGTAAAGAAAAAAAGTTTTTATATTCGCGTTCCTTTGGTACGGTATGTCGTACAACATAAGCTATTAAAGAGACAGATACCGTTTGGCCTTTGTGAACATTTAGAATATTTCTCTTAGATGATCATTTTATATGGTAACTACCACATAAAACAGTCAATTCCTGCCTGAAATAGCATATTTTCACACTAGATTAAAATCACCATTAAAATGATCTCTCAGGAGATTTATGTACCTCTCGTAGCGTCATAAGCAATAAACACATCTCTTACTTTTCTAGTTCCTAGAAAGTAATGTTTACTATTGTTTTGTAGCTCAAAGCGCGTGCTCAATCATGCCACGTCTTTTTTCTTTTTTCATTCGAGGCTCCGCTATACCGTTTTTATTTTTTATCAGAGCCAAACACGTGCGTATAACGCCAGAACTTCCTGAAAAAAGTGTCGTTCGGCGTTGTAAAATTTCATTTTCGTGGCGTAGGGGGTCAGATTCTCAAATCCTGGACTGCAAATTTTCCTCACGGCATTGTTTTTTTTTTTTCGCGTTTTCGCAATAAAACACGTCAGCCTTGCCATGGTGGGATCAAATACGCCAGCGTCGGCAGTCATTTACGAAGGATTGATCAACGCAAACATTTCCACTCGCTACATATGAATCGCCGCAGTTCGTCGGAATCTCAATGACGTAACTGCATAGTGAAAGAGGCAAAACAAATAGAACGATGCCGGTCAGTAAACGGAAGTTCCCGGGGCTCGCCAGCCTGCAAACAGCAAAGCGCCAATGCCGGCCAGTCACTCAACTTCCATGTAAATACTGCCCATCAAAGACAGGAAAATACCGATGCCGGCCAGTTACTGAACTTCCATGTAAATACTGGCCATCAAAGACAGTAAAATAGCGGTGCCGGCCAGTTACTGAATTTCCGTAAATACCGGCCATCAAAGACAGCATAATACCGATGCCGGCCAGTTACTGGAACCTCCAAGGAAAGACTAGCCAGCAAAGACAGCAAAAACCCGATGCCGGCCAGTCACAGTAACTTTTACGGTTGGACTGGCCAATGAGCAAGACGAAATCCCGACGCCGGCCGGGGCCGGTAGCTCCCCGGTGCCCATGGCCAGGCGCTGCCATCCGGTTACCATGTGAGGGCCAGCGTAGTCCCGATACCGGCCGACGCGGAGTGTTACCTGCATCTACATGTTGACTGGCACCATATAGTGCCATATACAGGAGTATCAGTCATCATATACTTTCATATATGGCAGCCACTGGCACCACATATTACTTTATCTGGCAATATATGTCGTCATATATGGTGTCACCTTACCATATCTGCCCTGATTTCAGCCCTTGTATGGCAATATATGACCGTATATGTCTACCTATATGCCCATATACGGCCCTATATAAAATATATCTGGGTCATATATGACATTTCTGTAAGGGCCGACACGTGGCAATAAATAGTCTTAGCACTGTACCCAGTCGCTGCGCTGGCGGCAAAATGCAAATTCGGTGACACCCATTTAGAACGAACCACGTACAGCGAAATATTGTCGATATGGAACTCAAGGAAAGTTTAAATAAAATGCACGTAAAAAGTACTTTTTATTACGAACAACATATTGCCTACATTCAACTCCCCTTCCCCCCCCCCCCCCCCCCGGAAGGCTTCCAAGAACGCGCAAACAGTCGTCTTCTAGCCTGCTGCTCCCCCCCCCCTCCCCAAAAATTAGGAAACAAAGAAAACTCCAAAAGCTCAAGCCGGAAACAAAATTCAGCGAAGAGAAGTGATTCAGAAGAGGAGAAAGCGAAAAAATACTGCGCGCATGCACAGAAAAAAGTTTTTCATCCAAAAAGCCGCTGCCCAGGAAGAGAAGCAATTCAGAAGGAGAGATAAGCTAAAAGAACACCCTGCACGCCTAAAAAGAAAAAAAATAGCGCTTTGTAACAAGGTGGAAGCGAAGAGATGAGAAAGAAAGAAAAGCTCTCACCTTACAATGAATGCATCGTGGAAGTTTGTTGTAAATGGTTTTTTCTATATCGAACGGGTGGTTATCATTTGAGCCCGTTCTCGTTTCGACCTTCTCACTTGGCCCTTCTCAAAACAACCATTGTCAAAATGATCTTCTCTCTTGGACCTGTCGCATTTGGTCTTTTCCCGTTTCGTCTTTCGCATACCAACCCTCCTCATTTGGGCCCGTTCTCGTTTCGCCCTTCTCACCTGGCCCTTTTCAAAACAGCCATTCTAGAAAATATCTCGCTTTGACCCGTCGCACTTGACTCTTTCTATACCAAAATCGTTTTTTTAGGGTAATATTGTCACGGGTGGTGACTAAAAACAATAGAGAAACAGGAAGAAATAAACGTTTAATATGGCGAACGTGTGCCAAACATAAAAGTGTACAAAAGATAATAACAGAGCGTCGCGGGCGTCGAAGTCGGCGAAACCGCAGGATCGAGCGCTGGGGCGAGACTGACTCGACAAGGTCGATAGCGGCGTCTTATCTAGAGTAAGTCACTATCTCGAAGATTCAACGGAGAAGGTTCGAGCGTAGCGCGCTCGGGGCGAGAATGAACACGCACTTTCTAGAACAACATAAGCGGGGATAAACGATAGAAGTTATGTCCGGAGCAAGAATAAACGAGAAAGTTCTAGAAGTCCGTGACCCCTGCGCGCGGCATTACTCCCCCCTTTAAAAGTGCATCGCGCCGATGCAACACAAAACAAAACAAAGCACATAAAAAGAACGGCAAACTAAAGAGTCATTTGAAACACAAAAGATCCACAGTCCTATCGAGCGTAGTACGGCTTCAGGCGCACGACGTGGACGACCTCAGGTCGTGTTGGGCGGTGTGACGATGTTCGTGTTCCGTCGGGCATCACCTCGTAGTTCAGCTATCCGAGGCGATTAAGTACCTTGTATGGTCCAAAGTACTGTTTCAGCAGTTTATCACTGAGGCCGCGGCGGCGGATGGGCGTCCATACCCACACCCTGTCTCCGGGCTGGAAGTGGACGTCCCTGCGACGAAGGTTGTAGGGGCCCGCGTCGACGCGCTGCTGGTCTTGAATCAGGAGTCGGGCGAGCTGGCGGACTTCTTCGGCCCGTTGAGCAGTCACCTGGGCGTCGTCGCTCTCAGTGTCAGTTGGCTCATGGGGCAGCACCACGTCTAGCATGGTCGTTACTTTCCGACCATGTAGCAGCAGGAAGGGTGTGAATCCAGTGGTCTCTTTAACCGCCGTATTGTAGGCGAACGTGACGTAGGGCAGCACCTGGTCCCACGTCTTGTGCTCTACGTCGACGTACATAGAGATCATATCGGCGATTGTCTTGTTGAGTCGCTCCGTCAGCCCGTTGGTCTGCGGGTGGTACGCAGTTGTACGACGGTGGCTGGTGTGACTGAGTCGGAGGATTTCTTGGGTCAGCTGTGCCATGAACGATGATCCGCGATCTGTAATCAGAACTTCTGGCGCGCCGTGCCGGAGGACGATGAACTCAATGAAAAACTTAGCAACTTCCACAGCAGTCCCCGAAGGAAGAGCTTTCGTTTCGGCGTACCGCGTGAGATAATCTGTGGCGACGATGATCCAGCGGTTCCCCGACGTAGAAGGCGGAAAAGGACCAAGTAGATCCATTCCGATCTGCTGGAAGGGTGCAGTTGGAGGAGAAATGGGCTGCAGGAGTCCGGCCGGCCTCGTCGGAGGTTTCTTGCGTCGCTGGCACTCGTGGCATGATCGTGTGTATAGGTGGACGGTCGTGGGGAGCTTGGGCCAGTAATACTTTTCACGAATACGGGCCAGTCGGTCCCAAGCAGTCGGCGTCGCTGTGCTTGCGGCCTGACTTGTAGACTACAGTCATGTTGAACTCCTGTAGTCGGAGACTCCATCGAGCGAGGCGTCCTGAAGGGTCCTTGAGGTTCGCGAGCCACCAGAGCGAGTGGTGGTCTGTGACTACGCGGAACGGGCTCCCGTACAAGTACGGGCGGAACTTCGTGATTGCCCAGACGACCTTAAGACACTCCTTTTCAGTCGTGGAGTAATTTCTCTCCGATTTGGACAGCGTCCGACTTGCGTAGGCGATGACTCGCTCGGTGCCTTCTTGCACTTGAACCAGTACCGCTCCAAGTCCTGCACTTCTAGCGTCCGTGTGAATCTCAGTTTCCGCATCCTGGCCGAAATGTCCAAGAACAGGAGGAGTCTGCAGTCGTCGCTTCAACCCGTCGAATGCCTGCTGCTGCTCCTCCGCTCAATCGAACTTCTCGGCGTCCTTCGTGAAGTTTGTGAGCGGTGCGGAAATCCTTGCGAAATCTCGAACGAAGGGCCGATAGTTGACACATATTCCAAGGAACCTTCGCAAGGCCTTCTTGTCTCTTGGCACTAAAAATGCTGCGACGGCGCGAGTCTTCTCGGGGTCTGGGCGGACGCTTTCGTTACTAAGCACGTGGCCTAGGAACTTCAGTTCGTCATAGGCGAACCGACACTTTGACGGCTTCAGGGTGAGTCCGGCACTCCGTATGGCTTGGAGAACTGCTTGGAGTCGTCGCAAGTGCTCGTCGAAGTCGCTGGGAAACACGACGACGTCGTCGAGGTAGACGAGACAGCTCTGCCACTTCAGCCCTGCCTGCACTGTGTTCATGACACGCTGGAAAGTTGCTGGCGCCGTGCACAGTCCGAAGGGCATCACGATGAACTCGTACAGTCCATCCGGCGTGACGAAAGCAGTCTTTTCTCGGTCCCGTTCGTCGACTTCGATCTGCCAGTAACCGCTCTTCAGGTCCATCGATGAGAAATATCGAGAGTGGCGCAGCCGGCCAAGGGTGTCGTCGATGCGGGGGAGTGGGTAGACATCTTTCTTCGTCACCGCGTTCAGCTGCCGGTAGTCCACGCAGAACCTTAGCGTTCCGTCCTTCTTCTTAACCAGCACGACTGGCGAGGCCCACGGACTATTCGAAGGTTGGATTATGTCGTCTCTCAGCATCTCTTAAACTTGCTCCTGGATTACCTCCCTTTCTTTAACGGAGACTCGGTACGGCGATCGATGCACAGGTCGTGCGTCGTCCTCGGTAACGATGCGGTTCTTCGCAACGGCGGTTTGGCGTACCTTTGACGACGTCGCAAAGCAGTCGCGGTATTCGGCGACGAGGTTAAGCAGCTGCCGTCGTTTCGGGCCCGGAAGCTTAGAGTCAATGTCGAGCTGCGCTGGCAAAGCACTGTCTGGCTGAGGCGGCGAGGATTCGTCAGTAATCGCGGTGATTTCGGCGGGGTTTCGGAGTTCCTCGACGTGGCCCACAGCTGCACCTTTCGTGAGGTGTTGCGTTTCGTTACGGAAGTTCGTGACGAGGGCCAAAGTCCGCCCATCCTGAAGTTCAGCTACACCCCTTGCGACGCCTATTCCTCTTCCCAGGAGCAATTGGAGGCTTCCCTCGAGAAGAACTTGGCCGCAGGAAGCTGTATCGGCCACGACGGGTACGACAACAGTTGATCGCGGAGGCAGGTTCACGTGGTCGGCGGCGACTTGGACGGCGGGTGACGCTCTTTGGGGTTTCTCTGAAGGCGGAACAGGCTTCCGCAGCGTCAATCTGTTCTCACCCAGGTCGATGACTGCGCCGTATTCGCACAGAAAGTCCATGCCGAGAATGACATCTCTGGAACAGTCTTGTAGAACGACGAATTTCACAGGGCACGTTTCGCCGTGAATTTCGACGCGAGCAGTGCAACTTCCGACAGGCGTGATAAGGTGTCCTCCGGCGGTTCGAATTTGTGGTCTTCCCCAGGGCGTCGTAACGTTTCGCAGGTGGCGAGAGAGCCTCCCACTCATGACTGAGTAGTCTGCTCCGGTGTCCACGAGTGCCGATGCGTCGTAGCCGTCGTTAACAACATTTAGGTGGTTGGACACCGTTGCAGTGGCTTCGTTGCGATGCGTGGCGTCAGGGGAGTGCGAGCGCTCCGGCGTTTTTGGAGGCTCTTTGCTCTGGTCGTCTTCGGCAACGCCACCTCCAGGCATTGTCGCGCTTAGTTTACCGGACGAGATAGGGGGCATAGGCTGTCCCGACGAGAGCGGCGGAAGGGCGAGAGCGCACGTCGTGGCGAAGGCGAACGGGAACCTCGGGGTCGAGTCGGCACCGGGGACAGGAATCGTCGGAGGTATTCTTCAATGTCACGAGGGCGTTCACCGTACCTTGGGCGAGGGTCGTTTGGCGCAAACCCTCGTAGGCCCATTTGATGATAGGGGCACCTTCGATAGACGTGGTCGGCCTCACCGCAGTGGTAGCACAGCGGTCGCCTGTCGGCCGTCCGCAACACGTCGGTCTTCCTCGTCGAGGGCTGCTCCGGACGGATGTACTGGGCCTGTCCTTCCTGACGTCGAGGATACTGTGGCATCGGAGGGTCTCGTCGGGGTGGTGCCATTGTCTGGCGGTTAGCTTCCGGCGGTCGTCGGGCCATGGCGGCGTAGCTCATCGTTGGTTCCTCTGGCGTCGTCGTGTTGGTGGAAATTTCAGGCTGGACGGCTCGGTGAAGCTCCTCTCGGACAACCTCGGCGAGTCTTAGAGAGGACGGGCTATCTGCAGCGGGGAGCATCTTGCGGAGCTCTTCCCGGACGACTTCACGGATGATGTCGCGTATGCCGGGGAGGCCAGGGCTGATGTCGTGGCCCAATGCAGAAGAAGCAGCGATGCTCGAGTGCCGATGGTAATGGCTGGCTCTTCCGAGGAGGGCACGTTCCATGCTCGTAGCTTCCTTGACGAAATCTTCGACGGTGGCTGGAGGGTTGCGGACAAGACCACCGAAAATGTCATCCTTTACGCCTCGCATCAGGATCTGCAGCTTCTTTTCGTCGGTGGCTTGAGGGTCGGCGCGAGCGACCAGGCGCAGAACATCCTCAACAAAACTGGTGATCGTCTCGTTTGCGCCCTGGGTCCTCATTCGAAGAAGGTCCTCGTCCCTCTCTCGTCGATACTGGTTGGTGAATGTCAGTCTCAGCGCATCCTTGCAGGCGGTCCACGAGGCCAGGGAAGTTTCGCGATTTTCGAACCAGTGCCGGGCCGTTCCTTCGAGCGCGAAGTAAAGATTCTGCAGGCGCTGTTTGTCCGTCCATTGGTTGTGCTGGGCCACTCGCTCGTATTGTTGTAGCCAGTCCTCGACGTCATCGTGGGCGTCCCCGTGGAAAGCCGTCTGGGTCCGGGGTGCGACGGGCAGGTAGATGAAGGCAGGAGCGGCCGGGGTCTGCGACTGGTTGGCCATCGTCGTCTTCTTTGCCCTGGGCTTGTCCGGCAGCAGACCAAATTCAGGGGACTGACCTCTGGTACGGCGGCTTCTTCGGGCCTCGGCGTCTTCAGCGAAGGGTAGCCTTCCGGGGCTGAGCACGTCGCTTGGCCGGGATGTCTTTGGAGGGGTACGATTGACGGGCATAGAATGGAATACCCCGCACCTCCACCAATATGTCACGGGTGGTGACTAAAAACAATAGATAATCAGGAAGAAATAAACGTTTAATGTGGCGAACTTGTGCCAAAAATAAAAGAGTACAAAAGATAATAACAGAGCGTCGCGGGCGTCGAAGTCGGCGAAACCGCAGGATCGAGCGCTGGGGCGAGACTGACTCGACAAGGTCGCGAGCGGCGTCTTATATAGAGTAAGTCACTATCTCGAAGATTCGGCGGAGAAGGTTCGAGCGTAGCGCGCTCGGGGCGAGAATGAACACGCACTTTCTAGAACAACATAAGCGGGGATAAACGATAGAAGTTATATCCGGAGCAAGAATAAACGAGAAAGTTCTAGAAGTCCGTCACCCCTGCGCGCGGCGATATTAATACATTGATATAATTTGTGTGTGTGTGTGTTTCACACTACAGGCATACTCTCTCTGCTAAGGATTTCAGCAGTGTGTCGAGGTCGTCGTGAAAAGCTCTAGCTGACAATAAAAGAGACCAACTATTTATCGCAGCCAGATCATAATCCGAAATGTCACCTTGTTTGAGGTCTCATCAGTCAGGCACGGCAATATTTGTTGTCTTTCTTCACGTTGAGAAGAAACGTTCCAATTTTCGGGAGGGTACTCTCGCGTGTATGTCAATGACATAAGTCTACTTTACACTAGCAATTAGTTATATTCATTTATTAAATCATTATCATGATAGCCTATACCTTTATATTCCCCTCACCCCGAACGGGGTCCTTCATAGGCTATCAATAGAGAGTTTTAGGGAACCGGAAAAAATTACGATCGATAAACAAAAACGATCGATACCTTGGATCGGGCGTGTGGACCGATCGTGTGCCCTGAAACGGCTTTGGGAGAACCGTATTTGCAGACGATAGCAGACGATCGGTACAGGTCGCGCCCCCTGGCAACGGAAACCTGCATCCGCCTCATCGAGAAAAGACAAATTTGCGTGTGTTTGCACAAGTCGCAGAAACTCAAGTAAATAAATATCGCACCCTAATTATATAGAGAACCAAAAATATTGTATACCTACTTATAGTTCGTCTCGTTTTTTTTTACTGGAATGAATGCGCTTCCGTAATACAAAACCTGGCTCACCACGGCGTGTCGCCCCTGGCACAGCGAAGTTCTAAAATGTTCGTCTGCTAAGAAGCAGACGAGCTTTCCGACAACAATGGCGCTCGATCTTTTTGACCATGACTTGGAGTCGGCTCTATTCAGCGAAAGAAATTTAGAAAAAGTGATTTTGTATGACTGTCTGCGCACTAAGTGTGGCGTGAGTCTCTTTTGAACTTCCCGCTGTCTATAAGCGAGGCACGCACGCGCGTGCCGTGGGGCCCGTGACTTGTGCAGGGGCACGAGGGAATAAACATTCTTTTTGGTGTGCCGTGACACGGAGTCAGTCGCATTTCTTTCGGGTGCCACCGAGCACCGATACACTAAGAGAAGCCGCTTGTTGGCGGCAAGGCATAGGACGTTGAACTTGGCGTAGCTTTTGGGTAAACGAAAAAGTTGTGATACCAGGAATGATGTGCGGATACCACGAATGATGTGCCAGCGTATTTTTTTTTTCTTTCAGTTTACCAAATTTATATACCTGGGGAACAAAATAATGCCTCGACCGTATATGGTAACTTGTTTTCTAATAAATCATGCGTTCTCAGCGGGCAAGCTTCGGTGTTTTACATCAACCAAATATGATGTTTACACCAAACACGTCCTGATATGCTGAAACGTTGCCGAAAGCAAACTCGATTTGGCACAAGAACACGCTCGCGCGCGCTTATCATCAACATTCGAAGTCGCCTGCTAGCGATCCTGTCTCTTTCCCTCGAGGCCCAATGCAGGATCGAGTATTAAGAAAGCCATGGTCAAATAAAACTAGAAATATTAAATCTCGAAGAAAATACAAAAATAACCAAAATATACTCACTTTCTCAAGTTGATGCGGCCATGTTTCTTGTACAAAGCTAATTCAATTCAATTTTCAGTTTAATTCAATTTTTATTTTAAGATCAAGTCATACAAAATAAAGAGCTGGCCCACAAAAGCAGCATTCTGCTTTTGTGGGGCCAGGCGACCAACTACAATGCATGTTGTTACAAAAAAAAAAAAAAAGAAGAGAAAACACTCCGCAGCACACAAAAAAAAAAATGAAAGGAACACAAAATTAGCATCACAAATAAATACAAAAAGGAACATTTTAGAGCATGAAATATATTTGTTTATAGCCAAGTCTACTCACGCAACCATGAAATAAAAGTACGAAACATCTCCAACGGTTAGGCTACGATATTTACAGCTCAAATGCTTGACACCAATTCCTTAGTTTCCTTTTTAGTACCCTAGTTGATTCTATATTCATAAGGGACTCTGAGAGTTCGTTAAATAAGGAAGGAATGTAATGATTTCTGTTTTTCTTTCCATACAGTGTGTATATATTTGGAATGACGTATCTTTCAGTACGTCTCAAATCTCTATTTTTATTTACGAGGAGGTCAATCCGTACCTTCGCTCCTCGCAACGAGAAGTTCTTTTTCAACGCTGCGTCATTCCAAAGTGCTAGAGCGAGAAAGGAGTAGCGCCTAGCACCTCCCGAAGTAGAAAGATGTTGTCTACTGCTGTAAACCGCTTGCGAGGAGGAGGCGGAGGGACGGAGGTAGATGCGGCGCTCATGTTGCTCTCTTACGGTACAGATAGCAGACGATCACGGTCGTACGCCCGAGTACCGATCGTTGCGCCGTGTACGGTACGACCACGAAGAAAATATAAAGGAAAACCTGTAACTTTACTGCTGTACACTTATTAAAACTGTGACCCAATATTCAAAGGGCTAGTTTTATAGGATATATGTGATAAGCATTTGTACAGAAATTTTTAATTCATGCAACATGTTTAAACTAAAAAGTACCCAGAGCCTTGATGCAGAAGGCTATTGCTCACTCTGTTGCCACTACAGATAATCCTCAGTCATAACAACAGCTGTAAAAAACGGGTGATAAGTGCTCAAAATGCACATCCAATGTTTGTATAAAAAGAACAAAAAAAAAAAACTGATAATATGAAAAAAGAAAAAAAAAGTGTCCGGGCCAGCGGGATTCGAACTCTCCACCACCGGTCTTCTACGAGCTCAAGAAAACGGCGCTCCAATCCACTGAGCTACAAAGCAGACGATTTCTGGCAGCGCTAAACACCAATTTATTTATTTCGGAAAAGTCCTATTGCGTTTTGTTTTTTATTCTTTTTCTTATTTGCTGACTCAAACTTTATGGACTTGCTGTCACACATGGCGCTCCTGCCAGGCACTGCCACGATTTATTTTATTCATGTTTGGAGCCCCGGCACGCTCTCTCCGCCAGCGAAATAGCCGTTTTGAAAACCAAGCGAGACTGTCCATGTCGGCCATTGGTCGTGCCGGCCGTGCCTTACGGTTCCTTCAGCGCATTACGGTAAGATAGCAGAAGACAGGCGCATGCGCAGTTCGTACCGGAGGGCCCATCGTACCGTATCGGATATGCAAAAACGGTTCCCTAAAACTCTCTATTATCATGATAACCCATACCTTTATATTCCCCTCACCCCGAACGGGGTCCTCCATCATCTCCGCCTTTCTACAAGGCGTCCGCGAAACGTCAATGGTTGAGAACCACTGCTAATATGTATGCTATTTCTGTTCAAACAAAGTTTCCAAATTAAATGTTCATCGCTTTTTTTTCTCGTTTGCTTAGAGGAAGAGAAGCGTCAATATACGATTATCAGTGCTTACCCCTACACATAACATATATCTGATGGTATGTCGGGGGTCCAAGTAAGGTAAGGCTCATCCACAAAGCCGCGAAGGCATAACGACGTTAGAAGCGTGCCGAACTAGTGTCATTCGGCTGTAGCGCGAACGGGTGAAATGAGAATGGGTCCAGTTGCGAAAAACACGATTCGGGTCTGATGAGAAGATTCAAACGAGAAGGACCAAATGAGAATGGCCCGAAATGTGCAAGGTTCAAATGCGAATGGGACGTTTTGATATACACCCATATCGAACCACTTGATATATCGAACTGATCGTAGCGTTTCCTGCTGTTCGTTATAAACGGGTTCGACTGAATACCTGGCAAATACACCGAAGACAAATACTAGACAATTGAAAGCTGAACTGAATTACTACCGACCAGACTGCAATACTGAGGAGCTAGTGGGTGGAGGGAGTGTGTAATCTGTCACTCTGCGCGAGTTACGGCCTTTTCCTTGCGTTGTTCTATGAGATTTTATGGTGAACTAGTGGGCAGCTCGATGATGCCAGCCAAACAAACACCACACACATACACACACACACACACCACACACAGACACACATAAACACAAACACAAACACACACACACACACACACACACACACGCGGACACACACACTTCTTGCGAAGGCTTCCCCAGCACAGACCTGCCTCGCCACCATCGCTTTTCCCGATCCGCTTTTTTGCAGATCGAATCTCACGGCTCCAAGTCCAGAACAGACTTCGTGTTAACACAGGTCGCATTTCGTGCGAGACAAAAAGAGCGTGGTTGAAGGCGTGATATGTCAAACTAGGTGCAGGAAGGCCTTCGAACCATTTGTCCCGGAGGGTCTTGTTTATATTGAACGGCATAGGAATTTGAAAACTGTGATGTACGCCTTGGTCGGTCTCCGGGTTATTCAACGAGAGGAGTGTCTAAATATCCGAGCGCAGCAGGATTTGGTGAAACAAGTAACCCACTAGAACACGTTCAGGGGACTCAGGGCTTCCTCGACTCAGTCCGGGCTGCGTGCCACGTACAAGGGATTCTCCTGATCTGATTTTTTACACCTCCACATATGAAGCGACTGGACCCTAGGCGCTTTTACTCGTTTTTTTTTTTTTTTTCGAAATGCCTCAAGCTCGCCATCCACAATGTAGAGCAAAGAGACGTTTTTCATTTTCCCTTCCAGCGCCCGAACAAACCAATTCGCACCTTGTATGGCGGAAGTGGCAGGCATACGGAACTTTTTCAGGGTGGCTTGGTGTTTTAAGATTCCTCCTACCACGTCGCATGCATTATTGCGTCACCCTGTTGCCGAAACGATCCACTTCTTCGTCTGGAGCTCACTGCACCGCAACGCGTGAAATTGATGCCGGTTCTTAAAATGAGTGGCGGCTCCATCGGTAATGTAAGTGAGGCGAGAGGAGATTGATGCGTTGTCCACGAGGTGTGCCTTTACTTTTGACAAGGCCAAGCATGCATGCGCCGAGTCATGTGTTAGGTTGTCGTAAATAGCTGCATAGCTCCGCGTCGAATTTTTTGACGTTACAACCCTCGTAAAGATGCTGTTTTGGACCAGGCGGAAAATCTTGAATATGCTCTGGACCCTGGAGCGGACACAACTGCACACCTATGCATCAAACATGTTTGGTACATTCATACAGTCTGTTAGCACCGGCGAAATTCTCCAGGGGTAGTTGCCCCCCCCCCCCTCCTTCCCTTTCCGTTCTCTGTGTTTGTTTTTCCGTGGGGAGGGTCTGTTGTGCCACCACACGAGGAATGACTTTGCTGTTTCTTTACCATCGCCACACGCCCGGCCCGTTATGTTTACACTGCGCAGGGACGCCGCCGGTGTCGCGTAGCGCCGCCGCGAGTCGGTGAGGTACGATCGCCTTTGCGCGCGCAGGTGCAACCTTCGGCCTCGCTTTCTGCCATCGGGAGGACGGGGGGGGGGGGGGTTTACTTATTTTTTAGCTAGTTTACATAAAGAAACACTTGTTTTCCTCCGGCGCCGTCTTCCATTAGCTTGGAGTCCAGTTACGCCATGCGTTACAATGTCATAATATACCACCGTCTTAACCTTCCTTGCACGCCACGCCCTTCATCGGTGGGGCCAGAAGCTCCTGTAACATCGCTTTGTCCTAGCGGTGCCTAGAACAAGGAAACAAATTATTATGTCTGTTAAATTCTGATATTAAATTACTAATTTCAAAAAAGGTAGCACTATGATCATCTAACCAGTCAAGAATAACACCCTATTAAGGATCGCATTCGCCGTAAAGATCAGTATTCATTGGCTTTGTCAGCCACATCAGCGATGAAAACAAGTTCACGTGTTATTTCATGAGTGATTCATGGCGCCTCGGCATTAATATGACCAAGTACGGATACTGTGGCATGCGTCGCTCCTGTACCACTAGTTGTTAAGACAGAAACGCCCATGCGGTAACTAATGCGGCCACGACATAGTTACACATTCATTTAATTTTTTTTTTCAATCAAAATAATGCAACCTGTCATTGCAGATTTGTAATTACCGGTCATCGATTGCCCATCGCATAATATTTAAAGAAAATCGAGAATGATTTTTTTTTAATTGCCGCACAAAAATCGTAATATTTTGACTTTTTCGATTTTGACGAAATTTGCGGCCGCAATGCAAAAACCACTTTGAATAGTAAAAAAAAACGCTAATTAATTTGCTAAAAATTCACAAATCATAAAACACTCAACACAAAAAGTTTCAGCTTTATATAGGGTGGTCCAAGTCACCAGGCTCGATCTAAAACGGACCGTAAAAATCGGCGTCTGCACGTAGCCATCTAAATTTTTTCGTCAAAGGTGGATTTCATAGGTCGGTTTTTTTTTGTAAACCTACAAAGCGTAGTTATTTTTCTATAAAAACTATGGCCAAGGAACTTGCCTGGGTCTACGGCGAGCGACGACCCACACGATCAAGTCCATTAGCGATGTGTGTTTGGAGTTCACATTGATAGATGGAGTGGAGCCGCGTCCGAAGGTGCAGCCGACCATCGGAAAAAAGCAGACGAGACGCAGACGAAAACCGTTGGCAGCAAAGGCGCCGTCGTATGCAGACGCGTTTTTTTTAACTTTAAGTTTTGCTTTTATTGTCCGCATTTATTTTTTAACCGAAGGCACATTTCAAAAATATTATGCTCATTTCAATACATAGGTTGCACTGACGTCACGTCGCATATTTTTGGCCTCCATGTAAGAGGAGGAGAGGGAAGCTGCTTTTGTAAGAATTTTGAGTGACGGGCTAATCTTTTCTAATCTTCTGGGGGGAGAATAGCGACGACTGGGCAAATCCGGGCGGCACAAAAGGGGGCCCTGATAAGTGCGGAGCTTCTTCTCGCCCTCCTCTTGGGTGGTCATCGTAGCGCCTGTTGAATGACGTCACGTGCAAGCCATGTATAAACCACGTTTGTCGCGAGCCGTCGCGATAAGAAGGTGGCGCCATCTGTCAGTACGAACGCCAAACACACCCCGCTACTGGACTTGGTCGTCAGCGTCGCTGCCCGCCGTAGACCCTGTCAAGTTCCTCGCCTTATTTTTAACAGAAAAAGAGCTGCGCTTTTTAAATTTAAAAGAAAAAAACGACCTGGTAAAATACACCTTTGAAGAAAAGTTGAGATTGCTACGTGCAGGTGTAGATATTTACGGTCATTTTAAATCAAGCCTGCCGACTTGGACCACCGTATAGTATAAATATAAAGCGACTTAAAATTTCGCCAAAAAATGCCTCATTATGTACGATTGCTCCAGAAGCCAAGTTCGCCATTTTACAGAAGTGTTGTAAATTGGGCTTTGTCATTTTATTTCGCTTCAAATATATGCTCATATATGTTAACTTTAACTTATTCTGGCAGGAAAGTATACTTGCATTAAACGTAAAAAATTCGGCAGGGTAGATATTTGTGTTATTTATTCCTCCGCACTTCGAATTTGCGTCATCGCGCAGTTGGGAAAATCGTTTTTTCCACCTCCTGTGGAATGCAATTTTTTTTCACGAATACAATAAAGTATTTTGCAAAAGTAAAGTTCTTCGCGTTGTGTGGACAGGTTTCGCTACCTCATATAAAAAATTAATTGAAAGCAAAAAAGTAGGCATGATACCACCATGACTGTGCTTATTGGAACACACCCTGTATCTTGTGATTGCAGAACATTTGGTAGCATACGACGCCAAAAAAGAAAAACTGCAGACAGGCCCGCAAAATTAGCTAGCTTGTCTTCATTACATGGGCTGTGCCGCAAGCCTTCGGATCCAAAGAGGCATTTTCTAGAACTGACAAAATCTGTACAGCGGCGTTACTCTATCAGAGAGTGTGAAGAGTCGTGCCGTCCATAGCTTAGCTTTATATTGGTGTTTTATTGCGTTGACGCCAAAGACCCCCCCCCCCCCCCCCCTTTCCCTGGGCCCTTTGCTTACCAATGTATCTCGGCGGATGCTACTGCTGCTGATATATACAGCTCATTAATGCGATACGCAAAGCCCTCAAAGAAGGAATGTGTGTCACCACGAAAACAAAGCTGGAAACGTAGTATTTGTAAAGTCGGTATTTGGGTGTTCAACTTTTTGTGATGGCGAACAAAAGCCTTTCATTTTCAAGTATCAATGCTTACCGAACAATGAAATACAGATTTATATTGATTACTACAAGGCTTTTGGTGTCGATTGTTTCAATGTCAGTTCATAAAATGACAGTCCAAATTAAATTATGTGCATTTCTGTAAAATACGCTATTGAAAATATCACTTGAGCCCTGATGTGTTAAGGGACCGTCTCAGTGCTTCAAAACCCTTAACCCATCAAACCCCTCCGCCCTTCAAACACCTTTAGCCTTTCAGACCCCCTGAGCTGTTCAATCCTTTGGACGTCCAAACGACTGTGAACCATAGATCAAAATTGAGTTTGAAACGTTATTTAAATTTGTTTCAGACATTGAGTGTTACATGCATGGCGTAATTCAAAAGGGCAATAAGTGCCAGCGTTTACTCAACCGCTTGCGCTAGCAGCTGTAGACAATACCGATCAAACCAAATAGGAGACAACCAAGTTCCTCGTTGCAAACAAAAAATATTTTTTGAGACACTCACAATCCGCTGGGTAAATTCTTAAGATGTACGGAAGTTCAACTAATAAAACCAAGCAGGTGCACTCCGCGCACACATACACGCTGTCAAATGCACGTTTAGCGAAGACCTCGAACGCTCAAGCAACATCCGCCTCCTTTGAGTAATTCTCATCACAGGCACGTTGTTGTCCCTGGTGTCGTCACGTTGCCAATTCCGGTTTCTTTTTTCGATCGATGGATGCTTCCGAAGCCGGACAGACGAAGATGCCCAGGAATTAAGGCACCGAGGACCTTCTTCTTCATCAGCTTTTCCAGCTGCTCCGGTCTCACGCATGAGACGGGAAGCCGACACTGAGCGTCCGCTCGTTTTTGCGCATTTAGTTTGCGCTGGTTGCGGAGAAAAATATAGGGCGACTAGCCTCTCATGACGGCTGTATTTCGGCTGTCTAAAAACAGGTTATCTTCATGCATACAGCAAAAAGCCTTCTTCCATTTTTCCCCTTTCACCTTTGTCGTATCCGCGCAGTAAGGAGACACTACAGCCCGAATACTCGTTGGTATATTTTCCAGGACATCAGAGTCTGGCTTGCGCCATCACTCGCTCGCAGTTCTATGAGTTCGCGTGCTCGAAGATCACGCGACCCTCGCAGGCAAAACGATCTTCTTCTGTTCATGCGCGAGTGGCGCCGCGCTAGACATCACACTCCTTCCCCCTCAGATGCCGTCGCCGTATTTTTGAGGAGGCCGCCTTTGACGTTGAGGTCTAGACAAACCCGTTGTTATAACCGCGTCTGGAACAGGAAGGATGTCCGATTGAGCGTCTTGGGCATTTTGCTCCTCGGTTCGTGCAGGTTCCTCAATGGTCGGAATGGTCCACTGTGCTGGCACAGCTTGTAGGCCATTATTAATATTTCGTGTTGCAGAGGATCCCGTGACTACTTTTTCCGAAGAGTCTGTTATAGTGTTCCTTATGTGGTCTTCATGTCGCCGTACCGTACCTTGTTCTGTTTTGATGATCCAAGAACGAGATCCCAGTCTTTTTAATACGGTTCCTCGGATTCACGAAGGCTTTCCGCAAAGCTTTTGATATACACTTCTCGGTTAGCCGAAATATTTCTTGGGGACGTAGTTGACTCCAACGTCTCCCCATCCCTCCCTCTGGCTTGCGGATGTAGTAGAGTGATTGCGGTTGACAACTCACGACCAAACATTAGCATAGCCGGAGTCTTTCCTGTCGTGAGAGTAATAGTTGTGTGCTGTTTCAGTAGAAATCAGGAAATTTGGCACGATAAACTTCCTGTCTCTTCCTTAGACAACGTCTATTTGGTTTCATACACCATCCTTTCCGCTTGACCATTGGTCGCCGGATGATACGGAGCATATGTGACATGACGAATTCCGTTATTTTTAAAGAACTTTCGGTCTCGTCTGACACTAATGACGTACCATTATCGCTAACAACCTTGCGTGGTACGCCGAACGTTCCGAACAAGTTACGAAGTTCCTGAATCAGTGAGCTGGAGTTGATACTTTTCATTTGACGAACTTCCAGCCATTTACTGAAGGCGTCAACTGCTATCAGCAACATTTCACCTTCAATGGGACCAGCGAAGTCGATGTGCAGTGTATCCCATGGTCTCGATGGTCGTTGCCATTCCGGGGATTGCGCCTTAAGTGGTGCCCTTTGGTGCTCTTGGCAAATGCTGCACGCCCTTGCCTTGGCTTCGATGTCTTTATCCACTCCAGGCCACCAAACGTAACCTTCGGGCAGCTGCCTTCATTGTCACTATGCCTCGGTGTCCAGCGTGAAGCTAGTCGAGTACTTGAGCTCTCGCTGTACTAGGAATCACCACTCTTATACCTCGGGTCAAGCAACCGTTGAGCGTCGAAAGTTCGTTGACGATACTTTTGTAGGCCCTGCACTCGTCCTTGTTTAACTCTCCTAGTCTGCCGTGCTGTATTGCCTGGTAGACGAGTGTTAGAACTTTGTCTTGTTCGGTGAGCGCTGCAATGCGTTCTGGACAGGGTTGTGGAATTGGCGAGCAGGCTAACATTTGCACATCGCCAGGTGGGCAGGGCTCGACGACACGAGCATGTAGAGGCAGCCTGCTCAGAGCGTCTGCGTTTTGGTCTGTTCGTCCCCGTCGGTATCTCAACTCGTAGTCATACGCACTTAGCTTGATGCACCATCGTGTCATACGCGGGGATAAGACTTGTGGTATCGGCTTTGTGCCTCCAAGTATTCGCAAAAGGGGTTGGTGGTCCGTGTAGATGGTTACTTGTCGTCCAGCGATGTATTCGTTGAAGTGACATACTGCATAGACGATGGCTAACCCTTCCTTATCAAGCTGAGAATAGATTTTATCCGCAGCCCCTAGTGTTCGTGACGCAAAAGCCACTGGAGCCTCACGTCCCAGAGCGTCTTTCTGCGCAAGTACTGCTCCCACGCCGTAAGGAGACGCGTCGCAGGAAAGGAGCAGGGGTTTGTATTCATCATAGTGCGCAAGGGCCGTGCATTTTTTTACTAGTTCTTTAAGCTTTTAGAATGCTTCCCGTTGAATGTCTTACCACAACCAAGGAACATTCTTCTCAAGGAGCTTGTACAGGACTGATGCGACCGCGGCTCTGTTCTCGAGGAAGCGGTCGTAAAATGCGAGCAACCCCAGAAAGGCTTGCAGCTCGGTTTTTCCTGTTGGCTCTGGAGCATCCATAATTTCTTGCACCTTGTCCGCAGTCGTGTGTACCCCTGAAGCGTCAATCCTGTGTCCTAGGAATGTAGCTTCGGTGACTGCGAACTTGCCTTTTTCTTTTCTTAACTTCAGACCGGTGCTGTCTAGCTTGGATAGCACTTGTTCTAGGCGTCCAGCGTGTTGTTCCTTGGTCGCTCCACCGATGAGAATATCAGCAAGGTATATGCTTATTCCGTCGATGCCAGTGAGGGTCGTTTTCATCATCCGCTGAAAAATAGCGGGCGCTGCTGAGATCCCGAAAGGAAGTCGTGTCACCCTGTACAGTCCTTTCATCGTGTTCATTGTCAGTACTGCTGCCGTCTCGTCCGTTACCTTTAGCTGCTGGTATGCTTGGCACAAGTCCAGCGTTCAGAAAACAATTCCTCCTCTGAGGTTCGACAGCACTTTTCTTGTCGTGGGTAGCGGATAGCTGTTTTTTTTTTTTTTTGATGCGGCGTTTACCGTGCTCCGGTAGTCGCCACAAAGTCGGGTGGCTCCGCTCTTCTTTCGGACGAGTAGCAGCGGCGTAGCCAATGCAGAGTGTTGGACTGGCTCAATTATTCCCTGACTCTGCAACTGTTGGAGCTCGTCTGCTACCGCTGACCGGAGCGATAAAGGAACCGGCCGAGCTTTGCAAAATTTCGGTGAAGCTCCTTCCTCTAGCTCCAATTGTACTGGAGGTCCCGTGTATCCAGAGATGTCGTCCTTGAACACATTAGGATGTCGTCGAAGGACTTCTTCCACCTCTGGTGGTGCGGTCTGATGCTGCACCTGGTTGATTCCTTTCACTCGGATATGAAGCGCGTCGAACCAATCCCTTTCCAAGAGGCTGCAGCCAGATCCTTCTATCACCAAAAGTGGCAGGAGGTAATCTTTTGACTTAAAGCGTACCCTTGCTTGAAGTGAGCCAAGAAGTTTTAGGCCTTCACCGCTCTAAGTGTAGAGTCCCAAGACGTCTTTCGTGAGCTTGGGCGGATTTTTGGGCCAAGTTGAGCGAAATGTTTCTTCGCGGATCAACGAATATGAAGCGCCAGAGTTGACCTCGAACTGAAGTGGCTTACGCTGAATGTGGAGGGAAACATGGAACTTCGGAACGCCCCCTGGCGTGTGTAACTTGTTCAATTCGTAGCAGGAACATCTAGATGAGCACGTTGGCTGGCTCACCACTTCAGCCGCTGCAACATTGTGGTTAGTTTTCTTGTCACCTGGTTTGCCTTGCTGATTTTTCTTCGCAATGCATGCTTTTTCGATGTGTCCAAGCTTTTTGCAGTAGCAAAACTCTGTATTTTTGAATCGGCATCCCTGTGGGTCATGCTGACCTGTGCATCGATACCGCTGTCGATTGCTGCGTGAAGCATCGTCTTTATTTGCTGCCCCTGTCTTGTTGATCTGGAGGTCTTCTTTTTTCTTGATGCTTTGTTGTTGTTTCGAGGCACTCTCTGCTCGGATGGCGATATCTAAGGCGCTGGAGAACGTTACATCTTTTTCTGCGAACAGGCGCTGCTGCAGAAGCTCGTCGCGGATGCCGCAGACAAACCTGTCACGCAACATCACGTCCAACGGCAGTTTGGTGTCCTGTTGTGGCGTTGCTGGTTGTCCAGCCGTAGACGCTGCTCCGGATGCCTGTTGCGACGTTGGTTGCTGCGATGCCGATTGTGGCGCCGTCGTCGATGTAACAAGCGTAGTTGCAGAAGCCAGGATGCCAAAATTACAGTAACCCGCCAGATGTTTGAGCGCCGCAACGTAGCTGTTGATCGACTCGTCCGGTAGTTGGTCTCGCCGTTGAAACTTGTACCGGCTATAGAGCTCTGACGGTCGAGGATCAAAGTGAGTGGCGAGGATTGTCACGAGTTCGTCAAACTCAACGTCCCCGGGTCCTCTGGGTGCCACCAACGGTCGTACAATCTCGTAAGTTTCGGGACCGCAGAGCGTGAGTAGGAGTGCTCGCTTCTTGTCTATGGCGCTGATGCCATTCGCAACGAAGTAGAAACCCAGACGTTCAATCCACGAGGCCCATGACTTGCTTGAAAGGGCTTGCATTTTGCCTTGAGTAGACATGGCTCGTGGTCGGAGGTTCCAGGCGTCGTAGGCTCTTGAATTCTCGTCGCCAGTGTCGTATCCGCGTAGTAAGGAGACACTACAGTTCGAATACTCGTTGGTATATTTTCCAGGACATCAGAGCCTGGCTTGCGCCATCAGTCGCTGGCAGTTCTATGAGTTGGCGTGCTCAAAGATCACGCGACCCTCGCAGGCAAAACGATCTTCTTCTGTTCCTGCGCGAGTGGCGCTGCGCTAGACATCACAACCCTCTACCCCTCATGAGCAGGGACGTGCCGTCCTTGGGCGTCCCTAGTCCAGCCATCGAAACACACACAGGCCACTACATGATAGGCACGTGGGAACTTCTGAATTTCCAGCGGTCGTTGCGGCCGTCCTCTTATGAATAGCCAGGCGGCTTCCCCGACGGGTTTA
Source organism: Ixodes scapularis (assembly GCF_016920785.2). Lineage (NCBI taxonomy): Eukaryota > Metazoa > Arthropoda > Arachnida > Ixodida > Ixodidae > Ixodes > Ixodes scapularis. The sequence continues at coordinate 251,380,121 of NW_024609835.1, forward strand.
TCCTGAAGGGTAACGCGATCTCTCCCACAGGCCCGTGTAAACGATTTTGATGAGTGCTGCGTTTTTTCGGAAAAGATTTGGACAGACCCCACAGGCCTCTGAAAAACTATGATCTCTCTTTTACACGTTTTAGAATTCCCTAAGAATACGCCAGGCGCTTTTGAAAACATCGTCGAACATCTCAAACCTCTCAATCATTTTTAAGGGTATGTCAAAACACTTCAGAAATCCTTGTGGACGTTTTTTCATTAGATCACATACTATAACAAACGCATGTCTTTGAGAGAGGCCACTCAGCTATATATATATTGCTACGAGGAAGAAGACAACGGGCTGTCTCGGCGCCACGGACTCGAGCGAGGGGCTCGCGCCGGTGGCGGTCAGTTTGGAATTAAAAAGCCGAACCGCAAACAGTCGTGTCCTTGCTTGGACCCGGAACAACGCAACATACTTGGTGGAGGTTGGTCCTTCCTCGCACCTCTGCTGCCATCACGTTACTTCGCAGCAACCGCCAACTACCACCGGCCGGAATGGCCCAAGGTGAGCAGCAAGCAGCTCGACTTCGCACGGGATCCATCCTGTATCGTCACAGGGACCCCCCCAGCTTTGCCGGCTTCGGGACAGACGACGTCGAGGAGTGGCTTCGTACATTCGAAAGGGCAAGCCTCCATAATGCCTGGGACGACACATTTAAACTCGCTAACGTCGTGTTCTACCTCCGCGACACCGCCAAGGTCTGGTTCGACAACCACGAGGACCAGATCAGCTCATGGGATGACTTCAAGACGAAGCTCTCTGACGTGTTTGGTTGCCCGGTTAGCCGCAAAGAAAACGCAAAACACGCGCTTGCTTCTCGTGCACAGACGGTGGGCGAGGCAGTAGTCACTTACATCGAGGCCGTCCTAGCCCTCTGCAGACGCGTGGATCTTGCAATGCCCGAGTCCGAGAAAGTGGCACATATAATGAAAGGCATCGCCGAAGACGCGTTTACTATGCTGGTGTCGCGCAACCCAACTACGGTAACTCAATTAAAGGAGGAGTGTCGACAATGGGAAGCGCATAGGAACCGACGCATCGCTGGCCAAGCCACCGTTTCCAGGCTGCAAAACTGCGTCCCCTCAGCATCCGCTCCGACTAGTGAGCTGAAAACTCTCATCAGAGACCTCATCAAAGAGGAACTCGCGCTCCTGTTGCCGTCGGCCCAGCTTCCTCTTGCAGCTGAGCAGCAAACCACGACTAAAGACAGCCTTCGGCAGCTCATCCGCGAAGAATTATCGGCATCGACTCCAACTTTCACAGAAACTGTGTGCGCTGCCTCACCCGCACACTACCACCAGAATTCTTTCAATCAGCCTGTCGAGCAGCCAAGATATCCTACTCAGCGTAACAACAACGGGGATCGCGGTTGGCACCAGCAGTATCTTCAGCCCACTCGGCGCCCTATTTGTTTCTATTGTGGCATCCTGGGACATGTCGCACGCTACTGTAACCGTCGCCAGTGGGACACATCTCGACTTGTCTACGCGTCACGACGGCCAGTTCCATATGACCTCAGCGAAAACCGTTACGACAACCGAGATCGCGGCGATTGGGACACGAGGTACCCCACCAGACTCAGCTCGCCACGACGTTCAGCGTCCCCCGGCAACCGTGGTCGCCGCAGCAGGACCCCATCACCTGTCTATCGCTCATCATCACCCCTCCGGTCCGACCAGACCTTTCCTAAGTCATTCATTCACGGGGAAAACTAAAAGCGGCAGCTCAAGGGGGTACAGCTGCTTCTACATCAAATCAACATCCCCCGCCATCATTTTCATCTTCAAACCTACTAGACATTATTATCAAGAAGGTGAGATTCACGGCATTAATCGACACTGGTGCATCTATTTCGATTATCAGTGAAAACGTTAGAAAAAAGTTAAAACTTGTTGGCACGCCTTGGGAAGGTGGATGTATCCGCACTGCTAACACATCTCTGACTCATCCGCTCGGCGTGGTTTCCGTCTCCATAACCATTGGCACTGACTCTCATCGCCATTGTTTTGTCATTTTATCTCACTGCAGCCATGATGTTATCCTCGGATGGGACTTTTTAGCTACCCGTCACGCCCTTATTGATTGTGGTAGGAAAGAAGTGCATTTAAGTGACATTGAAATCTCGCCCGACTCCGCTCCGTGCCAAACCGTTGATTTTCGATCCGCCTCCGACTACCGAATCCCACCATTAACCACAGCGCTCATACAGCTAGATGCAGACGTCAGCGACTCTGATTACTTAATTGAACCTAACAGGGAACTTCTTTTTCAAAAAGGTATTGCCTTACCTACAGCACTTGCGGCCTCCCGCGGCCACCGAACTTCTGTTTGGGTTACTAATACAACGCATCTTGCTCAGGTTTTGTCCGCTGGTACGTGCGTCGGCACGGCAGACATTCAGGCAATCCAACACATTAATAGTGTTAGCCTCACACCATCCCAACAAGAGTCACCACCTACTAAACCATGCGAACACAAATCTGACGCACTCTTGACAATGATCGACCCTCATTTACCGCCTACACAGCGTGACAAGTTATCAAAGCTTCTACACAATTTTACCGATATATTTGACATCGATGCGAAACCTTTCGGTGGAACCTCCACTGTACAACATACTATCGACACAGGAAACCACCGCCCAGTACGAAGCCGTCCCTATCGCGTTTCCCAAACTGAACGCCAACTTATTCAAAAGCAGGTCAATGACATGTTACAACAAGGAATAATCGAAGACTCATCTAGCCCCTGGTCTTCACCGGTTGTCCTCGTGAAGAAGAAAGATGGCAGTTGGAGATTTTGTGTCGATTACAGGCGTTTGAATAAGATCACAAAAAAAGATGTCTATCCTCTGCCACGTATAGATGATGCCCTTGATACCCTATATGGCTCCCGGTACTTTTCCTCAATCGACATGCGCTCTGGTTATTGGCAGATTAGTGTCGACGAAAGGGATAGAGAAAAAACAGCCTTTGTGACACCTGACGGCCTTTACCAGTTCCGCGTAATGCCCTTTGGGCTTTGCAATGCCCCTGCCACATTCGAAAGGATGATGGATACCTTATTACGTGGCCTAAGATGGACGACATGTTTGTGTTATTTAGACGACGTGGTAGTGTACTCTTCTACCTTCGATGAGCATCTATCTCGACTGCGCGCTGTTCTCTTGTGTTTCCGAAATGCTTCCCTGCAGTTGAATTTTAAGAAATGCAAGTTCGCCTCTCAGACACTCAAGATACTCGGTCATGTCGTCGATACACAGGGAATAACGCCAGACCCCGACAAGCTCACCGCCGTATCCCATTTTCCTCGTCCGACAAACCCCAAAACACTGCGGTCTTTTCTAGGTCTGTGCTCGTACTTTCGTCGCTTCATCCGTGGTTTTGCTCACATCTCTGCCCCCCTCAACCACCTTCTTAAAAAGGATATACCATTTATATGGCGCGAAAATCAGGAGAAAGCCTTTCAATCCTTAAAAACAGTTTTAATAACACAGCCCGTGTTAGCCCATTTTGACCCGCGAGCCGATACCGAAATACACTCAGACCCGAGCGGTTTTGGACTAGGCGCCGTTTTAATTCAAAAGCGTCAAGGCCACGACCATGTCATCGCATATGCCCGCCGATCATTGTCAAAAGCCGAAAGGAACTATGCCATCTCAGAAAAAGAATGCTTAGCCGTAATCTGGGCCATAACAAAGTTTCGACCCTATATCTTTGGACGTCCATTCAAGGTAATCACCGACCACCATGCCTTGTGTTGGTTGGCTAATTTAAAGGATCCCAGTGGACGCCTAGGCCGATGGGCGCTCAAGATGCAAGAGTACAACGTTTCCATCTGCTACAAATCTGGAAAGAAGCATGAAGCCCCCGACTGCCTGTCTCGGAATCCAGTTGATGCTTGCCCCGAAAACCATGGAGCCCTCGCCGCCGCAGTGTCCCTAACGGCGTCCGTTGATTTCGGTACCGAACAGCAGAAGGACCCAAAACTACAGAGGATTATTGCTACTCTTCAAAACCCTAACCTAACCCAGAAGGACAAACGAGGAACCCGCCTTTATGAATTTCAGAATAACATACTGTATCGCCGAAACTATAATCCACACGGTCCTGATCTCCTGTTCGTCGTTCCCAAACACCTCAGAGCGAATATTTTGTTGGCGTTGCATGACGACCCTACTGCCGGTCATATGGGCGTTTACAAAACGTACCTGCGGGCCCGCACCAACTTTTACTGGCAAGGCATGTATAGTGATATCTTCAAATACGTCACGTCCTGCATCAAATGTCAGCGGCGGAAAAAGCCCACCCAACAACCAACCGGTCTCCTTAAATCCCTCCCACCACCTCACTATATATTTGAGCGAGTCGGCATTGACTTGCTCGGTCCATTTCCTAAATCCTTCTCAGGCAACCGCTGGGTGATTGTCGCAATCGACCATTTCTCGCGATACGCGGAAACTTGCCCTTTGCCTCAAGGTACAACCAGAGAAATTGCCACATTTCTTCTTTCTCAGGTCATTTTACGGCATGGCCCACCTCGCCAGCTGATCAGCGATCGTGGTCGTGCTTTCCTTTCTCAGATTCTTCAAGATCTTTTGCATGTTTGCGGCACTGTGCACACGCCTACGACTGCGTACCACCCTCAAACAAATGGCATGGTCGAACGATTCAATCACACACTTGCAAATATGCTGTCTATGTATGTCCAGGTCGACCAACGCCGCTGGGACGCAGTACTCCCATTTGTAACATACGCTTATAACACTGCAGTTCACGACACACACGGCTATTCTCCTTTTTTCCTTCTTTATAACCGCTTCCCAGTATCCCAGCTAGACACACTTTTTCCTTCCCGCGACAATGTCACCCGGCTCTCCCCCAGCGTTGCCGAGATAATCTGTCGAGCGGAGGAAGCACGCCAACTTACACGTGAACGTACCCGCGCCTCGCAGCAAAGACAATCCCTGCAGTACAACGCCACCCATCGGCCTGCAAGGTATTCTGCCGGCGACTTAGTTTGGATTTGGCTGCCAACTAGACAACTAGGCAAAGCAACCAAGCTGCTTCATCGATATGCCGGGCCTTACAAAATCATCGCCAAAACTTTCGACGTCACCTACAGAGTGCAACTCCCGCAACCCCCCCACGATCGCCGTCGAACCTCAACAGACATTGTTCACGTCAGCCGCATAAAGCCCTACCATCCCCCATTCACACCATAGCACCCTTCCCCATCACCCTCAACGCCTGCAGCCTTCGGTCGGGACGACCTACGCTTCTCCCCGGGCATTTGCTACGAGGAAGAAGACGACGGGCTGTCTCGGCGCCACGGACTCGAGCGAGGGGCTCGCGCCGGTGGCGGTCAGTTTGGAATTAAAAAGCCGAACCGCAAACAGTCGTGTCCTTGCTTGGACCCGGAACAACGCAACAATATATATATATATATATATATATATATATATATATATACCTATACAGGGTGTTTCCCGAAACGCGGACCAAATCGTTCGTCTGAAAAGTACACATCGCACGGAAAGTCCACGTAGGATTGGTCCCTGCGAAATTGCGAATTTAGGAAAAGAGGGCTGTATTTGATATAATTTTGAGAATAATTATTTTTCGTAATTAACTTTTAATTAATGAATCTTAAGATATTACTTCACTTAGAAACACAGTGAGAATTATAGAAAGCTATTAAATCGGCCAAGTGATCAAGATATAAGGCATGCGGAGCATTTTATGGCGCTCCGAAGACACACTCCATTTGAACGCGTTGAAAGAGGAGCAAACGTAAGGAAACACAATAGGGAGTTTCCGTAGGTCGTTTTCGTCGTCCCGCACCGCTATCCGGAGCCCGCTACGATACCCAGATCTCTACAGTCAAGGCTGTCGGCGCGTAGGTGCAGTAGCAACTTCTCCGTTGCTGAGGGCTTAGCGGAGGAGGAAACGCGGTCTACGAAAACTCTCTAATTATATAGCTAAGGTCGTAACAACAAGAGGTTATAAAACTTACGGTAGAGCGGGACGGCTGTATTGCCTTTGTCGGTTCTAATAATTATCTATTTGAAACCAGGGTATTGAACCGAACTCGAACCGTAAACTGAAAACTGAAAAAAAACGTCATTTTCGAGCGAATTGGAGTTGACCCAACACGAAATAATTTTTCTCGCTCTGGAGCGGAGCCCATTTGTTATCCATGCGATTTTTGGTTCATACGCGAAGTCAGTTGTCGTGAAAACTGCGTGGCGAAAAACACAGTAACATGAAGAGTAGAACCAAAAAAACGAGAGAAAAACTATTATTTTTTGCGCAAACCAGAGTTGAGCTGAACCGAAATAATTATTTTTTCTTTCTTGGGCAAAACTGATCAATTATTTTTGTGGTGCTTTGTTCATGTGGAAACTCAGAAAAAACGAAATAAATAGGTAGCGGAAAGCTCTGTAACGTCCATTTCAGGTTTTCACATAGCGGTCGTCTTCATAATTTATGAGGTTCGTCTCGAGAACTCAAACGAAATGAGCACAGTAGCTATAAATTCTTCGGGATTTATGGTTTTATATATTTCTTTTAACAAATGCCCACCTTCGTCCCAACCTTTTCTTGGGGACCGGAAATGGCTCATCAAAGAAAATTTAACACTAGAACATACCCGATTCATACGTCAGCGAAAGTGGCCAATTATTGAGCCTGTTTGGTGGCGAAACGGTGAGTTGGGCTAGTTGTTTTTTCATTTTGGAATAAACGCAAAAAAAGGACAAAGAGAGGTGCAGACAACACCCCTAGTGTTGTATATGCCTCTCTTTGTCCTTGTCCATTTATTCTTTTGGCGTTCAGTCCAAGCTTAGTTTGGTGTTTCTTGTCTTTAATTTTGTAGAGTTTTGTGCAATTTACCTAAACGCCTTGATTTCATTGTACAACTGATCGGATAAGAAAGCGATACAATATCAGATGGATATTTTAGAACCTGCACTAATTGCCATACTGTGGAGCATCTAATCTGCTTTCAAAATAACTCAGCGGATATAATAATCTGTCCGAAATTAAAGTCTAGCGCCGGGAAAGGAAGAGGGGATTCAACCAACAGTTAGAGCTAAATAAAGCAGCAAATCAGCTTCGATCTCTGGTATCAAAAACAGCAGGGACGAAAACGTCTTCTCCTCAGAAACACAAACATCAAGGCGCACAGCACTTCTAAGCATTGCTAGGCAAGGAGCCGCGGCTTTCAAGGGACGCTAACGTGTTGCGTTTTGGGAGGAGAAAAGGGAGCGCCATCTAGAACTCTACGCATTGGTACAAGCAGCCCTGGGAGTGCCTGCGACGCAGTTCAGCGTGCAGCGAGCATTTTCTGCACTGAAGTTCACTTAATTGTCTCAGAGGTGCTTTCTTTCCACGGATATGCATGACAACGTCCTGTTTCTTCGGTCAGCTGCTTTTCATTAAACTGCGCTTTCACCCACGTCCCGAGGTGGCCTAGCACTAGCTCCTTCGTTTTACACAGTAATCTGAGCCTTTGCCTTGTATATATACTGTCGTCAATTGTTTTTGTAGCATATGAGTACGAACCGGTTCGAACCGGTTTGAACTTTTTTTTTCACTCCGGAGTTGAACCGGAGATGAACTGTTTTCCCTGAACCGGAACGAAAAACATTTCGGTTCGATACCTGTTTGAAACCGCCGTCGTGCGGCAGTCCCTATAACAAAGAAAGGCTAGATGGATTTGAGTGTTGGTTTTTGGTCGTTTTTCTTTTTTTTTTGGGGTAATATGCTACATAATATTCTGCAATCACAATTTAATTTAAGACAATACAAACAATTAAAGAAAATTAAAGATTGAGCTTTTTTTAAGTAATGATACGCATTTTTTTCTATTTGATGAAATCAGCTGCGTTTGTGAATTAGCAAAACAACAATAACGGGCAAGCCTATGTTTTTATATATTTGTACAATTTATTTCGAGATGCTTATTTTGATATAGTTTGCTTCATTTTATATCAAGTAGTTTGTTGGTAAATACATTTTTGATTGTGTCTCTGAAACATGTTTTCATAACCTGTTTTGTAGCTTTTTTACGTGGAAATAATTTATTATAATTTTTAATATTTTCTGTACATCTTACCAACCTTCCATAAAATAAGTAGAAAAAAGTGTCACTACATGCATTTTTTGGTGTGATTTGATGGGATTACAAATATTACACAGTAAAACGTTACACACTCCAAGCCTGGAGCTTAGAATTTTCATATTTCCTTACGAAAATCAGCTACAACCTTCAAATATTGCTGAATGCCCTTCCCAAGAACAAGAAAGCTAAGGTGTCACCGCCACACATTTCATCCCGAAGTGTACCGCAGGAACGGCTGTATTCTGCAGAGGGTTATAAAGCAAAACGTTTATTCCCGTATTGGAGAAGAAAAAACGAAAAAGGCCGCAGTTGTGATGTGCGATGTTAAGAAATTGTCTTGATTTTTTCGTCAATCACCGAGGTCAGCCTGAAACTTTCTAACAGCCATCTACACGGCGGTTATTAAGCTGTTTAATTTCACATTCCATGGACCTCTATTTATTTCAACCTCACAAAAATATCCACATATGTATAAAAACTTGAAAACCGATTCAGTCACGATTTTCCACATAAAAGAAATGTTGCTCTTCTCAAGGGATGTAAAATGCCTGTACCCACCGAGAAAAGACACTAAAACGGCGCGTTAGGCGACCTTATGGTGCCAACGCCGTTGTGCCCACTAGTGGAAAGCAGCAATTTAGATTATTTTAAATCGTGAAGCCCTGTTGATGTTGAAGTTGTAGCTCCATCCTCCCGAAGAAGCGTGTAAAATGGAAATACCTTTTATTTCCCTGCGAAATCTGCGTCGCTTTACGCTGGTCCACAATTATTGTAAAAACTCAGGTTTATCCTGTCCGCTGAGATGGCGTCTACAGAAGGCACGAGAAACCCGGCGAGTCAGCGTAGGCAGGGACTGAATAAGAAAGTGACGCGGCGTCTTTGGCGTCCTCATGGTGGCAGTGCTGCCTAGCCCACTGGCCAAGGATCCTGATGAATCGTGGCTTTTTTAGAGCGCAGCTCTTAAGGCGGGAACACATTTGCGAAAAAACGAACCGAAAATGGGAGAGAAATCGGAGGCTGCAAAAATCGTACCTTGCGATTTCGGAAGACGAGCCACATGAGCTGGAATGCGCAGCGCGGAAATCGCAATGCACTGCGGTTTTCGTGCTCCGACTTCAGGAGGCTGTGCAGTAGGTAGTCTGGCGAACTGGCGTCCCATATTTCGCGCCTCTTAAAAACTTCAGCTATTAAAACCTCGTTTAATGCCACGCGAGCCTTTGTACCACCACCTTTTGATAGAGAGAGAAGGGGGTTTCTACGAAGGTTGAGACGAGAACGCAGGGATGGCATACGATGTTGCCTGCGCTGCTTCCGAATCTGCGTGAGCCGCCATGTTGCGAGGCGGTCGTATCGTTTCGTTCCCTCCTGTTCCGGGCTTTCGCTCACCGAGCTCCTCCGCCCCAAATTCGGAGGCGCCGTGCGAAAATATCTGGCGCTGCAGATCTTTCGAACCGCTCCCGATTTTCGGAAAAGGGGAGGAGCCTAGCTGCCGTGCGATTTTCGTGTGCGGTTTTCGCACATAATTCGGCTTTTTTTCGCAAATGTGTTCCCGGCTTTAGGCGCCCGTTTCCGGCTTGAGCGGCGTCGGCATCGCCGTCGGCGTCGGCGTTGCCTCGGGCGTAACCGAGGTCACCCCAAGGTCACGTGATCCCCAAGGTCACGTGACCCCCAGGTCAGGTGACCCCCAAGGTCACGTCACCCCCCGAGGGCACCCCAAGGTCACGTGACTCCTCCTAAGGTCACTTCAAGGTCAAGTGACCCCCAAGACCACCACAAGGTCACGTGACCCCCCCTCCCTGAGGGGGGTCACGTGACCTCCCCCGAAGTCAGGTGACCCCCCCGCAGCATATCAAAGAATGAGGGGAGGAGGAGCAGAAGGCGGAGGAATAGGTGGAGGAGGGGTCTACCCTTCCCTCACCACCCTTCCCTCCTCCTCCTCAAGAGCCGCGCTCCAATTCGGCGTTAGAGGGAGTTGTAAACGGCTTTCACTTTTTTGTTTAGTTTTTCTGATTTTCTATAAACAATATCCTTATTATTACTTACATAACGCTCGATATTTCCAAGAGGTGTGTACTTTCTTATAAAGCTTTAATATAAATGAGCACTATGGCTTGCAGGCATTCATATTAAAAATAGCGCAAAAGAAACGGAATGAAAAGACGAAGAAGCACACAGGACAAGTCTCTTTTGCGCTATTTTTAATACGAATTAGCGCTTGACTTGTGTGCTTCTTCGTCTTTTTGTCCCGTCTCTTTTGCGCTATTTTTAATATTGCCGCCCGCAGAGCCGAGAAAGCAACACATGGTCACGGTCTTCTAGAACATTCCCGTTTATTCTCGCACCAGACGTAGCTTTCCCTCATCTTTGTTAATCTCGAAGGTGCCAGTTCATCTTCGCCCCGAGCGCGCGACGCTCGAGCCTTCTTTGCCGAACTTTTGAGATAGAGACGCACGGTAGATAAGCAGCTACCCGCGACCTTGTCGAGTCAGTCTCAGTCTCGATCGCGCTCTTTGTTTCGCCGCCGAATCGCCGCCGAATCTCCGCCTGCTTTTCTGCTGCCTCGACGCTCTTTCGTTACTTATTTTTGGTTGGCACAAGTTCGCCCATTAAACCTTTATTTTCAGTTCACTGTTCGGCTTTTCGTCACCTTCATTCGCGACATTTCTGGTGGAGGTGCGGGGTATGAAACCCGTGCAACGTACCCCTACAAGAACTCGTTCAGCAAGCCCCATTTCCCGATTACCCTCCGTTGAAGACTCGGAACATCGTGCCAGCCGCCGTCTTCAAGGGCAAGCTCCTGAACTCGGACCACTACCGGCGAGGACAAGGCAAGCAATATCGACGATGGCTTCCTCGACGGCGCAGACCACAGCAGCACCCCCTGTAGTTTACCTGCCCGTCGCCGCTCGGACTCCGACGCCTTTCCAAGGGGAGATCCATGAGGACGTCGAGGACTGGATCCAACACAACGAGCGCGTTGCACGCCATAACGGTTGGACCGCCGAGCAGTACCTGCAGAACCTCTACTTTTCGTTGGAGGGTACTGCGAGGCACTGGTTCGAGAACCACGCGGCTGCGCTCACGTCGTGGGACGCCTCCGTCACCGAGCTGAAGCGGGCGTTCATAAATCAGCATCGTAGGCATCGGGCCGAAGACCTTCTCATTCATAAATCAGCATGGTAGGCATCGGGCCGAAGACCTTCTCCAGGCAAAGACTCAAGGACCCAACGAAACGGTCACCAGTTTCGTTGAAGACACCCTCCGCCTGAACAGCCGCACCGACCCGCAAGCCACCGACGAGAAGTTACGCTTCCTTATGAGAGGCGTGAAAAGCGAAATCTTCGGCGGACTTATTCGCAACCCCCCGACGACCGTCGACGAATTTGTAGCCGAAGCAACAAACATCGAGCGGGCGTTAACGGCCCGAGCGCGTCACTACCATTGGCTCAGCAACGTCTCAACTTTGGCCTCGGCCCGCTCCGAGTTCTGTACTGGTGGCGACGAGCTTCGCGACATCATCCAAGACGTCGTCCGAGAGGAGCTCCGAAAGCTGCTCCCCGCTGCTGAGCGTCCGGCGTCGCTGTCAGTCGCCGAGATTGTACGCGACGAGGTACAGGGGGCCCTGCAGCCTGAACCACCACTCGACGTGCCAGACCCCGAGGAACCGACGCTGACCTACGCCGCCATAGCCAGACGACAGCCGCAAGCTCCCCGCCAAGCTACGGCGCCACCACGCCGAGAACCTCCAGCTCCGCAGTACTCCCAACGTCGCGAAGAACGGCAGTACGGCCGCCCAGAGCGACCCTTGCTGAGCAAAACCGACGTGTGGCAAACAGCCGACCGACGCCCGCTTTGTTACCATTGCGGAGAAGCCGACCATGTCTATCGTCGATGTCCCTACTGCGCGGATTCCACCCGAACGACCCGCGTTCACGGTACGGTGAGCGCCCACGAGACATCGACGAGTATCTTCTCCGTTCACCATCTCCTGCACCCACGGCACCGCGAGGTGCTCGCTCGCCTTCACCTTGACGACCTGCATCACCTGTCCATCGGTCCAGCCGAGAGAGCCTGTCTCCAGTGTCCCGCCGGGAAAACTAAGTGCGGCAATACCGGGAGGAGGTGTTGCCGAGGACGAACGTCGTTAATATCCGCCACAAATGTCGGAGGGCTCCCCCGCTAGCGACGAGACTCATCAGAGCGAAGCTTCTGCGACGGTGTCCAATAACCTCGACGTAATCATCGACGGCCACGACGCGAAGGCGCTCATCGCAGACTATTCGGTTTTAAGTGGGAAGCACTCTCGCCGCCTTCGGAAGGTGATAATGCCGTGGGATGGCCCGAAAATACGAACCGCCGGCGGACATCTCATCACATCAGTGGGAAGGTGCACTGCGCGCGTGGACATCCACGGAGAGACCTGCCCCGTGAAATTCGTCGTCCTCAAAGACTGTTCGAGAGACGTCGTCCTTGGCATGGACTTCCTCTGTGAGTACGGTGCGGTGATCGACCTTGGAGCAAACAGGTTGACGCTGCGAAAGCCCGTGCTACCTCCGGAGGGATCGAAAACGTCGCCAGCCGCGGTCCGAGTCATTGCGGACCACGTGAACCTGCCGCCACGGTCGAGTGTTCTTGTGCCCGTCGTGACCGATGCAGTTGCCAGCGGGGAAGTCCTTTTGGAAGGCATTGTCCAACTGCTTCTCGGAAGAGGAATAGGCGTCGCAAGGGGCGTAGCAGAGCTGCAGGATGGACGTTGTGTGGTCCTCGTGACGAACTTTCGACCGGAGGCGCAGCACCTCACGGAAGGTGCCGCTGTAGCACACGGCGAGGAACTCCGGGCCAACGCCGAAATCACCGTGATCTCCGACGAGCCCTCGCCATGTCAGCCGTACAGTACACCGCCGCCACAGTTCGACATTGACCCCAAGCTCAGCGCCACGTAACGACAACAGCTCGGAGACCTCCTCGCAGAGCTCGGCGACTGCTTTGCGACGACGTCGAGGGTGCGCCAGACAACCGTTGCTAAACACCGCATCATTACCAACGAGGACGCGCTCCCTGTGCATCGGCCGCCGTACCGGGTCTCCCCAAAGGAACGAGAGGCCATTCATAAACAAGTAAAATAGATGCTGAACGACGACATAATTCAGCCTTCGAGCAGCCCTTGGGCCTCTCCAGTCGTACTCGTGAAGAAGAAGGACGGAACGCTTCGCTTCTGCGTTGACTACCGGCGGCTCAACGCGGTCACCAAGAAAGACGTGTATCCGCTCCCCCGCATCGACGACACGCGGGACCGGTTGCGCGACTCCCGATACTTTTCGTCGATGGACCTTAAGAGTGGCTACTGGCAGATCGAAGTCGACGAACGGGACCGAGAAAAGACTGCCTTCGTCACGCCCGACGGACTGTATGAGTTCAAGGTGATGCCCTTCGGACTGTGCACGGCGCCGGCAACGTTCCAACGTGTCATGGACACCGTCCTGGCAGGCCTCAAGTGGCAAAGCTGTCTCGTTTACCTCGACGACGTCGTGGTATTCTCGGCCAACTTCAACGAGCATTTGCGATGTCTTCGGGCCGTTTTTGAGGCAATCAGGACCGCAGGACTCACCCTCAAGCCGACGAAGTGCTGGTTTGCCTACGGCGAACTGAAGTTCCTAGGCCACGTTGTGAGCGACGAAGGTGTAAGTCCTGACCCTGAGAAAACTCGCGCCGTGGCGGCCTTTCTACCGCCCACCGACAAAAAGGCCGTCCAAAGATTCCTTGGACTTTGCGCATACTACCGGCGATTCGTTCAGGACTTTTCCAAGCTTTCTGCGCCGCTAACGCACCTTACGAAAGACGCCGTGAACTTCGAATGGGGTGGAGAACAACAACAGGCATTCAACGAACTAAAGCGAGGGCTCCGGTCACCACCGATTCTCGGCCACTTCGACCAATCAGCCGAAACGGAGGTTCACACGGACGCCAGTAATACAGGACTCGGAGCAGTACTGGTCCAGCAACAAGACGGTATGGAGCGCGTGATCGCTTACGCTAGCCGGACGCTGTCGAACGCGGAACGCAATTACTCGACAACCAAGAAGGAATGTCTGGCCGTCGTCTGGGCCATCACGAAATTCCGCCCGTACTTGTACGGGATTCCATTTCGGGTGGTCATCGACCACCACGCGCTGTGTTGGTTAGCGAGCCTGAAGGACCCATCGGGACGCCTCGCTCGGTGGAGCCTACGACTGCAAGAGTACGACGTGACCGTGGTCTACAAGTCAGGCCAAAAACAAAGCGACGCCAACGGCCTGTCCAGAGCCCCTGTCAAGTCAGCTACCGGATGTGCCAAAGACGACGGCGACGACGACGACCACTTTCTTGGCGCGGTGAGTTTTCACGGCATGGCAGCGCTCCAGCGGGACGATCCTGAGTTGCGTGCTCTGGTCGACCACTTGGAGGGACGAGGGGGTACGATTCCCCGAGCCTTCTCGTGTGACCTGCCAAGATTCGCCGTCCGGAGAGGTATCCTCTATAAAGAGAACTTGGGGGACAACAACTCGACGTGGCTCCTGGTCATTCCTGCTAGTCTTCGAGAAGAGGTCTTCCAAGCCTGCCACGACGACCCAACATCTGGTCACCTTGGCCTCAGTAGGCCTCTTGCACGGATCCGTGAAAAATACTACTGGCCCAAGCTCCCGAAGACTGTCCACCTCTACGTCCGTTCGTGCCACGAATGCCAACGACGCAAGAAACCACCGACGAAGCCGGCAGGTCTCCTGCAACCGATCGCGCCCCTGACTGCACTATTCCAGCAGATTAGAATGGATCTTCTTGGACCTTTCCCACCGTCGACGCAGGGAAACCGTTGGATAATTGTGGCAACTGAGTACCTCACCAAGTACGTCGAGACAAAAGCACTTCCGTCGGGGACCGCCGCGGAAGTAGCCAAGTTCTTCGTGGAGTCTATCGTCCTCCAACACGGCGCTCCCCAAGTCCTGATTACGGACCGAGGATCCTCCTTCATGGCGCAACTGACACAAGAGGTACTCCGCCTGAGCCACACCGACCACCGCCGAACCACGGCCTACCACCAGCACCGACGATGCCCAGCTGGTCACTTAACGAGCAGAAGAGGTGCGCCAGCTAGCCCGTCTTCAAATAAAGGACCAGCAACGTGTGGACACTGGCAGGTACAACCTTAGTCGCCGCGACGTGGAGTTTCAGCCCGGAGACAGGGTATGGGTGTGGACGCCCATTCGCCGCCGCGGCCTCAGCGAGAAACTGTTAAAACGCTACTTCGGACCCTACAAGGTCATCCGCCGCCTTGGGGACTTGAACTACGAGGTGCTCCCCGACGGAACTCGACCATCAGGACGCCGCCAGCCACGACCCGAAGTCGTCCACGTAGTTCGACTCAAGCCGTTCTACGCGCGTTAGGATTGTGACACTGCATGCTTATTTTGTTTCTATGTAAATGTTTTAGCCATTTCCGTTTTCCTTTCGCTTTGCATCGGGGCGATGCACTTTTGAAAGGGGGGATAATGCCGCCCGCAGAGCCGAGGAAGCAACGCTTGGTCATGGTCTTCTAGAAGGTTCCCGTTCATTCTTGCACCAGACGTAGCTTTCCCTCTGCTTTGTTATTCTCGAAAGCGCCAGTACATCCTCGCCCCGAGCGCGCGACGCTCGAGCCTTTGCCGAACTTTTGAGATAGTGACGCACGGTAGATAAGCAGCTACCCGCGACCTTGTCGAGTCAGTCTCAGTCTCGCTCGCGCTCTTTGTTTCGCCGCAGAATCGCCGCCTGTTTACTGCTGCCTCGACGCTCTTTCGTTACTTATTTTTGGTCGGCACAAGTTCACCCATTAAACCTTTATTTTCAGTTCACTGTTCGGCTTTTCGTCACCTTCATTCGCGACAATATGAATGTCCACTACCAACTTGCCCAGCGGATCAGGCTTAGAGGCCGGTGTAAATATATATTTAGCACGTGGCCTAAGTGATACAGATAACTGACAGATGTAACATTGGAGGAGGATGTGGAGCGATTGGGAAATCGGCGCCAAACGTCGTGCCCAGTATTGTCCCGCCTACTCGAAACATATTAGATTACGGTTCAAATTTGGTTAGCTAACTTGGTTCGGCAATGACAACGCGCTTTATTTGGTTCAATTCCATTAAAGTAATCACAGCAGAAACCTCCCGAACAAAAAGTTTTGATTGAGTTCTCTCATTTGAAATGTGACAGGTTCACCAGAAACAAGTTTCAAACCCATCGCTAAAGCTCGTGCCGCAGCAATTTCTACCCATGCCCGTATTCATCGGTATTTTCATCGCTCCAGATTCTACAAGTGATCCCGTTTTATTATGAAGCTTAAAAGACAGTATTGACACAAGAAAACTGTTAGGGAGACTGAACTCCCTTTGTCGAAATATGAAAGAAACAAAACGAACGCCGATCCTCCCTCGGACACAACTTCCCTCTTTGCAGCCCCACAAGCGGCCACGCAATCCCACCCCGGCTTTGGCTGGCGTGTACGGGTGTGAGAGGGCCCAAGCGTCCTTCCTGCGTGCGCGTGCGCAAGATTGCCGTGCACCAGAGGTTCCACCACGCCAACTACACGCACGACCTGGCCCTGATGAACCTAGCCCGGAGCCTGTCGGCCGGTCCATCCTCTTGGGCCGCGGCCCCCACGGAGATCTGCCTTCCCCCAGCGGCCTCAGGGTCTAAGCCCCCGTCCGGCTTCGAAGGCAGGGACTGCGTTGTGTCGGGGTGGGGCTCCTCCACTCCACCTAGGCCTCTTCACACCGGTGAGGCGGCACAAGTTTTGTCGATGCGGGATATTAGTACAGTCGCGCTCAAACGCAACTTGAACGCGATGATTTTCAGAAATGTTGGCACGACAGTTTTTGGTCGGATCACGCACATCTGGTGTGCGAGCGTTGACGCAATGGAGGTGTTCTTCTAAGCGAAGGGCTTACACTCATACGTCAGCTTATGACAAGTGTTCTTAGACGGTCCCTACTAAAAAAAAAGAACCGCTTGAACTTTGAACGACTAGCAAACTGATCGACCAGTTCAGCTCATAGGGTATGTTGGCACGTGGGTATCCATTTATAGGGGTAGCTGTTTGATACGGGTACTCGTTGGATACAGGTACCCTTTTGATACGAGTACCTGTTTGATACCGGCAACAGGTCAATACGGGCCCCTGTTTGGTACGGTACCTTTTAATCAATAATAATAATAATAATAATAATAATAATAATACTTTATTGACATTTCTATGATGGTGAAGCTCAAGAAGAAGAGCTGCAGTAAGCAGCTTGACGAGTCCCTAGGCCCCTATAATGGCCAGCAGGAGGCGTGCAGGAAGTCAAACAAAAAGCAACATACTAGCGTATGATGTAACAAATTAGGGCAGAAAACTAAAAACCCCTTTGCAAATGTTAAGAGAGAGCTTGATCATGTCCAAGCATATAATAACCGGAAGTCTCTAAAGGTTACTTTCTATATCATTATTATTGGTGATAAGGCTGTTTAACAAATGCGGGAGCGTGAAGCTTATTATTTGAGAGCCATAATTTGTTCGCTGCATGACCATCTTCCGTTTCTCTGGGTTACGGGTAGGATACGGTGGAGAAGTTTCCACCAGCGACGCAAGGTATTTCAAAGCACATGTACGTCTTGTTTTTTTTTTGTGTGTTTTTTTCACTATTATAACTAGTAGGAAGCCGATATTGACGTAACTTGTAAATAGGGATTGTTTGAAACTTCTTAAATAGATCAGCTCTATGAAAGTCACGTGGCCACGTTACATATTCATCTCAAAAATTTCTTTTGTCACATAAACAATTTTTTAATATAGGTAAATGTTGATGTTCTCCAAAGAAGTTGGCAATACTTGAAGTGTAAGAAAAATAATAATTTATAACGGAAAATTTTAGCATTGATTGGTAACAGAGACCTATGTCGAGTTATAATCCCAAGTACTCGAGCTAGCTTTGGGGTAAGATACTTTATACGGCTATCCAAGATATACTCTCACTACAAATAACTCCAAGAGTTTTAAGACAACCAACAATTTCGAATGGAGTAGAGCTAAAAGTGAGTACTTTAGACAGCACTAGGGGCTTATTTTTTGGACGAAAATTCGTAACCTTTTTTTTATGATTATTAATTTTCAAGGAGTTGGAGTCTTTCCATCTTCCAACTTTTACCTTTGATAAGGTCAGATTTGCCATATCGATGAAATCGTTACCAGTGTCGAAAGAAACAAATACGCTCGAATCATCCACGTAGATCACAAATTTTGCGTGATTATTTACGTTAACGATATCATTAATGTACAAATTAAATAATAAAGGTACCACGATGCTCCCTTGTGGAGCCCCTGACGTGATGAACCTTACAGTGGATGAATAACAGTTTATATTTAGATGCTGTTGGCGATATTCTAGGTAGTACTGTAAACGTAGCAACGCTTGTCCGCGGATGCCATACGCTTCAAGATTTTTAAGTAGGATCACACGACTAAGGGGTCATCCGAGTATTGAGAGAAATCTTTCAATATCTGAAAATCGCTACCCTCAGAAATGGGTCGACCCAGCATAAACAAATACCAAGCCTGTGACGTGTTCTTCGACAAATTTATTAAAGTAACTCGCTTAGAAGAACTCACTGCAGTTGTCCTTCCATTTGAACATGGCAATCCTCTAGAGGCAAAAATGACCAGAAAATTTGGATCAGTAAGTCAGTAGCATACATGCGCTAAATAGCGAAAGTTTACTTTTTTTAACCAGATTAAAAAGGAGATAAGTAGAGTTATTTTGGTTTGAATTATGGAGGCCTGAGAGGGAGTCGGGCGAGAAGGTTGAAAGCGAAACTGGCAAGCCGCAGCAGATTACGTTAACCCCTACGGTAGGTTCGAATGCTTGCTACACCCGCTGTCCGCTACTCTCAAAAGTAAGCACGTTGAAACAAACGAGTAGTGGGACACCCCAAGTGTTTATTGCTCCGATAATCTGCAATCAATAAAAAAAAATACCCTGTTCTACCTTAGAAAGGACCGCATCAGACGCTACAAGCCATCGGAACTAATCCAATGCCGGGCGACTGTAGACATCATTTACTCAAGTTACCTCGCAGCACCTAAAAGGCATTGTTTCGAGAATGGGGTATTTCTGAACTTTTATAGTTACAAATGCAAGGTAAGTTTGCATGAACATGAAAAGGTCACATTTATATGGCTTATATAAAAACATGTAAAAATAAAAAAGTACAAATTGAAACATCAATGCTAAACAGATAATTTAAAAAAGAAAGCCGTTTACAAATCACTGTAACGCCGAATTAGAGCGCAGCTCTTGAGGAGGAGGAGGAGGGAAGGGTACCGAGGGTCATGTGTTCTGGGGGGTCACGTGACCTGGGGGAGGGGTCGCGTGATCTTGAGGGGTCACGTGACCCCCAGAGATAACGTGACCTTGGGTGTCACGTGACCTCGGGGAGAGAGAGAGGGGGGGTCACGTGACCCCTAGAGAAATTTGTCTGCTAGATTTAGCGGGGAAATTTTTCCGCTAGATTTATCGCTGAAATTTTTCCACTAGATTTAGCGGGGAAGTTTTTCTGCTAGATTTAATGGGGAAAATTTTCCGCTAGATTTAGCGGGGAAAATTTTCCACTAGACTTAGCGGGGAAATTTTTCCGCTAGGTTTAGCGGGGAAATTTTTCCGCTAGATTTAGCGGGGAAATTTTTCCGCTCGATTTAGCGGGAAAAATTTTGCGTAAGATTTAGAGGCAAAATTTACCCATAATGCACCGCGCGGTTACACCAACGGCGACGCCGACGCTGATGGCGACGTTGACGGCAACGCCGCTCAAGCCGGAAACGGGCGCCTAAGAGCTGCGCTCTAAAACAATGTCCTAGAGTTCATCAACTTCGTCTTCGCTCATTGTAAAACCCTTCGCTCGTTGTAAAAAAAAAAAAATATATAATTTTTGAACTCGTCCGTTTCGCACAGATACCCTCGAACCGTTTTGAAGTGGTCTCTCCTTCTGGATGTGAAGTGGGGAGGCAGCATGTACTTACTTTTGTCCAAGCCGATGTAATTATGAAGGATACTGTGATTGAGTTTTAATCGCATGAACCACATTCTGTTAGTTTAGGAAGCAATAGGTAAAGTACGGCATTAAAATCAATTGCTGTTTTTTTTTTCTTTTTTAACATCATATTGCCATGTGCCTAGCCGAGAAGGAACGCCTCTCCGTACTTCTTGAAGGTTTGTGTTTATACACTTACCCAGGGTGTGATATTTAAGAAGGCCAGAATAACCTTGCCGAGCCAGTCTCGCTTTAGCTCTCGAACACTCTAGACCGAATATTCGAGATACCAAATGTCACTTGACAGCCGATCCCTAGCTTTCCGAATCATGAGAGTCTCGCTCGTCGATCCCTTTTCATCAGCGTTAAATCTGGTGGAGGTGCAAAGTACTTTTTATTCTCCGTTCTCGTTCACGCCAAAAAGCTATATTCCAGGCGAGAATCCGATTGCAAGCTCCATTGAAAACGCTTTTAAGTTATTCAACCGCACGTAGGAAGCGAAACAGTTCAAGATCCTCAAGATCCCATTCTGAAAATAAACCATGTTGATGGGCCTAGTGCAAATCCCGCTGGCGACCGCCAAGACATCCGTGACTTAGGCCACAAACATCTAGCGGGCCCTCCAAGCCCGACCCACACACTACCGGCGACCGCCCAAAGTCTCTACACCCCCCCCCCCCCTCCCCCCGTTGATTAGCCTTTACGCAGGCACTGGCTTTCTTCCGGGAATTCAAGAAATGATCCACGACATCATCAGGAAGGAGTTTAGTAAATTGCATACTGCCGCCGGTAGCCCCGCTTCTTTCTTCATCACCGAAGTAGTGCAAGAAGAGCTCCGGCAAGCCGTTAACCGGAGGCTGCTATCAACATAGACAGTGCACTTGAGGAAGCCCCGTCGGTAACGTTCGCCGGGATTACCAGGAGGCCAACAGTAGTTGCCCACCAGTACCCGGTGGCTTCGCGGCGCGACACGTCTGTACCCGAGTACGCAGGACGCCAGGAGGAACGACTCTTAAAACGTCCGCAAAGAACAGTCGGCGCCAAGGAAGATGCACGACCGGAAAACAGTCGACCAAAGTCGACATTGCTACCACTGAGAGGAAGCCGACAACATTTATCGCCGATACCCCTACCGGGAATTTCGGCTCCGCGAGCTCCGACCGAACGACCAGCACTCATGGTATGGTGAGCACCCACAAAAGATCGACGAGTATCTGCGACGACCACAGTATCCCCCACCTGCAGCTCGCCGCGGGTCCGGGTCACCGTCACCCCTACGTGCAGCTTCGGCGATTTAACAGTACCCGTCGTGAGAGCCTCTCGGGTGCTCGCGCCTCGTCGCAGAAACTGAGTTCGGCAACAGCTGGAGGTGGAGTTGCCGCAGACAAACGATGCAAAGACCATCTACAAACGTCGAGGGACCCCCACTGTAATGACACCAGGTGTCAGAACGACACTTCTGGAAAGGTGGCGAAACACCCTAACGTCATCATAGACGACCAGGGCATATCGGCACTCGTGGACACCGGCGCAGACTACTCCGTTATGAGTGAGAAGTTCTCACGCTGCCTTCAGAAGGTTACGACGCCGTGGGTTGGCCCACAAACTCGAACCGCCGGAGGACACCTGATTACGCCCGTCCGAAGGATCACTGTGCGAGTCGAGATCCATGGTAAGATCTGCCCTGTGAAGTTCGTCGTAGTACAAGACTAAGCAAGATCAGACTTGCGAAGTAATCGTTACTCTTGCAAGTAATTTTTCATTTGCCACCTTCACTTTTTTTCTTCAGTAATTTGTAATGTAATTTGGCGACAAATATTGGTAACAGATTAATTGAATTACTCGTCACCTATTGAAATTATGAAAATGATAAAGAAACTTGAGGAATATGAGCAGGCAATTCAGCAGCATTAAGGTAGCAAGTTTAACAATGTAGAGAACATCGTGAAGAGATAAATAACTGTAAAGGAAACACGAAACACGTCCGGTGAATAGAACCACGAGAAAAACGTGCAAACCATATACAAATATGCTAAAAACAAATATCAAGAAGACAACGCCGAGTAGGCAATGTCTTCTTGACCTCCTACCTGAGGTAGACGCTGCTACTGAACATGTGCACCGCTAGCTTTGTTTGCAGAGTTCTATGGGCTCTTTTTAATTACCGTAAGCTAGCGGGATGGCGGGTGTGTTTGCCGCTTTCTCTGCCTTGTCAGCTTACAAGTGAGCAGAGTGAGTATGCATTCTTTTTCCTATACGCACTATTTTATATTTACGAGGACTACTCTAATGCGGGCGTATGACAAATAGAAAGTAGTGTTGCAGAACATTTTTCAAAACATCAAAGTTGTTTCTATTGTTTCCTTCATAAGTGTACGAGAGAAGTAACGTGAAAGTAATTTGAAACGCTACGAGTAAGGTAATCCGTTACATTGTAGGGGAAGTAATTCGAAATGGTAATCTATTACATTTGAATTTTTGTGATTTCTTATTGTAACCATTCAAAATTCCCAAGCAGCGGACACAAATGTGCGCAAGAGACGTAATTCTCGGAATGGTCTTTTTGTGTGAACACGTCGCAGTCCTCAACCTCGGGACGAACAAACTCGGACGAAGCCCGAACGCTGGGCGTATTTTGCTGCGAAATGCCATTTAGATTTAAAATTGCATCGGGGCGATGCGCTCTATCTAGGGAGGTAGGGAAGGGGGGGGGGGGGGGGGGGGAGGTTGCGGCGTGCATTGCCGAGAAGGAACGCTTGTGTCTACTTCTGGAAGATTCGTGTTTACTCTTATCTAATCAATGACGACGCCAGAATGTCCATGCCGAGTTAGTCTCGCCGTAGCTCTAGAACATCCTAGGCCGAATATTCGACATCCCGAGGCTAATAGAAAACGAGCCCAATACGGCCTTGCCCCCTCTTGAGTCCCGCTCAAGGTCGCTATAAAACCGGCGCCGCGACGCTCGCTGCTGCTTCCACGTTGCTCGTTTTTTTTCTTGAATTGCTGGTACAATTACAACATTATTTTAGGTTTACGCTCCTTGAGCCCTTTTCATCCGCGAAAATATATACAATAGCCAAGAAGACAAGAAAGACGCGCTGGAAGTCTAGCTGTTACGAATACCATGCCTGACCGTGTCATGTTTACCATTTTACTGCTCCCGCTGGCTTGCATTTTCTCCGGCTGCTTACCGTAACCGATAACACCAAGTTTCGCCTCGCACCACCCACCCCCTCCCCTGAGTAATATCTGTCGGCCCTGATAGTATTCGAAAATAAATAAATTAATTAACATGAAAGGGACAGTGTAGGCGGCTGTCCTCTCCCTTTGATAGTCTTGTCTTATTGTGGGGTTGTATATAAGGTGGTTTAAAGGGTACTAACATTAAGCGTTTAATGGGTCAAAGTTGTACCCTAAACAAAAAAGCAGGATCGAGCGCTGGGGCTGGACTGACCCCGCACGACACGGCGCGGCTTATGTGTGCCTTTCCTGGCAGCCTAAAACATTCTACGTTGTTCGTTCTGGAAGAATGCATATTGAGCATAAACAGATTACACGATACTTCAACGTTCCAGAATATTCTGCTTACATCAAGAAAAAAAAAATCGCCAAGCGGTGGCGGGATTCGAATAAGGCCCATCTCCGTGGGAGCCAAACGCGCTGCCTACTTGGCTAGCTGCGGTGGTATATGTTATACTGCTTTCATCTTAGATCCAGCGAAATAAGAAAAGAACAGGTATGTACAAAAAAAAAAACACAAAATGGGCGTAAAACACAAGAAATATACAAAGTTAATTAAAAGTCGCGCAGATAATAAAATGCATACCAAATTTGTCGTAACATGTGTGTCCTAAGATAAAATAAGCACAAAAAACAATACTAAACTATGCAACGTTTTTCAGCATTTTTATCTTTAAATGCCATCGGCAGCATTGTTGACTCGTAAAATTGAGTCACTCAATTAGTGCTAACTTCAGTCTCTTGAAAGGTTTTCCACGAGACGGGAACTTATCGGAGGAATATTGCTTGTTCATAACGATTTACTGCCTGGACCATGGTCACCCGGAAATTCTGGGGACATCAACTACTTGCGCCGCATCTCGCCACGTGTGCGCCATCGGCAAAAAACAATATAATCTACTCGATCAAAGTCAAATAACACAAAGATTTACTGCAAATACTATGATAAGTTTGATCTAGAAGACTACAAAGTTTCAGTAGCCTTTCATACTCTTCGTAGGTTGTCAGGGGAAAAACAAAATATGGGTTCTCCAATTAACTCACCTGCAGAAATACCTGTGCCATATTAGTTCTATTAAATTTTTGGAACACACGTTCAGTATTTCACAAAGTTTCCTGACATATAACAAGGCTTTGTTCTATTAAATTTTGTATTCATCTAAACCATATATTTCCCCCGGTTTCTAGAGAGATTGTCAATTAAGTCTTCGGCTATCTGTCTGTATATGTATTTTTCTCGCAGTATATGTAGCCCCTAGTACAGGAAAGACTGCAATGCAGTTTTAGCACTATGTTTATGTATTCTATGTTTCGGTGAGCTCAATATTTTACCTGGAACAAGCTTGAGTTTTTTTTTTTATCTTTTTTAGAGCGTAAAACTCGCCGAAGCTGAAGACACGTAAGGTTTCAAAGCCCTTCTGATCGTGGCGAGTGTTTTGTGAACAGCCTAAGTACCAATATCCGGAATCCAAAAGATAAAAACTGACTGTTTATCACCGCGATTACGAGAAGAAAAAATAGACGTCAAGCAGCTCTGTCCTAATGTTGCAAATTTTAAGTCAGCCTCCTGAGATATCTTTACTGTGTACTCACTCTAAAATAAAGGGTACCTTACACCCTACGTCCCAAAAATGCACCGCAAAGCTTGGGTTCCACGTACAGCGCAGTATATTCAAACAGACGTTTCTTGCAACGCCGGCATTCTCTAACTCACATATTACTTTTCTACCTCGTTCCACTCGTGCACCATCCTTATCTCTTTCATGGTACTCAAGGATCTCCTTACCATTAGTTTCAATTGACAAAAAAAAACACTGATTCATAGAACTGCGCGAGACTGCGCAAAAAATAAATAATTCGGAATACACTCCTACTCAGAGGTCGCCCTCACTCACCCTCACCCTCACAGCCCCACTCACCTAATCCCCTCATTCAACCTCACCCTCACAGCTACAATCACCTTTAGCGCCTCACTCACCCTCACCCTCACAGTCACACTCACCTTCAGCCCTTCACTCACCCTCACTGAACCTCACGGCCCTCACGCACTCACCGCCCTCATGGCCCTCACGGCCCTCATGCCCCTCACGCCCCTCACGGCCCTCACGCCCCTCACGGCCCTCACGCCCCTCACCGCCCTCACGCACTCAGAGCCCTCACGCCACTCACGGCCCTCACCGCCCTCACCGCCCTCACGGCCCTCACGCCACTCACGGCCCTCACGCCACTCACTGCCCTCACGCCACTCACCGCCCTCACGCCCCTCACCGCCCTTGCGGCCCTCACACCCCTCACGCCCCTCACGCCACTCAGGCCAGCTTCAGATGGGGCAATTTCGCCCAGAAACTTTACGTCGCAACACCAGCAACACGGGCCGCCCGCGATCACACGCAGCAACCAATTGCTGCAATTTGCCATCGTCATCATAAAATTTTATTTTTCTTGCACTATTTAGACACAACTACGCGTTATAAACGTGTTTTATGCATTTAAATCTCGTTAAGAATACTAATGCACCTTTCTGGAACAGTTTATTTCCAAAAAACGATCGATTTTAAACCAGAACCAAGTCTTTCGGTGTCATCATCACCGGCACGAGGTATCACGTGAAAATTTTGCGCCCCTGATTGGATGCAGCCGCTTCAAACGTATTCGAATTGCTCCGAGTTGCTCGGTTATTTCGGGCCGGACCCGATCTCAGCAATTCGTGTCGATCTAGGGAAAGGTAGAGAACAACCCGCCATCAACACCAAAATTGCTGAGAAAGATGCTCGATCTGAAGGGGGCCTCACGCACTCACCACCCTCACGCACTCATGGCCCTCACACACCTCATGCACTCACCGCCCTCACGGCCCTCACGGCCCTCACGGCCCTCACGGCCCTCACGCCTCTCATGCCACTCACTACCCTCACGCACTCATGGACCTCACACCCCTCACGCACACACCGCCCTCACACCACTCACGCCCACTCATAGCCCTCACTCCACTCACCACCCTCACGCCCCTCACGCACTCATGGCCCTCATACCCCTTACCGCCCTCACCGCCCTCATGGCCCTCATGGCCCTCACGGCCCTCACGGCCCTTACCGCCCTCACCGCCCTCACGGCCCTCACGGCCCTCACGGCCCTCACGGCCCTCACCGCCCTCACGGCCCTCACCGCTCTCACAGCTCTCACGGCCCTCACTCACCCTCACACTCATGAATTTTCCTGGTTCATAAACTCACTCGCCCTCACCTCACCTGTGAAGGTGAGGGTGAGTGAGGGTGAGTGAGGGCCCTCATGAGTGAGGTTTGCCGAGGTATGCTCCTACTTGACCAACTACGCTACGCTTCACGAAGAGGTACTGTCAAATTTTAGCCGGATCGTATTTTAAATTGTCGTTTTTTTTATGTCGTCGTCAATAGCAACTGCGATTTACACCGCAGCTTTGGCTAGTTGGCGATCGATTGTATGACTTGACAGCGCAGAAACATCTCACAAAACAATCACTCACGATTACAGACACAAAAACAAACACCACGCTCAGTTCTGCGCTGTGTGTACGTGTTTGTGAACCACAATACCCTAGTGAGGGTATTGTGGTTCATAGATGCTAGCAGGCTCAGAATTGCGCAGGATCGGCTTTCAAGTTGACGGCAAAACTCGCGCGAGGTCCAGCAGTGATTGTTTCTCTTTGCGCTTCTGCGTCTCTACTTGATGCGGCACGTTTCGACGAAAACGAAAGAACCCACTCAGGGCACTTGCTCTTTTCAGTGTAGTTTGAGGGTTAATAAAAAAAACCTTAAGTTTTGCAATGGACATCCTAACGCGTAGAGAGCCTGCACTCGTGATAAGCCGGACAAATCGCACCTTTGACGATGTCGCGCCTCGCTCAACTAACAGAGGCATAATCCGTGTTTTGTATTTGTTATCGAAGGGCGCAATCTTATTCTCCATAGCATGAACAAACGCGAATCGGAAGAGCCACCGTTACCGTGGTTAGGCTTGGAAGGCCACGATAAACGTTCTTTTGATGACGTTCTTCGCGTTCGCGCCGCCTCTCTTGAAACGTGCACTTTCTTGGGCAGCTAAAACGTAAAAATTGTTCTTTTTAGTGTTGTCTATCGCAAATCAAAATGGGGATATGTAGAAAGTGCTGTGGTCCCGAGCGACGTCCTCTCGGATCTCCCCAAAAAATATAGTACAGGATTTTTTTGTTCACCGCAAAGATGAACTACGCATTACCGAAAGCTCATTCTCCGCCCAAAGGTAGAGCTAGAGGTCCGAACCAGATGTAAAAGTTTCAGCACGAAGCAATACCTCATTCAAAATTTATAAGTTAATTTCTGAACCTTTCAATGCGCAGAAGGGGTCCATTTTTGCCTATTTTCGGTTGCTGGTGCCATAGAGCTCCAGCTCTGTTGGCCACCTTTTGTCCATTGAAAGTTTCAGAAAATCACTTGTAACTTTTAAATAAGATGTCGGTTCGTGCTGAAATCTTGGCATCTGCTTCGGACGTTTAGCACTCTTTTTGGGCGGAGCACCCGGTGTACTCACTTATTTACTTGAAGTATATAAGCTCCAATTTACTTTTTGCTTTACTTTAAGTATTTGTAGATGTGCTTTACGCATCACTGCAAACAAAAAAATACTCTCTGCAAAATCAAGCTCAGGAAGTGGTAAACCTTAAAGTCGAAATGATGCATTCGGGGCACATCATTGGCCTAAAGCAGAAGCAGGAATTAAAGCCTTTCTTCGAAAACGCAACCTGCTGTTTATTTGGATAGCAGAATTTTGCTGATTAAAACCGAGGTATTTTCTTGTTACCACAAAAGCATATATCAAAGTAACTTCGAAATTATTCGCTGAGTTTTTATCCTAGTTAGCAATTTACTAAATTACTTTTCATTTAAGCAGTTCCTATCCTACTCAAAATCCTCGTCTGAAATGAGATGCCTCGTCCGAATTGAAATAGCCTCGTCTGAAATGAGATGTTTACATATATAATAGACATTTCCCCGCAATCCCATTAATACATGATGTAATAAAAGATTAATGTTGTTTTCTAATATGCTGGCATGATTTGGGCCGAGACAGGCTTGAACCCAGAAAACCGAGACAGTTGGACTCGTTAATTGGACTCTCCTAGTATAGTCAGTTGAAGTCAAGGAAGCTTCTTTCTGCAACGGCAGAAGGGCCGACTTCACGGTCGATGGTTTTTTTTTCTTGTTACGTTAAAAACGTTTAGGTCGTGTTTCATTTTATCCTAAATTATTTTCCTGACACAGCGGGATATCTAGATCTAGAGAGATATATCTTCAGATGCAATTGTTACGGTTGACCGTTTTTTTACCGCGTTGTCATGTAAGAAATAGAAAAAAAAAAGTCCTGCAGTGTCTAGCCCAACTAACCAATGCTGGCCTGACCGGTTATAAGTGGTCCCAGGCTGCATTTGAAGAACTCGCTAGTAATTGGTTTCGAACTGCTTTCGAATTTATTTACTGTATTTTCAGCGAGCATACTGGTTTGAGTATTGTGAATGATCTCATCGCGCTCTCTAAAACAAATCTAACACAGAGTGCTAAGTTTTACATGAAGTGGCCCTCCACTAAATAATAAATCGTAAGACTAGTGTTTCGCTGGTTTTGTTTTCGGGTCGGCCGCTCAGGTGCCATTTTTCCAGCGCCTGGCAGCTCCTCTCACGGGCCACCATCCGGTCTGGGGTCTGGTCGAGTGGGCTCCGTGCTGCTCAAGGCCACTCTTCCGGTGCTGCCCTGGCCCAAGTGCAGCAACGCCTATGCTGCCGCCACGCACTTCCGCCGCTGGCTGCTGTGCGCGGGGCTATGGGACGGCGGAAGGGGACCTTGCGTGGTGAGCTAACTATCGACAGTGGCTAAGGATAACCTATGGAAGTCAGAAATTAGAATACCTAAGATTTCAGTTTTGAAATAATTATTCGGATATTATGGGAGCAATACGCAATAGTGTTTCGTATCACAGCCTTAAAAACAATGTGAAAATGTATATTTTGTTAGTCGTACGAAATCACTTGGTTCGCCAAATTGTGTCGATATAAATGGTGCACTGACTTGGCAATAGGTATTCTGAATATCTTTGAATGCTTCTTTTCAATTTAGTCATTATAAAAAAGGCGGTGAGAACTTTTTCTTGTGAATGTAATAAGGTTTATGATATGATGCTCTTTTTTTGTCCGTGTCTTGTTTTCTTTTTGCTGTTTAATAATCATATATTCCATTGTCGGCTTATTTATTGTACTACGGTAATTGGGTTTCGCCAAGCAGACTGTGTCTGCGACTTGCCCTGAAAGCCAAGACACTTAAAGGGACACTGACACCTCCCAAATTCTTTATTTTTTTTTATTTTTGCCAGGCGATTTATTATGGTGTCCGGAATACTACTCAATTAATTTTTTCGTACAGAGACAGGTATTTTTTTAATAAAGCCAAAACACAAAAGTCCTCAAAACTGAAACCGAAACCCCCGCACCGCACGGAGAAGTGGAGAGGAGAGAGTGAGTGGCGGAAGCCACGTGACTACACACGACTGTGCGATTTTTTTTTTCGTCCGGGTGTAGCAGACGAAATGCGTTGCGGGATCCGTTCGCCGTGCGATTTCTTTTCAGTTATGTTTGTTCAGCTCGCTGTTCTGTACTTCAAGATGAGTTGTTTTGTACATTTAAGTGTTGGCCATTAGTAGTGAGTGCCCGTGGTGAATTCCTGTGATCGGCTCCGAAAAGAATACTCCCAAGATGTTGCGTGAAGAGCTGCCTCACATATCCTGCATCTGAAAGTGGCATTGTGCGGCAGAGGTGCCAAAAATTGAATCACATACCATTTAGTTCAGCGACGTATCGTCCACAACAATTGCTTTTTTTCAGTGATAAATGTAAAAGAAAAAGAGAAATGTAAACATCGCAAATTGTCTGGAACAAAAAGGTACGTCTACACTAGGGATGGACCCCGTGCCCACTGCGTGTGAAGCGGACGTCTTTCCACTGAGCTACTGAATGAACCATGTTGAAATAACCTGAGACTGGGGTAGAAAAGAAGCATCAAAACGTAGAAGGGACAGAAAATAGACAGGACGACGTCTCAAACTCAGCTAACTGGTTTATTTAGTCCACTTTCTTATATAGTCTCAATCTCAAGGTCATTTCCACCAATACAAAACACCGAAAGGACGAAATCTATACATTTCAAGCGCCACAGTCTTCCCCACACAATGCAAGAACGTTGACAACCTTTACAGGTCGACGCGATAAGGCAACATCCATTGACCTCCAAACTTGAACAAAAGAATCTCTTCCCTTATTATTCCACACACAGTTCATACCTCTGAATCATAACTCGTCCTCTCCACATAAAAAAAAAAACAAAAAAAGCACGCACACCCTGA
Source organism: Ixodes scapularis (assembly GCF_016920785.2). Taxonomy (NCBI): domain Eukaryota; kingdom Metazoa; phylum Arthropoda; class Arachnida; order Ixodida; family Ixodidae; genus Ixodes; species Ixodes scapularis. The sequence continues at coordinate 251,411,006 of NW_024609835.1, forward strand.
AACGGAAGGTGGGCAAATACATTTAAGAACCACACAAAGCACAAAAAAAAAAAAAAAAAAAAATACAGGATGAACTCTCAAACAAACTAATAAAAAAAATACTGAATGAACTCTTTCGTTCGTAGTAATGCAGCCGCTCGACTGTATGTCGGAATGTTTGCTGCCGATTTCGCCCTCCAGTACATGCACTCACGGCTTGAGGTCCGGCAGCACCACGCATTGACCACATTCGCACCTAGTAAAGAAACCGTACGCGTGCGTATTCAACTCGATGTAAGCATTTCGTGCTTGACGTTTGAGTCAGAGCGATGTATTCAGCCACGAGAAGAGACGACGGCTCGGCGAAGTCTTCGCGCAATCGGCTTGCTGGTCCGGCGTGTCGTAGGGGATGAAAATCAATTCTTTTGATCGGTCCAAAATTTCTCTTTCGAAGGAAGACAGAATTCGCCGGTACCGTGAATGACAGTTCTGAAGTAGGGGTCCCACGCCCGTCGTCCGCTGCCACCCGCAAGTCCCACGAAACGCGAAACGACGCCATGTTGAGAATTATGCAGTGAACGCACAGAATGTTTCCCGTTGTCTGTGCAACCTTTTTTTTTTTTTTAATCAACGTATTTGCAGCTTTTTGGAAGCCACAAAAATGGGTTTAATATTTTTATCTATTTTTAATATTGACTCGGTGTGTGCGTTCAATGACCCACGACTTTGATTAAATTTGGTGGTCGCGTCTAAACCTTAGAAAACGGCTCGTGACCACGGAAAAGAGAGTGAGCGTGACACAAACCGGCCAGTTCTCGATCGGCGGTTTTCGGGCGGAAAAAAACAGAATTTCGAGCCGCAAATCCTGTTCTGGGTAGTTGGGCTCTCACATGTCACGTAAAACTAAAAACCTCGTCGGGCATAATTACCCTGTCAGTGTTTCTTTAAGTTTGAAATACATATAAAAACGAATCAAAGACGAGGACAATGCCTCCTCACTTCCAAAACATGTAGTTTTAAGTCGTCGCCGACTGTCCAAATCTTGTGAACTTTCCTGTTGCTCCTCGTCCATGAAATGTATGTAGCGAATAACATGTTGCGTATGAAGTGACGATAAACTATTCACTTCAGTTAATTCTACGTTACCTAGCAATTTTACTCTAGGTTAACCGATGGTGAGTTCATATACATCCCAGGTGGAAACTCTGCAGGACTTGGCTACCATCTTGTAAAACACTGCTGCATACATTGAATGGCGCAGCCACTGATCTCTATGACAATTGCTGGATCGCGCATCCCTGCTTGTTGACTGCAGCGCGAGTGCGGACATCGGACCGTCATCTCCTGAACATCACACTCTCCCAGGGCATGAAAGTGGTTGAGTTCAACGTTGTACAAAACTTTGTCGTTCACTTCCCTGCCCTCCTGAAGAGTTCGCGCAAGCTACGGCGTGGATTCAATATTAAGGCGAAAGCCTCATGGTATCATCATTTAGTCGACTTCAAAGTCCTTGAGCAAAAACACGTTTGTGTCACGAAAGGTACCCAAACGTTTACGTGACCGCTGAGGTGAATTACAAGCAATGAAATTAAGAAGGATAACGACGCAAAGGAAGAGTTGTTAAAGAGAAAGAAGTAAGCGCAATCAATGTGAATTAAGGACAATGAAGCGAATTGAGAGGAATCAAAGTGCATGAAGAGGAATCAAAGTTAATTAAGAGGAATTCAAGAGATGAAAAAGGACTACGAGGAATTCTGTGCGTGAAATTTGAAAATACCATGAAACAAACAAAGGGAAGGTCAAAAATAAGAATCTCTGAAAGAGATCGTGTAACAGAGAAAATCATGCATGTGACTGTCTTTAATGCATCGGCGCTTGGGTTTTCGCCTTCAAGTCGTCTTAGAGACAACATCAGAGAACCTGTGAATTTTTCTTTGTCACTTTATGAATCTTGAACAGAATTGGCTGTCCACGGTTAGCCCTTGACGATGGTTTTCCTTTTAGGAGGAACTTACTGATGTCTTGCATTACTGGCAACCAACTCTATCTTTTCTGAAGAGCAATGACGCAGTTTCTCAGAAATGCAAAAGGCTGAATGCGTTTACCTCAACCCAACACTCTAAAAAAGCGGGTGTAGACGTGACACCCCTGGTCACATATACGACGCCCCAAAACTTCAGTTGTTTGTACAGCGCAATGATGTTGTACGGGCGCTACCAACTTTCTCGAGCGGCCTGATAGCCGAGTTGCACAACTCATTAAATGCTTAATGTAGGTGTGACTGACTGCAAAAAAAAAGTTATCGGAGTCATCTAGACTCAACTGCGAAACCTGTGTGTTTTTTTCCTGTAGACTATGATACGTACTTTAGCTGTTTAATATGTTTTATCGCAACGTCATCAACCCTCTCGCAAAAGTTTGGGGCAGTCAGTTCGACGTCAGCGCGCTGCACGTCCAACTGAAGTTTTGGGGTGTTGTATATGTGACAATGGGTGTAACGTCTACACCCCCTTTTTTTTAGAGTGAAGAGTCTTCGCAAGAACTTCTTATCAAAATTACTTTCATACACGATACTTCAAGCTGGCTACTTAACATCATAAAGATTCTTGACTCGAAAAAAAAAAAAAAACTCTTGCACGAGGCGTATTTTCTTCTTGGCGTAAAGCTCAACTTTGCTGAAAAAATGGGATACCCTGCCACTCGAAAGATACGGCAGTGTTAATGCGCATCTGAGGATGACTGAAGAGTCCCTAAGGTCAGAGCTCAATGCTTCCTTTTCAGCTTGCTAGAGTGCAATCCAGATCAAGTGCCTCAGGAATGTTTCACGAATCATCGCTGACGATATGCAGTTCACGGATAATTCGATCTGGTTTCAGGTGCAAATAGTTAACTCTTGCGTGAAAATGAAGCTGCCGGAGGAATATGCTCCCTATTAAAGCATATTCAGGCTTGTTGCGCTTGATAAATATAAAATCAGCGACCTGGAAGCTGAGTTTTTTTTTTTTTTTCAGTACCGCTAGAATTTTAGCACTGCGGTAGTTGACCTCGGCCCTTTAGGAAGCGGCATGCATTGGACTGGTCAGTGCTGTCCCAGACCACGTTGGACATTTTGGTGGTTCCCGTGTCCAGCAAAAATGCTCAATGGGCATTCTCGAAATTGCGCATCATCAACAGGAAGGAGCGTGCGGCAGTCACAGACACGAGGCTAGGAATGTAGGCATGCATGAACTACATACAATATTCAAGTGTAAAATAGATTGTGTAAAATATGTCTATAAATTTTGAACTGTGTCTCGTTTTCAGTGGTCGTTTAAATTAACAATTTTGGTGCCCCGATAATCACCGGTCTTGGCATCTACACGAGAGTATTCAACGAAAAGCTCCGGTGTTTTAGAGATGAATATTCACCGATAAATATCTGCTGATTTTTGTCATAAATAAACACCGAAAGGTATACACTTTAGCTATAAATGTCGTAGAATAATTATGAGCTGTATTTATTGAAAGAACACACAAATATTGCATCGCCCCTTCCCCTTGTGCGTCTGGAACAGGCAGAGCTCAGATATTCTTGATAAAATTCACGCTGCTCGTTTCTTCTTAGTACCGACAACCCTTGTCGTGCGAACGCGCGAAACACATGCCTCGAGCCAGTTCCGCGCCGCCATTTGCTTCCAAGGGCCGCACGATGCACGGGCCCTGGGTGCGTATTGCAACATACTTGCTGAGTAAAACGATGGAGCAAATCCAGAGCTTTGATTGGCCTATTTGAACGTCCTACTCTTTCGCAAGCAGGAGACAACGTTGACCACTTCGCGCTTGTTTGTTGTTGGAGATAAGACGGCTCTCACCGACGACGGCGGCGGGGTCACTGGGGTCGCCCTTTTCGGAAGTGCAGTGGGGGACGGCGGGGTGCATCTCTGAGGCGCGTGCATGCTGACGTATGCGCGGGAACCGTCGTCAGATACCTTTATACGGCAGTTCGCATCCGACGCAGAAGACGGAGTTTACTGCCTTTAGCCCCGCTGTAAACTTATGCCAATGCTGCATTACTGTATGTGGCGTGCTTCTACTTTTCAAAACCTCGCGCTTTTGTTGACCTTCGTTTGTGTAATAAACTTTAGAGCTTTTGTGCCTGAGTGGCCTAGGCTTAACTATGATTACATCTTGCCATGAGGACAGTTTGCTTGGCAGGGCGCCACACGTATCCAGGATTGAGTGGTTAAGACTAAGGAATGCCCTACACGCTCTGGACGATTTTCTTTGCGCTTCATGCCCTTCCTCGCTTGTTTTGATGACTTTACTTAAAGGTGGTAGTTGCGCGTACTTATAAAATTACTCTGTTCTGCTGTGTTTGGGCAAACCTGTAACAGCCCTTAGGCTTGCCGTGTGTACGACACCTAGCTGCCTCTGTTTTCTTTTCGTCACGTCAAAACGAACCGCAGCATACGTTGCTTTACTAGTTTAAAGCACCTGTGTGAGAATTATCAACGTTTCTCTTTTGGGTACTCCCGTCTTGTTGCTTATCCTTTCGATGATAGGTTGCTGTTGTTTCCATCACTCTTTTTTTTTTCAGCCATACAGTGCAACCCTCGTCCACTTGTACGCGGTCGCCTAAACTCTTCATCTGTCTTTCGGTTACAGGCTTGATAGACCTCAATTTGAAATTAAAGTGATAGGTAGGGTGTGTACTTTCCGGTGTTTATTTGTAAGAAAAATCGGCGGATGTTTTTCGGTGTTTATTTATTTTCAAAACTCCGGTGTATTTCGGTGGAACGTCTCACGACGAGGCTAAAATCGGTGAATATCGGTGAAAAAAAGCGATTGATCACAGGCAGAGAGTACCAGTTTTATTCACATAGTTCATACACTTCTTCTCTAGGAAGCAACTATTTCTCACACTTGGTTATTATAGTAGATGCAAGCATACTTTCATGCTTGCATCTACACGCAAGGAACGTGCTGCCGTCATGGCAGCACGTTCCTTGCGGTTCGCAACCCGCAATTATGAAAACGCACTCTCCTGTACGACACGGACGTTGGCAGTGTCTTCCAGGAACCACAGCAACTTCTGAATACATGGCTTTCACCGACATCACTTGGCCAGACACAATGAGGAAAAGGCACGTGAAAGCCTACCCTCCAATGTGTTAATTTTTCCACAAAAGGGGGCCATGGGAGACACAATAGGGGAAAGGCGTATGAGAGCTTAGCTTCCACGGCGTTCACTAGACGCTTTTGACGCCCAGAAAGGAGGGCGGACTGACGCTACCTGCAAGCCATGTATAAACACTGGAAGAATGCAGGATCCACGAGATCACACGTTCGACGAACCTCTACGGGGAAAGGGTTTCGCTAGGTCGGAAACTAACAACGACCGGTGTTTTTCGGTTTCAACCAGGGCGAAAATATCCAACCACCGGTGTTTTTCGGTTGTAACCGATTTTATATTTTCGTCACCGGCGGATGTTTATCGGTGTTTTTCGGTTAAAACCGGAAAATACACACCCTAGTGATAGGCCTGTTTTTTTCCCCTGTGCCTATAAATGTTAAGTATTGCGTTTTCTCTGGGGATGGTGACATTCTACTCCATGTCAGATGTTATCACAGACTTATTTGACTTGCTTTTAGACTTGCGTCTGTCTAAGGGAGGTTTTCCTTAGGTCAATCCAAAACGTGACATCATTCGCATATATTGTGTGTTGTATGCATGCGACTCCCTGGCTATTTTTGTCGTAAAAAATGTTGCAAAGATTTGGGGAAATGATTGCTTCTTGTGGTAGACCTTTGTTATTAGTAAACGTTTCTGTGTGCTCTTTTCCGCTGCATATGTTGCGTCCTGGATCAAAAAAAATTATTGATTAAATTCGTAATCCGTTAGCCGACATCCATTTCATCTAGCTAGCCTACTATATTCTCCTTATTCACAGTGCCAAATTATTTTCGTAAAGTCGACTGCTAGGAGCACTCCTGGTACGTGAGTTTTATTCTTTCTCCATTTTCTGCTGATCATAGACTTCATGAGGTATAGACTATCATATGTGTTCATGCCTGGCTGAAATACAGTTTGCCCTGCATCGAAGACTCACGTGGTGACTTTTTCTATTGTAGGATGTAGCTGAGGCGAGTGAGAACCATGCGTTCTGTTAGTCTAACAAGTGAGAACCATGCGTTCTGTTAGTCTGACGCAAGTAAAAGTGTCTCAGATTCGTTACCGTGCCAGTGCTTTTCTCTGTTTTTGGAATGGGATATACAACGGAACGTTTCCATGATCCCGGGAGCTCTCCAGTTTCTTATAGCTAATTAATGTCTTGCAGCAGCTCTTCTTTTCTTTTTCGTTCAGGTTTCTCTACATTTGCCATGTTATTTGGTCCTTCCTTTATACACTCTTTGCGTTGACCGAATCTAGTGCCGTGTAAAGTTCAGACCTAAAAAATAGTTCCGTCTACGGGTCGGGGCGGTCCTGCAACCAGTGTCATGTATGGCTGGGTCTTTGTCCTTTTATCTTAGAAATCGGGTGCTGCTCGGCGTTCGAACTGATCTTAGTACATTGACTGTGATAACAGCTAATTCTAGGATGTGTTTGGAGCATTTATCGCCCAAATAGTACTTTGTATGTGCGCCATAACTTCTTGGTTTCAGTCTGTTCGTCAATGCTAGCACAATTATCAAGCCATCGGGTGCATGTTAGCTTCGTCGCATACCTGCATCATCTTGCGTTTTTGTTTTAAACGCTTATTCTTTTTTTCTCTATTCGAACCGTACCACTCGTGCTGCTTCGTTGCGGACTTTTGAGAGATATTTGTATCGTTTGCCGTTCTATATGCATTGCGTGTGGAGATCTTCTCGGGTTGCCCATAGGTTCTTTTTCCGGGTGAGGTGCGTCTTCTGTAATTTGCATTGTTTTGCTGGCTTCGTTGACTTCATTTTCTGTCCTTGCACATAGCGGTAGCGTTTCTTCATATTCGACTATCACTTGCCTGAATTGGTCCCTGTCTATCCATGTTTGGCGTTTTCGCCTTTAAACTTTTGTGTTGGCGAGCTCAACCCATACTGAAGAATGATATGAACCCACAGAGTCTTGTCTACATCTCCACTGTTTGGTCGTCGTTTGGGTGGCCCACGTTAGATCCATGATTGTATCTCATTGCCTGGCGTAAAGTTTGTGTCGTGTTGTGTAGTCGACGCTGTTGCAGAGCTCCAACCCGGCTCTTGGAGTGCTGACCGCAAGTGCATCTTCTGGTAAATATATCCTCTCATGTTTCTATGATTGGTGTTTTGCGTTAAAACCCACTGCGATGATTATGCTGTCCTGTGGAAATTGTTCCCGGAGCTCTAGTATCCATGATTTTTTTTTTAATTCAGCTGTTGCACGGTTGCTCGTTCTGTGCCTTTAGTAGTGTGAAATCAGTAGGTGTCTTTTTATCCCGTTCAGACATCTAACCGGCACAATCTTTTGTTTGTTGTTACATGAATTTCGCTTTTTTTTCTGTTTTAGTCTCTAAAGTATATTTTATTACTCATACAACGGCTTGTGCTCCTACCTTAAGCTCCCTGCTTGTTTTGCATAGGATTGTGTGTTCAAAGTAAATTTGATCTCCTGATATTCCTGGTCTCGTGCCTTTTGTTTCCTGGTATAATAATTCGAATGAATTGTTCATCATACGGTACAGTTCCTCCAGTTCTGTGTACTTGTGTCTATAATTACATGCACATATTATCAGATAATTATCTATAATTAGATACAGATAATTAGATATAGATAATTAGATATCTATATCAATAATTATAGATACGGTAGGTATTTATAATTCCACTGTAGTACGTCAAGGCATGGTGTGGCTTTAGGCAAGGAGGCCGTTTGTATCTTTGGAGTGGGTACGTTGTTGATCTTGCTTAGACTGGTGTGTTTTTCCAGACGTACTGCGAGGTCTTCATACATCGGGAACATGCGTTTTATCATCTCTTGCTGTCGCTGTACGGTCTCTTGCATAAAACGTTGTATGATTTGCTTTTGATGTTCTTCTTGTCTCCTGGTGGTTTCTTGATGCATCGTCTGCTGTTTTTGTTGTTACTCGAAGGATGGTCGAATCTGCTAAGCAATTTATGCGCGAAAAACTTTTATGATAGCCGGTGGTCACGCTCTGGAATCGGCTATGTACTGGGCATATGCTGCCCTTCGAGAATTGTTAGTGTCGGGCTATTACCGTCAACGCCATGATTAGTAACAAGCCACTTCCCAAATGCATGTCCTGCAAGGCTCGACTGATGGGTAGCTGCTGCTACACGCAGTTCTAAAGGGATTTTCACAATAAATACGGCGTTTCTTGTACACGACGAAGTTTTCGCTAAATATGGGCAGTGATCTATATGACTACTTCAGTTATACATTGATTCTCACCAAAAATAGAAAAACACCTAAATTATATATTCTCGCGAAGGTTGCCCCTCTTCAGCTTCCTCCCGACATTTAGTTATTTTGTTGTGAGAACCGAGGAACCTCCACCATATGTTCTCGAGAGCAAGAAAATTAAAATGATTATATGTCGACTCTCTCATGCCAGCCCCTCCTTGTGTAAAGAGATACTGAGTGAACTCGATGCCGATGCCCAACGGTACACCGTGATTTGTCGCAGCAGTCGCTTTGAGGGCACTGTAGATGTAGTTCAACGACGGGACTGCTAAACGACAGGACGACTCATTTTACAGCGACAGCTGTTATTGCTGTTCCCACCACTGAAAATGACGTACGTTGTTAATGCTGCAGTCGTTATCGTAGTTGATGGAGTAGTTGTAGTTGCTATCACTGTTGATGTTGTAGTGGGCGATGTAGGGCGTCCGTCGTCTATGTTGCCGAATCCTCGAAAAAGATCGGCCGCCGCCCGAGGGAATCGAACCTCGATCCGCTGCGTGCGAAGCGGAGGCGTCAACACGGAGCTACGCCAAAGCGTTAACAGACCGCTTTAAGCTTAAGAGTCTTGTACCGTATTTTGCGGACGATAGTTCGCTGACAATACATGTTTAAAAGTTGAAAATTCACGCGACGCGGACCATCTACAGGTGCGGCTATACCATGAGTTTTTTTTTTTCTTGATCTTTCATTGCGATAAGTCGTGAAGTATTTTAGGAGTAAAGGATTATATTAATGTTGTTTTATGTATGATGAAGTTTTCTTGCAAGATTAGGCTTTTGTCATGGGCTGCCCTGTATGACACTTTGTTAAGTTCGGACTCGGCACTAAATGCGCATTATGCTCGGGGTGCGGATTATGTACCGGGTGCGGACTAGGGCCCGAAAAATACGGTGCTACCCGATGCCCACTGCACGCCCTCTCTAAAAAAAAGAGCCGATAATAAAATGCCGTTGTAGCACTTTAAACTCCAACAGCTCGTGCCGGGAGACGCGCTTTCATGTGCCCTGGAAAAAAAAACAAAAAAAACAAACAAAGGCGTTCTCAACAAATAGGTTAGAGTTTTGTTTTGTGCCTGACGATTTTCTTCACGCACCCCACGGTGCGTGCCCACAACGCCAGTGCCCAAAGACTTCACCTGGACTTGTCGCAGCGATCGCTATGAGTGTACTGTGGACTAACGAAGGATTGTTTTTTTTTTTTTCAGCGATCGTTTGCAGCGGTAATCGGGTACAAAGAAATGCCTAAGTATACACCGAGTTGTTAATGCTGTGGCATAGTTTTGTAATACCGCCTCTGCTTGGCACACAGCGAACCCATGTTCCATTCCCGCCGGCCGCGGGCGACCTTTTCGGGATATGGCAACAGCGACGATGGGCGCCATACAGCGCCAAAATTACATGTCCTACAAATACAACTACTACAGCTGCTACTAGAGCTATTACTGTTACAACGTCAACAACAGACGTCATTTCCAGGGGTGGGAAGAGCTCATAACAGCTATCGTTGTGAATTACGCACTTGCGGCGTTGCATGCTTAAGAAATAATAAATCATACCCAAACGAACAATGTTGCGAATTCCCACTTCGTTCTTGAACGAAGTTGTTGTGAATGCATGAAACGAAATGCGGATATTATGAAGAATAATTCACGAGATTCGTGATTATGCGCCCTTGTATGTCAACAAAGCGAGCTTCTCTCAAACGCTCGGCCAGCGTGCTGACGAAATAGAAGAGAAACGAACAAAAAGACTAATCAATTCTTTACTTGGCGACTTGAGGGCTGGAGTGGTCTATGGCAGGGTTGAAAAAATCCTCGCAACCCGCGCCAAAGAGGGCAACGCGCCCGCGCGATTGATGTGCGTGCACCAGCACAGTGTGCGTTTTCGAATTCTTTCTTTCGTTCGTTGAACGCCCTTTTACTCGAACAGCCGCCTTTTTTTTTTGTTCTTGGAGACAAACTGCGTCGTTGACTCAGATATGGATGTGCAAGGGCGTAGGTGTTCTCATTAAGACGTTTCAGCTAAGGAATGCCTGGCAGGTTCTGTACCCTAATACCTGCAGATATACGTGGTCTCGTCGCGGCACTTCTAGCCGCTTAGGCAGTGTTTGTTTTCCCGCGCGTTTCCTTTTCACGGTACCCCGATACGAAATCCTGCCCCTCCTGCCCGGCGCAATGTACATTACGAAAAACAGCACACTCACTGTGCCACTGGCGGTTCTAGAGTTTCAATCTGGACGTACCGTTTTTTGGCGTCTGAGCGTTTTTTGGCGTAACTGAGCTGCGCGAAAGCATAGAACGAACACAGCCTCTACTGCCCCTAGCTTGATACCATCCAACGCAACCAACGCAACGGCTTGAAAGCATCTAGGCAGTCCTTGCTGGCTTTGGTCGAAAAGCGCCGAAAGGTAGAGCAGCCTTCGATGCTGAACAATGTCATCAGGCCCATGAGCATCGTACAAGGCGTAGGGGCAGATACCATGCTTATGCAGGAGTAACTTGATGTGCGGCGAGCGCAGTAGGGACGCTTGCTCCGGTACAACTCGCGCATGGCCAGTGCTCAGTTTTAAAGTGTTGCGTTACCAGCGCGTGTCCGGCACGAGGGGCGGGGCCTCGTACCGAATACCGTGTGTTGCTTTGCCAGACGGCCGCGAGGCCTTTCGTTGAGAGGACACTGATAATGTTTTTAGAACGTATTTTTCTCGTATTTATACTTCCAAACAAGACGGTGACTCCTGTAGTCATGCTTCTAATAAAAAAAAGGAGCGCGACTTAGTCCTTTGGGGGACTAAATGCGCTGACACTACCATTAGTCCCCTGGGGGACTAACGGGGACGGGAGCAACATTTGCTCCCCTACCGTAAGTCCTCTGATAGGGGTACACCTAGGGTTAACCTTTGCGCCCTTGCATTTAGACCTATGGGACTAAATGTTGCGCCCTTGCATTTATACCCCTGCTACTAAAAGTTAGCCCTTTTCATTTGGTCCCAAGCCGCTAGATTTTGAACCCTTTCTGTTAGTCCTCTTCGACTCAAAGCTGTTCCACACAAATTGCGCAGAACTGAACAAGCAAGCCTCGCGTAAGTCTACTGGTTGTCTTGTGTACTGCAATATCAGAGACAAAATTGAGCAGTTCAAGTTGAACGCAGCTTTAGAGTTCCTGAATTTCCTGAGCGGTAGAATCTACGCTACGTCAGAATTCCGAAGAGTGCACTTGCACCGACGATGACTTGTACACTGGGACGTCTTCTAAAACCGGTCGTGATCCAAGAACTGTTTATTGAAGCATTGGCAGCTTCTTGCCGGTTCGCGAAGGATTTGAGTTATTAACAACAGTGTCGGCGTGAAATACTCGATCGCTCAACAAAAGTATGAGACATAGCACACTCCTGATAAAATAACTAGTAGGCTGCGTAAGTGCTGCCACGGCTCACATATAACATGTGATCTTTTGAAAGCAGACCAGCGCAGTATTAGTCCGTTCGAAGCGAATTACAAAGCCAGCGTGCACCTGACGAATTTATGCTTCAAAAATACGGCACGAGCTCCCGCTAGCAACAAGAAAGTGGATTGTACGCTCGCATAAAAGTCGTTATTGTGAACAAGCGGCCCCTGCCAGGGTCTGCAAAACACACACACAAAAAAAGACATCGGTAGAATTGGCGTTTTGCTCGCTTTTATAAAGTAACCGCATGCGACAGAATACCAGGTCTTTGTGCTACATAACAAAATCCGCACCCTTGTTGCCAAGAATAATATTGGCGACGAGATGGAACTATAAGGAGCGCTCTGACCACTTTCTTGTCCCCACACCTAGGTGTTTACCCAACACAAAGCTTGTGGGCATCCGTACAGGCCTTGTGGGTATGTTCACGTCTTAACGTAAAAATACTAATAGTAAAAAAAGTGTCGTTTATTGTTTGTGCCGGATCACTCCCAGAAGCAGTCGTCAGAGAATGTGAGCTTGACCCACTTGGGCTTTTGTGCTGAGCTGGACATATGCACCGTGCATGCTGCATTGTTTATGCAGGCCGTAGGTAACAAAACAGGCCCTCCTTCCCCTCAGGCGGTCGATGAACACGAAGTCCAGCCGAATGCTGATGCGGCGTTCTGTTAAGACAGCGGAGCGCTGAGGTATTGATATTTGTTTTCCCCCATCCGTGTAGTTCTAACCTTAGCTGTTTGGGGCACCACGGTCTGACCATGGCGCGTGCTTTGCGAGCTCGAAAACGCGCTCAAACTGAAAACACTTCATGAAGCTGTAGTTAATCAGCACACAATAAACAGAAGTTATGAGGTCCCTTGACTTGTGACTCCAGAACAGATCAAGTGCTGTTCTGCAGCCCCGCGAATCCAAACCGGATCCCGCAATGATCGGAGATGACGCACAACGCAGGGAGAAAAACCAGGGCGACCATCACCTGAGGAAGGTTGTATTTCAACTTGCTAAAGACAGGTTCCCTTCAAACGAACAAAGACCCCCCGTCCCCCTTCCCGCTTTTCCTTGCATTTTCCCGACGCACCATAACGCTCCGGTGAGTGAGGAGCATAACATTAAAGATCGACAGCGCAGGGGGAGGGAGGGAAGAGCGCGCACGAGGAAAGCCAATTTGGAAAGGGGGTCTCTCCTCTCCACTTCAGCTTTCTTTCTGCCCTTGTCTCCCTCGCACTACACAGAACTCCAGGTCACAGCAATGGGGCCCGGTCTCAAGGACAGGAGAATCCTCCTCCTGTAAAAAGTCCTGTCCCAACCTTATCAAGGAGAGTCTCTCGCGCCAAACGTCTAGGCTTCAGTGGGCAGGCTACCTCGTGGATCTGATTGAAAAGAACATAAAAAAAAAAAAGATTAAAGCCGTTTACAGAGCCCTGTAACACCGAATTGGAGCGCAACTCTTGAGGAGGAGGAGGGAAGGGTACTGAGGGTTACCTGTTCTCGGGGCGGGGGGGGGGGGGGGGGGGTCATGTGACTTTGGGGGGTCACGCAACCCCCCAGAAAAATTTTTCTGCGAGATTTAGCGGGGAATTTTTTCCTCTAGATTTAGCGGGGAAAATTTTTTCGTTAGATTTAGCGGGGAAATTTTTCCGCTAGATTTAGCGGGGAATTTTTTCCGCTAAATCTAGCGGGGAAAATTTTTACGCTAGATTTAGCGGAGAAATTTTTCCGCTAAATCTAGCGGGGAAATTTTTCCGCTAGATTTAGCGGAGAAATTTAACCATAATGCACCGCGCGGTTGCGCCGACGGCGACACCGACGCCGCTCAAGTCGGTAACGGCCCCTAAGAGCTGCGCTCTAAAAGTTGATCCTGCAGTCCGGGAGCCGCCCCCGCAATGCCCCACCCAGATCTTTCTCCTCCCGCCCTGCATCCATTCCCTACGTGCACAACACATCCCATCGTTTGAGTGCGCTTGCACGCAAATTCGACACCAGGGTTCTTTTCACCTGCAAATTCAAATTGGGTGGAATGTGCAAGCGCGTCAACAATCCGAGCCTCCGCCCTCCTGCACTAAAAAACACGCCCACTGCTTCCGCTCCTGCGCGCGAGAGGAAGTGTACACGATCCATCTTTCGTGCGGAGCGGAGTACATCGGTCTGACGGGCCGATGTATCAACGACCGTCTCCGTGAACACGCGAGGGAGATCACGAGCCCGCCCGAAGATTCCGTGCATCCGGTTGTTGTCCACGCAAAAAAATGCTCCTCTTGCACACCCCATTTCAACCAAACAAGAATCATAGGGGGACACCGATCTCGATTCGGAAGAGAAATAATAGAATCCGTAAGCATCAAGTCGGCGACAACAAAACTTTGCAGCCCTTACCTTTCCCTCTCGGAGAGAGAGATTAGCTTCCTGCGAGGGTGGGGAGCCCCCCAGCCCGCGCGGCACTAGAGCTTAAAGGTTTGGAAAAACAGTGGCAAACAAAAAAAAAAAAAAAAAAAAAAAAACCCGGAAAGCCGTTCTCTGTTCTTACTTCTTCTCGCCTTCTGTTTTCGCTTGACCCTCTGGTGCTCTGGTACGTTTGCGCCTTCCTCAAGGAATTCCGATGACGCCCCCCCCCCCCCCTCTTCCCCCGCTCTCCGCCACGCCCCCGACGCGCGAAGCGACGCGAGGTGTCATCCGCGAAAGAGGCGACACGGACCAGACTCCCGACCGCCCGCTGTGTTCACCCCCGCAACGGTCTCCCTGCGTTTCTTACACCTCCCCTCATCCCTCCCCCCCTTTCCCCATTGCCTCCCCAAGTCGAGCTCTGAGCGGCTAGCCGGCCCAGTAAATCTGTAGTTGCAAGTCGAAAGCTGTGTCGCCTCTTTCGTCCTCTTATGTGTTTCTTTCGTTTTAAGTCAAAAGAGAATGTCTCCATTTCCAACATGGAAGTCGAGTGACGTACTAGCAAACAAGTTTATTTTAGAGCACAGCTCTTAGGTGCCTGTTTCCGGCTTGAGCGGCGTCGCCATTGACGTCGGCGTAACCGTGAGGTCACGTGACCCCTGTGACCCCCCTGAGGTCACGTGACCTCCCCACCCCCGAGGTCACCTGACCTCACGGGGGCCACGTGGCCCCCTGGCGGAGAAGCAGGCAGAATGACGAGGCAAGGAGGAGGGAGGAGGGGTATACGCTGTGCTCAGTACCCTTGCATCCTCCTCCTCAAGTGCTGCGCTCTAATTCGGCGTTGCAGGAAGTTGTAAACGGCTTTAATTTTATTCCCTTGTCTTTTGTTTCCAACGTCTTTAATTTTCTCGGGTGTTTTTATTTTTAGTTAGCATCCGTTTTGTTACTGTTACGGTGTTGTAACGGCTGACGTGGCGGAAGTGGTTTGTTCTTCGCTGTTCATCTGGAATATTATGTGAAAGACCGGCTACGATGGCATGGAGACGTCTGGATAGCTACAGCCTCTGAATTTGCATTTTAAGTGGAACGTGCCGTACATCAAGTGTGTCGTTGCGGATTTCAGTTTGACATAGGGCTGCCCAGAAAGCTTGGTCTATAGAGGAGGCACTCGTTGGTCACGGGGAAACGCATAGACGAGCATCTATTCGTTCCCGTTGACTCAGTTTTAGGGATAAAGATGGCCATTTACTGCGACTGTGATATTCCGGTGTTGAAAGCCCGTCTCCTTCCCACTCTAAACCAATGATTCATCTGAACAAACTAAAAAGTGTTATTATTTGGAGGTGTTGCGTTTGTATAAATGCTCCCCGTTTGCGCAAGGGCAAATTACGGCAATGACACTTGTCGAATGTCCACACATCATTGTTGACGAGATAGTTGGGTGAATGCGGGTCAACACATTCGTTAACTCGCATTCACACAACACGCGAAGCCCTACCATGTAATGTCTGAACGATCGATGCATATTAAAAAAAATTCGCCAGTTTGATCTGAGCTCGGTCAACACTTTCAGCCGTGCTGGGTTGAGTCGCGCAGATTTAAAAGAAATCAAGCGAAATGTCAGCCGTCGTCTTGGCGAGCATTCTGTTTGCCTTCGTGGAATAAGATATGCAGATGCACCCTGTCTAAGGAGACCTAATTGCCGCTTTTGCTCGTGCAAGCCTCTCGGTTAGCCCCAGTCGAGCGCCGTTAGTCCCCACCTTTTGCGCACGGTGCCTTCCATGAACCAGATGATATTTTTGGGGAGCATCTAAAAGGTCAGAAGACCAAATGCTGCCGTGTGTTCTCTGAGGCCATATTTTTTTCCTATAGTGTATGAAAGTTTTGTGGAGATCTATCCGGCGTCCCCGCTGAAGTGTTTGAACACTGAGTACTCCCAGTATCCCGCGTGGAGGTCTCAGAAGTCTTGAGTCCATGAGGACCGGTACTTTTGTTTATCCACGGGTCTGTCTAGCGAACTTATTGTTAATGGTCGTCCGACGGCCATTTTCCCAGTTACTAGGGGGGTAAGGCAGGGTCGCCTTTTGTCTTTTTTGCTATTGGCACTTAGTACTTACCCGTTGCTACGTATATCCACGAGAGTCAATTCGTCCGAGGGTTCCCACTTCCCGGAAGGGGCACAGTGTCTGTTTCTGCCTATGCGGACGACGCGTCTTTGCTTTTGCGTGACTCTGACAGTTTTTTGGAAGTCCAGTGCATTTTTGCGGAATACATGGCACTTTTTGAAGCGCAGATGAATCACGAGAAAAGTAAGGCGCTGCAGTTCGGATTATTTTTGGTGGATTCTATTAGCATCCCCTTTGTTCCAACTACACGTGTTCTCTTGGTACCTTTTTCGAAAATTGACGTAGCACCTCAGGACTGGGAAGAAATCTTTCACCAGGCGAGGAGTCAAGTGCAACTTGCTTCTGTGTTTGGACTTTACTTTAAGGATAAGGTTTTTTTGGTAAAAAGTGTAATATGCGCGAAGCCGTGGTTTGTAGCTAAGGTCGCAATCCCACGTGCAGTCTTGACGCGTAGAATGACAACTCTCATGTTCTCATTTTTTTGTGATGGAAGAACTTAACTTGTCGTCGGATTGGCGCTACGACTACCCCGATCCAGGGGTGGCTGAGGCATCCTGTGCCGGTCAATGTTTACGCGCTTATTGACTTTAGAATGTGTGCTCAATCTCTTAGACGACACAGAGTATGTTGGTCGCCCCCATGTATTGTATTGGTTGGGACACCTGCGCCGAAATCTCGTGCCCAGGGGCTTCGCAACGTGTGCCCTGCGGTGGGGACTCTCTCTCTAATATGTTTCTGTCGTCCCGATACAGCGTCGGGTAACCGAAAGTTTGCCCACTGTACACGTTTAGGAGAGTCCCGTATCGAAAATTTGCGAAACACTTTGTGCGGCTGACGTGTCCGTCCGACACTATGCCCGGAACTCTCAGGTAATTTGGGATGACATGTTAACCGCATACGTACAGTCGGCCGTAAAAAAGATTCACACAAGGGAGCGATGGTCTGGCTGGCGATAAGGCGACACGGGGCGTTTCGATAGCGAAAGCCCGCTGGGGTCGCGATTGTCGGATTAGTCCACTCTTGGATGCACGGGGGACATCGACACACCGGAGCCGTTCCCAAAGCGAACTTTCGAAACAACACAGCGTGACTGCGCACATGTGTTCTGTTTTTGCTCGCTCGATGAGAACAGCGCTACCCTTTTTTTATCAGTGCCTACCGTTATTTACATTTTCTTGACGCTGAACTGTCAAGGCTGGCAGATGAGAGGAACACTGTATACGATGCCAAGGATATTAGAGCTTAAGCGCCTAATTATTCTGAACTGTGATCAAGTTCAGACTTTTTTTACAGCTTACTTAACTGTCTCTTATTGATTGTGTCGCGATTTGAAAGATTCGCATTTTTATAAGGAAAATACTCCCGTCTTCCACGCACGAATCTGAAACAGCAAATAAAATAAATATCACTGCGAAGACTTTGTTTATTACAATAAAAAAAGCGTCGTCTCACGCGTGACTCGTCACACTCAAAAGCAGGCAGCACGTAAAAAAAAAAAGAAATTGCTACAAACGATAACTATATCTCTCTCGAAGCACTCCTGCGATGCAAAAGTGGGAACGTTCCGGCCACTCTCGTTCCCCGTGTTATAGCGAAATATAGCGCCGCTTGTGGCGGTTTCACCACACCGGCCATGAATCACTTGTGTCAATATTTTTTACGGCCGACTGTACCAGCGGCCGCTGCGGACATTGGATGGTAGTATCGGTGGGGAGAGTTGCCCATCAGGGACAAGTTGTTACATTGGGGCGTTGTTGCGACGGACACCTGCACCAATTCTACTTGCGCAGAGACAAATGAGCATGCTTTACCCAGTTCTGTGGTTGCGCATACATTCTTCACTTTTGTGTCTCGAGTGTTTAGGATGCGCGTCGATTTACAAAGGCGTACACACAATAGCTTAGAGAAACTGGTAGTAATACTAGTACTAGTAGTCCTGTGCAAGCATGGATGTAGAACCGAGATTCAGCGTCGCCGTTTTAGGCCCATTCTTCGCAAGTTGTGCGAAAAGATATCGGACCACCTAGAAAATGAACTGTGAATACGGGGAGAGCAGGAATTCCTCCGACGATGGCATTCTCAGTTTTTCAAAGTGAGTAGAAGCAGTGTTATGCTGCGCCCCACATTTGTGTTTAGATACGTATACTATAGGGTTTCTGAGTGGGGCCTGCGCGCCACTCAATTTGTAAGTATATAACTATACTTTTCTTACTGCAATCAAAAGATTCTGTGCGTTCTGAATGGCACCATGACGACAACATCATGTGCGTTGCCTTTTCAGTTACGAAGAATCGAATATTTCAACTCTAATGTGCCGATATGAAATACTTGAGTACATCTTCATCTAGAAATTGTGACTAGAGGGTATCTGTTAAGCTCATACCCTCCGCTAGGGAAATATTTGTGGCTAATGGTTGGTCAGACGAGCTGTCAATCATCGCGTCCAAGCTCATAGAAACAATTTTGACAAATTACGTCCGGTGAGGGGAAAATACTTTTGAGTGAGTGAGGTCGATGAGTGAGTTAGTTCAGGAGTTTGATGGAGGGACGTGAATTTGTGAGCTCGGTTACTTGATGAGTTCGGTTAGGGACGTCCGTTTGTGAGTTCATAAGGTTGGTGAGCGGTCTGAGTTCGGTGAGTTGATGAGTTCCGTAAAAACGCATCAACTCACCGGACTTATGAGCACGGCGAGGGAGGGTGAGTTCGTTAGTTCAATGAGTTCTTTCGTCCGTTGAATTCATAAGTTCGGTGTTAGGCGTGAGTTTGTGTGCTCGGTGAGTTCATGAGTTCGGTGAGGGGCATGATTTCGGTGAGTTCATGAATTCAGTGAGTTAATGAGTTTGGTAAGGGGCGTGACCTCCTCAGTGCAGTTGGTTCTTCAGTTCGGTGAGGGGCGTGAGATAGCTGAATACATGAGTTCAGAAAGTTAATGAGTTTGGTAAGGGCAGTGTGTTCCAGGGTGCAGTCCGTTCATCAGTTCGGCGAGTTCACGAGTTCAGTGAAAGGCGTTATTTCGTGTGCACGGTGAGTTCATAAGTTTCTTGAAGGGCACGATTTCGTTCGATGAGTTCATGCGTTCGGTAAGATGTGTGAGTTCTGAGCTCATTAGATTTGTTTGTTCATGAGTTCGGTAAGGAACGTGAGTTCGTGAGTTTAATGAGTTCATCGCTCGGTGAGGGGTGTACGCTCGGTGAGGGGCGTGAGTGTGTCAGTTAACTGTGCTTGTGAGTTCATTGAGGGGTGCGACTTTGTGAGTTCGGCGAGGTCATGAGTACGGTGAGCGGGATGAGCTCGTGAGTTAGCTGAGTTCTTGGGTTCGGTGAGTTCATCAGCTCAGAGAGGGGCGTGAGCTTGTGTGTTTGATAAGGGGCGTGTGTTCGTGAGTTCTTGAGTTTGGTGAGAGGCGTGCATTTCTGAGTTCGGCAAAGGGCGTGAGTTAGGTGAGCTCATAAGTTCACGACATCGGAGAGGGGCGTGAGTTTGTGAGTTCGGTAAACTCAAGAGTTTGGTTATAGGCCTGAGTTCGTGAGTTCATTGAATTCACAAGTTCTGTGATGGCATGCGTTTATGAGTTCGCTGAGTCCATGAGTTCGATGAGGTGCGTGAAATCGTTAGTTCGGTGAATTCATGAGATCGGTCAGTACCATGAGCTTGGTCAGGAGTATGAATTTATGAGCTCAGTGAGTTCATCACTTTGGTAGAGGTCGCAAGTTACTGGTTTTGATGAGTTCATATGTTCGGAAAAGGGTAGAAGTCTCCTGGGTCAGTCAGAGTTCCATGGAGGGCCTGAGTTCGTTAGTTAAGTGAGCTCCTGAGTTTCGTGAGTTCATGAGTTCGGAAAGGAGCGTCGATTTCTGAGTTTGGTTTGTTCATAAGCTCGGTGAGGGACATGAGCTTGTTAATGTTGCGAGTTTATGAGTGTTGTGAGGTCATGAGTTCGGTATGGGGCGTAAGTGTGTAACTTCGGTGATTTCGGGATATCGTTGAGCCTATTAGTTCGGTGAGTGTATGAGTTCCTTGAAGGGCATGAGTGTCTGAGTTCCGTGAGTGGTATGAGCCCGTAAGTTAACGAGTTCGATGACTTCATGAGTTCACTGAGTGGCATTCGTTAGTGAGATCTGTGAGTTGACGATTTTCATGGGTCACGTGAGTCCGAGAGCTCTCTGATTCCATGAGTTCGGGAAGGGGCGTCAGTTTGTTAGTTTCTTGAGTTTATGAGCTAGTCAGTTCTTTGAGCTCATGCGTTTGGTTAGGGAAGTGTGTCTGTAAATTCGGTGAGAGCATGAGTTGTGAAAGGGGTGGGAGTTCATCAGTTGGGTGAGGGACATGTTATGGTCGCGGATGGAAAAGGAAGAGGTGTAAAATAAAATTAAAGGTTTAATCACCGAACTTGTGCCAGAAAGAGAAGAAAGATTTGACGTCGAATCAGCGGCAGCGAACGTCGCGTCGTCGTCGTGATTCCTGGTTAGAGCGACACTGGAAGCTAGAAAATGTACCCTGTCGTCGCCAGAGTCAAGGCAAGCATTCTCAGACGCGCTGTTTTAGTTCCCGATTCTCACGACACGTGGCGTATCAACCTTGAGCAAGATACAGCGCCTCACTGCACGCGCGTGCTTTTGCTTGAGGGGTGACATCTCACCCATTTTTTCTGCCCAATCGTTTCTTTTATGTATTTTGAAGCGCACGCAATCTGGTGTCACTCAGCTCGAGCGCGTAGCTTTGGCTAATGCTTAGACGCCATTTTACCGCCTAAGTCACGCACCAGTGCGCGAGAGCGTCACGCGCTGGCACAATCAGGGCAACAATGGATGTCTTCACCCTCAGACCATTAGACAAGTAGGCACCCAAGAGCAAGATAAACGGAGAATTCGAAGCGCGCGACCGCCTATCTGAACCTCCTCTCCTGTGCGTCTCTCCGGCCTCACACCATTTTCACCGTTTGCGTCTGGCCAAATACTTTACTAGGGGGAATAGATTCCACTCCGCTCATTTGCATTAGACAGAACGCCTACAGCGCCGAATCCAGCTCTGACGGAGGGGAGGTCCGCGCCGTCTTCTTTTTTTTTTGCTAAATAATCTATCATCATCATCAGTCGCAGACATTTCACGACTGCGCTATGCCACACCGGCGGTCGGTGCGCCAGTGCAAACCAGTGTCTCGAGGTGTGAAACAACGTCAAATGTGTTGCGTGGTGTTTTCGTTTGATACTTTTTTCGAAACGATGCACACGGTATAAACCGAGTTTCAGCAAACATTAGTTTAGTTTACGTTTCTGAATTTGGTTTTTAGAATCAAAAAATTTCCCCAATGATGTGTATTTTACCGGTTTTCGTTCAAGAGACAATCTGTTATTTCCAGTATTGCGTGTGTTATTTTAGTACTGTGGGCCACTGGTATGGTATAGTTTTGGAATTTGTACCCTCTAAACGAGGAAACATTATTGTTCCTTTGTTTGAGGCGCTACCGGCTGTTGGTTAGCAAAGCATTTTGTCTTTATTGCTTAGTTTTTAGTCTTTATTTATTTGGCTCTGGAGAGTCGCGGCACCGCGGAAAGGCTTCCCGTACCGTGGAGGCCCGCGGTGCCGCGTCTAGTGAACATGATAATGTGATAAGTATATACGTCCATGATGACGACAACATGGATTGTTGGTATTAGGGAGGATGGCAGTCCGATTCATAGAGGTCCAGATTTCGTGGAGGTGGGTTGGGTGGGTCAGCAGCGAGCCATGGAGATCTGGCACGCCGTTCGATCGGTGCATGAAGGATCCCCAGGAGCATGATGGCGCTGTTGCTCACTGGGGTCCACAGGGGTCCACTGGGGTCGAAGCATCAGGCTCCAAAGAGGTAGCCCAGTCAAAGTACAGGGTGTCAAAAAAGAAAATGTACACGGTCTTTTTTACCGCCAAAATAATCTAGGCATCGCCGAACGCTCATTCTCCACCCAAAGGGAGCGCTAGAGGTCACAACCTGATGCCAAAGTTTCAGCCCGATCTGATAACTTAATCAAAAGTTATAAGTGATTTTCTGAAAATTAATTGGAAAATGGCGGCCGTTAGAGTTTTAAAACACCCCGACAGATATCTTAAAGTGGTCGTAATAAGGGCAGAGCAAAAACAATGAATATACCATCAATTAGAGTCATAAACGACCGTGGGGTCGCGCAGACAGTTCTGCAGTACAGCGTGCGTTATAATGTACGAAGTGCCACAGTTTCAGGATAAAATAGTTCATCCGTGTGCGTTTTTAAACGTATCGGCACAATTATTACTGCAGCGCCATTGCGTTGCTTTCTGGTATTGAATATTTTGGCGCCTTTCTAGCACGTCCAATGCTTACTACATGTGTATGTGTGGTGTGAGAATTTATGGCGATGAGGTCACAGCCATATCATTTAATTAAAAAGATTCCCCACACATATTTACACGTGACGACGACTTAAAACTCAAACACGCAAGTTTCTACTCAAACAAGAAAATACTACGCTCCTCCCCCCCCCCCCCCCCCCCCCCCCAAGAAAAAAATGCTGCTGCTGCACAAACTGTAAACTGCGTCTGCGCGATCGCTTCCTAAATATCATTTAATAATTAGGTTTGTGATGGCAATAATTTGTGGCAGAACTGATGACTTTTTAGGTTTTATTTCTAGCTGTTTACTTTCTCTTATATCTAATACCTTTCGATGTTAGACTCCACGGAGCGTAAACGTTTGCAAGAAAAAAAAGTGACAATCTTCGCGTTCATTCCAAATCTGAAGGAACCCCAAAGCGCACGTTTCCTTGAAAGCTTATAGGAAGAAAGCAAATCCTCCTTCCTTTTTTCCTGTTTTCTTGTTTACGGGTATTTATTGGCGTCCTCTAGTGAATAAACTCAGCTGCGATTGAGATTCTTTGTCGTGCAGTCTGTTTCTTTGAATTGTCCCAGTCTGAGGTTTTCTTTCAATGATGTTTCCTTATCACCTCGCCCGCGTAAATTCCATCCTTGCAATATATACATATATATATATGCGCGAGGACTGCGTTGCGCTGTCCTCGCGCAACGCAGTGGAGGCTGGGTCGCTGGTTTCACTATTTCTCCACGGGGCGCGGTGCCGTCGGGGCCGAGACGCGCTCCGATTACAAACCGAAACTTAAAAACCCGTCGAATTTGTGCGGTTTTCAGAAAGCCGTAAAATGCTGCGCGTGCCTACTATCGTTCTGCAATTCGTTGATATAGTGCTTTTCGAAGATGCTGTGCAATTTTCTAATTGAAACCGCGCCCTTAAACACAATATTAGAAACGTTAATTACGCAAAAGTAATTAACAATCTAAAAAAATCGGATTTTAAAAATTTTCCTAAGTAGGTCCTTGAGTTGTACCAAAACGATGCAAGCCTTTTTTGTTGCGACGCGCAGTTTTCGCAATAACACATTTGTCCACTTTTCCTGAAACACCCTGTATACAGACTCCAATGAATAAATTATTCGTTTTGTTTTATCGCCTTTTCAAGCATCATAACTAGTCACTTTTTAAGTAGTATCTTGATGGAGTAATAAGCTTTGGCGTATAGCATGTTTTGAAAATTTTCTACGTTTTTAAACACCAAAAAAATGCGCCGCAGTAGGCAAGGCGGTGAGGTTCAATAATTATTATGAAACTAATCGTTTTGCTTTCTGCCTGCCCTGCTATTAAATCATGTACTGTACCTATCTTATACCCACAAAACCCAGCCTTCAACTTTTATTGAGAATTTCATGACCGAAATATCAATTCCACAATGGTATATGTTCTTGGCTACACACTAAACAATATGCTGCCTGAACGTTCCCGCAAAGTACCTGAGAGAGCCAATAGTTGCCATCTAGGGGAACCTCGGCGAATGACGATAATAACAATATATATAGAGCTGTAAAAAACAAAACATTTGGCAAATTGCTAGGCTTTTGTGTTGCATACGCCACACGTTCCAGCCTCATGTGACATCACGTCACGTAACGTCAATTTCAACGCTAAACTTAGCGAGGAAACTGAATATCCTTTGAGGTCACGGGAAGTCAGTTTTCCCGCTAAATCTAGCGGGTAAATTGAATTCTGTTTACGTCACGCGACACGAAGCCTTGTGACGTCATTTTTCTCGCTAAATTTAGCGGGAAAACTCAATTGGTGTTAAGTCCCGATGTCGTCAATTTTTTCCGCCATATCTAGCGGGAAAACTGAAGTCATGTGACGTCACAGGCCAATGTTTTATGAAATGCGGCTTTGTGAAATCCGGGGCGACTAGCCAAAAAACGTTTCGCGTTAATAATGCCCAAATTGCTACTGTCGCTACACTTATTCTCGGCGAAATAGGTTCGAATTTAGCGCAAGGGTTCCGCCTCAGTGAAGGAAGGGAATTCCAACCTTTCAACACTCCACATGCTCTTGTGTTCATAGAACCAACATGTTCTCCTCAATGACGTTCACGTGAAGCGTCATTGGAAGTGTACCAGAATACTCTTTCCCTCTTGTAAGAAGGAAAGTGGACGTAACGAGCGAACGAACGGATCGAAAGAGCACGGCGGGAACCGCGCACCACGCCGCGGCCTCACCAAACCAGTTCACTACAGTCCAGTGAAGTTCAGTCCAAACCAAACAACGGCCGTCCCAACTTAAGACGGCAGCATACGCGGGGACACTAAATGCTCACGCTATTTACAAGTTTTTCACTAAGCATGAGGAGGCACGTGCTTACGCCATTCCAAGTTTTACAGCGCCGATATTTTTTGGGTTGAAACATACTTTCAGCCTCGTCCTTCAACAAATGTCTTCCATAGATTGTTACGATTGCTTCTCCCGAGCGCCTTGCTGGAAAGTAGACGCAGTGTATTGTTTCCAGTGCACGACGACTCCCTCCGAACCCCTTTCTTTGTTTCGCAGGGGGATTCCGGGGGTCCCCTGCAGTGCATGCTGGACGACGGCCGGTGGTACCTGGCCGGAGTGGTTTCCTGGGGCGCAGGGTGCGGCCGGCCCCGCAAGCCGGCCATGTTCGTCCGGGTCTCTTCCTACCTGGACTGGATCCGCCTGGCTATGGCCGCTGCCGATGGCGGAGCGCGTCCCGTCAGTGCCGATGCAGCCCTACTCATCTACACCGACGCGTCTGACCTACCTCTTTTCACAAAAGAGCCATCGCAGAACCTCCATACAACATCGGAAAAACCCGGTTTGCCGAAGGCCTATCCCTCTGAAGAGTCTGCAAATTGGGGATTGCTTGGCAAATACACTAAATGATATTGCTTAGTGTGGAAACCAGCAAAAAATGTCCAGTTCTTCTCTGGTCCCCTTGAAATATTTATTCCTCGCGTGCTTCGGTTTCTGGCGAAACTTTAACATACCTCTCAGCACTAGATCAGTATGAAATGAAGTACATGGATTTATTGGGTAGAAAGCCGAATACTGAATTCAGTCTATTTTGAAAGCTACGTGAGACGAGCACGTGTGTAACGTTACTATTCGCGACTTCACCCGTCTATTGTTGTCGCCACCTCTCGACTAAAATCTCGGCTGAAAACAAATCGTGCCGTGCCATCTTAAGCAGAACGCCCAACGTTCTGGTTTAAGCGGGCAAGTGTTGACTGCAAAACGGTTCGCCCCGATTTTCGTCCACCACGTTTAAAACCCGTGACGATATGTTGGCGCAAGTGAGCTTCCAGATACTTACCCTTCTGCAGGAAATAAATAAAAGGACCACGTATGTCTTTCTACCGCGATAACGAACGTTTATAAACGCACGATGCCTTGTTCACGCGGTTGCGCAGGTTAAGTTCAGAGCGACCTTGGCAACACGTTGTTATGACGGTAACGACGAAGTCGCTGGGACACACCGTTTGCTCTACAAAACACGAAGAGCAACTCCAGGAGCACCTAATATGTTATAACAACACGAGTCACGAATTTCCCTGCAACCTCGTCGTTGTTCCGGTTTTCGTTGATGTGGACAGATGAAACGCAACTTTTCTCGCTTAATTCCGGTGGCCATCGCGCAAACCGCCGATAACTTGCTGTCACGGAAGCCACAAGAGACGAGCAGTAATGGCGAAGGTACCTATCCGGCCAGTTCAGTGCTCTACCGCTAGGTGCCGTCCGTTTTGTTGCGGTCTCGAATGCTTCGCTGCACATCCTTTCCGATTGCAGCCGACGGTGTAAGCCTTAGGGCCATCAAGAAATGTCGAAACTGCAACGCCACGTTCACCGTTTTTTTGTGTTCGATCGTCCTCCGGCTCGCCTAATCCAGCGCATAGAGTAACATTAGGCTTTCAGACTGTGTATGCGCTTGTCTGTCCTGTAGGTTTTCAGCATGCTTGGTCTTACGTGCAACGAAGAATCTCCACGTGCACATTGTATTACTGGGTGTTTCAGCGAAAGCCTTTGAAAAATCCATAAAAATGGGGTGGTTGAGAACAACGAAACGTTTTCTGGGAACAAACCGCCAGCCATGGTGGACGGCAGAAATTGAAAAATAGACGAACTAATTTGCTCAATAATTAACAAAATTTTACTAATTAACTTTTTATTTAGTGAAAAAGTTTTGGTTCCAATTAGGTACTTGCTTAGTATTCTCGAAAATCACTAAAGTTTAGACAACATAAGCCATGGTCAGCATTTTATGGCGCATGTTTGTTGCACGAGACGTGGGATAAAAGACGGTGGCTTCTCGCCTCGGGCACCGTGGAGCAGGAACGAGGGCACACAGATGCACTCCCGATCGGAAACCGAAACCTATAAAGCCGTGTTCCATTTAAGCCTTTTTTTTTTTTTTTTTGGAAAGCAGTGACATGTTATACCGGAATGTTAGGATTGATGACACCGCCATCATACGTCTTCATGAATCTTCATAAGCTACCACAACACGCGGTAGGAACATCTTTCCTACGAAGCGTTGTATCCGTCAATAAGTACAGCGGTCAAGTTGGAAGACCATTGACTGGAATGCGAAGCCATCAGTTGGGAGCACGTGGGCCGTAAATTTGGTTCAGAAATACCGAGGAGTTTGAGTACGCGCGTTGGAGAGTGCACCGGCTAGAAGTTTTCCGCGTCGCATAACGGCTACTTGGCTGGATATCGGCTAGTTATTCCGGCTTTGCCCGGTCGTGAATGACCATACACCAAATAAATAAAAAAATGTCGTTTTTTTGGGGGGTTGTGAGGGTTTAATAGATATTTTTTATTAATGGAACCAAAACTCAATGCTTTCTGGCGGACCACAGCGGGTGTGCCGTTATAGTAAAAAAAACTCGGTAACATTTCGCCATTTACGTACCGCCAGATTTTCAGGTTGCTTTTTACTTCACGTATTAGCTTACTTCTTTATTTTTCCTATACTTTACTGTTAGTTTAAATTGTCTTTTGAATGTTCGCAATGGCAGTCACACAACCTTGCACGCAGACAAATCCGACGACTGTGCCGTCCTCGCCGTGTTCTGCAGTTCGAACAATATGATAAACCTCTCTCCAAAGAATGCAGTTTTTTTTTTCAGACATACTGTTAAAAATGTAGTTTTGTTTTATCGGCAAATAATGCTAAACCCCGAAAATTAACAATCGGACTGGTTTTATGGCAATCGAGGAAAACCGGAAGACCCTGAGTTGTCCTGTTAGAAGACAAGGGTAATAAACAGGCAAGCTGGATAAAGTTACACATCATTTTAGGCCAAGACGACAAGGGACAAGCTAAACGTGTTCTTGAATGAAAAAAAAAATCAAGCTTCATGGGAAGAAACTTTTTGACCACAGCTGACGTGTTTTGTCCCGGAACACAGCACCCTGAAACCGTCTTCATGCGTAGATTTTTGCTTTGGAACCTCATAACTTTATCTACTTATATTTTCTCATCGGTATAGGGATGTTTTACGAGTGTTTGGCTCACGCGTGCGGCCTGGAATCTTGGCAACCCTCTGCGCATGTCCGATTTTCTTGAACTTAAGCCCAGATAAACACCGGCTTTTTGCCCGACGCCCAATATTATTGTCAAAATACACCAAATCTGCGGCAAAGAATCAGCTAAAAAACACTCCCAGATTAAAAAAAAGAAAAACCCCAAAACACGAAACCACATTTAGTGGTCCGGGACCTGGATATTTGGCAAAAGAATCGTCGAGGAATTCGGCGGCCCTGGTTGGACGGCGCCGCGCTTGGTGTCGTCGCCGGCCCATCCCGGCGGTCGAATTTCTCAGCGACTGTTTTGCCAAATGCCCGGATTAGAGCCCTTGGTTTCAGCAGAAGTTCCCGTGGCATTGCCCGCCGACTCTCCAACGCCGCGCGATACTCCCCGTGGCCGCCTTGGGCTACGCGCTGGTATTCAGAGTTGGTGTATCGAAGAAACGTCTTCGCACATCGGATCGCAAAGCAGATACGGTGTCCCTGTTGTGTGGGCGTCTTTAGTCTTTTAGCACAAAAAACAAAAATGACAACGTACGGAAGGTTTTTACTGAAGGTTATTGTTCTTAATACGTATTTATTAATTGATAAAGTGTAAGTAAACTGGCGAACTGGTTGACGCTAAACATATTTAGGTGGATGAAGAAGGGGACAAACACGAAATGTCTCAAACAAAAACAAAAAAAACGTCTCAAATTGAGACGTTTTGTGTTTTTCCTCTTCCTCGCCCGCCGTCTCCGGTATGAAACAAAAAAAAATTGTTCCCTGGTGCGTGCAGCCGTGTCTGGTTTGGACTGCTGGACAGGTTTCTTGAGGCCACACCTTGTTAGCAAAAATAACAGGCCCAGACGTGTAAACCGTTTTCCCATAGTGGACACGTCAAAACGTGTTCGTTTTACGCGCAGCCATGTGTGTCATTTCTTTACGCATGAGGTGCCGTGTAAACTTCACACGCTACACCCTGTCTGCCTTCCGCAAAGCACGTTTCGAGCGTGTTCCTTATGAAACATGGTGGCCTGCAGGCCAGAACACGCGAGAGACGAGCCCAGCGAGCCGTGCGCCTTTCAGCCGAATTGAAAGCACACAGGACGCGTTAGTTCTCGTTCGATGTCTTTTATACACAGTAAAGTCTCCAAGCGGCGGACGTAGCAACGTGCGAAGGTACGTACGTGCGTCGTCGGCGGTCGGCGGCACCGACCGCCGACGACGCCGACGACGCACGGAGCCGCTAGACAAAAAAACGAATGCCGAACTCACATGAATAAATAACTTGAGCAAACTATTTAGAATCGTGCGGTAACTTGCGCCACCTAGCGAGATTTTTAGCAGCCTATATTAAAAAAAAAAGAGTCTGTTAATACGCTGCGAACGACCACGAGTAGGCAGCAAGCCTACATACATCGCTGGCAACACCAGTACCACGTACTAAACAGCACCCACATGTACACAAACACGACAACGACACTACGTCCGACACTTCCTACTCGAAATTCATTTATCCCCGCGGCGCATATAAGCTTGACATGTGCGGGAGACCTCTTTGGTCGCTGACCATTACAGATTTATAGAAGACACAAAACACGGCGCAATGGACAGCCGTATGTAAGAACTGTTTGCATTCGAAAAGTACGGAGGCAAAATCTATAATGTTAGTCCGTTGCGACAAATAACGATATATTAAAAAATAAATCTTAAACCGTTCATGAAAAAGTTTAAATTTTTTTTTATTTTCTTGCTTGACCAGTGTTATGAGCAGTCCGACTAGCTTGAATCAGATAGAAAAACAAATTATTGAAATTTTGTCATTACGTATACAATAATAAATGAAAATTAAAGCATTTTTTTATATATTTTCGTGAAGGACATCCGCCCAACGCTTTACTTCCGCTAGTTGCAGTAGGGAGCAGACGCCTTCACTTTTGGGGAGTTTTGATGCAGTTTGTTGTCGTATGTCGTGTCAGTGTCGAGTGGAGTGGTGGGGCTCTGGAGTTTGTGACTGGTGTTATTCGTAAACACTAGTGTCGGGCGCTGATGCGTATTTTTTTTATACTGCCACCACCCCGAACTTTGAAGATACACGGGCCCGTAGCACTGCATTATGCTGAATCGCGAGATCCTTCTCTGTTGACGTCGCTTTCCTGGTACCACTCGTGGATACTGCAAGCGTTTAAACAGTGTGCACCGTCTCGCCTACATCCCCGGTGACGTACTCGACCTGTTGAAACTTATTGCTTCCGTCATTTTGGAGTACGCAAGGCAGTTATCTCGTTGCTCT
Source organism: Ixodes scapularis (assembly GCF_016920785.2). NCBI lineage: Eukaryota > Metazoa > Arthropoda > Arachnida > Ixodida > Ixodidae > Ixodes > Ixodes scapularis. Next base: position 251,441,511 of record NW_024609835.1, read on the forward strand.
GGTTTCGGTTATAAAAGCAAGGCAAAACGCTCGTAGTTCCCGCCCTCAGTACACGTTGGACATCTCTCACACTTTGACACCGGATAACTCAATAAACGAGGATTTACATTCAGATGAGAGGTCACTCTCGCCGCTTCCTCACTGTTGAGCAGCAGGATTAGCTGGCGACAAGCCGCGGATGAAAGGCTTGAGCATCAACAGCCTAAGCGCACTCGGTGCCGATGTGGGCGATGCGGGTTTCTGTCAACCGGGAGGCCAGCACAAACCGTGACCGTTCCAGCTCTTCGTCATGACCCTGTGTTGCCGAGAGCAGGGAAAAATACAACTTCACGGACCACCGAAGCAAACGCACTGCTATCGTAAATCTTGGCTTGTGATTGCGCCTTTGTAGATCATCTCATTCGTTTTGCTGGAGAGACGCAAGCGACGGACATAACAAAATCGCTTGCATATTCCGCATACCTCGCAAAAGCATTTACCCCGTCACCTTGCGAAAAGCGCAAAACACGGAGTCCGCACCGTCCCAAGCTTCCCCTGTCTTTTATCTGTTTTAGAGCAGTTTGGACCCGCTAGTAGATATGCCTGCTGAAACTGAAACAGGCCAGTGCCAGAGAGAAAGAGACGAAGTTGGGAAAGCTTGCTCGCTCTCTCCAATTTCTCGACCCTCAAGTGATTGTACAATATTAAATGCACCAACGACTCTTCCAAAAATATAGAAAAAGCACTACATTCACTACGCAATAAATGGTCGCAGTACATGCATCTGTGGGCAGGGAGGAAATCTTGCCCTAATTTATTCAAGCCGCATGATGAGCGCAACAAAATTGCACGTGACTTAGGGCCGGTTGCACCAACGTCGCTTAGCGCAAAGCGGGGCTTAGCCAGAAACTTAAGCTTAGTTTCGGTCGTTCGGTTGCACCAAACTCGCTTATCGCTAAACCTAGCACTAAACTACGCTTAACTTAAGCGCTCAACATTGGGCGCTTTGCTTCTGGTTGTTTCTTAATCCTGGATTAAAAACATGGCGGCTGGTTTGTCACGGTCGACGCGGTGGACGAAATTGGTTGTGCAAAGTGTTTTAGGTTACATCAGCGTGAAAGTTTCGACAAAATGACTTTCGATTGTGACAAGGATGCAAAATATTGTCGCGTGAAGTGTTGATCGACCCCTGTTTTCAAGTTGGCTCTCCACTTTCAGGGCGTGTTAGCCCTAACCGAGAAACGTACGGAGCTGTGGGGCTCACGTCTGTATTCCCGTTGGTTCTTCTGTCAACGAGCTTATTTGTATGTACTTACTAATTTTCGCATAGCTGTAACGTATTGTTATTTACCACCTTGTTTATCTACACTTGCAGCGCGTATCCTTCAATCTGATCAGCGCGTTGAATAGTGGCAGTACAGGATCTCGGCGATCAGCTGATTGTCGACACCTCTGCCGTTTGCATGATTACGAGACGGAATGTCCAACGAGCCTGAATGTCCAACGAGACGAAAGATCCAATAATGGATATTCAGGCACGTTGGACATTCAGGCTCGTTGGACATTCCGTCTTGGTTGGATCTTCCGTCTCGTTGGACATTCCGTCTCGGTTGGATCTTTCGTCTCGATGGACATTCAGGCTCGTTGTACATTCCGTCTCGGTTGGATCTTTCGTCTCGTTGGACATTCAGGCACGTTTGACATTCCGTCTCGCCTGTCACGTGCTAGAATAATTTGCCCTCTTAAATGTACAGACTTGCGTGTATATTTAGTCCGCGTTCCTGCAGGCATTGCCGTAGTTACAACTTACATCATACTAAAATGTCGTGCCACGAAAGCCGACGTTGACGGACCGACAAAAAAACAGAGCAGACACAAATATTATAATTTCATCTATAGGAAGGCTTGATGGTTAGTTAGCTGAGTGCCGATCCGCAGCTATGTACCAATCGGTTAAAGGTGTCGATTGTACGACGCCAAACGCTCCTTTGATATTAACAGTTCAAATGTTTGGAATATTCCGATGACATAGGTCAGCCAATTTGAAATATATAATAGGGATGCAATGTATAGTGGATCGCAATTGGGGGACGTCTATAAAAGCCGCGCTTCAGAACCCAGGAATTTCTAGTTCAGTCCTCATCCCTGCCCGTTTCGATCTATAGATGAGCTATATACGGAGATCCGCATTCCAAACACATGACCGCCCGCCAGCGCCACTGACTATGCGCAGAGTCAATATTTAATTTCTTTAAAAGGAGCTTTGGGAGCAATGGGTGCGAGGCATCAAGAGTTTCCACAAGCGTAATTTTCCACTAATAAAGAAAATATATATATAGATATCTTTTTTTTTAAAAAATAAAATCTACACGCGCCTGTAAATGCATGGGGTGGTGGCTGGTGTGACCCGACAATTACTGAGTAAATGCAGAACAATTGTGTGAATTTGAGAATTTTTTTATTTTTGTTCGTTTATCTTTGGAAGAGACAACTACTCACTGTACACTTCAGTCGTCAGTAGTTTACATACGCATCCATTCCCTACCAATAGATTTGTATGTCAGTGAGTAGAGCGATAATACTAGTATCACACAGTACGCAACTTTTTTTTTTTGCATGTGACATGCATAGTGGTTTTTAGAAGCCCATGTAATTTAACTGGCTTCTGGAAGCACTCCAGAGCTCGCCATTATGTCGAGGTAATTCATGACGTCTTGGTAGGTGGGAGGAAGCGAACGCATCTATCTCGGCGTGCAGCAGAAGGTTCACACCCGGATGTACTAATAGCCTGCATCATGTGTGAATATAACATTAGATCGTGCCACGTGGCTTTCTATTCTTGTGGGGTAAGCGTATTGCACCACGAATCTGGTCACTTCGTCGAAATTCCATTGGTCTCTGGACAACTGGAAGAAGGACAATTCGTCCCGATTCGCAGAATGAAGAATGGGGCGAAAGTCCCCGTTTGTCGAACTGTCGAAAAGAGTTGATTAGGATTGGGTGTGTAGACTGCCGGTGACAGTGGGGGTCAACAGTGAGACCTTCTCTTCAAAAAAGAGAGGATGACAAATGCAGCTCTCAGAATTGGCCAGGGTCCGATAGTGAATCGTAGCCGGGTTATTCAAAATGATAAAAGTCGGGTTCTTCGTGAGTATGCTCACTCGCAACTCTAGCATTATGGAATTTGGGAAGACCGAGCGAGGGGCTGACCTCGTGGTCATATGAGCACTTGTAATGGCCGTGGTCATATGTGCACTTGTAATGTACGCATATAAATAAATAACGGTCGCACTGTTGCAGCGGCTCTGTGACAGAGTTAGAACCAGTTGAAACCCGATCGCAGCCTTGGTATGCTACCTGGGCGCGTATCGGCGCGATTTCTGCATGCCACGTGACCAGGAAAGGCAGAAACGACGGAAGCCAACCCTAAAAAAGTATTGTAATAATTATTAATATTACCTACTTGTTGCTTAATACATGGTTCACTGCGACAGCAATCGCTTTGGTGGCCGAAGCATGCGAAACTAATCGTCACGATAAGCGTTAATGTGCCGAATTCTCCGCACAATCACCGGACAAAAGCTCACCAATTTAGGAGATTAGCTGCACAAAGGCTTAATGGAAGGAACGTTGTATTCTATCACTGATTTTGATATGAGGATCGAGTTTTTGTTTTTTGGGACCGAGAAGTCCAATCAGAAATCTCTAAAACTTTCACGTTCGTTCTGTAAAAAAGAAGAAAACAAAAACTACAATTTAGAGTAATTACACATACTACACCGGCTTCACCTAATAATAATTATAATACTAAAAATTCAATCAGGCGTTTTTCTCCCATGTGAGGGACATCATCTTTGCGGGACTAGGGACACGAATAAGAAAAATACAGCAACTCGTACACTACGGAAGAACTGTGGCTGGGGATAAGCACGATTAACGGTTCTAAGAACTCTCGTGGGTCCCACATTTGTTTCCGCTCCAGAGGTACGACCTTCTAAAATCAAACGCGTGACAGGTTGTCAATGGTCAACGAGTTCGGTCTTTGATCTTGTAGCATGTGTGACCTTTTAAACGTCTTTTTTTTTAAATATAGAAAACATTTTTATATATAGATAAATATATAGATATATAAAACGAACAATAAATGAATTGTGTTGGGAATTTTATGAAGTCTACAAAATATACGAGCATAATTTTAATAGACCGATCTCACCAAGCGTTCGACGCATGCGCGAGGCAGCCATAACTTTAGTTCACAGGAGGCAACAGCCGTGCATCAAAAATCCCGGTACTGAAAAGCCCGGTGCCGAAGCGACCACATACCGAAATGATCGCGTACCGATATCTCCGCACCGAAATGTCCGGTTCCCCATTTCATCGAACGCATTTTTCACCGCCGTAACTATCAGTAATCCTACAGTTCAACAAAGAAATGTCTTCTAAATTCTTTGCAAGGTTCATTCTATATCCGTTGGATATTCAGACTCGTTGGACATTCAGGCTCGTTGGACATTCCGTCTCGGTTGGATCTTTCGTCTCGTTGGACATTCAGACTCGATGGACATTCCGTCTCGGTTGGATCTTTCGTCTCGTTGGACATTCCGTCTCGCAGGCCCTTAGCGAAAACTAATACGTTTGAAATATACCACATTCTAATTTGAGTGTATTTGAAATACAGTTCATAATTGTAAGTACACGCAAAATAGACCGAAAATATAAACTTCTTTTTTTTACTTGGTACTAAAATATACTTCTAAAAATCATTTTAAAATGCCTTTACTTAAAATACATTTGAAGCTCCCTTCATGCGTTTTGAAATATGTAAATACTAAATTAATAGGAACAAAATACCTTTCACATATATTTCTTGAAATATTTATTTAATTCATGCAAAATATACTTTAACCCTAAAAAAAAATGGAGCAATCCAAAATACGTGCAGAATACTCTTAAAATACCTGAAAGTCGTAAATACTGTTGTGTTATACTTTAAGTACCTCTTAACTGCAATACTTTGGTAATTTGACTTAAACTACCAAAATATTGAAAAGCTCCCCTTCTAGAAGTTCACTTCAAGAAGATATGGAGTACACTGAAGCGCCTCAATACAACATTTGATTAGTTTGTCAACTGAATTGCGCAGCATCGCACTGATAAATCAGCCCAGTTTATGTTATTGTTTCCTTTTTTTCTATCAAGAACACACCTGATGAGTTCCTTGCACACCAATCACAAACGGGGTTCGGGAACTACAACCACAACATTTGCTGATGCTGGAAAGCTTCAGCAGGTGCTGTGAACAAGTACGTTTGGCGTGGTTTTGTTAGCACAATGTTAGTTCACTGAACATGTATACTCACCATTGTACGTGATGTGAATAGTGACTTTAATATAGTGACATTAACTACCATATTAAATAGTCTACTACTAAAAAGGAAAGGCAAAATAACTACTGTAAAATACTTATTTTTCGCGGGCTCAATATTTCGCGATTTAGGTCAAAGTTGCAGTTTTGGAATAATTCGCAAATTCTAATTTTCGCGACGCGCTGGGATCGCAATATAGATTTTAATGTTTTACATTTTGCCGGAATTGTTCACGGGACCTATTTTTTGGAATTGTAGGTGATTCGCGAACTTTGCGAGAGTTAGGTCCTCACGAAAATAAAGTCGCTTACAGTATTTTACAGTGAAGAAACTGCCTTGATTCGCTTCGTCCTGAGTGGTGCTACGCAGAGGAGCAATAACATTTATTTTATGAGCCGTTTGTGTGGATATTGTTTTAGGGACTGCGCCGAATTGTTAATAGCTGTACCAATGTTTTTTAGTAAGAGATATCGTCCACGAACTTCGAAACACTGTTTCCCCTTTGACAGACTCCCGAGAAGAGGATCGAATACTTGGAAACTTAATAAGCGCAGAGGTGGTCACCGAAAAAATGATTACCTTCAATATGTAGGCTATATAAGGCTCTAGAGCAGTCAACGGGACTGTGAATGAGCTGTTCAGTGCGTCATGGTGTTTGTGTTCGTTTCTAATGTAGCTTTGTGAGATGTATTTAGTAGTGCCTTCAAATACCACAGGGACAGCATTTGCTGACAAAATCGAAAATAAAAAAAAAATTGTGTAACCGGTTTTTAATGCACAAATGGCATCTTGAGTGTGAAGGGACAATATTTTTGGTGTATCTAAAATATTTTTTGATACATATTTATAATGTATTTTGAATACCTTACGCGCGTATTTCGAGTGCGGCCAAAATAATACAGAATAAATACAAAATGAATATTCGTATTCAATATATTTCAACTTCGTTTGAAGTACGGTCTCTTTTTGCTAAGGGCTGTCACGTGACCGATTGGACATTCAGGCTCGTTGTACATTCAGTATCGTTGGACATTCAGGCCATAAGCGCGTTTGATTTAGATTGCGGCGCTTTTAAGTAATAAAACAGCGAAAATTCAATTTTTTTCGTTTTCTGAGTTTTGAGACAATCTTCAGTGAATTTTCCTTATCTCGCGAGTAGAATCTTGGCTTCAGAAAACTGTATCGTTCCATAACTGTAACTTTTTTGGTGATCGCATTTTTTTTATATACAGATACTGTTGTTTCCGAGTTGTGCTCTGTGATGGTGTTTTCCCTTTACTTTTGTCGCTTGTTGTCATTGTGACGATGGTTGAGACTATATACCGGAACACGTTTTCAATAAAATTCAGTTGAAAGTTGCGCCTTGTTGTGTCCTCCGTAACTTTTTTGGTGATCGCGATTTTTTAGGAATATTTTGCTTTATATCTTTCATTCATGGCGACGACAAATCGTAACGACTACTATGTTAGATTCGTGCATTGCTGTATCGGGGCAGGCTGGGGCAGGTGATGCGAAGAGACGACCGTTCTTATCGGCACGATGTGATGTACTAGTTGGAGATTTTATTTTATTTTTTTTTCTGAACTCAACAGTGTGAAACTCAAGTCCGTTTGAGGCTGCAGCGGATGTTCAATGACGGTACAGTGCAGTTCTGTCACCTTGCTGATAGCAACGAGTACCGTCGATGCAAGGTCTCGTGACCTGACCTCTCGACGACTTCTATTCGACGATTTCCGGGCATTTTCGCAGCTGCCGTGGCGAGTTCGTCACTGTTTTGAGCTTCATCGGTCTCAGGCTTGACTTGGTTTTAGTTGTCATCTTACCTGCCTACTTATATCCATGATGTTTTGTCTTCAGCGATGTAGCGAGTAGAGTGTCCTTCTCGCGTTCGGTGAGATTTGGGGCCCCCGATGGCTCCTTCGCCTCAAAATGTGAGCACGAAAACTACTACCACTGTCAAAATATCCTGTTATCAACCGATATTAAACACACAATCAGAGATGTAAAGAGCATTCGTGTTTATTTGAAGCTTTGATTTCTGTTATTGAAAGTTAAACGAAAAAATGATTGAATTTGGAGACCTTTAATTTGTTACTCACCGAAGAAATACAGCGAAAAGCAGACGCCGACGACAACTACTACGGCAGTTATTTTTTTGTTTTTTTTGTTTACATCACGTGATTCCTCTCCGCCAATCGTATTCGTCGCTCTGAGCGTTCCCTAGTTTGCTTTGTGGGTCCCTAGATTCCCTATGCAAATCCAGCGTTTAGCTAGGGGCGCGTCTATAAAGCCGGCTTAACGTTGGTGCAACAAGAATTTAAACCCGTGCTTACCTAAGCTCGGTTTAGGGCGCTAAGCCGGCTTAGGAAAGTGCCGCTTTGGGTTAAGGTAAGCGGCGTTGGTGCAACCGGCCTTTACAGAGAAATCTTGGTGATGACTTAAGTTTCCCTGAAATTCTGTATACCCGTCGTTTGTAGGACCAAATCATCTCGAGCGGTGTGCGTCGCTGTGCAAGCGCAGTCGAACACGGAGCATAACAACGGCAGATTTAGGACAACAATCCGGAGTCCATTATTCAATTAAAACGACGTAATTTTGTTGAAAACGCCCGCAGCTTCTTACTCACAGTATGCGTCGGGATACTTCCACAGTTTGAAACGGAACGAAGGAAGATTTACTTCTAAAAACGCTCGCTGCGTCCTCCCGGACCAGCTGGACTGGATCAGCTGACGACGACGGGACTGAACCCGTTGAACCTCCACCCCACAACAACCAATTTCCACTCCGTGTTATTAGAGAGTTTTAGTAGACCGTTTTCATCTTCCGCTCCGCTCTGAGGGTGCCAAACTGCGCATGCGCGGCCCGCTTCGCCGCAATGGAAAGCGGAGGTCCAAAAACGCGTTTTAGTAGAGCGTTTTTCTTCAGCGTAAGAGCGTTTTGAGCGGGTTTGAAAAATTTGCTTGCGTAGCCCCACAAGTGGACGTTTATAGTACCATACTTCGTTTCAGCTTCGGTCCGAGCGCGGCCGATGTTATGAGCCGAAGGGCCAATCAAACACCGCAAAACGCACAGCGTCATGGCGTGCTCTCTGCGCTTGATAAGACTAGCCGGCGGTGGAGAACGCACAGAGAGACGGCGAATACCGGCTGGTCCTATCAACTGCAGAGAGCACGCCATGACGTTGTGCCTCTTTCGCTGTTTGATTGGCCCTTCGGCTCATAACATCGGCCGCGCTCGGACCGAAGCTGAAACGAAGTATAGTAAGACAAAAAAAAACCTAAGCGTTAACACCAAGAGAGTAAAAGGGAGCGTGATTGTAGAGGTAGTAAAAACGAAGGCGACAATAATGAACACAAAAGAGTAGGCACACACCTGAAGAAATATTAAGCTATAAAATATAAATATAATCGTTCCACCTTGTGTGCGAGTGAAGCCGAAGGTATAAGCATGAGCATGTTGCTCTAAACGGTACTTGTACTGCACGAGCGCGCGTGCTGGTCAAGGACGCTGAAAGGCCGGCACTCGCTCTTGTAGCTTCTGCACCACTCGAATTAAAACTGAAACAGATTTACTTATTCGAAGTAGAAAAATAAGAGAAAAGGACGAAGTTTGCGCATTGCGAGTACATCCTTTTGCGTAGTACGAGTACAGGGTTGCTCAAGGCTAGCAAGGCATCTGCACGATGAATCCCCGCTGTTCTCAAGGAAGGAGACTTCTACTAACGAGATTAAGCTGGCGAGACATCGAATCTATGATTCGTATCCCTCGTGCCATCAAGCGCCGAAGCTTCTTTTCCGAACGCGGTTTACTGGATATTTCCAACGTAGAAAAGAAACCCTTTAGGATGCTATCCTGCTTAAAAAAGGACCTGACTGTTCTGCATGTGGGCCTCCAAATACCAGCACCCGACAGATCGGCGCAGGGTGTTGCCACTCTGGCGAGACGCTTTGCATGGTTCTTCCTCGACTGGCCTATTTCAACCGTCTGCCGTACTTGGATGAGCGTTTGGACGAAACTTGTCGGTGTTCTTCAGTTCTGTGAACCTCATCGTGGGTCACATCAACGAGAGGATCGGCCACCTGCTCGCTGACATGAAGAAACATAGGTGGTTGACCCTGGCGAAACTAAAGCTGTGCTCACAGGTGAGACCCTGCATGGTTTGTGTAAATTTCGCGTTTCCATTGTTTCTAGCACAGATGCTCTTTCTGGTGAAAAGTTACTTTTTTCTATACGCCAAAGGTGTATATGGGCAGTGTCAGGAGAAGTCACGACGAGCGCGTTCGTAATCTATGAGTATTAGTAGGCCCCTTTTATGAGCCCTCTTTGCTCTACTTTACGCTCTGCGAGAAGCATCGTCCCCACCGCGCATGCGTGGCCCGCTCTGAGTTGGAGGGTATAGTTAGCGGAGTGAGCATGCGCTCCGCTTCACAAGTTGTAGAGCGGACTGCCCTCAGCGTTCTTAGCGTGATCGCTTAGATCTCAAGATGGCTGCACTTACTCAATACGCGTCGATGTTTTTGACCGTGACCTCAGCTTGAAAGAGGTCGAATCAAGAAGTAAAGCGTACGCCCCACGCGTAAAAAGTAAATCATTCGATTTGAGTTCTATGTAACACAAAACAGCATAATCAAACGAAGTGAACGAGTACCACTTTGCAACCAGCACGGCGTCGCTAAAGTCGTCGAGTTTTGTGGACGTCTTATGGCTATGCAGTCAGATGTACGGGTGCGCGTGCTTGAACGCCGATTATATCTGTGCAAGCGCCCTTCTGTCGAAAATGCCACTGAAAGCTGACCACGAGCATAGTGCTCGCAAGCTGCACCAAAGAAACCATTCCTCTCAGCTTTATTTATTCACACTCGCTCGCAACTTTTGAATTGTTTAGCTTTCTTCAAGAAATGTTTGCATTGGATTTCCTTGGTAGGTTTAAAAAATAATAAAAACTTGAATGCAGCCTTTTTAGAAGTGCAACCCATGGTGCCGCTAGTCTTCGAGGCCGACTTATTTTGGCCAAGTTTCTAGGTAGCAAGAGAGCTACGTCATTGTTTGTCGCGGATGCGAGTCTAAATGTATTAGACACGAATGCTGCGTCAATATTGAATATGAAATGGGTTCTAGTCACAAGTCTCGCACTAAAAGCGATGCCCAAAATATGGCGGCCGAATATGTTACCCGGTGGTGTTTTGAAAAGACTTACAAATAACGGTCAAAAGAATATTTCACGTCAATTTTTTGTCTGGTGAAAACCAGACAGGCATAAACAATGCAAAATTTAGCAAACACAACCCTGGACTTCTAAGTAATAGTGGTAGATTAGAACAGTTTTCAGAAGTTTCGTTTTGAATTCCGGCGTAGCGGGCCTCGCATGCACAGTTTGACGGCCTCAAACCTTAGCAGAATTAAGGAACAACTATGTATATATATATATATATATATATATATATATATATATATATATATTAATTTACGATACCCAGTTTTTTATAACCCTACAATGGAAATACGCTTTATCTTAGAGGAGTAACAAGTCCCATATCACATGTTTTGGTAGTGTTTAAATACTGCCGTGTTGTAAGAGTGTTTTTCTTTGTCTTTTTTATTAGGCCGTCAAGGACAAGGGAACAACCCTGAACAACTGTTGGGGTTTTGTTGACCGCACAGCATGCCCATATGCCGTCCATCAAAAAAATTAGAAGAAGACCACAAGAGGGTGCTCGTCGTGAAGCACCAGGGAGTGATGTGCGCAGACGGCATAATTTGACGGCTGGACGAAACCTACAAAGACCATGGGCATTTTTTCGTATGTTTAATATTAGAATGCATAAAATTATCACAGTAAATCATGTTAAAGCTTTTGTACTGAGCGAAATACCTGTCCAACTGGGTTGAAAGGCATCTAGAAATATTTTAATAAAAAACGTTTACTAACGACTTCCATTTTACTTCTCAGATGTGCGTGTGAATATTGCATCTAACCAAATTACAGTGTTACTGTTGAATTCGGCATTGTAAGAGTAGACTATGTTGCGTGGCCTTCTATTGCAAGAAAAGACCGAAGCACAAGTGAGGCAGAAAATGGGCAGGAGCTTAAGCTGAAAAACGCACTTTCGTAAACACACAAAACAAATAAAAAGAAGTGTATAGTCAAGCAAAATGGTTTCATGTCACCCCCCAAGGCAGATACATACACTGCGCTCCACTGTTAATACGAACACGAGAAAAATCGCTTTTATTTGCAGTTTATTTCTTTGACAGCTATTGAAAAAGCTGAAAATTTGTCGCTCAAATTAGTGCCCCAAACGAGCGCTTTATTCCACATCAATAGGCAAATGTCAGCCCCTCGAATTTAAGGTGAAAAATGAAAACAGGATATTGAATGCTCCCGCTAACAGTGTCGCGCAGTGTACATAAACACCAAGGCACCATATCACAAACCGAAGCATACGAAGAAGAAAAGACTCATTTCATTGGGAAAAAAAACTAGAGATATAAATGGAGCACTCGCTTTCGCTAATTTTCACTGTCTTGCTGCCTGAAGTAACCAAACAAAATATCTGTCCGTTTGCCGACTGCTTTAGTCTTTGGTCTTTAACCTTTAATGTTTGGCTCGGGAGAGCCGCGGCACCGCCGAATGCAGCAGCCCGTACCACCGAGGCCCGCGGTGCCGCGTCTAGGGAACATGGGAATGTGATGAGTATATACGTGCAAGATGACGACGACATGGGTTGTTGGTATTGGGGAGGGTGGCAGTCCGATTCGCAGATGTCCAGACTTCGTGGAGGCAGGTTGGGCGGGTGAGCAGCGAGCTATGAGGATCTTGCACTCCGTTCGATCAGTGCATGAAGGAGCACCAGGAACATAATGGCGCTATTGCTTACTGGGGTCCACTGGGGTCAAAGAATCATGCTCCAATGGGGTAGTCCAGCCGAAGTAGAAGCTGCCGCCTCCGAGGAACCGAGGCACAGAGCTCAGATTGAGACACCGCCGTCGCCCGGTGTGTCATCCTCTCAACGTCGTCGGCGTCATCTCGCATAGAAAAATCGAGCCCGCTGGCTTAGACAAGGCAGCACCTGTTCCCACCGTTCAGGGGCCGTGAAAGGATTGCGGCCAGCGATTTCTCAAAGCAGCCAGAGGTTCTTGACTACCGTGAAACGTTTTCTGGGGGACGCCTTTTCAAACAAAGTCTGCGCAGCTTCTTAATAAGGGTCAAGCGCGCTCCCAAGCATGATTTTAAATAGCGAGCACCCACCTTTCCAGAAAAGCACCATCTAGTGAACCTTTACTGAGATTGGAACGTACTTCTCAAAATGGCGACGATAGCGGAGCTGACGCTCCACGCTCAAATCCCAGAGCGGGTCGCGCAAGCGCGATGGCGACTCCGCTTTCCATAGAGCGGAGCGGGAAACCGAAAACGGTCTACTAAAACTCTCTATTGTGAGTTTCTACCTCCAAGCACCCCACCACACACCACTAACGGTTCATCTCTTTTTCGCATCGCCGTGTTGCACCAAACGGAACGAGATCGCCGAAGTCAACGGAGCGCTGTAGTGAACCTTGGCTTGTGGTTGCGCTCTCGTGGACCCTGTGACTCCCTTCGCTTTCAAAGCACACACACGACGATTACGATTGATACTTTCCGTCTTCTGGGAACATCACAGGGGCACTTCTCCGGTCACGTCTTCGCAACGTGTGCTTGTAAACCTACGAGCTTCTAGCGTCCCGACAAACCAAAACAATACCGGCGCCATGCTAAACGTGCGTTGTTGCCAGAAGGTACTGCGGTGGGCTAGTTGGTTCATACTTAGTGTTTGAACAGCGCAAATACGACAGGAAGATAGAAGAGAAGAGGACAGAACGAGCGCTGTCCTGTCCTCTTCTCTTCTATCTTCCTGTCGTCTTTGCGCTGTTCAAACACTAAGTTGTTGCCAGATTTGTGAGGGTAAAAGCGCTAAAACAACGGACAAGTAAAGGAAACGTGTTGTTACCAGATTTTCTCCGACCAACCAAAAAACACCGAAAGCAAACCGGCTCTATCTTTAAGCGTATATCGGCGTTGCGCCGTGGACAGATTTGCTCTGTCAGCTCTAACTTAAAGATGACCTACAAATGCAGCAACGGGTATAAAGTTTTAATATGACGGCCTTCACCGAGCACCGTAAATTCTGAGGAGGTTGCATAAGAAGCGGCGGCACCTTCGCTTGTAGTTGAAGGGTTGAAGCCAGAACGAAACCAATTGCAATATCACGTGTTCAGATCGAGGGCACGCTTTTTATATCCATTTAACTATTTAGAACGAGTAATTAAACCCATAACTTTATTTGTGGTGTGTAAGAAACTGTTATCAAGACCCCTAAAATAAATACAAACATGGGCGACAAGAGAGAAGCTGCATTGCCATCGACCAGAATCAATGGCAGGAATGGCAGCGAGCGCGGTAAGCGCGGGGTTCGCCCCGTCCCGCGACATGGCGTGATTGCTTTTGGTGCATATCTGTCTCCGAGATATGTTTCTTTCCGCGGCATTTGTCCCGACGGTGCTTTCTAAGTGTGTCCCCAAGCATTCCGGTGCTTCGATAGCCGGCAGTGCAGCGGTCGTTGTCGGGGGTGATGCGTGTTTTCGAGGTCGGCTACACGGCTATGCGTGTGTGACCGAACCAAAACACGTTTTTTACAACCTCGCATGATTTTTGAACAAATTATCCATTACTCAGCGCGTAAATTCATGGTAATTTGTGTAAATAGCGTGTTTTTCACCCCAAATATTCGCTAAATACACGGGGCTTGCTAACAGTGCAGCGTGGTTTTCGCCGTGCTCTTCCGCTCCGTTCGTTCGTTTCGTCCACTTTTCCTCTTCCGCATGAGGGGAAACGTCTTCCCGCGCGCTTACGACACCTCGCCGCTGTTGATGCGCGCTACTTTTATTATGAGTCCGGGGCGTAGGCACACGGTTTTGTTTCCCGAGGATGCAGAAGCTGACGCGACTACGTAAAAGCTCGGCGCAGCGCCGACGCCGTTGGCGCGAAAGCACCGAAAGCCCGGTGGAAAGGCTGGCTCTTGGAAGACAACAGTACGCCGACCGAAGGCGGCGATCGAGGGAAGCCGCGGTGGCTCTATCCAAGATCGGCTCCCCGAAGACAACAGGATGCGGACCGTTGCAAAGTTGGAGTAGACCCTTTCCGAAATTAGGTCTGGCCACTTTGATCACTATCATCATCTAAAAAATGGCAGATATGTCGTACTGATGGCCGCCTTCTGTTTACTGATGACGGAAGAAGTTTTAGGTTGTCATATGTTGATGATTTGAGGGCTATACATTCGAGACGTTAGCACGATGCGAAGCGGGAATTGAATTCAAGAGAAGCGTAAGCGTTAATTTCTAACTCGGGCCCATTCAATCTGTTAGTAGCCCACAATCGGTTTCATTGCTCTTTGATGTATAGAACTTTATCAAGTTGTCTGTGTGGGTTGGCGCTTCGTTCTGACTGGGGGCATCTTTGTGGCCATCGACACGGAGAGATTGAGAAAGAACGGTACAGTGAAGAGCACATTGTCGTTTGCCGTTGACTTGCTAAAGTGATGGTGCCCGATGAAATACTGCAGACTACAGGTTTACTGCCGCCATTAGTACGACAGAAGTTAAACTGCATTTTCAACCACCAGATGGCACTGAATTTCGGAAATGGTCTACTCCGATCCTTCGCTGAGTCAGAATACCCGCGACTATTGCTAACGCATATCTTCCACAAGCAGAGTAGTACCAGCGGCGATTACGGCATAATTGTTCATCACTCTCGGTAGATAGCGCGGCCGGGTCACTCGCGCTAAACGGCACGCGCAGTCGAAACATCGCTTCAGTCAGTGTACGTGTGCTCTCGGTGCGGATTGTCACGCAGGTGGAGTGTTTCGAAACCACAGCCGCGATTTCAAAAACAACTTGCGTGGGACTGTGGCACGGCAATTTTGAACCTCGCTTGCCTGTCGGAGACACACCAGGTGGTGTTGCAGTTGAACGAAATGGCGGCCGAGTGCAGCACATTCATTTTCGCACTGCCTTTACCATCGTACTGACCAAGTGACTACAGATTACCCGTAAACACACTGGAAAGAAAGCATCTGTAGGCTGGCGATCAAGAAACGTGTTTCATTATTTCAAAACTTTACTAAAAGATACGATTTGGAAACTTTTTATCAGCTTAGTGTCTGAGCATGAGGCATTATATGAATTACGCCGAATAATAAAATCCCAGCGGGCGACACATCTAGAAATACGATTAGATAAAATGGCGATGCGCTCAGGAAAAATATGGGTTTGAAAGTTTATGATCTATGTCTCGGCGCACGACGCAGTTATTTTAGAGCGCAGCTCTTAGGGCCCGTTTCCAGCCTGAGCGGCGTCGGCGTCGGCGTCGGCGTCGCCGTTGGCGTCGGCGTCGCCGTTGGCGTCGGCGTCGCCGTTGGCGTAACTGGGGGGGGGGGGGGTCACGTGACCCCCCCCCGAGGTCACCTGACCCCTGCCAGGTCACGTGACCACCCCCCCCGAGGTCACGTGACCCCCCTCCCCCGAGATCACGTGACCCCGCCGGGGTCACGTGACTACCCGCAGGTGACGTGACCCCCCTCAGTACCCTTCCCTACTCCTCCTCAAGAGCTGCGCTCCAATTCGGCGTTACAGGGATTTGTAAACGGCTTTCATTTTTTGTGTTTGTAATTGCGTTCAGTGTTTCAGAATTAGCTGGGACCCTTCTATTTATTGCCGTTACGGGGTGTTTTTTTTATTTTTAGGGATATTTGACTCAAATACAGTTTCTATTATGAAGATCACTTTGAAAAAAAAATAAAAAAAAACATTTCGGCCTTTGGAGGGCGCGTGTGTAACGTAAAATTTGTGAAAAAAATAATGATGTAAAATTTACAAATTACCTTGTCCTACTTTATTTTTAGCTGGCACATTCTTACCCCAACGTCTTAGCATGTTACCAGAATAGAAGGCAGTAAGTTGTCTGCCTGGAGCTATTCAGTGAAAGATTTAGACTGTTTGTTATATGCCTGGCTCGCTAAACTTCAGACATACAGCAGGAATAATGCACAGACGCCAGTAACTGTCGGAGGCCGCTGTTGGCTCAGGTGGAGAAAAGTTGGGAGTCGATCAGACCGGTATAGTATCCAACAAAATAAAGAACTCATTCGGAGCCTGTGGCCGCGAAGGTGGTAGGCGGGAGCGTGGCGACGTGGCATGTTCTGGGCCGATCTATATCGCTCCAAAGGAAGCGAAACTCGCAGTCATATTGAACGAACAAGCACTGGTGAAAGGCATTACCTTACCCCAAAATGACATGGGATTGTGCAACGCGCGAGACGCGCCTTGCAAATTACATTACATGGTAACAAAGCAAGAGTTAAAATACCACATGGAAACCGCTTCATAGAAGACATTAAAGAGGTAAAAAAAAAACTCTCCCTACTATTTGTAAAAGGGAGGGCGATTCATGACGGTGAAATGCGCCAAGAATCATGAGAATGCTCTACTCGGACTTACCAAAATGTTCTGAGAACGAAGTTACAGCATCAATAGTGGCAGATGTTCCAGTCGGTACATAACTTATTTTGAAAAAAAATACGCCGCAAGACAAGGACAGAGAAAGTAAGACAACACGAAGCTGTACTTTCAACTGAATGTTTATTGAAAGAACACACTATTTATACACCCAATCGGGCTTTTGAAGCAAGAATTCAAATTCCTTGTCTGTTAGGTGCACTGACGGGGCACTAATGCATTTGTCATCCCCCTGCATTATAATGTTAAATGACTCGAACATCTCTCTCGAAATTTTACTTCTCAGCTTTCACAGAATTTTTGTTTTTTTCCAGTTCCGGGGCGCAAAAGCGTCGGTCGCAATAAATAGCTAAATTGCCCGAGGGGGAATTTCTTACTGATAGCGCGTGCTCACTTGCCCTTTCATTAACGCATCTGCCCGTTTGGCCCACGTACCCTTTCCCGCATGTCATTGGAATTTCGTATACAACCGAAGATGCGCATTCCACGAATTTTCTAGACTGTTTCTTTCTCCAAATGTCACCTCCGTCTTGTTTATTGTTAATCCCTTGGCACAGGCTGGACAGCTTTTCCGGGACCGAAAACACAACCGGCAAATCAAAGTGTGCCGCCACTTTCTTAGGTGGTGAGATACCTTGTGATTATAGGGTATAACAGCGGGTCTCACTCTCCTCCTGAGCTTCTGTGCTTTCTCCTCTTTATTTTTCATCTTGGAAACAAATGTTTCAGCCACCTCTTGAAGAAAAGGATCAGGGTAACCCGACGATTTTCGGCGTTCCACCTGGTTGCAACAACTACTTTTCACGGCGTGCTGGCACGACTTGGCAAAAGATGCCTTCAAAAGGGAGGAAGCGATACCTCTTTTATCCAGTTTAGAGTGTGCTGAGTGAAAGGGCAAGACCGTTTTTTTTTAGCGTGGTCTGTACTCCCAGCACACGAGCTCCTGTTCAAACTCTAAACTTAAATCTAGGAATTGCAGCTTTCCTGACGCCATTGTTTCGCAAGTAAAAGTTCGTCTTCGCGAATTCAAACAGAAAATTTCCAGCGCTTTTTGAATGAGGTTGTCATCCAACACAGTGGGCTGCGGTACCAGCACCAGGAAGTCATCCACGTATCTTAGCATCTTAACATCCCACTTTTCTTTTAGACTGCTGAACGCTTCCCGGCCAAATCGCACAAAAAAAAAAAAAAAAAAAATGTCGCACGGTACGGGTGCGATTCCTGACCCGATACAGATCCCATGCTTTTGAAAATACAGGTCACTTTCAAATGACACAAAAGTAGAATTCAGGCAACATGTGAGCAGTTCTATAAATGAGTACACACTAAGCCCCCTAGAGCACGTTTATTGAATTAGGTTTCTATTCCTCCCGATCAATTCTACCCTTACATCCTCAGCGCACAGGTAACGCTATAGGGATGTAATTTCTCTACACGGTTGTCTTTGTTTTGAGATGCTTTTGTTCGAGAAACGTAATAAAGCTACTTTCAGAAAACTAAAGTAGGACTAGCTCGAATAATTCGCGATTACTGATTTGGTGGAGAAAGGCCGTAATCATCAAAGTATTGGCTAGAACATATATGTACGACACCATCAGGAAATCGGACTACAACTGGAAAGCTCGGAAATAGTTTCGCAGATTTTTTAGAGAACGGAAATACGCTTATTTATTGTACACAAATATTCTTAAATGTAGATTTTGTAAAGCCATATTTATGATTTATGTGTAGTAAATACCTTTGTGAATCAAAAATAGCGTTTCGGGATTTTCTCAACATCCGCTTTGCGTCCAATTTTCATTTGGTTTCTCGGATGTGTGTCTTAAGGCCCAGCTGTGCTTTATTCAATAATATTAACTTCAGCACTCACCAGCTTGTGTGAACCGTAATACTGCGTCCTTTACACTTTAACTGTTGCTGCAGCTGGTCACGCCCATTCAGGGGAAGCATGAAAATGACCAACCTATTTTTACCATGAAAAGCAAAGACAGCACCACAGTACTTAAAAGGTCTAAAGTACCTGGTGCAATAATTTATAAAACAGCTGCTCGTTCAGCATATTCGGTGTACCCCATTGAGACATGGATTATTTATTTCACTCTTCGCTGAATCCCGTTTTGTCGGGGCCCGGGCGAATGCGGTCCACCGATTAATAAATAATTTATTAAGAAGTCTGGGCTAGCGGGCAGTGGCCCGAACTTGCAGCCCTTTCCCTGAACTGAGGAATGCCCCCTGATAAAAAAATAAAGATGTTTCTAGACACTCCGGGTGATAAAGAGAAATCCGCGTGACATGAATACAGTCGGCCCGGTCGCTGCGCCCTTAATCCGATTAACGAGTCTCCTTGGAGCGTTGTTGTTGTCGGCGGTCCGTCGACGTCTCTTTGCCTGGCGTCTGCTGGCAAGTTGAATGCAGGAGATCGATGCACTCCGGTCGAGGAGTTGCACGGGACGCCTTCCTTACAACTTGCTCCTGAAAATAAACGACGACTTTAGCCAGAAAATATGCTTTTTTTGTCTCTTTAAGCCGTCAAACAGCCTTTCTAATATGTTTACATAAATTCTAACGACGAGATCTTTTGGTGACGTCAATACCCCCTGCGTGCCTAACATCGCGACAAGGAACATGCGATGGGCACCTCTGATGGTGTCTTAAGAAGCGCATTGGATGCCTGGAGCAATCATCTTTTTGAAGCAATGACTGTCGCTTGGAATGTTTTTTTAGTTCACACGAGCTTACTGACACTAGTAGACCAACGTATATTAATAATATTTTATTCATTTGCAATAGCAAAATATTATTCTGGGTGTTGGGCAAGGTTGTGGAGCACCCATACGCGAGTGCGCCTGCCAGCCTACCACCGTATACTGCTACGACACGCCACTCGCCCGCTCCAGTCCCGGCTCTGCACCCCTGATCTACGCGAGGTAGAAGAGTACAAACAGTCAAAATCTTGAGTAAATAACCGACGTATCCGAACAGACCCAACTCGACGGCCAGTCGGTCCGGCAACCTCACCGCGCATGCCCACCGCCGAGTTAAAGGAAATAACGTAGCGCGCTTCTGTCGAATTCCGCCAAGCTCCCTGAAATCCCACGGACCAAGTTCGGCGGAGTTGAAAGCGCTACACGGGGCGGGCACTGCCACAAATTTACAAGTAGAAGGTGACCAACTTGAACCGGATCTGACAACGGAAGATGCTCGCTCCACAAGGGGCGCTTTTGAAGTGCTCCAAATCTCTGAGCGGAATTCAAAATAAGATATATGTGGATATAAGCAATATTTATAAGTGGATTGCATAGAAAACGCCACAG
Source organism: Ixodes scapularis (assembly GCF_016920785.2). NCBI lineage: Eukaryota > Metazoa > Arthropoda > Arachnida > Ixodida > Ixodidae > Ixodes > Ixodes scapularis. The sequence continues at coordinate 251,461,723 of NW_024609835.1, forward strand.
GCGCTTATGCTGGCGAGGAACATGTTCAGTGGGATGATGCTGTATAGCGATCTTGGTGCGACTGGTTCAGAACGTCCCTTTCAAAGATTCGAAGGTTTGAATGGACCGTTATGGTGACTGCGGTGGAAACTGAGACCAAACAAATAATCAACTTGTGAGGTTTGGTCGACTGTGTGTCAGTATTTGTTTGTGCTCCTCTTGGAGGCAGGGAAGGCAATGGCGCTATTTGGTTCATCGATCGCGGTCACAATACTCTTTGAAGTGAAATGAAGGCGCGCATCAGCAAGGCATTGCGCTTTGCAATGGCATCACTACGTCATACATGCATCGCGTCGGCCGCGCTCGGTGTCAAGCAAACGTCACAGCCACGCGCAATTGGCTCGACATCGCCTCCCGTGGCTATGAATTCAAAACTGAGTCATCTATAAAAGAGACTGTCGCCAACACTGATCTCCACTATGGGGGGCTGAATGGCGCATTGAGCAGACAGGTATTACAGTGGCTTAAAGGGGGTAGTGTAGTTACCGCGTAGCCTCCACCATGCATCGGGAACGGCCGCTCCTTGGAAGACGGTGTAGGTGTCGCTTCGATCCGCAGCTCCGTTAGGGTGCCTCAATCGGCCGACAGATAGAGGCACCCTAACACGCTTCATGACTAATATAAACACCTAAAAAACAATTATTTGTTTCCAGTGAACTTCCAACGACATGATTTGGGTTTGAAGGTGAATAAAAATGTGAAACTAGCAGACGACAGTGTAGTCGACAGCTGCGAATCGGCCGTAGCTGGTCGGAGCCAAGCTGACCAAGCGGCCAAGCTGGAGCTATAGCCGGAACGACAGTGCTGCAAGCGCCAGCGCCACACGCGGCCGTCTTCCAACGCTGTGCCGCTTCTCCAGTTTTATTCGTTACAGTAGCCCCTTTAAGCCACTGTACAGGTATGAAGCCACCGGAAGTAAGCTAGTTGTCCCGGAAGTAATGCCCTGAGAGACATTTTACTCTTCCGAGTCCTGGATGGAACAGCGTTCAGGGCGCTGGATTTTTTCTTGCCATCCCGAGAAAGCCTGCTTGTTGCGGAGTAACAGCGTATGCGGACACAAGAAGTCTTTTGGAAAGCCATTCGATGTGAAAAGTTTGAGATTCTAGTTGGTCAAGTGTGCGTATGTCCCACGTTCAAATGCCTTATTATCGGGATTTCATTCAGAACCGGAGTAATAAAACCCAGTCAAAGACACAAAAAAGCATGACCAAAACATCGACTGAATGCACTGGGAACCCCAGCACACGCCCGACTTCCAGGGAAGCATCGAACTTCCGGTGGCTTCCCTTGCTCCAGGCTCACAGATCCTGGTGCCATCTGTTGGCGTCCGTGGAATCAAGGAGATGAAAAGCCGCTGAAACTTGTCCACGCGAACTCATGACTTGGAAAATTCTATAAAGCGCAAGCTGGATTGACTGGGTCACTATGCTGGGAAAACTCACCTCTGTCGCTCGTTGTGTCGGTTTTTAAAGTGCAAGGGAGGCGCGCGGCGTCGAGGCACTGCGCGTCATTATGCGTTCATCGTCTAAGACAAGCCTGTGAACAATCTCATGTTCTTTAACGGTGCGTATGTCATCAACTGAACAATTGGGCCCGTGCTCGTTGCGTACACTGGATACGACTTCCAGCCGGGCGCAGCAATCGTGTCCAATCTGACTTTGTGCTCCATCTTTCTCTAATGACATCAAGGTGCTAATGTACTCGCTTTGAATATCCTTTGTGCAGTTGTTCAGGCCCGTTCTCTAAACGGCAAAACCACATTAAAACTCTCAAAAAAAAAAAAAAAAAAAAAGCGATCTCGGCACGCCCAGTATTAAGAAGGCGCGTGCCGCGCGCCTCTTGTTCGGTACAACGTTCTAAGGCCATAAAGAAAAATGTAACGGCTCCCGTGCACTCGTACAACTTCAGCGGTATCAAAGTTCTCCTCGCGCGCCCTTCATTTTGTCCATAGCCTCCTTTATACTAACAAAGCCTGGCAGATCGCCACGAGAAGCAGCCGCCGAAGTTGAAAAGGCAGAGCGGCAGACAACGGATGAGAGGAGAGCCACGTGACGGGCGCCCCGCTGCGGCGAGACGCCGAAACACACTTCACCCGAGCGATGAAATGTCCGCTCGAGCTCCTCGCGTTCCTAGCACTACCACTTCTTTGCTCGTTGGGTTTGAAAGCCATGTTTCGGGTCCTCGCCGTTTCAAAAGCTGTGCGCTGACGTCCAGATTCCTTGAGAAATGCTCAGTGCTACCAGATCCTCGCGCTCCAAATCTGAGACCGGGCACTCTATGGCTCCGTCGTCGAACTGCCAGGCTTTGCGAGTATAATGGAGACTGTGGTTTTTCAGAAATACCCCGCGTCTCAGAACGTTTGATTAAGTTGCACACGAAGCATTAATATGTAACAAAATAGAATTACTAAAACGCGAAATAAAACCATCGTTGGCGTCTTGATAAAACGTTGAAAGCGATGTTTTATATTTTTTACGCTTTTTTTGCGCAGGTGAGCAGATGGTGAAAGATACTTACACGCCATTTCTGCGTTTAATAAATTGAAGCTGCTATCTTTATATGTTACCACACGCTTGTGTGTCGCTTACGTAAATAAGCGAAGCATCCTCCATTCGCACGAACTCCGAAGATCGCACCGAGGTGAATATTTTGTTTACAGAATGGTAGGATATGAAGATCGCATTGCTCAGCATGCCATCTTGAGAACTCAGCAGGCACATGTTCGTCGATTCCGAAAGCGAGCAATTCACTCACCGTACGTTCAGGCGTGGAAGATGGCACAAAGGTGAGAAGCCCTGTTTGACTTTCGAGCGTGACTCGTGCATGGTCTGACGCTGTCAATTGCAGGCTCGCATCTACATGTTCGACTCCGTGAAGCGAAGTTCAACAACTAAATTCACGCTGCAGAAATCTATTACAACACGCCTCCGTGTATTCGTCGTCACCGGACTCTCTACGGCGAAAAGAGATCAACGCCGCCGGAACCAATATAGGATGTCGAGGAGTCATTTGCCCCAGCTACTCCGTGTGAGCGGAAAAGACGCAACTATAAACGCTGAAAACCCGACTGCTTTAACAACACCCAACACGAAGAGAAAAATTGGTGTTCACAAAATACGTACGAATGATTCGAACCACTTCGGATCCAGTCGAAAATCAGAGTCAGGTCTTTGACTGGTTCGTGCCCCACACCGACCATTGAGCCTTCTGTGCCCTGCCAGTAGCGACGAACGCCGGGCGATCAAAATCTATCTTGCCTAGATCTGCGGCGAACACTCCGTGACACGAGCCAACCTCGAGCGACCGAGCTGCATGCGCAGCTGACAGAAACACGATTCTTCTGGAAACAAATCAGCGACATCTATGATGAAAGTGCAGTAAATAAAAGAAAATAAATCGCGGGTGAATGTGTGACACCCAAACTGAGTGTCACACATTCTAGTGCGCGTCACAAAAGGACATAAAAACAAATCAGGCGGTAAAATAATTAAACTGTCTTTTGGATGTTTTCTTCTATCATGTTGGCCGACTTGCTACACTGTCTGCAGTTGGATATCGAATCCGGAACTCTGTCGATAATGCTAGCAACGCGAATTAACGTTAGCGCCGTCTTGGATGTGGAGAATAACAGTAAGTACCCTCAGATATCTCCAAGGTGGCAGATTCACCAGTGAAAATATTGCGCAAATTTGCCACATAGTATTTGCAGAGTCGATGAAATACAATATTTGTATCGCTATACACGCCCTTGGCAACCCGTTTTAATCTACAACATCGCAATTTTCTGGCGAAGTTGTAGTAGGAATCCAGAGTTTAATCCCTTGGAGTCTCATTTAGACGGTCAGGAAAATAAAGCCCTAGTAAATTGAGGTTCAAAGGTTGCGTGTGGCTCCTGAAGAAATTTTCCATCAAACTTTCGGCCATTAATGATCGACAGTTTTGAAGGCGCGAGCCATGTTTATATCGACATGATTGTCTTTTCGCACGTTGTATATTCTGTTGCAAAAAGTAAAACAATAGCCTATATAACATGCGCCAATTGAACTTTTTGTTATTAGAGTTAGGCGTAACCTGCGAGATCCCAAAGCTTGGCAACACCTCATTTAAGGTGCAACCCCGCTGTGCATGACGTTTTGGTGCTTCTTTGACGGTTTACAACTTTCTTTCTATATATCCCACAATTATAAAGTTAATGTCATATAAAAGTGCAGTTTCTAGACAATATTTTATAGTCTCAATATTACAATTCTTGTTAGTTGTTAGTTAATTATTCAGCTTTTAATAGACCACAGTCTCTAATATTGAAAAGTATTTATCGAGTTCTAAAGTCCCATCGTCCACGATATTTTACGTGAGCGTTCGGTTGGATATAATGAAGTAAAAAAGTAAGCAACGAACTGTACAAATAATGCGTATTTCAAAAGTAAAAAATAAAGTTTAAAATGGTATTATTTTATGGTGCTATAAAAAAAGGAACCACGTTAACTAATCAAAATTAGGAGACATTAAATTATGAAACATCCTTCGATATTACATTTCCCTTACATATTAATATACTACACGTTAAGAATGTTATTGACCTCAAATTTTTCCCCTTCGGTTACGGCAAATTGCAGTTTCTTAATATAAAATACAGATGGCGACACGTGTTGAAGAACAGCTTGATGTGCATCTTCTGTCGTGTGCCGTTTGGAACGCCACGTGAAATACAGAAAAAGCGCAAGATGTCAGGGTGTCGGATGCCTGGATGCCCGCAGTGAGCGAGCCAAAAATCTCAGAACAACAAGCGCGAGGCTGCGGGTGCACCACAGCTGCTTTTGCGCGCGTTCTACTGTGCGTCGGTACACATGCCTGTCTATAGACAATTGCAAGCATGGCGCCACAAGTGGTGCCCCATGCGTGCAAGCGCGTGCAACGCGTGGGTGGACGTAGCTTTGGCAAGCTCGTAATCGTACGGGCGTGCCTGCTCGAGCAGAGACATGGCGGCGGCCAGTCGCCCAGCTTGCAATCGTCTATAGGGAGTATTCACTGGCGGCCATATCCGTGTGCGCTGCTGCTGAGCGCGTGCTGACGGCGAGCTTCCGCAGTCCTTCTAGAGCGTGCATTTAGCACCATCAAGACAGCCGGTCTTAGCAGGCTATTAATGTGAGCTCGTTCTGAGCATGCGCTCTAAACATCACCCACGAATATGGCGTCCAGTGAATACCTCCTATACTCGGTTTCACCTTATGTTGTACGGCAGCGGAAGCTAGGAGCGCGAACTCATAGCGTTGACAGCTGCCCGTAATGCTCGAGAGCTTGTGCCACCAAGATCTGCCCCTGAGCAAGGAGCTCGCGCTTGTAGCCTTTCCTGTGGTACATCATAACGCGAAATCGCGTATATAGTAGAGGCTATGGCCTGACGCGATCCAAATATATTGGGCGACATGAAAGCGATTCCGCCATTAGGGGATTGCGCCACGCACGCGAAAACAATTAAATGTTTTTATAACTTGCAAGAAATAATTTCTTGGCAATCAAATTAAGCTTGTCGGAATGGTTAGACAATATTTTCTTTCAAATACCATCTCGGTGGCTTTTAAGTGGCAATGATATTAAATAAAACACAGAACATTAAAACGTCTCAGTGTCTAGGGCGATCGGTGGCCGAGTGGGCTTAAAGTGAACTAGCGCAGACCAGTTCGGAGCACGTGAAGCGAAAGCTCGCGCTGCAGAATCCAGGATCCTGGTTTTAATTCCCGCCCCCGCCAGTTTGAATCTGGATGATCATTGTAACGGCCTGCGGTCTTGTATCACTATTGCGTGGTGCACGTTAAAGACCCCAGGCTAGCGGTTGTACTGCACTGGCTAAATTGCTCATCTACAGCGAGTGATTCGTCGCAACTTTGAAATGGCTGACCAACTACATGCCGTATAAATATCCACACAACCCTAATTATTATTCTCAGTGTCTCTGAGCCAACGCGCTGCCCCATGATTTCATATTTGTCGGGTTTAAACATCGGCCGAGGTGCCCGCAACCTGACGGATTTCGGTTGAACGCCGAAAAATTTTCAGTTAGTCAAATCAACCCCTCAATTTCTTTTTTTTATTGGGGCATGTTAAGTGATATTTCGTTGGTTTGGCTTGTAAAACCCCAAGATCTGAATATTTGCTTTGCTTTACATTAGTTCGGAGCGCAGCCAACGCTGCGTGCTGATGAAGCCACGGAAGCAGCGCAAAGAGTGCGAGGTTAAGAAGTTCGTTTTCTTTCTCTGCCTGTGCGGTCGGGCTAAACTAGAGCCACTAAATAAGCTACGCTTCATACACATCTTTGTGCTTAAAATGACGGTTGTCAGTTATCTGAAGCTTTATCTGAAACACAGCAAACGCTTTTCCCTCCTCCACAAATGTTTAAACAGTTTGCGACAAAGCAAAGCGATGTGACGTGAGCTTCCTAACACCGAAACTAACGCTGAGGAAGTCGCACTGTTTAATAATGACGATCGGCAGTTGCGTTTGGATTGTACTAACCACCAAATGGCGTCACTTAAAACAATATCGGGGAAAAGAGTGCCGATACTCTAAGCGTAGCTCACTTGGTTTAGCTTACAGGCTAAACCAAGTGTGGTGGGGAATCGTTGGCTGAGAGTGTTGAGGCACCGCAGATCAGAGCACGTGGAGGAATGCGCGAGTGCGAGCTCCGGTCAAAGCACGGGGCTCCCGCTGCAAAACCTGTAGGGACTCAAGCCCCTCGATGTGCTGCGTTGGTCTTTCAAGTAACGTCAAATATGCCAATGCATGGCACCCATGTCTCCAGCGGTCCTTGTAGGCAAATGGCGGCGCAGCACTAAAATGACAGGCCCTTGAAACCGAATGGCGGCGCAGAACCCGCTCGTGGCACGTGTCTCGCGCGTTTTTACAACAATGTTTGGCGGTATTTGTAAAAAAAAACGCCTTTATCAAGGGGCTTTAGCAGAGACCCTGGGTTTTGTCGCCCATCTGCATCTTACCGTCGTGCGATCTTGTATCACATATACTGCGTGATGCACGTTAAAAGCCCCAGGCTAACAGTTGTACTGTACATTATAATCTACAACGGGTAACAATGTCGCCCTACGAAACTCCTGCTCCATAAAAGCTAATGACTAATTTTTAATGCTCTGTTACATTGCATTCTTAATGTCTGTTCGCGTGTTCGCGTTATTTTTTTTTTTTTTTGTCTACATCTTTGATTATGCGGATCAGAAAAGAAACAAATGCAGTTTATAAAGTACGGAAACAAGAAATGACCCGTCGACATACCCGCCTCCAAGCGGTGGAAAAGGCGGCCCATGCTAGAAAGAAGTAGTGGGATCAGGCGCCGACATAGAAAGGTCGCGGATGTACATGCGGTGCTGCGGTCGTAGGCACTGGAGGATCCGACCGGCTCCGTGCGTTCGGCGAGCCTTCGGTGAGCAGCTCCCATTGGCTCCCATTCTGAACTGATCTTTACCCCGTGTTTGCTGTCGTTTCTGGCCAATGAGGTGTCATCCCAAATTAGTGTTTAATCACGCAGCAAATGCCATGAGAGCCGTTTTGGCTGCCCGCTGCATACAGCCTATCCAGAACATGCTTTAGTGGCGTCCTCTCGCGCCGTCGACACGGAGTGCGGCAGCCCTGAGCGCTCGCTGAGCTCACTACCCCTCGTCTAGTTCAAGGCCACTCAAGCAACCAGGGACGTCATGAAGGAGGTTATTTTCTGCTTTTCTGTAATTTTAATTCGCCTATAACTTTTAAAATAAAGCAAAATTTGAGAAAAGAAAAGATTTATTAAGTTACTACGTTCAGTGCGCTCAGGTTCGGTGCAAACTGAAAATTAGTAAAAAAACTCATTGCAGGCCTTTAGGGGCCTCCTCTAATTTTAGTGGCTCAAGTTTAGCCCGACCGCACACGGAGAATTGGGCTGAGATACTCTAAAATGTATTTCGAAATACGAATACTGGGGTACGTGTCGACGACAACTGAATCCTGATACTGGAATACATCAGTTCCAATCATATCGCGATACATTTAAAATTTACATTTGCCAAATAGAAAAGTATTTGGATATTTGGACAGGAATTCAAATTTTGCCGGGGCAGAAACACTCACATACATCTTTATAAAAATATTTTTGGGAGGTTAACTCTCGTATTACAAAAAGTTACCATTTGAAAAACAAAAGTGAAACCACCTTTTGCTGCATATTATATTATTTTATATGGAAGTAATACAAAACAAAAGTAAACATACGACTTTGTTTCTACATTCGACTAAATTTGATCAAAAGTAGGTTTTTGAAAAGCTCATAAGTTAGCTACTGCCGACTTGGGCAAACAGTCGTGTTTACGATAATTATTAAACGTTCTACAAGTGTCAACAAACAAGGATTAATATTAAAAAAAAAAAGACTGCTCGCATTGTGGGAAAGCTTTAATCTATGCAAATAATATTTTTAATGTATACGAAGACCTCGCTTGGAAGTAAAAAAATGTAGGATTGGTTGACAGGGTTTGTACTTCTAAGGCGAAAAGGTAGTCCTCCAGTGAAAAAAGTTCATACTAAGCGTGATGTAAAGTTTGAAGTTGAACTCTGGCGTTCTCAAGCGCGAAAGTATGTTCGCATAGAATTGCCATTTTCCACTTATTAAGAAGCTACGGGAACTAACTGGTCTTTGAAAAGATTGAAAGTACTTTCTATCCAGAATGCAGTAAAGTTATTCTTTAGAAATTTTTAACGCATTGGAAGCAATATCACTTGAACGACTAAATTCGTTTTTTCGTTATTCAAATATCCCCGAAAGTTCAGCATCACCCAGCGCCAGGTCGGTGCCTTTCCTGCACTCATTAAAAACGCCGCCTTGAAATGAAACGGTGTTCTTTTATATAATGATCGGGAGGAACAGACGTTACGCTCTATCTTGAAAATGGGACTGGAACTGCGATCTGAAATTGTAAAGCTCGCACACACAGTGACTTCAACGTTTTTATAACACAAAAGTAGGCCCCGGAAGTCGTAGGTTATCACTGGAAAAAAGAGGGAAGGGCCTCACCGATTTCGGCGGCATAATGTTTGAAACAAACCTTGGTCTACTTGATAACAAAGCCTCAAGGTCCCATTAACGGCACCTCCTACCCCTCTAAAGTAGAAAAAGAGAAAAAAAAATAAGAATGTAAATACTCTTTCGAGCTTTCCCTTGGGGTCACTGATTGCTCAACATTAGAACGAGATTCATTGTCCCGGGCTTGTACGGCAATGCAAGGAATACACCGTATATATTTATTGCTATACTGAAACACAGATACTGTTTAAAAAAACTGTATCGCAATACAGAAGCAGGAATAGTAAGAGTGTTCCTAAAATACTATCGCAATACCTCTAAATCGCGATACTCCACAACCCTGCGGCGCACAGGCACAGAAATTGAACGGACTACATGGCATTGAGTTCTTGGTGCTGCATCAATGGCTTTATTAGCCCGCAGCCTTGGCTGCGCTCCAAACACAGGCAAAGCGAAGCAAATATCTTAGGGTTTTAGGAATCCAACTAACAGAGGTCATCGTGAAAAAAGTAAAAAAAATTGCGGGTTTGATTTGATTGACTGGAGATCGTTTGATATGCAAACGAAATCTCAGATTGGCCCCCGTCAGATTGCCGGCACCACGACCGGTATTCCAACCCGACAAATCATAGGTCAGCGCGTTGACTCAGACCTACTGAGAACATTTAATGTCTTGTCTTTTGTCTTAATGGCTTTGAAACTTAAAAGTCACCGATGTGGTTTTGAAACGAGATACAGTCGAACCCTTCCAACAAGCATAGTTCGATGCGATGATTACCTGTGAAATTAATAAAAACATTGAATTTTGTCTGCATACATAACAGAATCCTACCTGGTGGAGTCCCTTTCCTCGCGCCCATTTCATTTGGACAGCGTCAGGCTTCTGTACTGACGCACAATAAAAGGCGCGCGAAGGCAGCCGCAGCCTATCGCTTGTTTTTCTTAAATCTCTTGCTCGCTCACTGCGGGCATCCAGGCCTCTGACACTATAATTTACTCGCGCTCTTTCTGTCGTTCATGTGGCGTTTCAAGCCGCACTCGATGGCAAATGCGCATCAAGCCATTTTTGAACACCTATCACTTTCAGTATTTTATATCAAGAAACTTCGACTTTCCGTAACTGAATAGGAAATGATAGAGGTTTAATAACATTCTTCACGTTATTTTCATAGAGAACTTTCATATAACGATATGAAAGTTCTCGAAATGTAATATTGAAGGATGCATCGTGATTTAATGTCTCGTATTTTGATTAGTGGACGATGTTTCGTTTTTACAACACGATTAAATAATGCGAGGGCAAACTTTATTTTCTTATTTTAAAAATATACATTATTTGTACCAGCTTGTCGCTCATTTTATTCATTTCTTATTTCCAACCGACCGTTCACGTAAATTGTCGGGTAAAATCAGACGTTATAGCACGAGAAATCACTTTTTATGTTAATAACTGTGGTCTATTAAAACTGTGTTGTAAACTAAAAACAAAAAAAAACATATTCGCGATATCGAGGCATTAAAGTATTATTGACGATAGTCATCTTATATTACTAATTTTGTGACTGTATGGTACATAGAAAAAAATTTATAAACCGTCGAAAAGGAACCAAACCATCAGTCAAGGCCATACCACCTAGAACACAAGGCCTGCGCGTTTCCTCCTCTAAACGTCATCACTAGTAGATCCCCTCAGCGCCCCCTAGGTAGCCCGGATGAGCACCATCGTCTGCTACATCGTCTGCTCCATCGCCTGCTTCAGTGGTCGTGCTCAGAACGAGCTCGCATTGCTAATACCGGCAATCTTAATGGTGTCGCATGCACGTTGCAAGTGAACTGTGGTAGCTCGTTATTAGCTCGCGCTAAGCAGTCGCGCACTTAGCTGTGGCGGCCAGTAAATGCGGCGTAGTTCCTCCGAAAACCCACGGGAGCGCGGCGGCGAACGCCTCGCTTTGGGTCTACGTAAGTCTACGTAAGCAGACGCTTTACGATCCCCGTTTCGTCGCCCTAACAGCTAAAACAATTCATTACTGTCAGTCCGCTTGCGAAGCGGAATCCAATGACAATCAAATAACAACGCGCGCATAAACAAAGACAAAGCAGTCTATTTAGCGGTCTCAAACGCCACTCAGGGGATCACACGAGTTTGGAGCGCATCTGGGAAGCGGAAGAAAGGCGTTTAGCTGCTCGAACTACGTCGTAAAAGGTTACTGTTGATCCGTTACAGACTGCGTTGTCGCTATTTCTTACCTAAATAGGTGATCATTAAAACGTGCGCAAACAACATGTTAGGATTACCTAAGCAAGCGCACCTGCCGCTTCAGCTTAACAAAATAAAATAAAAAGTAACGAGAAAATGACAGTGCAAACGCTTTCCACACTTCGCAGAAAAGATGGGGTCCCCTTCTCAGGCGAAAATAAAGAGAAATGGGGAACAAGTAGCAAACAACGGCGAATAAAACAAGACGTTTGCAGACGATAGAAAGGTACAAATCACCCAGCAAAGAAACTCCTTCAACGACGACGATCATTGCGGCGCTCAGGGAAAAAAAAAAAAGAAAAAAAAAAGAAAGCAGCAGCATAAAAAAAAAAGAGTTTTTTTTTTGTGGTTTGTTTTAGCTTTATTTTAATGTTGCGGCAACTTAATTACTCGCGTTTATTTGGGCTTCGGGAAGCGGAAGAAGGATTTTCTAACACATCGTACATGACATGCCTGTCATCTCCAAGTATGCGCTGGTGTATGCCCGGTGGCGGCCGGTTGATCAACAAATGATGACCCATAGCAGACGTTCCGGCGTAGACAAATAAAATTCGAATATAAATGTATAACGAGCTTGCACTTTTTTAATATATTTAATAAATACCAAAAAGCACGTATGAAGATTTCGGATTAGAAACTCAATCGAAGGAGAAAATAGGAGGTTATCGCAGACGACAGTGGAAGAAAACAACAAAGTTGCAGACGGCCCTCAAAATGCCCGGGAACAGCGTAGCAGACGGACTGGCGGTAGTAAGCGCCGAAGTGAAAAGAGCAAAAACTAGGTTCAAACAAGGCAAAACAAAATGTGCAATGGTCCGAACGTCAAGTAAACAAAAACATACACACACACAATAAAAAAAAAAAAGCAGGAGGAAGAAAGAACGCGACGTCGAACACGTCGGAGCTGCTCCTCAAAAATAAAAAAAGAGAGTGGACTGAAAAATGGAAAGAGGTGCTGACGGTGGTCCAAAGGGTGCCGACTTTTAGCGTAGAAGGCGACGAAGACGTTAGTCGCCCGGGCGCTGACAGCCCTTTTGTTGTTGTTGTTTTTTTGCACTACGACGCTGTTCTTGATTTTTTTTTTCTTTTGGACGCGCAAGAAGTTTGCTGTTCTTGTAACTCCGCTTTTATTAATTTCAGTAGTAGCGTCAAATTTGCATGTGCACAATCGACTTCTTCCAGAGCATACTGAGATCGCAATAACGTACGTGGTTCGAAATTGCGTTTTGCTTCTTCATCCTATTCGTCTATTCGACAAAACGGTTATAAGCAAGGAGAAATGGGAACTGCAACAACGAAACAAATTGACTGATAATAACAGTAAAGTTGAAACGTAGCTACGTTCTAAAATTTTGGTACATTGCCTTTTTTTGCAAAAGACAATGCGAAGATACATTCGTGTTTTGTCTCGCTTACATAAGTTGTGACAGGGTGTTTTCTTCAGGAGAGCCCCGAAATTGCAGCCTGAAAGCTCTAACATCCTTCCCACGCGAAGAAAATGTTCTTCACTTATGAAGTGGCATCTTTTTTTTCACATTAAAAGCAGCGAATACCCGTGACGAAGTTTTTCATTGGTCACCACGCACGGAAATAGGCAAAACGAATGCGGAGAATTCGTCTGCTAGCGGAGGCTCCGAGCTCGCCACTCTGCGATCACTTTTCTCCCGTGCTCCGCCGGGAGCCCCTCCTCTCGTCAAGCTTCGGGGTGTTTGCCGCTTGGGGCGGGTCGGGGATCTACTGACGAAACGTCATGCGCAGGCCTTGTCTTCTAGGTGGTATTGGTCAAGGTGGGGTTGAACATTACGCTCATGCTAATTTTTGTAAAGCATACTGATTCAATTTTTAAGTTTGAAACAATTGCTCCGTTTGAAAACTTGAAGGACGCTGGAGCTTTTCCTTGAAGAGTAGAACGCGACAGCGTTCTACTCTTTCTACTCTTTCTGGTCTCCGAGGAGGAAGTGCGGCGGACATGGCCTATTCAGTAGCCTGTCTGACTAGCGAACGGAAGGTCGGGTGTTCAAATCACGCCTCTAACTCTTCAGACGTTTTGAGGGAAAATTAATTAAACTTATAAAGTAATATAATTCGATACATGGGGCGACTCTTAATCCGCATTACCTGGTATGTTTATATTTATCACTTTCATTCCACGCGTTACATCACGTTTCACGTGCGCGTTGTGGGTTATTTGAAATTCCTGCGCTACGTCTTGCGGCTGTGACGTCATAACTGAATTTTTCCGTCACGTTCTGCGGCACGAACTCCATAACGCTCTCGCGTTAATTCAGTTCAAAGAGAGTCCTCTCGCGATGGAATACGACGGCCTTGAATTTCACTTGAATAGAAACAATGCTGTATCCACATTCAAGAAGCGCTTAGCAAGGACACTAAATTGGATTATCAGGTAACGGTCCGTGTTCAGATGCGGCTTTAGTCGGCCCACATGCAAGTCAAAAACGATACTATGTGTACCAAACACGGGAATACAGGAACTATAAAAGCTTTAGGTTAAACAATTTATCAAATAAACCATACCGTTAAAAAAATGCCTTTACTTTCTACCTAAAGATGTTGTGAAAGATTTCCAAACAACTATCCGCGAACTGAAGACTCTAAACTTTTTGGTGATTCTTTTTAGCACCTGAAACGACTTCAAAGCTTTTGAGCCTTAGCTAGTACGGCAAAACGTGAGACTATTTTATTCGCGACTTCGGCGGCTTTTGTAAGTTAGCGTTTTTTAAGGTCACTTCAAATTATGTTCATAAACAGACTGAAATCCTCACGCGAAAAAGAAGTAAAGAATATCATTGAGTACAAGGAAATGGTTGGAAAAGCCAGACATTCCAAATATGGGCTCCAAGAAGCCTTTCCGTCGGTGATTACGCGCATTGGATTTCTGGGTTTCTGTCCTTTCGTTTTTCTGTCTGTTCACTTATCTTTTGTTCTTCTGTCTGCATACCGCACCCTACGAGACACGTTGACTGAAGTAATGTGTAAATCGAAGGCCCCCTTTTTTTTTTTTTTTGTTCCGAGAGTAATTTTTTTATACCTATCAAGCTATGTTGTCGCAGAGGTATAAACATCATAAAAAGAACACACCATCCTAGTCCGAATCTGGGCGTTTTGCTTTTTACATAGTCACCGCTATCAAATGAATGGATGGGGTCAGATGATTTTTTTGCGAACCCAATGCTCCGCACTATCTTTAACCGGTTAGTACCTGAGTGCCCTGAAATTTATTCCAGGCACGTTCCTAGGGACAGTCACCCCACTTCGCTGCAAGTCAACCATTCGACTCCGGCAATGGCATTGAATGGCGTCTGCGAAGAAAACACATAGAGGATAAAAAATATAGTGTTATTAAAATTTAATTTTAGATATATTTGTGTCCGCGAGGCTGCGCCAAGAGAAGTCACAAAATTTTCTGATAAGACCATCTGTCCGGCCCTTCAGAGCAAACGGCCAAAAAAAAAAAAAAGAATAAACATAAGCGAAAGATAAACATCAACAGATCGGCCACAGGATGTTGCGTAAAGAAAAGACTAAAAGTGGTCTTAACCTCTTATAGTACTTAAAAGGAAACTCTAAAAAAGTACAAACATCATAAATGCATAAATGCATAGAACATCCCAACTAAAGAATTATAAAAAAAACAAAAAAACTTCAAAACATTAGCATAATATTCTACACAGTCATATGATGAATGGCATTGTGCTATGCAAGAAGCTTGGGCGATTGGATGGTACATTTTTAGCGGAAAAGTAAAACAGCACAAAAGAACAAAAAAAAAAATCGGCGGACAGGAAGACGAAGTGTACAAACAGCGTTCTCTTTGTGCACTTCGCTTTATTGTTCTCTTCTTTTTTCTTTTTTTCTTTTTGGGGGGGGGGGGGGGGGGCTGTATTGCTTTTTCGCTAAAAGAGGCTTGTAACACATAAAACATGAAACTTGCGTTAGTCACTCACTCCAAAGAAACGTATAATTGTTCTTTCCAGACGTGGAATGGGCTACTCTGGTAAGCTATTTCTTTTACGTTTCAGCCTTTCTTTAGCAGGTCAGGAATAAAGTAATTTAGTGTTTGAGTTCCATACCTTGTACTAAGAGCTGTAATTAGTCTTCGCTCTTGTGATATATTTTGAAGGGATCAACGTGTATGGCTTCGAGTTTCTGCATTTGAAGACTGAAGCTGACATAATGGGCATTTCTGAGGAGATTAATGTTAGAGCAACCAACCTGAACTCAACGACACTTCTATACCGCATCTCACCTTACGATGTACTTCGAATGAAGCTACAAGCAACCTGAGCCAATCCATCACTTGGAGCGTGTCACGTGACATTCAAGTTGCGTGGAGCGAGGCGCGTCAAGCTTGGTAATGGTGGAGCGCTGGATTGACTAACGTGGCTTGGAGCTCCCGTTTCGATTGATTACAAGATGGAACGGTGTAAAATAGTATGGCTTTAGAGAATTGAACGGTCACTCCGGAAGTGCATTGTTTCCCAATTGCGAAGTTCCGACTTTTTTTTTTTCTTTTTCATACCCTGCGTGCAGCTTGGAGGCGATTCGCGGAGAGTATATCCGTCATTAAGACCATACCAAGTTATTCTAAGATAATATTAGGTAGTGTCCCCGACACCTACAGAAACATTTCTCCACAGGTCATGAAATATTAATCGCGAGCTTTCTAAGCCCCCGCATGCCAAATAATATTGACTCTGAACATTAGTGAGTGTGCTCTCCCTTTTCAGAAAATGCTCCATGAAATAGACCATAGCCGAAATTGTTCGAACGTGTGGCAACACTATGCACGCTGCCATCGTTGTTAGGTCGAGATTTATATGCTCTTTGTCAATCTTGTAGCGTTGTCGGTGAAAATCGAGCTCTACTGCTCACCGTCACCTATCCTCACCCACACCCGCGAACTAATTCTTATTCTTCGTCGCACTTTAGCATGGACGAACTGCGAAGGCTGTGGAAGCGCGAGCGAGCAACTAGCCAGGACTGCCTTTTCTGGAGCCCTCGCTGCACGCGCGCTTGTTCAGCCGCCGAGGCTTCATCAAAAGCAACTAGCTCGCGCTTTTAGCACGCGCGGTTAACGATATTCCAAACTAAGGTCAGACTAAGTGTAATATTGCTTGAAGCTCTTCCTTGCGCATGCGCGTGCACGTCCCCCCGCCGGTCACTCGTTCCTCGCTGCAGCCAACATGGTGGATGTACAGTACAGCTCGAAATCGGCTTTGAGTGCCGGCAAAGACATGGGTATGCTGGGCCAGAAGGGGAGGTGAGACAATCGATCGCTTTGTCCAGCGGGAAAAAATGACGAGGCTGTTCAGCACACTGCGTTAGCATTGATATTCCCTCAGCAAAGCCATAACAATACACCGCCGAGCTGAGAACACTAAAGAAGAAGGAAATATCTTCACCGTTGACAACGTTACTAGGACTACTCAGTCGGAAAACTGCCATAGAGCCTGCTTTGAAAAAGTGGCTTCAATCCGTTTCAATCGCGATCGGAACGCCACCATTTCTACCGCAGCGGCCAATCTGGGAACTGCAATTCTGCCTGTATTGGTTCAGGTCGATTCCTCAAGGGCCGGTGGCGCCACCTCGCACTGCCATTTCGCAGCAGCAATATACTGGCTGATTCAAGGAGCGGCCAGGCTCTTTAAATCGACCGCAAAATTCGGTTTCTTAACGTATCGCGCTACAATTTTGTGCAGCGTCGCCCACAGATGGTGCATTTTTTTCGTAAAATTTGCAAAGAGCGAACTTACCTGAGGAAAAAGTAAAGAAAGAAAAAGGCTTAGCGCCTATGGAAACGCAGTGAAGCCACCGGTCTTCAAACAACACGGCGCCGCTTCGCACAGCAGACAAGAGATGGCGGAAGCGGTTGCGATGCCAACTGCCGCCAACGAACGAGCATACGTCGCCGAGAGCCGGCGTCTGTAGCAGACGATCGTTTCGACTCAAAAGCGGCACGCGTTTCGCAGGTCGCGGCAGTTCCAGAAACAAAAACAGGCGCGGTAACAACAAGGAACTACAAAGCAGACAACATCAGTACCCCGACAAAAAAAAGAACAGTCGAAATATCGCGACAAACCATTTTTTGAATCGATTATCTGTCCATTCAATGTGTTTTATTAGTAAGGATGATAAAATAATGCATTGGCAACTGATATCAGAATAGCTCGCGCCGCTTTTGAGTCAAGACGACGTGCTCTCGGCGACGTGTGCTCGTTTGTTCGCGGCAGTTGGCATCGCGACCGCTTGCGCCATCTCTTGTCTCCCGTGCGAAGCGGCGCCGTGTTGTTTGAACACCGGTAGCTTCGCTGCGTTTCCATACGAGCTAAGCCTTTTTTTTTTCTTTACTTTTTCGTGAGTTAAGTTCGATCTTTGCAAATTTTACGAAAAAAATGCAGCATCTGCGGGCAACGCTGCACAAAATCGTAGCGCGATAGGTTAAGAAACCGAATTTTGCGGTCGATTTAAAAAGCCTGCCCACCCCTTGAACCACCCAGTAAATTCACTTTCATGTTTTGACTGGTCGCTAAAAGCTGGCTCTGTAATCCTAATCAGTTTGTTCTCGGTGAACGCTAGCGGTAGGGAACAAAGAGTGAGACTCCCAACTGAGTGTTTTAATAACGTTGCCGTTGATCACAATCGTAAAGTGTCGCATAATGAATCTTTCTTCAAAATACAGCTTACTTACTGCTGATCTGGTTTCTAAGCAATTCTGCGTACCAATTATAGCCCGCTCTCATGTTCGGAATTTTTCAAGTTCTGTGTGGACACCAAACGACGTCGTCTTTCTGCCTGCAGATTTTGAGGATACATATGCATGTCTTGCAGCCTGGGACGCAACAGTGTTGTTGTCGCTGCTTGTAAGCCATAACGAAATTGGACACGGCACATTGATCTCGACGCAATAAAAACCGGCTGCAGCGAAACTATGATGGGCATGTGATGCTAAAACCCATGTGAAGCCCCTCGATATACTTTTTTTTTTTCACCTTCTATCCTCTGTATTGCAGGGTGGCCCTGCTATTCACCTATCGATAAAGCCCCTTTATCTTGAGAAAAGTGGCGCCATTCATTGTTGTTAAAATGCTCAAGACACGTGCCGCGCGCCACTTCTGGGAAGAAAACAACGTCTGAAATCTAGCTCAGTGCTGCGCTGCGCCGCTATGGTCTTCCCAAGGGCTGCACGTTGCACGCGCCTCGTGCATCGACGCACCTTGCGCTACTTTCGCAACATGAAGGGGCTTTACCTATTGATAAAACCCCTCTTTCCTGAGAAAAGTGAAGCCCTCCATTGTTGTGGAAATCCTCGAGACTATACTCTATTCCACCTTATGATGTACCGCAGGAAGGGCTACAAGCGCGAGCTCCTTGCTCTTAAGCACATCTCGGCGGCACAAGCTCTCGTGCATTAAGGGCAGCTGCCAACGCTATGAGCTCGTGCTTCTAGCCTTCACTGCGGTACAACATAAGGTGAAACAGAGTATAGGGAGCCTTCTCGAGACTACTCGAGACAAGTGCCGCGCGCCACTTCTCGGAAGAACATGGCATCTGAAATCTAGCTGAATGCTGCGCTGTGCCGCCATGATCTTCCCAAGGGTAGCAGGTTTCCCATGCCTCGCGCATCGACACACCTTGCGCTACTTTTGAAACATGAAGGCTCTTCACTTATCCATGGCTCTCCGCCCCTCTATTGGAGAGAAGATCAAACAGCCACGCCACTACTGGTACGCTTCACTTGTGGGGACAACAAACCGAATTGTCTTGTTTTCGATCAGGGATATCGAAGATGACGATTCGAAGGACGCTCCTCGTGCGATTAAAGTGCAGGTACAGTGTACTAGAATACTTGGGTAGTGTTGGGACCGGAGCGGCTCGGCAACGGGAGCTCGTGAGGGCGCGTGTATTGACAGTTCGTGGCGGCGCTGTAGTCGAGTTATCCGGCTCGCGCAGCCCGCCTTTTTTTTTCTTTTTTTCTTTTTCCTCTTTGAGCGGTGCATGTAGCGAAAGCTAGGAGCGCGAGCTCATAGCGTTGGAAGCTGCCCTTGATGCACGGGAGCTTGTGCCGCCGAGATGTGCCCTAGAACAAGGAGCTCGCGCTTGTAGCCTTTCCTGCGGTACAACACAAGGTGAAACAGAGTATTGGCGACGTGAGCGATCGAAAGCGTCGCTGTGGTCGGCCAACCAAAATTGGCCGAATGCCGACTATGACGTCAGCAAAGGATGTCTCATCGACGGAAATAAGAGGAATATAAGATCTTCAATTTTGACGGTGTTGGCAGTGTTGCTTTGAGAGCTCTATGATTTCAGGCTTCCACCGTGCCTATTACAAACACCATCGAACTTGTTGTTCACAAGGTAATGACGTCACGAAAGGTAACCGAACGAGGGCGCCACCGAAACATCTCGCCGCTAATAGGGCACGTAAAAAAAATCAATATATTCAAATCTTTTTTTTTTAATTTTTGCGGTAGGCAAAGGGTTAATGAAATGTTTGATGGGCCATGTTGTAATGGCAGCTTTAAAGGGAACCATGATTAAAGGCCAACCTAATTAAAAAAGTTCGCGAACAAACAACGAGCTTTGAGCGAAAGTAACAAGGCGTTCGTTTTTGTTGTGTTTGTCCGTCCCTTCTCTTTTTCTTCCTCAAGCTTCATTATCTCGACCAACCCGCTCGTTCTGCCCTGAGATATTCATCGCTAAAAGTTTGCCTTTCTTCACTTAATTAAAAAAACTGCGCGCTGAAAGCGCGAATGAGGTTGTGCTGATATCGATGAGTAGAAGAATGACGCAGTAGTCTCTGTCCCCTCGTCACTAACTCGACAGCTTGTCTTCGGTGGACTCGCCGGCGCCACACATCAAGACGACTAAGTTACTATTCTACGTATTATTTTCATAACGCGGTTTCTGAATCAAGCGAAGAAAGGCAAACTTTTACGATTAATTTTGCGAACCTCGTTGGCCTTTTCGCGAATTGTCGAAATTGTGTTTGCCTTTAATAATGACTCCTTTTAAAACTGCAATTGCGCCATGGCCAATTAAGCCGTTAATAAACAAGTTAACTAACCGATCTTGGTTCATTATTAAACATTGCAACGGTTATTCACCCATTCATTGTCCACCGAGCCCTACAGATATAACGAAAGACGGCATCCACATATCTGCCACATCCTTTTTTTGTAAAATATGTAAAGTTCTGTAAAGAATAAAACAAAAACACCCTGAATGTCTGCGTGAACCAGATACGCCCCATGTGGAACCATAGGTGTTTCCCTTCGAATACCCAGCTCAGGCGAGACTTACCTGGTTGTCAGAAAGCAGCTGTCGGTTAAATGTATTGTTGTGAGCGTGTAGGTTTCAGATGGTTTACCCTCAAGAGGATAATGCGCTGCATATTGTAACCATGTATGCGCTGCACATTGTAGCCATTATTTCAATGCCGTGCTGTAAACTATTACAACTTTTTCCTGGCCTGATCTATGTGTGCTCATGTTTTCTACTCAAAATGATGTGAAATAGTTTCTTGTTTTCTTTGAATCTTACAAAGCATTACTTGTTCAGCCCACATTGTCTCAGTTTTTGGACTTAAGTTAAATGTTAAAACGCGTGATAAAAATTGTCACGGCTTATAGGCCATTTCTTACAAATGAACGTTTGGTGATTCTCGGATGGTCGTGGCAGCCACGAAGAAATAGAAGATTCTCACCCCTTTGCGACCGTCGCTTGGGTGGTTCGTCGCAAAGATGGACAGAAGAATGAGTGACAAGGGAAGCGAGCTGATTAAGGTCAAGAAAAAGAAGACGGGCAGAAAAGAAGACAGAGAAGTTAACCTGGAGTATTAAAAACATACTAAAACAATCTCGAACTTTAGCATGTGCCGTTTCGTTCCGTTATAAAATAAGATAGGAAAAAAAAAAAACTGCTTGCGAGTTTTAGATATCCCTTTCAAATATCTAATGTTCGGCATTTGCTACAAAGGAAATGGCCATTTCATTTAAAAGGCTCACCATCCGACAAACCGAAACCGCTTCTTTAAAGTCGCAATTGTTTTTATGTAAAGAAAGGGTAATGTAGCTTGTACCGTCCAATACATTGAAGCATCATGTTGCTAACGATCGTGCCGCATCGTAATTGATGCCGCGGTACGATTGCTGGCAGGTCGTAGCTGTATCAAAAATCCTATGTGCACTCCACCAAAGCGGCACCAAAAATTCATATTTTCGCGCGTGCAGCCGCGCATGCGCACACCTTCCGGATAAGGCGCCGGACGCGACACCTGTCGCGATCAATACCACGCGCTTCAGGCGAGCCCCTTCGGTCCCAACACTACCCACGTATTCTAGTACACTGTAGTGCAGGTAAAACCGAAGTGCTCTTGCCCAGATCGTGCATGACGAAGTCCATTTCTTTTTCTTATGCTTTGTCAGTAAACACCGGAATGTAGGGACAACAAGCTCGATAAAGAGCTTCCTATCGTTCGATCCCTGCCCATCTTCGCAAGCGCGATCGTCACAAGTCCCCCTTCTATCCCGCCATGGCACGGGCGCGGGCGCCTGCTTTTCGAAGGCGCTTTCTCTGCGCGAGTCCTTGTGCGAGCGAAGGATTCTTCAGAACTACGTTTTCGCGCCTAGGCCTTCGTGTGCGCCGAACCCAACTGGTGAGACTCTAGCCGGGCTGGATACCTGCTGTCGCTTATTCTCCTACGGCATTTTCAGTTGCAGAAAAAAGCATGAGCACCTTTCAACGTAGTGGCGCAGCAAAGGCAACTAACTATTGGTTATTTCACAGCGCGTGCTGAAAGCGAGTTGCTACTTATTGCATCCCAAGTGTCGGCATTAAGGGGCTCAGTTATGGCTGCCACTGAATACCAGCTATAGTCGCAGTTCCATCCTCCTTCTCAAGGGTAGCCTCATCAATGCTGTGTTTCTAACTGCACATCAAACTCGAGGTGGACTCCTGGCGTATCTTTTCTCCAGCTGCCCACCGATGAATCTCTAAGCACCACGTGAAAAAATAAGATACTAAGAAAGAACTTCGTTGTCATAAAGTGCACATCTACGGAAAGTGCGTAAGGCCCACATTCCCTTGGTGAAGCATTTAGCATATATTGGTTTAATCGCAAATTTTATGTATTTTTATTTACGCTGAAGGCTATTCAGATATCTACAGGGAACGTTGGTCGAGGCAACCATTCTGGACAGCGAATAATATTACGTAATTAGGTCATTGTTAAGTTGTTAGGTTTTAGATGCTCCGGGGAAATCGGTGCGTACAGGACGCCGTGCGTGGCCATTTGGGCCTCCACAGAAGGCCAATTGAACAGTGGTTGTTTTCTGCATATTATAGACCCTGCGAGGGGGTAAAAAATGTGTGTCTGCAGTAACAGTGTGAGCGCAACGCAACATGTGCGCAGGGATTCCGAAGGGATTCGGAGCACGTTCTCTTGATCGCCCGTTATACCCTTCTAGAGTTCCTGTATAGGCTCCCTACGGGAGCCAGAGTTGCGCATTTGATTCCACGCGCCGCGTGCCGCCCTCGCCGCTATTCGCCGAGATCCGATAACGTGAGGAGCCGTATCAAGTGTCGTGCAGCAAAGTAGACGTTGCACGCGCCCCGGCATACGTTCCCCGGCTTTTGAGCGCGCCGCGCGCCTCAAACGCGCGGCGCTGCTATTCGCCGAATTCAGTCACGTGAGGAGCTGTATCCACATGCCATGCATAAACGCGCAACTCTGGCTCCCGTAGGGAGCCTATGCGGGAACTCTAACCCTTTTCGAAATTCAGTGCCATCTGGTGGCTTGTAAAGCAGTTTAGGTTTTGCCATATCAATAGACAGTAGACAGTTTTAGTGGACCGTACGCTATAGCTTTGCGTACGCAAGGAGATTGCTGGTCGTGAGTGCGCATGCGCAGAACGCAATAGAAGGGCTAGCGTATTGCGTACGCACGCAACGCTGGAGATTTTGCGTTGCTGGCTAGCGGGCCTTGCGGGACGCTCTCGAGAGATCTCGGACCCAACGAGAGCGCCAGTTTCAAGATGGCGGTTGCCTCGACTGGCGCAGCAAGGGCGACGTGGTGTTTTCGAAGTTCTGTGTTACATGAAATTGCGTGGTGTTCAGCTCGGTGATTCTTTCTGGGACCTACCGCGGTTGAATCAGATCGCCCTGCAGCTGAAGGAGTGCACAGTGGAAATGTTCGCCGCTCGTAGTGTGCGTCGACGCTGCGATCTGCTCAGCGCTAGGCCAATTCCCACAGTTCATCGCCGACGGACGAACGACTCTAAAAGAAATCGCCGAAGTCCTCGTTATGCACTGGACGTCAGGGTCATGAATTTCATTGTCGATAGCATTGATGAAAGGTGCCGTTTCCACGGGACGACTGACGGAGGCTCCGTGATCGAATTTGGCTACGCACTCGTGCTCATAGCCTCTGTACCCCGCAGAAAAGCGCGTTTGACGAGGCAGCTGTGGCTTGGTTTAATCTGAAATAAAATGATTGGACACTTTTTCTTTTTCAATATTTCTTTCCAGGAGCATGATAGCGCTATAAGCACGTGGAATTTTACGGCTCTAGCAAATTTAACCAAGATCATGCGCGGTGTTTACTCGAAAACATAACGCACAACTAAATTCGGTCCGAGCAGGTCATTTTTAGCGCACGCTATACTATTGCATATTGCGTACGTAAGACCCAGCAACGCTATACTAAAACTGTCTAATGGCGGAAATGAACTTGTATCGGCACCGTCACTTTCGCAAGTCAACGGCACGCGAGGAATTGTTCAGTGTGAGTTCTTTCTCGATCACTTTCAGTTCGATGGTGACCAAGAACCTGCATTCAGAACAAAGCTCCAACCCACTAAGATCCTCTGAGAAAATTCTAGACACCAAAGTGCTTTAAAGCCGATTGTGTGCCGCCCACAGAGTGACTAAATCTGAGTTGGTAGGATTAAACGCTTACGTAGCTCTTGTGTTCCATTCCTACGTCGCGTCGTACCGACCCCCTGAATGTACAGGCCTCGCAATATCCGCTTAGGAGCATCTTCAACGTCCTCCTTTATCAGTCACTATACTTCGTTTCAGCTTCGGTCCAGACGCAGCCGATGCTACAAGCGCGGGCATGTTGCCCAGAACAGTGCTTGCACTGCACGAGCGCGCGTGCTTGGCAGGGATGCTGAAAGCCCGGAGCTCGCGCTTGTAGCTTTGGCTGCGTCTGGACCGAAGCTGAAACGAAGTATAGAAGGCCGTCATTGGTATGGCACAGATGTCGCTTCACAGATGGTGATAGTGATCAGTGTGGCCAGACTGAATTTCGGAAAGGGTCCGGTCGCAGTACTATCGGCGCGTGCTTTGAGAGAGCTGAAAACAGATGACCCCACATTCACTTCGCTCAAACTATCGTGTTTTATACTTTCTGGATACACGATCGCAAATGATTACTACCAAGGCACCCTAAATGTTGGGCTTCCCTTGCAGTTGGCCTTTGAGAGGGCGACTTTGTTGTGACATTGGTCGTTAACCACAGGCTCCTCGGCAGTGCGGTTCGTTGTCGCCTAAGTTGTGTGCAGAACCTCCCCCTTAGGAGACATCTCGTACCGTTGGGTTGGCATCTTCTCCACAGGCTCTTAACCAGGTAGGTCACCAGGCTCGCCAGCAGGTAGGATCCTCTTGGAAAAAAAATAAAGAAAATTAGTTACTGAAATGAGTGATAAGGCACAGGACAGCTGGTTTACATTTATCATTGAAGAAAACCCTGATACAGGGCAAAGAGGAAAGATAAACACAACATGTCTTCTTGTTTACCTGTCTCGGAGTTTTCTTCAATGCTGAACTTAGCAAGTTGCATTGTTCAGAGAAAACCTACTACATAGCAAAAAACAGACCCTCGCGCGTGAGCCGATATTCACTGATTCTAGCGAGCAGTGGGATTAATTTTCTCGATCGTGGTTAGCACGTGGACAGGGAAGCGAAAAAGAAAGAAGTGCAAAATCCACGGTGCGCCCTATTCACGAGCAAACATAGTGCCATGTACACATTCAAATAAAAATTCAGCTGTTAGTCAGCACTTATCTTGCGTAGTCTGTCGTGTTTTACCCTCTCCCTTTCGTGCTGTTTTCACGACTAAAAAGAAAAATCTTGGTTCAAGAGTGTTTAAAAGACGACAGAGATTAGCTTAAAAAATTACCATAAAAAAAGAACAATTTCGGTCCTTCCGAATAACAATATTAGCCGCGGCCATAGTACGGTGTAAGCTACACATGGTGCTTTATTTTAGATCAAATATATGCATTTTTAAGAATGCCGTAAGTGTCGATGGCCGTGGTTTGTGCTAGAGCCACTCTATACGGCAGCCTAGCTGCCAGAGTAGCGCCACGCTTTTCCCCGTGCCGCCTCTCACCGCGATTGGTCATACATGGTACCATAGCAACGAGCTGAGCTGGCACCGTTTCAATAGCAACCGAGTGACTACTCGTCACGTGACCTCGCAAGAGCCGTGATGTCACCGGTAAGATGGCTGCGCCCAGAGCTGGTGGATGTGATTTTATTCGGAGCGCGGAGTCCTGATGTGCCGCAGCTTGCCGACGATTTCGGGCGTCTTCGTACTCTTTGACATAGGTATAGCGTGCAGATATCAAAGAATGATACATTATAGCCTTTCTGTGCAAGATCGCTTCAGATATTAGCACCAGTCCGACAGCATTAGTCAAATCGTCGCAGCGATGCTCGGATTCCCGGATGTGTTCGAGGATCGATAAGGCTTTTAGCGTGCAATTTTTGCATACTTTTAGCTTTCTTTCAACGTTGGAGTGTCTGAGAATCTATGCGAAATCTATCCGTCGCATGTTGGGCCTTGAAGAAGTTGTTTCAGCCCCAGGAAACTGCATAATCACAAACTTTTTGCGAGGAAGCTCCTGCGATGTTTACGTTTTGCACTAATCAACGATTTTACGATATAGCTGTTATGATAAAATTTTAGCATTTCTTTAGCTTCCTTTGAAGGTTTGAATTTCTGAGAATCGAAACGAAAGGTATACGTCGCGTCCACGGCCTAGGGGAAGTTGGTTCAGCCCTGGGTCACCGAATAATCACAGCAACTTTTAGCGAGAAAGCTCCTGGGAACTTTAACCTGTTGTACTAGTCGACGATTTTACGAATTCGCAGTTCTGAAGATATTGATATAACGTGCATTTGTTTGAATAGAATGCATTTGATCGGCAGTGTTTATTTTGTTTGTTTTTTCAAGTGAAAAGCTGGCGTTTGCTCAAGTGACGTATATGAAATGTCCTGCTCTATAACAATGCATCAACACATACTATTCAACTTAGATGCTCAGAGATGTGTTCGTCTTTGTAATTAACAAGTTATAGACAGAACTATTTTTTATGATATTTATTTTCTGTAGCTGGACCCGTTTTTTGCTCCTTAATGTCAGTCTGCTATGATGTTATCATCATATGTGTATTGTTCTAAATATCCTCTTTACAATGCCTACAAAGGCCAAAATGACGTCAGCCGACCCCAGCTTGCGCATTGGGCACGAGAACTGCGTCACTCGGACGTATGCGCTCTTCAACAATCAATTCGTCGACGAATATTTGAATTCGCGTTTGTGGCCAATGAGTGCCCCGACGGAACTTATTAGCACTTGCGAATTCCGAGTTCTATGGTGTGCTTGAGAAGCACGCTGGAAGCTTGGCGTCATTGCACCGGTGCCCTACCATGTCAAGACCGCGTGACTTCACAGTTGGCTTTTGAGTTGAGGATTACAGCTAAGGGAGATGAAGTTAAAAAAATCATTTCATGGCCCCTTTAACACGGATATGTATGCTACACCAGATAAAAATTTTGACTTTTTGAAGGCCTGTGGACTACCGGACGACCACTTGGCCTGTCGGCAAGAACACCCCATATCCGGCGTCCGTCTCTTTTGATGGCGTTAACAACGCTCTGGAGACCTCCACGCTGTCCTTAGTCCCCGTCGGCTGTTCATCACACAAACGAGGAGGACACCGTTGTTGACGTCGCTCCTCGCCAGTCGGTGAGAAAATCTCATCTTGATTGGATGATTGAGTCTTGAAGTATGATGCTAAGCATACATTCGCTCACTATGGGGCAGTCGAGCAGCAGTCATGTCCTGAGGCAATCGTCCTGTCGCGGTCGGCGTAATCGGATTTTGTTCCATCGGAGCGAAGTCCGAAAGTACAAGGAAGGTATATACGTCCCACGAAGCGGCCGCCATACCGGCGGTGTGGAAAACCACTCGCCTGGTCCGTGCACATACGATACTAGCAGCTCTCGTCGCCCGACAGTACACGGGCTCCAAGTCGTCTCACTTCCCAGAATAAACAGGTACCTCTCCCTCAGAGGCCCGTGCCGTACCGCCATGCCAAGTGTCTTTTACCACCTTTCAATGAACGAATGGAGATATCAACCAGACTAAAAAAGTTGCCGCCCAGCGTCGCTAGCAGTACGGTTACCATGGCAACCTCCCAGGCCCAAAATGGAGATCACTATCGGCGCTTCTCACGTCGTACATCTAGGTAATTTTGCGTCGTGTCGCTACTTTGGCAGCTACGCTGCCATATACAGTGGCTCTAGTTTGTGCAGGTGAGTTACACAGAAAAGGGGAGATAGTGAGATAACCTTTAGAATAAGTTGAATACTAAACTAAATCACGCTATTTATAAACTTTCTGGTTCATGAAAATAAACAGGGAGTCATTAAAAAAAAACATGCCGAGTTTGATCTTGAACCGCTAAGTCCGTCAATTCTGGGCAGAAAGAACTGAAGCACGTTGTTACGCGCGGGGGTGCGCTAAAGTTTCCACTCGTGCAAAAGGCGCCACGCGGACAATCGGAAAAGGCGCATGATGTGTTTTCATCTGCGTTTTCGGAACGCCGGCGTTACTCACGTTGCACGTGAGGAAAATCTAGCTCACCCGCGCAAGAAACCCTGGCCCCAAATATTTCTAAAATTAACTGATTTATTGAATTCAGATGATGCTCAACAGGGTCGTAAATGAAGCCTAATGTTTATTGTCACTAATTAAAATGTTATTTAACACATTTTAGTTAAATATTTGACATATAATGCAGATTAGCTCTACACATTATGTGTCCCTGCAGCCATATAACTCACATGCATATATTGCAATATTGTACCTTTTTGCGGCTATTTTATAAGAAATCCGTTCAAATAAAAAATGAAGCTCCCTGTATATAGGTGAGGGTCCACAGTACGGCCAGCGCTGCGACGCGGTCAACCAGATGCAGTCCTGTTGGCGCGCGTTCGAATAGCAAATTATTTTTTTTAATACTCGTTTTTATGGTGTTATAGCGCGTGCTCTCTACACTTCAACAGGGGGGACGTTCTCACATTATACAAACTCAAAATAGGCAATGACATAGTGAAGTTACCGGGATGAAGAGAAGAGCTCGTTCCCTAAGTGATACGGCAATTCCAAAACCACGGCTTTTCCTGTTTGCGCCCCCGCGCTGGTCGAGGTCGCATGTGCTACAGTCCTAGAGCATGCACCAGGATGAAACGTGGAGCTGTCAACAAGAAGCGCCCGGGGCGCTCTCAGTTCTCTGTCAGGCGCCCGTGGCGTTCGCGTTACCTATTGGGCTGGCAACAAAACTTTTTCTCGAGCGCAAAGCATTGGCGAATTCCTCAAACAAAATACAAGGTCCTGTAGTGACGTTGTGGTAAGCATCGTCTAAAAAACTTTTAGACAGTGCGGTTCTCTGCTTCACGAAGATTAGCATCACTCTAAAATCAAGCTTTTTAAACTCACGTGGCACTCTTCAGGAACACAAATAATAGCAGGGCTTGGGCGCCTGACACTGCAAAGAAACAAAGGAAACAACAATATATGCTCTGAAAATTAATCAAGGCCGGCGTGCACGCGCTTAAAATTTTATTGTAAATAAAACAAAAATGCAGCTAAACGTAGCCGCTAAAGAGGTTTCTTATATTTATTGAACTTAGTAAAACTGCGACACTTGGCACATCAGGACATGCATAGATGGTCTGCTTCCTTGCTGATCATATGTCAGAAGCCAATTGCTGCGCTGTCTGCAGAGTGTTTTCTACATGACTGGCTTAAGTGGTAGGTACACAGGGTATAGCGGGTGTTTTTTTAGGCTTTTCAGATTTGTTTCCAAAAAGAAGGGAAAGCTACACTGGCGCGGTTTGTGCAGATAAGGCCAGGGGGATACAATAGAGAGTAAAAATCATCGCGATAACCCAGATAATTAGCTAATACGTGGTTAAAATGACATGTGTTTAGAATAACAAACTTGGTGAGCATCATCTAAAACCAACAAATCAGTCAAGTTTGGAAATACTTGAAGCGCGTAAGAATCGCCTTTGTGCGCTAAATGCACCTACCAGTCGTGCAACAGGCGCGAGCCTGGCGGTGCGAAAACGGGCGGATTGTCCATCTCTTGTCATAGGCTTTTGTGTACCGCCAGCCTTTCGCGTGTTGTCCGAGTAGGAAATTCAGCGCACTACCGCGCTTGCCGCTAGTTCACAGTCCTTCTAAAATTGACTAATTTAGCGCTCTTCGGTAACGCTGAACAAGCTTCGAATTAAAACTACACGTTGTTTCAGTATTAAACAGTTAATTAACGAGTTTCGTTTATTTATTCTACTTATGTAAGATAAAATATAGTGCGCGAAACACAAATACCTAAAGTAGAAGTAGACAGGTGGCGCTCGTTATGTCGACTGCTCTTTGAGTTTTCAGCGTTATTCGGGGTGAGAGACAGGCTAGGTGGCCCCACTGACCAACACTTCAATGTCCCGTCATACCCGGAATGGGAGGGTGGCAGGCGTGTTTACATCCTTCGCGCCATAACGATACGGTGTGATCACTTGCTTGCGGACGCGGCGCGTTGGTTCGTTATTGTTCTGTCAGCGTTGGCACAACAGACCTGACCAGAAAAGGTGTATCTTTCCAACTATATCCGAGGGAAAAGCAACTGGGGAAGTAGAGATGGTATTAAAGCGAAGCGAAAAGGGCGTGGGTAATCGAGGGGTCGTGCTGTAAGCACTTATCAGGTGCTTTCGCGACTAATCGTGTTGCATCTTGTATTGTGTTTGGCTTTTCTTCGCATGTGCGTTTGGTCCTGCGTACGGATTCTACTGGCTGGACTCGGCGCCAACGATAATACTGTAATACGCCTTTCCCTTCCCCCAACACCCGAATATCTTTCTCCGGGCCGTCCGTGTCACTTGTCGCGCTGTAAAGTTGAAAGAATTAACTTTCCTTTTATGTTGTACGAAACGAAAGGAAGCTTCTGTGTCTTTTCAAGAAATCGAGTCCCGAGGATCCCACATTCGAAAAACCCTTGCCTTTTTTACAGTACAGTAGCTGCACCGCATGCGCCGCAGCTTCTGCTGGCCTTTAGCCGTCTAGAATAATTATCACTCGTAGTATTGTGCATGTATTTTCAGCAACGCACCTTTTATTGCACAAAAAAAAAAAAAATCCCGGTAGCGTTTACATATAGTGAATATAGTGCAACATCTGCATAAATGAGTTGTTTTTTGTCGCGATCAAAACACTACTGTGTTGTGATCACGACAAAAAAAAAAGTAATTTGTGAACAAAAGGTAAGGGCGCAAACGAGCTGGTGGTGGTTTTTCTCGAAAAGTAATTTGTGCTTTTTTTATACTATATTCACTACATGCAAACGGCACTGGGATTTTTTTTTCGTGAAATAACAGGTGCGTTGCTGAAAGTTTATGCTGAACACTACGAGTGTTAATTATTCCAAACGGCTGATGGCCAGCAGGGAAAAGGTCATGTGACGTCCCAAAATACTGAGAGCGATCCTAGGGATACTTGTGTTTTAATAACAGTAATTATAACTAAATCACAAGCGTACTTTTTCTTACTCGAAGGTTAGATATAGATGAACCCACATCTCCTCTATTTTTAATTATATTTGTCATGACGGTGATCGCACATCTGCATATGTACAATGTTTCAAATCGCTGCCACTAAAATGTTAGCTGTCGATGAAATTATCTGTTTATTTAAATGCACGATCTTAACAAATGACACGTTCGTGAAGATAATTTGACAGTCAGTCAGAAAACGTTTAATGTTATAAATAAAAAAAAAAACGAGGGAATGGGGCATGAGTGTGTGTGCCAGTGATATCAAGATCTGAACGCTGGCCCTAAGGAAAGGTTACTGAGTTTAAATTAATACGTCCAGCTTAATTAAACACAAAAATAAAGTGCAGGAGATCCTTCAAGACTCTTCGTCTGTCACTCTCGGAGCCTGGCGGATGTACATACCCCGCCATAAGTCTGACGTATGTTGGTCGATGTCTTTCCCTTGTGTCTTTGTATCTGGGACACACCCACATCAAGTGGAAAATGTCGGTATTGACGCCCATGTCACCTTTGGAGCAAGTTACGGAACTTTTTCTTTGCTTCAAGGTGCGATGGGCGTTGATGATAGTGCGGTGTTCGTCCTCACTCGAGTCAGGAGAACTCTGGCTCGTCTTCGATAACACGCAAAAAGGAGCGGGTTTCGGTTTTCGGAAGCTCCTCCTCGAGTTTTCTTAGGTAGTCTTTTTTGTTCTTTGCCCGAGCTTCGCCGGGATCATATTTTCGTGGTGCCAATATGCCTCTGCCCGATCGCGAGCGTGGCCGAGCCCCTGGTCATGTTGTGATGCCAGTATTTAGTTCAAACCACGGGGAATAATAAGTGACACGCGGGCACTGTGCACGCGGGTCAGGCGATGTATTCGTTTGTTTTCGAGTACGCCAGCGTCACCGCGAACCTATGACATTCTTCTTTATGTGTTTCTCGAGACTATTTGTGAGTTAATGTCGTGATGTAGGCGAGTTGGTTCATGGTAACGGAAATAAACAGCGCGCAAAACGTTGCTATAAAAGATTAAGGGAGGGTCAAGTCAGAAAAAAGAGAGACCCGCAACCAGACCCCAGGTACTCCCCTACATGCACAAACTCTCGCACAATTTGAAAAAGGTAGCCGGGCGGTTTGACGTTCCTGTTGTTTTTTCGGCGCCACGAAAGTTGGCGCAACTCTGCCCTAGAATTGCGGATAAGGCTAGGGGCAGGAGTCAATGTGCCGTAAGGCACAGGAACAAGTATGTTGATTGTGTGGTGGGGGTAGTTTACACGATACCACTAAGCTGCGGAAGAGTGTACATCGGCCAAACTGGCCGATGCATTAATGAAAGGGCACGTGAGCATGACTGGACACTCCGGTCGACCGCTGGGGGTCACTTGCCTCTGCATTGTGCTGCCTGTAAATGCCAGCCCCAATTCAATAACATCACCATCATCGGGAGGGGCACAGATAAAACTACCAGGGAATTATTGGAAGCGTATGCAATAACAAAAGAGGGGCAAGATGCATGCGTCAGCCAAACATCGGTTTTTCTTCACAAAAAAGAAATTACCTATCTTGACACGTGCTGAAGCGATAGTGCGGTTTATTTCGTTGGTGTTTTTTCAATAAATGTTTAGTTGTGAGTTCAGCGCTTGTGTCGTTCACACCTTCCTTTCGTCCTGTGTATTTTTTTGCGCGCTGGTTATTTCCGTTACTATTTGTGAGGCAAGTTTCTTTACCTTGCAGACTATCCGGCTTGGACTGTTATTTTTTTTTGTTCTACATTACTTCACCACCTATTGCAATCTGTAAAGATCCGGAGACTCGTTTCTCGCGGGTCGGGGAATGCGAGGATCGTTTTAAGGGCGAGGCGGATTGCTGCAAGTTCTCCTCCATCGGTCACGGCGCCTTCGACGAGGGCTGATTCGTTGGGCAGGGATGGCTACAGCTGCCGTCTTCAGGGTGACGGGGCTGTCTAGCGACGCCGTATTTGTGTAGGCAGCCATAATTCTGCTCGGATCCCATGGTTCTGCCATCTGGGTGTGGCTTTACGAGTTAGCGGCTTGGTGTCCCCTTTCTGTTGATTACACTTGTTTTCGGTGTTGTCCGCAATGTCATCCCATGGCGGAAGTCGCTCGGGTAGTGCTCGGAGGTTCTCCATGGGCCTGGGAAGGAGTTTCATAAACCCTCTGCCTTGTTCAGTGAGCTTAAGGCGCTCTCTCTGAGCAACCGTGTGGGTCGTCACTACCTCATGTAGTTTGATGCCGGCTTGTTCCCGCAGTTTTTTTAGTTAAGAACTTGGGAAGGCCGGTGATTAAAGCATCGCTTGATTGTCCGAAGTTTTCAATTTCTGCCACTGTCCCTTGTTGAGTCAGCAGTGGCATGGTCCGAAGATTACGCGCGAGACTACGGGGGCCTCGACCATCCGTTTAGCTATGTTTTCAGTAGCACCTCCTCTTTCAGGCAGTAGACCTTCTACGAGGTCTACTGCCTCGTAGAAGGCAGTAGACCTCGTAGAAGTCTACTGCCTTCTATGCAGGGGGGAGGCCTGAGGATCCTCCCCCCTGCATTCACCGTGGCGACCGCCCAAATACGCAACACATATTATGGATCTGCCATCCCCCGCCTCCACCCCTCCCTAACCCCACCTCCCTCTCCTTCCCCCCCAACCCCGAGTGGCTGACTACGGCCACCACTTTATCGGACCAAATTTACCTGGCTGCGTACATCCAGTCCTCTCAGGAGTACGCCACCAGAGGGGGCCTGGACTGAGGCCCCCTGCTCATATTCTTTGGGCGTAATAAAGTTTCACCTCTCTCTCTCTCTCTCTGGCTTTGCATATTCGCCTGATGGCGTTGAGCGCAGAGTTCCAGTACTTGAGTGTGTCTTGTAACCGGATGTATCACATGTACGTTTCTTCGATTGTATTGTATGAATAATATGAAAAATATTAATCTCTAATGGCTCAGGAGAGCCATTAAAGATTATTACTACAGCCCCGCACCATGGAGGCCCGCAGTGCTTCGTATAGTGATGGTGATTATGTCATAATATAATATACATTATTAATATCATATGTCATATTATATTACATCAGGCTACCATATTACGTATTTTAATTTCCTTATCGTGCTGAGAGCGGCGGAAGGAGCGAGTAAACGTGCGAAAGGTTTCCCGAGTTTTTTTCCGCTCTTTTCCTTGTGCCGTGACCGAATGGAAGCCGCCGGCACTGCCACACATCTCAGCATGACAAGAGATAAAGACAAGAAGAAGGATGCCTTGTCGACAAACGCTCCAACGCACTTGGCTGCCAATGACATGGCCGCCATCATTCAGTAGAATGCGGAGGCCATTTCTGCCTCCTTCCCCTCAACATTGGGAGCTGCCCTGTCTTCAATAGCCAACGCCATTGCCCGTCTCGCCCCACACGGCCATCAGTCTCAGCCGTCTCTGTCGCAGGACTCTGAACGCGAGCTATTTGAACTTCCGCACGGTGAGCTTGAATATCCACAGACGCGCCATGCGATCGCTCCTAACATTACCGGAGCCCTCCCCTCTGTTCCCACAGGAAACAAGGTATCTACGGGAATCCTCTCTACCGGAACCACTGACGTGATCCGACTATCTCCGGTGGAGCACCCACCACCCATTTCCGGTGCGAGGGACCGTCAGGCTTACGACATTCTGCGCGACCTCGCCCAGAACACCAGAAGTCCTTCCACGAGAGACGTCCATGAGACCCGGCATTTCTACCCGTATCTATCCTACTGGGACGCCATGCTTCCCGAACACCATGCTCCACGAAAATAAACTGGAACACTTCCACGTAGTCGGGAAAACTTATTGAAACACGGCCATCCAATTCCAAATGTTGAGGCTTGAGTCTGAGGTTTTAGAGAGCTCTGCGACCAACTACCCAACCAGACTCGACGCGTACGCGGCACGTATTGTTCCCCCGCAAACACTAGCCACCATCCAGTCACCAAGTCCGAGAGGCCCCCTAACCCAAAGTGAGTGCGGCCGCGAAACTGGATCTCTAAACCTACCAGTGCCGTCATCGACGGCACAGTCGTCTAATCGACGCTGTTGGATGTTTCCCGGTCGAGGCCGTTCTAGCCCACACATTTAGTGAGTCTGGCGTCGCGGCCGACCTTGCTCGCGCTTGGACCTGGACCGAAAAGTACGACCTATTGGATCCAGACGTTCAGATTTAAAATGAAATTATTTAATTTTTTCTCAAAATAAAGAGAGGAGTGAAAGAAAACAAGCAACTTGCTAGTGCTTGAAGAAGCCTCTGCCTTACCCAAGAGCAATAACAACAGAAGATCAGGAAAATAAGGAAACACTGTTTAACACGATCGCAGACATAAAATATAAGAAAACAAATTGACGTAGAATAGTAGACGGCCACCGCAGCTGTGCGAATCATGGAGTGGCTAAGCGTTACGAAAGCATCATCGAGACCCACCGCGGTAACGACCGACACCAACGGCAGCGAGGATGAAAACCACACTAACACAAAGGACCACACTACAGACAAACAAAGTGGCGTCGAAAACTCCGAGCCGGACCTGGGCAACACCGCCTAACAGTCGAGAGCGACGGGACCTCTGTCGCCAGTCCGCCCGTCCCGACGAGCACCACAAGTTGTGTGGGCAGTGTTTAATAAGGTATTTAGTTTTCATGGGCCGATCGACAACGGCGCAGTTTTCATTCGCGGCACGAAGGCTATTAGCTGCAACGCCCACCCACTTCACCCTGACCAGGTCACCACGATCGATGGCCACCGTAACAAACATGTTGGCGGCCGGAATCATGGAAGGCTCCTCACGTGGCCCGTACATTAACTTCGTGTTCCTCGTCCTCAAGTCAGCCACCAAGTCCCGCTTTGTCATAGGCTGCCGAGCACTGACTTCCCACCTCCAGGCACATGCGTTACGGCTTACTCCGCTACCCCAGGCCATAAAACAAAAGCCTTACCGCCCTAAAGGCTCTGTTATACTCCGACGTAACGCGCGCGCAAGCGAACGATGGCCGAAGTCGGCTACCCTCTTTATACTCCGGCGGCCCTGGCGGCTCCCGCGGCGTGCGTCGGTGGGCCGCCGGCGCGGCGCATGCGCAGAATCTGACTACGAGGCAACGAGGTAGAGGGGCTTAGAGTGATAAACCGGAAGTTCCGAAGTGGCACCCCCCGATTGCCGCCATGTTTTACGCAAAGGTGACCACTCGTCACATGACCTCACAAGAGCCGTGACGTCACAGGTAAGATGGCAGCACCCAGAGCTGGCGGATGCGAGTTTGTTCGGTGCGCGGCAGCCGTGATGTGCAGCGGCTTTCCGACGATTTCGGGCTTTTTCGTGCTCGCTGACGCAGGTATATTGTGAAAATATGAAGGAAGGAGACTTTGTACCCTTTTTGCGCAAGATCGCTCTGGATCATATGGATATTAAAACATGTGAGACAGCATCTGCCGTATCGCCGTACCGGTGCTCGGATTCCGGGATGTGTTCGAGGATCGATAGAACTTTGAGTGCTTTTAGCATGAAATTTTTGCGTTCTCTTAGCTTTGTTTGAACATTGAAATGGCTATGAATCGACGCGAAAGGTATACGTCGCGTTAGGGCCTAGCAGAAGTTGTTTCAGGCCTGCGTCACCGAATAACCATAGCAACTTTTAGCGAGGAAGCTCCTGCGCCCTTTGTGCTAATCGGCGATTCTACATTCGATCGCCTTTCTTCCTTTTTTGGTGAGTGCGAAGTGCACACTTATTTGCAGTACGAGGATGACATTTTATTGAGTGTGGGGATGAATAAATTGTTGCAGGCACCTGCTTCAAAGCTATTCGACTTGCAATAACAACAACTGTTTTGGTGTATGCATAGATTAACTGCACCTTTTTCTCTTTCGTAGGATTTATAGCAGCAATACTTTTTTTCATCAAAACTGCATTGTATTAGTCAGTCAATTATTTACCTTGTCTAATTACTTGGATAAGATGATTCATATTTGTGTTCATCCCTTGCCTGAAGAGCAGTCTTGTTGAAAAATGTTGACGATTCCTTTCGGTCTCTTAATAGCCTTCTTTTGAAAAGTGTGGGTTGTCCATACTTCGTATCATCGTAACCTGGAAAAGGACAACAGCCACAGCCCCCTCGAGCCAATCAGAGAGACAGAGCGAAGGTGTGTGCCAAATCTGTGCAGACGAGCACTCTGAATGACATGTTGTCATGTGTCTCTCTCCAACGTGCATATTGGCTCACCGAGACTGTAGCCTTTGCTGTTTGCCAAATTGTGATGAAACAAATTACAGTAGCTGCTACTCTAATTACCCCAGGCTTTCATACTTTGGTCATTTGTTCGAAAAAAATGTTACGTCCGCCATCACTGTGAACTCGGCTCAGCGCCCATTGGACTCGAATGCTGCATTAGCATTTGACGTGAACTGGGGCGCATTTGTGTGCTTTACGCCGAAAAAAAATGGCAACAGTTGTGTTGCTTGATGGGTTTCTGCAAAGGGTTTACGTATAGGAAGTGTCCTGCTATATAACAGTGCATCAACACATACGATTAAAGTATATGCTCAGAGGTGTGTTCAGGAAAAGTGGAATGAGTGCAGCCCCATGCAACAAGTCTACCAGTCTGGTATGTCCCACCAATTAATATTGAAGGGTCAGAGATGCGAGTGTCCTCGAAAGGACCTGCGCGTGTGGTGAACACAATTGTTGGTGTATAAACTCTCAAGGCATAAAGGCAAGCGGAAATAGGTTTATCTGGTTAGTGCATCAAATGTTTATTTCCACTGCATTACATATTTATTGATTCTTAGTTAATGGTTCTAGAACGAGTTCTTTCTGCGACAGTCTCCTGTCAGGCGTTCAATCGTAATACCTGTGGACCTTGTTGTGGGATGACGCTCCTGGCACGTTGGTATTCAGTTTGGTCGAGTAGCAACTTTAACCGACTGGTGCCATCTTGTAATCATACGTCATGTGCGCCTACTGACATCTGATGCACTGAAGCTGCAGGGCTGGTTTCTAATCCGCAAAATTTTCCTGGTAGTTTTCTGCATCAATGCAGCAAGCTCGGGCATGTATTGGTTATATGGCTGTGCATTTTGCTGTACTGTTGACTTGATAGCTGGCAACAATGTTTGCTATCCAAGCCATTTCACTTCCATTTCGTAATAGAGAATTATTCTGCATCCCACGACCACTGCAACTTGTGCAAGTTTTGTGTGGCAAAGTGAAGTATCGTGATGCTTGCAGTCCACTTTTGAGAGAAACCAACCAAGTTGGAAATTGTGTGCTTCATGGCGTGGACACCGATAATTAGTGTCAGTAAATTATTAGGTATTGTCCTTGAGCGACGACGGACACCAGATCAACTCTCCTTGCATTGCCGCTCACCTGCTTTGTCGTGCTTACCTCCTGTCCAAATCAGATTGCGTCAACCCCTCGTGTAAAAATCAGAAAGAAAGTCGTGAATTTCTTGATATTATGAATAGTTTTGGTTTCCACCAAATTATTAAAGAACCAACCAGGGGTGACGCGACCCTGGATTTATTTTTTACTACCCACCCTGAATACATAAGCGATGTTAACAATTTATGTTTGTTTAGTGACCACTCTCTTTTCAACATTAACCTATCCATTGACGTTCCCGCTCCTGTAACGTCGAAGAAAACAATTCGTAATTACGCTAAAGCCAACACTGTGAGTATTAACGCCGAGTTATTGGATTCATTCCCAAACTTTGAGAATCACTTTAATACAAGGTCGGTGGAAGAAAACTGGTGCATATTCAAAGAACGTATTCACAACCTCATTTCTCGATACGTTCCGGTGTGTCGGGTAATCTCTCACCCCAGTTCGCCATGGTTCACTCTTAATACGAAGAGAATGCTAAGGAAGAAAAAGAGGCTATTCCAGTCGGCAAAAAGAAAAGGTAATGATGACGCCTCGTGGTCTCGCTTCCGTGAATTTGCTAAAACTTGTAAACGTGAAATAAGAACGGCGAAACGTAATTTTTCTGAGAACGACCTGTATAACATTCTTATGTCAAATCCACGGAGATTCTGGAAAATTATCAATCCTTCTTCAAAGAAAAGTCCGATCATCTCAGATCCGACTGGAAAGCAGCTGACTGAAAGTGATGTATGTGACAGATTTAATGAATACTTCAGTAGCGTCTTCACTCGCGAAACGTTCCCCATGCCGCAATTAGCTTCTCAGGACGCACTTGGCGAAATGGGGTCAATAACTATTTCTTCTGAAGGAATATCAAAATCAATAGAGCAACTTCCAGTCAGCTCCGCTCCTGGTCGCGACGGGATAAACAGTAAGATTTTAAAAATTACTAAGTAAATCTCGTCCCTGTACCTGGGTAAAATTTTCAACCAATCACTTATTACTGGTATGATTCCCAATGACTGGAGACATGCAGACGTCATTCCAATTTTTAAGTCTGGGTCATCTGACGATCAGAGCAATTACAGGCCTATTTCTTTAACAAGTGTATGTAGTAAGCTCCTTCAACATGTTATTTTTACAGCCATAATGCAGTTTCTTGATATCAATAATGTATTGTTTTCTAACCAGCATGGATTTCGTAGGAATCGATCATGCACAACACAGCTTTTCGAGTTAGTAACCGATATTCACAGTAATCTTAACTTACGAAAACAAACAGACGCTCTCTTTATAGACTTTTCGAAAGCTTTCGACCGTGTGCCACACTACAGACTTATAGTAAATTTACAAAACTTAAAAATTAATGCAACTGTAGTTAATTGGATAAAAAATTTTCTCACGACTAGAACCCAATCCGTACGTCTAGGTGAAACATCTTCACAATCCTTACCAGTTATTTCAGGCGTACCACAGGGTACTGTACTGGGCCCATTGCTCTTCTTTATTTATATAAATGATATCGGTTATCGCCTGAGAAGCTGTAGTCGTCTGTTTGCTGACGATCTTGTTGTTTATCACGCTATTTCCAGTGAAGATGATTGCCTAACATTACAAGAAGACCTATCCCTAATTGAAACCTGGTGTGCCGAGTGGCTTATGTCCATTAATCATAATAAATGTAAATGTGTATCTTTTTCTAAATCCCGTAATCCATTAGATTACACCTATCAACTTGCATCCCAGCCCATTGAAAAGGTTTCATCGTTTAAATACCTTGGCGTGCACTTAAGCTCTGACCTTTCATGGAGAACTCATATTGAACACATAACTTCCAGTGCTAATAAAACTTTAGGTTTTCTAAGACGCCATCTTAGTCAAGCTTCACCGAAAATCAAACAGCTGTCGTACTGCACCCTTGTTAGATCCAAGATGGAATACGCTTCTACCATTTGGAACCCCCATCAGGCTTACCTGTCCGACATGTTAGAATCAATCCAAAACCGCGCAACTAGATTCATTCTTGCTGACTACTCACCCACGAGCATCTCTGCCCTTAAGGCTTCTTTATCACTACCTCTCCTTAATACTAGACGCACCGTAGATAGATTATCCTTTTTCCATAACCTGTTTTACAAGCCCTGGACTGATCATGAATTCTTCTCTTCAGCCAGCCATGTCTCCCTACGCCGTGATCATTGCCAGAAGATAGAAATGCCCTTTGCCAGAACCAACATTTAAAAAAACTCTCCCCTTTTTTTGTGTATACGGGATTGGAATGCGCTACCTGAGTCCATTGTAACAATTACAGATCATACCTTGTTTTTAGCAGAACTTACTAAGCATATGATTGTATAATGAAGATATTGCACTGTAAAATAACAGATGTTCTTTCAACCTATTTGTCCCTACATTTGATTTCAACTCTTGAAGTGTTATATTGTGTTTTATGTTACCCCCCCTATGTAATGCCCCCAGGGGCCTTTAAGGTATAATAAATGAAATGAAATGAAATGAAATGAAGTAGATCACGAGCTTCGGGGTAATGTCGGCACCAGGGACAAAGAACGCCGAAGAGAATGCTCAATCTTCCCCGGACGCTCGTCAAGACGTGGTCGAGGGTCGTTCGGCACGAACCCTTGCAAGCCAATTCATTGGTACGGGCACCTCCAGTAGACAAGGTAGGCCTCATGCAGTGGCAGCAGAGTGGTTTTCGGTCGGCCATTCGCAGTACCTGCGTCTTCCTCGGTGTACTTTGTTCAGCGCGGACCTACACTGGTTCTTCTCGATATCGGGAATGCTTCGGCATTGGGGTATTTCGTTGAATTGGCATTGAATAGTAACACGTAGCCGGTGGTGGTCGTTGTGACATTGTGGCATAAGTCGCCCTCGTTTCGTCAGATGCCGCTTCGCTCAAAGAAGTCTCCAGTAGAAATGCCTGTCAAAATTCTGAAAAAATCTCGGCGATCAAAATTAAAGTCGGGCAACTCATGGCAGGAACTAGCTTCCTTATCTCCTCCCGGACACCGTTGTGAATGATGTCACGGGTGGGGGCTGGCGTCGAAGTTGCAGCTGGACGACTTGAGTGTCGCGACGCTGGGGAGTTTTTAATAGTGACGTGCTCGGGCCTGCAGTGTGCATTCAATGTTGGAAGCTGCAATCATATGAACCCTTCGACTGTTGTCGTGGGGTTGCGGACAAGGCTGCTGAAGGTGTCCCTCACATGAGGAACATGGGATTCTTAGCTTCTTGTCTTCTGTAGCATCAGGGTTGGCGTGGGTGCTTGATCAGAAGCAAAACATCCTCCACGAAGGTGGTGACGCTCTCGTTGGGGCCGTGTCCTGGACAGAATCGGGAATTCGGCTCTCT
Organism: Ixodes scapularis; assembly: GCF_016920785.2. NCBI lineage: Eukaryota > Metazoa > Arthropoda > Arachnida > Ixodida > Ixodidae > Ixodes > Ixodes scapularis. Next base: position 251,503,745 of record NW_024609835.1, read on the forward strand.
CTTGTCAATGTTGGCTGATGAACAGGCATTTCAGCTCGGTCTTGCAAACTTCCCACGACGTTAAGGAGGATTCGTGGTTCTCAAACCAGTGCCTCACAGTTTCTTCAACGAGAAGTATAGGTTCTGCAGGAACTGGTTGTTCATCTACCCACTGTGGCGGGTTCTGCAGGAACTGGTTGTCCATCTACCCACTGTGGCGGGCGACACGGTCATATTGTTCAATCCAGCCCTCGACGTCTTGTGCACCTTGCGTGAAAGGGCATCGGAGTGCGAGGTGCGACGGGCATGAAAACGATGGTGGGAGCGAACGTGGTTTGCTGCGACAGGGTTGTCATTGTTGGCTTAGTCAGCTTCGGTTTTTCTGGCAAAAGACCTAATTCCGTTTGTTCTTGCTGGTAGCAGCGCCTGGCTTGGAGTTCAAGTTGTTCGTGGTGTATTTCCGAGTTTCGCCCTTGTGGTACTCCCTCGTCTTGCAATTTTGCTGCCGGGCTCGGGATAGGACTTGGTTCATGGCTCGCCGGGGGTTTAAGACTCGGGATAATGTGCCACCCGCGTCTTGTTATCGGGCAACTCGGCTGAGGAGCCGCCAGGGTAGACACAGAGTGAAGGGCTATGGGTAAAGTGCGCAGCACCTCCACCAGAACATACAATGACAGCTGAGCATGGCCTGGAACTTTCCAGAATAGTAAATATTGATAAAAAATAGGACTGGAGCAAGCATTCGAGACAATATAACAAAACAGACAGAAAAGAGTCTATCCTGACTACTAAAGAGGCTGCACCGCTTTAATGGTATTCTGACTGAATAAATCCTCTCCTTCGGGGTCTGGCGACTGCTGTGGACAAGCTGAACTGAAATCGACGCGAGACCACTTTTCTGGTAATGAGCCGCTGCACTCTGCAGTCGCAAAGCGGCGTGAACGGGTGGACTGGGTAGGTAACGCGCGCGATGAAATGTCCACACAGATTGCAATTCGCGTAACGAGTGTTGAAACTTTGGTGTCGACGAAACGTGCGACAGACCAGCGGACTCAATACCAACTGCAACACCTCTGCTCAGTGAAGGTGCACGTCTACGCCAGAACAATTTAGTAGGCAGCACAGCATCACCTAAAGCACGGCACAGGAACTACCACCTTGAAGGCAGCTCTTAGGCGCGCCGCACACCTGTGCTCCGTAAAAGAGCACGTCTACGCCGAAACAATTTGGGAAGCAGTACAGCATCATTTAGCACGGCACGGGAACTAAAAGCGGCAAGGCAGCTCTCCGGTGCACCGCACAACCAAAGTGAGCCTTCGGGCATTTGAACGAAGCGACACCACGATTGCACACTGCCAAGCACGACTCACGCAGTTTCCGTCGCTAAACAGTGTATCCAAATTTATTGCACACGCTTTACTGCAGATCTCGAAGGTTCCGTCGGTCAACGAGAGCACAGAAACGTCGCCTTAAATTTTATCCTAGCGGTATCCGAATCAATCCGAGGTGCGAGCAACGTAGGGCAGATTGTCTCTTCCGTGGCAATATCGCCGTCGGTCACCAGCGAAATGCACACAATTCCTCCGTATTTTCATCTTGTACCTACGTCAGACACCACGCTGAACTCTGAAGGCGCTGTCGATCGGCCTCATATGACGGCTTCTGCGCCTGAAATCAACTCGCCGAGACGAACGACAACCAACAAAGCATCCAAGCTCCGGCCCAGCTGGGGCCAGCCGCTGCATGGGCGCTGCCATCTTTCCTGTGACGTCACGCATTTGGTTCGGTCATGTGACGAGTGGTCAACTTTGCGTACAATGGCAGCCGCCTTATGGGGGTCACTTTCGAGTGCAGACCGGAACCCCGGTTTATCGCTCTAAGCCCCTCTACCTCGTTGCTACGAGGGCACGTTTCCTGCGAGAGTGCGCCACTTCCGGTTCCTTTTCGTTTCGAATAGCAGACAAAAATTCTCGCGCTTTTTAGTAATAGTAATAGTAATAGTACTGTAGATTCAAATAATGTTCAACTGAACTCGTTTTATTTTTCTGAGAGATTACACAAGAATAACGACATTAAAACTACGAGGAATGTTCCTGCGTCCTAACCGGGCGCTGCTCGCAAGGCGTCTGCCCTCCTCTCCTCTCTCCTCTCTTGCCGCGGGGGCGACTTGAGTTGTTTAGTCTACCACCACGGAGGTCTGGCCGACTGGCCCGCAACCGGGCCCCCGAGCTGGTGTCGGGTATCCCCGGTGCGTGCCAGCCTCCTCCGCGGCTCGAGGGAGCGTGTTGCGGGGAAGATGCTGTCGCCGCAAGCCTCTACATCACTCCCCCCCCTAGTGGCACAGAACGCAGAAAGGTGGCACGAGCAGGAGAACTTGAAGTTTATGGTTCACGCAGGGAGAGTTGAAGCCTGTCCGGGTAGTGAACTCGCCGTCCGGAGCGTGTGGTTCTTTCCGGCTTTTTCGAGATAGGGAGCGCTCCCTGGTCTTGCGCGGGTAGAGAAGCCGGTGAAGAACGAGGCGAAGAATTTGTAGCTGGTGGAAGGATGGGGAAAGGGAAGTCGGCGTCAGAAGCGGTGTTTACAAAAGCGGGCTTCAGGCGGTCGGTGGCGATTACTTGGTTGTTTCCCCTGATTGTGACCGTGAATTGTTTGGGTCCTCGTTTTACGACCTTGTAGGGGCCGTCGTACGGTTGTTGGAGGGGAGTTCGCACCGCGTCGTGTCGAACGAACACGTGTGTGCAGGTGTCGAGATGTGTGCTGACGTAATGGTCTCGACGAGCCGTTCGAGGTGGGGTCGCGCGTAGTCCTTCCATGACCTCTTTTAGGCGGGTCAAGTGGCTTATTGGGTCGGACAAGTCTCTGTTGCTCGCTGGTGTGAAAAATTCGCCAGGTAATCGGAGTGTGGTGCCATAGACCAACTCTGCTGTTGTGCACGAGAGGTCTTCCTTGAGCGCTGTCCTGACACCAAGAAGGACGAAGGGCAGAACGTCAGTCCAGTCGGTGCGCTGGTGTGCTTTCAAGGCTGCCTTCATTTGCCGATGGAACCGCTCGATGATTCCATTGGCAACTGGATGATAGGCGGTTGTTTTCGCATGCTTTGATCCGAGCAGGCGCGTCAGTTGAGTGAAGAGGGACGATTCAAACTGGCGTCCGCGATCGGTCGTGATGATGGACGGTATACCCCGAAACGTGAAATCCAAATTGACACAAAAGCGCGAGCGACGGTTTCGGCAGTAATGTCCGAGATGGGAATAGCTTCCGGCCAGCGTGTGAATCTATCCATGCAAGTGAGGATGTACTGCTGGCCTTGTGATGGTGGTAGCGGTCCGACAATGTCAACGTGGACGTGGTCGAACCTTGCATCGGGAGTCGCGAAGGTGGAGAGGGGCGTAATGGTATGTCGCTGGATCTTAGCTCGCTGACAGGATATGCACTCTCGAGCCCACTGACGAACATCGCGATTCATGCCGGGCCAAACAAAGCGAGAAGTAACCAGATGCTGTGTTCCCCGTATGCCCGGGTGCGATAGCGAGTGCAGTTTCTCGAACACCAGTTTACGGAAGTGTGCGGGAAGAAATGGACGAGGCGCTCCCGTGGACATGTCGCACCACAGAGTTGCGTCATGCATGGGCAGTGGTACCTCTCGCAGTTCCATCGAGTGCGTAGCTGTGTGCAGTTGGCCGAGCTCGGTGTCTCTTTTCTGAGCAGCAGCAAAGGCGGCGAAGTCCAGCACTGGGCGTTCAGCGGCGCCGATGCAGAGGCTTGACAAGGCATCCGCCACCGGGTTGTCGCGGCCGCTCACATGTCGCACGTCCGTCGTGAACTCCGAGATGTACGACATTTGGCGAAGTTCACGAGTTGTGTGGGTTTGGCTATCCGACTTCAGCGATCGTATTGCGAAGGTCAGTGGCTTGTGGTCAGTGAGAATGAAGAAGCTTCTTCCCTCCAAGAGATGGCGAAAGTGGCAAAGCGTCAGATATGCGGCGAGTAGCTCTCGTCCGGAGGTGCTGTATCTGCGCTCGGTGGGTGACAGTGTCTTGGAGAAAAAGAAGATGGGCTTCCAGATGTTGTTTTGCCATTGCTGAAGGACCGCTCCAATCGCAACTTCCGAAGCATCCGTCATGACGCACAGGGGAGCGTTGTCCTCGGGGTACACCAAAAGGGTTGCGTCGGCGATGTCTGCCTTGATTTTGGTGAACATGCGCTCCGCTGTTGCATCCCAGGTCAAAGCGGCTGCCTCGCCGTGGCTCTTTTTGAGGAATTCTTGCAGCGGTTGGAGGGTTGTTGCGCAGTGGGGGACAAAACGCCGATAAAAATTGACGATTCCGAGGAACTCCCGCAGCTGGCGTCGTGTTGACGGTCGAGGAAAGTTCCGGATCACCTCAACCTTCGCGGGAAGTGGACGGATGCCCTGGTGGTCAATGTTGTGTCCCAAGAACTCCAGCTCACCTACACCGAACTGACACTTGGCGGTGTTAATGATGATGCCGTAGCCCCTAAGACGCTCGAACACAGCTTTGAGGTGTTGTTCGTGCTCGGCGGGTGAGGAGCTTGCGATGAGAAGGTCGTCGACATAGGCACGGCAGAAGGTTAGTCCCCGGAGTACTTCGTCAATGAACCTCTGAAAGGTTTGGGCGGCGTTCCGAAGACCGAACGGCATCCGGACGAATTCGTATAGTCCGAATGGCGTGATGATCGCGTTCTTCGGCACGTCGTCCGGGGCGACGGGGATTTGGTGATAAGCGCGCACCAAATCAATCTTTGAAAAGATGCATGCTCCGTCGAGGCTGGATGTTATGTCTTGGATGTGGGGGATCGGATAACAGTCGGGAGCGGTGACGCGGTTTAATGCGCGGTAGTCACCGCATAGTCTCCAGTCTCCGGCTGTTTTCTTTTGTACCATGTGCAGTGGTGAGGCCCATGAGCTCGACGACCGTCGCACGATGCCCAATTCAAGCATGTGCTGGAATTCCTGTTGAGCAATTCGCAGCTTGTCAGGGGCGAGACGACGCGGTCGAGCATGGACGGGAGCTCCGGTGGTTTCAATATGGTGAGAAACGCTGTGCTGCACAGGGCGTTCGTCACAGCCAGTGCGCGTCAACTCCGGGAACTCGCGCAAGATGGTTGTGAATTGTGTTGGGGCGTTAGGAATGACATGCGCCGGAGCTGGAGAAGGCACTGCGGATGATACGCCCGACACGGAGAGGTTAGTTATCGTGTCGAGGAGACGCCTCCGTCCTATGTCCACCAAAAGTCCTAAGTGTCGGAGGAAGTCTGTACCAATGATGGCACGTTGCACGTCCGCGACGACGAACACCCAGCGGAAGGTCCGTCGGAGACCGAGATTCAAGGTTAGCGAACGCTCACCGTAGGTGGGAATTGGCGTCCCGTTCACAGCTTGGAGCTGCGAGGTGCTGGACATCCGCTTGTCTTTAGGTGTTGCCGGTAGTATGCTGACCTCGGCACCGGTATCCACGAGGAAGCGGAGCCCGGTGTCGCGGTCGGGGACGTAAAAGAGGCGTTGGCGGCTGTCCGGAGTGGCCGAGGCACTTGCCGCCTCTAGTGCTCCGCCGTTCCGTTTCCCGTGTAGTGGCAGGGTGTGGTGCACTTAGTGGCATTATCGCCGAAGCGGCGGTGGTACCAACAGATGTCGGTTCGTGCTGGTGAAGAAGATGGACGGCGTCGTTGGGACCGCGACTGGCTACGTCCGCGATGTTGCTGCAGGGTCGCGACGGCGGTCGTCAAGCGTGAGATCTCCGCGCGGAGCTGTTGTATCTCGTCCGTAGGAGCTTGGACGGCCGATACAACCGGAGTCGAAATCTCCATCAGCTTGTCGGCGAGCTCTGCCAGGTGTTCAATACCGAGGTCTCCAACGGACGCCAAGATCATGCGCACGTTGTGGGGCAGACGCTGGACGAACAGGTTCCGCAGGAACGAAGCGTCGATTGTAGATGCCTTCTCACCCATCAGCTGCTGCATGCGGCGCAAGAACTGGGTAGGTCGGCGGTCACCAAGTTCCTCGGTGGTCAGAAGTTGTTGTAACCGTCTTTCCTCAGAAGCTGTTGTGCGGCGGATCAGCTGCCGCTTGAGGGTGGCGTAGGCATCCGTGGCTGGTTGCAGGAGGAGCAGGTCGCGTACCTCGCTGGCGATGTCTGGTGGAAGGCTGGCCACGATGTGATGATACTTGGTGCGATCAGCGGTGATCTTCCGAGTCGCGAACTGCGCTTCCACTTGTAAAAACCACAGCTCGGGATCCGCAGGCCAGTACGGTGGGAGCTTGAGGGCGACGACGGAGACGCCTTCCGCAGGGGGCGCCGTGGTTGAGGAGTTGGCAGAAGCATTTTCTTCTTCTTGATTCATCGCAGCGCTTGAGGTCGGGTTTTTCGTTAGTCCGGGTCACCAATGTAGATTCAAATAATGTTCTACTGAACTCGTGTTATTTTTCTGAGAGATTACACAAGAATAACGACATTAAAACTACGAGGAATGTTCCTGCGTCCTAACCGGGCGCTGCTCGCAAGGCGTCTGCCCTCCTCTCCTCTCTCCTCTCTTGCCGCGGGGGCGACTTGAGTTGTTTAGTCTACCACCACGGAGGTCTGGCCGACTGGCCCGCAACCGGGCCCCCGAGCTGGTGTCGGGTATCCCCGGTGCGTGCCAGCCTCCTCCGCGGCTCGAGGGAGCGTGTTGCGGGGAAGACGATCCTGTCGCTGCAAGCCTCTACAGTACCTTTATTTTTTCCAACAAAAACAATCTTGAAAAGGTGACTTGGGAAAAAAGCTGTAAAAACAGCTTGACGAGCCCCAAACCACCTACACCAGCAGTCGCGATGCAGGCACTAAAGATTTATACAAAATTGAAACATGACATGTGTACTACATGTTTGAACAACTTTACAAAGAAAGAACTGACGCTAAACAAGATAAGTAGCATATTGATACAGTTTACACAATTGTGAATACACACACAGAACGTTAAACACCACCGAAATAAACGCGAAAGAAACCATCGATTCAAAAGATTTTAGCGCTTATCACGGACAATTTGGCTCGAAATAAACATTTGAAATAAACATTTCTCGTAAGATGCTCACCGATATATTGCTAAGCTCAATGCCTTGCCTACTAAGCTGGTTAAGGGTGGAGGGCAAAGTATATTTTAAACTTTGGTGGCCGTAGTTTGTTCTAAAAAAGGGTACTTCCCAAGGTTCTTTAATTCGTGTTGGGTACCTATAAATTTTATCTGTTAGCTTCGCTAAGTTTTTAAGGTGACATTGGGATAAATTTGTTTCTATTTTATACCTTGCACATTAACGATATTTATATAAATCAAAAATTTTCATCACACCAATCTTACAAAAAAGATCATCGGTTGGATGTTCTAGTGGCACATTAGAGATACTTCTTAATATCTTTTTTTGTAGCATAAAGATTTTGTGGAGGTTGGTATAGGTAGTAGTGCCCCATATGAGTTGACCATAATTTAAATGTGAATAAAATAATGAATTATATAATATTAACTTTGTTCTAAGTGGTAGGATGTGTTTATGACGGTATAGAATACCGACGATGCTAGATAACTTTGATACGATATGATTAATATGGTCGTCCCATAACAAGTTTTCTTGAAAAATAACGCCCAAAGTTTTAAACGCGGGAACAATTTCTATTTGAGAAGAATTTATAAAAATATCCTTGGTAATATTAATATGCTTATTCTTAGGTCGGAATATAACTGCCTTTGTCTTACCGGCGTTTATTTTTAATGCATTATGTCTACTCCATCTATTAAGCTTTTCTAGTGTTTCGTTCGCGTTATCAATGAGCTCCGACACATCATTACCATCAAACAATAGGCTTGCATCATCTGCATAAATAAAAAATTGAGTTGAGTGACTAATATTTACGATATCATTTATATATACATTGAATAAGAATGGCCCGAGAATGCTTCCCTGCGGAACCCCCGATTCAATCGGTTTTATTTCAGATGAGTGCCCGTTTATATGAACATACTGTCTGCGGGAAGATAAATATGAACGTAGAAGTTTTGATACATGACCACGGAATCCATACATATCTAATTTCTTTAGTAGCAAATTATGATCTAGATAGTCGAACGCTTTAGTGAAATCTACAAATAAGCCGAGAGTGAGTTTCTTTTGTTCAAAATTTCTAAGTATATGTTCTTTTTGCGCAAGGAGAGCAAGTTCTGTGGATCGATGCTTTCGAAAACCAAACTGCGACGAGCTAATCAAGTCATGATTATCAGCAAATGTTGTCATTCGAAGTAGTATAACCTTTTCCAAACCCTTAGAGAAAACAGGAAGGATTGAAACAGATCGATAATTGCCCAGTTCGTTTTTATTTCCGTTTTTATATAACACTGTTACCTTCGCTAGTTGCATTTGACAAGGAAACACACCGTTTATGAAACAGAGATTGAATATGTGTGCTAAGGGAAGAGAAATAAGATCAATTACGTATTTAACTGGTTTGATCTGCAATTAATCGGAGTCGCAACTTTGGCTATTTTTTAGTACATTAAAGACAGATATTACCTCTGAAGCCGTAACAGGCATAAGAAACATAGATTCATTATTTCGAGCATTAATATATTTGCAAGCATCTGACTCTGGACGTTCTTTAACTAGATTTACATAATAGTCATTAAACGCATTTGACAATGCTTGTCCTGACAGCTCTTGATCATTGTGGCTGATCTTTAAAACTTGCTTCGTGGCGCACGAACGACCCAACACAGAGTTTAGTTTTTTCCACATAACGTCGACTCTGTTATTACAAGAAAGAAAAAAGTCACAAAAATAAATTTTCTTAGCATTTTGGAGTTCTTTGTTTAATTGGTTTTGATAACGTTTAAATACTATTAGTTGTTCCATTGATTTTGTTTTTACAAATTTTTGATGCGGCGCGTTTTTAGTACGAATTTTTGTGCGCAATTGTTTTGTAATCCACGGTTTACGACTTTTCCTATGGGTGCTTAATTTTTATATGGAAAGCAGCTTTCATATATCTTTTTGAATTTGTTCAAGAACAAATCATATGCTTTATCTGCGTTCGTTTCATGAAGGACATCGTCCCAATCCACACAAGATAGTTTTTGTCTGAATTCGTTCATGCTATCAGGCGTTATATTTTGAAACTGTATAGCTAACTGATCATTATATTTTATGTTTATTGTTTGATTTTTCTTTATACACAAAAATATACCCAAGTGATCGCTTATATCAACTATCACTACGCCAGATTTGATATATGATGTATCGTAGCTTGTAATGAATAGATCTAATAATGTCGATAATTCCGTTGTAATTCTTGTAGCAGTATTTATCATATTTTCACATCCATTTGATTTAATTAACGCATCAAATTGTAATTTACATGTCGTATCAAGTAGCATATTAACATTAAAATCGCCTCCCAAAATTACGTTGCATTTATTTTCATTCGCGAACTCAAAAAAAGACTCTAAGTAAGCAAAAAAGGAAGACAAGTTCCCACTTGGTGGGCGATAACAGACAGCTATAATGCTCTCTCCTATCAGTAAAGACAGCATCTCGTAGTCATTGTGAACGCAGCAATAATCAGATAGCATCTCACAGGAAATGTCAGCCTTTACTATTAGGGCAACGCCCCCGCCACGACATTTAGTGCGGTTTAAAAAGTAACTGTTGAACATTGGTAGATTTAAAACGTTAGTATTGTCCGTGAACCACGTCTCTGAAAGCATATTATATCAAACGAAAATTCGAACTGATCAAAGAATAACTCAAGCTCATCTGTTTTATTTCGCGCTGATCGAGCGTTCAGATGAAAGCATTTGAGAGAATCGATATACTCGTTTCCTAAAAAAGATTTCACATTCGAAGGAAGAAAATAATCACTGGACATAAAGTTCCGTTTATTCAACACACTATCCGTGCCATCCATTAAAAAAAAAAAGACTAACATCTTAAAACTGAGTGCGTGTCACATGAGGCATCACACCAGCTTCTCTAAGTCATCCAAAGACCTGATCACGTGCACTTGCTCGCGATCCTTCTTGCGCACAAGGACGTGGCCGTTTTTGTACCAGACGTACCGATAGTTCGTTGTTTTGGCCCATTCTTTTGTCTCCCAAAGAAGGGCTCGGTCTTGTTTGGTGAGATTTTCTTGAATGTAAGCATCGTCTTTTGATTTCCTTAGAATCTGCCGTTTACTGAGCCATTCATCTCTGATTGTCTGATGAGCGAAGCGAACAATGATGCCTGGTATTTTATCTGCTCGAGATGATAAGCGACGGATAGCGGCCACTTCGTTGAGATCTAAGTCTGGCACTTCAAGTTTTTTTGCAACCTCATTCACTTTGGCAAGCAAATCCTCGTTGTCAGTCCTAGGAATTCCGTGAATTTCTAGATTTTGTTTTCGGCTTCGCCGTTCCAGTTCGTTCACTTCCTGCCTAAGTCTTTTTATTTCCCCGCCGGAGTCTGTTTGTTCCAGAGTTCCTACTCGTTTCTTCAGAAGTTTTGTCTCTCTTTTCTGCTCAGCAAGGTCCTTGAGCACTTCGTCGTACTTGTCCGACATTACCTGCATCGATCTTTCTATGCCACTCACGGTTTCTTTTAGGCACATTAAACTATCTAGTTTTCCATTGATGGAGGCCAACATGACAGCTAAGTTAAGTTCGCTTTCCTCCTTGGCACCCTGACTTTCACCTCGGGATTTTACAACTTTGCACGTTGGGCACCGCCATATCTTACGTAAGGCACTGCCTTTTGCCCTAAAAGTCGCTTCGGAGATGCCGGAGCAGGGACTGACGTGCTACGCGTATCCGCAATCCAAGCATGTTAACCCTGAATCAATATCTGCCACTTCCCTATTACACTTTGGACAAATATCAGCCATGCTTCAGCTATTGAAAGTAGACAGTGTCAGCAGCGGCAGCAGCGGCATGCACCAACAAGGTATGGACGTAGTAAAAAAAATTAACCAACCTGCAACGATAGCAGTCACGATAAGTCTTGCAGTTCGGTGCGCTGCCGCCACTGCTGTGAGCCGCACAAGGGGGAAGCAGTTCTTTTTCACTTCGGCGGCTAGTGACGCAGTCTTGTGACGTGGACCAACCGCAGCCTGACGCCAAGTTCGAGCGATGGTGTGGACGTACCTTGCACGACGAAACCTCGCGCTTGCACTGTTGGTGCACCGCCTGCGCCGCAAGCGTAGGATGTCAATGTACATACGGTACATCTTTGACAAGCGCCCGGTCTACGGTACTCAAGCTTCCTCGTGTCGTAGACACACACACGGGTGAGGACGAATTCCCTCGATGAGCTTCTCGACCACCGAGTCCGATTCTTCAAACATGACGCCACACGGAGTGGTGCTCCTGTCGTCTGCTATTGCTCGCATTCGCCGCGCTTCCCGCGCGAGGGCTGCCGGGAGCCAGCGCGTGATGCATCCTGGCCGGCGTCACTGGCGCGGCCGGCGCGGAATACGGCATGCTCCATTTTGGAGTCGAGAAGGTCAGGCTGCGTCGAACGCCGCCGGTCGCTCCGGTTACGCCATGACGCCGGAGTATAGAGCGTCGGCTTTTCGCCGACGTGACGTCACTATGACGCGCTCGCACGCGCGCACGCGTTACGTCGGAGTATAACAGAGCCTTAAGCATATATGGCAAAGCTTAACCTCGCTGAGGCCTTTTACCATATAACGCTTCATCCCTCTTCCCGCAACATGACCACATTTAGAGTAGGCCGCAGTTACTACCGTGTTTGTCGTATACCGTTTGGGATACGCCCGGCGCCGTTCTACATGCAGCTCTTGGCCACAGCCATTGCCTGGGAAACGAGCACGTGGACTCTGGGCTTGGTCTCACATAGACACCTGCTTGTGTGCCCATCGCAACCCAGAAAATTTGTGGTTCACGGTGGGTCTCCTCCTGGAGGCCCGCGTGACGAATAGAATTTCCTGGGTTAAGGTTCGACACAGCCCATGACATCATTTCGCACAAGCTAGCGCGGCGCCGAGCCTTTCCTCGTGTCCTTTGCCCATTGAAGCGCCCATTTGCCCTCAAGGCGGTCCAACGGTCCGCGGGCTGTTTGGCATTTTACTTTTCTCTGTATGGGTATAGGTGTTTTTTTCTTCGTGCTCCGTTTGACAGAGTTCAAGACAAAATTCCTCCTTCACCCAACTGACCACACTTTCTTCTGCCTGTTTTACCGACTTTTCCGCACTGCCAGCCACTCCTCCTTCCCCGCTACCCAATAGCGCATGGTTAGATGCCTCCGGAGTCGGTTTTGGCGTATAGTTGTCGAGGGCTGTGCACAGTAATCATCGCCCTAATGCCGAGGCCAATATACGTCCGGGAAACACTCGCCGTGTTGTGGTGCGCGTGCATTCCAGATATAAGGACTCTTCTACACACGGCAAACAGGGCTATGGCCAATACTACTAAGCAGACAAGGCCTACGCATGACGTTTCGTTAGTAGATCCCCGACCCACCCCAAGCGGCAAGCAGGCTGAAGCATCACGAAAGTAAGAGCCACGGCCCACGTTACAACTACGACGCATTTACTGGCGGCCATAGCTGTGTCCGTGACTGCTGAGCGCGAGCTGATAGCAAGCTTCCACAGTTCATGTGCAACGAGCATGCGACACCATCAAGATTGCCCGTCTTAGCAGCATATTAATAGGAGCTCGCTCTGAGCATGATCACTGAAGCAGGTAATGTCGTGGACTATGTAGCAGACAATGGTGCTCATCCGGGCTACCTACACTCTTAAAAAAAAAGGTGCACAAAGGCACCAATCGCCATCTTTCATCCCCGCGACCCTAGCGCCCTCTATTCAGAAGCGGTAACTCGAGCAGTTCGTCCCGCGGGCATTTCGTTGCTCCCGCTGGAGTTGATCCCCTAACGAATACTTTAGTCCCCTCGCCAATAATGGCTGCCGCAAGCCTTCGATGAAGTGGACGAAGCATCACTCGAGTAGCTATTTTGGAAAGAAGCCTTGGCAAAACAAGATTTTGGCCCCGGGATTTAGAAATTGTGACTACACGCGCACATTCGGTGAATGTTTCCGGCCGCGAAAAACATGAGAACGGAATCCGAGCGACGCGGAGGCGCCGGAGACGAGGCTACCTACTCTCCGACTGCAGCGCGCGCGCCCGAGTTTGAACTGGAGGTGACGGTTGACCCAGTTGACCTGTGGCGGTGGGGTGGAAGCGTCGTCGGATGCAGTCGGAGTGGCAACCGATTGGACGGTGAGTTTTGATGGCTTTGGCTACTTGTAGAGCAGCAGAAATGTTATAGTCATTTCAGAACGTACTTCATAAAGTCGCAGGGTTACCCTCTACGATAGGCACTCGCTCTCTGACGCGGTCGGGCTCGTACTCGTCCATGTTAGCGTGCAAACGAGGCCTAGCACTTCAAAACTAGACCCGGCGGCAATCAGTTCATCAAACAAACGATGTAACACCGGCAGATGGTTTCGTCGACGCAGCAGCGTTTTAATGCCACTTAGGTTCATCGAAAAGTACCCGTGTTCGTTTCATCGACCAACCTTGCGACGCTTCATCGGAAGCGTCTCTCCGCACATATCGCCTCGGTCGGCGACCAAGGCGATGCGAGCTTGACGAAACCGTTGCGGGTCGCATGAGGCCTGGTGCGAGTTCGCGCCTCGAGAGTAAAGTTTCGCGCTTACGCTCTTAGGCGAAATGTATGGTCGTATCCGATATGCGTAAATAAACATGTTCTCGATCAATATTAAAGTGTCTCCGAGCGGAGCGAAGGGTTTCAGCGCGTAGTGCGCACGGTTTGAAAGCGGCGATCGCCAATTCATTTGTGGCGTATCAGATTCGCCTGGGCAAGTCCGCTTTAGTTGAGGTAGGTTTGCGGCGAACGAAATTAAACCAATAATGCAATCCCCGTGGTGAACGAAACAAAACAAAGTCGACGAAACGTTGTAGGAGCACGTATCGACGAAATTGAGCGGTGCCGCGAAGTCGTGCACGCGCGCGTTTAGTGAAGCATTATTTTATGTTTTTACTTTCTCTGCGGGTTTCCGAGCGTCTTTCGGCCCTCTATGTTTCGGCCGATGCTGGTCGGCTCCGCGGCACAGTTTATAGTTTCAACCATGGTCGGGAATCACCAAATTGGAATTGAACTTGAACGCTGTAACGATACTATTGTTTATAGAGCCCAGCGTAGAGGTGTTTTGTCTGGTAATACTTCTGCTTCTGAGATCCTCACTTCGGAGTTTGCTTTCGCCCTGTGTAACTTGTGCTCGTGGCTTCTAAATGTGTGTTGTATTCTTCAAAGCTGGTCTTGTGATCTTCGTTCAAAAGTTTTCTTTTTTTTATGCTTGTTATTGATAGCTGTGTTTCCTTTGCGCTCTGAGCATTTTCATTGCTTTGGACTCTGAGCATTTTCAAACAGTCTGGTTAGGACACGCGTGTCGAAAAATAAGTTTTACGCGAATAAACAACAAAAAATAATTTAGAGTAATATTTATTTATTTATTTATTCATTTATTCTTTTATTTATTTATTGAAAATACATGCAGCGCCCGAAGGCATTACAGAGGGGGAGAGGCACATGCATAAAATAAAGATATTAATATGGTAACAAGTGAACAATATTAAATATGCAACAAACAAAAAAAAAATCGACAGGTCATGGGTCACTGTTAAATTAGTAGGTCGAGACGCGATTTAGTCGGTAATCACGTCCTTTCCACTTGTTTTCTTTCGGGTGCGGGGGGAGAGGTGGATTGCCTTGGCTATCGCGTTCAGATGGAGAAATGGTATGCCAATCTTATTGACGGGAAAATTGCGTATTATTATTCTGTGACGTCATGAAATTAATAGAAAATTAATCTCGCGCCGTCAATATTGCTAAAAAATGTTTTTGCGCAAAATTTTTTTTTTTTTTTGGCACTTGTGTTCCTTATAAACTGTTTAAAATATTTTTTTTTTTCAGGGGTCCTTTAGGGTGCAATTTTCTCGTCTTGACTGTCATTCGATTTCGCATTAATATATTCTGGTTATGACAGACTCTATGCTTTATGACAGTATCTTACATAAATAATAGGGTATTACCACATAGCATCGTCATTTTGGAACAGAAGTAGCTACAATCAAAAATAAAAACAAGTCACGTAAAAATAAATTTGCACATGCCATGAACAGTTATCACGACACAAAATGTTGCTATAGCTTCATTTAAAGGACACTTTAATTATGAGTTGGCCTAGCACCTCCTAAATACCAATACCTTAGCCCTTAATTTTCTTTCTCGGTTATCATATTTCAGTGCAGGGTATATAGTGGACAGTGCTATGTTAGCATTGGCCTAGAACTCGTGTTCAGTTGGTGAGAATACGTGTTCCAGCTGAATGCAAATGCAGCACTTTTTCCAGTCAGCCTTGCGATGACCTATGAGAGGGGGTAGAATCCAGCAACACTAAAGCCTTGCGATCTAGGAGGCATTGAACTAACTGAGTAATCTTTGATTATTGAGCTCATTAAACTATTGATTTCGCACTTGTAGGCTTTGTCTCTTGAATGTTATTAAAGAAATACTTTTGATGTAGCAAAAAAAAATTCGACCACTGGTGGAGAACAGACATATGGAAAAGGGTTTATTTATGAGGTTTACGGCGAAAACAAGCTGGTGCTAGTTAATTAAGACTATGCCTGCCTGTCCTTTCTTTTTCGAAATCTCTGAGTGTTTTTACTATGTTCAAGGTTGGTTTACTTCGTTCCTTCTAATTTTCAGAAGCTGCAAGCATCCTCGCCCACGACTGAAGATTGAAATTTCATAGCCGGCCACATGGACGCAATGAGAAGAGAAAGGAAGGGAGCTACTACGTATATGGAGATGGTGAAAGATGCCATGGAGAGGACTTTTTGGGCAAGGAGGGTACATCAGCATACACCCTACAATCTTCAACACCGTAGACGACTATCCAGCCCTAAAGCTCACAGACCAGGTAATATGTTGCTTACTAACGATGTTGCTCATGCTTTTAGGAGCAGTAAGTTCCCTGATAAGACCACGACCACCCCCATTATGGTGCATTCGCGCTGCTAGCGAATGGAAGCTCCTGCAGGGAGATCTCGGTGACGCGGTTGGGGAAAATGTTCCTCAACGCACAGATCTGCTTTGCAGTTGCGGCTCCAGTCCTGGCATAAATGCGCCGTTAGTCCTGTCATGGTGAAGTCTGGCACCATGATGGGTCTCCTTTTTTATCCCACTTACATCAATTACGATTTTGTTACAACTGATAAGTGATGATTTTTTTCGCTTTTTCTTTTAAAAAGAGCAGTTTACAAATATCTTCAAGTAGACTGAAAATGTGAAAATAATGTTTCTTGCAGATCTTTGCAGTGTCTTTTTGTATTAGTACTGGCGCCAAGGCAAAGGAGCGATTTATGAATGTTGCCTCAGAAAACCTGCCAACTGTTCTCATGGTGACTGAGGGAAAACTAAGACCGGCCCTGTTCTGCGAGATCATTGTAAGGCTTTAAGATGCAGAAGATATCAAAAAGGTGCACTTTACCCTTTGTTGTATTACACTTTTCTTTTTCAGCACATTTGCAGTAAATGAAGCCGTTCGTCTTTTGCTATTAATTTCCTTCCAAGGGCTCAGCTTACGGGTTGGCAGAAACTTTGGGCTCTCGGGACAAGTATTTCATTACCTGACCCTGCCCTCATGCACATGAGTATGTGCAGAAAGCATGGTCACCAGTTTTATGATCGACAGCTGGCTGGATCTGAGAGCATACTCAATGTGATAACAAGGTTTAAAATGGCACTGCCCTGCCAACCTGTTGGAAGTTTTCAAGAGAGCAAGCACACTGTCCTTGCCCTGTTGCTCAATTCAGTGGGAATTATTCAAGTTCAACATGCCTTTAAAAAAACTTCTCCTCATAGGCCACTTCTTGCTTGCCTTTTTTATAGCAGCATTAAAAGAAAATACTTGCGTTTTAGTTATATTTGTGGAGGGCTAGAAAACCGAGCAAATAGCTTTATATTTTGGTAGGTTCCTCCTGCTGAGCGAGATTTGGTGCAGCTGAGATGAATCTGATCGTAACTGGCCAACCAAAAACACTGCACATTCTGAATTAGTTGGCTTATGTGGAAAATTGGGGTACTTCATACTTGTTTTTATTCCTTTGTTTATTTTAAAGTTTAACAGCACTTCTCAAAGCACGGGCAAAACTAAATGTGATCACAAGCATAATGAGATGTGCTTGGAACGAATTACTTTCAGAAAACTGATAACAACATCATAGTCTTATTAACTGGCACTTCCTCCATGGCAAAAGCAAGCACCACGAGTCTTTTATTATCCCACTGACATCTTTGCAATTACGATTCTGTTTCTCATAATAAATTGGGAATCTTTTTTTTCTTATCTCCTGCTTTTCTACAGGGTAGTTTACAATTTATTGGCTCACTAAAGATCATCTATTTTTATTTCAGATTTTTGCTGAGTTTAATCGCATCACAAGCGTCGATGCCGAGCAACTCTCTTTTTAAATTGCCTCAGAAAACCTGGCGACCGCCCTTGAACTGACAGAGGGCAAGACAAAGCCGGACATTTTCTACCAGACTGCTGAAAGGATGGATGATGTTAAAGAATCGGAGAAACAAGGTATACCTGCTTTACAATTTAGCCTTCATTGACTGTTAGCGGAAGTCCCAATCCAGCTAGCTTTCTATTGCAACCGAATTGGTGCCGACTCAGTTCATGTGATAGGTGGGTGCAAACTATGTAAATTAAATTCGAGATATCTAACAGTTATCTGTACGGCATCTGAAATTCCAAATGCTTCTGTACATTAATTTTAAATTGTGAGTGACCGTCTGGTGATGAGTAACATTAAAAAAATGGGGGAATGGCTGTATTTAAAAAGAAATATAAATTTGCATTACTGATGTGATGCTAAAATAGAGCCTTCATATTTTGTGTTGAATTGCTGTGACACTTGGCACTGAGCACAATTGAAAGGATTAGTTTAAAAAAACAATCTACTAGGATGGGTGATTATTCTGTTATTAACTGTGTGCATATGAGGAAACAAAATCAGGCCCTTATTTCTCACCTGGTAGGATTTGACTGCATGGTATTACTGTTTCACCCTATGTCCGGATGCAGCGGATGCTAAGAGCAATCCCATTTAATCGTGCTCTTTGAACATAGCACATAACACATGTCTCCGCGCCCACTCTCTAAGGACACATGACACCCGCACAGCTTTGGATTTGCTCTGATGGCTCGCAGCCTCCGCTGCGCCCTAAGGTGATACAGAGTATAGTGTAGATGGTGGTTGGACAAAACAATTCTGAAGTGTCTGTGCTCTGTGGTATGAAAATATTTTAAAGGGATACTTAACGAAATTTGAAATATACCCGTCCTGTTCAGATATGGGCTGAATAGGATCAACAATATCCGTAAATGACAACCTCACGTTTGTATTTTGAGCCTGAAGGCTGAATTTTTCGTTATAAACGAAATACCTTTCTGGCTTTAATGCAAGGCATTAGATGAATCCGTGTTAAGAGCCTTTTCATATACATCAACCGCATCTAGGAGTTTTAGATATCGCAGTGCTCCCGAAACTTACTGTTGACCGGAGATGGTCCATCTTTTGCGTTGTTTGTGCTACTCCTTTGCTCACCAGTCGAACAACGTGGTGAAGTTTGGGTACCCGATGATGACCTAGCCTGGAGAGGATATTCCAGCTGCTCCAATGACCAATTTAGCTTTGATTTGCCAAGAACAATATTAGGGTAACTGGTTTGGGCGTGTTAGGTTTAGGGAGTATGTACTGAACCTGTTTCAGGTAGTCTATCAGTTACCTGTATCTTCTTATCATCAGTTACTTGTATCTGCTCTAAGGGCAGGCCTCTCTTTTTGTCAGAAAGCCTTCGATTTTATTATTTGTTTTAATTCCCAACCTTTGTTCCAGACGTTCCCCGCAGTCTATTCCATCGAAGTGTGTCCCAGGACCCCAACAGAGCGCTGCAGTGTGCTTTTTGTAAATCTGGCTTATGAGACAGAGGGCCCTCTGGAAGCTGTGGCACTTCGTTTCTGCCTGGCAGGGGTTTTGGACCTTCAGTACTTCGTTAAATATTTTTGCACATTTGTTTGTTTAGAGAGACTTGTAGGTCTCAAACATTGAAAGCTGGGCTGCATGGACACAAGGCTGCTGATCAACCTAAATTAAAAAAAAAAGTTTTTTTCCGCACATGTTGTTAAAAGAATGTTGTTCTGGGCTTGTGTAATGCATTGAAGGAATGCATTCGCATTTAAGTGAACATTATTTTTACTTTCTTGAGCACATGCATTCCTGAAGGTCTAACTAAAACCCATAGCAAATTTTTTGTTCTGTTTTGTTTTTTTTTTATTTTTTTTTATAACATAGGGTGACCCAAGTCACCGGGCTCGATCAAAAATGGACCGTAAAAATCGTCGCCTTCACGTCGTAGACCGTGGCAAGTTTATTCGCCCTATTATTTACAGAAAAAAAGCTACGCTTTGTAATTAAAAAAACGACCTGTGAAATACACCTATGACGAAAAATTTAGATCGCTACGTACAGGCGTCAATTTTTACGGTCCATTTTAGGTCGAGCCTGGGGACTTGAGTCATCTTATATACTAGTAATTTCCTGAGCAGATATGTTCCTACAAGCCAAAAACCTTTCCCAGGTTTTTTTTTTTTTTAATTTATAAATATACTAGTAATTTTACTGCCTCACATTTTATGATTGGGAGCTCTTTTACTAAGGTGTTTGATTTTTTATAGTCATTTTCATTAAAAAAGGGAACAAACGACATTAAAAAGAGCTGTCTCTTGCTAGCTTTTTTTTTCTCTACAAGTTTTCTTATTTTTGAATGGATATTAGGGTGTCTACAATATGTTTTAGTGCTGTGAAACCAGCCAGAACAATCAGATCCTGCATGTAAAAAGCTCAATTAAGATTTCACCAAATGTGAATTTTTCCTGCAGAAATTTCAAAGCTTAGTTCCCTTCACATGGAAAATAAGACCAACAAACTGGCCAGTGTCAATAGCAGTCATGTCTGCAGATGATAGAGTTAGCGATGGTTGTAACTCCCGGTAGGCACACGAGCAGATGAGATCGCCTTCTGCTTCCCTTGCTTAGAACAAAATGACGTCGCAGTTTACAAGCATTGCTAACGCTGCAAGCATGTCCACCGTAGGCCCTGGCAAGTTCGTCTAATTTTTCACAGGAAGGAGGCGAAATTCCTTACAATTTCAACAGGTAACATGCACATGCAGTGCATGCTTTAACTTTTAATGTGCAGGCACCAATTTTTCGGGCTCGCTCAGCAGCACTAAGAACCATTGTAGATTCCTATATATATGCTAGTCATGTAAAATTTCGGCAAGTTCTTCACGGCCAGGATGGCAGTATTTTCTTGTATACTTTCTTGTGATGTGCAATTGTTTTCATTTACGGTGTTGTGTAGTTCTAGAATAAATATATTTCCACAATGAAAGTGCTAGTTTTTTTTTTTCTACAGATAGCTGGTGCAATGTTTCGTAAAATGGTGATGTTAGCTGTAAAAAAACATGCCTGAAAGTTCTACGAGTGTTGTCCGCATATCCAGTCTTCGCAGCTTCTTTCACAACGAAGGCTTGCTTTTTCCAAATAAAGGTGTGCGACTTTTCATATGTACTGCAATATTTAGCTGTGAATGGGAGTGAAAGGTCTGAGGTATTGAATACCTCCCTGCTCTGAAAAGACACTTTGTGCAACTTTTCAGAAGATATACCGTTTCAAACAAGTTGCACAATCTGCCTTTTCTGAATAGGAAGCTGTTCAATGCCGCAAACCTTTCACTCCTATTCACAGCTAAAGGGTCTCATTACTAGTAATTTCGGCTCTAAAAGTGTCAAAATTCGTTCACAAAAGGACGAAAATTACCCTCTCAATACTATAAAATTAATCCCTAAAAGGGTCAAAAGTGATCCTCAAAGGGACGAAAGTTACTCCCCCGTCACTATAAACATCATCCCTTTAGGTGGCAAAATTAATCCCCAAAGGGACGAACTTTAGTCCCCAATAAAAAAGAAGTTAGTCCCCCAATCACCACTGTTGATCCCCAAAGGAATCAAAGTTACGCCCCCAATTATAAACACGACGGCGCTCAAGGGACCATAATTAATCCCCTGTAGAGCTAACTTTAGTCCCTGATGCCCTGCTGTAGGGATCAAAAGCACTCCTCTTAACGGTTCAAAACTTTGACCTGAAGGGATCAATGGAAAGGGACTAAAAGAAAAGGGAGGGACTAAACCGGGGTTTTGCCGTTTTTGGGGGATCACTCTCAGTGACATCGATTTAGTCCCCAAAAAGGACGAAGTACTACTCCTTTTTTTTTTAAGAGTGTATGGGGCGCTGGGAGGATGTCCTAGTTAAAGCCCCCCTATCCTGGAAAAAGTGGCGCCGTTAATTGTTGTGGAAATGCTCGAGACACGTGCCGCGTGCCACTTCTAGGATGGACATGGCGTCTGAAATCTAGCTCACTGGTGGGCTGTGCCACCATGATTTTCCCAAGGGCTGCACGTTGCACGTGTCTCGTGCATCGCCGCACCTTGCACAACTTTTGAAACTTGAAGGGGTTTTAGTCCTAGTTAGAGTTCCTGTATAGGCTCCCTTCGGGAGCCAGAGTTGCGCGTTCATTTCCGTAGCGCCGTCTTTCCCGCACGGCATGTTGATCCTGCTCCTCACGTAACTGACTTCGGCGAAGAGCGGCACCGCGCGTTCGAGGCGCGCGGCGCGCTCAGGAGCAGGGGAACGTACGGCGGTGGGCGTGCAACGTCTACTTTCTTGCACGGCGCTTGAACCGGCTCCTCACGTGATGGGATCTCGGCGAACAGCGGCGCGACGGCACGTGGAAAACAGACGCGCAACTCTGGCTCCCTTAGGGAGCCTATACAGGAACTATAGTCCTAGTTAACTCCTATACTTCGTTTCACCTTATGTTGTACCGCAGCGAAGGCTAGAAGCGCGAGCTCATAACGTTGACAGCTGCTCTTAAGTCACGAGAGCTTGTGCTGCCGAGATTTGCCCCAGAGCAAGGAGCGCGCGCTTGTAGCCTTTCCTGCGGTACATCATAAGGTGAAACAGAGTATAGTGATGACGTTTAGAGGGAAAGCGAGCAGGACCACATGCTATAGGAGGTATATGTTTGGTTCTCACGCTGTGCACCGCCCGCCGACGATTTTTATCTTGGGACGTCAGTGCCGTTTTTCTTCTTTTTACTATAGAAATATATGTGTCAATAAAATGGGTAACAACGGGCATGAACCCCGCTGACCTGCCGTCGCTCACTTGGCACGCAACGCTGGCCCCTCGGGCTATTGAGTCCTCGATATCTCGGCGCGAGACATATTTTCCTTCTCGCGAGGAAACGTCCTAACCGTTTCCCGATTTCTTGTTTATTATTTTTCAATTATTTATAACCTTTTATGATTTTTTTATATTTATATTTTCCTTTTTTCACTATATATGCATTAGGGCTGGGCAATTGATCGATTAACCTACCGATTAATCGATTAATGCTTTTATCGCGACTATTTTTTTCACCGGTTAATCAGCAAACTTTTGACACAAAAAAAATAATATTACGCGACTTCGGTATGCAGAAGTGGACGAATGCACCTGTATAAAGGGCAAACTTTAAGTCTAATTTTAGCCTAAAGTAAAATCTAGGGGCAATATTTGGAACTCCTGACTAGCGCAGAAGGTTATACGTCGCCCGGCCACTCCAAAGGCGTTCAAGTCTCCGTTCAGCGCAGCAGAGACTATCGCGAATATTCAGAGCGGGTCGCTCTTGGCGGAGATTATCGAGCAACTTGTTTTCCTCATGCAGCTGAAGTAATAATCTGCGAGTGCGAGTGCCTTTGAACATCTCTTGAACCACACATCTAGGTTGATTCAATATGAAAATTGTATATGCATCGCGCTCTTGAGCACATGTTCAGCAAAAGCAATATAAAACACACACACACACAAAATTAATAATTTCTGACTGTTTATAAAGATAATGCTTCAAAATTACAAACACCGATTAATCGGTTAATTGATCGATTAAAGGGTGGCGATTAATCGGGGTAAAACTTTTAATCGACGCCCAGCCCTAATATATATACATACAGCCTGTTTCACGAAAGGCAGACAACTTCGGTATGACGAAAACTACGCATTGCACAAACAGAAAGCTTCTGTCGTTTTGGTCCTAGGCCAGGGGCCTATTTAGGAAAATGATTAAAGTTCCGGATAATTAGGTTGGGAAATATTTTTGCGTAATAAATTTTATAAATATTAAATTTAAGCGCATGGTTTTAATTAGAATCTTGCTCAATGCTGAGCATCATGGAAAACACCAAATCAACAAATTGCAGAACGATAGAAGGTACGCGCGGTATTTACGGCTTTCTGAAAAACCGCTCAATTTCGACGTGTCTTTAAGCTTCGGTTTGCAATCGGAGCGCTTCTCGGCACCGATGGCACCGCACCCCGTGGAGAAATAGTGCAACCAGCCTCTGCGGCATTTGCGCGAGGACAGTGCAGCAGAAGCTGGCTGCACTATTCTTCCACCGAGTGCAGTGCCGTCGAAGCCGAGAAGCCGAAACCTAAAAACCTGTCGAAATTGTGCGGTTTTTCAGAAAGCCGTAAAATAGCGCGCTTGACATCTATCGTTGAGTAATTTGTTGATTTGGTGTTTTTTGATGATGCTCAGCAAGATTCTAATTGAAACCATGCCTTTAAACTCAATATTCAAAAAATTAATTACGCGAAATAATTACAACTTAATTATCTCGAACTTCAATATTTTTCTAAATAGGCCCCCAGCCTAGGACCAAAACGATACATGCCTTGTACACTGTATATAATAACTAATATATTACGGACAATATTACATATCATATGAGGATCCTACGGATAAGGATATATTGTAATCCCTAGGATCCTGACTAAAACGCAGGGTGCGAATATTTTGTCCGAGTTTACGTGATTAAATCATTCTGCGATCTTGGCATTTCTGTCTTCTTGGCGCCGCCTCGGTGTAGTTCGTATTTTCTGAAGATGATTTCATTCCTGCCCCTGCTAGGTGGGCGTTGACTGTGTCGAGGCCGGTTTGAAGCGTGCCTTGTGGTTTGCAATGTTATCTCCTTTCGTCCACATTGAAATATATTCCGCATACACAGTAAAACCGAGTCCGAGTATCTTGACGAGTTCGCGCGGCAGGGTTTCCACAGTGAGGTTGAAAAGTGTTGATGAGAGGACGGAACCCTGAGGGACTCGAAGTCGGTTCACCTTTGTGTCGCTGTCCTGCGTGCCTCAGCGGACCGAAAGCGTCCTTCTTCCTAGAAATCTCTTGGTGAGGTTCCGCGGCCTTCCAACTATGCCGAATTGTCTTTCTTTGCTGATGACTGAGGCGTGGGGGAGATAATCAAACTCTTTTTTTTTTAAATTTTATGCCAACCTCGACAGCTGTTCTTACAGCCGCGAGATCCAGTCCGGTATTTCTTATGATTTCTGCCGGGATGAGTGTGAGGCTTCCTTGCGTTCCGAGGCAGGGTAGGAAACCTATCTGGCCGGGATGAAAGATGCCAAAGGATTTAGGTGCCAGTAAATCTGTGACATTACCATCCGCTCGTTGACCTACAGGTACATGACGTTACCGAGATTGGTGCGTAGTTGCCGAGGAATCCCTTGTCTTTCTTGAGGTTTGGAATGGAAATGACAAGGGCAGGGGCTTCCACTGCTCAGCGAGTGTTCCGGTACCCACATGTGGTACACTCATTCGAGGAGCATTCAAGGACGAAAGCCATTCTATCAGGTAGGATGTTAGAGTCGCCGAGTTTTTCATCGAGTCAATCGTCCTCTGGCACGGCGCCCCGGAAGTCCTCCCGTTGATCATCGTTCATGGCCCAGCTGAAGCAAACGATCCTTTGTCTTAGTATAACTAGCCACCCTCGAACCATCGCATACCACCCGAAATAAATGAACTAACCGAACCGCGGGAAGATCTATCGCCGACATGATCACCATTCATGTCGACGTAGAGCACAAAACATGAGACGAGGCGTTACCCAGCGTCATGTTTGTCTACAACACGGTGGTGAAATGAGTGACATCGTTTCATCTGGTGCATGGCCGAAAGGTGACTACGATGCTCCAATCGATGTTGCCACACGACACGGTCAGGACGGCAGCGCCTCAGACTTCGCATTTATGATCAACAACGTCTCGACGCTACTTGGTACAACCTTTGTCGGATTGACGTTCGGTTCAAGCTTGGATACCCTGTGTGGGTCCGGACGTCGATACGACAACGCTGTCTAAACGAGACACTCCACAATCACTACTTTGGACCCTACAAAGTACTCCGCCACCTGGGAAACCTGAACCACGAAGTGGTGACTTGCGGAACTAGGTTTATCATCACACCGCCGACCGCAACCGGAGGTGTTCCGTGTCGTTCGTCTCAAGCGGAAGTATTCTCAGTAGAACTGTGGACGATTCGTGACAAGAGGACTCTTTTAGCGCGTCGTTCTTTTGTTTTGCTTTCACCTGTTTTGTGTATTTGGGATGCTGCACTTTTGAAGAGGGGAGAGTAATGCCGCACTCGTGATTAGCCAGGTCGGTAGATAGCATTTTTGTTTTCTGCTCCGATTTAAAGAACTTCGCACCGTGAATAACCAGACCAGGATGTTGTAAAAAATGAAAGACGTTTACAAATTTGTGTAACGCGAAATCAGAGGGCAGCTCTTGAGGTATTTTGATTTTGCAATATACCGTGCTAAAAAATCTGAGAATGAAATACACATATATAGGGCACAAATATAGATCACTCTCCTCGCATACTGCCACTGCACCCTCGTCCTCTTTCGTGTACTTTTCCTGCTTCGTACCCTCCTCCTCGGCATTTACCCCTCCTGCTCTTTCGTACCCTCCCCTCATACTTCTCCGTACCCTTATACCCTCCTCCTCCTCCGTATCCTCCCATCTTCCTCCTCCATACGCTCCACTCCTCCTCCGTACCCTCCACTCCTCCTCATTTGTACCCTCCATTCCCCCTCATCCGTACCCTTCTCCATCCTTCTCCATATCCTGCCCTCCTCCCACAGCTTCCCTGCTCAGTTCAGCTGGAAAATATAAGCTACGTGACCTCAACACACATTCAATTTCCCCACTATATCCAGCGGGGAAACTGACGTCACATAATTCGTGTCACGTCAACTAAGAACATATTCAGTTTCTTCGCAAACTTTAGAGGGAAAATTAATGTCACGTGACCTCAAGACTAAATAAATTTCTCACCAAATTTGGTGGGGAAACCGTAGTTGTGTGTAGGTCTGTGGCTTCCCATATTGTTTGTTTAATTGATTTAAAAAATATTGAGGCTCGCATCTGTGAGTCATAGCGGCGGTGGTACGTATTTCTTTGGTCTGATATGCTTACGAGCGTTTTCTCGTGGCAGAAACCACTGCTTCAACAAAAATATCAAGTGACGTAGGGTTACCATTTCGTAAGACAAAGAATTCCATTCGTTTATTTCCCGAGGGAAAAAAATATTTTTTTGAAGACATTGTGCTTAATTATATATTGTTTAATAGTTCTAGTACGATTTAGTCTAGCCGAACCTATTGTTGAAAATTCTATGTATCTATCACTATTGATATTCTAGATACCACTATTAAAACAATATAGACTTCTCAATCTGTTTATTTTCGCTCTAACCTCCAATGGCTGGATATTGGCTTGATCCAGTAAACTTGACGCAGACACAGTATAAGTATTTGCAATTATTAGACATAAATATACCAGCGACTGTTTACACGTGTTAAAGTTTATTAAAGGAATACTGAACCAAAGGATTTAGTGTCCTTAATAAGTGGCGCATGTTCTTTCTACGAGCCAGCATCCGCCGGTGTGCGCGAGCACACGCAACGAAAATGACGTCAAAGACCTCCATTCGCGCTTAAGAGGACAGCGAAATGCATGGGCTTCAGGCCAAAGGAGAATAAAGACAGGCTTTTCATCTCTAGAAGGGAAAGCTACGTGCTTGTTAGACCAATTAATCGCTTACCTTTTACGCCAGACACCACTGTGTAGATATCAATCTTTTTTGTTTTATTCTCTTTCGGCCGGAAGCCTTTACATTTAACTGTCATGTTAACCGCGAATGGAGGTCTTTGACGTCATTTTTTGTTGTGTGTGCTCGCGCACAACGGCGGCTGCTGGCTCGTAGGAAGAACGTGCGCCACTTATTATGAACACTAAATTCCTTGGTTCAGTATCCCTTTAATCCCATCGGTTGTGTGAGGGTACCAAACTGTGGGGCCGTATTCAAGTATAGGATGTACTAGTGATTGGTAACCAGTCTTTTTAGTTTCGCTATCCGGGAAATTTAAGGTGCGTCGAAGTATATACAACTTTCCCCTGGTCTTATTTGCTATATCATCTATATGCTGGTCCCAAAGTGGTTTACTAGTTATTTTCACTCCAAGGCACTTGTGGTAGTCAACAAATTTGATAGGATTCTCATTTATTGAATAGCTATATTTCAAAGGAGTTTTTTTCCAGGTGTTTGACATCGTAACTGTTTTATGGTAGTTTATTTTCATTTGCTATTTTTTCTACCATTCCTTAATTTTCGTCAATGCCTCATTGAGTATTACCTGATCTTGGGGAGATAATATTTGACATTAAATGACACAGTCTTCAGCGAATAATTTAAACAAAGCATGAATATCCTCAACGATGTTATTGATATATATTAAGAATAAAGAGGCCCCAAGAGTGAACCCTGGGTACCCGCGATGTTACTGGAAGTAGTGAGGAAGTCTTGTCATCAAGGTATACATGTTGCGTTCTATTAGACAGATGAGAGGCCACCCAAGTTAGTAATTGATTATTTTTAAATGCAGCAGAAAGCTTCGGGAGAAGTTTAGTATGGCGATCCGCGTTCAAGCGCCTTTGAGAGGTCAAGAAATACAAGGTCTGTCTAACTCCTGTTATTTATTTATTTGAAAGCTCATGAACTAGTTCGATCAACTGAGTACTCGTAGATGGTGATCTTCTAAAGCTGTTCCAAAATGGAGTAAGAATATTATAATCATCAATATTTTGAACTATACGCAAAAACATTATGTGTTCGAGAAGCTTGCAACAGGTACTAGTTAAGGATACAGGCCTATAGTTCAATGGGTTGTTTCTACCTCCTGATTTTTGAATAGGGATAATTTTCTCAATTTCCCATTTATTTGGTAGTACCCCGTAATGCAAAGACGCCTTAATTATTATGAACAGACACTTCGAAATCCACTCTTTTTAGCGTTTCAAAATCACATTACGAATGGAATCAGAACCAGGACATTTCTTTGGATCAACGGTATTTAATAAATTAAAAATTCCCTCCTCCGAGACCATTACGTCGTCAATACTGGGAGACATGTCGCGGCCTATCTCTGGGAGACGCCCGTCATCTATGGTAATTATCGACTCGAAGCATGCGTTAAATTCATTTGGAGTTATAGTTTTTATCAATGATTTTCGCTTTGAAGTTGAGACATACCGCCGAAATTTCTGTGGTGCATGTGATAGGAATGGTTTCAACGTCACGTTAAAGAAACATTTTTTGATTCAGCTATCATTTGTTTTAGTTTGGCACTTACACTAAAAGTTGTTCCCTCTGGAACATGTACAGCATGATTTCGCTTATTTTTTTTCCCTCGGACAATCTTAGGTTTCAGATGTAGAAGATATCTAGTAATCCAAGGATTTTTTGCGTTAGTTTTCTTGTTTCTAAATTTTTAAAATGCACACTGCACATTCAGTTTTCCCGCTAAATTTAGCCGTAAAGCTACCGTCCCATGATCTCAGCACCAATTCAGTTTCGCCAATAAACTCAGCGGGGGAACTGTGACGTCCAATAATGCAACGCGCACAATTACACCGACGGCGACGTCGACGCCGGCGCCGCTCAACGCGGAAACGGGCACCTAAGAGCTGTGCTCTAAAAGAGTGAAGAGAATTCGAGCTAAGCCTGAGGTCAAGACCCTTTTTTGAACTTCACACAGGCACCTTGTCCGTGAGAGCATACTGGTAAAAAAGGGGGAGTTTTGCTCCGCGGGGAATGATTTGTTATACCTGAACACAACCAAACACCATATAGAACACGTTTTCTTGCATTGTATGGAGGGGATTTACTTATGGGAGGTACCTCAACAAACTATCCGCAAAGAGTTTTCTTGAGAACCGTGTGGTATTCTCTTCATAGCATTAGACAATTACTATGGTGTTCTTTTTGATTTGATAACGCTCACGAGGCTTCACAGAGTATTATGGAGCCTCGCTGTGCTTCCGCACAGCGAGGCTCCACAATAAAGTGGATGCTCTGCCTGCGAGGATGTACTTTCGTGAAAGTGTATTGGCTAATGTATGGCGTTAAAAGGCGGGGCAGTGTACCCAAGTGGTTATAAAGGGTACCTCTGGTGATATTACGAGTTTTAAAGTCACAACAGACTGGCTGACGGCTTTACGTCTGTTATGGTATATGTGTGTCTCGGAATTATGCGTTGTGTTACATCGAACCCGGGAAACAAACTAAAACAGAAAGTTATTAGCCAGTTAGGCAGCGCGCTTGGCTTCCACACGGATGGCTGGGGTTTGATGCTACGGATGCACGCCGATTCATATTGTTTATGTTAACGAGGAATGCTGTGAAAAAAATAAATAAAAATTATGTAGTTCGCTGAAGCTTAGAAAATGCAATTCCCGAAGATTTTCGGTAGAATTCTCTAGATACCCAAAAAGGGTTCAATGGAGGCCACCCCACCCCGCAAGCTCTTGCTCTTTCGCCTTTCACCGCACGCCGCGTCGAGTCCTGCGACGCCTGTTGTTCTTCATTCATTTCCATTTCCTTTTGTCGCAAGCCCGCTACATTAAACCTTTACTTTCTCCAGTTATTCGCCGCCTCATTATTTGGCATTCGCGGCAAAATGATATAATTATACAGAGATAGGCACTCTTCACAAGAAAATGCACTTTTTAATATAAAACGGCGAAATAGGCAGCACGCCTGGGCACGTTGGGACGCAAAATGTGCACAACCAAAATGAATATATTTTCGCATATTACCTTTCACATCAGCGTCTTTATGAAAAAGAGAGAACGCAACTCCAAGTAAAATATTACGCTAATATGCTGTACTCTTGTTCTGGTGACCAAATGAAGCAGTCTTAAGCGGAAATTGCGTCGCCTATGTTGCATTGTCAATGGTCGCTTAGCGTTTCCTGTTTGCACACATTCACCTAATTAAAGCTGATAGTCTGCGTTGAATGGAGACAGGAAGGGAACAGTGAACTTCGAGTAGAGGCTCGGAATGTGGGTAAACAGGAAAGCATAGGATGACATCGAGTTTTCTGATGGAATACACATGCGGTCGGATGGTATAACGACTTATGTTCATGTTGTCAGGGGTTTATTCACCTGCATTTAGTGATTATAACTTTCAACTAACTATTTAGTTGGCTGGCATATTAACCCTTATTTGACAAGCGTTGCATACAGGCAGCAAACATTCTAATATTTTTTGTTTGTTTAAACGTTTCGGTTTTATTTCGTTTTTCTTTTTATCTAGTATCCTGGCAACTGTCTTGAAGGTCCAAACTAGAGTGCCATCTAGTGAAAAGATACGCAAATTATTGACAAGGAGAAAAGGAGTTTGATCCGCAAATAGGCAGCTTTGGTGGGCTAGAAGGCCACGTGTGAGACTCTCTCTCTCTCTTCCTCAACCGGGTGAAATTGAAAACGCTATTCAACATTGAGCGTTAGCATCAATATGCCCGCAGCTGCACCAAAACGGCACCCCGCCGTGCTGTGAACACTAACGAAGAAAAAAATGTCTTCACCGTTGATTACAATCGTGAAGTGCCGCATAATAAATATTTCCTCGAACGTTAAACACGCTTGCTGCTGACCCTGTTTCTAAGCATTTGTCGGCGCCAAGTATAGACCGCTCCCATGTTCGGATCCTTTCGAGTTTTTTTGGGGGGTCACCAAACATCGTCGCCTTTCTGCCTGCAGATCTCGAGGATGCATACCAAGGTTTTGCATATTGGGACACAAAGGTGTTTTTGACGCTACTTGCTAGCTATAGCGAAATTGGGCACGGCACGCTGAGTTTCACGTTGAAGTGAAGTGAAGCCATTGTGGGCTTGTGAAGCCCCTCAATGTACTGTTTCTTTCACCTTCTCTTCCCTGTAGTGCTGTGTGGCGCTGTTTTTTTCTTTTCGATGGTTCTTCGCCCCGCTAGAGCACCCTACAGCTCCACATGCCGAATCACTGAGTCCCTTTCGCAGGTGCGATCGTCGCATCTCCAGGCCACCATAACGCGGCGACCGAGAATGGCGGAACGGCAGAAATTATTGATAATTGTTTTTTTCTTGCTAGTAAAACTTTACAATTGGTGACCGTTTCGCTTGAGGCTATCGTATGCGCAGATATTTTGAAATTTTATAGTGGTTCATAGAGTTTACCTTTGCATTTTTGTCCGGTGCTGCCCACATACAACAAAGCTGAAGGTTGGAAGTTTACCTAATTTTTTTTTCTTTTTTTAATTTTAGCTGTTTCTTTATTTGATTTTGTTCAACATTCATATCTTTAAAAAAATGTTTTCAGCAATTTTCGTTAACACGATGGAGCATTGGTGACCAGAAAAATGGGGGCTGCTTTTCTGCTGTGCTTCGCTACAGACTACATCGAAATGTGATTGCATTTCTACCGTTCTTTTATGTAGGTCATATGTTGGTGATTGATTTTAGCCGAACCTCGTCCCCTCCCTCAGCCATTAGTCGTCGCGGAACCAGCTTACTTTGCTTCTCTGTTTGCAGTCAAACGCCATTGTCTCTATTCGGGCGTCTCTTAGATTGCAGAATGTGCTTCACCTCAGTGGGCCGGCCCGTCTGTTCAGCGGTGTCCATCTTCAGTCCCTCCCTTTTTCAGTAGGGCATTGTGAAGACGACCAGTGCTCTTCCAGCCATAGAGTTATTATAATGTAGGCAAGACGTTCAACTGACGATAGTGTCTATGCGCCTTCGGGGATACAAATTGAACCAGACACCAACCAGTCTACTTTTGCTGTGCTCCTCTGATTCCTATGGGAAAACCCGCGTGCATATGGTCTCTTCGCCGTTAAATAACGTGAATAAATTTTGCTATGTGGGTCGTACCGAGTAGTATATACCTTTAGTTACATTTTTAAAGTGTCATTGATTTAGTTAGAGCATTTTTCTTTACCAGTGAAGGATGTTAAACTTCGCTATGGTTGAGACCCAAACCTCTGTTACTTAGCCGTAGCCGAGATCAGCTTGTTTTGTCCCGGACCTCGATGGGCACCATGAATTGTGTCTACCGTCCGGGACCGGGGGTGATCGTGGAAGATGTGGTCCGGACGCTGGTTGTAGTTGGAAGAATTCTTGTTTCTTCTTGTGGCCGACGGCAGAGAGTGAACAGATTAGGAGGCGAAGTTGTAATGAATACAACAAACAAAACAAAACTTTACTGCTGCATAAAACAATTCCACGAAGACAGTACAAATATTAAAAACTAACTAACCGGCGCGTCCGGCTTACGTAATTAAGCAGTTACATAAACGGACGCCTCGGCGTCAAGTGTCCTCCCACGCAAAGTGAGAACGGCGCTAAGCCTCAGAGCAGAGGCCGTCGCGCTCGACAGAAGTAACGCGGCGAACCGCGGGAGAGAATCACTGAGCCACGCTGGCCCATTCCAACTCCACAGTTTTTTGTCCGGTCGGGGGTTACAAGAGTGCGCCGAAGCCCGTCTTATTTAGCCAGGGTCTGGTTAGAATCCCATTGTGTACAGGCCCCGACGCACTCTCAACCAATCGGACGTGCAAAAGCACCCTCGCCAGGAGACGGAAAGGTCATCGCTCAAGGGAAGGTCCCGCGGCTAGGGCGCAAACAATGACACACGAGTCATTTGTTTGTCTATTGTCGAAGAAAATAAACTGACTACGATGATTCCAGCTAGAATCGTTAGAAAATTGCCTCACGATATAAATCGTCCCTTCACAATGGAGCGTGAACATTCGGCGCGTTAAAACCAATAGATCAACGGAGGTCAGACAAAACACACATGCGTCTCGCGAGCACAAGCGCAGCGGAATACCACCCTGGGAATTCAAGAATACTGAAACTACCTCGGAGGCTTATCCAATGTTGTGTGAACGTCTACGCGCAAACATCGTTCGCGTACCGAGACCCTCTGACTGGCCTCCCACAACCACTGCAACAGGATCTGCGGTCTCCGCGGTGTGACCTGCGTCCGAGACTTGCGTCCACGGCTCTTCGCCTAGTTTACGAAACGGCCTGCCCGTTGACAAGCGCCCTTAGATTTTTTTCTGACTGTGTATGTTTGCGAGTCTGGATGCAACGCCCCTTGGGTTAGGGGGAAGAATTGCAGGGCAATGACCCGCCATAGGAAAACACAACCCCGCCCACGGTGGAAAAACTATAGGTTCCAAATACGTACCGGGACGTATGACAAAATTTGTTAAAACCAAACGCCGTCTCGTCGGCCAGCAAATGTGCGACCACCTCTACAGCAGGTATGCAAAAACAAGCTACAATTCTAAGCAAAAAAAAAAAAAAAAAAACTATTGGAACCATCGGCCTAGATTGTTCGGCGACTGGAACATTCGGAACTCGATCATACGAGAATGTTCTCGACCACATTAAAACGCAAAGTTGAAAGAACAAATAAAAGAGCATTCCACTGACTAGAATCGAACCCACACTTTCGGCGCGACAGTCAAGCACGGTAACCACTCGGCCACGCACGCGGTCGCTCGCCGACGAGCGTGGCAATATCACTCAGTCCCTTGACATTAGGAATCAAGTAGACGCAATATTGATAAACGTATCCAAGGGGTTTAATACGATTCCTCACTCTTAACTTTTTCATAAGCTCCATTTCATACTAAACAATAAGTTTCTGCTTAATTGGATGGATAATTATTTTTTCATCGCTCACAGTATGTATGTTTTACCTCGACCAAGTTTTTAACGATGTGTCATTAGGTGTCCCGCAAGTCTCAGTTCTCGGTCCGCTTCTCCTTTCACTATACAATATTGATTTGCCTCGTAACATCCTCACAAAGTACGTCTCTACACTGACGATTGCGTTCTGTATAACACGAATAATTCCCCCGATGATCACTTTTTCTTTATAAATATTTGTTTTTTTTTTGTTTTTGCACGTAGTGCAAAACCTGGAAACCGAGTATAAATTTATCTAAAACCGTCCTCCTGTCTTTTCTAAGAGTTCATGCCATTCCTTGATTACGTATTCCTTTAACGATTCCTCCACAACAGCTGAATTAATGGCTATCTGGCTAGCGATCACTGAGACACCCCTTCCTCCAGCTCCCCGATCGGTTGTGGTGTTTACGGATTCAAAAGGAGCATTACGCCAACTCGTGAACCTGGAGGATGCTTCCCCTCTTGCTCGAACAACTGCAGAGCTTGCACAAGCCGCAGGCAGAAATGGAAACACCTTTTACTTTCAATGGATTCCTTCCCACGCCGGCATCCAAGGTAACGAGGACGCTGATGCTCTTGCCACAGCTGCCCACTCCGACAGCTCATCACGTTTTTTTGTGCATACATATAATTCGGCCAATTCTTTTATTCAAAGAAGCATTAGAACGCTACACCCCGACCCTGAGACAGCAGCAGGATCTCCTCCACATCTCATTCCGAGGAAAAAATTTAAGAGAAAAGAACAGGCGCTTCTTCATCGAGTCGGATGCGCCAACACAAAAGCACGACTCCACCTCATTGGGCGCTGCTCTTCCCCGCTATGTGGAGCCTGTAACGTGGTGGAAGACCTTGACCATAATTTATGGATGTGCCCATTACTTGCAGACTGTCGTAAAAGCTTCCTTGGAAATGTGAATATAGCCGCCATACCTTCTCCGAATACGAGAAAGGTTTAATTTCCAACGGGATCACGTGCAGTGCGAACAAGTGTTTTTCGAGCGGCCCTTGACTATGTGTCATCATCAAGAAGAGTCGGATCCCATCTATGATGTACACTTACTCCCCTCCCTTCCTCACCTCTGTCCCTATTTCACCCCACTTCCCAGCAGGGTGATACAGCTGTCCCCTCTCCTGGGAGACTAACCTATCACCCTGCATCCCACCTCTTCTTTTGGATTTGAGTAAAACAACATCACCACCACCTAAGCACGATGAACTTCACTTCATGGACGAAGTGCACTGGTTTAAACATATTGAATTAACATGTAGGAGAATACTAAAATATCGGTTACATGCGGCTGCGTTAGCAATATGATTTGTTGGCCTAGTTGGTTAAACAATACGTAAATTAAAAAGCGCGAAAGACAAGGGCACGAGATAGACTACACAGAACAAGCGCTTACTCGCAACTGACTTTTTAATTTGGAAGATGAGGAAGAGGAAGGCATTAAAGACCCTAGCTTTAAATGTTACAAATATTTATGAGAAAGGAGTGAAAGGATCTGAAAAGAATGAGAATTAAAAAAAGCTAAAAAAAGGAAATTAGTACGTTACATGTTACATGTTGCTCCGCGGGATACTAAACTTTTTCCATATAAAACGCAAATCCACCCTATCATCGAGCAAGTTTCAATCGTTTGGAATCCCTAAAAACTGTCAGATATTAAAAACTCAAGTCAATAGAGAAAAAAAAGCAGTACAGTTTCATTTTAGCCGCAATGACAGAAAATTTTCAACCACCTACACCTTACCTCATTAGGCCTGAGTCCCCTTCCTGCTTGTCCTCGCATCGAATGTGTGAAGCTCCTATCAATTTTAATTCACTCATTCTGCTTCACCTCATTGAGATTATATCTCAATTTTTCCGTTGCAACATTTGCAAGAAGCGACGATATGTCATTTTTTTTGGCCCGTAGCGATATGTTTAAATACAACATCTGTAGCCGAACAATTTAAATTTGGAACTCATTACCCGGAAATATTTTATTATTATCGCCTGATCCATTTTTGTGTGGAGTCAAGTTTACGTGGACCTGACGAGGAGGTGCATCAATGATATAATTGGAGAGCACTCAGCTGCCACCAGGGCCCATTTGCTCGAAGCACTAACCGCGGCTAAAGTAAGCCGCAGTACCTAGGACAGGGATTTTGAAATCACGTGACTAGCTCGGTGCGAATGCGGGGAAACATGGCGGTGTCCCGGTGAGTGAGCGCCGCTCGCTTCGGAAATAATACGTTGTCGTAGCTGCCATATCGGGCGCGTTAGTCTGCAACGAATGGTGCAGGAGGCTTTTGCTTTGCCTTACCTCGCTTAAATCGCAAAGCGTGAGCAGTAACCTCGCCGCATTTTTTTAGATAGTCTTTCGATTCTGGCCATTCCTAAGCCTAAATGAAGGCGATAATTGTCGGCATGGCAACGTCTTTGGAGAGTGCATTGACTTGACTTCATCGGCCGGGTAGCGGTGGACCTATCTGGTGTACCGGACTGCGGCTCCGGTCGTACCGGGCTTAACCGGAACTCCCGGAAACCAAAGCGGTCGCCCGGTGCGTTAAACTGGTGAACCAGATAGTCACAGCGGTCACCCGGTAACTTTACCGATTAGCGGGAAAGCTGTGGCGGTTTATCAGTTCGTCACACCGACGAAGACGCATAACTAATGCGACAAAACCGCTGACTGGAGAAGAACGAAAATGTTTCACTACACCTGATTTTGGCGAATCTGAAGCAAATTAGGATCAAGAAAATAAAAAGAATATCTCCGTAAAAGTGCAGCACGCACTAAAAATGTTTGCAATTGTAGTTTCTGTATGAAACAAAAGTAAAATGATATATATCACAAGTTAAAAAAAGGGAATATTCACAGGTCTTTGTTAAAAGCCCTACCAAGAAAAAAGAAAAAAAAAAGAAAAACAGTGAAAAACAAACCTGAAACTGTTTGCATAAACAAACAAAAACTGTTTGCATAAGCGAAGAAAAGTACCAGATTTAAAAAAAAGACGGTTTAACAGCTTGGGTCTATACCAGGAAATATACCAAGACAGAAAACAAACCCTTTGCATACACCAGCCTGAAACCCAAGCCCTACTGAACCCCTATGCCCCTCCGGAAAGAGCGCCCCATACCATTTAGCAGAGCGAAGTTTCGTCGAAAACACTCTTTTTTTTTTTCTTTTTCAGTGGTAATCATAAAAAAAATAATGTTAATATCACGAAATGCCTCAAAAAACAAAATATTCAACAAAAAAAGAAAAAAAAAAAAGAGCAAAGCTTTACTGAGAACTTACCCGCGACCGCGGCGCAGAAGTGAGAGGCGTTAGTACTGCGGTACGCCACAATTTAAAAGACGCGTTTTGAAAGTTAGTGTCATACGAGAACCAAAACGCACTGACGTCGAAGATTGAAATTTTAAGAGCCACTGATCGTAGTAATCGCATTCCACAGTCGCCGCGCTGTCGTATATTGTTTTTTCCCAGTCAGGTCTTTAAGGGATGAGGCCAGGGCTGGGCGATTCGTCGCCGAAAACGTAAAGGAACCAAGCAAACGACGTGAGCCTAGCGGACGCGGTTCGTGGGTGCCGACGACATCTGAGATTCGGTTCAAACACTCCTAATGGGGACCTTGCTTCCGAGAAGGCTAAATATTCTTTCCGGCTGGCACACAATACCCAGACAGCATGCTTGTGGCTGATGCGGATCGCAGGATGTAGATAACAGGACAACCAATGTACAGGAAATAGGTCGAGCACGGCACATGGGACAAGAATGGTCGCCGCCATGTTTAAATAAAACGAAGCGAAGCCGGCCAAGCTTCAGTTTAGTACACAATGACTCCATTATGCTTTATTGAAAATAATTACATAAATGTGAAAACAGTTTATTTTTACACTTTAAAGTTTATATCTAAGTCGACTATAGCAAGCACATTCACGTTGCATCAAATGAGTTTCGTCCTAACCACTGTGCCGAACCAACGAACCTCGCCGCATTGCCATGGCTATCGTAACAAAACCCAAAAACAAAGCGAGTAACAAACTTCATCGACTCAAAGACCGTTCTTGGAAACAAAAGGGTCCCAGGTGCCGGCGTGCCGATGGAACCAACTGTGGATTTGAGTCTAATTGGTGAGTGCTTGTCCATTCGTTTTACTTTTTCAGTCCTTTCTTTTGGAGCGTTTATGACGTGTTCTTGTATGTGCAGCCAGCGTGAAAGCGAACGTGCGCGTCTCCTTGTCGCACACGGGCTTTGCGAATCGGATGACCCTCGAGCTTTTGCCAAGGAAGTCCCGGAACCGACCTGTCACTGAGCGAGCAGTCGGATTGCAGGAACGCACCCAGAGGCAAACGTCCCACCGAAGGCGCGGGAAGGGGGAGGGCGGATTTTGTAAGTGTATCAGGGAGCTTTATCTTGTGGATCAGTGAAAAAGGCTTGAGTTCTACAAAAACGGGTGGCGGTGTGTTTTGCGGAACCTGCGACTGCTAGGTACCCGTTACGTACTAGCGCTAGTATTTGCACCCCGTTTACTTCCACTGCTGTTGTTCGGAGTCAAGTTCAATTTTCGCTCTCGGAAACTACTCGAAATATTGCGTGCCGTGCGCCTTTAGAAGCGGTGTCTGCACTGATGTGTTGCTTAGGAAGAGAATAAAAAATTATTTTACGACTGGGACACACACTTTTTATACAAAATGCTGTATACATGCCTAGCAAGTGACATCACGCTATGGAAAAGATGACCTTCGAGCTTTTGCAAAGGAAGTCCCGGAACCTACCTGTCACTGCGCAATGTATGTATGTATGTATGTATCTTTTATTTCAGACACAAAAAAGTGTCTGGGGGGCTGGGGCAAAAGAAGACGAGTTGTCTTCTGACGAGGCTCCAGCCCCTTTTTCACAGCACTCGGAGAAGACACAGGAAAATAAAGAAAATAAATATACAACGATACAGCAATTTTAAAATCCACAACAAACACGACAACACACAACTGTCAATTTCGTACTAACTGCAGATCATGAGTGATTTAGTACATATTCTACAATCCTTTTTTTTTTTAAATGGAAAAACGAAATGTGTACTTGGGCCATTTCTGCTATGTTTGGGTGTTTGTTTAGTAGATCTGGTACGAGATATGTAAGGTGCTGTGTACCGTAATTAGCTAGAACCCTGGGTTTCGTACACTGTGCATTTCTAAGACTGTAACTTGCCGAGGTTTGATTGAAGATATAAAGAAAGGGCGCTTCGTTTTGTCTAGTTTTATTAAAAATAAAGATAGATAATTTGAGAAGCAGGATTTGATCTATATTTAATATTTTATACTTTTGAAATGC
Organism: Ixodes scapularis; assembly: GCF_016920785.2. Taxonomy (NCBI): domain Eukaryota; kingdom Metazoa; phylum Arthropoda; class Arachnida; order Ixodida; family Ixodidae; genus Ixodes; species Ixodes scapularis. The sequence goes on from NW_024609835.1 coordinate 251,543,153, forward strand.
TGGGAATGAGTGTTCGTACCCTTTAAGGTTCTCAATAAATCGAACAGCCTTCTTTTGCAAAATAAATAGCTTTTCCTTATTCGTTTGTGCAGTGGTTCCCCATACTAACATACAGTACTGTAAGCGTGAGTAGACCAGCGAATGTTGGCGGGTGGACCTCACACCGCGCGGATGGGCTTACCGAGGCGTAGGATATGCCGCTAACTGCCCGGATATGCCCTGACATACAGCATATGTTCACCAATAACACCTAGTTTTGTTAGATGCCAACTTGGAAACACGAGCCCAGCTTACGATGATGACGTTTGGCCAGTATGTGCGAAATTGTTTTTCGGCATTGGTGCGATTGTGCTACGAGCGGAAAGTTTCGATATGCCGCCGGCTAAGTTTTGACGCAAAAAAACTGTTCGTGTCGCCAAAACGAAAAAAATAATAAAAAAGCCTAATTGCGACCGCAAAATTTGACGAGCGGATCTAGGAGTCGCTTGTAGAAGAATTGTTACGATTTTGCAAACTACTGGTAAACAACGCAAGGTTACCATCATAATCAAACCCGTTACAAGGATAAATCAAATAACGGACAAGACAACTCGCATCGTCTCAGGGTTCCTATTATGATGTTTCATAATACCGGCTCGCCTGCATACTTTTGCTCCTTGCGAAGGCTGCCGTCTCGCGGACGGCACAAACCGATGTCCCGGCAGCGCTGTATGGGTTAGAGCGCTGAACAGCTCCTTCGGAGCAGAGCAGCGCAATCTAGAATGCCATCTCTCGGCGACTAGCGACGAACACCCGAGGTTCCAACTCCGGTCAAAAATGCACGGGGAACGTGAGAAAATCGTTGTTTCTTCAATATTCTGGAGATGTACGGAACGACAATAGTTTTTGACATAATAAAGGAACATTTTAGAATAATTTGCGCTAAGTTGTGTGCCAAGGACGTAATTAAAAAAAATGCATGTGCGGCATCATGCAGCAGACGACGCGGCGTGGTCACGGCGACGTCACAGCGACATCACAGCGACGTCACAGCGTTCACGTGACCCGCTCCGTTTAACCCAAAAAGCCAATCTCCGCTGCGTGCAGAAACTGTCTGCTTCAAACGCCATTGCCTTGGAAATTGCCTCTCAAACTTTTCACAGGCATACAATATTGTGAAAACTTTGATAAAATGTTTAGTGGTTTACCAACTTCACGACAGACTAGTTTTGAAAAGTGTGAACTCGCCGTTTATTTTTTAATTAGTCGTGTCGCGTCGACCGCCATGTATTATCCCTTCGGAGGGCCGTCAACCACCAGCATGGTGCTTACCGGCGTTCGACGTCATCATGTGACATAGGTGCAGGGCATGTATATGTTGCGCTTATTTGTTAGCCCTCTGACAGTACTTCATTGTGAAGGTAGAGGAAAAAAACGCCATTGAGTAGCTAGAAAGAAAACAAGGTGTTTCGAACAACTTTCTTCAAGAGACCATGAACTGATTTTCCAACTACTTCCTCCTCAGCTTTCCTCCTCAATTCCTAAACAAAGTGAGAAATGATGTGGTCGTATTTCACTAGAACCCAAAGTTCTCCCAGCAGTCTGGGAGTCGGCAAGGCTTGATAAAATCCACACTTCACATTTTCGCAATCTCCAACAACCATAAAGCGAGCGACGACACGAGTGATAGCGACCCTTTTCATTATCACTCGGTCATCCGCGCAACGAGGCAAACCGCATGAAAGCGACGGGAGCAAGCGATGAAGGCGACGAGCGACGTTTTCTAGAAATCCAAAAACCAAGTGGCGTAACGACCGACAGTAAGGAATCTCCATTGCTCGTCTTGTCGCTCGCTGAATCACTTGCACGTGGTTCAGCCTTAATTGTGTGAACGTGAGAGGTGCAAGCCACAAATGAGTGCTGTGCTGCCACTCACTTCCAAGTGCCCCTGATTTCAAGGCTACACTGCCATTTGCTTCCAAGTGTGCACGCCTTGTGTGCTGGCACTTTAACGCCACTTTCAAAACTAACACAAACACATCAGGAGGTTAAGTGGGGTTAGCCATGTCGTGTGTTCACCGCACCATTCTTTTTCAGGGAGGCAGGCTTTCAGAAGAAAATTGTGATTAACCTGAGCTCCATAAAGCCCATACGGGTTTCGAAAATTGGGAACTATTGCCGCGCACGAAGCTGGCCTAGTTGGCTGTGTTCCCGTGTCCTAACGGCTACTGTGCTTGCCTCCCACATCAAAAAATCGAGGTTTGATGCCTGGCCGCTGATACACCTTTTTGTTGTTTTTGTAATATCACATTCTGGTAAATTTGAGAACCCTATCGCTTATCTGAGGTTAGAATGTTCCACGCCGATTGTTCTAGAAGCCCATGCGTCTACATGAGAGGCTCCGCGTTGCGAGCATTGAGTTGGTGTCGCCCCAGCGTTTGATCATGCTGTTTCACCGACATCGACGCCTGCGACGCTAAGCTTCTCCTATTTTGTTTTGAACACAAGTTCGCCCCATTAAACGTTTGGTTCCTCAGTTATTTGCCGCCTCATCATTTGTCATTCGTGACAATACCGGGGCTTATTTGAAAATGAAGGCCTGCCCATAATGCCTTTGATATTATTGGACAGTGTCCACCGCATGACTGCAACTGGTTAAGAAACTGCAGTTTTTTCATGTCACTCAGAATATGTAATCCTGTATCCAGAAAATAATCACTGGGCTAATAACGAGACTACCTATCTTAATTTTGGCGAGCCTCCATGGTATGCATACTTTACAGCAAGATTCGTGGTTCGATAATCCATTTTGAATGTTACCGTGATAAAAATCATACCTTTTTTTCCGCTGGGGACATATTGAAATTTTTACTCACCCATCTGTTATATTTGTACCATTAAATCTCCTGTATTTTTAATGCAGCTCAAGATTCAATCTCCTCAAAAGGGGCGGCGAAGGCGGTTTCTGATGCTGTAAACCTGCAGCGCCGAAGCGCGACGGGGCAGCCCTGCAGGCGGCTGAAGCGAGCAGCTCCGAAGGGCGCACCGACTCCTGACAAGCTGGCAGCCGTGGGCAGTAAGTTGTTTCTCTTTGCTCCCAACACGTCAAACTCTGCCATTTATTTGCAGCCATCAATATGACTTCGTGTTGACCAATTTGAGTGCTTGGCCTCTTTATTTAGTAAATACAAAATGAAGTATATATATAAAGGTTGCGTGGCGTGTGAAGAAAGGCATCATTCCTTATGATACTGACAGGCGTGACGGAAGAATGTGCCAATCACGGACATTTGCACAGAGTGTTACGATACTTGACACCTTCAAGGAATTGCTCCGCTCCCTCTCTTTAGTAAAATTTTTTTTGTAACTCAGTTAAATGATTTTGAATTGTTTCCAACATCGTCATGCTTGTTGTCAGCATGCAGAAATATAGTTACTCTTTTTTGACCTCCGTTTACTGAAGATCGCTTTGGCTGTCGTCACAGACGCAGCTTTGTTTACAGCTGCACTTATCAATTTTTTCCACCGGGCCACAATAGGCCCTGGTTGCAGAGGAATATCGGGTGCTATTACGGTGAATATGAGCTAAAACGAAATGACACCTTGCGCTCGGGACTATTAGTGCTGCTTGTCGTACCACTTGGCCAACACTTGTGCACACTGGGGCCGAGACACATTTACTCCTGTGCTCATTACGCTGTTCCATTCCTCGTCACAATGGATGCACCATGCAACCCAATGTCTATAGACACTTGTGAAAGCTACATTTTGAGATAATTTGCCTCGGCATCTTTGCCAGTGAAACGACAACTTAAAGTGTTATTGACCAGCTTGCTTTTTTCTTGAGTGAATTTAACCTCATTCTGCAAACAGCTGCGCGATTAGGCCTTTCTGGAGCATTCAGCAACACGCCCTCAGAACCGGCATTTCTGCCGCTGCATTGTAAATGAGAGATTTAGGTGGGCAATGCTTTAACAGGAATCACACAGCAGTGACGCACGGCGTGCCGAATATAGCTCATCCCATATAAGAAGAGGCAGGGGTGGGGAGCGAGAGAAACCCGTAGCCCTGGGTTTCACAGCGCGATTCTTGGTTCTCTTGAATGGCAAGAGTTATTCATGAAACCGTTTGCAAACTGTTGTGTCTGCAAACTGATCCTGGCTGCTAGTGGACGAGGACGAAGAAGAGGGAATACGAACGGAGCACAAGATGGAGCAGTTAGTTTTTGGAAGTGTCTATTCTGCCGGCAGCCGGCACAATAACCGGGGGAAAAAAGGGCCGGCAGTAGTCGCCTATTGAGTCTCGTATAAAACGGATTTAAACACGCCTATTCTAAGCTGTGGATTAGCTCAGGGGAAGAAGAAGTGATCGTAAGTGGACGCTTAATTTTCGTCCTCTTGAACCAAAGTGATTCACTGGGGCCCTTGTGGCCCTGGGTCCCGCTACGAAGAGTGCAGCGATCCTTCAACAAGTAAGACGAGCTCCAAGGAGAGCAGCCTGACGGTCCTTGAAGACCGGGTTAATGAAGAGGCAACGGAATGCTCCAAGCAGACCAAGGAATATCGAATCATTCTACCACGTCTACCTACAGGTATGCTCGTCACAAACTCCCTTTTCTTGCATGCGGATATGTCCGGACGACCGTACAAGGCAACAGATTTCAAAGAAGTTCTTTTTTCAATAATTGACCGGAAAGATCTCGTCGCCTTAGGCCCTTTCCAAATGAGCCATGTTTGGATGGCCGTCTTCGCCAATGGCGCTGCAAAATACAAGGTAAAAGCACAAGAAGAACTCGAAATCAAAAAGAAAAAGTGCCTCGTGATTGATCCTACAAAGGATGAAATCAAAATGAAACTGCTTTGGCTACCGCCTCAGCTACCGGACAGCGAGGTCAAGAAGGTGCTTGAACCGTTTGGAACGGTGAACGTGATAACTAGGGAGAGGTGGAGATTTTCAGATCTCCAGGAGACAGACACCTTGACCCGATTTGTAACACTAGTACTCAAGGATCACCTCTCGGTTGATAAGGTCCCACACATGCTCACCATCTACGGAGTGAATACTCTAGTGGTCATTCCCGGACGACCTCCGCTCTGCCTGCGCTGCAAAGCGATTGGCCACATCCGTCGACAGTGCTCTACACCACGCTGTAAACAGTGCTGGCGGTATGGCCATTCCACCGAGGAGTGCGTTGTAACCTATGCCTCCAAGCTCCAGGGTAATGCTTCGCCATCGGCTGATGTAAGTGAACACCTCATGGACGTCGATGAACTGTTCACTAAGGACCTGGAACCTCTGGACGATTCTCAGGAATCTGAAAAAACCACGACAACTCATGCGAGGTCTCCTCGGGGGAGCAAGAGGAGGCACCTAAACCTTGCACCATCGATGCCCTAATCCAAGAACCACCAAATGATCCCACACCTGAAGCTCCACTCACTAAATCAAAGGAGACAAGAAAGCTTCCCACACAGATTACTCCGCCTGCTGCGACAGAGACAGAAGACGAAAGATCGTGCAAAAAGGCGAAAGTCGACGCAATCGACACCACCTTAACAGCAGATCCCTGCTGCTCCAAAGATGTCCCCCAGAGCAGGGAAGACGTCCATCCCCAAGAACAACGTGGAAAGGCGAAGTTCAAGGAGCGGAAGAAACCAAACCTTCCCAGATCTGAATCAAATGTTTAAATGGTTACAGTCAGCTTTGGCACCACACAGATAAGTTCTTTTACCATATGCTCCCTTAACGTGCGCGGTATTAATTCACGCAAAAAGCAATATCAACTGTATCGTTTTCTAGAACCACACAATTGTGACATAGTCGCATTGCAAGAGACTAAGGTTTCTCAGGATAACGTTTTGTTCTCGGCTAACAGCGTATGGTCAAGCTTATACGATATATACCACTGCCCAGCAACCGATTACTCTGCTGGATGCGCCATTTTGTTTAAAAAAAGTTTAGAATACCGTATGTGCAGTTTAGTGGAAGGTGCAGATGCAGGTAGGCTTTTAGTTGCAAATGTCCTCATACATGGTCACCCCTGGCGCATAGTTGTTGTTTACGCGTACAATGACTCCGCGCAAAGGGAGAACTTATTCGATCAAGTGAGCATTCACGCCGACACAAGATTCAATGTTATTCTCCTTGGAGATTTTAACTGCGTATTGTCTGCCAAAGATAGAATTCCTATCAAGAAAATCGTTGATCCAAGTGTTGACATTCTTCAAGCTCTCGTTCGGGATTGCGACCTGTTGGACACTTTCACAACAAAAAATGTTCTTCAGTATACGCTCTTCCAGGGATCGTCGCATGCGCGTTTGGACCGTATCTATGTGTCTGGTTCGGCTAGTAGTTCATTTAGTGATTATAAAGTAATTCCTGCATATTTCACAGATCATTGTACGGTCATGGTTAGTGTAGGGTCGAACCGAAAACGAATAAAGGAAAAGCCGCAATCATGGGAATGCTGGAAGATGAACGAAAGCCTGTTAGAAAACGATGCTTTTCAAACAGCCGCAGAAAGCCTTATAACTGACTTTGGACTCATCAAAACTGGGTGGTGAAAAAAGTGGGAATTGTTTAAGATTAAAATTCGAGAAGTAGCTATCGAGATATCTTCGATAAAAAGGTACCGCGAAAAAACTGAAGAAAGACGACTAAATAACGATCTCTTGTACTTATATAATCTCGAATGTCAAGAGCCAGGGATGTACAAGAATGAAATAAAAAATATAAAGAAGCAAATAGAAGAACACGACAAGAAGCGCTATGAAGGTGCGGCTGTGAGGATACGCACTCTACAACTAATTGAAGGAGAACAGCCTACGAAGAGGTACCTACATGCCGAACGAGAGTATGTGAAGAAAAAGTCGGTGTCATTGCTAATACTGAACGGCCAGGAACTGAAGAATGAAAGTGATATTCACCAGGCTTTTGTCTCGCATTACACCAATCTTTTTGCAACAGGCACTAAGGCACCTCATCCACGTCTGCGAGGGATAATATCAACACTACCCTGCTTAGAAAACGACACAACGGAAAAACTTAATTCACCCCTGGATGTACAAGAAATTATGCAAAACATCTCTGAAATGAAAAGTCACAAAGCTCCTGGTCCAGATGGATTGCCTGCTAGCTTCTACAAGAAGTGGAAAAAAAATTAGCCCCCATACTTTGCAACGTTTTTGAAGAATCTTACACCATGGGTAACTTACCACTGTCGTTTCGTAAGGCTCATACAATACTAATTCCTAAATCGAAAGACCTTAACAAGCTTAAAAAATTTGAAGGCTATAGACCTATCAGCCTTCTCAATACTGACTACAAAATCCTGGCTCGATTAATCGCGGGGAGACTCCAAACTGTCTTAACCCAAGTCATAGGAGATCCCCAAACATGTTCAATAAGAGGAAGAAATATACAGACAAACCTCCACATTGTTCGATCAATGCTAGAGATATGCCAACGCACACAAGAAGCAGCTGTCATTTTACAGCTTGATCTCGAAAAAGCTTTCGATAGAGTAGTCCACTCATTTCTTTTTGCCCTGTTGAAGCACATACGGGTCGGCGAAACTCTTGAAAAGGGCATTACACTCTGCTACAATAGCATATCGACTAAGTTAATTATAAAGGGGTCTCTTTCAAAATCTATCCCCGTTTTACGCTCAGTACGCCAAGGCTGCCCAATGTCACCGCTACTTTTTAATATCTACTTAGAGCCACTCTGCAGGGTCATCATCAACGACACAAAGATACAAGGTTTTCAACTTCATGCCAGCGAAGTGAAACTCCTGGCGTACGCAGACGACCTGGCCCTCATTTGCTCCAACAAACCAAGCATAGTGACAACTATGTCACATGTCGAAGACTACTGCCATGTGTCTGGTGCTTCTGTGAATAAGGCTAAAAGTAGTGGATCGTGGTGCGGGGAGTGGGGATCAACACCAGCCAAGTACGTGGACATTGAATGGTCTAGAAACAAACCGCAGCTTTTAGGGGTGCCACTCAGTGCGATGGACAATCCAAAGTCTATGTGGGATTCTGTAGGCACAAAGGTGAAGTCAGCTGTACGTATGTGGAGCCAACGATACCTTTCTACACTTGGGAGGGTTGCCGCATGCAATATCTTCCTTTTGTCAAGGCTAACATACCTTCTACAGGTTATGCATTGTTCTAGAATTACAGTTAATGAGTTCAATAGAGTTTTTGCGACATTTATTTGGAATTCTTCGTACGAGCCTATGCGCAGATCTAACCTCTTTCGACGAACGGAAGATGGTGGTCTAGGCCTCGGTCACATCTTTGTGCGACAGCTAATCGCGAGATGGAAATTTTTTAAAACTCCCCAACACCCGTTCCTAGAAGCGTGCAAAGAATATTTTTTACCAAAGTATACATAGGCACAGGTATCTGGAATTCCATCGAATGACGCAATCCGTTTACGCGGCTTTTATAAGGAGGTCGCAGACACCATTGAATTTTTGGGAGCACGTTTCACAAGCGCTTTCTTGGAGTCGTGCTCCAAAAAGAAATTGCAGAAATGTCTACTTAGTTCTCTATTCCCTGAACCACTATATCGCTTGAGTCCTTTCAATGCTCCTTTAAATTGTACTACGGATGTTTTAAAAAGAGTGAAACGTATGCCTATACCACCAAAGTGCAAGTCGTTCTTTTTCCGTTTTCACTCCCGAACGATACCGGTGAAAGAGTGGCGTGAATCCCGGGGATTCGATGTATTTTGGAGCACTAACTGCAGATTGTGTAACACCACCGAATCATTCACTCATGCATTCGTACTATGTTTTGATGCTGTATTTTTTGGGACGTTTTCAAAAGAGCAGTCAAAAAGGAATTTGAAGTTGAGGAGAGTAACTTTCGTTACCTGCATTTCGGAGACCGTCTAGATACGGCCCTTGACACACTTGTGGTACTTGGTTTATATAGCCTATGGAAAACACGGAAAGTGGACAAGGATGGAGGTGTCGCCAAACCTTCCTGGGTAAACTTCAAGAGCATCTCTATATTTGTTGGTCAGAGCTTGTTGGCACGCTCCGAGGACGAGGAATGGAAAGAAATCGTAGCAAGTATCAGTCGTTCACCAAACATCATATAATTTTTTTATGGAAATACAAAGAGTTGTATACGTAGTCATGGACTTAACGACAGAACTGCGCCGAGAAAGATAGATGTAGTTTCTGCTAAAATCTTGCACAATTCGTACTGAGCTGCAATATTTGCTCTCTAAAGATGTTTACTACAAACGTCCGGAGAGAGAAGAATGTTGAGGCATATTTTACGTGATTTTTTTTCGCTTTGATGATTTGTACATAGTGTATTATACTGTTTTTGTGTATATAAATATGTAAATAAACAGTTTAAAAAAAAAGTGGATTAGCTTAGTGGGTAAGATGTACGCCTCATACACAGTGGGATCTTAGTTCAATCCCCCGAGGGAATTTTTTTTTTTCTTCGGAATTTTGTTTTTTGTTGAGGTATTAGGCGATATTTACGACATCTCTCTTTTAGAATTAACACTGAAAAAAGAACACAAAAAAAGAACACGAATGTTGTTGACGAAACACTTCCTTTTTGGGGGCGAATGGAGGACAGCGGGGCTTGGGCCGGCCGGCACGCCGCCGCGATGCGGTGGTACTGGTGGGCCAAATAGCTCAATATATTTCTAATGAGCAGCCGCAGACTGTTGCCGCTAAAGGAGGGGGAGGGGAGGGGGGACTGTGTTAACGAGCTCCCCACTGATACACGCGCCGGAGGTGACTGCCGGTAGAATTTCGGAAAAATTATTCTGCCGGCTGCCGGCAGAATAGACACTGCCTTAGTTTTTCCGTCCTGCCTTACCTAGTCGCTCGTATTAAAACACAACAATTGGCGCAGCCGACAAAGCCTCAACTCCAGCATGAAAGTCGATCCACCACCGCCTTTCCTACCGGCCCCAGACAAGCCGGCAATTCCATGGAACGAATGGTACGACATTTTCGAGACGTACATGATCGCTTCCGGCGGGTCGACGATGGCAGACGCCAGAAGAACGGCCACCTTACTCAGTTCACTTAGAGTTGAGGGTCAACGGACCTATTGCAAGCTACCTGACCTTCCAGACATGTCCGCGACAAACCGCAATACATCACTCCTGCAACGCCCGATACCACAGCCTACGAAGCAGCGGTCAGGAAGTTGCGAAAGTTCTTCATGCCGGCCATAAACAAAACGGCCGAGAGATTTGTTTTTCGGTCCCGTGCTCAGATGCCCGGAGAGAAAGCGCAAGAGTACGTTACAACCCCCCGTGGCCTTGACACCAATTGCCAATTTGGAGTAATGACAGATGAAATGATATGTTGTTAGCTCGTCGAAAAAACGGTCCATTCCGAAGTTAGGAACCGCCTCCTCCTGAAGTCCGAGCTTTCCCTGGAATCTGATATTGCCATCGCCTCTCAAGTTGAGCAAGCGATGAAGGAAGCCAAGCTCTTGACGGAAGAGGGATCCAGTTCACAAGTGGCGAAAATAAAAGCCGAGAATTCGAGACCAGGTCCCAGCAAGTCGTCCGGCACTTGTTACAGATGTGGGTCACCGCAGCACATGGCGGACCACCCTAAGTGCCCGGCACATTCCATGTCGTACGAACAGGCGCGGCTGTGATAGGCCTGAACGCCTTACGTGCGTTGGACATTCAACTAAACTTTGCTCCTCCCAACGGTGGACAGGTGGCAACGGTCTCCGCGAGAAGCCTTCCAGGGATCGCACAAGACTTCCCCCATCTGTTCTCCGAGGGATTAGGTCATGCGAAAGGATTTCTGCATAAGGTAAAGACGAAAGATTCCGTCGCTCCTTTTCAGCAAAAGCTACGAAGACTACCTTTCGCAGTGCGCGAGAAAGTTTCTGAGGAACTGGCGAAGCTGAAACGTTCCGAGGTTATCGAGTGCATTGATGCTTCCGAGTAGGTGTCTCCCATCGTTGTGGCCCGCAAGAAGAATGGGGAGATCCGGCTCTGTGTAGAACCACGCAAGCCGAACACTGCAGTAGTTTTGGATTCCCACCCTCTACCGTGCCCCGACGAACTTTTTCATCAGCTTTCCGGTGCCCGTGTCTTCAGGAAGCCAGACCTTTCGTCGGCGTATCACCAGTTGAACCTGGCAGAGGAAAGCACAGACTTAACGGCATTTGTGACGCATGAAGGTCTCTTCAGGTTCACTGGAGTATGTTTCGGGCTGGCATCCGCCGCCCCGGCCTTTCAAAAAATGATGGAGTGCATACTTCGAGGTACTCTAGGTGCTATCGTCTACCTGGATGATGTACCTTTTTTCGGACTAACAAGAGAAGAGCACGATGCCCGCCTGACGCAAGTTCTTTCACGCCTTCAAGAGGCAGGCTTGAAACTAAACCAGCAGAAATGTCTTTTTGCAGTCCAGCAGCTTCAATTCCTGGGACATGAGCTGACACCGCAGGGAGTCAAGCCATGTCAAGGTAATATTGAGGCTATCATGAAGGCTTCACCCCCACAGACGTAACATCACTGCGATCGTTACTGGGCCTGCTCACATATTAGGGAGTTTTAGAATAGCGCACGCTAAAGCTTTGCGTACGCAAAGAATACCGTCGTCGCCACTGCGCATGCTCCGAACGCAAACCAAGTTTTGCGCTTTGCGTGCGCAATTTTAGCGTGCGCTATTTCTCGCAAATAGCGTGCGTACGCAAAGAGTCTTTGCGCTTCTCCTAAGAGGATTCGTGATGAGAAGTTGGCTAAATCCAAGACGAGCACAGTTAAAAAAACATGGCGGCTTCCAGGATTATGTCGGCAGCTGCTTTGGCGGCGTCGTGAGTGCGACGTCGGCGGTATCCTCGCGACTGCAATTTTCAATACGGGACGACATTGTACTCGGTTTGGCAGCGATTTCCGACAACTTGATGCTTGCGACGCGCGAACATTTCACGGCGAAGGTATGATGTGCGAAGGTCAGTACACGAGACCTCTCTTGCCGAGGCGACGCAAGTGGACACGACCGCTCAACCGCTCACGTCGCGTTCTCATGTTTAAACAAATTAAAATGCTACTCTGGACAAAAAAACTCGTTTTTTTTCTAAAGTTACAGCATTTCGTGTGTAAAATAAAAATTTTTACTGTATCTTGGTGGCGTCGCAAGCGCGAGATGCTTGGGCTTTTGCGTCGCGGCGGAGAAACGCTATTCTAAAACTCTCTTGCGTCGCGTGCGCTCATACAAGCGCTAAATTTAGCGCTAGCGTGCGCTAAAATTGCGTACGTTATTCTAAAACTCCCTATTACCTCAAGTTCGTACCGAACTTTGCGACCATCCTGGAGCCTCTGCTCGCGCTCCTGCGGAAGGATGTCCCCTTCCAATGGAAAAAGACCCAAAATGAGGCATTCACTGCTGTCAAGGATCTCATACGGGACTGCGTCCCACTGACTGTTTTCGACGTGGCGCTGCCCACCGTCGTCACAACGGATGCATCTAATTACGGATTAGGCGCGGTTCTACAGCAAGTACATCCGGAAGGAATTCGAGCGGTGTCGTTCGCATCGCGAACACTTTCAAGCGCCGAACGAAACTACACTGCAGGGGAGAAAGAGGCATTGGCGTGCCTTTGGGCCTGCGAGAAATGGCACGTTTTTCTCTTCGGGCGCCATTTCACGCTCAAGACGGATCATCAGGCTCTCGTTACTTTGCTTTCTACACAAGGAACCGGTCGTCAACCAATGAGGATAGCCAGATGGGTTATGCGACTCCTCAGGTATGACTACGAGGTACATTATCAGAAAGGAAATGAGAATGTCGTAGCAGACGCACTGTCACGCCTGCCTACTCCGAATCCTTCAGATAGCAGCAAGGGTAGTGACAACGAGGAAGAATTCACTTGTCTGGTACGAAATTTATGCACAATCGATCAAGAAGAAATCAAGAACGAAACCAGGCAAGACCCTGACTTTCCTCGAGTAATTCAGTGTATCTGCACCGGATGGGGTCACGAGGAACAACGTGATAAAGTACTATCAACATACTACAAATTGCGAGAAGAGCTTTCCTCCGTGGATGGCTTACTACTGCGTGGTGCACTGTTGGTTCCACCTATTTTGCTACGGCGTCGACTCATCTATCTAGCTCACGAGTCACATCCAGGAATTGTGCGGACGAAGCAGCGTTTACGCCAGCGCTTCTGGTGGCCCCGCAAGCAATACACAGATGATAGGCGGAGAGCCAAATCATTTACAGCAAACCGTAGGGCACCCCATCGTTTGGCCCCCTGAAAGAATTCATGAAGCGGTGGGGTCAAGCACCTTCGTCACGTCAGGAGGAGGATGCTGGAATTCGTCGAGGTTGTCTCGAACACGCATTCCAGCAAGACACGAAGTTCAAGTGGACTACGAAATCCAGAAGGTGGAGCAGATACACAGCTGCCGCTTCCAGCTCCACGAGAGTCCACAAGAAATAAGAAACCTTCAGACAGGTTCTCCCCCTGTTGAACTCTGCTTTGAGGGGGGATCGCGTTGTGTCTGCAAACTGATCCTGGCTGCTAGTGGACGAGGACGAAGAAGAGGGAATGCGAACGGAGCACGAGATGGTGCAGTTAGTTTTTCCGTCCTGCCTTACCTAGTCGCTCGTATTAAAACACAACACAAACTTTAATCAAAAACAAGCTCAGCGGTACTTTTGTGCAGAGCCTCGATTTGTGCAACAATCAGTTTGCGTTAAATGGCTGACACTCAGATCTTGGTTCATATTTATGGACAATGACAAATGTGACCTTGTCACCTTCGCACTCAATACCGCACCAGCCGTCTCGCTACCATACAGCCGGAAGCGCACTGTGGCACGAGCACACGAGGAGATTTGTCTCTGCGTCAGTTGGTGCTAGTGTTTACGGAGCAATATGCCAGGCGGCGCTGATAGCGCCACACGTGCCGTTTCAGCTCATACCTGCCGCGATAGTATCTGATGTCAAGAAGCAGCAGTTCTTAAAGAAGAATGGTAAACTAACGTTTCATGCCTTGTAAAAGAGAACACTTCCACTGGTTAAGAACACTTCTTCAGGCTCCAACCCGTCGCCTGCACGAAGCCGCTTTTGAGGCTTCCTTCATCATGTTAGCACAAGGACAAATATGCTTCGACTTGGACATCAAATGAGGTTTAAATCTTCGTTCTTCTGCGCCCTTAATTGCAGAAGCGTAAAGGAACTTGTCATTGTTGACATATGATTTCTCAAATTGTAACGCTAAATTCACGGCTAGCTCAGCTCCCAAGTAATGTGACCGGCTCCATATAGCTATTCTTTACCGTCTTTCTGTGAGCAATGCTCCAACCATGCGGCAGTGTTCTCCTGTTTGCCCCAGTCATGTTTAAACTTTACAGATATCATGACAGATCTTGTTATCCCATCTATTCCGAAGGGTATTATAGAGCCCTTTTTTAATTTGAGGAATATCTAATAAAACAAGCGGCAGAGGCGATCATCATTTATATCCGCTGTTGGTTTTTGTGCATCACAACAAAACAAATTTTAGTGTCTTTAGGTATTCAATAATGTAAAAGGAAGGAGCTGGGAGAATCCTGGGAAAGTAGATAAAAGTGCCAAATTCACATACATTGGCATTATGCTGGTTAAATCGCAATTTCGAAATAAAATTCCCAATAAGGCGAGCAAACATTGAAGCGATAGATTTAAGCATTTATCGGAATATGCCTAACTTACGTGCCCTGATTTGTTATATTCAGTAAGTATTAATGATCTTGAAATGTTGGGATAGATCAGCTCTGTCACCGTGTTATGTGGTGAACCTGGAGGTGGGCCACAGTTATTGGCGATTTCCATGAGGCGTTTTCGAACCTGCTTTCAAGGGTCTCCGTTTAGACCGCCAGATGCTGAAAATATTTGCTTAGCTCATGTAAACTGTCGAACGAACCCACCCCGACAGTTTTGTGTCCTAGCCAACGAGGTGGCGTTGATTTCACAAGTCGTCATTACTCCACTCACCTGTACGCTGACTGGGCCGTAGAAGCTGCATGCGCGTTGGTCCAGTCGACTGTCAATTTTAAACCACATAATCAGCCCCCTCACCCCCTGGAGACTCACGTGCAGAGAGTGAAGTCAAGCAATCAGAGACAGGACTTTGATTGGTCCGGCGAAAGGCACTCAGTTAAGGGTGAACGTAGTGTAGCCCAGAGCAGGCTAGCTGTGCCGATTTCGCAACAAAGTTGTCATTTAGAAGGTGGTCAGATATAAGGTGGCTTTTTGGCTGACCTATTTTTGGTTGATAGACCAATAGGATCCTTGTTAATTGTTCTCAGTTGCACCCTAATAAGTACAATATTACAACAAACTAACTTTTGATTGTGATGTGTTTTTTCTAGGGCTACAGTGAAGCCCGATTAATTTGCACTATCCCTTGTATCGAACTATTTGTGAACATGCAAGTAGCTGCAATGAAAATACATAGTGAAAATTGTGGTTACATTGAACGAAAAGGGAGCATCTCCCGATATATCGAACTGCTCTGCAAGCTGGCTTTCGCCGCGATGTGGAATATCCTTGGGGGAAAGCCAGCTTGCAAAGAAAGCTGGCTTTTTTTTTTTTGGGGGGGGGGGGGGGGGGGGGGGACCGCTTTAACCACCTGGAAGACAAAAAATCTTTTTTGCTTAGGGAGCAGGAAGAGGGTGAGCCGGTGAGACCTTGAAAAACATGCGGCCTCTGAATAGCCGCATGGAGCGTCCCTCATCACCTACAGACGCTCCTTTGAGAGTAAATGTTTCTAAATGTGGCGTGCTTGTTCGTTGTGAAATTCATTAAAATTTTTATATAGAGTTACTCGCTAGATTGAACTGGTAGACGGGTTTCTTCAAGTTTGACTTAGCAGTAGTGTATATAGATAATTTCAACGTTTCTTTTCATTTTCAGATGCCCTCGACATGTACATCGGACAAGCACCCTTGGATATGTCACCTAGGCAACAGAAGGGTCTCATGAACAAGTATATCACGGAGCAACTTCAAGATATCGACAGGAAGCTGCAGTTTTAAGCTACTTCTGGGTACTAACTCAGTTTTCCAGTTGATGTGATGACGGTGCTGGGTTATTTGCTTTTGTCATGCGTGTAACATATTGTTTCGTCAACTGTAACTGCTTTTGAGTCCTGTGTGGTTTACGTGCGGCTTAAGGATGTGTCCATACGAGACAGCCACCCTTTCCCCAGCATTCCTTCCGCGATGTACGCGCTCGGTAGGACCGTGTTTACAACGCTGGATTGCAGTCTCGGGTTTCTCCAGGTAGAGATTCACCCATCAGACGTTCCAAAAACTGCTTTCATCTGCCACAGAGGGTTGTTTGAGTTCACCCGACTGCCGTTTGGCTTGTCTAAGCCTCCAGCCAGTTTTCAGCGACTGATGGATGATGCACTCGGGAAGAAGTACGAATTTGCCATGAAATACATGGATGACGAGGTTGTTTTCTCAAGAACTATTGTGGAGCATGTCGGACATCTTGGCATCGTACTTGAGCGAATGCGTAATGCTGGGCTCACAATTCATCCCGTAAAAGTTCAGTTGGCCGCGCCCAAGATTAACCTCCTTGGATCCGTTGTGGATAACGGCACGCTCCGCCCCAACAAAGAGAAATTGCACGGGCTAACGGAATACCCAAGCCCACATGACGTAAAGAGGTTACAAAGATACCTCGGAATAATTGCGTTCTACCGGGTTTTCATTCCACACTGTTCCGGATATCCCAACCGCTCAGCCACCTTCTAAAAAAAGGCATCAAGTGGTGTTGGGCCGAACAACAACAATGCGCATTCGCAGCAATTTCAAAAGCCGTGTCTGACAACGCTTGTTTAGAGCTCCCAGACTTGAAGAAGCCGTTCGATCTGCGGACCGACTCAAGCGACTGGGGCCTGGGTGCTGTCTTGCTGCAGGAGTATGGCGGTGTGCTTCGGCCAGTTGCTTTCACGAGCCGCACGCTAACTCCAGCGGAGCGCAACTACAGTGTCACAGAACGTGAATGTCTCGCCATTATTCATGCTTTGAAGAGCTTCAATATGTACCTAGATGGCGCAGCATTCCAGATTCAATCTGATCACTCAGCGCTATCATGGCTAAGGGGACTTAAGGCCGGTTCTCACATGCAGCGAAGCGCTGATGTAGCGCTCCTCACGTGCCATCAGCAACTTATCGTATGCCATGAGCAACAGTTTTGACGGTGCGATACAAAGCTGGTGAACGCTGCCGTCAGCACGCGCTTAGCGCGAGGTTAGCGCTATGCTTGTAGCGCTCCGCTGCATGTGTGAACGGGCCTTTAAGAATCCAGCTGGACGTCTTGTTCGTTGGGCGCTTACGCTCCAGCAGTACGACTACTCCATCGTGTACTGCCTGGTTTCAACCAACAAAGTTGCTGATGCGCTATCTCGTGCTCCACTCCCCGAGGAACACTCGAAGGATACCCATGGCTTGATGACCGTCGCGGCCACGGCACGAGGATCCCCAGATTCATGGTAGGGTACATTGGTGAGCCGCGAGGAGCTTCGCAAGCCGCAGCTAGATGACAAACTCTGCCAACACGTGTCCGCTTGACTGGGAGCAAGAGGTCCAGTCGACCGCCCAACTGACAAGGAGTTCGACTCCTACTTGATGAGCGACGACGGCCTCCTGCTGCGGTACATCCCGCACGCCGATGACGATACGGATGGCTCGGCGTTCCGGACCCTGATACCCCGCAAGCTACGTAAGCTTTTCATCCGATACATGCATGTATCCTTGTGTCCTTGGCAGGACACAGCAGCGGGAGCAAAACTTACAAAATTGATCCCAAGTTGCTACCTGGCCAGGCGTGAGGTAGGATGTGCTCCGATACGCACGTAGCTGCTCGGTGTGCAGGGAGGCAAAACCACGTGGTGGTCAGCCCCCCCCCCCCCCCGTCTCATGCAACCAATCGCGAGCCAGAGACCTTGTGAAATTTGTTGCTGTAACGTAATGGGCCCCTTCCCACGTAGTCCCCGCTGCAATAAAACTTGTTCGTGGTAACCGACAGTTATCTCCTTTGTTGAAGCTAGATTCGCAAAAAATATGGGAGTGTCTACTTGAAACATTCGCTAGGTTTGGCTTTCCTGTACAGTTTGTAAGCTATAATTCCTCCTATCTAACGAGTAAAGTATCCGTGGACGCATGCGCGGTGCTGGGATTAAAGCAAGAAAGAACTTCCTCATACCACCCACAAGCAAACATCACGAAAAGGGTAAAGCCTTAAGATCTTAGTGGCCTACACTGAGCGCCACAAGGGCTGGGACACGAAACTACCCGAGCTGGCGTTCGCAACCCGTACGAGCACTAACCGGTCAACGGGTATCATTCCTGCCCAATTTAATTTGGGCAAGGAGCTCGGGTTCCCGCTTTTTAAGTCTCCTTTCTACAGAGTCCGGGAGAAGGCTTTGCCCCTACGTGAAGTTCGCAGAGGACCAGCGATAGCGTTTCTCCAATAACTTTCGAGAGGACAGAGAAAATCTCGACGTCGCCCGAGTGCTGCAGGAAGAACAGTACAACCAGGGGCGACGTGACCTGCAGTTCTAGGTGGGAGATTTTGTCCTCCGGCGTACGCACCCCCTGAGTGACGCCGCTCGAGGCTTCGCAGCCTCTTTCACCAACAAGTGGGAAGGTTCGTTTCGTGTGCATGAAAAGTGCTCCCCACTCACTTACAAACTATTTCACTGTGAGTCTAATGAAGAAACCGGACCTGTTCATGTCACCGACGTTAAACGATTTTTTGAAGCAGAAGACGAAGATTCCTCGCAGGACCGGAACGACACTGACGGCAGTCCCGCTCCGGAAACCCCCTTGTCTCCACCAAGGCGGCGGTATTGTGGAGGTCAAGAAAGACGTCCGTCCATGGAAATCACCAAACTGATCTTTAGAACCACACAAAAACTGAAAAGAACATAAAGAGGGGCTCCGCTGAGACCTCCCTGCTACATCGTCGAACGCTGCCAGGCTCGTGCTGTTCTGTTCGAACCCGGAGCTCGGTGCCGCCGGTGCTGCTCGTGCCGCGCGCTTGAAACGTCATTAGCTGCCAACGTTGCGTGAGTCACCGCTCTAAGTCTCGCGCTTTGGCGCCACCGCCGTAAGTCTCGCGCTTTGGCGCTACAGTGGTAGCGCATTGGCGCTACCGACACCAAAGAGTTTTGGCACTCTTTGGTGTCGGTGACACCAAAGAGAGAGGAACCTTTTTTTTGTCTCCTTGGCTTCGCCTCCCACGCATTTCGGCAGTAGTTTTTCTACTTCCAGGGATCTACTCCCTTTTCAAAAGAGGGGGGGGGGGGGGGGAGGGAGAAGATTGTGTGCCCACCTCAGATCCCTTATTTTGAAGTTTCTGGAATGGGTGCGAAGATAACTTCAGGCTCAACCCTCAACTGAGCACCATGTCGTCTGCTTCCTTGTTTTTCTACGAAGCTGGTTCGTGGACAACACCGTCACGACACCCGCCATCAGAACGACACGGTGGCCGGGCTCGTGTTGGACCGGGGCACCAAGGACATCGGCGCGTCAGGGGTGGCCCAGGAAACCATGAACCGCTGCCACCCCCAAAAGGACGGAGCAGCAGCTAACTCGGATCAAGAAGGACCAGGTGGAGAGCAGCAGCCACCTGCTGGAGACGATCCAGAGCAACAAGGTGGCCGCAAGCCGTGCCCTGAGCCAGAACAAGGAGCTGGGAAGAGAGCGGAAGCCGAACGCATCGCGCGCAATAAGCTTTCCCGTCCGGCGCGACCTCCAACGGGCCATTGCGCTCGTCCAGCAGGCGCCGGCCTGACTTGCAACCTCATTCCGCCCAGCAGCGCCATCCACCTCCGACGCCCACAACAACGCCTTCGTCAGCGACATGCCGGACGAAGCTTGAGGAGGGAGGGGGGAGAGTGTGGGCACCCTGGCGGCTCCCCAGCCCAGTTGCCCGACTGCGATGCTGAGGGGCCGAAATTTTCCCGCGTCGCGGCAACGTCCCGCCAGCCACGCGTACATCGTATGCGCCGTCTTGATAAGGCCGATCACAGGCGGCGCACAGAAAGTCGCTGCCTGGACTCAGGCACCGCCGGTAACAATGTTAATCGTCTTGTTTATGTCCGATTAAATGCAGTTTTTTGTTGTTTAAACCGTTGGCTACGTGTTATTCTTCCGGGTCGGGTATGCACCAAGGCAAACCGACGACAACTTCCAAATTACTTTTGCCCTAATTTAGAAAATTTGTTCGCAACCTTTAAGAAAGAAGAAAAAATATTTTGCATGGTGAAATGTTGTGAAAGAGCATCAGAGAAAATATTCGACGGCTACCTGAGTGCAAAGCCTTGTACGACGAGCTGGACAGACGCACAAAGAAGAGATGGAAAGGCGAAGGAGAAAAGCTTGCGTGTAGACATTGCTGGAAGGCAACGGCTTACGAACTCCAGGTACGACAGACTCACGGCGTCGCGTCATTACGACGATACTTTACTTCGTTAATCTCTTAGCTGACAGTGCTGTGGGAGCTGCGATTTTACCAGAGCCAATCAAACACCTTTTTTTAATCACCTGATCCGTCCATTTCTCTGCGCGTGTGTATAAAAGAGGGCGTAGTTACGTGGCGAACGATAGACGTGTAACTGGTCCAACAAACACGTAGCTTCCACCGTTCTTTCCTGAGCTGACAGTGCGCCAGCTGAGGATGAACGGCTTATAGGCTACAAGGCGACGGGCACATCAGCAATGAGTCAAACATTATTTAAAATCTGAAAAGACAGGACAAACAGATCCCCAGCCCTGTGCTTTCGTCAAGCAAGGTCAAACCGTAAGCTTCGCCCACTGGGAACAACAAACGACCGGAATAAATAGTTCATTCCAAATGCCTTGTCAAAGTCCCAGGCTTCGTGCGCCCTCGAGCAAAGCAGGTGCCGCCCGCGGTATGCCGCGCTGCCTTCCCTTGGGAAGTTTATTCGGGAATAAGCCTGCAAGCAGATATCGCCCCCCGTTTTTTTTTTGGGAAAGTGCACAATTTTGGAAGCACGCGCCATTCCTCAACTGGTGACGCTTCTGCTTAGCAATTATCCAAGCCGTTTGAGCGACCATGCGCAGAAACTTGGTATATTCGGGTGTTTCGGAAAAATGCTTCTTGAAAGGAACGACCAAGAATAGGTTAACTACACTCGGCGACAACATGTTTGACAATGCAGTGGGGGGTACAGAAGCGCGTTCCCTCTCCCATTTTGAGCGCTGAATAAAGCTGTGGGAGGGCTCTCCCCCTTTCCACTGCATTGCCAAGAAAAGTTATCGCCGAGTATAGTGCTCTCGGGAGAAGAGAATTAGATTGCGTCCGGGAGGCGGAAGAGAAACGTTTCACATGACGTCTCCTTGTAAGAACGAGATGCCATTGCCCGACTTTACAAACTCACAAGGACTGCAAATTCTAAATCAGAAAAACGAAACCCATATCACCCTTTTAGTAAGAACCTTCACCGTTGAATGAACAGCAAAACTGGTGAGTCAACTGTCTTTCTAAGTCACATCTAAAGAAGGGATTTATCATGTTTAACGCTTATACCGTGTGCACCGGCAAAACCAATGTTCAGTATGGTTCAGTTTGAGGCCCAAAAGGTTGTTGCGGTGTAAACAGGAAGATCTGAGTTTTGGTATATATAGGCCAACTCAGCTCTTTGACGTGACATCACTGCCGTGGCGCTGCTGTCGGCACTACGCATGCCCAGCGCCTCGCTTCTCTGGGATCTGGTTCCTGCACACGCGCTGTGTGGGCAAACTAGGGCTTATAAATTAAGGGTAAACGCCAACCAATCCCTAAAAGGTCGTAAGATCTCAACGTTTTGGTGCCGGCTCGGCACCTTCTTCAGGGAGGCTATTTAAAAGAGAAGCAGCTTCTTTTTTTTTCTTCTGCGGTGAATGTAGGGCAGTATCTTCGTTTTTTACGGCGGTTGGTTTTCAAACCAGGTGCGGTACCTTCGTTTTCTTCAAAGTTGGTTATTTACAAACGAGGATCAGCATCTTTGTTTTCCTCTGTGGTAGGGGCCTGTTTCTTTGGTGTCTCCTCGAAGTGTCGTAGTCCACTCACGTGCATAGCGCTTTGCTAGCTCTGCTGCTTTCTCTCCGAAGTCAAGGCGTATAGACTTGAAATGAACATTACGGCAGACGTCTGCCTGGTTGGGTTAAATGTTATAAATAAAGGGCAAACGCCAACCAGGTATTTAACCCAACCAGGTAGACGTCTGCCGAAATTTTCACCTTCAAGTCTATACGCCTTGACTTCGGAGAGAAAGCAGCACAGCTAGCAAAGCGGTATGTGTGTCAGTGGACTACGACACTTACCGCTCATTCACACTCGAAGCGGATCCGCGTTCGTAACCGCTTTGCGAACGCGAATCCGCTTCCAGTGTGAATGAGCGGTTAGAGGGGACACCAAAGGAACAGGCCTCTACCACAGAGAAAAACGAAGACGCTGGTCCTCGTTTGTAAATAACCAACTTTGAAGGAAATGAAGGCACCGTATCTGGTTTGAAAACTAACCACCGTAAAAAAAACGAAGATACTGCCCTACATTCACCGCTAAAGAAAAGAAAGAAGCTGCTTCTCTTTTAAATAGCCCCCCAGAAGAAGGTGCCAAGCCGGCACCGACACGTTGGGACCCTAAGATCTTTTAGGGATTGGTTGGCGTTTGCCCTTAATTTATAACATTTAACCCAACCAGGCAGACGTCTGCCGAAATGTTCACCTTCAAGTCTATACGCCTTGACTTCGGAGAGGACGCAGCACAGCTAGCAAAGGGGTATATACGTCAGCGGACTACGACACTCACAGAAGACACAAAGAAACAGGGAAGGAAGAAGATTGGATGGAGTGTGGACGTGTCTCGCTTATGCTCCTCTGATTTTGGACACCGGGTATTTTTTTAAATTTTAACTGGAATCAACAGCACGTGACGAACGGACACCTAGACTATCATCATTTTTTCAAGGTGGGCCCTTGTTTTTCACGAATTTCGAGGCTCTGAAGTGTTCGACGAGCCATGTCGTGAGCTAAGCCTAAGCTTAGACCCACCGGCCAGAAGTCGTCGGCGGCTGCTGAGGCTCTGCTCGGAGACTAATTTAGCCATGATGGAGACCGTGGAAGGTACGGAGATTGATCCGGAAGAGTTGAACGTGCCAGGACAATGGTAAGTTTGTAAGAAGAAAGGAAAAGCGGCCCCCCTAGTGGACAACGAGGCACGCCATATGGAACGGCAGCGAGCCGCCGAGAAGCTCGCAGGGAGGAAGCTGGCGGCAAAGTCGGTTGAAAGGCAGTTTGCCCGATTTCCGGACGGCGCCGACAAAATAGTCATGAGGCCGGACGGCGGTCTCACACGTATGACGAAATACGGAAGTGCGTATTTGGCCGAAGTAATACTTAGGGCTGCTGGTGTCAGCCCAGACGCGGCCGGGGAGGACGTCATCTTGATGAACGTGAAGCAACATTCCATTATCATCACCACCGTCAGCGCAGAGAGGAAGAGAAAATACGCCGACTTGATGCTCCTCATGTTTGAAGGGGAAAAGATAGAAATGACTACGTACATCGCTATGCCGGAGGACTGCGGGAAAGGCGCCGTTCATGAAGTCCCTTTGTCTTTCTCGGACGAAGATATTTTGAAAAGGCTGCAAATCTACGTAAATCCTCCGGTCCTAGGAGTGCGAAGACTCGGAAGAGTATCAAGGACAGTTTTAATACTCTTCGAAGACAGAAAGGTACCGCGCTAGGTGCGACTCACGCCCGTGGCGCAACGCTGCGTACTCTACCGCAAGAAGAACGAGGTTTGTAACGCCTGTGGCCGGCTCGGGCACCGCGAAGACGTCTGCCCGGACCCCGGAAATGGGAAATGCCGTGGCTGTGGCATGGAGAAACCGCCACAAATCCATTTATGCGAGTCCAAGTGGCAACTGTGCGGGAGAGGACACCCGCTCGGTGACAAAAAATGTAGAGAACTCTATCGTGTTCCTTACGAGGTGACGAAGAAGTTATGGGTACGCAAGACCAACATGCAACAGCATCAGCAACTTCAGAAAAAGCAGCAAGCCGGAGCGACCACCGAGGGGAATCTCCCAGGTCGTTCCAAGGTCAGGCGCGGAAACGAGGACTTTCGCGCCAGAAGCGACTCCTTCCCGAGGCTGGGGAAGACCACCGGGGGGAAGCGGCAGCGCAACCGCTCGAGTTCCCGCACCAGGGCGCACTCCGGATCCAGACCCGGGGAAAAATCGAGTTCCCGGGTCCCGGCGAACGCGTGGACAAAGAAGCGGAGTCCGAGCAGGGATCGAAAAGGTGTAAGCTTTGGTAGTGAGGTTTCCCAGGCAAAAAATAAGAAGGAAGAGGAGATCGATAAATTAACGAAAGAGGTTGGGGAGCTTAAAGAGGTCGTTAATAAGCTCACTCAAGAGTTGCAGAAACAAAGATTGCAGGAGTGTACGGGGCCCCCTCCCCCCCCCCCTTCCCCTCCAGAGTTCAACCAAAATTGGTACTGCAACCAACCCCCCCCCCCCCCCCCCCCCAGCCTCTAGGGCTGCGACTTCCACGTAGCCTGCGGCACCAGAGGAGGAAAAGATGATTTTAGAATTGGCTTGACCGCCTCCACGGAAACGCAGAGGGGAAGACGCTGATCCGTTGGTGGCTCTGGAGAAAGAATTAGAAGCCAAAATCGAAGCCAAATTCGATTCTTTCATGGCCCATATTACGGGAGCAATAAGTCAAACTCAAAGCCAGATAAAAGCCCTTACGGGTTGTTGTGTATGTATAAAGCAATGTCACAGGTTCCTATTCTCACCACAGGGTGCGCTGGTCTTTGCTCTGTAAAATGTGTCTTCGCCATATTAAATTTGTTCTTTGTGTGCTGCTGCTCTGCGTGGGAGCGTCTGTTCTTTGGCGCTTCGGCGCGACACAACAATGGCGACGAGGCTCGGATGGAAGATCGAACGAACCGAGTAACAACGTGGCAAACAGCACAATGCCGAAGTTCACGGAGTTCAAGCCGGAGGAGGACGACGTCGACGAATATCTCGAACGCTTCGAGATTTTCCTTCGAGTGAACGCTGTCAAGACGGAAGACAAGGCCGTGACGCTGCTGAACTACATCGGGAAAGCGTCGTACCAGGTTCTGAAAACCTTGCTCGTCCCAGACTCGCCGGTATCGAAATCGTACGACGTATTTTCCGAGGTGCTGAAACGCCACTACGCGCCCAAGCGCTTAGTGATTGCAGAGCGCACGAAGTTCCATTGGAGAAATCAAGAGGTCGGCGAGAGCCTAGCGGACTTCTCCTTGGCTATCAAGAAGCTCGCCCAGACATGCGCTTTCAAGGACTACCTCGACCAGGCTCTTCGGGACCGGCTCGTGGCGGGGTGTCGCGACCCTGAGGTACAGCGGACACTCATCCAGCTTGACGACGATTACTTCGACGAAGTTCTAAAGGTGGGCCTGGCCAAAGAACTTTCTCTGCGCAAAACGGACGAGATACGGCAGCCCGGCGTTCCGGACTCAATGGACGTGCACCGCGTTCAAGGTGATGGTGGAGGACACTCCGGGTGTCCACCTTCCGCCACTGCATCGCCACAGGTCCAGTATCAGCGTACGGTAGGCCCTTGTTTTAGATGCGCTAGTACCGTGCATGCTTCCGAGAAGTGTCCGTTTTCGAAAGCAAAGTGTTTCAAATGCGGGAAGCAGGGGCGCACTAAGGCGGTGTGTAGGGCCAAGCCTAAGCCTACTTCGAACACCAAGCGCGGACCTTGGAGCGTAACCTGTATGTGGAAGAATGACGCGTCTGCGGCATTCCAGAAGGTTTTGGAAATCGAAGGAAAACCGGTGACGATGGAAATCGACACTGGTTCAGCAGTTACTTTGATGCCAGAAAGAATGTATGTGAATTTTGTTTCTCACGTGCCCCTTGAGGCGAGTGACATGCGTCTCCGAACGTACACCGGGGCTCTAGTGCCAATCAAGGGTGTAGCGAGCGTTAATGTAAAAAAACGGGGAGCTACCTAGCGAAAAGTTACCTTTGATTGTGGTAAAGTCCGCGAATGCCCAGCTACCAGCTCTTCTAGGCAGAGACTGAATCGAGCAGTTAGAAATTAACTGGTCGGGCGTAGGTCGTATTGAGAACGAGACGATGACAGACTCACTGAAAAGGTCGTTCCCTAGCGTCTTTGAAGGTCCAGTGGGGCCGATAAAGGGTTTTCAGGCAAGGATTGTACTGAAAGAAAACTCTCAACCGGTGTTTTGTAAACACAGAGTGGTGCCATACGCATTTAGAGAGCAAGTAGAGAGTGAGCTTGAGAAAATGGTGGCGCAGGGCATTTTTAGGCCCGTAAAAAGTAGTGAATGGGCAACACCCCTTGTTGTGGTTCCCAAGCCAGGGGGTAAAGTTCGCATCTGTGGTGACCACAGTGTGTCCGTAAACCCACAGGTGACGGTGGAGCACTACCCATTACCGAGGGTAGATGAGGTGTTCAACAACTTTCGGGGGTGTGGCATCTTTGCTATTTTGGATCTAAAGACTGCATACTTGCAGTTATCCCTTGACGAAGCGTCGCGGAAACTGCTCACAGTGACCACTCACCTAGGATTGTTTGTTTTTACGTATGCCTTACGAGGTCTCGAGCGCACCAGCAATTTTCCAGAGTGTAATGGATAAGATTTTGTTGGGCCTAACCAAGGTAGCGTGCTATCTTGATGATGTACTGGTGGGTGGCGTAGACCAAAATGACTGCAACCAGAGAGTCTTGGAAGTGTTGAAACGCTTTCAGGAACATGGCCTTTGTGTGAATCAGGACAAGTGTCAATTTTTTGTACGCGAAGTGCGTTACTTGGGATACTTGTTGAGTGACCAGGGTTTAAAGCCATGCCCTGAGAAGGTAGAGGCTATCAAAAAGGCACCCGCACCGAGTAACGTGACGGAGGTTAAGGCATTTGTGGGGCTGCTAGCTTTTTATGCTCGTTTCCTCCCAGACTTAGCTGCCACACTGGGACCTTTGTATGAACTCTTAAAGAAAGACAAGAAGTGGCATTGGTCAGAACAATGCCAACAGGCTGTAGACAGAAGCAAAGATCAGTTGTGCAGTGCTGGGGTAATTGTCCTCTACGACCCTAGTCTACCACTTCGAGTGACGGCCGACGCATCCAGCTACGGCCTCGGAGCAGTCTTAACACAAGACATGGGAAACGGGGACTACAGACCTGTGGAGTTTGCGTCTAGGACGCTTACTGTGGCTGAAAAGAACTACGCACAAGTGGAAAGAGAGGCCTTGGCACTCATATTTGCGGTCAAGAAATTCCACCGGTATCTCTTTGGGCGTTTGTTCACCCTCGTAACTGACCACAACCCGCTAACGTCGATCCTGGGACCTAAGTATTCTACCACAGCCATAGCTGCTGCGAGGATCCAGAGGTGGCGCTTGTTACTTGCAGAGTACAACTTCAAGATCCTGTACCGCAAGGGCGGGGAGCTCGGGGATGCTGATGCCCTATCGAGACTTCCTCTGAAAACAACTGTAGGAGAGGAAAGTATGTTGACATATTTTTCACCCACAGAGCAACCGCTTCTTTCAAGTTCTGATGTGGGGAAAGAGACCCTCAGCGACCCCTTGCTGCAACGTGTCCTTGAACACACCAAGAGAGGTTGGCCAACATCCGTGCAAGATCCAGGGTTGCAACCCTTCTGGCACAGGCGGGAGACGCTGTCAACGGACCAAGATTGCCTACTCTGGGGGATTAGAGTCGTGATTCCACAGGCACTACAGGCTGCGGTCCTCAAGAGCCTGCATGAAGAACATCCAGGAATGGTGCGTATGAAACAACTTGCGAGAGGGCATGTGTGGTGGCCCGGAATTGATGCCATGATCGAGAACAAGGTGCAGTCATGCGAGATCTGCCAAGCGGTCCAAAACGACGTTCTTCCAGTACCACTCCAGCCATGGAAGATGACCTCGCGGGTCTTTGAACGTGTTCATTTGGACTTTGCAACCAAGTCGGGAACCAACCTGTTTGTTTTGGTTGACAGTTTTTATAAATGGGTTGAGGTACTGCCCATGTCTTCCACAACCGCACCCCAGACAGTCGAGAAACTTATGGCTGTCTTCGCACAGTTTGGACTACCCGAAGAAGTGGTGACTGATGGAGGTCCCCAGTTTCAAAGTGAGGAGTTCAAGAACTTCTTGAAGGATCAAGGAGTGGTGCACACCATGACGCCACCCTACCACCCGGCTTCGAATGGCCCCGCGGAGAGGGCTGTGCAAACAGTCAAGCGAGCGCTGCTCAAGCAGGTACTTGAAGACGACCTCCAAGGGAAGAGAAGGAATATCCATGAGAAGTTGTCGTGTTTCCTACTTGCCTACCGGACAACACCACACACAAGTACTGGAAAGGCACCTGCAGAGCTCTTCCTGGGACGGCTTCCGCGGACCCGACTGTCGCAGCTCAAGCCAGGTGCAACGTCCCTTCCATGACGAGAGAAGCAAAACAAGAAAAAGGAGCTGGCTGACAAGCGCAGAGGTCCAACGAAACTCTTTCAAGTGGGCGACAGAGTTTGGGTCAGAAATGTGAGGGGGGAGAGAGTAAACTGGACCAAAGGCATTTTAAAGAAAGTAATCAGTCCGGTTACATACCTGGTGCGGGTGGCTAGCCAGATCCGTTATGTGCATGCTGATCACTTGCGCTTTCGAAGTGAGGGCTCGTCCCGATCAGCCTCTTCAGAGAGTGGATCGAGTGACAGTGAGAGTGTAATGAACCGGGCGAATGTGAGGTGCCTATGCCACTGAATGCTGGCAGTGGCCTAGCTGCTCAGGAAGTTCGACGGTCGAGCAGAGCTCGACGCCCTCCAAATAGACTGGTGTACTAGTGTTCCTTTAGGTAAGTGTGGAGGAGTGTTGTGTATGTATAAAGCAATGTCACAGGTTCCTATTCTCACCACAGGGTGCGCTGGTCTTTGCTCTGTAAAATGTGTCTTCGCCATATTAAATTTGTTCTTTGTGTGCTGCTGCTCTGCGTGGGAGCGTCTGTTCTTTGGCGCTTCGGCGCGACACAACACGGGTGAAGTTCAAAAGCAAAGGGCAGAATTAGTTGCCATCGGAAAACGGCAACAAAAAGATGAGGAAAAATTCGACCCGCTCCAAAGTGAGTGGATCTGGCAGTGGAACTGTCGCGGCTTCCAACGCAGGCGTTAGTGCAACAATATCTGGCGCTATTAGATGAGAAACCGCTAGTGATAGCCCTGCAGAAGACGGGCAAAATAGCGAAACTCTCAGGATACCAAGCTTTTTCAAGTGACAGGGGTGAGAAATCTCGCGTCACAGCGTTGATTAAGAGAAATATTGCAGCTATTGAGCACGAAATAAACTCGAAAGAAATTGAGGCAGTGCTATTGGAAATACTTACAGAACGAGAGGAGGAACCGAGCGTCTTCCTTTTAAATTTTTATAGTCCCCCAAAGCAGAGAAAGGTGACATTCAGGGCCCTCTTCCGCAAAGCGATTAAAGCAGCCGGCACCAACCCCTTGCTAATAGTCGGTGACTTTAATGCGGCACACCCGGAATGGGGTTTCGCTAAACAAGATCCTAAAGGCAGGCAGTTATGGGAGGATGCGCATGAGCTGGGACTCACACTACACACCGACCCTAGTAGTCCATCCAGGGTGGGTAACAGCGTGTGCGCAGACACCTCCCCTGACCTGACCTTCTCCAAAATTGTGACAGACCTGACGTGGCAAAATTCGGAGCAAAATTTCGGCAGCGACCATTTTATTCTGGCCTCGATCATTAAAAAAGGAGTGAAGACGCGTTGTGCTCGTAAACCGAGGATTACCGAATGGGAATTATTTAGGGATAAACGAGAGAAAGTTGCCACTGGGGAGGATCACAAACATAAAAAAATGGACGGAGATCCTCAAGTGTCACGTTGGGGAGGCCACAAAGACACTTGAAGGGGACAATGCCCCTGAGGTAGCTGATAGCAAACTGCTTCACATGTGGGAGGCAAAACACGGTATGGAGCGCAGACTAAAGAGGCAAAGATGGAACCGCAATCTGAGAAGGAAGATTGCTAGACATAACAAAGAAATTGAAAATTATGCGATCAAATTGTGCGAACAAAATTGGTGCAGCCGATGCGATGAGATGGAACGGGGCATGAGCCTTGCCAAAGCATGGGGTCTGCTGAGACACCTATTAGCTTCGACCAATTCGAAAACTCAATCAGGAATTAGATTATCAAAAGCCAGGCACGCGTTCGAGGGAACAGACGCGGAATTGATGGACAAACTAGTCAACATGCATATTGGTGATACCGCATTAAAGCATTAAAGTAGAGGAGAAACCAGTTCCAAAGGTAGATCAGATCAGAATCTTGGGACTATTCATTCAGGAGAATGGATATTGTCACGGGCGGTGACCTAAAAAACAGGACATAAACAGAAAGAAATAAACGTTTAATGTGGGGAACTTGTGCCAAAAATAAAAGGGTACAAAAGATAATAACAGAGCGTCGCAGGCGTCGAAGTCGGCGTAGTAGCAGAGTCGAACGAAGGGGCGAAACTGATTCCGCGCGCTTTGCGGAATCCCTTATGTATACCTCGTGGGTTTCTGGATCGTTCGGCGTAGAAGGTTCGGCGCGTAGAACATTCTAACCTCGAATCAGCAAGACGGTTCTCGAATTCACCAGAACATCACATTACAGTGTCAACAAGAATGCGTGGCCGCGGCCAGGAATCGAACCCCGGCCTTCTGCGTGTAAGGCAAGCGCGATAACCGTTAGACCACGCGCGCGCTGCCTACTTGGCCGGCTGCGCGCGCGGCAATATAATGATGGGCAATCAAAAGGCTAGAAAGATTTGTCACGCAAGCCCTTGGACTATTTAAAAGGGTCGCGCTGAAAGGACGAGGCCTGAAGGAAAGAAGCTTGCTTAAACTAATACAAGCATACGTAATAAGCCGCGTGAGCTATGCCACGCCTTTCTTAAATACCAGGTCGGAGGAGAGAAGGAAACTAGACTCACTCATCCGACGATGCACAAAGAGGGCCCTGGGCTTACCAATTAGCACGTCAAGTGAAGCTCCTCTCTATGGGAGTGCAAAATACCTGGGAGGAAATAGCGGAGGCTGTCAGAATTTCGCAGCTCGAAAGTCTTGGCCGAGCAACGACGGGCAGAGCTATCCTCGAGATGGTAGGCCTACAAACAGATAGGCGACTACGAGTCCAGTCAAGCATTCCGCAGGACTGCCGAGAAAACCTAATCATTCCCCCCCTCCCTCGTCACATGCATTCCATATTCAACACGGAGAGGAGGGAGAAAAGAGCAGAAGCACTATACTTCGTTTCAGCTTCCGTCCGAGCGCAGCCGAAGCTACGTGTGGCCGGAGCCAATCACACGCCGGCAATAGGTCACGCGATCTCACCTGGACTTTTGTATCACTCCGCTGCGCCGATGGTCGTCCGCGCCGCCCGCGCTCACCGTCTGCTACGGGTGCATCAACGGTATCGTCTGCTACAAATTTAAAAAAAAAAACGCCCTTTCAAGTTTTGAAATTTAGTCACAGGGGATGTCAGTACGTAGCCTGGCCGCTGGCGTCTGTGTGCGAGCTTTCCACCATTTCGGCATAGCTTCGAGATGGAAGTACTCATTGCAAGGTGCCCGATGACCCGGCCGTTGATGTTTCCTTGTATTGTCTGGATATACCGGGGCTCGAGACGCGGTCCTTTCCACCACCTTCTCGGCGTTCAATGTGATTGGCAGGTAAAGGGGCGCCCTGATTTCGCCGCGTATTAGTGAATTGTAGTGGGCCGGACGCTTTTCTTGTTTACAACGCATTCGCGGTACGACGCGACCGGAGTCTCTTGCAGAATTTGAAAGTAGGCATTCATCACGACCTCTCGCACCTGACGCCCAGACGTGCCTTTGTGAAAAGATGTTTTGAAGCGACTCGGTGAGTAAAGCAACGAAGCACATGATTCAGCCATTACGGGAACGAAATCACACACAGAAAAACCGAGCGCTGCAGCCGTGTTGCCAGCGGATGTACGTATTTCCACCAAACCGCATGCATTTACATATATTAATAAAAACATAAACTTCAGATATTTAATTCCTTCAGTTGAAAATCATTCT
This sequence comes from Ixodes scapularis, assembly GCF_016920785.2. Taxonomy (NCBI): domain Eukaryota; kingdom Metazoa; phylum Arthropoda; class Arachnida; order Ixodida; family Ixodidae; genus Ixodes; species Ixodes scapularis. The sequence goes on from NW_024609835.1 coordinate 251,575,289, forward strand.
TAGCAGTACACATCCGGAATATTGTGCAATGTTTACGCACAAGAGAGTTATTTAAAAAGAAAATACTTTTGCGGACTAGTTTGTGGTGCGTAGGAATGCTCTTCTCGAAGTTGCGAACCGTCCCTCAGCCTTTGGCTGCGCTCGGACGGAAGCTGAAACGAAGTATAATCAGACGCTTCGATTTAATGGACAGCAAGTCGGTTGCGTACGTGGACGCGGCAAGTGGCAAGTCGGGTGCGGCGGTCGCCTCGGTGGTTGACGGCCGAGGTGCTCCCGTATCGGCCACCACCATTAGAAGCCGCAACGCAGAACGGCTGAAGAAGTTGCGATAGCGCTCGCTTGCGTCGGAACGAAAGCCAATTTTATTATTAGCGATAGCAAAACGGCCATCTGGAATTTTGGGAAGGGTAGGATCTCACCGGAAGCGGCAAGGATTCTTACCGGTAGACAGCTAAACAGAAAAATTAGCCTAATTTGGACCCCCGCACACACGCCCGTTCCTGGCAACGAGGCCGCACACGAGTTAGCCCGAGCTCTCTACTTCCGGTTAACTGTGGAGCCGCCCGACTGCCGGAACATGAACAAGCGTCTGCAAACTTATACGGAGATTGTCGAAAATTATAGATTACAAAGGAAACAGGTGCCACCACCAGACAAAAGTCTAAGCAATAGGGAGGCAGTCGCATGGCGGCGCCTGCAAGCTGGGAACTTCATAAACCCAGTCTGGGCATACCATGTTCGGATAGATGACAGACAACACAATAAGTGCAAGCACTGTGGGGCGAGAGGGTCCCTTGACCACATAATCTGGGAATGTGCTAGCTCCCCAGGGGCTAAAGCAAATATAAATTGTGGAGAAGCCTGGGAAGCCCTGCAGCGGAGCTTGGTCCCTGCTCCACAGCAGCAAGCCATCCACCTGGCGGAAAAAGCCGCGAAGAGCCAAGACCTCTTTGGCTGCTTCTAACCGCGGAGGTCCCTGGCCCCGTATCCTAGGCCTGCGTGTCGGGGACGAGGAGTAGGTGTCTCCTCATATCGTGCAACATTAAAGTTGTTATCTATCTATCACAAAGAAACAGGGCCCTACCACAGAGGAAAACGAAGATGCTGATCCTCGTTTGTAAATAACCAACTTTGAAGAAAACGAAGGTACCGCACCTGGTTTGAAAACTAACCACCGTAAAAAACGAAGATACTGCCCTACATTCACCGCAGAAGAAAAGAAAGAAGCTGCTTCTCTTTTAAATAGCCCCCCTGAAGAAGGTGCCGAGCCGGCACCGACACGTTGGGACCCTACGATCTTTTAGGGATTGGTTAGTGTTTGCCCGTAATTTATAACATTTAAAACAACCAGGCAGTGGTCTGCCTAAATGTTCGCCTTCAAACGAGGGCTTGTTTTGCAAACACTGTGGTGGTGCATGCGGTAGATAAAATGAGCGCGAATTACTGCATCTAGATATAAAAAGATGATGTCAAAGTAATTTCAAAGTAATTTCATTACTTTAGGAAAGTAATTGTAATGCAATGTCATTACCCTTAGTCTGCAGTAATTTGTAATTTAAATTAATTACATTTTTGCAGTTTTAAAAAAGTAAAGGGTAATGTAATTTAATTACTTTTGAAAGTAATTTTGCCGTCTCTGCTCAGGGCTTATCACGATAATAGAAACGTCACCAAACTCGGCGTGCGCCTTTCGTCATGACGCGATACAAATATGTTTTATTTGATCGCGCCTCCTACTTGTATAACAAAACGAGGAACACACTGTATCGATCCGACAACTCTAAGTTATACTCCGATTTTCTGAATACAAAAATGTTTGGGGGTATTAAGCCCAGGGCGTTAGTAATGGGCATTGGATTGTGAAAATATTAACATCCGGAAGAAGTACTGGTAGAAAAGCCCCCGTGATTTCTTGCTCTCGAGTTTAAGATTAGTGATTAAAATATTTCTCGAGGTGCTATAAAATCTGCAGGATATCCACGCCTTCAGAAATGGATCCGAATTCTCCCCGCACCAAAAACTAACGAATACCGCACGTAGTAGCTGCGCGCTTTTTTTTTTTTTGCTCGAGTCTTTGTTGTTCTATTTCAATGGTCTCCTCAACAACGAGAAATCCTACTCGCTTGTAAAGCGCTCAAATGTTTTTTTTGTTTTTTTTAAATATTTATATGATGAGGAAGGTGACGACGAGGTGCATTGACGCGCACCACTATCTCGTGGCAGGCACTACGTCGGGCATTAGCTCAAGTGGGCAACCCACAAGTTTAAACAATTTTTGCAATCCCCACTCAAGTTATATCTGTAAGAAAGGAGGACAGTCACGTGTTCGCTAAAATTCTTGCCCTTCATTCAGGCATATTTTCTGTTCTTTTCTTCCATTTGTGCCTTGCCACGCAGAAAATCTCGCTTTTGGAACAATGCTGTTTTTAAAAGTGCAATGCATCCATTGTATTCAAGTTATTTACAATTTTTTCATTGTTGAAATTTATATTTGCGTTGAATGTTGACCTGCAAATTGTGTGTTGAATAGTTTTTTTCTGCTTGTAATATTTCAAACTGTACCACACTACAACAACCCGAATGGGGCAAGAAGTATTGGAAATAAAGAAAAAAATAAATATTAATACATTTTAAAAAATCAGGTTGCCATTGGAAAAAATGTTTCGGCTGTCTGCCCACCCGGTTGAGCGTTTTCAGTTACCCACGGCAAAACTGGTCCCGTTCTCGTCACGATATCGGACCATATTTTGCAGACTTTTTAATAGTTTTACTATCTTCTTATTTAAACTGTTATAACAATAAAACAAATTTTAGAAAAGATTCTCCTAGTTTTAAAACTAATCTAATATACAGATAAAAAAGGAGCGCCGATAGGCATAAGACAGACTGTACTACGGCTGATGAAAGTTTTCATAATTTGCTTTCACATGCAACAAACTGGCACCTCCAACATGAGCTTACCATTTCTTTTTACGCTTCCTCCGGCGTTATTGGTCAATGTGAAACGTAAATAATAATAAGGTGGGCAGGTGCAAATTAAAAATGTTCAGCTTGAATGCTATGACATTATGTTCATCAAGTGTTTCAGTGTGTTTTAAAAATTAAAGTGTGGTTTGCAAACTTCTTCCGAGCCCTAACACCGGAAAACAATATATTGAACAAATGGAACTATGCAGCTTGTGCGTTTAAGTAATTATATTAAAAAATGATGATTTTGATAAAAAGAATATTAACAGTTAAGCCTTCGCAATACATGCTTCTAGTGAAGTTCGTCATCTCTTTTAATTATGCCTCCATGCCGATGAGGCTTGTCTATAAAATGTTTGCTAACGCTATTAGAATTCTCACTATGCAACAGGGTCGTAAGCATTTTCTTTTGTATTCAAATATATAAAAACAAATAGCCGCGTACTCGGGTACATTCAAGTAGTCGTCAGCCGTAAATGTCACGGAACGGCGCTTCATGCAATCCACAGGTTCAACTTGGAGGATTTTTGACTGTTTATTTTCTTACAGATTTAACTATTGAGTTACTAATGCCTTATTTGAGTTGATTAAATCATTTATACTGCCGGAGATTTCACGGTGTCTGCATACCGTAAGTGAAATACATCACATTGAAGCCTTTCACACTACAATAATGCATAACAATAAAAAGAACGTGCGTTAAACATAATATCCACTACTGTTTAAACGAACAACATCGGAATGGGAGAAAACATGAGTATGCGTGGGGACAGCTCTCCGTGGCCATGAAGTCAAAGCTATGGTTGCTCAGCTGCTCCCTCATCTAGAGCATTGATAAAAGCTGTGCATACGCGCCCTGCGCCGAAAAAGGCTAAGAGAGCACTGATACCGGCACAAATATAACTGATTGAACGAGTAAACCTGACAAACAAATAACAAAGACAAATATCATAATCTGCAGTGTACCCGCTTCAACGGAGTCGAGATTACGATTCAATGCCCAGACTTTCGTTTTGCCAATCACATGCTCGGGTTTATTTAATCGTTATTAGATTTACATTCGAGGCCAAATACCTACGTTAGGAGGCTGGACAAGGCCAATGACGTTTAACTCTCTATAAATTGGTGAAATTCGTTGGTACTCACGCATTATGCAGTTGCTGGTAGTCCGTCTGTAGAAAGAATATATCCACGATGTACTCACTCGCACACTTTTCACAAAAAGTGAGACTCCCCATTTGTAGGGCAGGTGGCACGAGCGCAAAAAGGCTGAAATCCAGCTCCGTTGGAAATTGTTGTTGCGCTCTAACAGCTGCGCACCAACGCGGTAAAGCTAAGGTGAAAAATAAAACGTTTACCCACTTTCAGCTGCAGTTTGTAACACTGACCTAGAAGAGCAGGTTTGCACGGATTCGTAGCTCCATTTATTATATGTGATTTATATCACTGCATAAAACAATGGCTCGTGCCTTTACGTGTCTCATTTTGTAATGGAAGGGAGACACGTCTGAAAAGGGCAAAAGGGTCTGTGCTTTCAGTAAATAGCACCGAGAATTAATTATTGTCTTTCAAAACCTATGAAATATTGGTTAGTTTTTTTTTCTTTTCATACCACGGCAGTCGCAGGAAAATTAAGGTAAAGAAACGAAGACAGATTTTATTTCCTGACCTCACCACCAGAACGAGCGGCCACTTTATATGGTTCGATTATAGACCTTTCTCGCGTCATCTTACACCAGCGGGCGACTAACGCTCCGTCCACCTGCTGCATTTTTGGATCGCCCGCTGAGACTAGGTATACGCAGCAGCCAAAGGTATAAGCATAAGTTAGTTCCGAGTGTCGTTTCTTTTTTTTTTTACCCTATTACAATATTTGAAAATCTACGGTTGTCTGCTATCACTGTTTTGTCGTCGTATGCACAAATAGTTCTAAAGAGCATAGGAACAATCGCGGAAAGTGTAAAATGTGCGAAAGATATTGCAGCCCCAGTGTGGCTGCAATGCCTTTGAGCTTCACATGTTCCCCAACGACCTTATTTAAAAAGTCAGCCGACTGCGAGCGTCAATGGCTATAGCTTTTTCTGAAATGTATTGTCACGACTACTTCGTAAAAGGAAACGAGACGGATTCCAACCCGGTGCCGGTGCTCCGAATAGGGTACAATTCCAAGGTATGCTACTAATTTAGGGCATGTGAAGGGTATAAATACGTCTACGCGTCTCCACTTAAGAGGCAGCTATCAAATGCCGATTGCTTACCTGCGTTGATTAAATGTAAAGTTGGGCGTTTACGTGCCAAACCAACCAGGGCATCAGGCACGCCACAGCAAAAGACTGAGGATTCAATGAGACCACCTTGGGATCTTGTGACGTGCAACCGAAAGCTCGGTCACCCGGCGACTTTCCCACATAAGCCACCGTCAGTTTGCGGGCACCTCGGCCGGGATTGGAACCCAACTGGGGACCCGTAGGCCGTCGCTTTGCCTCGCTTTGCCATTAATTATATTAAACCGCTTAAATATAACTTCCGTATGCAAACTTTATGAAAACAACCCACCGAATTTTTTCTCATTCTTTCGAGGAAGCAAAGTGATGACTTGTCATTAGCCAGCTAGATTCAAACAATGAATCTCGAGCCAAGTAACTCAAGCCAAGCATAGAGAAGTCTAGCCAAGTTCCCCTTAGCGAAAAAAGGTGTACTTGAAATATATTCCAGATGTATTTAACGCATGTATATATATTTTACATTAAATGCAAACGTTTGTTCGCATTCAGCAGTCATTCATAACCGAATTCATGTACATCATAAATTCAACTTTAAAACTATTGCAAATAAAGTATATTAGCCGCGCGCTGAGAAGGCCACGTAGGCAGCGCGCCCGTGTCCGAATGGTTATCGTGCAAAGTAGAAATTTGGGCTAGTTGGTTCATGATCAGCATATACAGCGCCAAAAAACGACAGGACAAAGACGAGAGTAAACAGGACGAGGCGCTTGGCTACCGTGCTTGGCTACCGCATAAAGAGCCGAGGTTCGATGCCCGGGAGCGGACGCACCTTCATGTTACTTCTGTAAATTTCGCGTTCTGGTGTATTCCAAAATTTTGTTGATTATTCAGCTCCGAATGTTCCAGACGCTGAACGTTCTACGCCGATTGTTCCAGAAGCGCACGCGTGCACATAAGGAGCTCCACGCGGCGAACCGGAGCCAGTCTTTCGCCTGCGCTATATACTACCGTTACGCCGCCATCGGCGCCAGCAAAGACTGTCATTCGCCATTCATTCTTACTTTGTTTTGGTACAGGGTCACCACATTAAACATTTAGTTTCTCCAATTATTCACCACCCCATCAGTTGTCATTGGTGACCTTTTGGTGGCGGTGCCGGGCAGTGTTGTACACGTTCCTCAAAAAAAGGAACGAAAGCTCGGTCTTCGTTCCTTCTGATATTTGGAACGCGTTCCCGTTACAAGTTCCATATCTAAAAATGGAACTCGTTCCCATTACAGTAAAAAAAATTAAACGTATCGTTACATATACGTTACATTTGTATTTTGCTGATTACCATATTGAGTTGGATCGAACCAAGTATTATATTTTTTAACTATCTCATCAAATGCCAACATAAGAATTTGAATGCCGTGATGGAAAGGCACTTGTAGAAGAAAACAAGCGGAAGCAAAGATTTATTTCATGATATATTCACCATTCAAAATCTCAGGTTTGAACCATACTCATGTTTGTGGTGGCCTATTCAGGCGAGCCAAACGTACTGTTGCACTGCACGAGCGTTTTACAACAACCTCGTACGTTTCAATCTAACAAAGTCCCGTGTTCGAACCTAACAACAGTTGCAGATCGATGTCGCTGTCTGCAAGACGAGCAAGTGCAGAAGAGGGTAGGACTTTTGGGATGTCAGTCTTGAAAACTACAAGTCCTTCTTCGTGAAGGTTGGTTTCGTTATTGAGTTTGAAGGAGAAGTCTGAAGGTGGGGAGAAGGAATAACGGTCAATTTTTGTGCATTTTGTAAGTGACCAATGTTCGGGATAGAAGAGTGCGTTCAATATCTAGAGACTAGTCACCTGTTCTTTTGTCGTAGCTGTGGTCCTCTTTGTGCAAGTTCAGTCACAGCTGTAGTCGGCACCAGATTTCTGCATGTATGAGGATTTGTGGAAGCAAAGCAAGCAGCTGAGTTTGAAACGTACCTCTTTCTGTGCCTCTTCCTTCGACTAAAGGTTTAGGTTTTGCTCTTTGGACTGCAGCCTCGGGTACTAAAAAATCTGTGCCTCTTCCTTCGACTAAAGGTTTAGGTTTTTATTTTATTTATTTATTCACTTACCCACAGCGCCAGTGGCATTACAGTGGGGGGGAAGTGTACATCAATGTGATTCATTTAAGCAAATATAAAGGAGAATAACAGAACGCGAACAACAGAACGCGCACATGCATACCCAGTACACGGGAAACAAAAAAACAAAAAAAAAAACACTTTTCACAATGCAGCAAAAAAAGCGTCATTGTCCAAAATATCAACAACCTCCGAAGGCAATTGGTTCCATTCGCTAATAGATTTGGGGAAAATAGAAGATTTAAACTGGTTTGCATTACATTTATATTCACGTACCTTTCGTTCGTGATCGACACGATGAGAGATATAATGCGGGGGGGAAATATAGTCTTCGCGCTGTATACCAGTTCTGCGGTGGTAAATGTTATGAAATAATTTTAGCCGTAGCTTTTTCCTTCTTTTTTCGAGAGATTCCTAGCCTAAGAATTCCTTCAGACTTGTCATGCTGAGTCGCCTGTTATAATTCCCGGAAACATATCTAGCCGCTAAGTTTTGAACTCTTTCAAGTTTATTTTTATCAACAGCAGTTGGTGGGTCCCAGACTGTACTCGCGTATTCGAGAATAGACCTAATATAAGTTTTGTACAACAAATCTCGCGCACTTTGCGGAAATTGTCGGGTATTGCGTCGTAAAAAACCCAATACTTTACAAGCTTTCCCTGTTACGAAATCAACGTGCCTGTGCCAACACAATGATGATGTTAGGTATATTCCTAAGTATTTAAATTCAAACACAGTTTGTAATGGGGTACTGTCAATCATGTACACATTTTTAGGTCCATCTTTTTTTTCTTGAAAAGCACATATGTACTGTTTTTCCTAGGTTTAGCTTCATATTCCATTCTTGGCACCACCGCTCTTTGGACTGGAGCCTCGGGCACTAAAAAAAGAATTAATGTCCATTATCTCTCATGTACCCAACTGTTACCAAGCGACGACCACACAAAATAAACCCTAATATAAGTAACCAAAACGTTAACGAGATTCTGCTCTTTGTAAAGACTGTTTTTATACTTTTAAAATTGCCTTTTTAGAAATAAATTAAAAATGACCCCAGTGGCGAAAAAAAGGAACGCCGTTACTCTTTCCGTTCCAGTAAAAATGTAACGAGTTCCCGTTTCAGTTCCACCGATGCCAAATGGAACGGCGGCGTTCCTTCGTTTTTCCTAAAAGGAACGCGTTCCAGGAACGCCGTTCCTTGGAACGCCGTTCCGCACAACAGTGGTGCTGGGTAGCACCCTATGCCGAAGGTTACTCATTCGTCTCCACGGATCCATCTTGGAGCCGGCAGACACCCAAACATGCGCTAACCGTGCTTAATTTCGCCTGCAGACGGTTGTCATGCCGGTACTATGCATGTCAGCCACGCCAGCTTCGGAGGGAGTGCGCCATCATCAACGACAAACAGCAGCTTGGTCATCGGTTCCTTTGCGATGACAGTACCAATGCTATCGACGACTGCACAGTCGTCTTCTGCCGTGTGCCCCTGGCTGACACCCCTACAACGAATGAACTACCCCAATGGTTATAGAAGTCAACGGACGCCACCGCTTCCTTGGATCTTGGAGCCGGCACACACACAAACATGTGCTCACCGTGCTCTTTTCGCCTGCGTGTTGGTACTATTTACACTCGCTACCTTCCTAGCATCTGTCCTTGCTTGCCGGCCCCACCCAAAGACCCGTTTTTGATGGCATGTGCACGTTGTAAGCACCGCCACGTTGTGCTGCGCCGTAGACGTTTTTTTTTTTTTTCTCGCTTCATAATAATATTCCTGGTTTTGTCGCTGCTACTGTCGGGTGACGTCGAGCTGAACCCAGGCCCCCCGACAAAAGTTGAGCAGATGACAAAAAATAAAACTGCTCAAAGGGCTAGAAGTCAGTATGGGCATTGTTTCCATTCAACTTTCTAACATAGAGAGTGATCAAGAAGAATTTGAAAAAAAAAAAAACACTTGACAACTTAATTAGATGTAATGACCACTAGGAAAAGCGTGTTGCGGATTTTGAGGACCAGAACAAAAGGATAGAGGAGCATATCGATGACCTCGAAAACCGCAGCTGCCGGTGCGATCTTCATCCGTAATCACCAATCGCGAGTAGCGCCTGTTTAACCAATGACTGGTGACGTCATCGACTAAAATGATCACGTGGCGAGCGATATTCACCGCTAAGTGAACGCTTGGTATTCACCGGTCGTGTTTAGGGCCTAGTCGCCCCGCGCGACTAAGAAGTCGACTAACAAACCTTAATCATGGGGTAAGGTTAGTTTAGCCCTTGTTTAGCGGGTTACTAGCGGCTCAGCGCCATGGCCGACTCGTATCACCTCTGGCGGCTATCGCTAACGAAGCACTTACTGTTTCGGAACGCGGGGGGCACATCTAGAAAGAATTGGAGGAGCAAGTATTGTGTAAAAAGCCATGTTGAACGGTCAGAGATACCGCTAAATAGATCTCAGCAGGGTGCTGGACGACAATAAACAGACGCCTTTACGGGCGCTTCCATATTTGTTTATGTCGCTGGCAATGCGGCTTTCGTGCTTCCCTTTTGCGTTTTTTCTTTCTCTGTAAAACTTTGTTTCGGACAATTAATTTCTCATTGTAGGTTTTTTTTTTTTTTGAAAAACATTTAAATACTAGCTTGTATGCGATAAAATACCCAGTTACACAGCGGCGTTTAAGTACGCGTATGCGTGAGCTATCTTGTTATGTCACTTCCGCTTGTTAGTTCTGACTAGAAAGTCACCCGCTCGCTTCGTACTCGTGAATACCGCACAACTATTCGATCCTTAGTCGCGGTTTTTTTCCCTTAGTTCGCGACTACTTAGACGCGATACTAACTTTAAATAAGCACTAGTTAGTCACGACTGGTGAATACGGCTGCTTGTGTTTTACGGCATATACGATGGAAAGCGCAATGAATCCTGGGAGGAATCAAAGAACCATGTCGTACAAATTTGTAATCCAAACATGGAAATCAATCATATAACAATTCAGAGGGCGCACAGGAGTGGTAACTTTAAAAATGGTTTCAAAAGACCAGTTAGTGTAAACTTTATGTCTTGAACCGAAAAAGATATTCTACGCTCTATATTTAATTAAAGAACACCGACTTTAGTGTATCCCAAGATTTCAGTAAACCACGTCACGAAACAAGACGTAATCTCTGGAACGACTCTAAATAAAAAAGGCAAGATAAAATCAGCAATGTGCATCTCTTTTATAACAAGCGAGTTGTGAACGGCGACGTGTTTATCTGGGACGCTGAGTGAAAGGAAGCAGTCCCTGTGCGTAGAAAGAGAGGTACAAGGCCGCAACAATGACGCAGCCTTCTGATAACAAGTGTTTATAGCCCATCAACATCGTCGGACATATTTTCCACTGTATCGTTGCTAATTTGCCGTATCCTTAAAACAAAATACATTATTCATTTTGCCTTGAAGAATAAATAAAGTCAAGTATTATCATGGGCACTGAGTCAAGGCTCGATGAATCCGTGCTGGACAGTGAAGTATTTCTTGGTGGCTTATCTGTCTACCATAAAGATCGACACGCACATGACGGAGGGGTGCTTTTATTATTAGACGCAGGATGGGCAAGCCAGTCAGCTCCTTGTACCCCACAATAACCTCGAGGCTATCTGGTGCCGAGTTCAACTATCCAAAGGACGCGCTCTTGTCTTGAGCACCTAATCCCGTCCCCCAACCTTGAATGACATAGATGAGTTTAGTCATACACTATCTTCGATTCCTGATAGCTCCGTTATCATGGGAGTCGACTTTAATCTTGCTAATGTCAATTGGAGGAGTACATCCTTTTTCACCGATAACTCAAGTTGTCTCTTAAACAATTTGTTCTCTTACCCCACAGAAAACAATTCAATTTTAGATGTGTTATTGACTAATAACCAAAGCGTCATGTCTAATGTCACTGTAATTCCTGGTATTAGCGACCCCAGTGCCCGTGTCTGTTTTCTATCTTTGAATCAGACTCATAAGACGTCAATGCCTCCACGAAAAATCATAATATACGAGAGAGATGACTACGACAAACTTTCTCATGAACTTTCAGTTTATTTTTCTTACTTTTTAGACTTCAGCGTGGAGAGTGATGTCGAACACTTGTGGAACGCATTTAAACAAAAGATGAAGATACTCGTGAACTATTACATAACATTCCAAACTCATAAGGGAAATAAGAGACATAAACCATGGATAACTCCTCCAGTTCGAAAACAAATAAAGCGTAAACGTCGTGCTTTTAAGAAGTATCGCACAAATCCGTCTGATAGTGTAAGGCAAAAGCTCCACAAAATATCCAGAGACCTTAAACGAAATATAACAAAGAGCAAACGGACCTTTTTTGACTTTTTTCAAGATAAACTCAAGAATAATTTCAATGAGATCTGGAAGTTTATGAAAGTAAATAAAAAAGAAGATACATCTGTTCCTGGTTTCTTGTAAAATGGCAAGTTGGTAGACAGGGACTTTGCAAAGGCAGAATATTTCAATTCATCTATTAAGTCAGTTTTTTTCGCGTAGTGCAAGTAACTGTGTCCGTCTCTTGGCTGACCGGACGACAAGAGTGGTTATGGACGAAATGAATATCCTAGTAGATGGGATTAAGGCCTTACTACGAGACTTTGACCCGTCAAAAGCGTACGAACCAGACAAAATTTCACCGGTATTTTTCAGAACTCTAGAGAAGAAATAGCGGAGTACCTTCAGCTAATTTTTAGATAATCATTAAACACTTGTTTAGTTCCGACTAACTGGAAAAGAACAAATTTAACTTAAATTTTTAAGTCTGAAATTTAGAATCGAGTTTAAAAGTACCGCCCGGTTTTACTTACATGCATCGCTTCCAAGATGTCTGAACACATTTTATATAGTTCAATAAAAATTTTCGTAGACTCTAGTCATTTATTTTCCCCCTGCCAGTAGGGCTTTCGTCGTCGTTATTCATGTATCACACAGCTTGCCGAATTTACTCATTTTTGTTTCAAGTACAATGGACAGCAAACAGTGTGTTGAATGCGTATTGGACCTCTGCAAAGTTTCTGACATCGTGCCACATCATCTATTGTTAAACAAAATTGTATCTCTGGGCGTCAACGGTAATGACATCAACTGGATTGCTGACTATCTTTCCGATCGCGAGGAAACCGTGGTACTTAATGGTTAAATATCTTTACCAATGATATTGAGCTCCGGAGTACCACGGAGAAGTGTGTTAGGGCCCTTGTTACTTATTATATTCATTAACAGTATTCGTGAAAACTTAGTCTCATATTGCATTATTCGCGGACGACTGCACAGTATATAGAATTATTGAAAATGGCGTAGACGCCAGTGTGCTTCAAAGTACCTGGTGTTCATTTGTTGTCCGTCCAGTTTGAAGTGGAATGATCACATGGATAACGCTTTTGCTAAGGCGTTAAATGTTAAATGTTAAATTTTATCCGCAGGAATATTAAAAATACATATCACAGTGTAAAACAAAGCTTATATCTTTTCGTTCACTTGACCATTTTTATAGCATGCTTGTGTCATCTAGGACCCTGCACAAAGTTATCTTGAACAAAAGCTGGAACGGGTTCAAAACCAGGTATTACGGTTCGTTACCGGAGACTACAGCCTTATACAAGTTGTACAAAAAGGAAAAAAAAAATAACAGATTAGGTGCAATTTACTCAAAGAGCGAAGAAAGTGCTCGAGATTGAAGTTATTTCGTTGTGTATATTACAGACGGACTGGCATTTGAAAGAAGTTTTTACATTTTTTAACCTCACTATGCATCTACAAGACGGGACCATTCTAGAAAACCGAGGAATTTTGTTACAATACCGACTGGTTTTGATTTTCACTTTTTTGTCAGACCATTAGAGAGTGGAAAACCCTTAGGGAAGGAATTGTGTCTATTACTGATAATTATCCCTTTTATAATAAACTGCACATCTTTATTCGCAAATAAAAACGTATGTTTTATTCTGGTTCCGTTTATATATTGTATGGATGTGTATTATTATTACATAATGGTTCTGTACCCCCCTGCAGAATGCCTAACGGCGCTGTAGGTATTCATGTAATTAAATAAATAAAGTCCCCTTCCAATGACGGCCAGAAGACCACATTTCGAAGAACCTGAAACTCAGGCCAGCCGCCGCACCCAGGAACCAGGTCCTGAATTCGGTCTGCTGCTGGACAAGCCCAAGCCAAAAAAGACGCCCATGGCCCACCAGTCGCAGACCCGGCCGCTTCTGCCGTCGTTTACCTGCCCGTCGCACCACGGACGGCTGCTCCGTTCCACAGTGAAATATACGAACGCGCTGATGATTGGATCGACCAATACGAATGAGTCGCCCGCCAGGATGGCTGGATTGACAAGCAGCGCCTGAAAAACGTGTATTTCTCGCTGGCTGGAACTGACAGGCACTGGAACGAAAATCACGAGTCTTCCTTGACATTCTGAGACGTTTTCAAGAGCGAGCTGAAGGGCACGTTTTTCAACCAACGCTGTGGAGAAAGAGGTGAAATCCTACTTCAAACCAGAGCCCAGAACCGCTTCAACAAGAGCTTCCCCGGCTTTCTGGAGGATGTTCTGAGCCTGAGCGCTCACGCAGGCCCTCAGGCTACAGAAGAGAAGAAGCTACGAATCCTCAAGCAGGGCGTGAGGGACAACATCTTCAGCGGTTTTGTCTGCAGCCCTCCAAAAACAGTCGAAGGTTTCGTCGCCGAGACAATGAACATCTAGCGTGCCCTCCAAGCCCGAGCAAGTCATTACCAGCGACTACCTGGGCTTCAGCATCCCAGGCATTCACAAGATGATTCGCGACGTCGAGGGGGAAGACATCGGGAAGCTGCTGCCTGCTCCCAACCAGCCGGCTTCGCTGTCAATAACAACGTTTTCCGTGAGGAGGTTCAGCGGCCAAGCCAACCGGAGGTTCCTGCCAGCGCAGCAGCACCCGAGGAGCCCACCCTGACCTACGCCGCAGTATTTCGGACACCGGTGCCAGCTGCCCTGCAGTATTCGAAGGCCGCGAAGGGCAGCCCCAGCTCGTCCGGACCGAAACGATGCCTAGAAAGAAGGATATGTGACGCACGGCCGATCGACTACCGCTGTGTTATCACTGCGGCAAGGCTGCAGTGATAACCGGAGGTGCCCCATACGGACAAATGAGCCTGAGAAGTTTTTGCGCCGAGCGACCCACGACCTCGCCTTAAGGATCGAACAAGGGACATCGAGGAGTACCTTCGACGACCATTGTCCCCCGTGGTGACTCTACCACTTGGTTCCCGTTGGCCTTCGCCTCAACGTGCGCCTTCGCCCTTCCGCCGCCCTCAACGGGACAGCCTGTCCCCCCTACCTTGTGAGAAAAATGAAGTGCACGCGACAACGCCTGGAGATGGCGTTGCCGAACACGACCGACGTAAAAAAACCTCCAAGAACGCCGGAGCGCTCCCACTCTCCCGACGCCACGCATCGCAACGACGCTCCTGCAATGGTTCCCAGCAACCTATACGTTGATATCAACGGCAAAGACGTATCAGCACTCGTGGACACCGGAGCAGAATATTCCGTCTTGACTGGGAATCTCTCTCGCCGCCTTGGGAAAATGACGACACCATGGGATAGCCCGCAAATACGAACCGCCAGAGGCCACCTAATAACGCCGATCGGAAGGTGCAATGAACAAATCGACACTCATGGTGAGACCTGCCCCGTGAAGTTTGTGGTTCTCCAAGACCGTGCACGAGACATCATTCTCGAAATGTATTTCTTGTACGAGTACGACGGCGTCATTGATCTGAGGTTGAACTAGTTGACGCTACGAAAACCTGTCCCACCACTGGAGGAACTCAACCCAAGGTTCTCACGGTCCGAGTCAACACCAACCACGTGAACCTGCCGCCGTGATCGAGTATGTTTTTGCAGTCAGGACTGATGATTCTACTTTCTGCAAAGTTCTGCTCGAGGGAAGTGTTGAGTTGCGTCTTGAAAGTGTTATCGCCGGCGTAAGAGGCATAACGAAGCTTGCAAGGGGGGCGTGCAACGGTCCTCGTTACTAACTTCCAACAAAGGCCACAACACCTTACGGATGGTACTGCCGTGGGCCACATCGAAGAACTCCGGGATTCAACCGCGATCACCGCCCTCTAGGAAAACCGGACTTCATTGCAGCAGCACAAAACGCCGTTCCCAGAGCTTGACGTTGACCCAAATATTACTCCTGCTGAACGACAACAGCTCCTCGAGCTCCTCGGCAATTTCAGCAGCTGCTTGACGTGCTGAAATTGCCGAGATTGTCGCAGATCTCAAGTGCGCGACAAACGACCGTAGTGAAACACCGCGTTGTTACCAACGACGAAGCGCTTCCTGTTCAACAATCCCCATACCGAGTATCTTTAAAACAGAGAGAGGTCATTCAAAATAAAGTTCAGAAAATGGTCAATGACGACGTCATCCAGCTTTCGAGCAGCCCTTGGGCCTATCCAGATATGCTTGTCAAGAAGGACGGAACCCTAAGGTTCTGCGTGAACTACCGTCGGCTGAATGCCATGACGAAAAAAGACGTCTATCCACTTCCCCACATCCAGGACACACTGAACAGGGTGCGCCACGCCCAATATTTCTCGTCGATGAACCTGAAGAGTGCCTATTGGCAGATTGAAATCGGCGAACGCTACTGTGAGAAAACTGCCTTTATTACGCCCCACAGACTCTACGAGTTCAAAGTGATGGTTTTCAAACTTCGGTTTGCACCAGCCAGCTTCCAGCGTGTCATGGACACCGTGCTAGGGGGTCTGAAACGCTGGGGTTGTATTCTCTACCTCGACGACGTCGTATTACTTTCACGCGATTTCAACGAGCACTTGAGACGCCTTCGACCCGTGCTCCAGGCAATCAAGAGGGCCGGACTCACCCTCAAGCCGACGAAATGAGGTTTACACTATGACAAATCAAAGTTCTTAGGGAGTGTTCATCCTGACCACGAGAAGACATGGGTCAATGCCACCTCTCCTCCGTCGTCGGATAAAAAACAAGATCTTTGGGTCTCTACTGGTGCTACGTTTGATACTTTGCGTAGCATTCTGCGGCGCTCACGCATCTCAAAAAAGACGCTGTGAAGTTAGAATGGGGAGAATAACAGCAAGCGTTCTATGAACTCAAGCGAAGGCTACAGATACCACCGATCTTCGACCATATTGACCAGTCTGCAAGAAAAGAAATCTATACACCAACGCAAGTGATACCGAACTCTGCGTAGTACTCCTTCCAAGGCAGGAGGGCACAGAGCGAGGGATCGCTTATGCAAGTCGGACTTTTTCAAAGGCGGAGAACAAATATTCAACGTCACAAAAAGGTTGTCTTGCTGTCGTCTGGGCGGTAGAGATGTTCCGCCCGTACAAATGAGGAACTCCATTCCGCGTGGTCACAGGTAACCACTCGCTCCGCTGGCTCGCCAATCAGAAGGACTCATCAGGGCGCCAAACATGGTGGAGTATACGACTGAAGAAATTCGACAGAACCGTGGTGTACACGTCCGGCCGGAAGCACAGTGATGCCAACTGTCTGTCAAGGACCCCCGCGGAAACCTAACGCGCCTGCTGCGACGACAATAAGGAGTGTTTTGTCGGTGCAGTAAATGTCAGCAACATGGCAGCAGTTCAACGAGCTGATCCTGAACTGCGAGCACTCACGGAGCACCTTGAGGGTGGAGGCATTAGAGTTCCGCTTGTTTTCTTAGGAGCCAAGCCAACCTCCGCCATTCGACAAGGTGTGCTGTACAAACAGAACTTCGGCGACAGCAACACAGCATGGTTGTTGGTAGTTCCTATACCATCCTTCTTGAAGAAGTCTTCCAATGATGCCATGACGACCTGACGGCTGGGCACCATTGCTACAGCAGGACACTTGCCAGGATTCATGGGAAGTATACTGGCTAAGGCTTTCGAAGATTGTACATCACTACACGAGGTCCTGCCACAAATGTTAATGACTGAAGAACGCGCCAACGAAGCCCGCAGGACACTTGCACCCGATTCCACCACCGACCGCATCGTTCCAGCAGATCGAGATGGATTTGCTTGACACATTCCCGCCTTTAAAGGAGCTGTGCAACAATTTCAATGCTTTGCTTAAATAATTTGGGAGTTGGTGCCTCGACCCTTTTGAATTAAAGAACAAAAGACCGGTTTTGCCTGCATCTCCTAGTTTTTATTTTAAAAGCTAACAAAGATTCGGGTTTTCGGCACCTCTCAACTGCTTCATTATCTTTCGAGTCACGTGCGCTGTGACTTGAAAGGGGGACGCGCGGGGTTCCGATGAAGCTCTCTCTCCCGAGACATGAGGAAGCAGCGAGAACTCACCCGCTCGCAACCACGTGACCACGTCCTTGCGCAGTGCGATCAACATGGCGAAAGGGGAAAGTCTTGTCCGGATCTGGCCCTCCCCGTTCAGCGCTGCCCCCTCAGCGCTGCATAAAGGCTAGTTTTTGGAGTTCCGAAGATACTGGCCAGCCCAAAAGTAAAGCCAAAATGGGAAGATTAAGGGTCCTATGTTTTACGCCGTATAACACATATTATAAATTAAAATGCTAAATTCGCGACTTTTAAATGCAGTTAGGGGAATCTTCGCATTTATGTGCAAATTACATTTTTTTAAAGAAATCGTATAGTTTATGTAACCTGTATACAGCATATGCCAAAAACAAATAAAGTTTTCTTTTTGTTATCAGCGAGCTCCCGAATTTACAGCGTAGCTTATTTCAAAGCAATCAGTCTCGAAAAAGGTTTGTCTCAGGCCGAAAGGTCGACGAACTTTACGAATAATATGTTTTAAAAACTCCAACAACCATCTCAAGCGCGTTTTCTGCCATATATATATATATATGTATTTTTGTTTGTAAGTTTAGTTTATATTGCTGTCCTCCCGAAAGAGACGCCGCCCCACGATCGCAACACACGATGGACTTGTTGACTTGGAGAAGCTCAAACAACTTGAATATCTCAGAATAAAAAAAAAAATAAAAAGATCAGCGACAGCGCTTGTTG
This sequence comes from Ixodes scapularis, assembly GCF_016920785.2. NCBI lineage: Eukaryota > Metazoa > Arthropoda > Arachnida > Ixodida > Ixodidae > Ixodes > Ixodes scapularis. The sequence continues at coordinate 251,593,652 of NW_024609835.1, forward strand.
ATTTGTGGACTTCGCAGAATAGTGACGTAATAGGACGTGTAGCAAAATAATTTTATGGCCTGGTTGGTTGAACATAGTACACACAATTAGCGCGATAGGGGACAAACACAGGAAAGACAGAGGAAAGAAAAGCGCGCTGGTCCTGTCTTCTCTTTCTTTCCTGCGTTCGTCCCCTATCGCGCTAATTGTGTTTAGTAATAGGACGTCCCTAATGCGGCGAACACCTCAGAAATATTTAATGAAATATTTTCTCCGTGTGTGTTAAAAAATGTTACTAATGTTCTCAACAAGGGCGTCTAAGGACATTTCGCGGCTGTTTAGGCCCCTGTTCAGGTGAGGACTATGGGTTTCACGTTGTCTCTATCGCTATATTGACTCGTCTCTTTAATCCGCAGGCAGTCTCGAGAGAGCTGCTTCGAATGTCTATGAACATGCCATCAGTGTAGGCAGAACGACTTAGCAATCGCGTCGCGAGAGCCAACTGCTTAGGTTTCCAAGCTAATTGCCGTGCATTTAGTTCACATCTACAGACGCGTATTTTGAATAAATTTCAAATATACAAAAGTTCTATTTTGGGCAACTCTGCAATATGAACTTGCTTAAAATACAGTTTTAAAGCGCACGTTTTCATCATGCCGGCAGGATATATTTAATGCACGTTAATTATTTTTCTGAAGTTCAATTGAAATGCACATTTAATTTACTAGGACAAGATTTATGCATTTTAATTTAACTGAGGTTTACCTGGGGTACACTTTTATCTACCATAATTTCAAAGTATTTCAGGAAAGATATTTTTAATCCAGAACAACATATATAATCAATATTTTTTTAGTATAATTTTGTGTATTTCACAGTACAAAGTACTCTTGAAATACATTCTATATCCATTTGGACAAATTGTCACGCGCGTGTTCGATCAAACGCGGCGGTAGAAAATGGCAGACTCCGGTGGAGCAGTGACAACGGCACCCCGCTGGCTGTGGATTTTCTGCAAGTAAGCCGTAATGGATTGACGGTTTCCGAGACGCCTTCGAACAACTGGAACGTCTGGGTGACGTGGAGTCATTCGGCGCCTACCAGGTGAATCACCTATGGCTAGCCAGCTTCCATTCGACGACAGCAAAGGACCACCGCCTCGCGTCGCAGGAACTTCTCACCAAAAGCAAGCGGTGCATCCTCATTGACCCCAAAAATTCGGAGATTCGACTTAAAAAATTCGCTGCAGCACTCTTAAAAAAAAAGAGGTGCGTAAAGGGACCAGTCGTCATCTTTCATCCCCACGACCCTAGCGTCCGCTATTCAGAAGTGGTAACTCGAGCTGTTCGTTCCTCGGGAGTTTCGTTAGTCCCACTGGAGTTGCTCCCCCAATGAATACTTTAGTCCCTTCGTCAATAATGACTGCCGCAAGCCTTTAATGATGAGGAGGACGCATCACTCGAGTAGCTATTTTGGAAAGAAGCCTTGACAAAACAAGATTTCGGCCTCGGGATTTAGAAATTGTGACTACCCGCGCATATTTAGTGAATGTCTCCGCCCGCAAAAAACATGAGAACGAAATGCGAGTGACGCGGAGGCGCCGTTAAAGAGGCTTCCTATTCTCCAACAGTCGATCCCACGCCCAAGTTTGATGCGTTGACATGTGGCGGTACGATAGATGCGTGGCTGAAGATCAGTCGGAGCTGCGACCGATTGAACGGTGAGTTTTGGTTGCTTTGGCCATAGATGAACCAAAGGTGACAGGGCCGGAGGACATTTTCCCGGGCACGCTAAAGCACTGTGTTCATCCGATTTCGGTCTACATTTATTATTTCTATTCTAAGTCACTGGACACGGGCCTTTTGCCTGATGCCATGGAAGGTCGCTCGTGTCGTTTCTATTCATTAAGGCAGATAAATGGGGTAAATTATGGGTCATGTTGATTAACCTCCATCTCAGGAAGAGTCATCGATCATTTTCAGAGATGATTGGCCATTTCATAAAACAGAAGTTCTTGATTAAGGAGCAACACGGTTTTGGTAGGGTGCTCTTAGACTATGCAACTTGCTGAATTTTTTCACGACTTAGCCTACATGTTGACCGGAAGGGCGCCACGAGAGCGCATGACACGAGAGCGCCGACGGGAGAGCGCACGACAGGAGAGCGCGGCGACACCTTCCAGGCAGCACAAAACGTCGTGGAAACGTCGAGAAAAGGTCCCTGACGTCCGTGACGTCCCGCTTGACTTCGATCACGTTTTCTCGATGTTGAGGTGACGTCCTTATATAACGTTCCATTAGAGTCCAATCAGTGACGTTGCGACGACGTTGTATTTCAACTTAAACGTCGTTAACGTTCCCACAACGTCGATGCACGACCTTCAGTCAACGTCCAACGCTCACGTTTCTTTGACGTTGAAGTAAAGTTCATAAATGACGTTCCATTATCGTCCTGTGCGTGACGTGCTGGCGACGTCATGTTTCAACTTCCACGTCGTCATCGTCGGCACGACGTCAAGACAAGACGTTTTATCAGCGTCAAGCACTCACGTTTTTTCGACGTTAAAATAAAGTCCATAGTAACGTTACATTGTGGTCCCGTCAGTGACGTTTCAGCGACGTCGCGTTCACACCTAACTGTCGTAAACGTCTTACAGGACGTACTGGCAATGTCGACCACTCACGTTTTGTTTAACGTTGAAGACATAGCTAAATTCCATTTTACTTCTTTCATTGACACCCTGGCGATGTCATGCTACAACCTTTGTTTTGTGTTTTTTTAGCTTTTCCAGCTCCATCCCCAGCCGCAGAATCACGTATAACACGCGTTCACTGTTAAAACCGCAATTACAGCTGTGGTCAAGGTGATACTGCTCAAAAGTCGCAAGCAAAACTTAATTTTTGAGAGCTTGAGGAATTTATTTAATTATACATTAATTTATTTATTTCAAGATACTGTTAATTGCACATGGGACCACGCTAGGCAGGGCATATACAAAACTCAGTGTACACTGAAAGAAAGAAAAAATAATATGAAGGCATGCTGGGAATATAATTCCTTTTACATGTGCTTGTTATATTTTTGGCTTGTTTACAATATTGTTACGGTTTTAATTTGCGAAGTCAAGCCCATGGAAGTGAAGCCCATGGCGTCAAGAACGAACGGAATTGTGCCATTCTTCTTTTTTGCACTCGCGTTGTCGTCTTCCCTGGGTCCTGGGACGCGCTACAGGCGCGTCGCCATACAATCCCCACTCCAGGTGATTTCACCATTTCCTATGAGCATCCATACTGCTCCGCGACCACCTGGCATTGTTTTAAGGTTCGGCAATTTCTCTTCGTGTTTCGTTGCCCATGTTCACTTGCGCACAACCACAAAATTCGTTTCAACATCACAGTTCATCCACACCACCAACTTCCTGCACATTAGCGCTTTCGGTAGATCAGTGCGCAGTTTTGTTACGTGGCTGTCAAAACAGATTTTGCTTTCTTTGGCACTGATGACGTACCCAAACAAAAATCACACGCCGGCACACACTATATCGGAGCACAATTTCGTTATCGAAAGGAACGCACGGCGCTAAATGATCTCAAATCAGATAAATCTATCGTTATCCTTTCGGCGGATTAGGGAAAGGCTACTGTGTTGCTAGATCGAAATGATTATGAGGAGAAAATGTACAGCATCTTGAACGATCCCTCGCACTTTATGAAGCTGAACCGTGACCCGACAGCAAAGTCAGTGCGCCAGCTCGTTGAACATTTACGGGTACTACGTAACAAAGTACGTTTGGATCAAACGTTGTACCGCCGACTCTTTTCTTCGGACGGGGCCACTCCAACCATCTACGGGCTACCTAAGGTGCATAAAGAGGGCTGCCCTCTCCGTCCTATCGTGTCTTTTGTAGGTTCACCAACTTACAACCTGTCGAAGTTCTTGGTTGAAGTGCTGAAGCCGTTAACTCTAGGTCGGTTATCGAAACTCTCGCGATTTTGTAACCGAAGTTCGTACGCAGCAGCTTGATGATGACGATGTGATGGTGTCTTCTGATGTTATCGCATTGTTTACAAATGTCCCCATTGGCCTGGCTATCGATTATGTAGAGGCGCGTTTGAAAGAAGATTGTCATTTGGAGACTTGTGGAGGATATTATAATTTTGTTGCGGTTTTGCTTGAATCAAACGTACTTCAGTTTCGCCAACACGATTTACAATCAAATCAAAGGGTGCCCTATGGGAAGTCCTATTTCTGTTACCGTAGCAAACTTAATGATGGAGCACGTCAAAACACGGGTGCTAAACTCGGTACCCTTTCCGGTGAAAATGTACTGTAGGTACGTAGATGACACTTTTGTAATTTTGAAAAGAATTAACCTAGATGCTTTCCACGTGGCGCTGAACATCGTACACCACGCCATTCAGTTCCCGTACGAAACAGAGACAGATAATGTGTTGCCTTTTTTGGATGTGTTGGTACGCCGGGCCAGTAATGGCAGTGTGGTAACGACGGTGTACCGTAAGCAGTGTGACACCGGAAATTTTTTGTCCTTTGACTCGCATCACCCGACCGAACACAAACGGTCCGTTGTAAGAACCTTTTTATCACGTTGTGATGCAGTGTGCTCTAACAAGCAGCTACGGTTGCAAGAGGTAGAAAATGTGGTTGGTGCGTTAGAGCGGCGCCATTATCCGAGGACGTTTATTAACGATACGTAGAGACGAATGCAGAGGGGAAGGGGGAGTGAGTCACGAGTGCGGGCAACGTCTATTGTATCTATTCCCTATGTCCAGGGCGTATCAGATGCTGTTCGGAGAGCTTTGCGCCCGCTGGGCGTACACACTGTTTTTAAACCACATTATACCTTAGCGAATGTGTTCCCGAAACCGAAGGACTGCACCTCTGCAGACGGTCAGAGGGGGGTCGTATACAAAGTGCAGTGGGGGATTGTGACGCGACCTACAACGGCAAAACGGGCAGAAAGAGGGCAACGAGATTGAAAGAACACAAAAGGGACTTTGCCAAGGCCACCCATGCCAAGCGGTCCAAGACGGAACTTGTCGAACACAGCTGGACGACAGAACACAGTTTCGACCTGGACAATGCGACGACACTGGCCCGAGAACAAAGGTGGGGGCAAAGAAAATTCGTCGAGTCCTGGTTCATTCGCCGTGACTCATCGGTGTGCAACACCAACCGTGGCCGTCTGCCGGACGTTTACGGGGACGCGTGTGATAAGTAGACCGGTCGACCTCACCTCATTTGTGTCACTGTATACTGAAGATGCCACCTGCATAGATGGCGAAACGTCTGTACCTTTTGTTATTAATTTGTTATGTTAAGTCGGAGTAAACATTTTCAATCACAATTTCACTGCACACTTGCGCATTTCTAAACACTACTCCAAAAAATAAAATGCCCGGCAATGACGAAATCCGGTAGATGCTGTCAACAGTTTGTGTAGATTGGCACTGATGATGCCAACCATTGAATGGCCCAGATGACGGTCCAAAAAGTGTTCAAGTCCAACCCGCACCTACATGTCGGCAAAAAAAAAAAAAAAGGAACAGAGCCGGTGCCAACGCGGCGCGAGAGGCAGAGGGGGAAAGGCAGGCAGAGAAGATGGCAGTGGCATCTCCATAGAGCCCCATGCGATGCGTCGGGAAAATCGGCAAGAAGAGGGCGAGAGAGAAAAGTGGGGTAAGATAGTGGCGACGAACAATCGACAAGCGTAGTTCCGGGTGCACGTATTTTCTTAGTCGTTCCCAGAATATTTCAGGTCCAGGTTTTTCCGAAAGTCAGTCACTAGCATCGGCTTCACGTCTACGGGGTCTACGAGGCAGGCTGCTTGACGCCGTGATTTTTTTTCCAGTCTGCATACAGTGGAAGTACTGCGATTCGATTCCTCTATAATGCTGTCCAAAATGAGTCGCTCAAGTCGCAACTATGAAGAAGTCTGTGATCGCCAAAAACGCCGTCGTGTTCAGTGACGGCTCGCGGACCTTTTTCAAGGCCATGACGCTTCACACGTTGGATCGTATTACTGCTCGGATCAAGGTGCCTGTGAGGATATGAATGACACCCCTCAGAAAAGAAGGGGCAGATCAGATAATGGCGCATCAAGTCCAGTCTCGGATCAAGGCCCTTTAGACGCCTCCGACGATCCCAGTCAAGAACGCCCAGCGGACGGGATCCCACTTCTGAAACCATTCCCGTGCACGCAGCGAGAGTACCAGCTATATGCAATGGGGTGGGTGAAGCACGCGCGTCAGAGGATTAATGAGAAGCACAAGGTAATGGGTGGAACATTCCGTGCAGCGTGACATCGTCCCTTGTTCATTTCTTTTACGTGACTTTGTTTGTTTTGTATACTTCAGGCTGGAGCATTCAGGGACGTCTTTTGGCGGCGCTCCATAGTGCATCTCGTGTCTGAAAATGCTGAAATAAACAGTTCCTACCAAGCCTGTGTTACTTCCTTCGTACTTGCATGAGAGCAACTTGACTTCGCAAGAATGCTCAAAAAGTTCTTTTTTTTTTTAGTGTGTGTGTGTGGGGGGGGGGGGGGGGGGGGGCGGGGTGGACACAACGTCTTCCCCTCGACGCCTAGGGAACGTAATTTGGAATGCTTTCTCGACGTTCTATGAACGTCGTTGGTAGTCCGGATGTCGCAAACACGCGTATCATAAACGTCGAGGGAGGACGCAACGGCCCACTGAGACGTCCATGTGACGTGTGGTAAACGTGATTGAGAACGTTTTCTCAACCTTCTGTGCACCTTTTCTCGCGGACATCTAAAAGTTTCATCGACGTCGAAGAAAGGTAACGTCCGGACCTTCGACGTTGTGCGACGTCACGTTACAGACGTCTTCGACGTTCTTTCGACGTTTTCTTCTCGTTTATGTACTGCTTGGGCTGAGCGCACGACGGAGAGCGCCGCGACACGAGAGCGCCTGCCATTTGAGCGGGCGTCATGAGAGCGCATGTGCGCGCCTTGTTTTCTCGAATCGAGCGCTTTGACGCCATTTTATTGGTTAAGTACGCAGACCTGTAAAAAGTCTAAAAAATACAATTGTACGGCTAAACGCCGTACAATGTAACCAAACATTCTGCGGACACACCCTTTGCAATTATTGGACACATAAAAACACAAAAAAAGGACAAGGTCATATTCCATAAAACTCTTTGGTCCTGCTAAAAACGGGTTAGCTGCGTTAGAGACGTCTTCTTCTGTAGTTTTTCTTTGGCTTCATGGTATCCCAATATTCCGCCTCACTTTCGCATTTGCACATCATGATTAACTATCACCAGCTCGCCTGGACATTAACTATCTTGTCCGGAGAACGTTTCACACTGAGAAACGTAATGCAGTTCATGAGGACGTGAACCCTAAGCCTTTTTCCCTTTGCACTTATCTCGGAACAAAGGGCTGCTTCTTTTCACAGGTTCGAAAATAACTCTGGAGAGCAATAGAAAGACAAACTCTTCGTTGCACAAAACCTGAACGAAGGATATACAAGCATTGGAGAGGACAACCTTTCTGTTCTTTCACTGGAAAGCGGACGTTGAGGTTTAACCCGAATTTTCTAATGAGGCATACGCGAAGTTCCGGAACGCGATTCTAGAAATACGGTTAAAGAGGTTACAACTTCCATGTCGGTTGGCTATTGTTCATACGTAACAGAGGTCAAACTGTCCACCATTAACAGCTATCGTTATTGGGAGAAAACCTTCCAAGGTTGGGTCAACCGTCAACCGTGGGTATAAAGGCGACTACAAAAGGGGAGTTGGGCACTGCGGGCGTTCGTGACAGCTAAGCCGGATCTTCAAACGGAGTGCTGTTCAGCACGTGAAAATGCTATCAATCACGAAGTCTAAGAAAGATCATCCGCTTTTGCAACACAATGGTTATTCCTATCGCCTGGATAGACTGAACGAGAACACCGGACGGTGGACATGGAGTGCTCAAAAAGAAGCTGCAGCGGTCGAGCCACAACAGCGGGGTGGGACAGTGCCTGACCCTCGTCAAGGTAAGCAAACGCTTATTGTACCATAAAACTTCTCTTTGTAATTTTTCATTTGTCAGAACTCGATTATACAATTGAACTATGCCCCCACTGAGTCGCCTTCAGTTTACCATTTTTATAATAACATACTTCTAATATATCTGCACACTTCCGCAGTCCACCGGCGAGCACCATGGTCACCTGCCGAATCCCGACGTCTGTCGGGCAGAGGAGGTGATTGCTGCGGTAAAGGAAAAAGCCAGGACAACCAATAATCAACAGGGAATGATGATTGCGGAAACTACCAGTGGCCTAACAAGTAAGCAGAGATATTTCACCAGAATTCTAACTAAACGTCACGATTATTTGCAAGCGCTTTAGATAATCGTGGTCGTCGTCATCACAAGGAATACTATGAATTTATAGACAACGACCTGGACTAAAAGAGATAAAAATAAATGTTTGTTTTTTCTCTCTCTATCTCTCTCCAGTAGCCCCAAACACTTTTCTTTCGTGGTGTTCTTAAGTGCACAAAATTGATGATTTTTATTCCAGGTTCTGAGCGGCTGCAGCTTCCCTCGGTAAGCGCCTTGACCCGCTCAGCACAAAGGGCACGCCGCGCCTTAAATATGCCGCTGCCTGCTCCACACCACATTCACGAACTCAACCTCCCCAGCTGGCTTGAATCCTTCCAGACGGGCGATCGTTCTTGCTGTATGACTCTGGCGCACAAGACAAAGATCGTCTATTCATGTTTGCGACGGACGTGAACCTTCGACTCCTCAGCCAGTACACTGACTGGTTCGCCGATGGCACTTTCGACGTCTCGCCGTCGCTCTTCCATCAGGTACGACGCACGCCTATGTTGCTCTACGTATGCAAAACCTGGCGGTTTTAAATTTTTGTTCTCAAAATGTGTATGTGGCTACAGTGCGACACTTCTATCTTATCATGTCGCTTCCAAAATAGTGCGTCCTTACTTTGCAGGTGTATACCACCCACGGGCTAGTTCGTGGCAAGGTGCTACCGCTAGTCTACTTGCTGATGAGCAAACGGAGCCAGGAAGCCTACGGGCGCCTTTTCAGGACACTCAAGGAACTTCGCTCCCGACTGGCACCTCAGACGTTAATGATGGATTTCGAAGTGGCGGCGAAGCGAGCTTTTCAGTCGGTGTTCCCGACAGCCAGAGTGACGGGCTGCTTCTTCCACCTAAAACAGTCGCTTGTTCGCCGGATGTAGGAGGAGCACCTCATCGTCAGGTAAGTAAGTTGAAATAACAAGTAAATAAATTGACCTCTAAGGTATGAAATCTTCTGCGTAGATATCGTGAGAACAATGACTTCCGCAGAAGAGTGAGCATGATACCGGCACTGGCGTTTGTTCAACCCGGGGACATTGCGCGAGGTAAAGGAAATTTTTAGTGCTAGCGGGGCAAGGCCTCATGCGCTTTATATAAACGTCGTGCAAGACTGACTTTTGTTAGTTGTCTGGATTGGTTCTCGTTAAATCTGGTCTTAGCCCTAGAATTTATATACTTTGTTTTTGTATATATCAGAATTTTGCGTTTGTTTTTGTCCAGGACTGGAAGAGCTCGAAGACGATGCTCCCTCAACAGACGACGGCCTCAACAAAATGTTCGATTACTTCGAGAGGACGTACGTGGGCTCCAGCATCGGAAGAAACCGCTCGCGTAGGCCAGCACTTTTTCCGCATGACATCTGGAGCTGCTACGAACGGATCTCCGAAATGCTCCAGAGGACCAACAATCACGTCGAGTCCTGGCACAATGCATTCCAGAAGTCCTTGGGGCTGCATCATCCGGACACGTACAAGCTAGTGGCCGCGTTTCTAAGGAAGCAGAGCTTGACAGAGCAGAAGCTGGCGGATGTACTTCGCGGAGAGCCTCAAAGGAGCAGCAAGGCCAACTACGTTCGCGTAGCGAAGCATCTGAGCAAGCTAGTTGAAGAGTACTACCAAAGGTGCATGCTAGAGTACCTCCGCGGTGTCGCTCAGCCATTCAGTCTGAATTTTCTTTTAATACTCTGGAACGGGAATTGATAAACAACTATATTTCCGAAACTCTGTATCTTGCGTCTTAATAATAATAGTAATAGTAATAGTTATAGTAATGGTAAATTTATTTACGCTGTGTCAGTTCAAAACAGCAGAAGGCAGGTTCGTCTAAGCCAACAAGGGCTTGTGGGACTGAACCTTAAGGTTATCGTGATTCACAGGAGAGTTTCAGAAAGTAATAGAAAAAAATACAAAAATACAAGGCGATAAGAAAGCATCAGTTCAGAGTCACACTTCATCAAAAGTCAAATTTGAAAGGATCAAGTTCATGTCAAGCAGATTAATAGAGTATTAGAAAATGAACACGAATGTGTATTGCAGAGAAGCTAAAGTAGTTACTCGTATAGCAAGACGTTAGAGTGTGTCACTCACATACAAATAATTGAGAGCGATAATTAATAGACAAAATAGTTTCTGCGCGAAACAATAAAAAATTTACAAAAAAAATTATCACTTTGTTTCTTTGTTGATAAATATATTGCGTAGTTCTTTTTTAAGTTTTTTTTCTTTAAGTAAAGTTCAAGAGACTTGGTGGTACCTCGTTGAAAATGTGAGGGACATAAAATGAACGCATGTTTTTCCCATACCGTGTATAACATGTTGGAACGGCGTAGAGTGGAACTTTCCGCAATTGCCGCGTGGCGGGGTGAGGAGATTTAAAGTCGTCCTTCCAGTTGTAATTGAGCGCTACCGTCTCTAGGAACAAAGATCGAAAGTTCGGCATCGATAAAGTTTGAAATAAATCTGAATTGGAAACACTCATGCCATAGCACACGTTTCTCAAAATTCCTCTTAAAATACCGTTCACTTTTTTGTGCCATAGTCTCGAGCATTGGCCAAATACAGTTATGCCATAGCGCAAATGTGTGTAGGCTAATGAATAAGCTATGCGCTTGCGCAAACCGAAGGGCATGAATGTTTTGATGTTATGGAGCAAACAGGAGACACTCCTAAGTTTAGCACAGATTTTAGTGAGATGCGAATTCCATGATAGATCAGAGTCAAAGAGAATTCCAAGATATTTCACTGTGTCAGAATATGGAGCTTTATCAGAATGGCACGGGAAATAATTAGATTTGTTTCAAAAAAGTGGAATATCTAGCGAAACAACTTTCAAAGGACTGTGGAAGCATACGAGCCTTGTTTTAGATACATTTATAGCAATCAGATTTTGAATAAACCGATCCATGAGCTCATTACAAGATTGTTGAAGCATCTCGATTGCTTTTGGGTATGAAAGATGATGAGTCAATACAAGGGTATCGTCAGCGTATTGGTATATCATACAGTTGGTAACTGCGCTAACCATATCATTAACATAGATGTTGAATAAGAGCAGCGAAAGTATGGAGCCTTGTGGAACGCCGGCTTTTAATGAGAGATTGCTGCTATATACACCATTTACAGCCACCAGTTGTGAACGTTCATGTAAGAAATCTTTTAGCAGTGATAAGAAAGGGCCCCGAAAACCCAAAGCTGAAAGCTTGTGCTGTAAAATTAGATGGTTAACTGTATCAAAAGCCTTAGAAACGTCTAAAAAGCAGGTACAGGTAAACAAGTTGTGTTCGAAGCTGAAGTTTAGCTCGTCTGATAGTGATTCTAGAAGTGGTTGCGTGCCTCGGCCAGCAATAAAGCCATATTGATTTGGAGACATAAGCTCGTGTTTTTCAAGGAATGAAGACATTGCATTATATATAAACTTCTCTAGTATCTGGCCAAGGCATGGCAAAATAGATATCGGACGATAGTTCTCGACCCTATATCTGTGCCCTCCCTTGAACAGGGGTTTGACGACGGCGATTTTTAGCTCATTAGGTATGAAACCAGATTCAAGAAAATAAGAAAATATTAATAATAATATTATCTTTATTTCCAACAATCTTGATGGGGGAGCCCGAGGAAAAAAGCTGCGATATTCAGCTTGACTGGTCCTCGGTTCCCTTACAGTGGTCAACGGCAAGCATCGAGAAACAAAGGTGAAAATCACATTCAGTAGCAGCTGAAGGTATTGTTAACAAAAAACAAAACAAAACTAAACAAAACAAATAACGTTTGATGAAAATAATGCATCATATACAAAAATATCCACGCAAGGCTCTGAAAGTCAAGTTTTCAAGGTAAGCATTACTACTACAAAACGTATTTAACAATTTGGAAGAGTAAATTGGAGCATCTGAGAGCCATAGTTCGTTCGCAGAGTAACCGTCTTCCACTTCTCCGCGTGACGAGTAGAATACACTGGTGAAGTTTCCTCCAATAATGCAAGATTTTCTAAGAAACCATGCGCCCTTTATTCTTTCACTCTTGAAACTGGTACAAAGTCGATATGAATAAATTTTTGTGAACATAAATAACCCTATAGGTTTTAAATAATTCAGCAGTGTAAAAATCAATAGGTACATTACTTATACCTCGGAGTATTTTCTTTTGTAGTATGAACAGTTTTTTTCAATATTAGTTAACGTTGATGTACCCCAAACGAGGTAACAGTAGGCTTCCTCGTTTGGAACTCTTCATTACGAGTTTGCGGAAATTGTATTTTTTAGACTTCCCACAGGTCTGCGTACTTAACCAATAAAATGATGTAAAGAGTTCGATCCGAGAAAACAAGGCGCGCACATGCGCTCTCGTGACGCGCGCTCAAATGGCAGGCGCTCTCGTGTCGAGGCGCTCTCCCGTCGTGCGCTCCTGTTGTCGCGGCGCACTCCTATCGCGGCGCTCTCGTGTCATACAGTCATGTCGACCAGGGGGTCAAATAGATTCTCAATTTGTGGATTATGGAAATGTGTTCGATACGGTTTACCACTCACTGCTTCTTAATAAACTTAGAATGTTAAACACACATTCGAATGTACTTAGATGAATTGAAAGTTATTTTTTGCTTCAGAGTCACCGATGTGTGATATTGGACGGCGGAAATTCGGATTATCTTCATGTAGCATCAGGAGTTCCACACGGCTCCGTCCTGGGTCCGCTTTTGTTTTTAATTTATGGTACTTATGTTACTTATGAAGTTTCTTCTTGTATTCGGTTTATTACCGATGAATGTGTTGTATATAAGAGAGTTCTAAGTTCAGATGACGCCTCCCAATTGCAAGTAATTGGTATTGGTATTGTTATTTATTGCGTGCCCAAAACACCGTGAAGGCTTTGATATTGGTGCTGTTCGAGGCGGGGTTTAGGCCGCACGTCCGGAAGCCTCCTTGCTCGAGACGACGTCCATTCCCCGAAGTGAAGAACCCAGGGGTTCAGTGGAGGTGGGAGACTTGGTAACGTAACGAACGGTTTAATTACATGGTAGCGATACAGTCGTCAAATCCGAGAGAACAACGGAGCAGCCTCACGCTCCGCCTTATATAAAGTCCGTTTCTCCCTCACTCCCCGCCAGGGCAGCCAGTGCCATGCAGCAACCGGCCGCCAAGTGCGATGCAGCGAAGCCCGCCGCCCAGTGCGACGTAGCCAAAGTTCTCCGCAGTTAGGCCATGCCTCTCTCCCTTTCCCGAGCGCACCAACCACCACGCACACACACACGTCCCGATAACGTCACGGGCGCGTTGAGACTTGTTGCCGCAGGCCCCGCCACGCAGGCGACGGTCCCGGACTCGTCGGGACTCGTTTCGCGCAGGCCCCGTCAAGCGGGCGACGGTCCCGGACTCGTCTTGACTCGTTTCCGCAGCGTTGAAACTCGGAGGAAGGTCGCCGAAGGTTCCATTCTTAACAGTGCACATAAAAGTCACAGTGAGTTGAAGATACAAGGACGTGAAATTCAGGAGTAACACATCAGTCCTAATAAAACAAATTACAGACACAACACGGTATTCAAAGTAAAATAAGGCATGGAAAAGAAATCATGCTGCACAAGGCTATTACAAAAAAGTTGAATTCTGTGCATTGGGGACCCTTCACTCTGCTTGTCAGGTTAAAACGTATCGCAGTGTCGCGTATGTTTAGCTGGTACACGTCAGCTTGTACTACTCAAAATATCACATACGTCGAAACGACCTTATATGAGTTTCTGTAAAAACACCACATATCGGCAATGCCTCCGGTCAATTAGGGTTCTGAGGTTTAAAACTTTAACACGAAATATATACTCTAAATGGGTCCATATCACAAGACCGAATGACATTTTAGCGAACGGCGACATTTGAGCGAATGGTCGTTTTAGCGAATAACGGGGGCGCGCGTTAACCCATCCGTCGCGCTGCGCTTTAAACCGCTTCGCGGCGACAGTCTACGGCAACTCATTACAAAAATATGAACTCACTTGGCCCGCCCGAAAACGCCGCTTCGCGGCGTCCGACTATTCGCTAAAGTGTCGTTCGATGAAACGTGGGCGTTCGCTTAAACGTCATTCGATCAAGTGAGTGCCTCCCACTCTAAATAGAGTCTCCTGTTAAAATGCCTACCGTAGACTATGCGTATTAGACGCCTTTGTATCATTTCAATGCGGCTGCATTCGCTATGTGATAGAAAGTTCCACACAACAGACGCAAATTCAAGTCGTGGCCTAACCAAAGCACAAAATAAGTGTAATATAGTATCAGGTGCCTGGAAGTGTTGAGTCAAACGTGAGATCATCCCGAGGAATTTAAGACCGGTACCACAAATATTAGTGACATGAGATTTGAACAATAGTTTACAGTCTACTAGCACTCCAAGGTCCATGACTACATCGGATCAAGCAATAGTACAGTTTCCCAACTTGTATTTAAATTGCAAGGAATTAATGCGTCTTGTTTGCGAGATGACCTTAGTTTTGTTGGCGTTCAAAGGCAAGTGGTTCAACAGGCACCACTTAGAAATACTCAACACATCAGGTTGTAGCGTTTCACTGTATTTTTCAGAGTGAATATGTGAAAATAACTTTATAACATTAGCAAATAAAAGCATCCTGGCATATGTAATACACTTTGAAATATCATTAATGAATACTAGGAATAATAATAATGGCCCCTCTACTGACCCGTGGGGTACTCCTGAAGTTGGAGAGTACGCACTTGATAAAACATTATCAACACGAACAAAGTTTCTTCTCGACGAAAAATAACTAGAAACCCAATCACAAAGCTTAGGTACAATACCATATTGTTCAAATTTTCTACAAGCAAGAAATGATCAACCCTATGAAAAGCCTTTGAAAGATAGAAATAAATCGAGTCAATCTTACCGCTTTTCGAAGCGACCGGGGATGCTAATGAAGAAATGTACAAAGGTTTTTAGTTTCAACGGAACGTCCTCTAATGAAGCCATGCTGTTGATGCCTAAGATATTTGGATAAATGGGAGAAAAGACATTGTTGCACGATTGTTTCAAATGTTTCAGCAAAACCGCACAGAAGTGACACAGGGCGGTAATTCGACACAATGCAGGCATCGCCCTCTTTATGAATGGGCACAACTATCGCTTCCTTCTATATCGCGGGAAATACACTGGAATGGAATGACACGTTAAACATATGAGCTAGTGCGGGGGCTATTAGCCCACAGCAGCCTTTAATAATAAAAAGGGGAATTTCATCAGCACCACCCGATAGTTTAGGCTTTAGCTTTTTTATCGTCGCGACGACGTCACATGTAGTAACACGAAACTGGGAGAGAGAGTCACCATCAGTGGGATCATTCACTCGGTCTGATTTCACGGACCGAGTGGGCGGAAAGTAACAACTGCTAAAAATTGAGGCACACTCTGCAGCGATGTCTTTTGGGCGAAAAAACACAACAAACCGCCCCGTTACGAGTAGAACAAAGCGATGAATGTTGGGAAAACGACCGCGTTTTGCCATTTACAAATTTCTAGAAACATTTGGAGTCTGAATATAAACTGTCTTCAACACGTCTTTCGTAGGCGTATTTATGACGCTCATGCAGAATCTTAGCTAAGGATCGGAAGTTGCTAAATTTATCGTACCACACTTGCTGGCACGTTCACTTGAATAGGCCATGAAAACGAGACTTTTCCCGCAAAACAATCTTCAGTTACCTGAAAAACCAGCTCGGAAACTTAGTAGGTTTAACAAGTTTCTTATGTACATATTTGTCAATAGCTCTTTTCATAGCCCAACGTCAATTCTCTGGGCGTAAAATTAGCATCGTTTGAAGTATATAGCTCGGATCAATCGTATGATTCGACATAATTGAACAGGCTCAAGTAATTTCGGTTTTGATGGCAATAAATGAATTTTGCAGGTTCTCGAAATAAGCAATGCAAATGGAATTCGACCTCGAAGGGCGGGTGATGGGCATCTGCCTTCCTTAGAGGGTGTGACGAAGCCGTCAGCGTACGGATAGGGAAGCTCGATAAAAGCAGGTCAAATGTATATATATATATATATATATATATATATATATATATATACACACACATTTAGAAATATACAAGAAAAACACAAAGTATTATCATCTCAAATCTCTGAAAAATACTACTAAAACCCACACTGATAATATCTTTTTCCCTGACATAATAGAATCAATAGGCATCTGGCTGTTTGTGGAATACTTATATAGAAAAAGTAATAATAAGGGCTGGCAGGGAATTGAATTTCATTCAACGTAACTTAAAATGTTCACAACCTATCTTAAAGACAACTGCTTATTTGACATGTATTAGATACATTCTAGAGTAAGCATGTGCCGTCTGGGACGCAGAACAAAAAAACGTTAATAGACAAGTTGGAAAAGGTACAAAACTGAGCGGCTAGGCTCGTTCTCGGAAGATATAGGAAGAAAAACTCTGCGCAGAAATTTAAAGAAAAAGTGTTAAAACATGAGCCACTTTCCGAGTGTCGGTAAACATTGCGATTAAACATTCTCTGAAAAACAGTCAAAAATAAAACTGAAATAAGTAACTAGACTTACTTAAACTAACACTTATGTATCTAGTATGGAATGATCATAGCCTTAGAATTAGAGAGTACCGGGCTGGGATAATTTTGCTCCCCAATTCGTTTTTTCTTCGAATGATTGTACAATGGAATCGACTCTTGGAAATGAAGCGTGCTGTTTGAATGAAGCTATTTTTTTAACTCTGTACACCTCCGTGATGTAACGCCCTTGGGAAATACGGGGTAATTGCAGACAAATAATAATAAATAAAACTTATATTCCGAAGTGACCGCACGACCTCCGGCTATAGCAACGCCAAGAACTTTTCCAAGAGCGGGCTTCTGGTTGGTGCCATTTTCATAGCTCATGCATATCGCGCGTGCTTCGCTCGCTTCGGGAACTGTGATCAAGCGGGTTGCTGTGATTTTCCCACGCTGGACTGTGATTTTCTAAACATCGGAACGGTAGTAGTTTCTAATATCAGTTAAAGGATGAATCCATGGTGAATATTAGCCACTCAGGCAACTGTAAAGTAATTAGATTTGTATTATTATTTCTACGAGAGCTCATGTGCTTCACACACACCCCGAAATATATATTGAAGTTTTTTGTGGGGAGTGCATCACTAAAACTATCGATTTATTATGAATAAGAGTCACACGTAACCATGGCGTCGAGCAAGCATACGCCCTGGCGTACGGCGCGCGTTATAATGGGGAAAGTGTCTCTCATAACTTCCCGATGGCATAGTGCATCCTTGTGCGTTTTCAAACGTCTCCTGGGCACAATTATTAACACATCGCGTTGCTTTTTGGTGTTGAATTATATGGTGCTTTCATAGCAAGCCCAGAGCTCACTGCATGTCTACGTGTGGTGTGAGAATTTATGGCGATTATGAGGCGTGAATCACAGCAGTAAGACCATTTATGAGGAAAGTACCCCACACAACTTTACGCGTAAAGACGCGTTAGAACACGCAACACCGTTGCTGTGATTCATTTAGAACAGAAAAATGCGCGCCAGGATAAAAGCTAGGACACAAAGTGTAAACTTTGTCTGTGCGTGTGAGAAACAAAGAACTTTTCGGAGCGCATTCGCCGCCACAAATACGACGTGAAGAAAAGCGAAGTCCAATCCAGTGCCCTCGCTGAACACGCCGAAAAACTTAGTCACAGCGTGTCCTTCGACAAGAGCAAGATTCTGGCCACGAAAAAAACACTGGCGTAGAAGTCTGCAGCTGGAATCTTGGTATATCGTATATCCAAACAACAAAAGAAAACATCAACAGATCATCCGGCACTCTCCCAAGCGTACAGGTCTCAGGGCTTCGTCGCTTCACGTGAAAACACGGCCCCAACCTTCCGATCCGTGTTCGAGCGCTGGATATGCTTGATGAATATAAACTTGAAGATAATTAAGATGATATACATGACGACGACGAAGAAGATCGTCCAACCCATAGTCACGCCTGAGTCGTGACCAAGGGACTGAGCTGGTACCGAAACATAGGTTATTTTGTTTTTATTCAAACTTAATTAGAGTTTAAATTATTCAGTCAGTCTATTTATTTTATAACCAGACAGATCTCTGTCGAATATATTTACATTAGAGGTCACAGAGGGGAAGGAGGAAAGCAAAAAATACCTCCCACGTGTGCGCGAGGACACCTAGGAGGACCGTCAGGTTTAGTTGCCAAATTCTGCACTCTCTGTGTCTTTATGAAGGTGGGCGCGACTGACTGTCCCAACGTAGAGCCCTTTTATCCTGGGAAAAGTGGCGCCATTCATTGCTGGAAACACGTGCCGCGTGCCACTTCTGGGAAGAACATGACGTCTGAAATCTAGCTCAGTGCTGCGCTGTGCCACCGTGATCTTCACAAAGGCTGCAAGTGCCTAGTGAATCGATGCAACTTGCGCTTCATTTAAAACATGAAGGGGCTTTCTCCCAACGGGGTGGCCTTGAGCAATGCAGAGGCTCCACACTTCGAGGACTAGCAGTTGAGATGCGAATCTTCGCTTATAAGAGTATTTCGCAACAAGAAAGTCAGTCCACGGGGCTACTAGGAGGGTAACGGAATCACTTTAATTTCGTTGAGTTTAGAGGGCATTTTAGTTTTGCGGTATACTCAAATTTCTAACATGATGCCACGATTAAAGAAATTACTTGCGACGTATTCTTCCCCAGCCATTCTTGTTGCATGCACGCGACATACCCGAACGGGAATAATGCTTAATAAACGCTCATGCCATCAACGTTACAACATCGTTTCTACCAACGTTACTGAAGCAAGCTCAGTTTCCGAGCTCCGCCTCCTACGTGGGCCCATGGGCGGTCACAAGAACTAGCAGCGCTGCAGTCGAGTCTTACTTCCGGATTGTCTAGCCCGCCAAGTTTAAATAGCAATACTTGAGCTTGGGCGAGTTGGTAATTCATACTAACACTTCACAGCGCTAGGAAACAGACGCACATAAAAATAAATTTCCAACCCTCAAAGATAGAACTCTCACACTGCGCTGACTCAACTTTGTGGTGTTTTTTTTTGTTTTTTTCTTAGTTTGGAAAAAATGCAAGACAGGTTAGGCGGAAAATGCATTCCGGCAGGCCACTCCGCATGGGAAGGGGAAAGGGAAAAAAGGTAGCACACAAATGCATACGTCATGTTTTCCTATACAAAAGTCAAAGTTCTAGTGTAGGACATTCAAGCCACAGCACAAGAATTGTACAGTAACCGGAGAGGGCACTTATACATCACCACACAGGAAGGTTCTAATCACACTGTACGTTCAACACATTCAGTCTTAACATAAATCGTAGAAATAATGAACAAATTCCTTATACACTCTGTACTTTAAAAAAGTAAATGAATGCCTGTTTATATTTTGTCGAGGTCAGCACACGTTTCACAGTTGTGTTTCTTTTTGTTATGTCACAAGATTATTTACAATCGTTATGTTACACAATTATTTACAGTCGGCAAGTTAGAAGATTAAAGCCGGTATGTTACAAGATTATTTACAATCGTTCAATCGGATTGGTCGTATGAAGAAATGTAATTAATGCATCTAACGCCCTTCTTTGTTGCTGTTTTTGTTCCCAGGTACCTCAGACCTTCTCAACACTGTAAGGTTCGCTGGTAGGTTGTTGGATCCTGGTCAATAGTGTCAAGCGTTCTTCATTATACGTAGGGCAACTAGAAATAAATATGGTTTATATCTTCTTCGACATGACACTGCTGGCAATCCGGGCTTGAAAGCTGTCTATACTTATTTAATTGTTTATTCGTGTAGACGACGTTCAAACGGATGCGGTGAAAGAGTGTTTCTATGTTTCTTGGTAAATTTCGTAGAGATATATTTCTGAGGCACGGGTCGATTTTAAAAAGGGGCTTGTAGTGATATGTTGAAGATATCGAGAGCTTCTTGTATTCCTCTTTTCCGAACAACCTAATAAGAGATCATAATTACATTTCCTGTTTATCATCGTTTTTTGCTTTATACACATGGAAGCAAAAAAAACAAAAACAAGAAAGAAATAGAGATTGAAAATGAAAAAGAAGAGGAACTAGAAAAAGAAAGGAACACTCTCAACACGGTGGTAGCAGACGACGCTTGAGAAAAGGGAAGTACGGTTCTAATGGAGCGCCGCTAGCTCTCGTGACAGCCACCTGAGCCACTCGCCTCCGCAGGCAAGAATAGGGAGCTGCGAAACTGAGCTTGCTCCAGTAACGTTCTTTTCCACAAGGGCGCAGCCGTCTTGAATGTCGTCACTTCTGCTATGCGGTAAAACTTCCTTTTTATCTCTCCACGCCGCTAAAAGGCGTTTACGACAAAAATTAGAGCCGTTTACAGCTCCCTGTAACACCGGATTCGAGCGCAGCTCTTGAGGAGGAGGAGGGAAGGGTACTGACAGGAGAGTATACCCCTCCTCCCTCCTCTTCACTTCGTGATCCTGCCTGCTACTCGTTCTCTCCCCTCCTTCTCCTTCACCTCCTCCTCCTCTCTTCTTCCTACACCCTCCTCCCCTCGTCTCCTGCTCCCCCTCCTCCTCAAGGGGGGGGGGGGGGCACGTGACCTCGGGGTAAGTTACGTGACCCGGGGGGAGGGGGGTCACGTGATCTGGGGGTCAAGTGACTTGGGAGAGGGGGGTCACGTGACCTCACGGTTACGCCGACGGGGCCGCTGACGCCGACGCCGACGCCGACGCCACTCAAGCCGAAAACGGGCGCCTAAGAGCTGCGCTTTGGAAAGCGTGATCGTCACCCATTCTTGTGCTTATTCACCTATATTTTGTTCGCATATTCCAGGTTGAAATGTTTTATTATTTTTTCGTCCTACATACCAGATACAAAAGCAAACTGACTGAGTACGATAGGAAACAGAAAACGCCTATTAGCCTTTAGAGCGAATACAAGCGTCACTCCGGTCGCCGCGCCCTGACTGGGTGAGGTGTACTGTGACGTCAGGGAAAGAACTCCGCCACTTCGCTACGCGGTCTCGCATCTGGCTCGCTTCTTTGCACCGGTTTCCTGGTTTGGCGTTGTGTGCCGCAGGCACTTCAAGGAGCGAGACCTCGTTTACCCGGTGTAGAAGACGCTGGGTTAGTCCGATATTGGCATGTTTCCCTACAATTTATAAGCCTGCTTGTCACTTTTACCTTTATAACTGGGTTAGAAATCCCGAAAGGTATTGGCGGAGGCGATTCCGCCGATGAACCTCCCCGTTCGTCCACACGACACTAGGCAATCTCGTGAGGGGTCGGTGAAGCGGCGGCGGGCTTCAGACGCTGGATTTCTGTCTCTTGCATGTTCATGATTTAGGAGAATATTACATCCCACTCTGCAGACATTCGAAACTGCATTTATATCAAGCGCCTTTGGTCGGCTGGCAAATTAGGTCCTGACCCCGACTCTGCACGTGCCACCCTGCATGCGCTGGTTCGCAGAAGTTTTAAAAGCCCTGGGTCTGAAGGCCCTTGAAGTGCTCGTGGAACAGAATTTGTTTAGATAAATTGAGCTTCTTCGTGAATTAATGATATTGTTCACACACGTATGCAAGCATGTTTTATTTTTTAGAAGATGCACAATTACTGGAAATCAGTTTGTATGGCAGCAGGAAAAACTGCTGAATTTTCCCCCGGTGCCTGTAGGAGATCTAGTGAACTGCCCAAAATATGCACAGCAACGGTACTGTAATTTGGAATGTTTATAATTTTTCCTTACACTCTTTCTTTATTCCAGCATTGGGTACTCGGAAAATGCACCATTAAGTTTGAATTCTCATTTCCAATTAAAAGAGGCACTGCTGCAAATCCTTAAAAGCTTTCTCAGTCTGCAAACTCCCTACAGCTGGACTCTCTGACAGCAGAGGAAAACAGGAGGAACAGCAAGCATTCGAACGGCTGTCCAGTGGTAGATGCTGCACTAGTAGAAGAAAATGTGGAACCTGTAAAGGGTGACAGTTTGCGTGCGAAAATCTTCTGGTATTTTAACTTCAGTACAATTTGATTTCGCTAAAATTTCAATTTTAGAGCCTAAGGGACTAATAACGGGCTATACACCTTCGCTTACGTTTGTTGTACATTACATGAGGGATAATATAAACAAGTCGACAGACATTTTTAAATTGTATCCGACTCCAGCAAATGCCAAATGCGAGCATAAATGTTCCTTCTTTCTTTACTTTGCCTCTGCACTTGGGCTGTCTCACTTGTGATTCTCTCTCCAAAGCCCATACTGTATTTAACATGTTGCTCGAACAGCATGCAGCTTTTCTGCTTCGGCTATTTTGTTTAAAAACAAACATACAAAAAAAAACACGAAATCTTATACATAACCTGCCAATTCACTCAGATCATCAACGGCATTTATTGTGCGTGATGTGAATCTATAGTGATGCTCCTGCAATTGTGGCCATATTTCTTTAATTTCATATACCAGCTGCGATTCATGCGTTGCCTGCCCTGCCAACCAAGCCTGAAATGTTGGCTGAAGTTTCGCCTGCAACTACAGGCCATACTTAAATAAAACCACATATTAAAATTTACACCTCCTACGAAAAACACGCACAAAAATTAATAAATAGAAACGAGCGCGCTGACACTAACGCCGTCACAACCCCCACAGGGAGGGTGGGACGAGTCGGGTAAAAATTCTGTCCACGCCGTGACGTCACCCCGATTCGCCGTAAGGGGGCGCCACGCGAACTTCTCGGGGCTAATTCTCCGTTTTACTTTAAGTGTGAGCGTGGCAGAAGCTACAAGTGCGAGCGCCTGGCTTTTAGCATTCCTGCCAAGCACGCGCGATCGTGCACTGCAAGGACTGTTCAGGGCCACATGCTCGCTCTTGCAGGTTGAGTATAGAACGCCTGACGCGCTTCTGTGGTCCGTGCGCTCGATGGCGCTCGCTACAGTATCAGCCCGCCCAACGAAAAGAAGAAGCGGAATTGGTGAAATGTATGATCCAGATTACCTGCGATGGGAAAACATTCTATCGGTTTTTTTAATGGGGAATATATACAGTTTGCGCGAATGTCGGTGTAAAAAAAACGTCGTTCAAAAATGGTCCTTCGTTGTCCATGTAGACGTTGACGACGGTGGCGCTAGGAACGCTATCAGCCCAGAGCCGTCTACACTGACAGAATTTTTAAGGAGATTTTGACAGTCTGGCAACCACAGCAGCGTAGTCTGACAACCGAGAGAGGACTACTTCTGTCCGCCATTTTGAGGGTCTGACTCGTAAGTATTACATGCAATTTCTTAAAAGTCAAGTAGAGAAAAAGTGGCGCCATTTTGTGTTGTCGCGAAATCCGCTGGTTCTAGCGAGCTAACTAACTCCGCCCATTCGCAAAACTCTCTCAGTATAAACGGCTCTGTACCCACCTAAAGCCCCTTCATGTTTTAAAAGTACCGCAAGGTGCCTCGGTGAACGAGACACGTGCCTCCGCTATTGGCTACGTGCGCGATCGGAAGCGTCGCTGTGGTGAGTAGACGTCAGCAAAGGCTTTCTCATCGACAGAAAGAAGACGAATGTAAGAACTTCAATTTTGACGGTGTTGGCAGTAGTGGCTTCAGAGCGCTATGATTTCAAGCTTTCGCCATGCAAATTCCAAACACCATCAAACTTGTTGTCCGCTAGGGAACGATGTCACGATGGGGAACCATACCAGGGCGGAAAAAACATCTCGCAGCTAATATTAACAAAGCCTTGCAGTTCGACGACGGAGCCAGAGGCTATGTTCCAAATCTCACCCGACTAACCTGTCACCTACGTCAGCGGGTTGGCTTCGTCTTTTGGAACGGCCGGGATAATCACCTCGATACTACGCGGATTGGCTTCGTCTTGGGCTGCGGCAAAAAGAAAACATAGCAGCAATGGCGGAAAATAGCAGACGATCTCTTTTGATGATGAAGAAACCAGATAGAGACGATAATGTTAACCGTCTCAAAGGTTTTCTGTGACAGTGACGACGCGGTTTTTTTCTGAGATGGCTCCACCGGCTCCTTTTGCTCACCTTCCTTTTGGGCTTTATATTGAGATAAAAATTACTCATTCCTTTCAGCTAGGCATCAACATTTTTGTTTTGATTAGTCTGAGCGATCGTTGAAAGTCTAGTTCAGGTGCCATAAAATGCCTCCACACGGTGTAGCGGTAGAGAGCATGGGGCTCTCTCATTAGTGATATGTAACTTACGTTCGCCTTGCCGCAAATATTATTATAAAATCACAGAGAGCACTTCGAAACCGCTATAGACAGTTTATTAAGGAGGTAAATGTGGTGGGGTTGTTGACTGACCGTACACATAAAAATCTTCGATGTCTTCACTGCTTTACTATGTTATCCTCTCAATACACAAACCCTGGGGAGAAAAAAAAATCCAAAAAATGTTTATATTATTTACTGCGTTAAAACATTTCCATCCTTTAAAGGAGCTGTGCAACAATATTTAATTGGAATGTTTTTCTCTCTAAACGAGCTTACTGGCACACCTGGGACTCAAGGATACTCACACGCAACGCCATTGGCCAAGAAACTTCTTTGTTGCGGTGTAATTTCAGGGACAAAAGCGATCATTTTCAGTCAATCTCTCCTTTGCAAAATTTGATGACGTAACTCGGGGATCGCAGTACACCCAAGTGACGATATTTGAATGCGGTTCATAGATTGGACCCGAGCATTGCGTGGGCACTCGACTTGGGCTCGTGACAATTGCTAGCTCGAGAAGCATTCGGGTTGTGACCCGTGTCCAATCGCTGCAACCACGACAACAGCCGAGCCATAACAATGTGTGGAACTCAGCGCGTGTCCTGCGCTTTGCCAACCCCAGCGCGTGGCTACGATCAACACTGGCGGCATATAATCGGCTCCAGATCACGTGGCCGCTTGCTCTGGCTGCGAGTTGAGGGGGTGAACGCTGCTCGTTTTTCTTTAATTTTTTTCTGGGACTTCTATTGCGTTAGGTGAAAAACGAACGCGTGTTTCATAGGTCATTAACATTAGGGATCCGTTTTAAGCGATATTTGTGCACAGTACAAAAATTGTTGCATCGCTCCTTTAACCCTCCAACGCCGACGACGAGGGCGCGGAGAAGCTCCTATTTACGCTCGCACAGTCTGAGGGAAGGTACACGGTCTGCATATGGTGCTATCGATTCCTGCGTTGAAAACCGCAAATTTTAATAAGCACACATAAATGGCTGCACCTCATTCTTTGTTTTTTCGAACGTCTGCCGCCAAAGCCAACGGGGCAAACGAGCTTTAACGGCTGTCGGCACAGGAAGCAGACGATGAACAGATCACGTGACCTATTTACTCAATTTGATCCGGCGTTACCCCCCGATCAAGGAGGATAGCGTGAGTAATTACTCCGGAGTAAACAACCCGCTTCTGGAACGCGAGTTCTGACGTCATCGAGTAAGCGCCAGTAAGTTTTGAAACGCCAAGGTACGAAACCTTTACTCCGGAGTCGGATCGAGTAAATTTTGGAACACAGACAGAGAGCGCCCGGTCGCAGATTTGGAGCGCGAGGCTCTGGTAGCACAAAGCATCGAAGAGCCATTTCTCGGGGAACCTGGACGTCAGCGCAGAGCTTTCGTAGCGACAGGGATTTGTCATTTGGCATGACAGGCATTTGGCATCCAGGCCTCCTTTTCACACTCGACCAGCAGAGCTAAAGAGATATCAGGGGAGCATATGGGCTCCCGGTCCCTTATTTTTCATTTGCTTTCCAGGAATCTGGAAGGCATTTGGTGTCCGATGGTCTCTTTTCACTTGGCCAGCGGAAATTACAAGATATGTAGCAAGCAGTTGGTGTCCGATGTTTCATTTCTGTTCGGCAATCGTAGCTCGAAAAATGCCTGCAAATATTTGGCATCCGATGCTTCTTTTTCGCTTGGCCAGTGGAGGTTAAAGATGTCTGACAAGCACTTGGCATCTAATGTTCTATTTCTATTCGGCAACCGGAGCTCAAAACATGCCTGGCAACCATTTGTCATCGGATGATCCATTTTTATTTGGCGACCGGACATCAAAATCATGTCTGGCAAGCATTAGGCATCCACTCCCCGTTTTCACTTGGCCAGCGGAGATTAAAAGATGTCGGACAAGCATTTCACATCGGATGCTTCTTTTTCATTTGGCCACCGGACATCAAACAATGTTTGGCAAGCATATGGCATGCGATGCTTCATTTCCGCTTGGCCCCTTGAGATAAAACGATGCCTAGAAATCATTTGTTCATAGTTCTCATTTTCCTCTTAGGTGTAATATATAAATAAAATATTTGCTAAAATCATTCAAATATAGTTAATTATACCCCTAATTATCACTTTACACTAGTATTTGTGAATCCGCTGCAGTGGAAAACTGAAGTAAAAGGTATAAATCATATTTCACCACTTTTTACAAAATATTTTAATCTTAGATGAAACGTCCGCATTTACACAGGGTGCTTTTTTTAATTAACACACTTTTTTTTTAAAAAAGGCCGTGAAGGTTACACGTATGCGGTTTGTGAAGGTGAGTTAATCGGTGAGGTGAACATAGTATAGGGGCTAATCGTAACGATTATTCGGGTAATTAATTAAAATTCAATATTTAACTGGTTAATATACTGAAAGTAGACATATGGTTCCAATTAGAAACTTGCTCAGCGTCATCGGAAACCAATAAATCAGTCATTTTCAGAAAGACTTTGAGTGCGTCAGAAGCGTAGTAGCGTACTAAAGTTACAACTCATGGAGCAGCCACAAGGCTGGGGCTAGAGAAGAGAAGAAAAAATCGCGCAATTGCCTTACCGCAACCGCTAGCATTGATCCTGCTCCACGTGTGGTAAGTGCACTACCACGCCTTTTTACGCGCTCAAAGTCTTACTGAAAATTACTGATTTAGAGCTTTTCGATGACGGTGAGCAAGTTTCTCATTAGAACCATGTGTCTACTTTCATTATATTAACAAGGTAAATATTGAATTTTCATTAATTACCCGACTAATCGTTACGATTAGCTCCATATGCAATGTCCCCCTGGCCGTAGAACTCACCTGCACAAACCGCAGAAATGTAACTTTCACGGCTTTCTTTAAACAAATCTGTTAAATTAAAAACAAATGATAATTTAACAAAAACGTCTGGAAAAAAAGTCTGGTGTATTCATATCTGTTCACATACATGCAAATATATTAGGCCGCCTTATTTTCCTGTATATATATTACCTTATCGAGCGATATCATATGATTTTCTTTTATTCAGTACAAAATCGGCAAGCTTGATGGTGCGAAATGATCGGATTCCACTTTCAGATTGGAATTGATACCACTTATGTTTTGTTTTTTCAGAGCAGTACGGCTTCAGCCTTAAGCGATATCAAGTATACTGAAATATGCTTTTTGCACAAAAAAAAAAGACATAACGCAAGCTAAAAAGAACAAGAAAGGATTGGCTTGTCCTGTACAACAAATACTAATATAGTGTTAAGTGGAGATAGCGAATAATGAGTAGAAATGGTGTACCAGTATTGGTCAAAATTGCCGAAGTCTGCGTAACAAATCAAGGTTAGAAAATGTATATCAATATTGGTTAGTATTGGGGTACTTCATTTAACCAATATTGATAAACAAATACAGACCAATATTGGTTAATATTGGGGAAGTTCGACTAGCGAACAATTCGTTAGAAAATGTGCACCAATATTTGTTAATATTGGATTCACAAAGAAGGCCAAGATGGGTATACACAATAGTGGTCAATATAGCACCGCGTTACGTTGTTCAATATTTGCAAATATTGACGACACTATTTACTTATATGTGACCAATATAGACCAACATTGGTGCGCTGCCTGAGCGGTAATGCATTTCTCTTGAGAAATGTTTCCGCATCTTTTCTCTACGCTTGAATATAAAAGCAAATACGACGAATACTCCGTCCGTACTGAATAGTTGGGTACATTTCCCTGTAACGCAGATGGAAATATAAATCAGGTGCTGCGTTTTTTTTCTTTAGATGTTTTACATTAGAGGCGATGCTAGAATGGCTTCGTACATGCATTTTGTTACACTGTCTGACACTGTTAGCTCGAATACGGCATCGGCACCTTCTACAGGGGGTTACGTGCCAGCGGAATGAGTAGCATCTAGATAATAGCGAGAGACGCCAAGAACCCCGTGCTAACCCTGAGTGTGTACTTAGCTGTACATCTAGACGATTGAAATAGAGTAAAGCCAAATACTGAGTGTGATCTGCAATAAATAAGATTCATTTCTTTTTTCACTCCGATAATTTGTTTGTGTGCGAAGGTAAGTTTGTTCCAGCGTTCAAAACTTATATCTGCAGTCTCGACAACTTTTAAAATGGAAAAAAGCCAGAAAACCCTTACCGCCGATAAATTAAGCTTAATAATAAAAAGAAAAACACATTATACAGTGCTTTTCACATTTGCAGTTTTACGCGTTTAAACCGCTCCTAATTGGGGGCCATTCTAGTGGACTCCAATTTATGGGGATGTTGGCACTCCTTGAACAATTTATACATCATTTTCGACTGTTATTTCTACTTTAACCCGCCGTTTATCTTTACAGACTTGCCGTGGAACACATTAATTGACCCGGAATTATGGGAAGTTGAGAATCATTCCCTGATCGAAGAAAATAGTGTACCTAAAGCAATTTCACTTTTGAAATGGTAATTAAGTTACCTCCTACGTCCTACTACCCGAGTAACAAAGGTAATTCCGGTTTTTCTCCAGCAAAGAGATAAAATGCGCGCGCGTTTTCTCATAGGAATGCACAGTAGCCCCGCAAAATGAGACTGGTTGCTATGTCCTTCAATTTCTAACTGGCAAACCCATAGACACTAGCGTCAGTATTACCTCTAGCGTAAGTTGTAATAACTCTATGATCGGAGTGCTTTTTGTGCCAACGATTCTGCCCTCGTGGCAGAGGCGCGCCGCTACAGCATTGTCTCCTTCAGAGGAACAAAGTGTGGTATGTGAGCGCCGTGCACAATTCCTAGATTGAAACGAGGTTAGGATGAATTAGATAGCGCAACACGCCAAGGAAAAGGAGAGGATGAAAAGCACCACAGAGCGCTGGTGTCTTGTCTTCCTCATCTACTTTTTCTTTTCGTGTTGCGCTATCTAGTTCATAATAGGTTTTATCAACTAGCCCACCAGGTGATCTTGATTGAACAGAGGGTTCATTTCTAACCTTTGGGAGCATTTGGAAGGTAATGGTGGACGCCTCTAGACGCGATTTATCGCAAGTGTGTATGTACAGCTTTTTTCGCGTGGAGAAGGGGAAAGAACGTGGAAAGGCGAAGACGTTTCCAGACGACCAACACCTTCGTCACTACCTGGAGCAGTAGGAATCTCTATCTAATTACACAGAAATGACACAACAGAAGAGACCATTTTGGACGAAACCCCGAGACTGGGGGGGGGGGGGGGGGGAGGAAGGACAACACAACACAAAGTCTCAAACACAGTTGAAGTTTATTGGACAGAAGGACGTAAAGAGAGAAGATGACGTCTCACCGAACAACTCCAACGAGACGAACACCCGCTCACCTCGACGCCGTACAGCCGATGGGAGAGGGTGTGTCCGCGAAGACTCCGCACCCGAACAGCCATGATCCCAGCCACAAGAAACAATTTTAAATGGAAATGGAACGAAGAAGACCCACAAGCCGGATTATGCAAAGAAGGCCTTGTGGCCGCGGATACACAACATATACTCTGGGATTGTCCCAGTTGGGGAGAAGAAAGAAAATTGCTTTCGAGTCGCTCTCCCAGCCTGTGAGACCAAGCTGTCTGAAAGAATGGATTCTCCCTGTCGGCTGCCCCGAACACCGGAAGGATATATTTGATTTCCTGATGGACTACATCAAGTTGGCACGGCTTGTAAATTGTATGAAACTCCCTTCACCTTTCTCCCCTTCCTCCTGTCATCAATGTCTAGTTTCAAAGGCAACGGGCACCCCCCGCCCCCAGTTACACAAATAAAGCATTTTCCCATCTCAAGAATCTAATTATACTCGCTAACATTGCGCGGTAACAGTGCCACCATCTAGAAATATTTGGAGCCAATATCTTTGAGAACTAAGGGCAAAATGCTCGAGCCGGTAGCATCTGCACCACTCACACTAGAAATTTGCAAACAAAAAACAAAATGTTGGGTTGTGTGTACGTTTATACAGCCTAGAACTTGGTCTGCCTCAACAGGCGACGAGTCTTCCAGCTGTAGATGAGAAATTTGACCCCCCAAAATTCTTGTGAGTATGTTTATACAGCCGGAAGCTAGTCTGCCTCAGTGGGCATCTGGTGTCTCAGCTGTAGATGAGCAATTTAGACAGTGTGGTACAACCCATAGCCTGGTGTCCTTCACGCGCACCACGCTGTAGTAATACACGACCGCACGCCGGAACGATGCTCATCCAGATGAAAAAGGGGCAGGGGTTGGGATTGAACCCAGAATCTCTGGTTTCTGCAGCACGAGCTTGCGCTCCACATGCTCCGAGCAGGTGTGCGCTACCCTACTCGGTCACGGATCCCCCCGGACAAAATTGGGATGTGTGCATGTTTATACAGCCTAGAACTCGGTCTGCCTCAACGGGCGTCGAGTCTCCCAGCTGTAGATGAGCAATTTAGCCAGTGCAGTACGACCGCAGACTGGGGTCTTTAACGTGCACCACGCATATCTGATACACGACCGCACGCCGGTACGATGCTACTCCATATCGAAACGGACAGGGGTGGGTATTAGCGGCGAGATGTTTTGGTGGCGCCCTCCTACGGTTCCCCCTTGGGACGTCATTACCTTGCGAACAACAAATTTGATGGTGTTTGTAAATAGCATGGTGGAAGCCTGAAATCATTGCGCCTTCAAAGCAACACTGCCAACACCGTCGAAATTAAAGTTCTTTCATTCCTCTTATTTCCGTCGATGGTATACCCTTTCCGACGTCATAGTCAGCTTTTGGGCCAATCGTGGAAGGCCGACCACAGCGACGCTTTCGGTCGCGCACGGGGTTAATTGAACCCAGGATCCCTGGGTTCTGCAGCACGAGCTTTCGCTCCACGTGCTCCGAGCTGGTGTGGGCTAGCCCACTCGGCCACCTATCCGACTTCTTGCAAATTTTGTAAGAAATTAGTTAATCTGTGCTTGCTCTCATTTGTTTTGAATTGGTTGGAACATAGGTTGAAGATAAAGAAGATGATGTCGGGTATCCACAGCATCGTTCCATGTGTGTGCTTTATTGTGAAGGTGACTGCAACGGCGTCAGGAGAAACACGTCTTGGAGGTACGTTTGCTAGTGTTTTCATTCCTAAACTCCGCTTGCTCGCGGCATTGATTCAAACATTTTTTCGGTCATGCGCGCGTATCAGCAACGGAGGTCCAAGGAGATACCGAGGTAAAAAGAAAACAAATAAAAAACGCGTTTTTCGTCTCGAATAATTAAAGTATGCATCGCAGAAAGTTCAAACTTTTCAGAAATGTGACGGTAGTGGTTATATTAGGACGCGAAAGCTTGAAAATATGCGTTACCTGGATCGAAAGATAATAGAGAAAATCCATATTTCTCTACGAGTGTGCACTCACGACTAATTTGGTCAAAACGTGCGTTGACATTGTGTACACCAATTGAAAAAAGTGAAAGTTATTTACAACTCCCTGTAACGCCGAATTGGAGCGCAGCTCTTGAGGAGGAGGGAAGGGTACTCAGGGGAGGGTATACACCTCCTCCTCCTTCTCCTCCTCCTCCCCTCATTCTTCAATGTCCTCCGGGGGGGGGGGGGGTCGCGCGGTGCATTATGGGAAATGTCCATAACGCACCGAGCGAGCCCCCCTCCCCCCCCCCCCCCCCCCCGCGGTTACGCCGACGCCGACGCCGCTCTAGCTGGAAAGGGGCGCCTAAGAGCTGCGCTCTAAAAAAAAATTGCAACGAGTTTTGCAGGTTTATTACCGAGTTTTAGTAGACCATGTTTCCCCCTCCGCTAAGCCCTTCCGCTACCCGGAACTCTACAGCCAAAGCCATCGGCGCGCAGGCGCAGTGGCGGTTTCTTTGTAGCGGAAGGTTAGCGGAGGGGGAAACACGGTCTACTAAACCTCCCTATTAGGGAGTTTTAGTAGACCCGGTCACACGAGCCTTCTCTAAAAAAAATGGAATGCGTTTTAAATCAAAAGACAGGCTGCGGTTTGGTAGTCCACAACCTTGTGTACAGTTGAACTACTTTTGACTCGGATAGATTGAAAGTAGTTTGAGTTTTTATTGCACTGGACAAAAGTTTGCCCGCCCCCTCCCCCCCCCGCGCGGCTCTTCGAAGTTTTGCGGTTTTGTTTGTGCTGCTTTTAGGCCGGGTCAGCCTGGCCACCCCTGGACTCTTATGGACAGTGAATAGCACTCGGAAATCGCAGGTTTACCAAATGGCCGGATAGGCAGCGCTTATTTCGTTCGAGTCCCGTAGGGCAGTTCGTTGTGAAACGTTTGACAGCTGAAAAGAGACTTACGGCAGAAAGAAGAGGAAATCAGATAATAACGGCGTACAAACCTTCCGTCATAGGTTTTTATTGTGATCAACGCCAGGAAACACATGCCATAGCTTAAATGGGTCGTTGGGACAATTACCCCTCAACCGAACGGAACTTCTATGCACTGTTTACTTCCGCGCACTATTTTCGCTTGCGTATGTGTTTTAATGGGCTTCCAGCAGTGTATTGAGACGGATGGCTTGGGGGTGCAGCGAATTTTGCAATGGTTTGGCGGCACCTTGCCTTGCTTGAATATACAAACGTACGCTATGCGTCACTGTTAAAGCGAACACGACTTGTTTTCATTACCAAGTTTACTTGAAAATGGTGCAGGTGGGCGTCAAAGGTTACCGCTTAGGTTACCCCACCTGAGCATCTCAACCACTATAGCAGTTTTAATGTCAGTACTCCAACACTGAGAGAGAAACAAAGAAAACGGGATATGTTCGCGCTAACAGTGTCGCGGAGTGTACAATTCTGCTGGCAGGGGAATGTTGAAGGGCCTGCAAATACCAGCGAGATTAAACGTGTTTGTGTGCTTTAGGAGTGGCATGCAATGTTCAGGAGGCTTGGGGAAGGGCCACCTAAAATGAACTCAATAAAATCCCTCAGCATGCGAGGGTGGCTTCAGATTCTCCGCGTTCTATGCGGATAGCAAGTCGTCTGCTGCTTGCCAAGGGGTTACGGTGACGTTAGAACGACGCCAAGTTTTGATTGGTTTGATACGAAGGTTAGTGGGTAGATCTCCATGCCTGACGCCTTGAACTCTACCCAATCATTTTTTTTTGTTTATTTCGATCAGCCAATGCGAGCTCGGTGATCTGACATCATCGCAACCCCTGTGCAAGAAGCAGACGAACGTGCGCTTCGCAGTCACGAACGAGGGGACGGACGCGACTTTCCTTCTGCAACTCCCTCAGTCCTGTCGATCACTCGAAAAACGCCTCCAATGGCCTCTCAAGAAAACTTTTACGCGCTCTTGAAAGGAGCGCGAGCCGTTGGGCGGGGCTAGATTTTCGCCCGATCTCGTATCCGAGCCACACTAGAAAAAAAAGTAAACAAATATGGCGCGATCCACGGATGGATGCGTAGGTCGTGTTTTCTCGTTCTATACAAGTTCGGGCGCGTGCAGGTCGGCGGAGCGTGGCAGCTTTCTCAATTCTTCTTGCACTCGTATGGACGAGCGCGAACATTAAATTACGCCACCAAGCATGCTTTATCCCTGTTGTCGACGAGCGCAGCTAGAACAGCCCGTCGACGGTGACTATCCCAGAAGCCCAGGCACGAGCGCCCCATTCAGAAATTCGGGGCAATCGGGGCCAGTGCCGTGTTTGAGGCGCTCATTTCTGCGATCTGAGCCTGCCGTTCTTGGCCTGTGTCATCTGCTGTCCATGTGTCCCCGTGTTGGTGTGAATATTTACGTTCGCGCGTTTGACTGGGAGATTGTGCGAGTGGGCGTGGACTGCTCAGAGGATGTGCTACTGCCGTTAGGCGTATCTGTCTAACGAGCTCGGGTCTATAGGCCGAACAGCCTATAGACCCGAGCTGCCGGCAAAAAGGGGAAGCTCCATGACGTGACAAGGGTGGAGTTAATTAGAATTAAGGATGACCTAATGCGTGCTATAAATTATCATGTGATAGTCGTACGCACTGGCAGCCGTTCCTGCTCGAAAAGCCACCATCAAGGTGGCGATCCAGTTGAGTTTGTTCACGACTTGAGAAATTGGGAACAGTTCGCAGAAAAGACGAGGACAACGAGAGTGGAGCACAGGACAAGCGTTGTGCTCTACTCTCGTTGTCCTCGTCTTTTTTGCGCGCTGTTCCCAATTTCTCGAGCCACCATCAGATTACAGGAATCTTTGCCAGAATTTTAGCCCTCCGCCGTTATAGCCTTGCACCTTTGCCTGGAGCTGCAAAGTTGATCTCGCATTTTGTCTAGCATTGCCTCTCAACGAAACGGAGATTGAAAGCTTGACACCATAATTACACCTATGTTGCGTAGTGCTTGGACATCATAATTTGATCTCCTAATATGGTAAATATAACAGCGCGGTTAAAGGGGTACGAAACGATATCGGGTTTGAACGTTCGCGACTTTGTAGAGGCGCACTCGTCCTAGTCTGGCATGCTTGCACAAAAGCATGCTTGCACAGACCGTCACTGGTTCAGGAGCGTATTTGTCGGGGTGAAATTGCGAGGATACAAAGGAACTATCTTTCTTCGAGCTTGCTTTCGCTAAGTTTGTTGACGTTATTTAGGGATTGAAAACACCTGCCTTACGACAGTCCATCGCGGCTCATGAATTGGACACGAGAACTGCGTGAGCACTCGACTTCGGATCCTAACAGTAAATTCCTCGGTGAACACCTGGGTATACTTGTTCGTGTCCAAGCACTCCGGTGATGAGGATAGCCGAACACTAACAATTGGCTATGATTAACGTTGGTGGCATAGAGGATAGGCACCAGGCAGCGTGGCCGCTTGGTCTGACTGATAGTTGAGGGGAATGACGGTGCTCATATTTCTCGAATTTGTTTTGAGACTGTAGTTCCCTAAGAAATTTTTTTCATTTTTTAATGTGAGGGAGTGATTCTAAGTAGTATTTAGGGAAAGCAAAAAAATGCTTTTATAGCTTGATTAATAAGAACTACAGCAATGAAACGAAATAAAATGTCTCCTGCACACAGCATAAAATATTCGTTTATATAAGACCCTTTTCTTTCCTAACCCCGTCAGGCGTAGCTCCACTCCTTAACGTCCCAGCAAACTTCCGGTTCATAAAACGAATGAACAAAACCCACCTTAAAACCGGTGCTTGATACGTCCACGAAACATGATTTAGCCACCAATTCTCTAGGCGAAGGCCGAAAAAAAACTAAACGCAAGTTATTTTCCGATTTTTCAAATATTCTCGTAAACCAACTTGTCTGATCCAAGACGTCAAATAGTACAGCCGAAGGACCTCGCTAAATCTTCAACTTTTTGTTTTGTGTAGCACTTATTCTTTCTTGCACTCCCTATTGGAAAAACGTACAAGAAACAAACCTGCTGCTTGTACAGTTCGGGTATGACACCACATAATTTCTTGTTATTATGTATGCAGCTAGTTTGGTTCGGCTTTTTGCATAACTGGAGATACCGGCACCGCTATGGCTCCGGCTCTGTCTATACTGGCAGCCAGTTTGCTTGCCGATATGATTCGGTGTGCTGGTATGATTTTGCGGCCGATGACGTAGGCGACCGCCATCTTTCCAACAAAAAACGCTTATACCACACCACCAACGTTATATTCAAATCATACATGCAGAAAGACGACCGCAATCTTCCAACGTAACGTCCATCCGGTATCGTTACATACACCATACCTGTCGAAAAAGAACATAAGCCGCGTTTACATGAATGCGACTTAATCGTATTGAATCCAGTTGCCGCATTCCATATGCGGTCATGTAAACGGCATAATGCGCAAAGCGCATCGCATTAAAGTCGCTAGACACAGGTGGATCGATATGTCGATTGCGCATTCATTCAGCCCATATAAACGGAGATCGCATCGCATTTTGGAACGGGGAGGATTATCGGAAGGCGCTCGCTGCGGGAGCGAGTGAACAGCTGAGAACATGGAGGCGGCCAATCTCGTCGGCGGCGCGGAGAGCGGTCCCGCAATTTTTTTCTCGAGAACAAACGCAAGCTTTTATTGTGATCATAACTAAGCGGAATATAGCGGAGCTGCTCGGTGTGGGCGGCCCCGTCCAAACCTTTGCGAAGTACGACTTGCGTGTCCGAAGGGGTCACAAAGATATCGGTGCAAGCACGAACGACACCGAGAGCCCCGAGCACTGTTGAGCACTGCATGGTAGCGCAGAACGAGCAGCTCCTACCTCGGTGCCGTTCCCGGCTGCGCAAGAGCCTCTCGGACTCGGGGTACGGTCGCGATCGGCGAGTTCTGGCGCGGCGAAACGCGGAGGCTTCCTCAAAGGGGTCCATATCACAAGAGCGAATGACATTTTAGCGAACGGCGACATTTGAGCGAATGGTCGTTTTAGCGAATAACGGGGGCGCGCGTTAACCCATCGCGCTTACTCTTTACGCCGCTTCGCGGCGACAGTCTACGGCAACTCATTACAAAAATTTGAACTCACTTGGCCCACCCGAAAACGCCGCGTCGCGGCGTCCGACTATTCGCTAAAGTGTCGTTCGATGAAACGTGGGCGTTCGCTAAAACGTCATTCGATCAAGTGAGTGCCTCCCTCCTCAAAGCGTGCGCAGACATGTCGCCTCTCGTTCAGAGTGAACCGGCGGCCCGGCCTGGAGTCCTAAACGCCTTGGTTTCGATGCTTCTTCCGTCTCGCAACTTCTTCTACAGCACCGAAGACAGCGGGCACCATCTTTACGGTCACTAAATGCGTCGAAAGGCCTCCACGTGCGATGCACCGGAAAACGTGGTGCGGCTGGTGCCGGAACGGAACTGCGTAACTTCGAGCTTTGAGTCAGCGTGAACGGCAACAAACCGATCGTGACACCAAGCCGCGGATACCGCATCGCCGGTCGACAGCGGCAAACGGCCCGTTGCTCGTATCGTGGGCCGTGACTCGTACTCGGCCAACTCGGCGTCTTTTCGTGGCCCCTCGCGTCGTCGCTACCAGCCGCAAACCCGGCGTCGGAGAAAAGCGAAACCGAAACGTAAAGCTTCCGCCCAGTGGCTTCCGCTGTCGCGCCTTTTCTGACTTCCCGGCTTCCACGCTTCCGGTCGTCGCGGAGATGGCGACGTAGTGGTTTTGGCGGTTTTGGCATCGCTGGCTCGTTCTGCGTTTTGGGGGACAGATGTTTTACGGTCCGTTTCTACTGCGTCTCTGGCTCTCAACTCGACGGCGCCTCTCATAGTTCAACCAGGCGTGGTCAACCTGTGTCAGGCCGGCTCGACTCGTCCGATCGCCGGACCGCAGGCGACTTCCCAGTTGGGCCGTGAGGCCTAGGATCCGAAGACGTCTGTCTCCGTGAAGCGGTAAGCGAATCTCGTCCCGTTCTCGTTCTACTTTTAAATTACGTTAGGTGCGCTACAGTGTAAGCATGCGTGCCAAGTGTTCGTAACAATTTTGAACTAGAATAATTGTGCTTCATTGCGGTTTGTCATTTACGGAAAATATAAATCGAGCAATGAACGAGGAGCCATGCTTGAAAACGATCCATGTACGATGTTAACTTCTACCTCGGCGGCTTTAAAAAAAAGTCAAGACTGGTTACGGTTGGATGCGAGGCTGGTCCCAATGCAATGGTAAGCACTTAGAGCGCCTTTCTGAATGGCATGTAAGCAATATAGCGATCAACGAGACGAGCGACGGCGAGAAGCTACGAGTGCCGGCGCCGAGCGACGAAGATTTCTCACTCTCGCTGCTTGCGCCGCTCGGTTCTTGGGCTTCTCAAAACGTCGCTCATCGCCTTGGTCGCTCGCACCAATCGCTTTCATAATGTGTGTCTCGTCGCGCGGCTGACTACAGTGTTCATTCAAGTATAAATCGACCATTTTTTTTTTCGGAAATTGCGATTAAAGACTTTTGACCTACATTCGCGACCAAATTTTGCGACCCTACCGGAGGCATGGAGCTATCGAGTCACCGAGCCGGAGTTGCCGTAGAGCCGCGCCGCTTCTTGTTTCAAAACGCCTTTGGTGCACGAAAACAACCGCGGTGGCCGGTGCCGCTATCGCGCGCCTCTCGGGCGCCTGGTTGCGCCGTCGCGCCTCTAGCCACTACCGTTCCCCTTGCTGGGCAACGGGGAAGGAAAGAAACGCGATGCGCCATGCACTTTGCCCTCCATCCTCGCAAACGCGCACAAAAAAAAGAAAAGAAAAAGAAGTTACTTTTGTTTGTTGTTTGAGGCGGCTCGGCTCGCGTGTTGCTCATGGCGACACGGCGGCTTTGCTTGCGTCTTTGTAGTTCGTCTTTCGTCGCTTCGCACCTTGTTTCGTTTCTTCTTGTCGTCATTTTACCACGGTGTCAGTGAAGTATTGTTGCGAATTTGCGAGGATGTCTACCAAGCTGACGAAGCTTCGGACGACGATGACATGTCCAGAAGTTCTGACGGTGATTTTTGGCATCGCCCCGTGATTTAGCTGAGAGTGATGTAAATAAAGGTTTGTTTCTTTTGCCCAAAATTTCCCCCGTTTTTAAAAATAAAAAAAAAAAGGTCGACATATATTTGAACTATTTATTTTTTTATTTTCGGTGGGTCCAACAAATAGGCTTCGACCTATTTTCGAGTAAATATGTTAACTTTAATTTTTATTTCGGGTTACGTCGGACGTAACTCGAATGCTTGACAGTTACGTTGGGCGTAACTAATTTTTATTTCGGGTTCCGTCGGACGTAACGTTAGACACTGCGTCACACTTAAGCAAAATAGGGGCTGCTGGTTCATCATATAAACCAACCATTTGTGTATGATTAAAGCGCATCACTGGCCTAAAAGAAATACTGCCATCCTATAGGAATGTAGCGCTTCAGATAAATTTGTTAATTTTTACTTTTAGTCCCTGCCCCACCAGATACAACATCTGACCTAAAGCAGTTTTCCGTTTCTCCTTCCAAGACCTCAGGCGGGTCGTCATTCAATCCAGGAGTCGGCGGCGTCTCATGGGCGTGTTGCTGGTGCTTCTTACTGGATGCTGCTACCGAGGGAAAAGTGGTCGTGCTTGGGAAAGGCAAGTATGGCCGCCGTAAGTATAGATATTGTTTTTACTTTTGCTCGAATCCACCTTTAAGTAATGCACAGCTCGCATGTGTGCATCTCTCAATGCTTCTACAGTCGGCTGTTAATATTTGGAGTGCTCCAACTCTGTCAGCGCTAGTGTCTCTCGATCATGTAAATAGGATGCAGCAATAAACCACATATGCTCTCGCAACAAACAGCGGTGTGCCGAAACACTGTGGAATTTACTTTAGCTTAATAATGCAGCACAAAATAGTTGATGCCAAGTATAGCTGCTTTTGTGACTCCGTTTTACCAAAAGCTCTGCCGAAACAAACTTACCGCCTTATAGGTAGTGCAAAAGAACCTCGGTGTGCCTAACCTGGAGAAGGGCATTTTTTTTCATAGGTCAATTTTTTCTTAAAGCAATACCGTCAGCCTCCTTGAAATGTTAACATCATGTGACACTCAGAAGAACAGTAAACCCCTTAATGTTGGCGACCCTTTAATTTTCGTGGCCTGTAATTTTGCGGAATTCAGTGACTGCGATTATGTCCTCTGTGACCGATTCGAGAAGAAACAGGGGCCACCAAGATAAGGGGGTTTTACTGTACATCGGAGGGGAGAGGAAGTCACTTTCGTTTGTATGCAAGAGTAAAACCAACAACAACAATCATGGTGTCGACACTTTGTGAGCCTATCTGTGTCTATTGAATGATATCAATTTTTTTTAGTTCGTTAAACATTGTTGCCTGTACACTGTGGGATGTCGTCTTCAACAGGAGCAGTGGTTTTCCTCTGAAGCAGGCAGCATGGACGCGTGCCGCAGCACAACATAGTTCATTTGCAGGTGGTACCGCAGTTTGAAGGATGGTTCGCACAATATGGGGGAATCGCAGTTCAATGTTCTACCTCGGGCGTAGACAAGATTTGCTCATTCTAAATCATTTTGTCTACAAATCGGGAACTTGCAACGAATATACCCGCATGGTTGGAAGGGCCAGACAAGCCTTGTGAGTGCTTCGTTTTCTAGCCTCTCAGTCCTGAACCTACTCACGTACCATATGTGTAGATGTTACGATAGGTGGGAGCACTTATTTGGAAAATGGTGAATGGCAACTGTTGTTATCTTTAAGGTGGACTGCATATTTGCAGTACTTTTCCTCACTTAAAAATGTCTTACTAAAAATATGTAGTATAGCCGATGACAAAAAAAGAATGGCTGGGCGTCCTCCAGCACGTGCTTGTGCTTTTCACCCCGCTTTGGACAGATGTGCTCGCTCCAGGCTCATCAGGCGCTGAAACGTCATCGAAGGTAGCAGACGGGCTGGAGGTGGAACAACGGAGACTTCTCCTTGCCTTTCTGATGGTGTCAGTGAGCGCGTACTTCTATACTCTAACTTAGCTTAACCTGTACAGAGCTGAGTAGAATAGGCTTGGCAAGTGCCCTTATTGCATATGCATTTGTACAGCTGAGGCACTTTCTAAATCAAGAACATTGTGTACCTTACCTTCAACAACACATCATTTTGGGGGTGCAAAAGGAATTCTAAGGCATACTTTTGTTTGTATTGTCCTATTACGCATCGACTCCTTCAACTTAATGCAGAGTCGACCCAGCCTCTTGAAAAGTTTAACGCTTCAGGTAATTGTTTTGCATTTAGTTGATATATCAGTATTCAGTTAGGTATCCCAAGTCATTAGTCGTTGAGGTGGAGTCTCTCTGTAAGTCAATCATGTTTAACATTCATAGAAATGCTTGTCAAATAATGGCACTGTCGAGGATATCTATTCAGCTCGGAACAATCGCTGGGCACAAGCTGATCGTGTGGTTACAGGCAGCAAACATCCCGGTTGGAACGTCCTATTTCGCAATGTAGCTGCAGACTAGGTGAGGGCCCCACTCATAAGCGTTTATACTTTTAGTCTCTTTAAGCTGGACCACTTTTGACACTACAAGCCATTGCAGCTAAAACAGCATGACACATGATTATAAGCTAGACGTACCATGGCGTCCAACTAAAAGGTCACATGGCTTGCTTTGTGCACTGAATTTGCAAGGATGGCTTGAAGCTTCTGTCGTGGTTAACTTTAAGCTGAGATACTTTAAAATAATGCTCTCAGTTTTTAGTGTTGCCCGGCATGGTTAACAAGTTGGTGATATAGCGCTGCATTGAAAAGTCTGTGCATTCATGACTGTATCACCTTATGAATGCATACGAGCTATTAAACTCTTCGTTTTTCAGAGAAATGAAATGCACTTTGCTTCCAATTGCACCCGCTTCTGTAACTTCATGGTATGAACCACCTTACGGCTGCAAGCTCTGACCGATATTGTTCTCTGGTCTGCGCAGGCCCATATCAGGGAGTCGCTCCGAGAGCCTCACCAGAGTTTCGTGCCCGTGGTCGTTCTAAATTTTTTTTGTTGTAGGTATGCATCCTTTCTGTCTTT
The DNA here is from genome assembly GCF_016920785.2 of Ixodes scapularis. Classification (NCBI taxonomy): domain Eukaryota; kingdom Metazoa; phylum Arthropoda; class Arachnida; order Ixodida; family Ixodidae; genus Ixodes; species Ixodes scapularis. The sequence continues at coordinate 251,635,684 of NW_024609835.1, forward strand.
CCCTTAATTGTACTCAACTGCCTTCTTTTCATTGTCGCCGATTTGCCTCAAAATTGGTTAAGCACACAAATGGACGCTGTACAACTGTATTGTACATATTTTGTTCAAGGTAACTTTTCTTTGCCAAAGTTACAGATTTTTTTTATGAAGGTTAGTCTTTTTTGTTTTTATTTACAAATTTATGTAAGTTTCCATGGGCAACACTAAAACGTTATGCCAGAAGCAAGGACAAGTTCACTGCTGTAATTTGTTCTCAACTGATTGCAAGAAATTTCGTTAATGTCGTGAAACCTCCTTCCAGCGCTTGCTTTGCAGCAAAGAAAAAAATTATACATAGGACATACTCTGTTTTTTAAACTGCTTGCTCATTCTGCAGGTCTGCCTGCCTTACATGTCGTTTTACTGGAGAGCAGGCGAATTCGATTGCTGGTTTTGCCATTGCTTTTTTTTTTTAGCCGTTGTCTTAGTAGTTCTTGTAAATTTAGAGATTTTCCTAAAAAGCAAGCTGGGAAGAATATTTAGTTTAGTTAGGTAGCTGAAAGTAATGATTTAGTACCCCTTTGTCAGTAAAATAGATACTGTGTGCCGCTGTTAGTGTCAAGCCGAGATCCACGCTTTTTTGGCATTTTGCTCAGAGTAGTACCCATTCTTATTCGTTAGCCTCTTGGTGTGCCAACTAAACTCTTTGTATACAGACACCTGCCCTCTGCTGGTACACTCTACCCTCATGTTCAGCGAGTGTATGAACTGGAGTTGTATCCACAGTCGACACTCGCTGAGCACGAGGGTAGGAAGATCTTTCCATTGCAGCAGATCCATATATGGGGAGAGTCTGGCAGTCTATGATTTCGCTGCCGTAACGTCTTCCTTCCGAGTGAGCTGATCAGCCCGCGGCACAGAGCAAGAGGCGTGAGCGGATGCGCGTGAACTCTGGGCTGCTCCCAGCTGAGCGGGGAGGGCCGCCATTTTCATTCATTCGCCCGGCATGGGATCGATATTCAAATTTCGGTTCTTTCCTTTTATTTGGCAGGCTCTGGCAATAAAATGATATAGTGTTATTCCTCGGTGGCTTAAAAACCTAAAGAAAGAAGTTCCTCTATGTTTGAACGCACTTTTATTTAGGCAAAAAAAGAAAAAGCCCGTAGCAGACGACTCATAGCCTCAACAGTGCTCCGTGCCGACAGCTTTGCGTCAAAATGGCGGTCATCTCTTTGCCTCTTTGCTGCCTTCTGTATCCATCCTTCGGCGTTCTCCTCCCTTCCCTCCTCTCCGGCGCCTTCGTTGCCACACCCGCTGGCTAAACTCTCCCACTATACGGCTTTGCATTGCAGTAGTAGTTTTATTTGTAGTCTTTACAGTTGAATGTGAATATTTGACAGAAGTCTCTCAGGTTGGGGCAAGAGGGGGTTAAATGAATGCATTTGATCATTCGCCTAAATTCGGTACCCATCATTTTAACGCCTACGTAGCCGTGTCCTGGTGGGTGACTATGACTAAAATAAGAGGATCTATGTGTTGATCACGAAAGAGTATGCTAGCCATTCTAATGTAGCTCTGCCAAGTACTTGATTGTGATTTGTTTTTATTTTCAGCCACTTAGGTGCCTCAAGATCTGGAGATCCTAGTGGTCACAAGCTTGGACTCAATCTTTTTCTGTGGTCTGGCCAGAACCATGGGGGAGGTAATCCCAGCAACAAGAGCATCGCAGTATCTCCCTGCCTGTGACTTTCGATCAGCGTCACGACAGGGGAGTCCTCGTGCCACCAGGTGTTAGGTATGCCACTTGAAATAAGCATTTTTCTTACCTATTAATAGAACAGCAAAAGCACTACTAAGCCTAAAATGCAAAAAAGCATATTCAAATCTTGGGTTGGATGAAATTCCAATTACAAAAAGGAGTCTGCAGACATGATTATCATGTGAACTTAAAGCCCGCTGATGTAGGTTCGACGGTGTCACAGAAACAACTTCCCGCAGATCGCCTTGCTCGTGCTATACCCAAACAAATTCTTAAAATAATCATTGTGTTTCGTTGGTGTCATCAATCTTATGTCCCTACCACACCCACCAGTCGGGACATGTGAAATATAAAAAAACAGGAACTTGCACATTGTCAGCTCTGCAAAGATTTATATAGTAAACAGAGCATAGCACGTTCAGCTTAAGAAAAAAATTTAGTGCAGGCCTATATTCATGGTTCACATATGTGTGATTGCTCTTCTTAATGAAGTGAAAACTGCTTAAGTTGTGGCCCACTACAAGCTTTCTATTAGTGTTAAAAAGTGCAGTAGAAAACGTGATTGTGCTTGGAAGACGGGGGCATAGGAAGGACAGACACAACAGAGCGCTAACTTTCAACTGATTTAATTCAAGAACCTCAGCGTAGAAACAGACTGTGTCACCGCACCACATCTCAACCAATCCGTGGCCCTGCCACGGACCGCAAGTACGCCAACTCCTTATCCGCCAAGTCAATTGACGCCACACTGACACAACTTGTGCCGGAACTATTTATAGTGTCAGCCTCCATAATCTCGCTAACAGTCCTATCTTTGTGCCTCTCAAGAACAGTAGACGAAGCAAATAATGGTTTGCACCCGCAGTCATGACAGTGACACGACAGATCATGACTGCGAGTGCAAACCATTATTTGCTCAGTCTACTGTTCTTGCTAGGCACAAAGATATGACTGTTAGAGAGATTATGGAGGCTGATGCTATAAATAGTTCCGGCATGTGTTGTGTCAGTGTGGCGTCAATTGACTTGGCGGATAAGGAGTTGGCGTACTTGCGGTCCGTGGCAGGGCCACGGATTGGTTGAGATGTGGTGCAGTGACGCATTGTGTTTCTACGCTGAGGTTCTTGAATTAAATCAGTTGAAAGTTAGCACTCTGTGGTGTCTGTCCTTCCTATGTCCCCGTCTTCAAAGCACAATCATGTTTTCTAACGTAGTCAGCACTTGTTAAAAAGTGCTATTGTGTTTTAAGCAGCTCGTACCAAATATTTTCTTGAAATACATTGGTTCATGGAAATTATTATGTAGATGTTGGCAGACAGTCATGCTGAGGCCAATCTTTAATGCCAAGTGGTCCACTTATTCAGAGTTAATTGAGTTTGTAAATATTGTAGGTCGCAAATTAAATTTTTATGGTACGCAATGGGCACAATCATCAGTAATGACTAGCTCTACCTAGGGGAACTTCATACGTTTACTACGGCAAGATGATTTCGAAAAACAAAGTATTTAGTTTATTTAACTCCTGCACTAACCTTGTCTTTAGAAACTTTTTATATTCTTTGCGATGCTGAGATAAGATTCTGGAAATAGTTTTTCTAGAACTACTCTAGATATTTCCAGTTCATCATTTTTCTCGCAAAGCATTCGAGAGAGCCAAACCCTGTAATGTACGGAGGGAACTCACAGAATGATGCGACTGACAGTTTGGAACATTCGGCACTGTAACAGTAATAATGACATGTCACTTATGTAATGCTCATTATCGCAGATCAAACTGCTTTTTCCGTCTACTCATTTTCAGTAGACTCATTCAGCGAACTCCCACCTGAGACTGCAGCGCTGGGTTCTGCAAAGTAATTTGAATGAATATAGATGCAACAGGTTTCTTTGAGCGTGCGTCTAACACACATTCTTCATATTGAATCTGCTAACTTTATTTATGACCATGTCCATAATTGTATCCACATTCCAGCTTATTTTTATTTTGACATTTGAGTTTTCTTCAGTACTTTTCTCAACATCTGTGCTTGCTGAGCCGTACTCAAGTCCATACATCTTGTCTTTCGCTATTACATTAATATATAAAACTGTTGATGCCGAGTGAGAATTCAAGGTACCGAATCTGTCGTGCGAGCTAAATAAGAACCAATAAAAAGCTATACAAAGGAAATTTTGTTAAAGGAGGCTGTATGGGCATTAGAATAGCACATGTCATGCTAAAAAAAAATACAAATTCTTGTTAGGTATGCGAGGATGACAGTGCTGTGCTGTTTCTGATGTGTCACAAAAAAAAAGAAATCAGTGCCATACAGTGTTCCTTATGGAAGTACAAATTGTTGAATTCGAAGCCCAGAAGTTTTATTCAAGAATGTTCCTCAATACAAATGAATTTAGAGATCTTAGCCACTGACTCATACATGACTATGTGGCAAACATTCATTTTCATGTGGATTATAGTTTACAAGGTCTAGTCTGCATTGATTTATTGCATTCATGCTGAAACTGGGAGGGGTTCTCTGGGTATGAATAAAGAGATAAACATTTCTTGAAATCAAAACATTTGAGAACGGACAAAAGGAAGGATCTGAGAACGGTATCTTAGATTCTCTTCTTTTTCTTACAGTATCTCTAATGTTTACTTTATTTCACCTGATGCATTTAGTTTTTAGCGCAGCTCTTAGCACCCGTTTCCGCGTTTTGCGGCGTCGCTGTCGGCGTAACCGCCCAACTAAATTTGGCAGGAAATTGAATTAATGTTGTGGTCATGTGACGTTAATATTTCCGCTAAGTCTAGCTGAGAAACTGAAATTTTTTATGGATGACGTGACACGGTCATGCGACGTCATTTTCCCCGCTACTTTAAGCGGAAAAACTGCATTTGTGTTGAGGTCATGTGACATCAATTTGTGCGCTAAATTTAGGGGGAAACTTAACCAGCTAAATTTAGTGGGGAAATTTTCCCGCTAAATTCAGGAAAATTTCCCGCTAAATGGGAGGGAGCAGAAGAGGAGGAGGGGAGGGGGAGGAGGGGCATACACTCCCATCCTCCTCTTCAAGATCTGTGCTCTAATTTCATGTTACAGAGAATTGTAAACGTCTCATATTTCATCTCATGTTTATTCAACTTTTATATTGCAGGTGCGCTCGCAGCACAAATCTGGGTTGTGCTGATCCTCTACGCACAAGTTAGGAACTCCTGAGTGGCAAGAGTGGGAGTTTGGTCTGACAGCTCAAGGGACACCATTGTTCAGTATTGAATTTTTAATAATCTTCTTTTGAGCAAAGTTAATCTTTGCTGCATGCAGTTCTTGTATAAATAAATACCTGCAACCAAATTTACCAGATCACGACATTTCGCCTCTGCTCTTAGTGCTCCTGGTGAGCCTCGGATAAGGGCTTACTGGTGTGCAAACATCATGCTTGTTTGAAACCACTCACTGATGTAGAGACTCGCTGACATCCAGCATTCCAATGAAATGCTGGATGTCCACAAGTCTTTCTTGAACAATGCAAGCGGGGAAGGAACCATACAATCGTATCGTATTGGGGGACATTCTACAGAGTGTTTTTTTCTATGTTTTACAGATTTTTTATAAAAAAGTCATAAAAGCTACATTTACACGGTCTGCGCACGTGAGTTATATGGCCAGGGCGGCATAGTATAAAAGGCTAATTTGTAATGATCCGTCGGCTTATTACAGAGATGTGCCAGACTTCTTTCAGAAAACTAGATGGAGGTTCATTCTAGCGTAGCTTTATCCCGCGAATCTGAATATCCCGTTCGTTTTCCTCAAAGATATAACTAAACGTGAGAAAACACACAAAAACATCCTACCAACAGTGACATCGTAAGAAGACCTTTGGGCCGCCAAGCGTGTGTCGCTTAAGGGCCGCTCGTCCAATCGCAAGTTTTCTAGGTATATTCTCCGGCATTGGCACCAGTCGTGACACATTTTACTGCCCTTTTAAAAAATAGCATGTGCGTGCATAGCTTTGATAGGCGCTGAAGATGCGTGAACAAAGATTTTGAAGGCTGCTCTTGTGACGTCGCTCTCTAGGGAAGTGCTTTCACAGCGCTTTAAAAATGACTATGCAGCCTCGATTAATTAATTTAGCAAATAATTTTGATATTTGAGATTCTGGAGGTCGAATGAAGAAGATTTATAAGTCTTTTCTCAAATAGAAAACTGCTTCAGCCTCTCTCTAAGTATTGTATGTTCGTGAAATTTTAATCAGTTAAAATAGACCCATGGTTCCAATTAGAAACTTGCTAAGCATCATCAAAACACACTAAATCAATTTTCTTTGTAAAGATATAAGACAAGAGTAGCATTTTATGGCGTTCTAAAAAATGGTCAATTTGGACGCGTTTCCAGGCTTCGGTTTCTTACCAGACCCTGTTGGAAAATTTCGATGATGGAAAGATGACGGAAAAGGCTCATACAAGCGTAACCGTAATATGGGACATCCTATACAAGCGAATCGTCGGATCCAGTATAGTGGATTAAGGCGGAACGATACAGGTAGGCGGAACCATACAAGCGTGTCATATTATGGGACATCCTATACCAGCGTAGTGGAATATGGCAGAACCGTGCGGAACCATACATGCATAACGTAATATGGGACAACCTATACCAGCGAAAAGGCGATACCACCACGGTGGAGCCATATGGCTCCAACATGCTGGTTTCGCCTTTTCACTGTTGTACAGGGCGATTTAGTTTTAAGCTTTACATATATGTTTAGAAAGGTCGTGAAAGCTAAATTAATGTGGTTTGTGCAGGCGAGTTATACGGCCAGGCGTACGTAGTATAGGGACCTAATCGTAACAATCAGTCAGATAATTAAATACAATTTGTTAATTAACTTTTTAATTAGTGAAAATGAAAATATGGTTTCAATTAGAAACTTGCTGAGTCATTGAAAACCACAAAATCAACTCTTTTTAGAAGGATATAATGCAGGGGTAGCCTTTTACGCGTTCTGTAAGAACGCTTTATTTGGACGAGTTTCTAGGTTTCAGTTTCTTATCAGAGCTCATCTCTGCGCCCAAGGTCCTGTTCCCCCTTAGACACGCAACGCACGTGCGCCTTGCTTCCCTCCATCCTACGAGGGAGGCGAGGGGGCGGCTTCGCACTGTGGCCACCGGGCAGCAGGACCGTAGGTGCCAAGATGCGCTCTGGTAAGAAACCAAAGTCTGGAAACGCGTACAAATTGACCATTTTTTTAGAACGCCATAAAATGCTGCTCTTGTTTTATATCTTCACAAAGAAAGTTGATTTAGTGTGTTTTGATGATGCTTAGCAAGTTTCTAATTGGAACCATGGGTCTATTTTCACTGATTAAAAATTTCAGGAACATACTATACTTAGAGAGAGGCTGAAGCGGTTTTGTATTTGAGAAAACACTTTTAAATCTTCATATGACCTCCAGAATCTCAAATATGCAAATTATTTGGTAATTTTATGACTCGAGGCTGCATAGAGTCATTTTTAAAGCGCTGTGAAAGCACTTCCCTGGAGAGCGATGCCACAAAAGTGGCTTTCGAAATCTTTGCTCATGCATCTTCAGCACCTATCAAAGCTATGCACGCACGTGCTATTTTTTAAAAGGGCAGAAAAATGTGTCACGACTGGTGCCAATGCGGGAGAATATACCTAGAAAACTTGAGATTGGACGCGCGGCCCTTAAGCGACACGCTTGGCGGCCGAAAGGTCTTCTTACGATGTCACTATTGGTAGGATGTTTTTTGTGTTTTCTCACGTTTAGTTATATCTTTGTGGAAAACGAACGGGATATTCAGATTCGCGGGATAAAACTATGCTAGGATGAACCTCCAATCTAGTTTTCTGAAAGAAGACTGGCACATCTCTGTAATAAGCTGACTGATCATTACAAATTAGCCTTTTATACTATGCCGCCCTGGCCTTATAACTCACGTGCACAGACCGCGTAAATGTAGCTTTTACGGCTTTTTTAAAAAAAAATTTGTAAAACATACAAAAAAACACTCTCTAGAATGTCCCCCAATACGATACGATTGAATGGTTCCTTTCCCACTTGCATTGTTCAAGAAAGACCTGTGGACATCCAGCGTTTCATTGGAATGCTGGATGTCAGCGAGTCTACATTAGTGAGTGGTTTCAAACAAGCATGATGTTTGCACACCAGTAAGCTCTTATCCGAGGCTCACCAGGAGCACTAAGAGCAGAGGCAAAATGTCGTGACGTGGTAAATTTGGTTGCAGGTATTTATTTTTAGAAGAATTGCAAGCAGCAAAGCTTAATTTTGCTCAAAAGAAGATAATTAAAAATTCAATACTGAACAAAGGTGTCCCTTGAGCTGTCAGACCAAACTCCCACTCTTGCCACTCAGGAGTTCCTAACTTGTGCGTAGAGGATCAGCACAACCCAGATTTGTGCTGCAAGCGCACCTGCAATATAAAAGTTGAATAAACATGAGATGAAATATGAGACGTTTACAATTCTCTGTAATCTGAAATTAGAGCAAAGATCTTGAAGAGGAGGATGGGAGGGTATGACCCCCCACCCTCTAACCCTCCTACTCTTCTGCTCCCTCCCATTTAGCGAAAAATTTCCCTGAATTTAGCGGGAAAATTTGCCCACTAAATTTAGCGGGTTAAGTTTTCCACAAAATTTAGCGCGGAAATTGATGTCACATGACCTCAACACAAATGCAGTTTTCCCACTAAAAGTAGCGGGGAAAATGACGTTGCATGACCGTGTCATGTCATCCATAAAAAATTCAGTTTCTCAGCTAGACTTAGCGGAAATATTAACGTCACATGACCGCAACATTAATTCAATTTCCTGCCAAGTTTAGTTGGGCGGTTACGCCGAGGGCGACGCCGCGAAACGCGGAAACGGGTGCTAAGAGCTGCGCTAAAAAAACTAAATGCAACAGGTGAAATAAGATGAAAATTAGAGATAAGAAAAAGAGAAGAGAATCTAAGATACCGTTCTCAGATCCTTCCTTTTGTCCGTTCTCAAATGTTTTGATTTCAAGAAATGTTTATCTCTTTATTCATACCCAGAGAACCCCTCCCAGTTTCAGCATGAATGCAATAAATCAATGCAGACTAGACCTTGTAAACTATAATGCACATGAAAATGAATGTTCGCCACATAGTCATGTATGAGTCAGTGGCTCAGATCTCTAAATACATTTGTATTGAGGAACATTCTTGAATAAAACTTCTGCGCTTTGAATTCGACAGTTTGTACTTCCATAAGGAACACTGTATGGCACTGATTTTTTTTGTGACACATCAGAAACAGCAGTGTCATCCTTGCATACCTAACAAGAATTTTTTTTTTAGCATGGCATGTGCTATTTTAATGCTTATACAGCCTCCTTTAACAAAATTTCCTTTGTAGAGCTTTTTGTTTTTTCTTATTTAACTCGCACGACAGATTCGGGACCTTGAATTCTCACTCGGCATCAACAGTTTTATATATTAATGTAATAGTGAAAGACAAGATTAATTGTCTTGAGTACGGCTCAACAAGCACAGATGTTGAGAAAAGTACTGAAGAAAACTCAAATGTCAAAATAAAAATAAGCTGGAATGTGGATACAATTAAGGACATGGTCGTGAATACAGTAGCAGATTCAATATGAAGAATACGTGTTAGACGCACACTCAAAGAAACCTGTTGCATCTATATTCATGCAAATTACTTCGCAGAACCCAGCGCTGCAGTCTCGGGTGCGAGTTCGCTGAATGAGTCCACTGAAAATGAGTGCAGACGGAAAAAGCAGTTTGATCTGTGACAATGAGCATTACATAGGCAAGTGACATGTCATTGTTACTGTTACAGTGGCGAATGTTTCAAACTGCCAGTCGTATCATTCTGCGAGTTCCATCCGTATATTACAGGGTTTGGCTCTCTTGAATTCTTTGCGAGAAAAATTATGAACTGGAAATGTCTAGCGTAGTTCTAAAAAAACTACTTCCAGAATCCTAACTCAGCATCATAAAGAATATAAAAAGTTTCTAGAGATAAGGTTAGTGCAGGAGTTGAATAAACTAAACACTTAGTTTTGTGAAACCATCTTGCCGTAGTAAACGTATAAAGTTCCCCTAGGTAGAGCTAGTCATTACGGATGGTTGTGCCCATTGCATACCATAAAAATTTAATTTGCGACCTACACTATTTACAGACTCAACCAACTCTGAGTAAGTGGAACACTTGGCACTAAAGATTGGTCTCACCATGGCTGTCTGCAAACATCCACATAATAATTTCCATAAACCTATGCATTTCAAGAAAATATTTGGAGCGAGCTGTTTAAACTGCCATAACACTTTTTAACACTAATAGAAAGCCTGTAGTGGGCCACAACTTAAGCAGTTTTTACTTCATTATGAAGGGCAATAACAAATATGTTAAGCTTAAAACTAGGCCTGCACTGAATTGCTTTCTTAAGTTGAACGTGGTATGCTCGGTTCAATATATTATCTTTGCAGAGCTGACAATGTGCAAGTTCCCATTTTTTTATATTTCACATCTCCCGACTGCTGGGTGGGGTAGGTACATAAGATTAATGACACCAACGTAACACAATGATTATTTTAAGAATTTGTTTGGGTATGGCACTAGCGAAGCCATCTGCGGGAAGTTATTTCTGTGACTCCGTCGAACCTACATCCGTGGGCTTTAAGTTCACATGTGAATCATGTCTGCAGACGCCTTTTCGTAATTGGAACTCCATCCAAACCGAGATTTCAATGTTTTTTGCATTTTAGGCTTAGTAGTGCTTTTGCTGTTTCACTTCAAGAATAGGTAAGAATGCTTATTTCGAGTAGCATACCTAACACTTGGTGGCATGAGGACTCCCTTGTTGTGATGCTAATCGAAAGCCACAGGCAGGGAGATACTGTGATGCTCTTGTTGCTGGGATTACCTCCCCCATGGTCCTGGCCGGACCACAGAAGAAGATTGAGTCCAAGCTTGTGGCCACTAGGATCTCCAGATCTTGAGGCAACCAAGTAGCTGGAAATAAAAACAAATCACAATCAAGTACTTGGCAGAGCTACATTAGAATGGCTAGCATATTCTTTCATGATCAGCACATAGATCCTTTTGTTTTTATACTTTGTACTTGTACCTATTAAAGAACTGCTCCTTCACAGCCACAGTCATAAATACACCACAGGACAAGGCCACACAGGCCTTGAAATGATGGGTACCGAATTGAGGCGAATGATCAAATGCATTCATTTAACCCTCTTTCACCCCAACCTGGGAGATTTCTGTCAAATATTCACATTTAACTCTAAAGAGTATAAAAAAAACCTACTACTGCAATGCAGAGCCGTATAGTGGGAGAGTTTAGCCAGTGGGTGTGGTGACAAAGGTGCCGGAGAGGAGGAAAGGGAGGAGAGCGCCGAAGGAAAGAGAGAGAAGGCAGCAAAAAGGAGACGACCGCTATTTTGACGCAACGCTGTTGGCGCGGAGCACTGCTGAGGCTATGTGTCGTCTGCTACTGGCTTAATTCATTTTTGCCTTTATAAAAGTTTGCGTTTAAACATGGAGAAACTTCTTTCTTTAGGTTTTTAAGCCACCGAGGAATAACACTATATTATTTTATTGCCAGAGCCTGCCAAATAAAAGCAAAGGGCAGGTATCTGGATAGAAAGAGTTTAGTTGGCGCACCAAGAGGCTAACCAATAAAAATGGGTACCACTCTGCGCAAAATGCCTAAAAAGCGTGCATCTCTACTTGACACTAACAGCGGCACACACTATCTATTTTACTGACTAAAGGGTACTAGATCATTATTTTCAGCTAACTAGTCAAAAAAGATATTCTCGCCGACTTGCTTTTTAGGAAAATTTTTAAATTTACAAGAACTATTAAGACAACGGCTAAAAAAAAAGCAATGGCAATACCAACAATCGAATTCGCCTGCTCTCCAGTAGCACGACATCTATAGAAGGCAGACCTGCAGAATGAACAAGCAGTCTAAAGAAGAGTATGTCCCATGTATAATTTGTTTCCATGCTGCAAAGCAAGTGCTGGAAAGAGGTATCACGACATTAACAAAATTTCTTGCAATCAGTTGAGAACAAGTTAGAGCAGTGAACTTGTCCTTGCCCTTGGCATAACGTTTTAGTGTTGCCCATGGAAACTCAAATAAATTTGTGAATAAAAACAAAAAAAGACTAACCTTCATAAAAAAAGTCTAACTTTCGCAAAGAAAAGTTATCTTGAACAAAATATGCGGGATACAGTTGTACAGCATCCATTTTTGTGCTGAACCAATTTTGAGGCAAATCGGCGACAATGAAAAGAAAACGCCTGAGTACATTAGGGAAAGACAGAAAGAATGCATACCTACAACAAAAAAATTTAGAACGACCACGGGCAGGAACCTCTGATGAGGCTCTCGGAGTGACTCCCTGCAATGGGCCTGCGCAGACCAGAGAACAAGATCTGTCAGAGCTTGCAGCCATAAGGTGCTTCATACCATGAAGTTCCAGAAGTAGCTGCAATTGCAAGCAAAGTGCATTTCATTTCTCTGCAGAATGGAGAGTTTAATAGCTAGTATGCATTCATAAGGTGATACAGTCACGAATGCAGATTTTTCAATGCAGCACTATATCACCAAATTGTTAACCGTGCCGGGCAACACTAAAAACCGGGAGCATTATTCCAAAGTATCTCAGTTTAAAGTTAACCACGGCAGAAGCTGCAAGCCATGTGACCTTCTAGTTGGATGCCATGGTACGTCGAGCTTATAATCATGTCTCACACTGTTTTTGCTGCAATGGCTTGTAGTGTCAAAAGTGGTCCAGCTTAAAGAGATGCAAAGTATAGACGTTTGTGAGTGGGGTCCAGACCTAGTCTTGAGCTACATTGCGAGGAAGGACGTTTCAACCGGGATGTTGGCTGTCTGCATCCACACGACCAGCTTGTGCACAGCGATTGCTCGTGCCGAGTACATGTCCTCGACAGTGCCATTATTTGACAAGCAGTTTTATGAATGTTAAACATGACTGACTTGCAGAGAGACTGCATCTCAACAGCTAATGACTTGGGATACCTAACTGAATACTGATATATTAACTGAATGCAAAACAAATTACCTAGCAGGCATTAAATTTATCAACAGGGTGGGTCGACTCCGCATTAAGTTGCAGTCGATGCGTCAGGCACGTAGCCAGGATTTTGTTTCAGGGGGGGCCCCCTCATAACAAAACGCTGTATGAGGGGGAGGGGGGAGAAGGACCCATGCAAAATGGAAGATATCGGGGGGGGGAGGGGGGGGGGGGGCCGGGCCTCATAAGCCTCCCCCTGGCTACGTGCCTGTGATGCGTAATAGGACAATACAAACAGAGATATGCCTTACAATTCCTTTTGCACCCCCAAAATGATGTGTTTTTGAAGGTAAGATACACAATGTTCTTGATTCAGAAGGTGCCTCAGCTGTACAAATGCATATGCAGTAAGGGCACTCGCCAAGCCTATTCTCCTCAGCTCTGTGCAGGTTTAGCTAAGTTAGAGTATAGAGGTACACGCTCACTGGCAGCATGAGAAAGGCAGGGAGAAGTCTCCGTTGTTCCACCACCAGCCCGTCTGCTACCTTCGATGACGTTTCAGCACCTCGTGAGCCTGGAGCAAGCACATCTGTCCAAAGTGGGGTGAAAAGCACAAGCACGTGCTGGAGGACGCCCAGCCATTCTCTTTTTGTCATCGACTATTCTACATATTTTAGTATGACATATTTTTAAGTGAGAAAAAGTATTGCAAATATGCAGTCCAACTTTGACCATAATACAGAAGTCTGATAAAGATAACAGTTGCCATTCACCATTTTCCAAATAAGTGCTCCCACCTATCGGAACATCTACACATGCGGTGCGTGAGTGGGTTCAGGACTGAGACGCTAGAAAATGAAGCGCTCACAAGGCTTGTCTGGCCCTTCCAACCATGCGGGTACATTCATCGCAAATCCCAGATTTTTAGACAAAATGATTTAGAATAAGCAACTCTTCTCTACGCCCGAGGTAGAACATTGAATTGTGATTCCCCCATATTGTGCCAACCATCCTTCAACCTGCGGTACCACCTGCAAATGAACTATGTTGTGCTGCGGCACGCGTCCATGCTGCCTGCTTGAGAAGAAAACCACGGCTCATGTTGAAGACGACATCTCACAATGTACAGGCAACAATGTTTAACGAACTAAAACAAAGTTGATATCATTCAATAGACACAGATAGGCTTACAAAATGTCGACACCATGATTGTTGTTGTTGGTTTTACTCCTGCATACAAACATAAGTGACTTCCTCTTTCCTCCGATGTACAGTAAAACCCCCTTATCTTCGTGGCCCCTATTTCTTCTCGAATCGGTCACAGAGGACATAATCGCAGCCACTGAATTCTGCAAAATTAAAGGGCGCGAAAATTAAAGGTTCGCCAACATTAAAGAATTTACTGTTCTTCCGTGTGTCACATGATGTTAACATTTCAAGGAGACTGAAGGCATCGGTTTAAGAAAAAATTGACCTATGAAAAAAAATGCCCTTCTCCAGGTTAGGCACGCGAGGTTCTTCTGCACTACCTAAGGCGGCAAGTTTGTTTCGGCAGAGCTTTTGGTTAAACGGAGTCACAAAAGTAGCTATACTTGGAGTCAACTATTTTGTGCTGCATTATAAAGCTAGAGTAAATTCCACTGTGCTTCTGCACAGCACTGTTTGTTGCAAGAGCATATGTGGTTTAGTGTTGCATCCCATTTGCATGATCTAGAGAAACTAGCGCTGACAGACTTGGAGCACTCAAAAAAAAAAAAAAAAAAAAACAGCCGACTGTGGGAACATTGAGAGATGCGAACTGTGCATTTCTTAAAAGTGAATTCGAGCAAAGGTAAAGACAATATGTATACTTACGGCGGCCATACTTGCCTTTCCATAGCATGACCACTTTTCCCTCGGTAGCACCATCCAGTAAGCACCAGCAACACGCCCATAAGACGCCGCCGACTCATGGATTGAATGACGACCCGCCTGAGGACTTGGAAGGAGATCCGGAACACTGCTTTAGGCCAGATGTTGTATCTGGAGGGGGCAGGGACTAAAAGTAAAAATTAACAAATTTATCTGAAGCGCTACATTCCTATAGCATAAACTCTAGGATAGCAGCATTTTTTTTTTTTGAGGTCAGTGATGCATTTTACTTAAGCACAAATGGTTGGTTTATATGATGAACCTGCAGCTCCTATTTTCCTTAAGTGTAACGGAGTGTCTAACGTTACGTCCGACGGAACCCGAAATAAAAATTAAAGTTACGCCCAACGTAACTGTCAAGCATTCGAGTTGCGTCCGACGTAACCCAAAATAAAAATTAAAGTTACCGTATTTACTCGAAAATAGGTTGAACCCTATTTATTGGATCCACCAAGAACAAAAAAAGAAAAATTCAAATATAGGTTGACCTTTTCTTATTTTTAAGAACTGGGGAAATTTTGGGCAAAAGAAAGAAAAAAACCTTTATTTACATCACTCTCAGCTAAATCACGGGGCGATGCCAAAAACTTCATCACCGTCAGAACTTCTGGACATGTTATCATCGTCCGAAGCTTCGTCAGCTGGGTAGACATCCTCGCAAATTCGCAGCAATACTTCACTGACACCGTTGTAAAATGACAAGAAACGAAAAAAGGTGCGAAGCGACGGAAGACAAACTACAAAGACGCAAGCAAAGCCGCCCTGTCGCCATGAGCAACACGCGAGCCGAGCCGCCTCAAGCAACTAACAAAAATAACATCTTTTTTTTTTTTTTTGTGCGCGTTTGCGAGGATGGAGGGTAAAGTGCATGGCGCATCGCGTTCCTCTCCTTACCCGTTGCCCAGCAAGGGGAATTCTAGAGGCGCGATGTCGAAATCCGACGCGCACCGCGGGCGGCGAGCCATTTCGGCAACCAAAAGCTTTTCGAAACAAGAAGCGGCGCGGCTCTACGGCAACACCGGCTCGGTGACTCGATAGCTTCATACCTCCGGTAGGGTCGCAAAATTTGGTCGCGAATGTAGGTGTCGAAATTCACAATTTCCAAGAGAGAAAAAAAAAAGAAAAGGTCGATTTGTATTCGAATAAACACGGCAGTCAGCCGCGCGACGAGACACACATTATGAAAGCGATTGGTGCGAGCGACCAAGGCGATGAGCGACGTTTTCTAGAAGCCCAAGAACCGACCGGCGCAAGCAGCGAGAGTGAGAAATCTTCGGCGCTCGGCAGCGGCTCTCGTAGCTTCTCGCCGTCGCTCGTCTCGTTGATCGCTATATTGCTTACATGCCGTTCAGAAAGGCGCTCTAAGTGCTTACCATTGCATTGGGACCAGCCTCGCATCCAACCGTAACCAGTCTTGACTTTTTCTTTTTTTTTAGCCGCCCAGGTAGAAGTTAACATCGTACATACACCGTTTTCAAGCATGGCTCCTCGTTCATTGCTCGATTTACATTTTCAGCAAATGACCGCAATGAAGCACAATTATTCTAGTTCAAAATTCTCACGAACACTTGGCACGCATACTTATACTGTAGCGCACCTAACGTAATTTAAAAGTAGAACGAAAACGGAACGAGATTCACTTACCGCTTCACGGATCCTAGGCCTTCGGATCCTAGGCCTAACGGCCGTACTTGGAAGTCGCCTGCGGTCCGGCGATCGGACGAGTCGAGCCGGCCTGACGCAGGCTGACCACGCCTGGTTGAACTATGAGAGGCGCCGTCCAGTTGAGAGCCAGAGACGCAGTAGAAACGGACCGCAAAACATCTGTCCCGTAATCGTAAACGAGCCAACGACCCCCCCCCACCGCTCTATCTTCGCCATCTCCGCGACGACGGCGACGACCGGAAGTGGAAGCCGCAAAGTTAGAAAAGCCGCGGCAGCGGAAGCCACTGGGCGGAAGCTTTAAGTTTCGGTTTCGCTTTTCTCCAACGCAGGCTACGGTCGCTACGGTTTCGGGCTGGTGGGTTTGTCGGGTTTGTGGCTGGTTGCGACGACGCGAGGGGCCACGAAAAGACGCCAAGTTGGCAGAGAACGAGTCACGGCCCACGATACGAGCAACGGGCCGTTTGCCGCTGTCGACCGGCGATGCGGTATCCGCGGCTTGGTGTCACGATCGGTTTGTTGCCGTGCGCGTTGACTCAAAGCTCGAAGTTATGCAGTTCCGTTCCGGCACCAGCCGCACCACGTTTTCCGGTGCATCGCACGTGGAGGCCTTTCGGCGCATTCAGTGAACGTAAAGATCGTGCCCGCTGTCTTCGGTGCTGTGGAAGAAGTTGGGAGACGGAAGGCGTCGAGGACTCCAGGCCGGGCCGCCGGTTCACTCTGAACGAGAGGCGACGTGTGTGTGCACGCTTTGAGGAAGCCTCCGCGTTTCGCCGCGCTAGACCTCGCCGATCGCGACCGGACCAACCGGACCCCGAGTCCGAGAGGCTCTTACGGAGCCAGGAACTGCACCGAGGTAGGAGCTGCTCGTTCTGCGCTACCATGCAGTGCTCTACAGTGCTCGGAGCTCTCGGTGTCATTCGTGCTTGCACCGAAGCCTTTGTGACCCCTTCGGACGCGCAAGTCGTACTTCGCAAAGGTTTGGACGGGGCCACCCTCACCGAGCAGCTCCGCTATATTCCGCTTACTTATGATCGCAATAAAAGCTTGCGTTCTCGGGAAAAAAATTGCGGGACCGCTCTCCGCGCCGCCGACGAGGTTGGCCGCCGCCATGTTCTCAGCTGTTCACTCGCTCCCGCAGCGAGCGCCTTCCGATAATCCTCCCCGTTCCAAAATGCGATGCGCTTTGCGCATTGTGCCGTTTACATGACCGCATATTGAATGCGGCAACTGGATTCAATGCGACTAAGTCGCATTCGTGTAAACGTGGCTTATGTTCTTTTTCGACATGTATGGTGTATGTAACGATAGCGGTGGTGAACGATGGACGTTTTTGTTGGAAGATGGCGGTCGTCTTTCTGCATGTATAATTTGGCTATACCGGTGGTCTTGTAGTATAAGCGTTTTGGTGGAAAGACGGCAGTCGCCTACGTCATCGGACGCAAAATCATACCAGCCACACCGAACCATATCGGCAAGCAAAGTGGCTGCCAGTATAGACAGACCCGGAGCCATAGCGGTGCCGGTATCTCCAGTTATGCAGAACGCCAAACCAAACTAGCTGCATGCGTAACACAAAGAAATTATGTTGGTGTCATACCAGAACTGTACAAGCAGCAGGTTTGTTTCTTGTACGTTTTTCCAATAGGGGAGCGCATCTTTGCACCTGCGGTCCAGCTGCCCGGTGGCCGCAGTGCGAAGCCGCCCCCTCGCCTCCCTCGTAGGATGAAGGGAAGCAAGGCGCACGTGTGTTGCGTGTCTAAGCCCCTGGGGAACAGGACCGTGGGCGCAGAGATGAGCTCTGATAAGAAACTGAAACCTAGAAACTCATCCAAATAAAGCTTTTTACGGAATGCATAAAACGCTATTCCTGCATTATATCCTTCTAAAAAAACTCGATTTTGTGGTTTTCAATGACTCAGCAAGTTTCTAATTGAAACCATATTTTCATTTTCACTAATTAAAAAGTTGATTAACAAATTGTATTTAATTATCTGACTGATCGTTACGACTAGGTCCCTATACTATGTACGCCTGGCCGTATAACTCGCCTGCATAAACCGCATTAATTTAGCTTTCACGACCTTTCTAAACATATATGTAAAGCTTAAAACTAAATCGCCCTGTACAACAGTGAAAAGGCGAAACCAACATGCTGGAGCCATATGGCTCCACCATGCTGGTATCGCCTTTTTGCTGGTATAGGATGTCCCATATTACGTTATGCATGTATGGTTCCGTCCGCCTACATGGTTCCGCCTTAATCCACTACGCTGGTATAGGATGTCCCATAATACGACACGCTTGTATGGTTCCGCCCACTTGTATCGTTCCACCTTATTCCACTATACTGGAGCCGCCTTTTTCGCTTGTATAGGATGTCCCATATTACGGTTACGCTTGTATGAGCCTTTTCCGTCATCTTTCCATCATCGATATTTTCCAACAGGGCTGGTTCCATAATCAAGCTCGACAGGCGCGCATATGTGGATAAGCGAGTTCCACTCACCCCCGACCAGACCAGGGCGACCAGAAGTCACTTGAGACACAATCAGCAGTTTATGTTTGTAAGCATCAAAAAGGTCTATATACTAAACCAACCGAATCCACTTGGCAAAAGGCTGCCATAAGATATAACATGTCAGAGGAAAGGTTCTTTCAAACAGCCCCATTTTCTAACCTTGGGTTATTTACGAAAGTTTACGTACAATTTACCGGTACATCTTTGCTTGATATGTATCGTGGCTATTTGCTGAAGGAGATAGAGCCTGGCACACGACATTCGAGAAACAAATGTTTCATTGGCTCATACGTAACTTGAGAAAACAGTGCTGTGTGAACCAAACTTTAAGGGCGAAAAAAGCTTACATTGCTCAATTTGGTGCATTAAGAACAGCTCCTCTCTACCTCAGGTGTCTGCAGAACTCCAAAAATAAGCTTGATTGCGAATTCGAGAGAATTTCACAAAAGTTTTGTCTCATCCGATTAAAGAGTATTCAGCACGGAACATCAGGAACGTTTTCAGTAGGTAAAAAAGGCGTGACCCCAAAACAAAGAGTAAGTTCTTGACTTCTAAAGATGAGATTAACCCTTTCCTAAAGAAATGTGTAAAGGGTGTGTTGTATGGGTGACACAATAAGCGGGCAACAGCTAGCGCGCGCTCGTGCGTCTCGCGCCACTGTTCCTGGGCGCCATATTGCCGCGCGCAAGGCTGAGAAAGCAACGCTCGGTCGCGGTCCTCCAGAAAGCTCCCGTTTATTCATGTACCGCCCGTAACTTCTATCATTTATCCTGCTTTTGTTTTCTAGAAAGTGCGTGTTCATTCTCGCCCCGATCACGCGACGCTCGAACCGTTTTCGCCGAATCTTCGAGATAGCGACGCACTCTAGATAAGAGGCCGCCCGCGACCTTGTCGAGTCAGTCTCGCCCCAGCGCTCGATTCTGCTGACACGCCGACTTCGACGCCCGCGACGCTCTGTTTTCTTCTGTTTCCTTCTTTATTTTTGGCACAAGTTCGCCACATTAAACGTTTATTTATTTCTGTTTATTTCTCGTTTATTGGTCACGAATCACCACCCGTGACATTCTGGTGGAGGTGCGGGGTATCGATCCCCGTACCTCTCGCAGAATGTCACGGGTGGTGCCGCGCGCAAGGCTGAGAAAGCAACGCTCGGTCGCGGTCCTCCAGAAAGCTCCCGTTTATTCATGTACCGCCCGTAACTTCTATCATTTATCCTGCTTTTGTTTTCTAGAAAGTGCGTGTTCATTCTCGCCCCGATCACGCGACGCTCGAACCGTTTTCGCCGAATCTTCGAGATAGCGACGCACTCTAGATAAGAGGCCGCCCGCGACCTTGTCGAGTCAGTCTCGCCCCAGCGCTCGATTCTGCTGACACGCCGACTTCGACGCCCGCGACGCTCTGTTTTCTTCTGTTTCCTTCTTTATTTTTGGCACAAGTTCGCCACATTAAACGTTTATTTATTTCTGTTTATTTCTCGTTTATTGGTCACGAATCACCACCCGTGACATTCTTAGGCTGTGCGCGAAGAAGTGCGTCGGGCGCTCCAACCAGAGGTTCCCGTCACCACGGTGGCACCGGAGGAACCGATGTTGAGCTACGCCGCAATGGCCCGACGACCGCCGCAAGCCCCCCGTCAAGCCACGTCGCCACCCCGAAGAGACGCCCCAACGCCGCATTACCCCCGACGACAGGAAGATCAAGCGCACGTTCACCCAGACCGACCTGCGCCGAGGAAGACAGACGTCTGGAGGACGGCCGACCGACGCCCGCTGTGTTACCACTGCGGGGAAGCTGACCATGTGTACCGCCGATGCCCATACCGACGACTCGGGCTGCGCGGATTCCACCCAAGCGACCCGCGTCCCAGGTATGGTGAACGCCCTCGGGAGATCGACGAGTACTTGCGACGACCCCAGTCCCCCGAGCCTGCGTCCCGCCGAGAGTTCCGATCGCCTTCACCACGACGTCCAGCTTCGCCGATGCACCGACCCCGACGTGAAAGCCTGTCGCCCCTTGCTCCACGCCGGGGAAACTAGGCGCGGCAACCCCTGGAGGTGGAGTTGCCGAAGACGACCGACGCCAAGATCCTCCACGAACGTCGGAGGGCCCCCACTCGAACGCTACCGGAGACCGAAACGACGCTCCTGAAACGGTGTCCAACAACCTAAACGTCATCATCGACGGCCACGACGCATCGGCACTCGTGGACACCGGAGCAGACTACTCAGTTTTGAGTGGGAGGCTCTCCCGCCGCCTTCGAAAAGTCACGACGCCGTGGGATGGACCTCAAATACGAACCGCCGGTGGGCACCTCATCACACCAATCGGGCGATGCACCGCTCGCGTCGAGATCCACGGTGAGACGTGCCCTGTAAAGTTCGTCGTTCTGCAAGACTGTTCGAGGGACGTTATCCTCGGAATGGACTTCCTCTGCGAGTATGGCGCCGTCATCGACCTCGGAGCAAACCGGTTGACGCTGCGAAAGCCTGTTTCACCACCGGAGGAATTCAAAGCGACGTCATCTGCGGTCCGAGTCCTCGCCAGCCACGTTAACTTACCGCCGCGGTCGAGTGTTTTCGTACCCGTCGGGATCACCGAACATTTCTGCGGCGAAGTTCTGCTCGAAGGAAGCCTCCAGTTGCTTCTGGGAAGAGGAATAGGCGTCGCAAGAGGAGTTGCTGAACTTCAGGATGGCCGCACTGTGGTCCTCGTCACGAACTTCCGAAACGAACCGCAACACCTAACAAAAGGTGCAGCCGTGGGCCAGGTCGGGGAACTCCAAAACTCCGCCGCTGTCGCCGCCATTACTGACGAATTCTCGCCACCTCAGCAAGACAGTGCGTCGCCAGCGCAGCTCGACATTGACCCTAAACTCCCGGGCCCGAAACGACGACAGTTGATTAACCTTCTCGCCGAATACCGCGACTCCTTTGCCACGTCGTCGAAGGTGCGCCAAACCACCGTTGCGAAGCACCGCATCGTTACCGAGGACGACGCGCGCCCTGTGCATCGATCGCCATACAGAGTCTCCGTTAAGGAAAGGCAGGCGATCCAGGAGCAAGTTCAAGAAATGCTGAACGACGACATAATTCAACCTTCAAGCAGTCCTTGGGCCTCTCCAGTCGTACTGGTTAAGAAGAAAGACGGGACGCTTAGGTTCTGTGTAGACTACCGGCAGCTGAACACGGTGACGAAGAAAGACGTCTACCCACTCCCCCGCATCGACGACACTCTAGACCGGCTGCGCCACTCTCGATATTTCTCATCGATGGACTTGAAGAGCGGCTACTGGCAGATCGAAGTCGACGAAAGGGACCGAGAAAAGACAGCCTTCGTCACGCCGGATGGACTGTACGAGTTCAAAGTGATGCCCTTCGGACTGTGCACGGCGCCAGCAACTTTCCAACGTGTCATGGACACCGTACTGGCAGGACTGAAGTGGCAGAGCTGTCTCGTCTACCTCGACGACGTCGTCGTGTTTTCCAGCGACTTCGACGAGCACTTGCGACGACTCCGAGCAGTTCTCCAAGCCATACGGACCGCCGGACTCACCCTGAAGCCGTCAAAGTGTCGGTTCGCTTATGACGAACTGAAGTTCCTCGGCCACGTGGTTAGTAACGAAGGTGTCCGCCCAGACCCCGAGAAGACTCGTGCTGTCGCAGCATTTCCAGCGCCAAGAGACAAGAAGGCCGTCCGAAGGTTCCTTGGGCTATGTGCCTACTATCGGCGCTTCGTTCGAGATTTCGCAAGAATTTCCGCACCGCTCACACACCTCACGAAGGACGCCGAGAAGTTCGAATGGGCCGATGAACAGCAGCAGGCATTTGACGAGCTGAAGCGACGACTGCAGACTCCTCCTGTTCTTGGACATTTCGACCAGGATGCGGAAACCGAGATTCACACGGACGCAAGTAACGCAGGGCTTGGCGCGGTTTTGGTTCAAGTACAAGAAGGCACCGAGCGAGTCATCGCCTACGCAAGTCGGACATTGACCAAGGCGGAGAGAAATTACTCCACGACTGAAAAAGAATGCCTTGCGGTCGTCTGGGCAATCACGAAGTTTCGTCCGTACTTATACGGGAGCCCGTTCCGGGTAGTCACGGACCACCACTCGCTCTGCTGGCTTGCGAACCTCAAGGACCCGTCAGGACGCCTCGCGCGGTGGAGTCTCCGACTACAAGAGTTCAACATGACCGTCGTCTACAAGTCGGGCCGCAAGCACAGCGACGCCGACTGCCTGTCCAGAGCTCCCGTCGCAACACCTTCCGGCAGCAGCGACGACGATGACGACGAGTGTTTTCTGGGCGCAGTGAACATCGACGACATGGCCCGGCGTCAACGAGACGATCCTGAGCTGCGCGCACTAATAGAGCACCTGGAAGGGCGCGGGAGTACCGTGCCACGTGTTTTTTCACGAGCGCTGCCGACCTTCGCCATTAGACAAGGTGTACTCTACAAAGAGAACTTCGGGAACAACAACTCGCCATGGCTGCTGGTAATCCCGACCGACCTTCGGGAGGAGATCTTTCAAGCCTGCCACGACGACCCGACGTCCGGACACCTTGGTTACAGCCGGACCCTGGCACGTATTCGTGAAAAGTATTACTGGCCCAAGCTCCCCAAAACCGTCCACCTGTACACGCGATCATGTCATGAATGCCAGCGACGAAAGAAACCTCCGACGAGGCCGGCCGGACTCTTGCAGTCAATTCCTCCGCCAACAGCACCCTTCCAGCAGATCGGAATGGATCTACTTGGCCCTTTTCCGCCGTCGACGTCGGGAAATCGCTGGATCATCGTCGCCACAGATTATCTCACGCGGTATGCCGAAACGAAAGCCCTTCCTTCCGGAACTGCTGTGGAAGTTGCCAAGTTTTTCATTGAATCCATCGTCCTCCGGCACGGCGCTCCCGAAGTCCTGATCTCAGACCGTGGATCATCATTTATGGCCCAGCTGACGCAAGAAGTCCTTCGTCTCAGCCACACCAGCCATCGCCGCACCACGGCGTACCACCCGCAGACCAACGGGCTAACGGAGAGACTCAACAAGACCATCGCCGACATGATCTCCATGTACGTCGACGTGGAGCACAAGACATGGGACGAGGTGCTGCCGTACGTCACATTTGCCTACAACACGGCCGTACAAGAGACCACCGGAATGACACCCTTTCAGCTGGTGCATGGGCGCAAGGTAACGACAATGCTGAACGCTATGTTACCCCACGAAGTGGCTGTCGACGCAAGTGACGACGCCCAGGTGGTTGCCCAAAGGGCAGAAGAAGTCCGTCAGCTCGCCAGACTTCGGATTCAGGCTCAACAACGTGTCGACACTGGCCGCTACAACCTTCGTCGTCGGGACGTCCACTTCCAGCCCGGAGACAGGGTGTGGGTGTGGACACCGATTCGCCGCCGCGGTCTCAGCGAGAAGCTCCTGAAACGTTACTTTGGACCCTACAAAGTGCTTCGTCGACTCGGGGATCTGAACTACGAGGTGATGCCCGACGGAACACGAACATCGTCACGCCGCCCACCACGACCTGAGGTCGTCCACGTCGTGCGCCTGAAGCCGTACTACGCTCGATAGGACTGTGGACCTTTTGTGCTCCAAAAGACTCTTTAGTTTATCGTTCTTTTTTATTTTGATTTGTTTTACACTGCATCGGGGCGATGCACTTTTAAAGGGGGGAGTAATGCCGCGCGCAAGGCTGAGAAAGCAACGCTCGGTCGCGGTCCTCCAGAAAGCTCCCGTTTATTCATGTACCGCCCGTAACTTCTATCATTTATCCTGCTTTTGTTTTCTAGAAAGTGCGTGTTCATTCTCGCCCCGATCACGCGACGCTCGAACCGTTTTCGCCGAATCTTCGAGATAGCGACGCACTCTAGATAAGAGGCCGCCCGCGACCTTGTCGAGTCAGTCTCGCCCCAGCGCTCGATTCTGCTGACACGCCGACTTCGACGCCCGCGACGCTCTGTTTTCTTCTGTTTCCTTCTTTATTTTTGGCACAAGTTCGCCACATTAAACGTTTATTTATTTCTGTTTATTTCTCGTTTATTGGTCACGAATCACCACCCGTGACAATATCTATCTGAGCCAGCGCACCGTTTGCACCACCCGCTGCTATCCTGCCGCTCTCTCACGCCCGTGACTATGTGTCGTACTCCGGTAGTCCTGCAATAAAGATGTGCCAGCGAAGAACCCCATCGGCCTGTTACTCCAGATACCACACAGTGGCGACGAGGACACGGATTTCGCTGCTACAACGGGATGCAGAGACCGTCGGACGACTCAGCAACTGAGGGCCTTTCAACTGATGTTCCAGTATCTGGCATCTTGAATCAAGGACCAGAGGACCGGAAGGCAGTCACGATGGCCTTATTCGGGCAAGTCGAACCTTTTGATGACACGAAGTGTGATTGGTTATCCTACGAGGAAAGGTTGCGAGCCTTTTTGAGAGCGAACGGGGTAGCGGACGCAAACCGAGTTGACGTGGTCATAAGCCTCATAGGAGCTGACACGTATAAGTTGCTCAAGACTCTAGTAGCGCCTGAGGACCCGGCATTGAAGAGTTTTGAAGATGTGCTGGCCGTTTTGCGAAACCACTTGTCGCCGAGGCCGTCGGTCATCGCAGAAAGGGCAACGTTCCATAAGAGAGAACAACAGGAAGGGGAATCGGTCGGAAAATATGTCGCCGAGCTCAAAAGAATGACACAGACGTGCAATTTTGGAAGTAACCTGGAAGAAACCCTCAGAGACAGATTCGTCAGCGGTCTGAGTCGTGTTGACATTCAGAGAGTTTTGTTTGCCGAAGATGAGAGCCTGACATTCAAGAAAGCTGTGGAAAAAGCGTTAACTATTGAAAGAGCCACCATGAATGTGCAGGCGTGTCATAATAAGGCGGACAACGACCAACTCGAACTGCAGAAACTGACGGCGGTGAAACCGAAAGCGGTAGTGGGGGCTCAGGACAAATGTTTCCGTTGTGGGTCCCCTAAGCACATTGCCTCGTCATGCCCGCACCGTAACGCTATTTGTTATCGCTGCAACCGTGAGGGTCACTTCCAACGTTTCTGTAAAGCATCACTGGCCAATACACCACGCAGAGCAAAACAGTTCAGAAACTTCTCCGCTGAGGAAGAAAAGAGTGAAGCGATATACGGGCTTCAAGACAGAAACATGAATGCGCCGTTCTACTACACGCTCAAGGTCGGGAACGCTCCTCTTCAGATGGAACTAGACACCGGTGCTGCCGTGTCTATCATTTCGAAACGCCAGTTCCAATCGTTGTTTCCTCGCACAGAGCTGTCTCCGGCGTCACTAATACTGCGCACGTACACCGGCGAGCGTGTCAAGCCAAAAGGAGTGGCGACGGTGGACGTAGAGTACCGAGACTTCAAAGGAAAACTTCCGCTTCACGTACTGGGAGAAGATGGGCCACCTTTGATTGGCAGAGACTGGGTCTACAAGCTCAAGTTTGACTTGGGATCGCTAAACGCGGTCAGCGTTGATGTAAAAGCGTCTCTCCAAGACATCCTAATACGCTACCAGGATGTGTTCAAGGACGAGCTCGGATGCATGCGAGGGGAAGAGGCTCGGCTAAGCTTAAGGGAAGGTGCGAGTCCAAAGTTTCTGAAAGCTAGAAGTATGCCGTTCGCCCTGAAGCCAGCTGTAGAAGAAGAGCTAAAGAGACTGGAGGTGACAGGTGTCATTGAAGCGGTGGCCCATAGTGACTACGCTACACCAGTTGTCCCGGTTTTGAAGAAGGATGGGTCTGTACGCCTTTGCGGGGACAACAAAACAACGGTAAACCCATGCCTGGACGTGGAGCAGTACCCGTTGCCAAGGTTGGAAGATATTCTAGCAACGGTAGCTGGGGCGACTGTTTTCTCGAAAATAGACTTAAGTCGTGCATACCAGCAAGTTCCGGTCCACCCTGAGTCACAACCCTATCTGACAATCAACACGCACAAGGGTCTCTTCCGCGTCAAGCGTTTGGCGTTTGGGATCGCTTCAGCTCCAGCACTGTTTCAAAAGATAATGGACAGCTTGCTGGCGGGAATTCAAGGAGTAACCTGCTATCTCGACGATATCCTGGTAACAGGGAAGACCGCCGGGGATCACCTGAAGAATTTGGAGCAAGTCTTAAAGAAACTGAGTGACAAGGGCGTCCGAGTCAAGAAAGAAAAGTGTGAGTTCTTGAAGGCAAGTTTGAAGTTCCTGGGGCACCAAGTCGGCGAGCAAGGGGTAGCCGTGTTGGCAGAAAATGTGCAAGCGATCCTCGATGCACCTCGACCGCAAGACTCAAAACAGTTACGGTCGTTTTTGGGAATGGTGACATTCTACGGAAAGTTCCTCCCAGACCTCTCGACCACAATAGCACCGCTGAACGAGCTACTAAGAAAAGATGTCGTCTGGACCTGGAGCAAGCGCTGTCAAGACGCTTTTAACATGGTGAAGAGGCTTCTGGTTGACGCACCTGTCCTGGCACACTACGACCCCAAGGCAGACCTTCAGGTGTCATGTGATGCCTCGGCATACGGTCTCGGAGCCGTCCTGTCCAGGGTGTACTCCAACGGCGACACACGGCCTATCGCGTTTGCGTCGAGAACCTTGACATCGAGTGAAAAGAACTACAGCCAACTAGAAAAGGAGGCACTGGCTATTGTGTTTGGCGTGAAGAAATGTCACATCTACTTGTTTGGACGATCCTTCGTGTTGGTCACTGATCACGAACCGTTGCAAACCATTCTTGGTCCAAAGACGGGAATTCCGAGCATTGCTGCCGCACGTCTGCAGAGATGGGCTATTACCCTTTCCGCCTATCAGTACCGATTGGTTTACCGACCGGGTCGACTCAACGTGGAGGCGGACTGCTTGTCACGACTTCCAGTTCCTGGGTTTCAGGATGAAGACTACGAGGATGACGTCGCGGCGTTTCTCAGTCTCCGCCTGCAGTCTTTTCCGGTAAGCAGCCAAGAGATCGCACAATTTACAGCAAAAGATAAAGAGCTCTGTCAAGTGGCAAGGTTCCTTGCCGGTGCGTGGCCCGCAAAAGTAGAAGATTGTCTGAAGCGTTACTCTGCAAGAAGAAGCGAGCTGACGTGGCACCAGAATTGCCTTTTGTGGGGAATGAGGGTTGTGATCCCGAAGGGACTGCGCGAACGCGTACTGGACGAGCTGCATGAAGGGCATCCTGGAATCGTAAGGATGAAAGAACTGGCACGCAGCTATGTATGGTGGCCGGAGGTCGATGCGGATATTGAATATCGCGTCAGGTCGTGTGATACCTGCCAACAGCAGCAGAGTCTTCCAGGTCCAGCCCCGCTGCATCCGTGGTCCTGGCCAACTCGTCCGTGGCAAAGGCTGCACTTGGATTTTGCGGGACCTTTCCAGGGCCGTCATTTTCTGGTGAGCGTCGACTCCCACTCCAAGTGGCCCGAGGTTTTTGTGATGAACAGCACATCGGCCGAAGCAACTATTGAAAAGCTGAGGGAGCTGTTTAGTCATTTCGGTCTGCCAGATGTTGTTGTCAGTGACAATGGCCCCCAATTTTGTTCCCAAGAATTTCAGATTTTCTTGCGAGAGAACGGTGTGAGGCACGTCAGGACCGCCCCCTACCATCCATCAAGTAATGGGCTGGCTGAGCGTTTCATCCGCACCCTGAAGGAGGCCTTACGAAAAGAGATGCCGGGCCGGCCTCTGTCCCGTCGACTAGCAAGTTTCTTGTTAGCTTACAGAAACACACCGCACGCCACAACCCTTCAGAGTCCTGCGGAGTTGCTGCTTGGGCGGCGGCTCACTACCCGTCTCGACAGACTGCGACCCTCTGCAGAGGAAACTGTTCACCGCAAGCAGGACGTGCTACAGGTGAAGCACAGTGGCAAACACCGACACTTCGTGCCGGGTGATAAGGTGTACGTCAAGAACTTCCGGCCGGGTGAGAGGTGGTTGCACGGAGTCGTCATGGCTAGATCCGGACCGGTCTCCTACAGGCTTCGTGTGACCACACCGCGGGGGACCTTCGTGTGGCGGCGACACCAAGACCACCTGCGGTTGCGGGAGAGCTCTACCCCAGAGGAGGAGGAAGGTGGTTTGCTGATACCGAGTGTCCTGCCATCATCGCCAACCCCAGGGCAAGGGGAACTCGTGAACGAGCTGCCTCCAGTTGGGTCACCGGTGGTAGAGGGACAAGACATGGGATCAACTCCAGTCTCCGGTCGTTCCCCAGCCCAGCCGCAAGAAATTCAGCGCCGGTATCCCGAACGGCAACGGCGTGCGCCTAATAGGTTTTCGCCTTGAGAAGGAAGAGAAAAAGACGAGGACCTTGTGTTTTTTCAGAACTGTAATTATTTTGTATTTAGTATGTCTGTACTTTGTACTTTCCAGAACTTCAATTATTCTCGTGTTTTGTTAAATTGTCATATCGTGTTACTTTGTGAGTATTGCACTGGAACGCCGTCGAATGGTATTACTGTGCTGAACTAAGTGTGGGGGAGTGTTGTATGGGTGACACAATAAGCGGGCAACAGCTAGCGCGCGCTCGTGCGTCTCGCGCCACTGTTCCTGGGCGCCATATCTATCTGAGCCAGCGCACCGTTTGCACCACCCGCTGCTATCCTGCCGCTCTCTCACGCCCGTGACTATGTGTCGTACTCCGGTAGTCCTGCAATAAAGATGTGCCAGCGAAGAACCCCATCGGCCTGTTACTCCAGATACCACAGGGTGGACCTAACATTTTTGCTTGCCGGTTAAAACAAGTGGTGCAGGACCATATACAGCCTCCTCGGTGACTCAGAGGCAAAGTGCCGACCTACCGATCCCTAGCTAACGGACTCAAATCGCTGGTGAGGTTCCCCTACTCTGAAGGTGCATTCAGACTGGCGTTTGAATCTCAACCGCGAAAAGGATCGGCTCGTTGTAATCCTAAAAGGTGCGTGAGTGGTTAACTCTACTGAAAATTTAACCAAACGCATCCGCAACCCCGCAACCGCTTTACGAACATGTTTGGACCGCCATTGTCTATGCGGCGTAAGGGACGCTAATCGCGGAGGTGCTATGTAGACAAGATTTTGGTCCCACGTCAGAAGATCTCGGGGGGAGGTGGGGGAGCGGGGGGGGGTAATTAATTCCCAGTCCTCTTCTGGCGTGCGGAATACCCTTCGTTGGTCTCGCAAGTAAACCCCGAAATTCGCCTTTGCAGGTCCACACGTATCGGATAACATCACTTTGGCGTGAAACCACTGCAAGAATTCAAGTAATTTTTGCTGCAGAGTTACTAGTACTGAATGAACTTCAACCATAATCTCACGTTGTGGGATTATGGTAGGGATAGTATAACTTTGGGCTTATAGATGCCGTCTTAAACCTTTCCATGTAAATACCAACCCGAGCGATGAATAGCAATAATGTTTGGAGATGGGCTAGTCGGTGATGCATTGTAAACATAGAAATAAAACAGCGCAAACGAAAACAAGGACAAGTAGAAGAAGGGACACAGACACAGCGCTGACTCACGACTTACTTTCTTTCTCTTCATTTTAAAACATATCAACATAAGAAAACAAGAAATGAAAAATAAAAGAAGAAGAATCCAGCATGTAGGACATCCTTTCTGTAATATGCCATCTGAAGAATTTTTTACACAAACTATACATTATATACCATTACAAAAACCAAATTAAAAAAAGCCAAAAACCACAGCGCAAGCCCTTATGCTCTGTGCGTACCTGTCTTGCACGCGGACTCTTGGTATGTCGGAACCCTTTTCTGGCTGCATGTAGGCACGCGCCTGTGGTTATAGGATCACTCCCATGGAAGCAGAAAGAAAGTATTAAAGAAACGTGCCCAAACTCCGAGGAAACTCGAACTCTTCACTGTATAATGACACTGACTCTGAACTGACGCATAGATCGGGACCGTGTTGTCGAATGTAAAACGCTTCATGAATTTCCCTTGCCATTTTTTGTGAATGTTTAGCCAAAATTTCAATGTCACTTAACCGAGGGGAAAAACCACACCTATCACAATGAACGGCTAGGTGACCCGAAGCTGAAGACCTCGAAGACAGATAATGCTCCCGAGCTCGAACTTTAATACATCTGACCGTCTGCCCAATATACACTTTACCACATGAAAGGGGTATTTTATAAACGACCCCCACAGCACAAGCTACATATTTGATGCGATGGTTTATTCCACACCCTACACGCTGAAGTCCTGCTCTCTCAATAGACGCACACAAACGGGATAGCTTGGAAGGTGCTGAAAAGACTATGGGAACTCCGTATTTAACAGCCACTTTTTTGATCCTGTGGAAAAACTGTGAAAATATGATATTACCACCGGTCGAGAGGCAGGCTTTTGTCTAACATTGTCAAGTACGTTAAGGGATTCCTGAATAATTTTAAAAGTGACTCCGCTACCCCCCCTATGACAAGTTTCGGGAAACCCGCTTTTGTTAACCTATCTACTTGACACAGAAAGCTGTTGAAACTTCTGTGAACACACGATTTCAATAAAGAAACTCTCAAACATGATTTTGCGATAGCTCTTTTTACAACTTTTGAGTGCGTAGATTCATAGCTAAGGAGGGACTTTTTTTGTTCTAGGCTCATAAGCCCAGCACAGGTGACTCGTTTCAAGACGAATGTTGAGGTCCAAAAATTGCAAAGCTTTTTTAGTTGGAACCTTATTCGTAAACCGCAGACCTCCAGAGCACTCCCGAAAGGTGTCTAATAACTCTGAGACCAAGTCAGCACTTCCTGAGCCCTGCTTATGTTTAAACACCACCAGGTAATCGTCAACATACCTGAAGACGTTCAAAAAACGATCATCTAACCTTTCTGCAATAGCACAATCACAACCTGCTATGTAGATGTCGCTCAATATGGGAGCAACACTAGACCCATTGCAGATCCCGGATTTTTGCAGAAACGTGTTGCCCTCAAAAGAAATAAAAGTAGACTTTAAGTAAAAGCGGAGAAGATCCAAAAACTTTTCCACAGCAATACCAGTCGAATTCTGGAAGGCAACAGAACCGTTTAAGTCAATGCAAAGTTGAACCGCTTCAATGAGACCTCCATGAGGAATAGAGTAGAAAAGGTCTTCCACGTCAATTGAAACCAGATCACAAGTTCCAGGGTTGTCATTGCTCAGATAATCTACCAATTCTTCAGAGATTCGAATTAAAAAAGGATCAGTTAACTTCAAAGAAGATAGGTGATGCTGGAGATACTTCGAGACATGCAGCTGCCATGACTCTCTCTGTGTAACAATCGCCCTGAACGGCATAGTGTCCTTATGGGTCTTCACAGAGAAGAAAACCTCCAGATTGAGACCACGAGCCGCCTGGAGAGACTTGCTGAGCCTTTCTAAACCAAGCTGCTTACAAAGTTGCTCAGCACGCGTCTTCACCTTGCCCAGTACCACATCTGGAACAGGTTTGAAATTTTTTGACACGGCTTGTGTAGACTTTTCCTTAAATATATGTTCTGGCACAACTACAAATCCTCCCTCCTTATCTGAAACCAGCAGCTTTAACTTACAGTGTTTGAAAAAAGAAACAATAGGGCCGAAATGAAATCGATGTACAGATTTCCTGGTGTCCCTACGTAAGCTTTCTACACAGTCTAGGATACACATGTCTTTTTTCTCAGCAACAGTCTTCTCAGCTATCCGTCTCACAAGGGAGAGCATTTCCGGGGGCTTCACGAGGGGCTCAGTAGCATACTTTGGGCCCTTATTCAATATGTTTGTGATTGAAGCAGATGCAGTTGCATCACCTAAAAACACAACGCTATTCCATGCACGAGGCGGGTCTTTGTGTTTCTTAGGGAACGTGGAACGTAGATGCAGCCATAAGAACTCAGTAATACGTGAAGACTCCAATTGACACGCACGGTGTTTTCTCCTGGCGCTTTGTTCGTTAGTACACGTGTTATAAGACCACTGTTTCTACGTGCAAAGCAAGGCAATATGGGTACGCTGCAAAGAAAGGCAATTACCCCCTAGAGGTATTAAGCATTTTTGGATTGACGTCTCCGTCATCTGGACATGCCAAGCGCGTATGCAAGATTCTCCGCTCGGAACATTGGAGGCAAGTCAGACTTCTGCATGACTGCTTAAAAGTGTGGTCTTATAACACGTGTACTAACGAACACAGCGCCAGGAGAAAACTCCGTGCGTGTCAATTGGAGTCTTCACGTATTACTGAGTTCTTATGGCTGCATCTACGTTCCACGTTCCCTAAGAAACACAAAGACCCGCCTCGTGCAGGGAATAGCGTTGTGTTTTTAGGTGATGCAACTGCACCTGCTTCTATCACAAACATATTGAATAAGGGCCCAAAGTATGCTACTGAGCCCCTCGTGAAGCCCCCGGAAATGCTCTCCCTTGTGAGACGGATAGCTGAGAAGACTGTTGCTGAGAAAAACGACATGTGTATCCTTATGGGTGTAGAAAGCTTACGTAGGGACACCAGGAAATCTGTACATCGATTTCATTTCGGCCCTATTGTTTCTTTTTTCAAACACTGTAAGTTAAAGCTGCTGGTTTCAGATAAGGAGGGAGGATTTGTAGTTGTGCCAGAACATATATTTAAGGAAAAGTCTACACAAGCCGTGTCAAAAAATTTCAAACCTGTTCCAGATGTGGTACTGGGCAAGGTGAAGACGCGTGCTGAGCAACTTTGTAAGCAGCTTGGTTTAGAAAGGCTCAGCAAGTCTCTCCAGGCGGCTCGTGGTCTCAATCTGGAGGTTTTCTTCTCTGTGAAGACCCATAAGGACACTATGCCGTTCAGGGCGATTGTTACACAGAGAGAGTCATGGCAGCTGCATGTCTCGAAGTATCTCCAGCATCACCTATCTTCTTTGAAGTTAACTGATCCTTTTTTAATTCGAATCTCTGAAGAATTGGTAGATTATCTGAGCAATGACAACCCTGGAACTTGTGATCTGGTTTCAATTGACGTGGAAGACCTTTTCTACTCTATTCCTCATGGAGGTCTCATTGAAGCGGTTCAACTTTGCATTGACTTAAACGGTTCTGTTGCCTTCCAGAATTCGACTGGTATTGCTGTGGAAAAGTTTTTGGATCTTCTCCGCTTTTACTTAAAGTCTACTTTTATTTCTTTTGAGGGCAACACGTTTCTGCAAAAATCCGGGATCTGCAATGGGTCTAGTGTTGCTCCCATATTGAGCGACATCTACCTAGCAGGTTGTGATTGTGCTATTGCAGAAAGGTTAGATGATCGTTTTTTGAACGTCTTCAGGTATGTTGACGATTACCTGGTGGTGTTTAAACCTCAGCAGGGCTCACGAAGTGCTGACTTGGTCTCAGAGTTATTAGACACCTTTCCGGAGTGCTCTGGAGGTCTGCGGTTTACGAATGAGGTTCCAACAAAAAAAGCTTTGCAATTTTTGGACCTCAACATTCGTCTTGAAACGAGTCACCTGTGCTGGGCTTATGAGCCTAGAACAAAAAAGTCCCTCCTTAGCTATGAATCTACACACTCAAAAGTTGTAAAAAGAGCTATCGCAAAATCATGTTTGAGAGCTTCTTTATTGAAATCCTGTGTTCACAGAAGTTTCAACAGCTTTCTGTGTCAAGTAGATAGGTTAACAAAAGCGGGTTTCCCGAAACTTGTCATAGTGGGGGTAGCGGAGTCACTTTTAAAATTATTCAGGAATCCCCTTAACATACTTGACAATGTTAGACAAAAGCCTGCCTCTCGACCGGTGGTAATACCATATTTGCACAGTTGGTCCCACAGGATCAAAAAAGTGGCTGTTAAATACGGAGTTCCCATAGTCTTTTCAGCACCTTCCAAGCTATCCCGTTTGTGTGCGTCCATTGAGAGAGCAGGCCTTCAGCGTGTAGGGTGTGGAATAAACCATCGCATCAAATATGTAGCTTGTGCTGTGGGGGTCGTTTATAAAATACCCCTTTCATGTGGTAAAGTGTATATTGGGCAGACGGGCAGATGTATTAATGTTCGAGCTCGGGAGCCTTATCTGTCTTTGAGGTCTTCACCTTCGGGTCACCTAGCCATTCATTGTGATAGGTGTGGTTGTTCCCCTCGGTTAAGTGACATTGAAATTTTGGCTAAACATTCACAAAAAATGGCAAGGGAAATTCATGAAGCGTTTTACATGCGACAACACGGTCCCGATCTATGCGTCAGTTCAGAGTCAGTGTCATTATACAGTGAAGAGTTCGAGTTTCTTCGGAGTTTGGGCACGTTTCTTTAATACTTTCTTTCTGCTTCCATGGGAGTGATCCTATAACCACAGGCGCGGGCCTACATGCAGCCAGAAAAGGGTTCCGACATACCAAGAGTCCGCGTGCAAGACAGGTACGCACAGAGCATAAGGGCTCGCGCTGTGGTTTTTGGCTTTTTTTTTAATTTGTTTTTTGTAATGGTATATAATGTATAGTTTGTGTAAAAAATTCCTCAGATGGCATATGACAGAGAGGATGTCCTACATGCTGGATTCTTCTTTTATTTTTCATTTCTTGTTTTCTTATGTTGATATGTTTTAAAAAG
Source organism: Ixodes scapularis (assembly GCF_016920785.2). NCBI lineage: Eukaryota > Metazoa > Arthropoda > Arachnida > Ixodida > Ixodidae > Ixodes > Ixodes scapularis. The sequence continues at coordinate 251,671,127 of NW_024609835.1, forward strand.
AAGAGAAAGAAAGTCGTGAGTCAGCGCTGTGTCTCTGTCCCTTCTTCTACTTGTCCTTGTGTTCGTTTGCGCTGTTTTATTTCTATGTTTACGATGAATAGCAACTCTGCCATGACACCAGGAAGCTAGAGGGTGGTGCTAATAAATAAACAAGGCTTAAGACCTAGTTACAGTTTTACAATTTACATTGGACGAAAGAAAACTAATGAGCCAAGTATAGCAGCTGTATCAAAAGACCTAAATAAGAAATCAATTATTTAGAGTTTGGAAGCTATTTAGAGAATCCTTCCAATAAATTCAATAGGTTTTTGTAGACCAGACACTGAAATGAAGTGCTTTGGTTGGTATTACCCATAGAAATCGATCGATCGCACCAAGCGCTCGTCGCATGCGGGACGTCGTTATAACTTTAGTTCTCAGGAGGCCGGCTGCAATGCATAAGGCGGTTCGTGCCGTCTCTTGCTCTGCACGCGAATAGCTCCAGCGAGGTTGTCACGCGCGCATAAAGAGTAAAGTTTCCTCGATGCATTGCGGCAAGGGTGACGTAGTCAATCAGGATGGCGCAGTCGGTTTATTCATCAGATTATCTGCTCAAATATTCAGTCCTTGCTGCAACGTATAGATGATGAAACATGATGCTTCTGGTTGAGGGTCTTTCGACCATTTCCAAAATATGCAGCGCCTCCCATTGTCTTTCCACGCACTACGACACTCCGATGTATGGCACTTGAGGGAGTATTCATAAAAAAGCGGAGCGGTTCATGTTTCTTTAGCCCTTCGAGATTTCAGAACGCAAATAAAGCAGGACGATAACAAAACAAGGTACGCATCGGCTTTGGGTTGTGTTGGATCTGTTATCGTTGGGTTCTGAACTTGCAGCGGTAAAAGAGAAGGAATTAAGCCACTTTTAGGGCTTCCGGACTGTTGAATTCACCCGAGCATACATCCGAACGGTCCCACATTGCCCCGCGCCTCGCGATGCAATTTAATATTGACGATTGGCATTGAGGGAGTTTCCGGACATGCCTATTGGTTAGACATCTCAGAAAGTATGGCGAGTTGGTTGGTCATTGCGCAAGGTGGAAACAGCACAATTTGACAAATAAAAAAAAAGAAGTTGTTGAATTGATGAAGCAGTGCAAGAATATAGTTCGTTTTGTGGGTCGGTGGCTTTTAAAAACTAAAAAAGAATAAATAGCAGTGGCTATTTTTAAATGTCGAGCTTTCTATATAGCTCTGCATCATCATGCTGGGGAGGGAACATCTCCTCCAAAAAGTGTAATGTGCATTGGTGTGATAGGGTGATAGCAGGTAACTTAGATGACAAAGTTATAAACGTGTTTCAGTGTGTGGTTATCATTTTGTTCTGTATAATAACAACCATATCCGTGCCTGTGCAAGTGTCTGAAGATTTTCGGAAACTTTAAGCAGTGTTCTCCCCGGGTTAAAGTTTAAGTAAGAGCCATTGATGGGTAAGTTTTTACAATTTTCAGGCCCGAAGCTTAATCATAAGCCCTCTCACATATCTTGGTCGTATGAACCACATTCTAAAAAGGCGCTAATGCCATATGATCCAACTCATTCTAAGCTGGCGAAGGGGGCGATCGCTACATCATATTACGATCTTCATCGTCGAAGTCATTTCGACAGATGAAGAACGGTCTATGTTTAAAAGTCTACAGACTGATCTCGGTGGGTTTCTCTTTGAAGACTGTTAAGATTTGGCAGAGTGTCGGTTAAAAGAGTTTAAGGGTCGACTTACCCTTAACGTTAGGCAGAAACCGGCATCCAGACAAGTGGCGGTACCCTATGCTTGCACCCTTTCCCACCAAGTCATATGTGTGGCTAATAAGCACAGTTGGCCGGTGGTGTTTTCAGTGCCGCAAACCTCGGTGCAAACCACAACTTTCCGTGTAATGTCAACCACTGCACTCTCTTTGTTCAATGTACCACGTGTGTTGTGTATCAGATCTCTCTCACTTGTGGCAGAGTGTACATCGGACAGGCGGGGAGATGTTTGAGCTTCAGGGAGCATCCCTTTCTCTCCGTTGCTCCCCCGCAGGCCCCCTTGTTATGCATTGAAGTAGGTGTGGCTGCTTTCAATGATTTGACGATATTGACGCATAACAAAAATAAGACAGCCAGGGAAATCGATGGTGCCTTTTTCATCTCATTGTGAGGGGAGGACGAATGTGTTAGTGCACTGTCGGTATGCTCTGGGAAGGCGGGCTCCGTTTTATTGAGAATTGCGGCAGATGTGTGTGAAAGTGATGCGGCGTGGTAGGAATCGCTTTATCTGTTATTTTGTGTATAATATTTTTGTTCTTTACATTAGTGTGTTTAATTTTCTGGTTCGCTGAAACATCAACTTACAATTGATTGTCAGTGCTGTGCACGTGTGCGTCTTCTTTTCTGTCCTTTGTCGAAGTGCGCTGTAACCACCCTATCAATTGGTTGTGTTGTTTGAATGCCGGTTTTGGCCTATAAGGAGCTTTGGACCTTTCACACTGCCTCTAAGATGCGATGGGCACCTCTGGGGATTTTCCTTACATGCAGGCAACTCCTTTTGTAGCCCACGACCTGGCGGTCCAGTCTTGGTTTCAGACTTCTTTTTTAAGAACCGAGGCCTGGTTTTTGAGCATGAACCGCTCCTCCCCGTGTGCTCGTTGCTTATGCTCTTTTATTTCCTCCTAATCCTCAACAAGGCTTATTATTACAAGCTCTTTCGTTCTCCAACGAGCACTGCTAACCTTCAGCTAATAACGAGGGCAGAAGCCTGGCCCTCTTGGTAGCCGTGGCAGATCTGGAATGCCTCCCAATTAAGGAAGTATCGACTTGACGGGCTAAAGAGAAAAACATTGAAATTTACTGTGATGTATCAGACACTGTCATGCCTACATAAATTTTGAATATGATTAATCATCCCATCTGGAATTTATATAATAATTCGATAAATTCCTAATTGTTGGAGCATTAGTAGTGTTTTCTAGTATTGGAGGGAGTATATAATATAATATATCTACAGTAAAGTATGATTATGTGGTTCCACTAAAGGGCTTTGAGGAATAACGGTAAGCACAGTGGCCTGCGTTGCGTGCTAGAATGCGGGAACGGCAATCAGGAAGTAAGGACTACGCAGCGGAGCAGGTAGCGAGCGAAAGGTTTGGCAGCACTGACTGTGTTCGACTTTGCAGATGTGCCTCCCACGCCTGATACCTCTCCATACTCCTCCGAGCGCTCAATAGTATTGGCATCGCGCCGTCTGTACTGCCCGATCGCAGTTCGCGCATTCCAGCTCACATCTCAGGCCACTGTACCTTACTTAGGCTTTTACAAACACCATGCCCTCGGGTATCATGGTTGTGACCCTAAGAACACACTGAAGATTCAAGAAGGTATTGTCAACCTTTTAATATACAACCAGTGCCATGCATTAGCTTTATTAGGAATTCACAATATTTATCGTTGTCTTGTGTGATGTTTTTCTCCTATCTGGTCACAGCAATGTAACGAAAACAAAGGTGCACTTGAATTCATAAATTTTCCCGAGTGTAGCAGCAAATGAACTACTTTCGGTCCGAGCTGCGCATGCACGCACTTAACCGAGTTCCTGCGTTTCGCTTGTACACCATATCAAACTTTGTACAAAACCCTGTCAAATATACTGGCGCGAGCGTGTGGTTTCATCTATGGTCTCGTTTTCGCCAGAAGGCGAGCAAACGATCTGCGAGATCAGAAGTAATGCTGGCGCCAGCAGCTTTGACGGCGTCGTACATAAAATATGAAACAGACTATACTTAAATCGAATGTCCCGTCAAATATGTTATTATGAGCGAAGGGAAGGACTATTTGTAGCAGCTCATAGTCCGAGCCTCTTAGTGGCTGGTTTTGCCACTATTTAATACTAGTCTCCGTTCGAGCGGGATTAGTGTCCGGTTTGCTTTACGTCACTGTTGCTGCCGTTGGCGCTAAGCTTTGCTTCCACAAAGAGGTCTGCAAGTCCGGCGGTAGTGCAGTCCAGCTCTCTCATGTGTGGGGGACGTTGGGTTGTAGCTGTCTCTGTTTCAGTATATGTGGCTAGTTCTGTGCTCTCGGGCAGTGCATGTGCTTCTTGTTTTGATGGTGTATTCCAGATACCTGACATTTGGGTCTTCCTTGCAGATTGCGTATGTAGAGTACCGTCATGTCGCGTGGCAGTGAATTTGTGTAGGCTTTTATGTTCGTGGCATGTATGCAGTCTTGGGTAAGTTACTTTTAAAAAGTAATTCGTTACAGTTACAGTTAATTTCAGAAAAGAGTAGCGAAGTTACAGTTACAGTTACCGTAACAAAAGAGTAATTCGTTACAGTTACAGTTATTTTCAATAAGTAACGACGTTACTTTTCAGTTACTTTTCGATAACACAACAAAAAGTTTGGAAAAAAATAGTGCCTGAAAGAAAAAAAATATAGACACGAATCAGTCAGGCTTCCACCATAGCGGTAAATTCAGACTTTATAGTTTAGCTGGAAAATTAGTCAGTATTATAAAAAGAATAAAGTTCAAAACTAAATGTGTTTTCTCAGATTTGAACACGAAGTCTTTATGTCGGAGTACTCCTTGTTACAAAGTTTGCCTACTGCGGTCAAATTGTTAGCAACCCCCTTCACCACAGCAAAATACTGCATGTACGCCGTTCATGCTAATTCTTTGTTCTCATCAATATTCCTATCCTTGGTAGCACTAGCACATTGCTTGCTCGTTGACGGGTGCGCTGTGTTCATGGAGTCCTTGGACGTATTTCAGTACTTACACGGCAAGCCAGAAACAAACCCCGCGCGAACAACAGTAAATTTTGCCTCCACTGTTGACACCACACCGGAGTAGGGGCGCAAATCAAAATACGAAACATACGAAGTGCCCTCAGCGTGTATTGTTGTTTCACGGTTGATTCACCCGATTAAAAGCGTGCGCAGAAAAAAGAAAAAAAAAGGGACCGCAACAGAGATAGTGCTTCAAGATACTAAGATGTAAAGGCCGGTTCAGACACTTGCGTTTGAGTGCGTTTGACTGCGTTTCGTCGAGAACTGAAAGCGAGTCACCGGCACATCTGTGCTTCGTATGAAGCGAGGAATTCAAATCAAGAAATCATTTTGGCACGCGATATAAGTAATGTCCTGGTTTCTCGCTGCCGCAACAGAGCAAAACGCAGTCAAACGCAACTGCCTGAACCAGGCTTAAAGGAGCTGTGGAACAATTTCAGGGCTTTGCTTAAATCATTATGGAAGTTGATGCCTGACACTTCTGCAGTCAACTACAGAAAACAGATTTTTCCTGAATACCCTAGTTTATATTAAAAAAATGAAAAAGATCCAGGTTTTGCCGCCTTTCAATTCGTGCATCGTATTCCGTGTCACGTGCACAGTGACGTCACTTGAGTAGGCGCGGAGTTCCGGAAAAGTTCTCTTTTTAGAGCCATCAGCGAGCAGCGAGAACTCATCCGCTCGCGACCGCGTGACCACCCGTCCTTGCCCGTCCGGCGCTGTCGCCCTCCCCCTCCGGCTTCTGGCGGCTGTTCGCGGTTTTGTGGGCCTAGGATAGATGGCGCCACTAAAACTCCGTATAATAAAAGTTTTGTCAATGATACCAGGGTTTTGACGCATTTATATATATGCTGGAACGACAAGATTTATAAAAAAAGTTACCTTTTATCGAACAGGTATTCGCACAACTTGCTATCTTTCTTACAACTACCCAAGTGACGTCACGCCACTTGTTTCTCATGGCCGCCGCTCGTGGCTGCAGGTCGGGAAATATTCTAAGTTTTGCCTCAATATTACGCGGCGGAACCGCAACATTTCGATGAAAGGAGGTGTGTTTTCTGCCATTTGTGACACAGTCAACAGTATCAAAAGCAGAAAATGCCAATTCTTTGAACGTTAAAATCGTTGCACAGCTCCTTTAAGTGTTCAGTCACAAAGTGCGTGCACGTGCGTAAAGGTAACTAGATTCTTCTTTTTTTCCATAAAACCTACACGTGGCTATATTCGGGTCGTGACTCGCGAGAAAGAACGTACTCCCAAGCTTGTGCAAGGCGAACTGACTCTCGAAATGTCGGATCAGACAATCTGGAAAGTGCAAGGAATAGGTAGGTTATACTCGTGCAATGATATATAATTCACAAAGAACTGAAAAGTAACGACAAAAGTAACGTCGTTACTTTCATCGTTACCTCAGAAAAAGTAATAGAACTACAGTTACAAGTTACATTTTTAAAAAGAAACTCGTTTGAGTAACAAGTTACCGAAAAAGTAACAAAATTACAGTAACGCGGTACTAGTAATGCGTTACTACCCAAGACTGCTGGTATGCGTGATGCGGTGTACAGTGGGGTGGGGAATTTGCGTTGCTCCTCTCTGATTTCTTTGAGGTAAGCCCTGCGCTGTTTCCTGTCGTCCGCCTTTCCTTCTGTCAGATGGTAGGTTTCCGGACAGTTGTTTGGGACGCTCGGTTCTGAGTTATCACGATCCGGGGCGTGCGCCCTTTCGTTCCTTTCAATTTTCTGGTGATCCGATACCTACTAGGTTAATTTCTAGGTTGGCATGATTTAATATGTGTCGTTTGTGACGTAAGCCCCGACCGCGTCCTGGTTCTTCGTTCTGATTGTGATATCATTTGTGTTCAATGAGTGGTGTGTTCCGGCCTCCGCAGTCGCTTGTATTTTGGTTGCCATCGGTGGGACCTGACCACGTGGTGGTCGGGTCCCACCGATTGAGTAGTGACATTTCCGGACGTGAAGCTGGCGTCCACAACGTAAATGTCGTAGCCAGGGTCTTTTAGGTGTGTTGCCCTACACTTCATTCTTTCTGAATCTTCTTCCGCGTTTATGTGTTTGGAGATAGGGCGTACCGTAATTAGTGGCATAAATTCCCAGAGTGGTGTTGGAGTAGGCATCTCTGGGAGCCGTTCGGTTACGTATCCCAAACTGCCGAGGATATTTTGACCCTGTAGGGATCTAGTAATTGAGTGTTTCTGCGCCTCTTGTTGGACGTCGTTTTTCCTTTTAGAATGTTGTGGTATGCTGCGTCATTCACGACTTCGGTTGCTGCGTACTTGGGTGTTCCCAGATCTATTATCTGACATTTTCTCAGCACTGCTTTGATTTTATTTTTGTTTTGTTTGATTTAGTTGTGTGTACGAGCATGCGAGCATGACCTAGCAGTACGCCGTCGGCTATACAATTTTCCTGAGCTTGTGTTCCTTTAATACGTGTTCGGAATGCGTGATGCGTGCTACCATGTGGTAGATCCGGTTCAGTTGTTTCACGGTTTATGTGGTCCATTCCGTGCATTTGCCGTATTGTCACCAGAAGAAATACAGCATTCTAATGGCTGGATGTCGAGGGATTCGCCTGCCTTCTATATGGACGCTCGTTAATTTTCTTTTGTCCTCCGCAACTATTTGTCGTGAATGATTGATGACTGCAACATAAGTATATTTATCTAGGGAGCGTTCGATTCATATGACTTTCGTGTGCTGGTGTATGACATGCAGTACTATTTGGATCGTTTATTCTTGTTGTTCCGGGTTGCTCGTCGCACGCCAGATATAAATGTCATCAGGGTATATAGCGTGACGCAGATTTGGGATTGCAGTAAGTTAATTTGGAAGATTCTTCATCAGCATAAGCGAGCATCAGCGAGATTGTTGAACCCTGCGGAATCCCTCTCCGTTGTGAGTGCGGAAGTTGGCTATGTATCTGTAGACTCTCTTTCCAGGATTGGGTTTCCTTAGGTTTTTTTAGTATAGCCTCGTGCGTGACGTTGTTAAATGCCCTCTTGAGGTCCACTGTCACTATGGTGCGTCGTTGAGCCGCGCGGTTATCGTGCAGCTGTTCCTTGATAATTTTCGTGACGTCTTGAGTACTTTCATGCCTTCGTAATCCTACTAGTGTGTGTGAAAGTTTACCTATGGCTTCAAGTGACATTCAAGTCTGTTTAGTGCCATCTTTCCCATTTTCTTTCTCATACAAGGTGTTTTCATTTAGGTCAGAGGTTTGCCGGTCTGTTGGGGACCTTGCCTTTTTCGGGGAGAACGATTACGTCATTTCCATTCATACTCCTGGTGTCTCTGCCGTCGCCCACACCTTGTTGATGTGTCTCAGGAGTACGTCGAGTTTGTTGTCTGGGATATTTTTCAAAATTTTATAGGCTATATTGTGCGGCTTCGGTGCTGCATTGTGCTTTAGCTGCAATAGGGCAGTTTGTAATTAAACGTGGGTGATGTCCGAGTTTATTCCCCAGTCTTTTAGCATTCCTGATAGGCTGCTAGCTCCGCCTGTATTGGGGCTAGGGTCTCTTGAATCATTTGTTAGAGCATCGCGATAAGTGCGGTCTGGATGTGGGGTATGAAGTTTGTTATAATTGAAATTATCCTTGGGTGTAGTTCTGGGAAGTTTATCATGGTTTTTTGCTGGTGCTGTTTTGTGTGGCCTGTGTATTTGGTGCTTTTAACGTGGGTTCTTTTAGAATTGTAAAACTGGGGGGGGGAGGGTAGAGTTTTGGGAGGCTGGGCTGCTCATTTGTTGGTTGAATGTCTCCATGGTTGTGTCGCCCCCTGCGACACAACCCATGGAAGTTACCATTTCCCACGGGTAACTTGTGCTAACACGAATATTCCTTCGTGTTTCAACTAACTTCTGCTGTTGCCACCTTCGGGCGCCTCCGCTCTTGCCTCTCATTCGTGGCCTAGTAGTCTGGTGACGGTCTCTTGGCTGCTCGGGTTGCGCTGGGATTCCTGGAATATGGCCTGCATTTGTTGAGTGTTTTCTAGCTGATGCTGTTATTGTGGATATTGTGCTTGCTTGAGTTGTCCTGCTGTGGCTTCTTGTTGGTTTGTCGGGGGCATATTTTTTGCTAACGATAGTGCTTCTCTTCGACTGCTCCTTCCTTTGTTCCGACTGTCCGGTAGGGTTTCTAGTAGCGCGAACCTGTTGTTAGTGGGAGAGCCGGCCACTCCGCTGCTGTTGCCCAGTGTGGCTGTCCAAATAAAAAATGGCATTCTCATTATTTTTCCCACCGGCTGATAAACAAGAAGGCTCTTGTTCAGACTTCATGTGGCTTATCGTGGGGAGCTAACCATTTTTAAAACATTGCATTGCATTCCAACTGCTGAAATCGTGTTACTATTGATGAATGAATCAGACCAAAACAAGCTAGAAAACGTTTAGAGTATGTTCGGCGCGCTGAACATTTAATCGATGTTTTCATAAAAGAAAACTTTCCAGAATTGGTCTTTTTCCACTAGAAAGCGTCATGAAGAGTGATCTCGTAATTGGCAACTGCAGCCGAAATTCAACATGACGAGATATTTTGTCATCAGAAGCTAATGGGTTAAATCAACAGCCCATTCGAATGTCCTCAAAAATGTCCTCAAATGTGATCACGATGGCGCGCTGATGGGCATCAGAGCCCATTCTCATACATCCAAATACTAATTTATGTGAAGGCCTAATTTTTGCAAATCATGTACCGCTTCTCAACAAAAGGGCTATGCTAAAGCGTCAATATTGCGCCAACAATACTCAAACTCCTTGCTTAATCCTGCAACAAATGAAATTCGCACAAACACATCCATCAAATCGCGAGTATTCATGTGTAAATTCTATTAGTCGTTACACGTGCTTACCTGAACGAGTCTATTCCACATATTTGCCAATAATTCTTGGCGAACTGCAGTCTGGTTGTATTTCACCTACACATTCCTGTCATTTCTCCACATAAGTGCTAAAATTCCACTTTCACTGTGTAAAGCAAATGAATGTTCCATGCAGGCTTGTAATTACGTGAATCCAGTAACAATGGGGCATGACGACCTGATTTCAGCAGGGTGCAATACCTTGATCCTATATTTCAAAACGTTGAAATGGAGCTTCGCATCTTTTTGGGAGCTTGAGATTGCATTCACAAGTAGTGTGCGCTCTAAAATGACTTTTAATTGGCTACAGATGTTTGCCTACTTATCAAAGTCATTCATTGTTTTCCTCAAACATAAAACTAAAATGCTTGAAGCGCATGTGACAAAGACATTGCGAACCCTTATCTGCGACTTAACTATCCTCCATAGGGCGGCACATAACTCATTTACAATAACTTGCCACCCTACGCAGGGGCTTGGAGATTTTTCATTGTTTGCACCACGCAGATTTTAGTACCGGTTATTTGATAATAAACCAGGCGTCCACCTTAGGCAAAATGCGCAAAGTGAGCTAACAAAAACAATATTGTTTAGTGCAATTATTTTTAGGCTGCCACCGCGTCACTCTTGCACAATCAATAGAAGGTTCTTCCTTCTAAGAAACAATTTGCTTTCAAATCAAAGAGTGATACTACAATAATATTTGAAAAAAAAACAGGCGAGCTGATGATGATTCATGGTAATAAAACCTGAGACTAAGGAACACAGACTGGCACGATACTACTAAGTGTTTTTTTGGGGGCGGGTAATAAAACTGACCTCCTTTTGCCTGCATTTCTCCTTTAGGTTGCTGTAGTCGCAGTAGATAGCAGCTAAATGCAGAAATTCTGGATATCTTTAAGTTAGATGCTTGCAAAATTATGAACGCATACCTTACAAAATGTCAAGGAACAGGTTTGTCAGCTGATTCCCCGAGGTCTGAATTTCCTTTAGCATATCTGTCCTCAAACTCAAGAATCTGCTTATGTCCTTAGTGTCCAGTCATATTTATTGCTCTAAAAAGCATGGCAAATTAATAAGTAACTGTGTATCATACGTGAAATGTTCAAGCACCACAAACGTTTAGCGAAGTTCGTTTAGCAGCACGTCTAGCCTGTTCAGCCAGACGAATACGCTCACGGCACTCTTCACCGGATAATTTAACACCAGTCATTTGTACAATTGCAATATGTAACCTCGTTATCTCGAGAAACTTCTAACCCACTCCTCTTCCCTCACCTCGTTTCCCTCTGTCACTCCACCCCTGGTCACGATCTCCGCGTTAAGCAATCAGCGTCGACCCTCGCGGCCACGCATTTATCCAGGCTTCACTTTTTGGCTTCACGAAATGCCAGTAGCCAAAGAACCTTTCACATTAAAAGAGATGATTTACATGGGCATCTGTGAAGTGCTTGCTACTACCTTGTGGACTGCACAATTGCTAATCGGTGCTGGGTCCTGAAAATTTAGGCGAAACATAATCATCACACAAGTAAGAACCAATTTCTTTGTCCCTTCTTGAGCTACAATGGTAGACAACCAAACAAGAATCTGAACATTGAGATAAATATATCCCAGGTTTTTACTGGCATCCTGAAATTGACTTCCACCAACGCAGCACAAGTTTGTTCCTACGCAACTTGCTGCTGCAACTCCACCTGGTTGACTGCATTGCCAACAACTGGGACGTTACTTCACATATTTGTTCGCTCTTCGGATGATAAATTGTTTTCTTTCTATTCTTTGTTGTTACTCTTGGTTCTATTGGAACACACATTACAATGCTCAACATTTAAGGAGCTATCACGGCCAGCTCGGTGTTATTTACCAAAAAATACTCCCCAAAGGTTCTCACTCTTAAGAGTGCTTTTAAACAAAAATGAGCTTGAACTTACGGCATTTAGGACTATATAGAAGGTGATTTTTATTAGATAACAGAAAGAATAAAACATAGAGAGGAAGAAACACAGATGATTATATTCTTTCAACTCACGACGAAGTTTATTCTATGCAATGCGATCGCTCGTTCCCCCGCGCATTCTTAAGGAAAGGGGGAAAAGGCAAAGGCAGAGGGGGAAGTCAGAAAAAAGAAGGATATGCGAAATGGGCAGAGGGGTGCATCGACCCGTTCGGGACGGGTCGGTCACCAAGTTCGTCTACTACCCCGGAAATCTCCAGGCGCAGAAATTTCATCTCTCTATTAGAGAGGGCTGGCGAGGTGAAAGAGACATTGACGCCAGAGCTCTTTATTGAAAATTATTCGATTACTTCCCTCCCGAATCTCTAAGGATTGCGCCCGAAAATGAGCGTTTTAGTGAACCTAGGCCCACATCCTCCGTGTGTGTGATGAGGTGCTGTTATCAAGTGCACCGGAACCTCGCTGGGACCAGCGAACTCTCGGAAGTTCTTTCTCAGTGTTCGGAATATGATTTCTACTCCAACTATAGTTTGTTAACCTGCAACCAGATTACTTTGTCCCTCATTTGACAGCCGCATGAGAATACGACACAATTTGCGAGCCTGTCAAGCTAAAATCCTTAAGCTATGGAAAACTGTGGAGGGCACTATGTATGCTTATTCCACATATATGAATGTATTTGACTGACTTCGACGAGAAGGGAGGGACAAACGCGAAGTCTCAAACATAGCTGAAATTTATTCGAACGAAGGGTTTATATAAGCATCAAATCCTAGAAAAAACACTAGAGACGAGAGAGAGAGAGAGAGATGGGGAATCCCGTGCAACAAGCAGTTAAACAAAGTAACGCTTACAGCTGAACTGAGAACGACTGCGAAGAAACGAGCCAAGCAACCAGGAAACCAAAACAAACCTTTTTTTCTGGTTTTCTGCTCGTTTGGTTCGTTGCGTCCTTCCTTTTCTAGTGTTCCGTCACTCCTTCTCAGTTCTATTGTAAACGCTGCTTTGATATACTGCTTGTCGCACGGGATTCCTCATTTCTCTTTCTTGTATCTAGTGTGTTTCGTAGGATTTGATGCCTATATAAGCCCTTTCTTTGTCGAATACATTTCAGCTGTGTTTGAGAGTTATTGTTTGTCTGTCCCTTCTCGTCCCAGTCTCGGGGTTTTCAGTCAAATGTTTAACCACCCCCAGCTCTTTCTCGCCGTAATCTTTCGTTCATTATATGAACGCACTTAACCTCGGCGTACCCATGGGATATACAAAACTCCTGACTACAATTAAAGAAAGATTTGCAACTGTTACATCTCAGTCGATGAACTTTGTTCGTTATTAAGTTTGTGCCGATTTTTTGTGCATGAAACACTACATCGAAAATTGTTTCAAGGTTCAATGATCAAGGCTTGGCACGTAGATTAATAAAACTATTGGCATTGAGTAGCTCCTTGGGAATTAGGAACCAGAAAGTGACACGGCTCTTGAAGAGTGAGGAGAGATATGAGGAGAAATGAATCTGTACTCTGTTCTCCCTTAAGCTGTCAGTGATGTGGGAGCTACGTGCTCGCCGAACCAATGAACCGCCTCCCTTTCATCACCTCACCCCACTCTCCGAGTCTGGGCTTAAGCGAAAGAGAGATCATATGGTGAAGGATTTACCAATGACTGGTCCAACGAGCCCGTAGCTTCCCCCACACTATCAGTTTGGAGTCAGCTGAAAGTACGCAAGACGCGAAGCTTTAACAGGAAATAGACATTAATGGTTGAACGGGCAAGATGAGATGCTTTGATCAAAAAGAAAGAAGAGTGTGCAACAGGGGAAACTAGTTTGGAAGTTGCACAAGAAGAGAGAGGGACATGAGCGAGATAAATCAACTTTGAATATGGCTTGCGGACGTTAAAAACTCAACATGTTTGTCAGTGAATAAAGAGGGGCAAATAACAATTGAAGAGAAATAATTGTTGATAGAAACGGTGCCACCATTCATTGATATTGTAAAACAACCTTGATATATACCTGCACAGATTTTAGCGAAAGTGTGTAGGACCACGTTGGACAAAAGAGGAATATTGGGCAACATTGTTGGACTTGGCCTTGTTGGTAAGGTTTCGATAACGTTTGGATAAATGATAGCGTCAGATTATCTTGAATATGAAGAGGTAAAAATTATACTGCTACAAATATTCAGGCTTATGGCAGGTGGTTTATGCGAGAAATTTAGAAAAAAAAAAAAACAACCTCGGGCAGAAACTGGCCCGGGATTTTCGTTGAGCCACGTTTCTAGCAATCTACCTTGGTTGATTCCTAGAAATGTCTGGAACAGATACAATAATCAGAGAACTTGGGAACAGGATTGTGTCTAACCGCCGAATTCAGAAACCTCACCCAAACTACACTCAAACTGAAGGGCCCCTCCACTTCCTCGAGGAAGGCTCAAGAGCCGGCGCTGGCCAATCGCGACGGCGGATCCGTCCTCGCGATTGGTCAGCGCCGGCCCTCGCGCCTTCCTCGAGGAAGTGGAGGGGCCCTTCAGTTTGAGTGTAGTTTGAGTGAGGTTTCTGAATTCGGCAGTAAGAGATGTATTACTTACTTTCACACTAAGCTGATCATTTTCTTAGGTGAAGGTCTGTATATGACACTACGTGTTGCGACATTATGTCAGCTTCACCCCAAACACGTAACTTGAAATTTTCAAAGCTTTTTTTTATTTTTTGTTGTATCTGCATGCTGCTGGGCAAGTTTTCTTAAAACCAATAAGCATGTGCAAATTAATGAAGAAATTATTTTTGATTTTCTTACGTTAAATAACATTTATGAATTCTCAAATTTAACTAGAGCCATGAAGACTTTCCCGGTTATTTCCCACTAGTTGGGGTTCCTTCTGAACCATCATACCAATAATTGCACGTCTCATTGTTTTAAAAGAAATGTTTATACATCTGTGGTTTATTTTTGACGCTTTTTGTGAAGAGACATATATGTTTAAGAAAAAAAGTTTTAATAAAATATACTTTATTATGTTCAGTAAAGGGCATGCTCCCTACACCAAATGTGGAGTATGAGAATGACACCAAGTTACTATCTACGCTACATGACTGGGCAGAAAGCACCTAGAGTAGAGCAGACACGGTTATTGGAAAAGAAAGTCAGACTCTCGAAGTTGTGTATTTGGCAGGATGGGACGTTCGGAAACTCACAGACGATCCACTAAACCAGGCGTGCGTCCTAACGGGCAACGCACACCAATCGTTGAAAGTACAGACGATGTAACGAAGGGAAAGCAGAAGGCCATATATTATCCACTGTTGACAAAGAGGCAAAAGGATATCCGAAGGTCATGTCAATTCTGAAAGGAAACTTGCACAAAAAACCTATTTCGTTTTCTCGAAACAGCGGTAGAAGTACTTATATCTTGTAAAAAAAAATGAAAGCCGTTTACAACTCCCTGTAACACCGAATTGGAGCGCAGCTCTTGAGGAGGAGGAGGGAAGGGTACTGAGGGTCAATGTTCTCGGGGCGGGGAGGGGGGGGGGTCATGTGACTTTGGGGGGTCACGTGACCCCCCAGAAAATTTTTCCGCTAGATGTAGCGGGGAAATTTTTCCGCTAGATTTAGCGGGGCATTTTTCCCGCCAGATTTAGCGGAGAAATTTTTCCGCTAACTTTAGCGGAGAAATTTTTGTGCTAGATTTAGCGGAGAAATTTTTCCGCTAGATTTAGCGGGGAATTTTCCCGCTAGATTTAGCGGGGAAATAATTCCGCTACATCTAGCGGGGAAATTTTTCCGCTAGATTTAGCGGGGAAATTTTTCTGCTAGATTTAGCGGAGAAATTTTTCCGCTTTAGCGGGGAAATTTCCCGCTAGATTTAGCGGCGAAATTTTTCCGCTAAATCTAGGGGAGAAATTTTTCCGCTAAATTTAGCGGAGAAATGTTTCTGCTAGGTTTAGCGGAGAAATTTTTCCGCTAGATTTTGCGGGGAATTTTCCCGCTAGATTTAGCGGAGAAATTTTTCCGCTAAATCTAGCGGGGAAATTTTTCCGCTAGATTTAGCGGGGAAATTTACCCATAATGCACCGCGCGGTTACGCCGACGGCGACGGCGACGCCGCTCAAGCCGGAAACGGGCCCCTGAGAGCTGCGCTCTAAAAAAAAAAAAAGAAATCTGGAGCATAGCAAAATTCACCGGCGAGGCGACTTGTGTCATACTCTGTAGGTGGAAGAAACTTCCTTGGATCACTGTGCTCAACCTCATCAGACCAATCGAAGCGCGAATAAAAGCGACAAAGGTTGATATGCCACGAAAATCCGTCCAGGCAAAACCCAGCAACTGTCGTTAACCAGAGGGCCTGACGAACAATTCACTGAAGACCAGCATCAGAATTAAAAACACCGCGAAAAGACGCGGACCAGACGAAGAAGTAACACGGACGCAGCGCTCTGTCCGTGTTACTTCTTCGTCTGGTCCCCGTGTTTTCGCGCTGTTTTTAATTACGAAGTATGTAACAACTCGCCCAAGCCTCAAATTAAGACTAGCAACTAAGCTAATCCAGGTTGAATATCTAACATCTCAAGTGCCGTGAACTGGAAGGGTCACAATAGAAATATCAGTATTCCTTATGACTGCAAGGATGCTAATGTGAAAAGCATTTGGAGTTTGTATTTTTATATTGTTTATTTAGACACAAGTGAGAAAAAACACGTAACCTCCCCCCTCCCCTAAAAATTACTGTTCCTCCGCGTAATCGTGAAGAAAAACAAAATTATTTGCGAATCTGCACCTGCGTGTAGCGGTTACGAGAACTACGTTGGCACGCCACTGGGGTACACGCGGAAGTGAACGAAGCCTATCCCCCCCGCTGCTACACTCGCCGGCAGCCCCGTGACGAATTGTATTTTGTGTCGATCGCTTCCCGCAACTTTCGGCGATGCTAATCCTTAAAGTGAGCAATTGCGGAGGGAGCTGCTAGGGTCTCTTAATGGAGATTCCAACCGGAGAACAGGTGGCCTCCCAGGGATATCCCTCGAAAGACGGCGTGAAATTGGAGGGGCACTTTGACCTTCGATTTTTTCTTATTTTTAATATAAACTAGCGCGCGGAGGAAAACCGGGTTTTCTGTTTTTGTTTTTTTTATAGGTGACGCAGATGAATTCCAGCAGTTAATTGGTGAAGTCCCAAGATCGCTGCACCGCCCCTTTAACACAAACTGATAAAGGGACAATGAAGACTATTTTATTTAACTGTTTTTAAATGGTGTTTTAAGGATTTTTTAAAACCTAGCACGCCGCCCAATTTTTTGTAGACATTTGTGACGCGTATTTATGTGCCTACGAAAGAACTGAAGAAACCGAAACTGAACTATCTCCATTCTCATTTCTGAACCTCCAAAAACAGAGGTGACGTAAAGAGTGACGTCAAGTGTGAGTAGTCGGTATCGGTAGTATTTGGGAGATCGAGACTCGGGTTACCACGGTGGGTTATAGCACCGCGGCGGCGCGGTCGTTTCACCGGATTTGTCAACATGGACGACAATGTCGCTCTCGCGAGCGAGTTCGGGCTTCCGCTCTGTGACCTAACATCAACGGAACGGGAGAACCTGTGTAGTGGCCTCAGCCATTACCCGACGGAGACGGCCCAGCCGGCAACGAGCGGCCCGCAGGCTCCCAGAAGCGAAGCAGTGAGCAACATTCGCGCGGCCGAGACGAGAGCGGCGCGCTGCCAAAGGACAGGGACGCGGAGAAGATGCCGAGGGGAAAGTGACAACGACCCGGCCGTTCCGGGAACCGGTTCCTCCGGGGTGGACGCTCCCCAAAAAGGAGAATATAAACAGCACCATATCTGGTTTTCACCAAAGTCAGACGTCCTCTCTTTTTCGTCGTCAAAGAACACGAACAGCAACCCACACGTGAAAGCTAGCGTCGCCTAAAAAAAATACTGGTCTTCAGTCGACCGTTTGAACAGCCATCTACAGCTCACAAATTTGGAATGACTATCACTTCGCAGAATCCTCCGAGTACCGTGTTCCCAAAGTAAACACGACTCCGACATCTGAAACCAAAACCAAATGACTCCAGCGTGTCCCGCGCTGTGTTCTCCCCCCCCCCCCCCCCCTTTTTTTTTTTTGGCCCATAGCTGCTTGTTGCCCCTTTTGCGTCCAGTGTAGCAAAGAGAAAAACAATTGTGCTGTTTTATTTACGGATTAGTAATCATTTCCGGTTCGATTTATACTTTTCATGGCTATTCAAGCGTAAATTAGAATGGTATTCATAAGACTCGCGAACCAAAACGTGACCAAGGGCACGTCTCTCGTTTCGACCGATCGCTGACGCCTCTCTTGTGAGGAACCGCAGCACCGCGCGAACTCCGCTTCTCCTGGCTTCTCCCGCAAGTCTCGGGGCGTCGCCGCAGTCGATCCCGGTACGATTATTACCGCGACTCTTTAATTGATTTACGCGGCACACAAGCGCTGGTTTCGACTGAAATTTGGGCAACGTTGCCTGGGACGTGCCTGGAACCCGGTTCAATCGCCAAACAAATATCCCAAATTGCCTTCATTGTCCCTTTAAATCACCGCGAGCCACAGAAGCAGCGAGAGGAAATAGGCGACCACACTTTTCAGCCGTGCTTTATGAGTGTCAGTTGACCAGTGAAACCGATGGAGATACGAGATGAAAAGTAGATACAGCATAAAGATTTCATTTTTCATTTCATTTTATTACATTAAAGACCCCCTTTTAGGGGTAATACATAAGGGGTGGGGTTACAAAAATAATCAAACATAGGTGCAAGTGTTCAGGATGAGGGATGATTGGTAACATTTTTGAAGAAGATTGATGTGCACGTGATGGCAGCAATGTGGTGGCAAAGGCAGTTCCACTCTGGAGCTGCTCGGGGGAAGAATGACACGAAAAAAGTGACAGTGCGAGCGCGTGGGCGAGCAACCTGGAGAGGATGACTGGTGCGGTGAGATATGCGTGTGGGAGGTACGATGCAAGGTGAGATACACAGGGGGGAATTAAATAACTTGTGAAACAAGCAGAGGGTGGCGATGCCGCGACGATAAGCGAGACTTAGTAAACCTGATTCAGCTTCCAGGGCTGATACGCTGGTATTGTACGAGTATGAAGAATGAATGTATCTAGTAGCGCGGTTTTGGACTGCTTCGAGTGCGTTGATGAGGTATACTTGATGAGGGTCCCAGACGGCGGATGCATATTCAAGCTTTGAACTTATTAGTGATTTGTAGGCGAGTTGTCTACGCCTACAAATCGTCAACTACGCCACGCCCCTCCTTCTGGAGGGGCGTGGCGTAGTTGACGATTCAGGAATCCCAGGGTTTTGTTAGCAGATCAGGGAACGTAGGTAATATGCGTACGCCAAGGTAAATCGCTGCAAAGGGTGACACCAAGCTATATATATTATTCGGTTAATTCTACGGGGTGGTAGTTAGGGTATAGGGAAAGAAAAGGGGATTGTGGCGGCGTTGAAAGGGCATAACTTTACATTTACTAGAGTTAAGTGACATTAACCAACGGTCGCACAATTGCAGCACTTGGTTAAGGCCGTTTTGGAGTGCAGATTGGTTCGATACGTTATTGATGAAATTGTAGATTGCGCAGTCATCTGCAAACATGCTATTACAGGATAAATGTTGCAGTAAATCATTAATATATATCAAAAATAAAAGCGGACCAAAAACAGACCCTTGGGGGACGCCCGATGTGACTGGGGTGAAATTAGAAGACTGTGGCTTTTAACTAAGACAGATTGGGAGCGGTTGTTAAGATATTCTTTAATCCATCCTAAAATCTTTTGGTCTAAGTTCAACTGAGCAAGTTTTAGTAGCAAGCGCTTATGAGGTACTTTCTCAAATGCTTTTGGAAAATCTAAAAATATGGCGTCAGTTTGTATGGTAGAGTCGAGGTTAATGTGTAGATCATGAAGAAAGAGGGCTAACTGAGTTTCGCAGGAGAATCCTCTACGAAAGCCGTGCTGTCAAGAATAGAAGAAGTCGATCGAGTTCAGAAAATGCATAACTTGAGAGAAAATGACGTGTTCCATAATTTTACAAGGCACGCTCGTTATAGAGATTGGGCGGTAGTCTAATGGGGATTCTGTATTACCTGACTCGTAGATAGGAACGACCTTTTCCACCTTCCAGTCTTCTGGAATGTTACCTGTAGAAAGTGACTGAGAGAATAACAAGGACAAATATGCTGCAGAGATGCGTTCAGTATTTTTTAGAAATTTGGAATTAATTTTGTCTACGCCGGCTGATGATGACAGCTTCATGTTATTGATTACTGACGCAATACGATCAGCAAAAAAAGTGACAGGAGACATTGGACACTCGGTGCTAGCAGTGAGCATTGTAAATGACACATCAGATTATGCAGTGAAAACCGATGAAAACGTGGTGCTGAAGATGTTTGCACATTCAGCATCACTCACAAGTTCGTCCAATTCATTGATAATGGCAACAGTGTAGTTTTGCTGAGGGTTTATCACTTGCCAGAAGTTTCGGGCGTAGAGTACTTGGCGTTTCGAATTGCGGTTAAATATGCATCCTCAGCCGCGCAGTATTTTTCCCATGCACTAGGGCCAGCCGACAGCTTGGCTGAGCGGAAAAGACGTTTTTTTCTATTTTTTTAATCTTTTGAGGTTTTCAGTGAACCACGGTTTATGTTGATGTGCGTGGCAACTGAACGAGGGGATTAAATTATTTGCTAGTTCGTTTAACTTATTTTTAAAAATAAACCAATTTTCATGAATTCACTGGTTGTGAAAATGTTGCTTGAAAAACTGGAAGAAAAGGTGTTCAGCTCGTTATTTATAGTTTCATCATTTCCTTTATCGTACAGGCGAATTGTTTTCTTTTCTGTTAGACGTTTTGCAGGGGTAAGTTTAAAGACAGCATGAATAACTTTCTGGTCACTAATCTTTTGAAGGCAGTTTATGGATGATAGGCTGTCAGGTTGACTGGTTAACATGAGATCTAAGATATTTGCAGATTCCCGAGCGACGCGGGTTGGTTTGGTTACCAGCTGGATGAGATTAAAATTGAGACAAACCTCAATGAATTCCTTTTCTTCTGCGTTGCTTACAGTTAAGTGTGATGGGTCAATTCAATTAATATTTGGGAAATTAAAGTCACAAAAAAAAAAGAATTTGTGCATTTGGGTACTCTGCAGAAAGTTGACATAGTAGGTCTTTTAGTTTACCGGAAAATTCGGTACTATAATTTGGTGGTCTGTAGCACATTTCCAGTACAACTGTTTGCGGAGAAGCCCGACAGATGAGCCACAATGCTTCAATATCAGAAGGAATGGTAATGAGAGAGCAGGACAACTGTTAACTAACGGCGATGAGTACACCTCCACCTTGTGCGCCCTTCCGTTCTTTTCGAAAGATGTGAAAATTTGGCAAGTCAGCAAGGACTTCAGCGTCAGTGACGTCGGCAGTTAAACCATGTTTCAGCTAGTAGTAACATATTGCTTCTAAATGACGACACGAGATTAGATACAAGATCCCGCTTGAAAGGAAGCTCCGTAGGTTGGTAAAGATAACATATAAGGAATTATTTACACGAGGGGTGGATTGAGGACGGTTTATGGGTCGTTGATAGATTGGTGATTTGTATGCAATTTCTTTTATAGTTTGTGACAACTCGTCAAACATAAAACGTTGCTTACCAATGATTAGTGTTTTGTAGCGTAGCGAAAATGGGGCTTGCCTTGTTTTAGCAAATGTAACTAAGTGCTTCCGGGCGTTTTGGACGAGGCGCGAGAAATTTTCGCCAATGTTAAAGACGGTGCCCTTTAACATGCGGCCGTTCGAAAGAATGGCCTCCTTGGTTTAAAAAAAAAAGTTAGTTTTACGTTTAATGGGCGACAGCGTCCGTTTGTGTGATGGCCGAGACGGTGAGCTCGCTCTATATCTGTAGGTTCAAGCGTCACGTGGAGGTGATCAGAACATAACTTAATTATTCTTTCTTCGGACTGGACAGAAGTCTCATGTGGGACGGGATCAGGAACGCCGTAAAATATTAAATTGTTTCTCCGTGAGCGGTTTTCAGCATCGTCCATTCGGGCGTTCATCTCTAAAAACCATATGGGATGGTTGAGCAGTATCAGCGCGTGCCGTCTCGAGGTCAGATTGCAAGGTGTCAATTTTTTTGTGAACCTCTAGTTCGGCCATTCACTCATTCAGGTTGGCTATATTTCTGTCCGTAGTTTGCAGTTCGGTTTTGAGGTCTTGTACCTGGGAAATTATCCGAACCTGCTCGACAGACAGTTTTTTTTTTTTTTTTTTAATTCAGCAAGTATATTTTTCGAATGTCCCGGGTTGGTCTATACGTCGCGGACAACAACACTACAAACAAGGAATGCATGACTTCAACACACTCAACGGCAACAGACACACAACACTGTGGGCTCGGCAGCGAAGGCGTTGACACACGTGCCGTCGCGCAGTGGGAGGACAGATGGCAATCACCGGTATCGCGTCCACAGTGCGTAAACACACATTCCTTGGTGACGCTGGGGAAGGCAATCAGTAGAGCAGGAAGCAGCACACGGGTGATGACGGAGGAAAACACCTGCATAGCGAAAGCGAGGGAATTAGTTGACTGTGTCGCAGCACAGCCACCGAGGCTTTATGCGAGGATGGCAACATAGGTGCAATACCACAAGCAAGCAAGCGCAGTTTTTTTGTTCTTTCTGTGTCTAATAGTTGAAAGGCTGTATTCAAAACGATTGTAGTACGGTGGAGCATCCTCATTTAGGTCACCAATTCAACCGGTAAATTCTTAATGTTCGCCAATACCCTGTTCGAGTAAATTGTGGAAAAAAACATAGATGTCCTGTCTGTGCTTACTGAGTACAACTGCAAAATTGGTAGAACATACCTTTTGGCCAGAAGTATGGAATCTCGCACGCTATGCTGGATACTGGAACGGAAAAATACCCGAACGAAAAATTTATATTGCAGCACCGCAGCAGTTAGGGTTAAATACAAAAAGAATGCTCATGGTAGCTTTTGTGAGAAGAAAAAATGAGAGATTGTTTCGGATATTTCGAATGTGAATACATGTTGACATTTGTTTATAGAAGTGAGCTTACAGTAAGTCAGTCAGTTTAGTAACGCAAGATGAAACTCCTTTGTGGTGGCGTGACTTTGGGCAACCAGTGGCGTATTGATGGGCTCTGGAGCAAGCCTTCGCCGCTTGTCCTCCGAGCTGCGATGCGGTAGGAGGAAAGCAGTGGTATGTAGAAAATTTTGCATGTTTCATCTTTACTGAAAGAGATACAGGTTTAAGTTCCCAGTTAAATAATGTCAATTAAAGATTGGTGTTTGGTGGCTGTGCCCATATGCTCCTGCATATGTGTTTTGTTGGGTTGTTTGTTGGGTTGTTAATGGAGGTAGGGGTTCTTACGTGCCAAACCAACGACGGGCATCTGGCTGTCACCGGAGGTTAACGATCCCAGGCCACCAGTGGTACTGCACTGGCTACATTTCTCAACTACATCTGAGACACCAGACGTCCACTGAGGCTGACTAATGTCTCGCTGTCTTAACACACACACACACACACGCAACATAACTATTCTAGGGCTACAAAGTGACGTGACTGATATACTGTGTACTTATTGCATATGACGTCCCTATTGAAAAATTTTGCAAACTGGACCAGTTCAAACAGGATTATTGCTACTGGTTAAATTGGTTGAACTGGACAAACTAAAACTGTGCATACTGGTCTTACTATCTGCATACCGGTCTTACTGTGAAAATGTGTATGCTGGAAATTCTGTACAACTGTGTATACTGGTCCACTCTACGCAGTTAAACCAGTTTAACTGGTCATATTAACAACACAGGTCATAAACTAATAAAATTCACTTTATTTAAAAAAAAAAACATATTACAGACCGCAAAAATAAACATAAAAACATTTACAATGCAAAAATATTGTCATGATATTATTCATGTGTCCCTGCCGGTTGGCGAGATTCTCCACATCTGCAGTGTCGGGGTTCCGGTAGTGGCTAACACAGTACCCCAAGGCATCTGAAATAAGAATCAACATCAGTAATGAGAACCATGGCAGATTTATTTGCACCCGTCAGATGTAAAACAGTAA
This sequence comes from Ixodes scapularis, assembly GCF_016920785.2. Lineage (NCBI taxonomy): Eukaryota > Metazoa > Arthropoda > Arachnida > Ixodida > Ixodidae > Ixodes > Ixodes scapularis. Next base: position 251,694,896 of record NW_024609835.1, read on the forward strand.
GTAACTAATGGCACGAATAAAAAAAAAACATGCACTATCATAAAAAGTATGAGAGGGAATATGGAGGCGTGTGCCAATCGTACATGTGGTGCCAGTCTCGAGGCAATTATGTACAAACCGCATGTAAGCGATTTGACGAGCGACGAGACAAGCGACGTCGATCCGCTTCGCTGCCGTTCGGTCACTCGCGCGACGCGGAAAACCGCATGAAAGCGACGGGAGCAAGCGACCAAGGCTATGAGCGTCCACTTCTAGAAATCCGAAAACCGAGCGAAGCGACGAACGACTGTGGGAAGACTCTGCCGCTCGTCACTGACTCTCGTCGCTCGCTTAACCGCTTACATGCGGTCCAGCCTTTATGCAAAGCAACGCGTAGGAATGAAAAGCTCCGGCTGTTGTCCTCTATGCAACTCGCAACTACTGTGGTAGAAAATCTCTGAAGCTGCATACACACTGGCGGTTGTATTACTAGCATAGCTGTTCCGAATTAGGTTGCAGAAAGGTTCAGTTTCACATGCACCTGATTATGAGAATGAATCCAAATGGTCGAGCCTGCTTACCTGGCTGACTGGCACGGAGACGGAGACAACCATTGCCCGCGCTGCAATGAGGACGGAGCGAACTCAGGCGGAGGACGTCATCAGCCACAGAAACCATCGGCAGAGGCAACACTCAAGGCTCCGGCAAACTATCTTATACAAACACAACGTAAAGACAATTTGGTTTTTTTTTTTTTTTCTTTTCGTTCCCAGAACTGCCGCCGACGCTGACTCAAAACTGGCGCTTCGAGCGGGCGCGAGGGCCGCGCTGATTGGCCCGCGCGCTCCCTGTCCTGGCACGTGAGCAGCTCTCTCCTTCCAAGGCATCCGCGCTGCGCGCGGGGACACTGCGTCATCTCCGGTCCCGGGGCAGTGGCACACTCCAGGCGCTTGAGTCATCTGCGGGTGTGGGATTTTTCCCGCGTGATAAAAAAAAAATTAAATAGCGCAAAGGTTAGACAAGGGACAAAGGACAAAACTGTAGACAGGACAAGCGCGAACTCACAACTGGCGTTTTAGTAGAAAAGAAGAGAAGGAAGCAGCATATAAATACACCGAAAAAAGAAAGAAAGAAGATTTAAATTAAAAGGAGAAAATTGGAAGGTATAAGCAAAAAGGAAGAAAAAAGAAATGAAAAAGAGAACAAAAGAAAGGGAACAGCGTAACTAAATTAATTCCGGGGATTATATTGAAATTAAGAAAAAGACTATAGCTTAAGGAACGAAGAAGTTGAAAAGACGAAGTTCCCGCTGAATCAACCTCAATTTGGCAACCGAAGGTAAAATAATTATTTTTCAGTTAATGCCACCGATGGTACACCCGCAGAAGCGTCTTCCTTTTGCTTGGTGGTTAAGCCTCGTATATTTCTCGTAAAGTTTTATCTCGGAACCGTCGTAGGATTTTGGGTTTTTGTGAGGCATTTACAGTCTCTAACATGTATTGCGAGATGTCCCGCTGGAGTTAATTTGAGTGGGGTGGCGTGTTCCCGCAACCTGATGTTGAGGCAGCGTCCAGTCTGACCGACGTATATCTTGCCACAAGTGAATGGTATTTCATAAATTACCTGGCTTTGGCGAGGTACATACATTTGCTTGTGTTTGATGGTGCACTGAACTTGTCGGTCTTGAGAAATATTTACCTTTGGGCACAGCTTCTTGAGCTTGTTTTGTGCTGAAAATATAAGAGGGATGTTATATCTAGACGCCACCGTTTTCATGATATGTGACACCCGGTGAATGTTGGGTATCACCGCAGGGCGTTGTCTTGGGGGTTTAGTTTTTTCTTTTCCCTTTCGTGAGCTGATCATTCTTTCAACTGCCTCAAACAAGAGGGTACTTGGATAGCCAGATGTCGCAAACATGTACCGTCTTGTTTAAGGCAGTTGAAAGAATTATGTTAGAGATTGTAGAGAACATGTTAGAGACTGTAAATGCCAACCGATCCTGACGAAAACCAAAATCCTATGACGGTTCCGAGATAAAACTTCACGATAAATATACGAGGCCTTAACCATCGACGAAAAGGAAGACGCTTGTGTGAGTGCACCATCAGTGGCATTAACTGAAAGAGAATTATTTTACCTTCGGTTGCCAGCATGACGTTGATTCAGCGGGAATTTCTAGTCTTTCCAACTTCTTTCTTTAAGCTATAATCTTTTCCTTAATTTAAATACATTCCCCAGAATTAACTCAGTTACACTGTTCCCTTTCCTTTCTTTCCTTTTCTCTCTTTTTTTTTTTGCTTATACCTTTTCATTTTCGCCTTTTATTATAAATCTTCTTTCTTTCTTTTTTCTGTGTATTTATATGCTGCTTCCTTCTCTTTTTTTCTAGTGAAACGCCAGTTTTGAGTTAGTGCTTGTGCTGTCTACATGTTCTGTCCTCTGTCCTTTGTCTAACCTTTGCGCAATTTAATTTGGATATCGTGCATATCCAACTAGCTCACCTCAATATCTTAGTAATTTTCCCGCGCTTTGCCAGCATCACGTGGGAGGCTCCCCGCCTCGGGCACTTGCGCTGGAAGCGGCTACTCGGTGCAAGCCAGGGTGGATAAAGGGTGCGGTAAAAAGCGGGAAAGTCATAAAGTTCAAGTGGGAACGATTGGCTGATAGATGGATATGAACTCCTATGAGGCGATTGCATCACTGAATACTTGACCTGTCACTAGCTATAACTGCAAGCTGGGTACAATTGTACATGCGTTAAAATAAAGCTTTTATTTGCTCTACTAATCTTTTATGCGACATCTGCATAGAAGAACTGTACTGTAAGAGTCAGACATTTTCTCTGCTAGCTGTTGCATGATTCATTCCAGAAACACATCTTTGCCTATGAAATTGGCAAACACTTGTTTTGTCAAATGGCTGTTTTTTTATTTTTTTTTATTTTGAGCCGTTTGCAGTGTAAAGGCATAATTCGTTCATGTAGAAAAAAAGCGCGATTAACATGGTTTTCCCACTTAGGAGTTAAATTAGAAATAGTGAAACCAACTCGATCCAAATGAAAAAGTTCAATTGGATCGATTGCAAGGGTTAAATATTTTAAAATGGCCATTCTATTATCTTGACCAGTCCAACGAGCACTTTATCCAGTTCCACTGGTATGACTTTTATAGATACCGTGAGACCAGTTTCAATGCCAGCTTTAAATATTTGACTGCCAGTTAGAACCGTTCGACTGCCAGTTGGGACTGTTTGGCTGACAGCTTGAACATTACGACACCAGTGTCGCCAGTTAAAGCTACCAGTTTTGCCTGGTTAACTACCAGTTTGACTGCACAATACACAGTTCAGTCAACTCAGCTGCCATCTTGGCCAGTTCATTCTCCAAGTTCGACCAATTTCGACAGTTTGACTTCCAATTTGCCCGATACAATTCCACTACAACCAGTTCATTTCGGGTTTGGCCTGTTCATATCGAAACTGTTTTCAAATCGTTTTTTTTTTTTTTTCAATAGGGGTATGTAACATTTACTGCAACACATTTCAGGTGAAGGGGATTAAGTGACGAAGAGGAAAGGTAAACTAACCGAGAACGAGGAGCTATTTGCGAGGCTTAAAAGACGGAATCCGGCACCTCCCGTGCAAGGAGACCCCAACGAGCAACCACATGACTGTTTCAGCAACAACCGAACAAACTTTGTAGTTCCCCGAGGCACTTGAGGAAGCTGTCTGCGTCGACCCGGTAGAGCTAAAGAAACGAAGTTGGAATAATAATTCACCGGCAAACAGAGGGTGCCACTCTTGGCATTGAATCCAAGGAACCCCCCCCCCCCCCCATATATCTTCCTCCCTAACCGGCACACGAGGCAGCGCAGATACCAACGTTAGCTACAAATTCCGCATGACCGTTTTAAGGTCGGCCGGTGCTCGCAAGAGAGTGAATCCAGGTGCTCTGGTGGAGCACCTGGATTCGGCGACCAAGCAGGTAAACAGCTAACTCGCCGGAGCTTCGAAACGCCAACGAGAGCAGTTACTGCGCCCGGATAATCGAGTCCACACAAACTGAGTATGACTGAATTTATTTTCACATTTGTATATATATATTTTTACTGTTTTGTAAATATACATTCTTTAATTCTGCAACGGTACAGCAGATTGCTTTGTTATTTTATATGTTGATGAAATGGTCACCCTTTGTGTTGGATAGAAGGCTTCATGCCTATGAGGGCCTATACTTCGTTTCAGCTTCGGTCCAGACGCACCCGATGCTACGAACGCCAGCATGTGGCGCTGGGCAGTACTTGCACTGCACGAGCGCGCGTGCTTGGCAGGGACGCTGAAAGTCTGGAGCTCGCGCTTGTAGCATCGGTTCTGTATGAACTTAAGTTGAAACGTGGTTTGGGTAGGTTTAAATATTCAGACGAGGTTGCATTTTTTCAAGAGGTATGCAGTCAACGTCATTAATCCAGAAGCAAACACATTTTTAAGTTAGAGGTTTTATGGCGCTTCACAGAAAATGCGACAGCTTTGTTGACCTAAGTGATGACTATCTTAAATTTTCAAACAGGTGTATGTCCAATTATTATTTGCGAGAGAATACAGATTCACCTGGTTAGAGCTCGGTTCGATAGGAGGGTATTTACCAGGGCCATTCGTATATAACCGCGCTTAGGGCGTTTGCAAACGATATTGTGCGACTCCGCGATCCTCCTGACAGTAAACGTCTGTGTTGCAGTCGCCCGCCTGTTGGAACCTTTCCGACATGTCTCCAAGTTGAGCGAAGTTGGCTGCTGTTGTATGCAGTTACTCGGATGTATGCTACTCGCGACCAAGCACCAGTCGAAACAAGCGTATGTGTGGACCTGGGTCTGCTGTTATTCTGCTTTTCAAACAAGACACGTCATAAGTGCAAACGACATGTCACATTTTCTCCTGGGAGGCTTAACGGCTTCACTAGCTCTGCGTTTAAATAGTAGTGCCTCCATCGTACTGGCAAGTGGCATTCCTGAGTAAGGCGTGTTTCATTGGGCAGAGATGCCTGAGACTATAAAAAATGACATAAAGAATGCAGAAACCCTTGGAAGTGTGCGATATTCGAACAAAAATTCTCGCGCTGCGCAATAAATGATGCAATCACGTCCGCGGCGTCTGAGATGGGCAATCCGCGTTATCTACATATAAAAATATCGCATATTTCGGCGGTATTTAGTACTATCGCAACATTTGCTCTTTATTAAAAGTATTCTAAACCAATTTGATCGTTATTTTAACACGCGCCAGAAAAGATTCCAGAATTTGTGTAATAAAAAAAGATATAAAAGGAGTTACAACCTCTTAACAGAAGAGCCTTTGATGTCATAGTCACGTGAAACATTAAACGCCGGGGCTCATTCGTTTTGTTCTTCTTTTTATTTTTCCTTTGGCTCCGCCAACGTGGAGAGCTTACGATTTGAAAATACGCGTCCGGGGTGCAACGGGCAATACCATGGCCGAGAAGGCGATCGAAGCCGGCGGTGTCATCGTGTAGTTCTTCTTGGGCTTGTTCGTTAGTGAGTCGACTTTTAAGGAACAGACCTTTAATACGGCGGCTTGCTCGGGCTTCGGCATCTTCTGCGACAGGTAGTCTTTCGGGGATGAGCACCTCACGTGGCCGACGTGTGTTCTGACGGGTACCCTTCACGGACACAGAATGCGCTTCACCGCACCTCCACCAGAAACGTTGCGGATGGAAAAGGCTCCGACTGGCGTAAATTGAAAATAAAGGTTTAATGTGCGAACTTGTGCCCACAGCAAGCGAAGAACCGAATGGGGTAGATGACGATAACTAGAGAGCGTCGGGGCGGGCGTCGGAGTCAGCGTAACGCGGAGTCGAGCGCTGGCGAAAGAGTGCGTCGTCGTTGGCAGGATGAGTTAGCAGGTCAGCTCATTATCTGCTGCACTCTATTTCTAATATTCGACCTCAAATCATCGGGAGTAAGCTAGGGCAAGACTCACTATACTTCGTCTTATTCTACGATGGACTAAAGGCCAAAGCCACGGGCCGCCAGGTCCAATCACGTTTTAGGCTAAACTATGACATGCCTACCTTTGATGAGGGGTGGACGAATAATGCTCCGAACCCAAAAACGCTGCATCATTTCTATAGCTTCGACGCTGCAAACAGCTTGTACGTGGCGGATTTTTTGCAATGTAAAATTTTTGAGTCACTCACTGCTATTCGATTCGAACCACTGTCCGCCCATCCCCATCAGTGATCCGTGACGGGAGCAATGATCCGTGCATCAAAGTGCAATACTAAGCAATTTCTAAGTGGCCTTAGTCCATCGTAGGGTGAGACGAAGTATAGGCGAGTCAGCATAACACCTCCTAGAAATAAGGCCGTAGCGCTCTTCTTGTGACGTCGCAACGGAAGGCCATCGGGGGCGCGCGTCGAAGCGAAGGCAACGTGCGTGGATCGACCTTCGTGACGTGCTTTTAGTCACATGCGTGTGTCTTATTAGCTCAAATCAAAGCTAAATATAGCGACGGGCCTAGACAACATTTTATTACACGGGCAATGTATTACACCGCTAAATAATCAGTACGGAATGGCACAAGGTAGGCGTATAACGCGCCCATAGAAACATTTTATTGTGTTAAGTCGAAAACACTGAGTGACGCAATTATTGCTGTAGGAATGCATATTTTTTACAGAAATACTTCGACAAAACGGCAAGACACGCAGTGGTAGGACACAGCAAAACAGATCACAGTTAAAATCAGGTGGACGTACTAAACGCGGACACGGCTAGACAAGTGTCACCTACGATCATGTAAGCGATGTTATCGAGTGCAGTCACTGAATTCTTCCAGTGCACTCCGGCTAGGTGGCAAAAGTAATGTAGTTTCGATCGAATAAAATTATGGGTTCAAAAATTAATTTAATACGCTGGTATCACTTAAAACCGCAAGCTGATGAAATCCCATATTATATAATGAAAATATATTAAATTTTCCATGTGGCAGAGATACTAAACTTAGTATTTATAGTCAACTAATTTAATTTTCTCTATGGGCTTGAGCTGCCTTAGAACAGAATATAACCTATTTTGTATACAATACTGGGTGATTTCAGATAAGATCGACCAAAGGATGGCTAGTCGACATTTTCAAATCAACTGATGTTTTTATATGTTATTGTCTAGTGTCTGGTATGAACGAATCCAAACTTAGTTTTGACTAGAAAAAATACTTGGGGACAGGAAAAATCGTAAGGCATGAGGTGGTGGACAGTTGCATTAACGCGCACTGATGGAGGGGGCCCGTTTGAGAGTGAATAACTAAAGCGATAACATTAGGAGAACTCTAATACGTTTTAGGCGCAAACTATGGGTATAGCTTGCTTGTAATATAAAGTAATCATATTTATTTAAAATTTATTTATTTTTCTAAAAATTGACAAACATGCCTGCTCGAACGACAAATGGCAAACTTTGGAGGTCTGTATCTCATGAAATAATTTAATCATTATGATATAATTTGCAGATATTATTCTACTAATATATAGCTAATATTTAAAAAATAACTAAGGTATCTGTGTGATACAATAGTTAGGATATATTTAGTCTAACATGGAAAAAAAATCAAACAAAGAACAATTCCCTTGCGAATAAAAAAAAAACACCACCCTCGATTTTTTTTTAAAATTTAGGTAACCTGTTATACTCTATTTCGGCATTCATTTCCACTAAAAACATGTTGCATCATTTTATTGGGAAAGAAGATACAACTCCCCAAAGTAGGGTCCTTTTTCAAAGCCTACACTTAGCAGTGTTTTATACAAGAACTGACTCTGAGTTCCAGTTTCATGAAACCAACACACATCTTTTATATATTTTTATTCAGATGAGGCCAATGATAACTAAAGAAATCGTTCACACACTTAAATTAAGGAGAAACTACTGTGTACAAAGAGGTATCATATTACGGACTAGTGATCCGAGAAAAGATCATGCAGCCATCGGCCACTAGGAACTTTGTTTACTTTATTCTCCTGCGACACTATATGCTATTCCCTCTTCCGCTCTACCTTCATCTCTCTCTCTCTCTCTCTCTCTCATATATATCCCTCATATATACCCAGAACAAAAACATGTTCAAGCATTCCCTTTCTGCGTGGTAGTGTTCTGTGGCTAGCAAAAATCATTTCCTCGCTAAGCTCACGATTATGGCAAAATAGTTGCCGGAAACCGCAGACGACACTCGTCGCTAGTTCTCGCAAAACGGCCGATACAATCTTTTTTTCGCATTTCCCCGCTCGCTGTCAAGGACAAGGGGGTTCGCTTCAACCAGCAAAACATGGCCGCCGACGCCTGTTTACTGAGCAGTCATGCCTGTCGCCATCTCACTCGCTGGCGTCACGGGCGATAATATCAGGCACAAAGGGGCACACCAACCGGCAGCATTATCCCCAAATACTCGAGCCTCGCGTAAATACATAGAGTGTAAACGCTGTCGCCATGTTATCGTAGTAAGACCGCCCCCCCCCCCCCTCCCCCAACGGGGGACTGCAGTACGCGACGGCGTACTAACACAACGGCGACGATTTCGACATCGCGTGCTCCGAATTTTCCCATAGTTCTACTCCACGGGCATTTCTCGAAACGCTTGATATTGTGTACGCCCGCCTGGAAGGATTTCAGGCGCGTAGTTAAGATAAGGCGGTTCTCCGCGGCAAAAGAAAGCAATTTCACAAAAGCTTAAAAGCGGCGGCGACGCGTGTGCGGTGAACGCTTGTAGTTTTGGTGTAGACAGGGTGTGTGTGTTCTCGTTGTTGACACCAGCCGGCGATAAGGCACTGCAGGCGGTAGCTCAGTACAGCAAAGGCTAATCCGAGTGACCATCAACGTAACCCCACCGCCAACCCCTCGCGAACCGGTCGCCGACATGGCTCAGGCTGTGTCATGAACCACGTGGTAGAAGCTCGGGTGCTTTCATACCAGCGCGTGGAGGGACGACAGTGCGATTCCGGAAAGTCTTTTTCGAAGGCCGCTGACCACAATTTTTTGTCTGGAGACTTTCCCTCTTTCTTCGTTTGACGTGGATCAAGCTTTGCCGACAGCCTCAGTTGTGACCTCTCTTTTCAAATGTACGTTTGCAGTGAGTGAGCTCCTCAGCCTCGGACTTGTCACTTGTGCACCCAGTAGTTCTTTCACTTGGCAATTATATGCCATCAGTTGGGGTTTAATTTCTATTATTTATGTATACATTATGAAGACGTCCTGGAGCTCCGAACGAGTGTTTTGTGCAGATTACTTTTGCAAACACAAAAAGACTATACCAAAGCAGCGGAATTTTCGAAGTGTTGGCGAGTTGGACCTAAACTCGTTGAAGCAAATTCTTCCGCCTGACTGTTCCACCAAAGTGAGTGCGACGGACTACCTGTGCTACCATTGCTTCAAGCACATCACTAAGGAGATCTCGATGCGAAGCTCAGAGCAGTGCCCTGACATATTTGTGCCAGCTAAAGAAGCAGTTGAAGATCTAAATCGCAGCATACTACCTACAGATGTGTCGCCGCTGAGAAAACCAAGCGTCGTAAGAAGTCGGGACAGGCCTGCCTATGTCAAGAGAAAGCAGACAGAACTGGAGCAGGTTGCTGTCAAGAATATACGCTCAAGGCTACGTATTGCGTACGACAGGGACGCACCATCGGGGTCGTCCGAACCAACATGCTCCACATGCACTGAGTGGGTGGACAACTTTCGGCAAGCCTTTGAAACCGCCACCTCTCTCCGGGAACGTTGTCAACTGCTTACACTCCGGCCGTCAACACTGACGAAGAATGAGGTTCAAAAGATGATTCCACAGGCCTCAATGTACCTCATCAGTAAATCCCGAAAACTCAAGGAAAAGCATGGCGTGTGGTATGAGCCGGATCCTTACACGAGGTGCAAGGTGAGCCCTGAGAACCTGTCTGCTGCCCTAGAGTACTTCACGAAAGACGAGCTACAATGTTCGCGCCAAAGTCCCAACCAGAAGGACGTCATCTCTGTCATGCTCAACGGAGAGAAAACGTTTCTTGCCAAAGCGCTTCATGACACGCTCAATACGAGAGGCCTTCCGTATATACAAAGACAAGCATCCCGATTCCGGCGTTGGGCTAACGAAATTTTATTCGTTGCGCCCTAGATGGGTTCAATGTATTTCACACCAGGAAGTGTGTGTTTGTGTGCGCTGCGCCAATTATTATCTTTGTATTGCCGCTCTAGAGAACGTTACAGGCTCAACATTCAACAGTGGTGAAATGAACTCGGCATTTCTATGCGACCCAGCAACAGAACTGTGCCTTCAAGGAGTCTGTGATCACTGCCCAAAAGGCCAGTTTCTTACACTCCAGGAACTTGATATCCCGGAGGATGAAGAGATTGTGCTTGCAACATGGGAGTCCGGCGACCTTGTGAAAAAAACTTTGGAACCTGAGACTTTCCTAAAAGTCATCCAAGTGACGGTTGGAAGTTGGGTACTTCACAACCATATCCGGCAAACGCAAGGTAAAGCGATCTACGATGAAAAACAGTGCATGCAACGCGGGAGCATTGTCTTTCATTTTGACTTTGCTGAAAACTGGACCATCGTGCTTCCTGACGAAGTGCAAGCATATCACTGGAAAAAAAACAACTTTCGATATTTACATGTGTAGTGACGACAAGAAAATCCACAAACAGCTTTGCCATCATCAGTGAGGACCTGTGTCACGACGCCGCTCACGCTTGCTTGGCTCTAGAAAAAGTGAAGGAGTGGGTTGAAGAGAACGTTGCGGTTACTCGTACGTGACGTACGTAAGTGACGGCGCCGCTAGTCATTTCAAGAATCGCTACCAGCTTCACCAATTTGCAAAGGACGATTGCCCACAAGCCCAGTGGTTATTTTCTGCATCTGGACATGGGAAAAATGCATGTGACGGAGTTGGCGGACTCGTGAAGCACCAGGCCACGCTGAACAACCTGAGAGAACGTTCAGTAAGCGAAATTCAGACGGCCAGGACAATGGTGAGCGTTCTATCAAAGAAACTGAAAGGCGTGCATCTTGTATATCTGGACGAAAATGAGGTTGTTCGGTATCGTGAACAAAAAAAAGAAGAGTGACTGACGGTGCGTCCCTTCCCTGGCATTCAGTCTTGGCACGCGTGGCGGCTCAGCAAGTCATCAACAGAAGGGACCTGTGACGTATATGTAGCACGGACAGTCGGATCTGCTTGGAAGCAACTTTATTAAATGGGTACAGCGAGGAAAACCTTAGCGTAAAGTGCCGAATTTGATTTCCCAAGGACTGCTGATTTTGAATGCAGGGACATCTTATTTATCACATTTTTCTTCACGGGGTATTTAACCTACTGTTTTTGTTGGTGGTTACTAATAATTTTTATCTGATCACTATAAAAAAAATCCCAAAATGTTATCCTCGAGCAGGATAAAATATATCGGCTTGCCACGATTCATTCATACACCGAGAGCATCGAAGCTGCTCCAGTTAGGCACTATGGCATCCGTCACCTGAAATTGTTTGTAATCGTAAATACACAGCCAACCTAAATATCTTACTATTATATCTTTGTTTTTGTGTGTGGAAGTAAAGTTATTTATTTTACTCTAGATGTAAAATATACCGGAAGGTACAACTTCACACTGCATCATCTTTTCTCAAATCATTAGTCTCTAATATGATACCACTTTGTACGCTTATGTAAAATGCTGTATATAGTTTCTCCTCCCTTTTACTGTGTGACCGATCGCTCTTTTTATCAATGACCTCATCTGAATAAATTTATATAAAAGATTTGTGCAAGTTTCATGAAACTGGAACTCAGAGTCACTTCTTGTATAGTACACTGCTAAGTTTAGGCTTTGAAAAAGGACCCTACTTTGGGGAGTTGTTTCTTCTTTCACAGTGCAATGATGCAACATGTTTTTAATAGAAATGAATGCCGAAATAGAGTATAACAGGGTACCCACATTTAAAAAAAATCGAAGGTGGTGTTTTTTTTTTATTCGCATTGGAATTGTTCCTTGTTTGATTTTTTTCCCATGTTTGCCTAAATATATTGTAACTATTGTGTCACTCAGATACCTTATTTATTTTTTCAATAATAGCCATATATTAGTAAAATAATGTCTGCAAGTTAAGTAATAATGATTAAATTATTTCATGAGATACAGATTTCCAAAGTCTGCCATTTGTCGTTCGAGCAGGCATGTTTGGCAATTTTTAGAAAACTAAATAAATTTTTAATAAATATTATTACTTTATATTACAAGCAAGTTGTACCCATAGTTTGTTTGTAAAAAGTTTTAAAATTCTCTTAATTTTATTGTTTTAATTATTCACTTTCAAACTTGCCCCCTCCATCAGTGCGCGTTATTGCAACTGTCCACCTCTCCCTGCCTTACAATTTTTCTTGTCTCCAAATTTTTTTTCTGGTCAAAACTAAGTGTGGATTCGTTTATACCAGACACTAGACAATGTCATATAAAAACATCAGTTGATTTAAAAATGTCGACCAGCCACCCTTTGGTCGATCTTATCTGAAATCACCCTACTACTATTACCTTAATACCGTTAAGATTGTAGTATGAACGCGGTAAAGGCAATAACTTTAGTATAAATACAAGAGATAACCACAAACAACGCACTTTCAATAATCACACAAACTTGTTCATTCAGCTTACAGTGAAAACTAGAATATTACCACGCAAATTTACAAATGTCGACGCAACTGCACACGGATAACGACGAAAAACAAGACTCCATTTTATCACCAAACCACTAAATAAAAACGATTGCAGCAGTTTACTTGCATTTCACATGACCAAGAAAGGCCGTAAATAAGTTGTTTCTCACCTATCGATCGTATCCATACGTTCCACAATATCGGTCATAAAAACATTTGAACACGAACTTGAAGAAGTCTTTCTCCGTCGAGAGAGAGGTACGACTAGTGTCATCGTTGGCTAGTTGTCACACATGTCATTCAAGCCGTAGCAGAATTTGTTTGACGAATTCATGTAAATTCGTAGTATCAAGCGAACACAAAAAAACTACCCGAGACTGCGGTGACGACAGAAAAACGACGGGAAGAATACAAGTCTTAAAAGAACGACACACGAGAGCAGCGGCGACGAAAGGCTTAACGTTGTCGACCCATATCTTGCTCGTGTGCGCTCCCTGCGGCGATGACTGGATTTTTTTTTCTCGGTTTCCCTCCCTTCTGAAATGTCTCAACGTTCCTTTTCAGACAGTCGGCAGCTCACACACAATGAAAATGTACCAGAATCGGATCCCGCATGAGGGAAGATGTCGCATTGGAGCTGGTTCTTCGAAAAGTGTGGGGAGCTGCGGGACTGCACATAGTCCCGCGGTTACGGGGATAATTATAAATATCACTTTCGTACTTTCAACCTTGGTAATGCGTTGTATATTACGTTTACATTATATATATAATAAATTATACAGGACTGCACTTTTAAAACGTATATTAACATTGGATAAACGCGCACGAACACCACCGCGCCGCTGCTGAAGAAACATTTTTTTTTCACGTCGATACCAGATATTTTTTTCTCGTAGTTGCGCCATGGCCTTCCTTCTCCTACATTGTAAAGTAACCCCTAGGAGCACTACGGCCTTCTTCTCTAAGAGGTGTTGGCTAGCCTCCTTATCTTTTTCAATCGGGGGAAGAGGAAACCCATATCTTCTAGATTTACTGAGAAGCGTTCCTTCTCTGTCATGCAAGCGGCAATATTGTCAATATTCGCATATCAGAACGGCCTTCTCAGCCCCCCCGACCGAGTTTCCCGCCATAATTAACAATATGTGCGAAAAAAATGTATTTGTGCATCATATGTTTTGGTTACAAATTCTTCACTACCGTTGGCAACTGCGAAAAAATATCTCTACCGAAATACAAAGAAACACCGTCAAGTTTCAGTACATTCCGACTGCCTTTATTATTTTTAGTAATGATACTTAAAATTTTATAATATCTGTAGTTTAGTTAATGTCTCAATTGTATGACTGTACGTGCTTTTTCTTTGATGTCTCTTTATGTTTCCGGCATATATTTTGAAGCGTATTTACCCTCCCTCGTTTAATACCCGCAGACGGGGCTTCGAGGTATATAAGTGAAAGAAATAGATGATACGCGGGTTAGCAAGGATAAGTTATTCTGTGCATCTCTGATTAAGCGGTAAGTTCAACAGTTATCTGCGAAAGGTGGGACAGTGGAAGAAACGATTGTTAATATAAATTACTAAAAGGAGCTGTACAAGTACGTTTCTGTGAGGAACGCCTAATATGATATTGGACTTCGGTGACACCGACATGCCTATAATAATGCGTATAAGTCGATTGTCGAAAAATTGAAAATCCAGGCAATAATTAAAGGATTAATTCTGAAATTACAAAGTTTATTTGTGAGGTTGTTATGAGTTACCCCATATAATGCCTGTGAGAAGTCTTGGAAGATATACTTCTTTTTTTATATTCGAAATTAAAATGGATCTTGTGTACACCTTCTAGAGGTTGTGCTTCCAATGATAACGTTTTTCTCACTGTGTGTTGGTTTTGTTTAGTCCACTATCAGTCTCGGTGTATATTATAACGTTTAAAAATATAGCGCGATCCAGTATTTTTGCTTGAATACTGATAAGTGTTATGGGACGATAATTATGAGGTCGATTTTGATCTCCGGACATATGTATAGGAATTGCACCACTGACTTCTTGGGTCTGGCCGGAGGCAAGTGTTTCTCAAAAGATTTTGGTTAGAAGCCATTGTTATATATGTTCCGTTTTCCTCCTGAGCATAAGGTTCCCTGCCGAAAAAACAGTATAAACTGGATTATGGAACAAAAAATCTAACTGGATATCTTGCTGCAAACCTCAAATCCAGTTTGCATACCATCGTCTGCAAACTTGATTGCAGGTTTCGAGCAAGAAGTCCCAGTTAGATTTCCTCTACCATAATCCAGTTTATACCAATTTGTTCGATAAAGTTACTGGCGTCGCAAGTATCTTTAGGTGAAATAAATAGACTTACGTGTTTCAAATGGTTGAGAACACCCTTATCCATCCAATCAAAAGACTAGGTATTCACTGCCAAAGGCACAAAACCTGGAAATCAAAGTAATTTCTTTTTATGCTCGCAAAAATTGATGATCTGGACTAATTTGAAACTCAGCGTCGAAAACTTCGCTTCACAAATAAGAAAAAATCAGTATACGTACCATAAGCAACGCCTCCTTTATTTCCCTAGCACCGAGTGACTAGATTATGACAAAATGCGACAAGAAAAGCAAAGTGGGAGGAAGGACTAATAAAAAAAAATTATGATTGAGACACGGTGCCTACAACAAAAGACTTTAAAAGGTAATCACTGCAATACACAGTCACATATCGATAATAATTTATTTCAACTATTTTGATGTGAGCGACAGTGTTTTCATTCTTATCTTGCGAAGACTTAAAAAGAGTTTGCTTTGAGGTGAACATTGCGCCCTGATTTTGTCTTGCTTCTGACCTCGTCATCTGCAGTCTCGGTTCCCCAGTGGGGTCCTTGGGGCCCGTGGAGCGACTGCTCCAAAACCTGTGCCTTGGGTCTTCGACTGCGATCCAGGCAGTGCCTGCTCGAGGGAACCAACGGTATGATTGTCGCGCATCTATGAGCGTTTAATAACTCTGCCCTGTTCCGAGTGAATTGCGATTTCGTGAGATAGACCACTTCATGGCTTTTTGAATCGCATAAAGAAACTACACGTCGCTGAATACTGGAATTAACCGTGGAAGCAAGACGAGGTGAAATGATAAGCTGGAAAACTATTCAGTGAACCGAGACAATGAGGGAATTGTGTTACTTAGTGTCGCATTACGTTATTCACACCCACACATTCGAGGGCTTCCAGCAAACGTAGTTTCCGTATTGAAAACCTTCGCACATCTCAAAATGACTTTCATAATGGGTTTTGAATGAAATATCAACAGCTTACCATTACCGATACCACTACCTTAAGTGGGAATGTCACCCTCGTAATGTGCATAAAATATTTATGTGTTGAAAACACCATGAATCTTTGTCTTCGTAAATCAGCATTTGCAAAGTGGTTTGTGCCAGAGTGATTAGCCTATATTTTTATCACTTCCGTTCGAATTTACTATCGGGAAAAATGAAATACGAACAGAGGAGCGCGTAGCTCGCGGTAGAGACTGCGCCGACAAAAAGTTAGCGTAGAGGCGAGTATTTGTTTGTATAGAGTGATGCTGTGTGTTGCGAGGTTGTGATTTGCTTCCATGTATATAAGTACTCTTGCCGTCATTTAACCCATGCACTTAACAAGAAACCTGCTTGCGTGTATTCAAGTAATGTTTTGCGTATATAGCCCCCCCTCTTTCCCCCCCCCCCCCCCCCCCCCGTTGTAATGCCGAAAGGTGCTGCGGGAATTGAATAAATAAATAAATAAAAAAAATAGATGTTTGGCATGCCCCGATGTGTATACGCCACTCGCTCGGCGCTTCCCAAGCTTCGGCATTGCGCCTCTTAGTGCGCTGGAAGCTATCACCACTATATTCGCTCGCACGATGCGTGCGGCGCGAGGACGCTCGCCGCTATACTTTGTTTCACCTTATGTTGTACCGCAGAGAAGGCCACAAGCGCGAGCTCCTTGCTCTAGGGCACATCTCGGCGGCACGAGCTCTCGTGCATTAAAAGCAGCTCCAAACACTATGAGCTCACGCTTCTAGCCTTCTCTGCGCTACAACACAAGGTGAAACGGAGTACAGCAGCAGCTAAAGTGCGCGCTGGCTGAAAGCGCGCTTTAGCTGCTACGAGGTCGGAAACCGACTTAAAACCATGTAGTGCCCCATGACGTCACTCAAATATTCGCGAGTTTTAGAACAGGGGGCCCCACAGCTTTTGGTGCCCCAAACAGCTTGGGGCATCCCAGTGACCATCCGAAGAATTTCTGAGCATGCCCATTGCGATGCCCCGAGCTGTTCGGGGCACCCAACGCTTTGGGACCTCTTATTCTAAATCTCGCTATTAATATGAGAGTTGAGGGGTGCCCTAAGGTTGAAACCGTTTCATTTTTTTTAAATAAAGCTAGCGCACACATCAAAATATGGTTTACTTCTCGCCGCCTTACACGGGACAGACACCGATTTCCGCAATTAATTGACCGAAGTCCAAAAAATGTGGAACAATCCGTTTCAAATTAATTGGCAGCTTGGCAGAAATCTATATTGTGATTTTATTTTTGTTCAACCAAATTGTAGCTTCAACTAGAAAGCATTGGATTGCGTTGTTAGTTAAAAAATAAAATATGTGGCTTTCATCTATCCCAGTGCCATTCATTTACCCAAATCAATTTCAATTTCAATCAGGATGCTGAGTTAAATTGGTGTTTAGAGGAATCGCCAACAATATCAGTGTTGAAGACAACACAGAAAAGTGCTAAAGCGCTGAAACGTGAATCGAAGTTGCATTGGTCATAGGTAATATCTGACATGGTGCACCAAATTATGGTATATTTCCGCCGTCCTTTATTACACCGTAAATACAAAGCTAGATATACACAAGACAATCACGATTTCATGACAACTTGAGTAAGCTGTTTCAAGCTACGTATTTTCAAACTCTTCTATTCTACTTTCCTCTTCGAGGGAGCATAAGCTAGTGTGACAACCAAGCCCCCAAAGACCTCCAGCACAATGACGCTGCTTCAAGAGCCACTTACCGTGCGCGCTCAAATTACGCCTTCAGGCCGTTAGGCCCTAGATGAAAATCGACACAGCCCGCATAAGAACCAACTCCATTCAATTCCCACTACACTCCGGGGCAAAAAAAACCTAATTCCATTCCCAGTCCATTCCCCCCAGCGCTGCCGTCATTCCATTCACGGGTCGCGAAAGTGCGGAATTACTCCGGAATCATAGCAACTCTGGAATGCAACTCCGCAACACTGATTAAAACCAACTGAGAGCTCGCTTTCCGAAGTTCTAGTGGGGCATTGCTTAAGAGCTATTTGGAGCTGTTACAGTCCTAACTGACGCTTATGACAGTTGGGTGGCGGATTGCGTGCTATCTGCAAATTCAGGATAATTTATCGGTTCCTGCGTCTCTCCAGTCCTTAGTGACATCTACCTGGGAGTAGTAGACTGCGCCATTGGAAGTGCGCTTGGAGGCAAAAAAGTGAAGAGTGTCGCCCGCAATGTTGATGACTTCCCGCTAATTCTTGACGATGGCGACGTATAGACATACAAGTAACAGATATTATGGTCACCTCTGCTGAGTACGAAGGTCGCCGTAGGTTCACATCTGAGGTGCCCAAAGAAAAGGGGCTTCAGTTCCTGCACCCTACACATCACCTGGGTGTAACATATAATTGTTGATCGTACTGACCCCGATCCAAGAAAGGCATTCTAGACTATGGCTCGGACCACTGAAAAGTCATCAAGAGGGGCATAGCTCTAACGTGTCTGGGCTCGGCACTAAAAAAATTCCTGTCGTCATATTATCGGAGCCAGCTTCAGCATGCAAGTAGAGAGACTAAAAAAAGACGGATTTTTGTCAGCCCTATTGGCTGATGTGGCAAACGCTCTGGTGAAGAAAGCAAAAGGCTTCCACACCAACAAGGTCAGTGCCGAGATATCAAGGCCAGTTGTAATACCGTGGCCGCATAAAATGAGTCAAATTTGCTCTAGAGTGAATGCGCATGCTGAGGGTACTACAAAACCCAAGTGCACAAAGAAGCATGCGAATAAATGTCTTCCATGCGCTTCAGGCGTTGTATATTAGATACCACTTTCCTGTGACAAGAGGTACTGTGGCCAAACGGGGTAGATACCTCAATGATCGACTCCCTGGAGCATGATTACTCCTTGAAGGCTACAGTGGGTGGAAATCTTCCAATCCATTTTAGGGAGTGCACGTGACAACCATTATTCGGCGAGACCAACATCTTAGGGAAGAACAAAGACCAATTGAGCCGCGAGGCTCCACATCCCCAGATTGACGCTCCACATCCTATGGGAGGACAGGAACTGTACTAGTGTAGAACCTTTGGCGCTGTCGAACAAGGCGAGAGAATTCCTTCAACAGAAAATGAAAGGCACACACAAGCTTGGATGAACGAGCCACTATCATCCCCGTGGCTGGTGGTAGATGCACGAGTCCGCGGCGGATCATTTGGCTTTTTTCTTTCTCTTTCTTTTCTTGTCAGTAAACATAGTTGCGAGTGGCGCTCTTTTCTGTCCTGTTCTTCTTCTCTCTACTTTGTGCGCTAAATACCTCAAATATTCGACTACCAACAAACCCAAATGTCAACTTTACTTCTCTAAATATACCCCTTGTTTCCACCCTATGACTGTAGAATTTGAATAGAAGATGAAAATTTGAAGAAAACCATCTGTAGATATTCCACATTAGTTCCCAAAGAAGAGTTTGGCTCAATGCAGAGTTTTACCGAATCATGTAGATCTTTATAGTGGAGAGAGGAAAAATATCTTGGACGTCTACCTGAATACACTGTGAGAGGTAAAATCAGTTGTCTTCAAAACTTTGACAACTGCTTCCGAATTGCGATTGATAAAGGCATCCTGTAGTTTTAAACCAGAAAGGTGTTTTGCAGCAGCGCAGACGTTTGTCGCTGGCACGTATCACTCTCTGAAACTATCGTTCTAAAAGGACTTGCCTCTTTGCGAGGTTTTGCACTAAAGAAAACACCCAAGTGGAGCTGGTCAGCTTTTTTTATGTTGCAAGCAAGCTGGTGCAATGATAGTCGTTCACACAAAGCGACAGCATGGTTCCGAACTCTTTCGTAACTGTGTGCACATGTCTGAATATTTTTTTTGTGCACGACTGAATCTACTTTTTCGTAAAAGGGTAAAAAAATGAAAGACACTGTAATGCCGAATTAGAGCGCAGCTCTTGAGGAGGCGGAGGGGAGTGTACGGAGAGACGGTATGCCTCTCCTCCCTCCTCCTCATCTACTGCTCGACTGCTCCTCGCTTCCTCCCCCTCTTCTCTTCCTCCTCCCTCCTCTCCTTCCTGCTCTTCCCCCTCCTCCTCCATCGTCCTCCTCCTCCTCCCTCGCCCCTGCGGCGTGGTGCATTATGGGAAACGTTCCATAATGCAACGCGTGCGTCACCGTGATGCATTATGGCACGTCTCCCATAATGCACCGCGCGGTTACGTCGACGGAGACGCGTTAGGCTGACGCCTTACACTGACGCGTTACGGCCACGCCAACGGCGACGCGTCACGCTGACGCGTTACGCCAACGAATTACGGATACGCCGACGGCAACGGCGCCGCCAAAGCGTTACGAAAAAGTGTTAAGCCGACGCTTTACGGTTACACCGACGACGACGCCGACGCGTAACGATGCATTTACGGCCGTTTTGGAGGGCGTCATCTCAACGTACAGCGGGCATCGGGACGAGCGCTTCCTCGGTCGGCGCAAATACGTGCGTATTCCGCGATCCGACCGAGACAGATCACGGCGCTTCGGAGTATTTCAGCATGGCGTATCCGAAAGCGCACGGCGCAGGGCCGGCCAATCATCTCTTAAAGGGATTGTCCGGTCGAAACCGGAAGTACTTAAGTTCTTGCGCTCGTTACGTCGAGGGAGCCTTCATATAGACAAACGTCATTTTTATTTTGATATATGATCTCTCGTTATTAATTAAACCTTTCATGAGCCTATGTACGAAACTGCACCCCGAATTTCGCCAGTGTCAATGGCTGACATCCGTAGGTGCTGCGTGACGTCACAAAACGCAAAGGTTTGTGGGATGGTCGGGATAACAAGCGTTGGTCGATGGATGTGTTGTATTTTGTTTCGAATTATACAGTCTCCTAGGCAGTACCCTATTCAAATACGGTTATTTTAATGCAGTTCCCATGCGCGTGCAAAAAAAGTCACGGCTTTCAGCAGGATATTACTCGCAGATAGCCATAAGCTTCGAGCAAACGTATGCCGTTTCGAGCAAACACAACTGCGACGGCCACCGATCGAACTAGGAGCACTTGCAAAGCAAAGGATGCAGATTTCGCCTCTGAAGCGGCGCCTAGGTACACGAAGCGGCATTTGGGTACACATTTCGGCGAATCCACTGCATCGGTGATGAGGCTGCGGGTCATTCCCACAGAGGCGATGTCCGCGGGTCGAAGGCAAACGGCGAGCCGTTCAAATGCATGTCGACACTTGACTTGGACGAGCTTGGTGAATCATAGTCACGCTCCATTTTCACACACGGGTCAAACAGATATCGGGCTGCACGCGTGCTAAATACAACTTCTAGTATCATTTCGAGAGGGCCTAGCTGTTGGTTTCGGTTTCACAGCATAATCAAGGTCTGTTCGATTCGGCCAGGCTGAACTACAGTCGGTTACAACTTACAAGTCAAGAAAGTAGCGGGAAATGCCCCTCAAAGGGAATCTTTGCATTTCGACGATAGGTCCGCGGCATCAGGATGATTTTGCGTCGCGAGTCACTGGCGGCAGCGCGCGGTCGGTATACCGGTCACCTCGAAGATGAAGGCCGGACGATAGCGTCTTGGCCGAGATAGTTATCGACCGTAACTTTGGCGTCAAGTTGAAACGAGAATCGGCAAAAAGGCCAATTCTTGACGTTTTTCCCAGGCCCGTTAGTGGGCGTCCACAGATACCAGCGGACAAAGCATGCAGTATGATGCTCAGCTACGGGGACATGCGAGTGCCAACGCACTAAATCCCAGACCTCTGCAATGTATCGGAGTCGTCAGTATGCATCCAAGAGCAACTGAAGGCGGGGACTATCAAGAGTGCAATACCTTTTCCGTGTCTGTAAGGAAGAATATCAACACTATATGAATTCCCATATATATCATCAAAAAGAAACATTTACGTGAGCCAATATTTCAACACTCACCACAGGGTGCCAAACCTACGTGAGCAGGTGCTTAAAACGCTTTCAGAATATCATAATCAAGCAAATTCCTACCCTCGGTTATGATCTCAATTCCGCGTCCACCGCGGGTACGCTATTACCATAAATGAGAGGAAATGCAACCTCCGCATTGGCGTTATTGTTAAACATCGCAGACATTTGAGCAAGAGCTGCGAAAAATGACACCGCGAGCAGAGACGGACGAGGAGTGTCGTCTGCTTCGCCATCTGCTCTCGTCGTCTGCTTCTGCACGGACGCTGAACAGCGGAGCCGGTGCAAGATTCTGAGGAACTGGGTCTGAACTTGTTCAGAACTAGTTACTGAACAAGTTCAGACCCAGTTCCTCAAAATCGGGGATGAATCGAACGCGCCAGTGCAGCGGTCGTGCAACTTCCGGTTGAATCGAATGCACCAGTTCCTGCACTGCTGAAATAGTTCAGTCAGTTCAGACGATAGAACCGACCTAAATTGACTGATCCGATTTGGGGGAGGAGTGGGTGGACGAAGTTTAATATCGTTGGCACAGCATCACACCTCAACTTACGAGCCTCCTGTCCGCTTAGAGCTCAGATCGTAGCTCTCTTCTGTGAGATGATTGTTCCAAAAGCGGGGTCTCGATCTTGACGGGAACCCAGTCCCTATGCACGACGACGATCCGCTTTGCTCGTCACAGCACGTCTCGCGGAAAAGTGTGGAACGTCATGTCTTCGATCGCATGTGCTGCCCGGTCGTTGTGGCACCCAACCGCGCAACAAAAATCTCACCCAACCACGAAACAAGTCGAGCACAACAACAAAAACGAAGCACGCTGAGGCATTCACTTGCAGGCAAACGACAAGACAAAAATGCTCGCTTTGTGTTTTTTGTGACGTCAGAGCTTCAATGGTGCCAACGAAAGCAGCGTTTACGCTAGAATGAGATTGGAGCAGTATAAATTCAATTACTCACGCAGAGGGGCATATAAAATTCAGATATTTCACGTACGATGTGTCTCGAGGCAATACCAATGATATTCAATTGTTTTCTCGAATAAAAACATTGACCGGACAATCCCTTTAAGTTGAGAGCCGGAAGTTGCTCGAGTACCGGCTTGCCTAGCCATGCCGCTTGCCTAGCCGGCTGGCTGGCTTGACTCAGCCGCCGAAATGGGAGCTCGCTTGTCGTGTTTTTCCGGTTTGTCGGCGAACTGTACGAAATCGTTATATCTCTTTGGAACGAGCGATGAACGACTGAGACAGAAGAAAATACCATCGATGTTGTGGGCGATGTGAAAAAGAATTACAAGAGGAAGGGTTTTGAGCTGGGATCGCGGCCGTCCTCCTGCCGGGAGTTATTGAAAAATTGACGTTTGCAACGAACATTTATGAAACAGATGTTAGCAAATTAGGCTTTTGTTGCTTTTAACATGCAGTTATTTCTGTTCCCTTGCGGAGCGTAATAATATAACTGCCGATCTACATTTTGCCTCCTTCCATGAAAGGCACGAGTCGGGCTACACTGCATTAAACGCCGAGGAGACGTTGACGAAAAGCGTCCTGTGTGGTTTGGCGACCTTACCTTCTTCCCTTCTGAGAAAAAAGCGCCCACCAAATCCCATGATTACGCCCGCTGAATACGACCTATACGGGCCTGCCTGTACGCCAGTGACGACGCCGACGCGTCATGAAAAAGCGTTACTCCGACGCGTTACGGCTACGTCGACGGCAACGGCGGCGCCGGCGCGTCACGAAAAAGCGTTACGGTGACGCGTTAAGGTTGCGCCGACGTGTCACAAAAAAGCGCTACACCGACACGTCACGGTTACGCCAACGGCGACGCCGACACCGACGGCGACGGTGACGCCACTCAAGCCAGAAACGGGCGTTTAGGAGCTAAGCTCTAAAAACATTCCTTTTATGACTCCAAAACACGCAGTTGATTATGAACCAGGGAGTTGATAAAATATCCATTATTGTGAACCCGAACACGTAGTGATCCAGAAAGAGTGTCTACACATCCCGAGACAGAACGTGGTCTGTCTTCTTCACTATCTTGTGTTAGCTTGCTCGAGCGCTCGGTGACAGCGGGAAAGCCACAACAGCAGCAGCAACAGGCAGCAGAAAGTCAGGATGGCCGCTGGAACGCCATTGCGCTTGATTTGGCACAAGTCTTTATTAACGAAGTCGCATTTCTTAGAATCATATTTTATTCGCGATTGACCGACTACGATGACATACCAGTAAGCTCTTATTTCTACGTTTGCAATAGAACGCCCACGACACATCGACAAGGACGTTGGAATGTTTGTCTAACTTAGACCGTCGATCGAAATTCCGGACGCTGAGCTAAAGAAAAAAATCAACACGGCAGTCGAGCTTATGACGTCAGACGCATCTCCAGAGGAGCGCGAAAGACTGCACGAAATACTGACGACCCATAGCGTAGCCTTCGCTACAAGGGAACACCGGCTCGGAACTTGTCCATACGCTCAACATTCAATCGAGCTACGAGACTCAACTCCTCTAGCTTCATGCCCGTATCGGTGCTCTTACGCAGATCGTGAATTCATTCGAGAGACGATCAACGACTCCCTACAACCATGGATTATCAAACCTTGTGAAAGCGAGTACGCAGCACCAACGCTTGTCATAGACCAGCCAAATCATCCAACTACACCGAGGAGAATGGTCCATGACAATCGAAAACTCAACGCCAAGACGCTGAATTCCCCTTATCCGATGCCACTTATGGAGGATGCTGTCGACGAGATCATGAGAGATCGCTCACGCTATTTTTCAACGATGAATGTTCAGACCGCCTTCCTCACAATTCGGGTCAAACCAGAAGACGCCTACAAGACAGCCTTCGTAACGCCTGACGGGAAGTTTGAATACCTACGCATTGCTTTCGGTTTTTGCAAATGACAACAGACCATGCAAATAGTCATCCAAAAGACTTTCAAAGGCCTTCCACGTACGACTACATACATCGATGACATAGCTTAAGGGGCGAAGCCCATCACGGTGGCTCTCGAACTCCTGGACGAGGCACTCCGTCGTGTTGTTCTCAACGGTCCGAGGATGGACATAACAAAGTGCCAGTTCATTTGCAACCCGGTGTCCTTCTGTGGCTACACTATCACCCACGAAGGCAGGGTTCCTGACCCAAAACGAGTGGCAGACATTGACAGGTTTCAACCAACAGAAGATGCAACGCACTTCTACTCTTTTCTGCAGTTTGTCAACCACTTCAGAAGGTTCATATAGCACTTTTCAGCGAAGGCGCTACCCCTGCGCAAGCTTCTCGCCAAGAACAGCGCATTTTCTTCGAGAGAAGAACACCAGAAGATCGCGGACGACTTAAAGCACGCTTTGAAGAACCCACCCGTTCTCGCCAGTTTTCGCGGTGACTGTCCTTCAACAGAATACACGGATGCCAGCCAGTACGGACTGGGTGCCATACTCACTCAGACACAAGACGTCAGAGAATGTGTGATTGTATATG
This sequence comes from Ixodes scapularis, assembly GCF_016920785.2. Lineage (NCBI taxonomy): Eukaryota > Metazoa > Arthropoda > Arachnida > Ixodida > Ixodidae > Ixodes > Ixodes scapularis. The sequence continues at coordinate 251,720,316 of NW_024609835.1, forward strand.
CGAGCCGCGCATTGAGGGCACTCGACTGCCAGTTTCATTCAAATCTGCTGGAATGCATGGCTCTACACTGGGCTCTCATTGAGAAGGTCGCCATCTACCTCAAAGGGGGTCCGCAGTTCACGGTGCTGACGGACAACCTCAACCTCACTTATTTCGCACAAAAGGCATCAACGAACTGCCGATTTGCACGATAGACCATCGAATTGACATATTACAACTTCAAGATCATTCGTCGTCCAAGCAAATTCAACAAAGTGGATGCCCTTTTTCGGCTGGACGGTCCGGACCGAGAGCAGGAGTCTCTCCAAGTCAAGGCGACGGTGAGTAGGCATGCCACTTGCTTGGTGGTGCTGTCAGCCTGCGAGAATATCAAACGACAGACCCAGACTGCTGGCGCCTACGACCACCAGCAAACGACGACAGTACAGAGTTCATACTGAAAGAAGACAATCTGGCTCAGACCAACGCAGGCGGAAGTGGTCCTAAGGTAGTGGTACCAGCTGTGTTACGGGTCATATTGCTACAAATTTGCCACGACTAAAGAGGGCATATGGGCGCACAGCGCACGTTGGACTTGATTCAGAGAAGGTAACGGTGGCTCATCATGTCCCGTCACGTGAGCGACTACATCCGGTCCTGCCACTCTTGCCGGAGAATCAGGAGGAGGACCACAATAGAGGAGGGATTGTTGCAACCAAGGACCATCCCCGAGGAACCTAACACGGTCTTACCACTTCATCACCTTGGTTTCTTGGAAGAGTGCGATAGCTACCAGCATGTACTTGTGTGCGTCGATCATGCCACATGATATGTTGAGGCAACCGCAGTCCCATCAACAGCTCCAACGTTCTACCTAGATTTTTTAATAAATTGATAGATACCAAGATTCGGTGTCTTCAAGACCGTCGGGATCGATCAAGCAAAGGACTTCGTCAACAAGAGGACAACAGCTGTGCACCGACGTCCTGGAATAGCATACGTGACATTTCCGCCTTATTGACCTCACGCCAATGGTCTGGTAGAATGGACGGTAGGAAATGACCAAGTCTCACTTGAATTGCAGCAAGAGACTTCAAGAAGCAGTTTTCGCCATCAATGTCTCCAAGCAGAAATCTACACAACATAGTCCGTTCGAACTCATGCACGGATATGTTCCACGTTTGCCTGGTCAGCTTCTTCTTTCTGACGTTGATGAGGAGCTAACTGAATCATCAAGGTTCTCCGAACTTGCCAGGAACCGAGACCGAGCAAGACAAAATTTTGAGAAAAACCAAGCGAACGCCCAACGACTTTATGATGGTGAACAGAAGGTTCCAAACTTCCGTATCGGTGACACTGCCTACTGCACAATGGGCCATCGATCATCGACAATGGATCCACATTTCGATGGACATTACGAAGTAAATGAGCTTCTAGGCGAGAATACTCTTAAAATCAAGCACGCTCCCCAGAGTCACCTCCGACTGAAAGAGCGGGTGGTTAACGTAGAACCGCTGCGACGGCATGCCACACGCGACATCAATGTACTTGAGTACATTAATGTACATGAGTGCACTCATTGCACAGATGCTCCGACAGGGTGCAGACCCCGAGAACGCCAACCGCAGCGACGGTCTCAGTACCGAAGAGCGACGAATTTAGGACGAAAGTTCCGAAGATGCAGGTACAGATCTGGAGAAACCGAAGAACCCGATAGAGAATTTGAGATCACAGATTAAACGCTCGAACACCTGGAACCTCTGGGTAATGTCGGGTCACGCCCCTCTAGGACTAGCCGAATGCCACTTCGTTATAAAGACCACGAGATATGACCTGAGGATCAGATCACATTTGTTTTAGGCGTGTTAGCTTGCTCGAGCGCTCGGTGACAGCGGGACAGCCACATTGACATCAACAGCAACATGCAGCAGGAAGCCAGCATAGCCGCTATAACGGCATTACGCCTTGTTTGGTACAAGCTTCAATTCATTTCATTTCATTTATTTGTACCCCACAAGCGCCCCAGGGGGGCATACGTGAGGGGGGGAATTCAAGAGTATACAAATAAAAAGCAGTGAAAATATGAACAAAGCTCATGCAAAAATACAATATAATGAAAACACGTGGAAAGCATGCATATCAATTTACGCAATATTGAACACACGCACTTTTAAATTCGTCGACATTCACTAAATACACAATGTAAGCTGGAAGTTTGTTCCAGTCCGAAATCGCCAACCGTAAGGGTGATGTCTGGAAATGTTTTGTATGTGATGTGTGTAATAGTATTTATGCTGATGATCAAATCCACAAAAAATACGGTGTGGCGGCTTTACAGGTTCAAGCTTGAGGAATCGGTTATTATATTAGATGTTATGGATGAGGGTTAGCCTAGAAAGTTTTCTTCTGGTAAAGAGGAGTGGCATGTCTGTTTTTTTCAGCTAAATTACGCTTGTATATCCAGAATACTCTTTGTAAATAAATATGCTTGCCCTGTTTTGAAGTCACTATTCTTTTAAATAGGTAGTCTTGAGAAGGATTTCATATTATAGGAGCATACTCTAATTGAGACCGAACATATGATTGGTAAGCGAGTGAACCAACGTCCGGAGGTGCCAGACGTAAATTACGTCTTGGATAACCTAATGACCTACTAGCCTTGCTGGCGCCATAATTTACGCGATCATGCCAGTCTAGGTTCTCGCTCCTCGCTGGCCTTATAATTTACTTAACCTTGCCAGTTTAGGTTCTCGCTCAAAATAAATCCTGGATGCTTGTAATTATTTACTTTCTCGATTGATAGATGACATTTTTCTCGCTCGATAGATGACCTTCATTAAACCAGTCTTATTTCTTAAAATCGTATTTTATTCGCGACTGACCGACTGCGACGACCTACCATTCGCGTTTCTCGCTAAGACTTGTAAGCGACGTTTCTTGCTAACGCGAGCAGCTCCGGAGAACGTAGGTTAGGTTCAACGCCAAACTTAGGCCTAACATTTAGAACGTTTTGAAGGTTAGGATTTATTGTAATATTGCCATAGGGCGCAAATCGTATAGAAGCTGTAAGTTCCCTTTAAATTTTCCAGGTTTAGCCGTACTTTCTGCCACTAAAGCTCAGTTACATCCATTTGTTGTCTTGGTCAAATTGTAAAATATTCTGGCATGCTTTTTTAGATCAACGGCAATGACACCGCATGCCACCCACTGGCAGCGACAAAACTATTATCTTAAAATGTTGCAGCCCCTTCTACAGGGTGAAACAAGGAGACGCCAGGCTCTTTGAATCGACCGGGAAATTCGGTTTCTTAACCTATCGCGCTACGACTTTGTGCAGCGTTGCCCACAGATGGTGCATTTTTTTTTTTTGTAAAATTTGCAAAGAGCGAACTTACCTGGGGAAAAAGTAAAGAATGAAAAAGGCTTAGCTCCTATGGAAACCCAGCGACGCCACTGGTCTTCAAACAACACAGCGCCGTTTCGCACGGGAGCCAAGAGATGGCGCAAGCGGTCACGACGCCAACTGCCACCAGCGAACGAGCAGACGACGCTGAAAGCCGGCGTATTTAGCAGACAAGGAACCTTGTTCCTTGTCTACTAAATAAAAAAAAAAACAGGCGCGGTAACAAGTTCCTTGTTGTTACCGCGCCTGTTTTTGTTTCTGCGACTGTCGCCGCCTGCGGAACGCGCGCTGCTTTTGAGTCGAAAAGATTGTCTGCTAAAGACGCTGGCTATCGGTGCCGTACGCTCGTTGTTGGCAGCGTTCGTTGCGCCATCTCTTGTCTCCCGTGCGAAACGGCGCCGAGTTTTTTGAAGACCGGTGGCGTCGCTGCGTTTCCAGAGGAGCTAAGCCTTTTTCTTTCTTTACTTTTTCATGAGGTAAGTTCGCTCTTTGCAAATTTTACAAAAAAAATGCACTATCTGTGGGCTACGCTGCACAAAGTCGTAGCGGAATAGGTTAAGAAACCGAATTTTCCGGTCAATTTAAAGAGCCTGGCGTCTCCTTGTTTCACCCTGTAGTATGACTCAGGCAAGGTGTAAGGAAGCCGCAGAGGCCAAGAAATTGAGCGGGGTATGCTGTACCACGTGTGATGTGCCAAGAAGCGACACTAGCGCTGTACACGCTTAGGGGAGCCAGTTTGACCACAAGGATCAGGTTGCTGAATAGAGAGGGGACAGACGACAGAAGAAGAGTAAGTTGGTAAGTGGGGCGTTTTGGTAGTCGTTGAACATGGTAAAACAGCGCACAAAAAGACAAGAACAGGGACAGGAACGGAACGCAGAAGACGGCCAAGCGCTGACTCACAACTCAAACGTATTTTACGTTGAAAGAAAGAAACTGGAACGTGTGGCATGCGCGAGAACAACCCAAGCAGCACGTTGTGAATGGGCCATCGCTGGCAAGTGTACTATGGCCAACCAGATTTTCGATGGCCCAAGCTTGGCCAAAGTTCTCGGCAATAGAAGTGTTTTCGTCCTCGTCTGGTGACTTGCCATTCACTTTATGCCAATCGCTGGCCATTCACTTTAGGCCAGTGACTGGCCATTCACCTTTGTCCAGTGGCTGGCCATTCACTTTAGGCCAGAGACTGGCCATTCACATTTGGCCAGTGACTAGCCATTCACTTTAGGCCAGTGACTTGCCATTCACCTTTGGCCAGTCACTGGCCGAAAGTGGCTGTAGTTATACACTTAATACATAATTTATCACAGACTGCCTCAGTGTTCCTCAGAAGACTGTCAAGAGTTTCGGGAGGTCAAGTTTTAGAACTCAACCCCAGAAACTCTTACATAGTAATGACACGCGAAGCTGCTGCAAGGCTGCTGAATATTTATTGGACTTTTTGAGTACTAAGTCTTACGACGCTGGTTGCGACCACCATTCCAGTCGTCGTCGGTTCAGGGATGGTATGTTTTCCCACCATTGAGATCCCCCGGTAGTGCAGCAGTAAAAAATATAAAAAGAAGTAACTTTAGGTGAAGGGACAGTGCAACAATAGAGTGTTTTAGTAGATCGTTCCGATACCTCCGATAGCCCCGATAACGATACCATGCATGCGCAAGGGAGGCGGTGGCGGAGTATCGGGTATCGTTATTGGAGTCATGGGAGCGATCTACTAAAACTCTCTACTGTTCAGTTACAATATTTTTCACTTTACACAAGCTTACTGGCACTAATGGGAAAGGGAAGCCTTGAGTTCACAGTAAAGATTTTTACACACTTAAGGGTGTTACTCAGTTTGTCCCTGGGCTAACACCCTTATCGTGTTCAGGCAAGCACCCTTCACAAAGGGTGCTTGCTAACACCCTTGGTGAAGGGTGCTTGGCATGAAATGGGCACCTGCTGGGGTGGCCCAGTGGATGCTGGGCCACCCCAGCCAATCTGGCGCCGGGAGAGTATCATGCGACGTTTTGGTTATGTGGAGTTCAAGGTCACATGACGCTCTCTCGACGCTGGATTGGCTGGTAGCGTCCGCCGCGCTCGGACGAAGGGTGAAATGAAGATTTCATTGGAGTGTGTCCAATACACATATCAGAAGTTGTAAATTTTACGAAAATCATATATGGTATTGCATATTCTTATATTATTATATGATTTACAGCTTATCATTTTTACTGAACACATTTACACTTTTTCACTTAGAGGGATTGCCACATCACCACATACGAGGCACGTGATAAAGAAATAATGAGTCACACTAAGCACAACTCACTTCATGAAGAAGTAATACAAAAGAGCTCCTTGCAAGCCCCATCATAACCCCGTGGGCACTTGGGAAGTGTTACGGCACCCCCCTTTCTTGAACACTAAGTGAGCAAGAAGTGGCCCCAAGCATCGCACTGCACGGCTGAACCATTGTGAACATCATGGTCTGCCACAAACGAAGCATGTAAAGCTTTCCTGTTTGGAGATCAAGTGACATGTTTTGTTTGTCTCAGAGGATTGCAGGCAACACGCTTCGCTTATCACTTGTCTCCTACGCGCATTTGTTTACTAATTGGAAGCAGGGTAGAGGGGGTGGTTTAGCCCTTGACTGAACCACAGCAGTATTTCATTAGGTGAAGCTCATTATGACATCAATTAGAATGTGTTAAATTGAACATTTATTGAACCTTGAGAAATGGAAAATACAATGTATGCAATTCTATGAAATAAAGAATGTTATCTGCAAACACGTAATGAAAAATATTACAGAATGAACTTGCACTCTGCGGCAAAAAAAGCAAACGTTTCAGTAGAAGACGCTATCCTCTTGCTCACGTACAAAGAAAATTATAAAGTTCTGGAAGACGACTATGGATAAGGAACTCGTACAGCTAAATTCTAAGCACCTCGTCTACAGGAGGTCAGCATTAGCTATCACAGAGAGTGCCCAACATTTAAAGAAAAAAAAAAGAAAACATGCCTCCATAAAACCTTCTATCATTCGTTCTGAAAGCAAAATAAAAATTAACCTGATAATACTGGCGAGAAAAGTGGATTATACACTTTTAAAACGGCTCACAAAACATCTTTTCAACCACATACCTTTCTGCAAACTTTGTTCAAAGATTTAATTACGACTGTCCTTGGATTGGTGTCGCTCAAGCCAAGGAAAATCCTCTCCAGAGCAACCAGTGTGTTGGAGGCCTTGCATTCGTACTGGATGCTGAAAAGCCAATATGCTGCCAACAACATGCACAGCCCCTCTTCTGTATTAAAAACGGAAAACAAGCGCTCACGATCCTCAACAAGGTGAAGAAAGTCTCCATCGTCCAGCTCTTGCTTGTTGAAGAGGACACATGGTGCCGGTGGGGTGTTCTCGTCCTGAGTTAGGTAAAAGGATAAAGCAAAACATATTTTAATGTAGAAGGCCAAAACATGCTTGCTCTTGTCAACTGCTATTATTCGCTGCACAGTTAAGGCCATGAGCATCAGCCTCCACACAGGCATACAGTGCTTATGTTGGAACAAGTAACCGGCGTCTGCAGCAATGTAAAACGAATGAAGAATTACAATCGGGGCAACATCACAACATGCAAGCATTGCGATGTAATCTTAGGGGCACTTGTGAGTATCTCTATTTCTGTACCGAAATGCGTTTCCGAAATCTATTTGTGTTTCAGTAGTGAAATACTTCTGCGATGTGTTATGATACGCTGCTAGACTTATGTATCTTGTTACATTTATTGTTAGAAATGAGCCGACAGGTTTGAAGATAAAAAAAAAGCCACGGAAAAATCCGACGCATCACTGGTTTATTTTCGCAATGAGTGATTTTTTGCTTTGCTCTCACTTTTAACTTCTACAGCGGCCGGTTTTCTTTCTGCTGACCGCAGCCTTCCTGTGTACATTTGAGGTTATTGTATGGGTAAGAGGCCACCAACAAATGCACAGAGGAGAAACAATGTCTAAAAGAAGAAGGCAAAAAGCAGGGACGTTTGGGCAGACACGCTTTGTCAGGCGGTGTCATCGGTCGCCAGCGTTCATTGGGTGCGATAATGTGTTCTTTTCGGTATCAGTGAAGATAGCCAAGGGAAGTCAAGTTGCAAAAAAAAAAAAAATAAGGACAAACACCGACAGAAGGCGTGGAGCTTAGGTGCTACAATCTGTTTGCCACAGACGCGCCCTTCTCACCTCGCCACCCTGCATTTATGAACCGTATAGGGCTGCCGACTGACCATAACGGTACATGCTAATATTTGTCCCTTGGCCAATGTCCAATGTTAATTTTTTTTGCCTCCTCCTCTACACTGAAAAACCCAAAGATAAAGGTTACAGAAAACAGCCAACATAAAAATGTTTAGCATGTAGCTGTAGAAATTAATTTTCAAGGGCTACATTTTAAGTACAGTCGCCGGCCATATGAACACCAACCGAACACCAACCGGTGCAGCAAAAATCCAGCATGCAGCGTGTCGAGGTTGACGGCTGCGGTTTTCAACGGTGGAGGGGGTGATTACACATTAAAAGGTGCTCGTGATAATATATTTCTACAGCTATCTATGTTACATTGTTGCGTTTGCACCTCATTGCACCCCTCGAATCCGTGACAGACAAAGGTGTTCTGACAAAATATACAAAGAGCTGTCTGCGTCAAGAGAAGCGCAATGTCGGTGGCCCAAAAGGTAACCTGCGGCTGCTGGATGACTTCGTGTAAACGGAACAAGAATTCACGGGCTTGGAGAGAGGCGCAGAAACTATGTGACATTCAACTGAAAAGTTAATAAGCTCAAATTATTATCCATTTTAAGCCAAAATCCATGATTCGCACATGCCTATTATTTTCACAATGAAGCCAAAGGCGGACCAAGTAGTAGTCCGTTGATTTATTGCCGAATAGAATACACTTTGAGTACCAAACTGGATGCTTTGCTTATGTTTGGAAGGTTGCAATGAGAAATGCAATACTTAATTGGGTAAAAAGCAAAGTTTTGTAACAATTATGTGCATGATTACATTCTACAAGTCGTTTTACGTGTATACATTCTGCACAGCATTCTACTTGAAAGCTAACAAAATTTAAAAAAATGGCCGTGAGAGTTCTGTCGATGTGTTCACTGCGTGTTCGTGGGACTCGGCGGACATTAGTAAAGGGGATAACTGTCACAGTACGTTGACTAATTGACCAAAATCTGTTAGCTTTGTAATTCATGGCTTTATGGACCATGTTGCAACTGCAGTGTTAAAAGCCAGTCAATATTAAAGGCTATCCCTATTTAAACCATTCACAAAAAGCCAAGCGGCTAGGAGGTATTCATTTTCCAACTTTTGCGTTTTTAAAGTCGGATGCAAAAACCGTGCTCAGCTTGAGCTCAAGATTTCGTGCCGTTAATAATGGGCTAAAGAGTCCCCTAGTCATACCGGGTACGTCGTCACTATCTCGACAGTGTGTCCTTGGCGGAAGCATCGGCGTTATACTTCCACGATAGTGAAGGTGCGTCCGAATCAACCAGGTCCGCACGACATCCTGAGGCCTTTTGAGCGCAAGATTTTGGAATTGGGCGACGAAAAGGCAGATTTTTAGCACTGAATATTTCGAAACTTGTTGCCATTCGCAAATTGTGTCAATTGTGTTAGTCTTTAATATTCTCTGCCTTTGAAACTAGAATTGAAACATACCTCATAAAACCATTATTAAAAATTTTGGTTATTTAGTTTTGAATAACCTACTGCTAAGGGTTTTCCCCTTATGTAATCTCCTCTGAGCCCCACAAACACACATTGAAGTCAACATCCAAGTAACACTCACGCCGTTTTTTTTTTTTTTTACTTTGTTTGAATCAAAATAGAAAGATTTGTATTTATGTATATATAAATATAATAAATACCCGGTGCATGTGCATGCAGCCGTGCACCCTCCCACCATAGAGGTCCACTTTTTTCTGAAGTAAAACTGGAACAAACGGACAAGGCCAGTTTTACATAAACCCCCAGCACTGCATGTACCAAAGACTGCCAAACACGATTGCTCACCTCGTAGAACACTCTGCGCGGCTTGAAGATAGCGGCTTGCGGTCTTTGACGGTGAGTCTACTCGCTTGGTGCAGCTGGGACCTGCAATAAATTCAATACCGCTTGCCATATCCCACAAAGTAACAAAGAAAAGCCAGTAATACACAAGTCTACAGCACGACATGTCCCACGGACCGCTAGAAATTCTCGCTCGGCTCATAGAACACTTCATGCGACAAAACCCTGCATTAAGGACCGATTGAACTTAGTATAAATGTTGCAGGAAAATAAGGATCTGTATTCAGTTGTGTCAAAACACGTGATCTAATATAATAATTGTGTGGCCTTAAAGGAGTAGGGAAACGAAATTTCAGCGCTCATTTTCTAGCTTGAATGTGTTGCATGTTGCATTCTAACATCAAAAAGACCAGTCTTCCGTTGAAAGGCACAAGAAAACTAAATTTAAAGCTAAATAAACGATCTCTCAATGTGCGCCTGGTGGATGCATGCGGAGCCTATTTGGGAGGTAATCTAGCAACACTGAGGAACTTGCTACGTAGTCGTGACGTAGCAGATTCCTTCGGAGCAGCGCCGCCCTTTGGAATTTCTACATTTTCTTTCTTAGTTTTCCTCCAACTCAACTCACAAATCGCGCATTGTACCAAACGGTCCAAGAAGACTGAAAGGAAGGACTCCCCTCATTCTCGGACCCTCGTTCGTGCAACCGGAAACAGCCATTCTCCCCCTAAAAGATTAGCCCGTCGCTCAAAACTCGAACAAAAGTTGCTTTCCCCATCCCGTTCAGCCCTAAGCTGAACAGTGATGTGGAAGCTACGTGCTCCTTGGGCCAGCCCTTGTGGGCCAGCCACACGCTCGTCACGCCATGGGTACTTCGAACGGCTCGTGACACCACCACAACGCTGACAACGCCACCAAGGGCAAAGCTCGATCATAACCACGCCTGCCTTGCTACTCCACGAACGCGGGGAATCTTTTCTTTCTGTTTTTGTTTGCGCCGGATATCCCATGACGCATCGCGCTCTCCGTTCGCTTCTCTTCAAGCGCTTGCTCGAGTGCACCGTTTGGAACGAAAAATATAGCCAGTCGTTCAAAATACAAACGTGCGTCCGTCTGTTTTTTAAATCTTGATGTTGTGCATATTTTTTATTTCCTAGGTTGAAAGCTCAAGGCATTCCCTGTTGTTTGTTCAATCACATTTACCCAAATGTTAGTAGGTTGCTTCTTTATGTTTACTTCTTTGGGTATGTCAGGGGTTGTGAACAGTAAAACGCTGTAAGGCCCAGGAAGGAATTCCCTTTGTAAAGTGGTGGCAAGCAGAAGAGAAATTGTAAAGACTGACTTCATGTCTTCTCCTACGTTTTTTTTTTGGGGGGGGGTCGCCTATTCATTTTTTGCCCATTAATACTCAGCTGTGTTTCATACTTCTCTGCGTTTGTGTCATCCTTCAGAGAATCCGTCTTTAATAAATTATGTGTTTAGCCTATTTCGCTAGCTTGCACCCTCGTTTTTGTTTATTAATAAATGACTGTAGGATTCAACTGCAAGCACGGTGTTAGTGCATACTAATAAATAGCAGCATACTTTTATTGACTAGTGCTGATGATTGGACTAGTTAGTAGCCAATTATTGAAAAGAAATCATGAAGAATATGGGAACGGAGGATAGGAACACAACACAGCGCTGTGTTGATCTCCTTCTTCTTGTCCGTGCCATTCACATTCCATGTTTTTAATAACACATTTATTAATAATTTTCTGATTGGTATCATCTGTATAGGGGTTCACTGGAACGACCCACCTGCTATTGCATTCACTTTAGGACAGCTCCCCCTTCCTCATGGTGCCATCGTTCAGGAAGTGCAAGGCGGGTGTCACTCTCACTCTTGTGGTTCAGTTCCCCAGGTTCCCATAGGTTTCAGGCTGCTAGCCAAACTCAGTCAGGCCTTGCAGCCCCGCAGGAAATGTCAATTCCACTCTATTAGACGTAGACACCCACATTTTGCATGAACGTGAAAGAAGCTCTAACAGAGAGGAAACAAAATGATTGGCCTTTTTTTAATGCATCCTTTTCTTTTGCTGAGAACATACATAAACGTTACACGCTATTGTAGATACAGTGGTGCGGCTTAATTCAGGAAGAGCACATTTTTCCTATAACTTTTATCTAAAGAAAAAACTCAATATAATGGGTCGGGCATAAACGGTTGCTATGAACTGCCCTATACATTTACACATTACCTGATATCATCAAAATAGTAGAGTAGCGTAGGGCTGCACTGCACCAATTACGACTTTGTAACCAATTAATAGTTGGCATTTACTTGTTTATTACAATTGGCTATTATTCTTTGACAGAAAGAATAACCGGGCGAGTTGGTACGGTGGCAGTCTTTGAACTCCATCAAATATTCACGTTTGACATTAGTTAATTTTTTCAGCATTTTTTCATGTTTTTGCTTTTTGTAGCTGCTCTGATTTTTGTAACGGCTTTCGCCACTACTAAAAAAACGTGACATCTAAACTCCTTTTATTTTTTGCATCACACAATCGTAAACGTAAAAAGTGTGCCGGTTCGGTAAACGAGAGACCTAATATCCGAGGGTAAAAGCTCTAAAAACTACGGACAAGTAAAAGAAACAAACAACACAGGGCGTTGTTTGTCCGTTGTATTTAGCGCTTTTACCCTCGGAAATATGACGAAGAGACCGCCCGTCTCTACGGCACAGGCATTAGCTTATGCAAAAAATCATGCTGCATGCTCGCTCTTGTAACGTTTTTCTCGCTCCCGCTTTATGAAACAAATCGGTGGCGAGCGGCTGTTAGGACAAGACGTCAGAACTAGCATGACCTGTGATTAACACTTTGGGACGGCGACTGGATGCTTGAACTGCCGTCAGACGGCACTTGAACGCTCTGCACAAGCGTCGTCGGACGAACGCCGCACGACGGCGCCCAGAACATGCCCACGGTTCCGCCGCACGGGAATCTTTCTCACACTGCGGAGCGAGCCACAGGTTTTGAAGAAGATACGCTCTTTTCAAATAACGAAATAACACAGGGCAGAAGCATAGTTAGAATCAAGCATAGCTAAGCAAGCACACGGTACACGACAAAGTTTGAAACAGCAGCCCACTTCGCCGAAACCAAAGAAAGTTGCTTACCGGCGTTTGCACGAGTCGTGCATGGGCGGTTCTGAACTTACGGGCGTTGGCAAGACGCAGCGTCTCCCAGCTCTCAGTAATCGATTGCTATTCTTGAACACGGTATACGTAAGGAAGGTATCTAAAATATCCACTAAAACGGCTAAAACGTAAAAAAAAGGAGATTTCCGAAGCCTCTTGAACTTCAAGGACCATTCTAACGAGCCCAACGGAAGCTGATTGCAATAGCGATTGCCTTGCGCAGTCTTCAAGAGTTTCTTTTCATTTTTATTTATTGTTATTTTTTTAGAACGATACTAAGCAAATTATTATTATATTAGTAACAATAAGAATGTCCTTTAAATAATAATGTAAAACATTACAAAAAGTGAGTAAACCTTAGGTTTTATTTAAACTTTAGGTTGTTTCTTTTTTGTGCAAACCGAAACCGAAACTAACTTAAGCAACGTTTCCTTCGTCGTAATTGTTTGCGTGTGTGTGCGTGCATGCGCGTGCGTGATTGTGCGCGCGCGTGTGGATGCGTCCGCGTGCATGCGTGTGTGCGTCTCTGGTTTGCGTGCGTGTGCGTCTGCGCGCGGGCGTGGGTTTGCGCGTGTGCATGCGTGTGAACGTGCGTGCGCGCGTGTATGAGTGCGACTGCGAGCGCGCAAGCGTCTGTTTGTGCGTTCTATTGCACTGCGCCCACAAGAAGAACAATTGGATGTCCCTGGACACTGTTAAAACACAAACTTATTGATTATTATTATTATTATTATTATTATTATTACTATTATTATTATTATTGTTGTTGTTGTTATTGAAACATAGCCCCGAGTCTTTAGACACAGGGCCCTAAACTTTTCTATAGCTGGCTGTAGCTGTATGTATAAATTTCTAAGGCCGACCATGCAAAGCTACAGGGGGTGATGGCTTGCCATTGAATTTTCCATAGACGACCATAGGCCATTTTTGTAAGGGATGTCTCGGACTGGTTTATTATGGGATTTGCCTCTTTATGTGTGTAAGTTTTTGTGCATGTCACCATATTCTCAAATGAATATCTTACTCAGGTTGACATGGTCATGTGACAGGTTCTAGCAGCATGTCATTAATATTTGTCAAACATTTTCACTCTATTTTGATTTCATGTTGCCAGCTATAAACTCGAGACTAACTGATTTTTTTACTGTGTACACTTCCATCAATAAATATTTGTAAAAAATGACAGTATAGAGCATTTCACCCTACTTTCCGATTTCTGAGCATGGAGTGATTTGTAAGAAAATGAAATATTAACTCATCTATAAAATTTTGTTTGCAAACATAAAAATTGTATGCAAAAGAGGCACTTTATTATCAGCTATTTGTATGAATTACAACTGACATTATAAAAACTAGACTGCTAACAACTGTTGCTTTTCAAGCAGAAATCTTATTTGTACATTATGGACACAGCCATATATAAGCTTTCCAAAACCATTTCACATTATTTATTTAGCACCCTCTTCTACACCCTTCTCACATTCTTCACTAAATGTTAGGTGTAACACGAAACAGCACCCTTTTCGGTAAAATTATGAGGTTGTATTCCTAGTTTTTAGGGTGTTAAAAGGGTGTAGCCGAGGGTGTAAGTTGCTACAACACCCCTGTTACACCTTTAAAGGTGTGAAAACTTTTACTGTGTAGTACGGCCGAGCATCACTGGCGTCAATCACCACGCTAGCGTTAATAGCGTCACGGCGTTGCCCACCACCCGCCAACAACCACGTTGTTAACAACAAAACCAGCCTTCTGCACATCTAGGTCGAGATGTTCATTTTCTTTTCTTTTACGTGTGGTTCAATTTTGAACGTTTCCGTTGCGATTTTAACCGAAGCTGTTAGCTTTCGTTGGCTCAGGAAATCAGTATCCTAGCACCTATATAAAACATTACTGAGACTATGCTTGGGAGAAGAGCGTGTTGGTTTTAGTCATGGATGAAGAAAGAATAAAACAATTAAAACAGGGACAACACAACCACATCTTTCAACTAGCAACAGACGAGTAAACTTTCAAACAGCGAGCAGCCGACTATACCCAGTAGGAGTAGGGGAGAGAGGGGGAGAGAAGGAAAGAAAAGAAACGCGAAGTGCCAGTCAGGGTGGTAGGGTTATCTCGGATTTTAAAAATTCAACCTCAGCTTTGAATTTAAAAAAAAAAAAAAAACAACTGAGGTTGAATTTTTAAAATCCGAGATAGCCCTACCACCCTGACTTGCACTTCGCGTTTCTTTTCTTTCCTTCTCTCCCCCTTCTCTCCCCTACTCCTACTGGGTATAGTCGGCTGCTCGCTGTTTGAAAGTTTACTCGTCTGTTGCTAGTTGAAAGATGTGGTTGTGTTGTCCCTGTTTTAATTGTTTTATTCTTTCTTCATCCATGATTACTGAGACTAGCTTAAGTTTAATCAATATATGAGAGACGTCTTGTGTAGGCTCTTGCAAAACACAAAGCCTGAAATATCCAATCTTATCCGATTCAAGCACAAGCTGATCGGGAAGCGTGGATAGCGTGGCGGTTTAATAAGCTGAGTGCATTGATACACCTATAGGTTTTTAAGGTAGAGAAGGAGGCTTATGATCGGTGTACAAGTACACTGGCTGGGTAACGGAGGGTGCGTCTTCCAGGAAAGGGGAGCATGTGCGCCCGATGCACCTGACTCCAACTTTTTTTTCTTCGAGTGCAGTTGGGAAGTAAATATGTGGAGCACTAACCGAAAAATCGCGGATGTGGTATTCGCGCTAAGAGTGCCGCGCAGCGACAGAGCGGTATTGTTAGCGCGAAGATGACGTGGGCACTGTTTTCGTAATATATTTTCATAAAACAACGACGGGCACAATATTTTCCCACTTCTGGTAATGTTCCAAATGAACATATCACACGACAGTGCTAGTTAAGACAATAGCCTTTCAAGTCTAACAAAAACAAAACTGAATAAAACGGTGATCGTTCGCTTGCGCTAACAGTGTTCGCGCGATGCACGCACTAATATCCTGCCAACCACTCGCTGATGATGCTTCTCTCGCAGTCCGTCGTTATGCCAAAGTTTCGTCAACGCGATGAAAGTTTAGATTATGGGTGTCCCTGCGGCGAAACTGAAAATCAGCACTTTTGGCCGAACACTTGCTGGCCGTGTTTATGTCCCCGGCGGCCAAGCTGAAAATCAGCACTACTTGCCAAACACTTGCCGGCCGTGTTTATGTCTCCGGCGGCCAAGCTGAAAATCAGCACTTCTGGCCAAACACTTGCCGGCCGTGTTTATGTCCCCGGCGGCCAAGCTGAAAATCAGCACTTCTGGCCAGGCGCTTGCCGGCAGTGTTTATGTCTCCGGCGGACAAGCTAAAAACAGCTAGTTTGTGGCCGGACTCTTGCCGGCCTTGTTTATGTCTCCGGTGGCCAAGCACTTAAAGTGGCCAAGCTGTCCAGACACTGGCCAACCGTCGGCCGATCGAAATTCACTTTCTCGTGCTGCTTGGGAAAGGACAGTTACACCAAGGGCACATCAAGGACCTCAAGCGCATTCGCCAGTCTTAAAAGGGTGAAGTGGACAGGAATGTGGGATACGCTTGGGAGAAAAAGTACCGGCAAGAGCGGCGCGGCAACGACTTCAACCCTACTCGCTACTCTTTAAAAAGAAAGGTTCTCGTCAGTTAAGGAAGCAGAAGGCTGACTGACTCAGTGGTCTACTAAACCGGAGATAATAAACGCTTCAATTATTTCTCTATTGGGTTTGTCTCTCTATCGACCAAATAGAGTAATTTGATTTAAGTAAAGTGCAGAACAGCAGGTTGTAGTGTGTAATGGTAGGAGAGCTACCGCCTTAGACTTCAGGGAGAGATTATGTTCCCTGAGCTAATTATTCAAATGCCGTCAAGTTTGGCTGACGTAAGATCTAGCACAAGAAGAGGGGATGATGTAGACCACACCCAATGAATAGGGCCCAAAGGGAGAGCCATATTTCTTTAAAAATACAAGTGTTTAAATGTTTTTGTTTTTTTTTCTTTAACGTGAACTCTATGCCCTTACAAAAATTTTTAATGAATTTCATTTGACAGTTTATGGAGTCTACTCATTACATCTTTTCGAGTCTCAATAGAAATGCAAACGAGTTTTGTAACGAGTCTGTAAGGAGTTTACGAAAACTATTGGCCACCGCGTTCCAATTGATGT
This sequence comes from Ixodes scapularis, assembly GCF_016920785.2. Taxonomy (NCBI): domain Eukaryota; kingdom Metazoa; phylum Arthropoda; class Arachnida; order Ixodida; family Ixodidae; genus Ixodes; species Ixodes scapularis. The sequence goes on from NW_024609835.1 coordinate 251,737,096, forward strand.
TTCGACAAAGCTACCGCATAAAGTTTCCAATGTATTTCATATGAATATAATTTGAAAGTCTATTGACACCGTTTCGAGTCTGTGTTGAAAAACAATTGATTTTTTGTAACGAGTCCCTAAGGAGTTTACGAAAACTATTGGCCACCGCGTTTCAATTACGGTTTTGCCGTGCCACCTCATAAGAATTTCTAATAGATCTAATTTGAAAGTCTAGATACACTGCTTTGAGTCTCTGTTGAAAACCAAATGTTTTTTTCTACCACGTTGTACTTGAGGTTTTGACGTGCCATCTCATTAGGTATATTCCGACGAGTCGGAATATACCAAACGAGATGGCCCATCAAAACCTGAATTGCAACGCTGTAGAAAATAACATTTGATTTTCAACAGAGACTCAAAACAGTGTATCTAGACTTTCAAATGAAATGTATTAGAAATTATACTCCTAGCATGGGTTTCTAGATAGACGGCTCTAAGGGGGAAGACGGCAATAGGTTGCATAACATGTGGTCCGGATCTAACCGTTGTTTTGAGGGAAGGGGAAAGTGAGTGCAAGTGTTTTACTTATATGTTCGCCTATATACGCATGCAAGGTTCGGAAAATGCCTGCATAAAACCGTGGGAAGGAGTAATAACTGGTTTATTAAAAATGCAAAATTCGCGTATACGGTACACCGCCTTCGTGTTCATGGGGGACCTTGTACTGCCTTCGTGTCCATGGGAGACCTTGTACTGCTTTCGTGTCCATGGGAGACCTTGTACTGCCTTCGTGTCCATGGGAGACCTTGTACTGCCTTCATGTCCATGGGAGACCTTGTGCTGGTAACCTATAAAGAAAAAAGATGCACAGTTACACGTTGATCTGCTTATCTAAACTTCAATGTCCGCGCAAGGTATCCTGATCACAGCGCAGCACTACCTCAGCGCTGAATCAGTATTACAAACCGGGACATCAGTCCTTTATGAAAAAAGGACCCTCAGAACACACGATACAGGCCATGGAAGTAGCAGTGACTCGTTGCCTTAACAGGACTGAGTTAGCGCTGCACTGTATGTGTGAACCAGCCTTAAATGCAGAAAGTCACATTCAAAATTCCTACATTTTTGCTCACCCAGGCACTTAATTTACACACTACCTTGATAGTTTAATGAGTGGCACTAATAACACTGTCAGGGGCACCATAATGCAAAAGTATATTTTGCCCCCGAGTCTGCGAGAATCAATCGCTCACTGTTTTGCCGCCGCATTGCACTCTTTTTTATTTCGGCTTTTGAAAAGGTCTTCCAAAGGTAAGCCAGCAGATGTTGCCGCTTATGAAGTTTACCAAATTCGAACATAGAGAAGCTAAGACTTATAAGCATCTCGCAGAATTAATGAACAATTCGAGCCAATTGATCCATGATCATAGACAAGCGCCGCAAAAGCACATGGACAATAAGTGGTGGTAAACACTGGCGCCAGTGTTTTATACCCACAATTGTTGTCCCTGTGTACTTTTATTTACTTTTTTGTGTTTGTTTACTATCTTGAGGTATTTTTAATCACAACGGACACGAAGGAAAGGGTAATAGGGTTCTATGCAGATCATAAAGCCATGCTCCGAATGGGTGAGTGTCAACTGCAGCTTTCACAACAGTGGCGGATCCAAAGGGGGCCCCCCCCCCTCCCCCCATACAAAGTTGACCCCCCTCGCTCCCCCCTTTTCGGTGGGAAATTTGATATGAGTGGACCCCCCTTGCACAAGAAAGAATCGGAGAATAGTATCCTTAAAAATTTTCCGCCCACACCAAAACGGAGGTCTGGATCCGCCACACTAAGTTTGAATTATTGGGAGGATCGAGACATCAGAGGCCGAATTCAAAAAGCAAACTTACGATAAAAACTTGCGTATGACAAAACCCGAGAAGAAATCCTTATTAACAAAAGAAGATTGTCGCAACTTTTGTGTGACTTACAACGGAATATTACGACATTATCCAAAGTGTCTCACAAACTTTTTAGGGCAAACATGGCCGCACATCACTTGGCTATTTCGCTGCGACCAGCAATGAATATAGAAGCGTGGGCAAGAGGCATGTGTTTTGCGCACTGTTCACATGCATCCCTACTTGAAGCAGCCTAAGGACAACGCTAAACTACACACGGAGGATTCAGCCGACGAGTCTGCCGAGCTGTCCATCCTGCCCGTTAGAGCTAACGAGGTGCAGGACTGCGATCAACGGCGAGATGCGCCAATGAGTCAACGAAAGAAAACGCCACACAAATCTTCAGTGCACCCAACAGGATCCTTCACCTATAAATGGCGTGAACCTGATTTGGTGATCACTAGCACCCTCTCATACTTCAGTAGTGATTTTCAAAGTGGTGAGCAGCTGTGCGACTCTACCCCACTAAAAGGCACATTCCTGACTGGATGTGCCTTTTTAATGCGAAAGCATTATATCTCCACGGAGCGGAAAATCCGAGTTGTACCAAACGTTAACAGAGGAATAAAAGAAAGAATAAAATGTGCTTCCACGGCTGAGATTTGAACCCAGTGCTGCTGTGTGAGAGCCGGGCATGCCAGCTGCTCTGCTATCTCAGCCGCTTCGGAATGCGACATTACTCTCCCCTCAAAAAGAAGCTTGTCCCATTACAGCAAAAGACGGCATGTCTTTACCCGCTCTTCGTCCCTGTTTATCCGAGGCTGTTTTTTCATCATGTTTGACGGCATCGGCGTTGATGTGACCGAAAGATGGTCATAAAGATATGTCCTCGGTTCGATGACATCACACTCCACGTGACGACATGACGTACCATGATGTGTGACGCCGCATGATGTAATGTAAGACAAATATTAGAGGGGCACTTAGGTATCCCTACGTGGATTGAATGCGAAAGCATTGCCATTCCTAACAATAGAGGGGAAAGAGAAGGAAGTGTCGTTAGGAATGGCAATGCTTTCGCTTTCAATCCACAAAGGGATACCTAAGTGCCCCTCTAATATTTTGTGTGGAGTAGAGCTCAAATAAACGCCGTACGGTGCAGTATATCCACGATGAAGTTGCTGCTAGTCGTGAGGCTTAATGTTTTGCACCAACAATACCATAGTTTTTCTTCGGTTGCGACGAAGCGCCACTGCGCTACGAACTTGCTAGAAATTTTGCATATGCGACCGCTTTCTTCTGGAAACCTATGGTGACCTGCCACTCACTTTTGGCCAAAGAACAGTGAAAATACCAGATGTGAAAACAGCCATAACAAGCATTAAAGAAATGAAGATGGGGGTCATAGCATTAGCTTCCTAACGTGGCGAGACTAGCACAGGATTTCTGTTACTCGCCGTTTATAAGGCAGGAGTCGACTTTTTCCGGTCTGATCTTGAAAACAAAGTTTGGTTCGGTTAATTTTGTAGCAGAAGGCCCGTGCTTTCCCATTTGTAGGGTCATTTTCTCAGTTCAAAATATGACACCGAGTCCTTCCCATAAAAATGCATGGGTGCCCGCTAGGACTCTTCGAAATGATTAAATTAACTGAGGTCGTGCTATACTCTGTTGCCACTCTAGAATAGCAAAGCCCCTCCCACAAAGCCCTTCACTCTTTTTAATAAGCACACACTAGAAGGAGGAAAGCCAAGAGGACACCACCAATCATGGCGAGCAAAGGGAATTGTGGGAGGGGCTTGTGCTATTCTATAGTTGCAACGGACTATAACAAAAGTTTACAGTACCATGAAAACAAAAAGACCAAGTATGCACAGAAATTTGCAGGAAGTGTAGCAGGGAAAGAATAGAAAAAACTGCAGCTGCAATATTTACCCTTTAAATTTCCCTCGACAGCAGAGCAGAGACGACATGCTGGTTGTCAGAGCCTGGAGGGCCACCCCCTTGTACTGGGAGCACATGTAGTCTGAAACAAACAACAAACAAAAAATTAAATGCATGGACAATCCGCACATGCTGTTATTTCGCTTCATTGGCCGCTTCAGAGAAAGCAAGCATGCACACCGTTGTCCAACCATGTCAACTGCTAGCCGAATCTTCCTGCCGCCAGGATTAAGATATTGCTTGCGCTATAAAAAAAAACAAAAAAACAATTACACACTACCCAGCTGGCACGCTGAAAGTTCAAACATTGAAGAAACTAACTCATAAAACTTCAATGCACGAGCTACACCTCGTGGACAATACACAAAAGTATGTTCAGTGTAAACCTTGGTGCACTGCAAGGCTGCTTTACCTCAGCCAGTTTGGAACATCTGCAGTTTCATTCTTTTCAAGATATTATGCCTGAAAATTTGTGACAAATTAACTGGGTTAAAATCTTTTAACCGACACCCGGCCCAAATATTTAGGAAGTATACCAGTGGGATAATTTCTAACTTACCATAATTATTTTCGGCATCCTGAAGGCGTCGCTTCAGGGTCCAGTTTTTATATTGGATCCACCTCACCCTCACAGCTGCAACCACACTGAAATGTTTGCAAAGTTTCAGGCAGGGTAATAAACGTCTGCAGTTTCTCTCGAACACCGCTGTCACAAATTTTGTCTTTTTTGTCATTTTGTCCTGTTTAAGGGTGGTTTGGGGGAGGGTCAATTGCGATTCTCACACATGTTTACCTGAGCGCCAAAGGCATGAGCTGGGATGAGACTATACTCCCTTTCATACTTAGGGTGCAACGCTGTCAAAGCTACTGGCGCGAGCGTGGGGCTTGATCTCGTTGATCATTTGCACGCCTTCTCGCGCAAGCAAAACCGTAGATAAAGCCACGCACCCGCGCCAGTAGCTTTGACAGCGTTGCACGCTAAGTATGAAACAGAGTATAATGCCGGCCAAACTTCAAACCAATGGGAAGAGGAAGACAAGAAGAAGGAAGTGGGACTTGGAGCGTTTCAGGTTGACCAACCACGAACCTGTGACAACCGCATAGGTCATTCAACACACGTCCCATACCACTTAAACACTGTGTCAAACTGCATTTTGAAGTCAGTCCCAGTTCCAACGGTGTATGAATAAAGGCATCCATCTCTTGGCATGCCTTGAAATGAATCGAAGTGACGCAAGCTGGGAACACACTGCTGCTGCTTCATTTGGGAATAACTGCGGCCCTCGGCTTTATCACATCACAATTGCAAAATGAAAGAGAAAAAAAAAGGCAAAAGGAACAACTGCTTTATCAATCTAACCGACAAATGTAAACCCAGTTCCATTCTAGAAAGCCAGGGGACCGAAGTTTGTCCTAACAGTACAATCCAGTCCACTTCCATAACTTCAAAACAAAAGATGGATATCCTCTTCAACCATATTGACTGAAAAGGAATATTGGCTCTGCATGAAGCGAATTCCAAGGAAGTCTAACTTCTGAAATGTAATGAAGTATTATCAATGTAATCAATTTATAGTTGAATGACATCAGTACACCGCTAAACCAATCAGGCATTTTCTAAAGCAACGGAGTGAAAGTAGCATTAGGAATTCAATACATGCTCTGTTGACATAAGCTACAATTTCTTGGACCATACACAGAATGAGTGGCAACTTTTCATTACGCTACACATAGAACCAAACATTAGGACAAATAAAGCAAACCCAACTAGTTAAAAAAAAAGAAAAAAAAATTCTAGCTTAACGAGAAAACGTGTGCCGAGAACATAGGGAGTTTTAGAATATCGGGCGCTACTTTACCGCGCGTTACGGACGGTAAAATAGCGAGGATTGCGGCGAAGAGTTTTAGAAAGCGTTTCTCTGCCGGGGACCCCCCCAAAACGCAAGCGTCTCGCGCTTAAAACGCCACCAAGATGTCGCGACAGCTTTTATTTGGAATTTAGAACGTTTAATCTTGAAAATTAAACAAGCTTTTTGTCCAGAGTAACATTTCTATAGTTGTTTTATACTCAATGCCGCATGTTTTGTTTTTGTCACTGCCAAGCTGCTCTGTTGTACCAGAGCATTGAAGGACTCTGGTTGTACTTAGAAGCCCAGACAATCCACTACCCAGGCATGCTTAGATGTCTGCCACGATCGTAAGTACACGCGCCTCGATAGCTTTGCGCCTCGATAGCTTTGAGCTGTGAATCCAGCGATCCGTGGCGTTTTGAAAACGCTTCGACCATACCGACCGCGGGCGCCGAGTGCGACTCACGCAGTTCCCGAGCGGGCGACGGCGTCAAAGACGCGATCAACGGAGATGTCGTGGGCGCCGCCTTTTGCTGTACCCACGCCATTATCGAGAAATAACGGGCCCCAAAGCTCGAGTCCGAAGCTTGTTTTGGGTCTCCGCATGCACAGCAGCCACGAGATTACTCTAAAACTCCATAATGTTCACTTCTCGTTCAACGCGTACAATGCAAACAAAGAAGTATGCTTACCAACTGCGTTGAGTTGCTCCTTCTGTCGCGTCGTCGGTCTTCCGCGCTCTTCTTGAACATAATCATCACAAGAGAAACTTCAGAGATAGATAAACTTGATTAAATTAGCACATTTCAATGTCTAAAGGCCATTTCCATCCCGCGACTCACCCAACGGTCGGCAAAACTGGCGAAACCATGGCGGAAAAAGAAAAAAGAAAGAACTGGTGTCGCTACCGAAGGGGCGTCGAAGACGCGATCCTTAAAATATGAAACCGAAACCAGTAAAGTTACAATACTGAAACCGAAACTGACCAAATCGCGATAGTGGGGCGCTGTAAATAGGTCTGTTCCTCTGGTCTGTTCCAGAGCCGTTTATGGTCTGTTCACATGATGCATCGTGTCGGCGAATCTTGTGGCGCAAAACTAGGTTTCGGGAAACAGATTCCCCGTCTGAACTCGACCGAAAAAAGTGGCGCGCCTCCGAAAAAAGTGGCGCGTGTTTCTCACTTCTGCAGCAATTTTTCGCTGAAACCTCACCGACGCCCGTCAATCACCCGAAGGAGAAACGCGGACGCTGCCAATGGCCGCTCGACTTCGCTATGACGTCTGACCTTCGAGGAGGAGCGAGCTTTTGGAGGAGTCTGATTTTTGGCCGATCCCGTACCCGAGCTTAGCCGAAAAAAAACAAACAAACATGGCGAGCGACAAGCCCCCCTATGCGACAAGCGAAGAAGCGGTGCGTACGGGCGACGAGTCTTGGTCCTACTCGGTTGCAGGTGTGTGAACGGCGCCTACAGTACGGATTGGGGGCGCGGTGCAGATTCGTCAACAGTCGCGGCGGGTGCAAGCACCGTATAGAAACATGATGACTGGGGATAACGTTTTTTATTAGAGGTGTAAAAATGTCTAAAATGCTTCGAGATCATCTCGCGGTTTTTCCCGGGTTTGGCAGGACTAGTAAACCCAGTGAGCCGAATCTGACGAAATTCATTGAGTGGCATTAATAAAACAGGCTGTCCCTTCACACTGTGCGTACTTCATATCATTTTGATGCGAAACGCTTGGTTTTCCCGGTGCAGATGACAAGGTTTGGCGGAATTCTCGTGAGTCAATACTCGAGATACGCGAAACCTGTGACAGGTTTCGCGCGTTAAACTCCACGTGTGAACAGGCCGATTTCGCGAAATCTTGGTTTCGCTAAACTGTGGCGCGTTGAAGAGATACATCGTGTGAATAAGCCTTTAGGAGTAAAAGAGAGTGAATACAGTTATTATTTTAAGCACAGGAAATAAATCTGTATATCAGAACTAGCACCGACGCGCTATTTGTTTCGGGTGCAATGCAGTAGGGAGTAGATTTATTGATTTTTTTTTATAACACTCATTTCAATGTGTAATGAGTAAACTCAAAAGAATTGCTATTGATTGGGTAACGATAAACCTCACTTGAATTTGTGATGAGTAAACTCGAAAGAATTGATATTGATTGGGTAACGATAAACCTCACTTGAATTTGTGATGAGTAAACTCGAAAGAATTGATATTGATTGGGTAACGATAAACCTCACTTGAATTTGTAATGAGTAAATTCAAAAGAATAGATATGGAGTGGGTAATGATAAAACTCATTATATGATGAATTTCTTACGAGTTTCATTTGACTATAAAAACACATTAGAAGCTCAATTGAAACTCATTGTTCATTTTTGTAAGGGTAGCCCGTTCAGACTCTTGCGACCTCTTAAAACAAGGTGCCTTTAAACCTCTTACAACGAGAGGACACACTGGCGCCATCTATGGGGTAGCAGTGTAAACTTGGCGGTCCGGCACATTTTCCATTTCTCTCGCGCATTATCCTTTCTTTCTTGGCTCGAAAAACTTTTGTCAACATTATAAACGAGCCTTTCTTACAGGTATTACGCACATTTGACCTCGGCAATCCCGCAACACCTTTGCTCTTGTGAAATGCAGTTCCAGGGTTACTGCATAGATGGCGTCAGCGTGTCAGTGTGTCCTCTCGTCCTAAGAAATTTTTTGAGACGTTTCAACAAGTCTCGTCTCTCGGTCGTACTCAGTTGCAAGAGCGTGAACGGGCCTTTAGAAGAAATTTGAGCCGTCTCTTGAAGGGCGGATAGCACATCCTGATTGGCCACCCGCTTGAGATTATTGAAATTTTATGTAAGTACAGTAACGCCAGCACCCGTTTTTTTGTTGTTGTTGTTCAAATCTCCCTTCACCTTTTCGGCACCCTTAACTTTTTCATTCAAGGATCCCACCATGTATTCATTCATTTATTTATTTCAAAATACTGCAACGTTGATGAGGTCATCACAGGAGTGGAAAGGAATCACTCATATACATCCCTAAGGTACAAAACTTAGAAAGCCTTGAAAAACGCAATATAGTTGAAAAAGAGTACAGAAACAATCACATACACTTCACTAGTAGACTCACAGGCACGGTACCAGAACACCTGCTGTATTTCTAATAGAAATCTGACAAAATCGAGATAACGAACTGATCCATTTATGTTGTTACAGTTTTCTACCGATCGAGCCGAAAATAATATTTAAAACAGTTAAGGTGGGCTCTGTACGGTACAAGATTTAAAGGATGGAAGCTTCAAATGCGGGATTGAGCAACAAAACTAACACATTTTTTCTGGTTAAGCGCACAGTTATTACTCATTATTTTGTCTAGGAGCTTAAAGAGAAGCTGAACCGATATCTGGATTCCACAAAACACGCGGCAAAAGCGTGCAACGGGATGTTACAAACACCAAAACATCGCTCATACAGCGATATCTCGAACGGATGACCGTATTTTTCAAGAAAAGGAGGCGCGCTTGGCAGAAAATTTCACGTCCTGGTTATCTGAGAAGGCGAGGGAACGGCCTCGCGTCTTCTCCGCCTCGATGCCTTGAGGGAGCAAGGCGAAGAGAAGAGGAAACGAGATTGAACCAGGCCTAGTCGGCCTGGTTTAATCTCAACCTTTTTTTCCGAAAATACGGCCGTTCATTCGAGATATTGCCTTACGAGTAGTGTTGTAGGGATTGTAGCGTCCCGCCTAAATTTTCCTGCATTGTTCTTTTGAAATCCAAATTTCGGTCCACCATCCCTTTAAGCCGTTCTACAGCGCGTCTGGAATCAAGAGGTGGAAGTCCTATGTCAGTCATGGAAATTGTTGGAGAAAAATTGCGGTCATATCTATTACAAATAAATCTAGTTGGCTTTGATTGTATTGCGTCAATCTGCTTAATATCACCCTTTAGATACGCTTCCCACACCACACAATCATACTCTAAGATAGATCTAATCAAGGTCTTAAGCGGCGTTATTTAACTTCCTTATAGTTGGAGATTTTAAGGTTCTTTTGACATATCCTAGCATTTGTAGAGCACGAGAACAGATAGATCTAATGTGCTTATCCCATTTGAGACTAGGCGTGAATAAAATACCCAAATACTTGTATTCATAGATTTGACGCAGAATTATGTTACCAGTACCGTACCTAAAAGCAGACGGTTGCTTCTTGTTAGTAAAGGTAATAACGACAGATTTCTTAAAATTAATTTTCATCTTCCTCTCCACCTTCATCTCCACCTTAACAATTGTGCAAAAGAGTCGTTTAGCAAGGTATGGTCATCTACCAAGTTGGTTTCGTTGTACAAAACACAATCATTCGCGTAGAGGCAAATTTTAACTGGAAGACCATTTGCGACGTCATTAACATAAAGGAAAAACAAAAGAGTTCCTAAAGAGTTTCTGTCGGACACCAGAACTAACTGATACATCGTTAAAATGAACATTCATATATGAGAACAACTGCGATAAATTTTTTAGCTCTTCTTCGATCCAAGTAACTAGTGTCACATTACTTAATATCGCTTGTAGCTTCTAATTATGTGGCACTTTAACAAACGCCTTAGAATAATCTACAAAAATAGCCTCAAGTTGTACTCCTTTATCTAAAGCTCAAGCTATGTCGCGAGTGAATTCCAGAAGTTGGGTCGAGGTGGAGTAGCCACGACGAAACCCATGCTGTTGTGGGCAAAGAAATTAGTCTCAAGGTACTCAGATACTTGCATATAGACTATATGTTCCAAATGTTAGCATAAAGACGATGTGAGCGAAATGGGTATGTAATTTGTAACCACCTGTTGTTGCCTGACTTGAACAAAGGGATGATTTTAGCTTACTTCCATGACAGAGGTACTGTTGCAGTGAAAATAATTTTTTCGAAAATGAGAGATAGGTATTTTTAAGTCGAAAGTGAATATCACCGAAGAATAAAATTTGCAATTCCATCAGGGCCAAAGATTCTCTTACATTTAATTTTCATTAGTACATTGAAGACACCAGAAACACCAATCTCTAAATAGTATAAAGCTGGAAATATACCGTAAAAGAAAAATTTGGAATCATTACCGTTATCGCAACTAAATACAGATATAAAATAATCATTAAAACAGTTTGCCATTCTTGTCGGCTCACTTACAGATTCACATTAAATAGTAAAACTCTGCGATATGTTACATTTTGGAATAATAGGCCTCCAAACATTGGCAGGATTCCATTTCATAAATTCAGACAAAGTTACATGAAAATATTTGGTTTTATCTGTTAACATCTTTTCTTTCAAGGCTGTTTTCCGATATTCAAACGAGGTATGAACAACTGATCCTGTGGTATGTTTCGTTGGACAACGTCTCTTCTTCGTTGGCCGCATCAACTGCAGCACCTCTCGCGTAATCCAGGTTTGCACAGGGTTCTTTTTCTTCCTAGTAAGAGGTACAAATTCGGTTATGCATTTATCTAAAAAGGAGTTGAAATATCTAAGTAATCCCTATTGAAAAATCCACCAGCCCGGGTCTGTTGTGTTTCTGACGTTTACATCAGAGCGGAAATTCAGACACGGGTCCTGGCGTGTTCTGGTGTGTTCTAGTGTTCTGACGTGTTCTAGTATCCTGACGTGTTCTAGTGCCTTGACGTGTTCTAGTGCCTTGACGTGTTCTAGTGTCTTGGCGTGTTCTGATGTGATCCGGCCGACCTAGTGTCTTCTGGGGTTCCCTGGTCATGCATGCACAATATAATTTAGATGCAGAAAAGACTGCTGATGACAACAGCGAGCAAATTGTGCAAAAAGACTGCTAATTTTTTGCAGGTTTAGGTGTTCATTCTGCCATGAAACAAAACTACAAAGACAAAGAGAATGGAAATTACTATTTTATTTTTTTCCCAACATGCACCACTCGCAAACATTCTCATGCAGACTGGGCTGTCCATGGCTCTTTTCTTCCATGCCACTTTTGCCAGCACATCTGGATGGCTAAGATGATGGCTTCGGCAAGTCGGTATTGCGTGATAAAACCTGCAGTGCATAAAAAGAAATACACGAGCAGTTATTCATAAAAAAAACCTTAAAATAATAAAATCACAACTACAACAGTAAACAACAGGTTATGTTGTGTCGAGCCTGATAATCAGTCAATTTATCACTCGGCACGCCCTCCCACGTTCTATCTGATTTCGCCTACCTGTGGGCAACATAATACAGACAAACCTGACTATATCAAACTCTCAAAAACCGTCTACCACTTTGATATAGCGGGCAATTCTCTATAGAAGTTTTAATGAATTTGACAACGAACAAGCACGCCACATTTAGAAAAGTTGTTCACGCTCGAAAGGGCATCTGTACATCATGAGGGACGCTGACTGCAGTTATATAGTGGGCGCTTCTTCGTTTACCGGATCACCCTCTCCCCCCACAAGACTTTTTTTTTACTCCTGGGTGGCCGACGCGGCTGCTCAAAAGAAAAAAAAGCCAGCTTTCTCTGCAAGCTGGCTCTCCCCCAAGGATGACATTCAAGCAGGGGGAAAGCCAGCTTGCTGAGATAAACAGCGCTCTTGGCAGATCGGTTCATGGGGAGACGCTGCAATTTTCGTTCGATGTAATTGCATTTTTCGCCATGCATTTGTATTGCAGCTACCAGTTCATTTACAAATAGTTTAAATTAACCGGGTTCGATAATATTAGGTTTGACTGCAGATCGAACATCGTGGCATCGCTCCCAGTGAGCAAAGAAAGCGCTGCACCCCAAGTGGCATTTCTCCTGCTCTGTCCACATTCACCTTGTCTGACCTCTTAGTGCCTCTCACTGTACATGTGTGCTGCACAAGACAAAATCAACAATAGGTTCATAAAAATCTCAAATCATAGTAAATCATAACTCACACTATACAAACATTATGTCTGCCATTAAAGTTGCGACGAGTCACACGCTGCTCATCTACAGCGTGTGCCTCGTCACAACTTTAATGGCAGACCAACTACACGTTGTATAAATATCCCCAGAACCAAATTTTTTTTAGAGCGCAGCTCTTAGGCTTGAGCGGCGTCGCCGTCGCCGTCGGCGTCGCCGTCGGCGTCGCCGTCGGCGTAACCGCGCGGTGCATTATGGGTAAATTTCCCCGCTAAATCTAGCGGAAAATTTCCCCGCTAAATCTAGCGGAAAATTTCCCCGCTAAATCTAGCGGAAAAAATTTTCCCGCTAAATCTAGCGGAAAAATTTTCCCGCTGAATCTAGCGGAAAAAATTTCCCCGCTAAATCTAGCGGAAAAAATTTCCCCGCTAAATCTAGCGGAAAAAGTTTCCCGCTAAATCTAGCGGAAAAATTTCCCCGTCAAATCTAGCGGAAAAAATTTCCCCGCTAAATCTAACGGAAAAAATTTCCCCGCTAAATCTAGCGGAAAAATTTCCCCGCTAAATCTAGCGGAAAACATTTTGCCGCTAAATCTAGCGGAAAACTTTCCCTGCTATAGCGGAAAAAATTTCCCCGCTAAATCTAGCGGAAAAATTTCCCCGCTAAATGTAGCGGGAAAATTTCCGCGCTAAATCTAACGGAAAAAATTTCCCCGCTAAATCTAGTGGAGAACTTTCCCCGCTAAATATAGCGGAAAAAATTTCCCCGCTAAATCTAGCGGAAAAATTTGGTCACGTGACCCGGGGGTCACGTGACCTGGGGAGTCACGTGACACCCCGAGGCCACGTGACCCCCTCCCGAGGTCACGTGACCTCTGAGGGGGCACGTGTTTGCCGCCACGTGACCCCACCAAGGTCACGTGCCCTCGGGGGGGGTCACGTGACCCCCCCCCCGAGAACACGTGGCCCTCAGTACCCTCCCCTCCTCCTCCTCAAGAGCTGCGCTCCAATTCGGCGTTACAGGGAGTGGTAAACGACTTTCACTTTTTAGAGCGCAGCTCTTAGGGGCCCGTTTCCGGCTTGAGCGGCGTCGCCGTCGCCGTCGGCGTAACCGCGCGGTGCATCATGGGAAATGTCCCATAATGCACCGCGCGAGCCCCCCACCGGGGTCACGTGACCTCGTGGGGGGTCACGTGACCCCCCGAGGTCACGTGACTCCCCTGAGGTCACGTGACCCCTCCTCGAGGTCACGTGACCCCCCGAGGTCACGTGACCCCCGCCGATGTCGCGTGACCCCCCCGATGACGTCATCGTCACTGATGACGTCACCGGCATCCACATCGTCATCATCACTGATGACGTCATCGGCATCCACATCGTCATCGTCATCATCACTGATGACGTCATCGGCATCCACATCGTCATCGTCATCATCACTGATGACGTCACCGGCATCCACATCGTCATCGTCATCATCACTAATGACGTCACCGGCATCCACATCGTCATCGTCATCACTGATGACGTCACCGGCATCCACATCGTCATCGTCATCATCACTGGTGACGTCACCGGCATCCATATTGTCATCGTCATCATCACTGATGACGTCACCGGCATCCACATCGTCATCGTCATCATCACTGATGACGTCACCGGCATCCACATCGTCATCGTCATCATCACTGATGACGTCACCGGCATCCACATCGTCATCGTCATCATAACTGATGACGTCACCGGCATCCACATCGTCATCGTCATCATCACTGATGACGTCACCGGCATCCGCATCGTCATCATCACTGATGACGTTACCGACATCCGCATCGTCATCGTCATCATCACTGATGACGTCATCAGTGACGTCACTGATACCGTCACCGGCATCCGTATCGTCATCGTCATCATCACTAATGACGTCATCAACGACGTCACTGATGACGTCACCGACAATCGCATCGTCATCGTCATCATCACTGGTGAAGTCATCAGTGACGTCACTAATGACGTCATCGGTACCCGCATCGTCATCGTCACTGATGACGTCATCAGGGACGTCAGTGATGACATCATCGGCATTGGGGTCACGTGACCCCACCCCCTGGTTAGTTTAACCCCCCCCCCCAGTGCCCTTCCCTCCTCCTCCTCAAGAGCTGCGCTCCAATTCGGCGTTATAGGGAGTTGTAAGCGGCTTTCATTTTTTTGTTCAGAGCTAAGCACAGCAGCCACAACAGGTGCTGTGCCCTTCCAGGTTGATCAGAAATACCCACCTGGTGTGGTAGGGGCTGTTTTCTCGCCACACCCTCCTAGAGGAGACGCCTGCAGGCTTGCCCTGACACACCCTTGTCGAAGAGCTCCGCAGGCTCCCACAGTGATCGGCTAACCATTCTGAAAGAGCGGCCAGGAGTGGCAGCCTTTTCCACGGCGTGTGTAAATGCTGCCTCTCGCATTTTGATGCCAGGTCCAAGATGAATCTGCAGTGAGTAACACTGTCAAGAAAATGCACAAAAAGTGGAGAAATACAGGCAACACAAATGGACTCTCCACTTTCGTCTGCAATCATGTTC
This sequence comes from Ixodes scapularis, assembly GCF_016920785.2. NCBI lineage: Eukaryota > Metazoa > Arthropoda > Arachnida > Ixodida > Ixodidae > Ixodes > Ixodes scapularis. Next base: position 251,752,200 of record NW_024609835.1, read on the forward strand.
ATGCTTTGTTTCACTGAAATGCTGAAATGTAGATATATATCAAAAAATTAAATAAATTAAAGGGGCACTCTCCAGTATTCCAGGATGGCCTATTTATGTTCCTAACTCAACCTATGTGCTCTAACATCCCACAAGTCCAAAGCTTACAATCATGTGTGGCCTATTTCACTATTAAAAAATGTGATCAAAGATAGCGAATGCGGTTGAACCGAACCAAGGTGAATAGGGTGGAACGGCAAAAGACACTTGTCAGTCAATTGCAAGCGAGGGCCTCTTGTGCAGACGAGCAGGGCTGGTTGGCTGCTTGTCCGGACGTGAAGCTATCGCTTGTGATTGTCTGATGAGCCCCGTTCGTTCCTCACCTACATTCGGCCGGGCTCAGTGTTGCCATTTGCATGTCTGAGATTCACTATCTTTTATCACATTTTTATTAGTGAACTAAGCTGCACATGATTTAAACTTAAATATTTGGGATGCTTAGAGCACATAGAATGTGTTACGGCCATAAATAGGCCGTCTTAGAAAGCTCCCGAGCGCCCCTTTAAGAGAAGTAATTTCAGCTTTGGAATATGCATTAAGAAAGGAGGTCCAATATTGCTGTACACATCAAATACTAATAATGATATAAAAAAACTGTTTCATGAAAGCTTGACTTTAATGAACCATTTGACAATTTTTAAATTCGACATCGCCAAGTATGAAGGAAGTATACTGCTGTGCACTCCCATGTTTTGTACAAATATTTGCAACCTCGGGCAGCCGAGCAATGTGAAAATAAGAAACCTTTTGCTCCACTTCATGACAAGACTTGAAAAAGAAAACACGAATGAATGTGCTATTACCAAAGCTCACTACCTTCCCTTTCTGTGTTCCGAAATAGGCATCAATATGTCTCACTAGTCAGCTGCTTATCAGCTGACAAAGAGGACGTGTTTTCCAGAGCTCCTGCGAAGTTAAGCAATATTTGGTGTATTTAGTTTAGTTGCGAGTGTGTTTATGGGTACTAGAAAGCACTTTTTAAAGTAGCGATAGGATAGGCTTGCTTGTTGGATATGCTTCACTGGTGGTGTTGCGCGGGCACGCCCCATTGGGGTTGATCCTCCAGGTTTACCACTTTGCTGTACAGCATTTTTGCTCTAACTCTGGTGGTTTTATGAGGTAGCAGAAAGCAGTTTTTAAAGTAGCGATAGGATAGTTGGGTTACAGCAGGCTTTTTAGGTAGGGTCACAAGACCAAATCACCTGCACGTTTGAAACTTTTGGCGGGCTAGTTGGTTTTGTGGACAGAGACGTTACCCAGGCTTTTTTGGTTTTGGTGCGATATTTTTCGTGGGGTCGCGCTGTGTTTCCGTAGGCAATGGTGAATATACGAAAAAAGAAAAATGCGCAGGCTAATGTAAAAGGGGGACCCGATGTAGAATCTGAAGAGTGTGGCCGTTGGTGCCGCATGATGGAGTTGGAGCTCAAAACTGTAACAGAAGCTGAAGAGAGCAACTTTACCTGTCGGAGATGCGAGAAGGTAGAACTTGGTTTTGGGAGAATAGGAAGGGAATGGGCGGATACGGTTCAGGAGTCGAAGTGGGAGATACGGGTAGAGCGGGAGAAGCGGGTTCAGCTCGAGGCGCAGGTCGGAGATATGAATAAGAGGGCCGAAGCGGATGTGGTGGAGATGACCAGGGAATGGAAAAGTAAGGTGGGGAGCGTGGCGGGAGAGCGGAGACGATAACAGGAACAGAGAGCCGAGGTTGAGCGACAGGTAGGGGAGCTTAGGTGAAGAGTGGAAGGCGGAGTTGGAAGAGCATAAGAAGAAGTATGAGGAGATGGTGCAGCAACTGACAGGAGTAGTTAATAAGAAAAAGGGTGAGGTGGCAGAGAAGACGGCGAGGGGGGGGGCAGACAAAGGGGGCCAGTTAAATAGTGACGAGGTGATTGACTGTGTAGGAAAGGAGCCTGCACAGCTGTATAGTACTGCAGTACAGCAGGGCTTGAGAAAGGCAGCAGAACTTGAGGCAGAGAAAGCACAGAGAGCTGGAGGGGGTGAAGACAAGCAGTCGGAGGTTAAGAGAGTGTGGTGGTAGGAGATTCATACATAACAAGGGTTAAGGAGGGGCTGCTGGACAGGGTGAAAGGGGATGGCAGGGTAACCGTGTGGCTCAGTCAGGAAAGTGCATGGTAGATGCTATGGCCAAAGCGAAGGTGGAGGTGTGAAAAAACAGGGAAGGAGAGAACCTAGTGTTTGTACACGCAGGACTAAATGATGTGTTAAAGGGATGGAGCCAGAATCTCGCCAGGCAGATAGAGTTGGGGTTACGTAAGCTGAGGGACGTCTCTGAGACTGTGCATGTGCAAATAGGCACCGTCCCAGAGGTCTGGGGACAGTCTTTGCAGATAGAGAGGCGGGTGGTGGAAGCTAACCGGGTGATAATGCGGTTGAGCCGACGATTTGAGTATGGAGTAATGAAAGTAAACAGGGCGAAGCACGAAGCTTGCTCCGACCCTTTTACAATGGGCATCCACTACAGTGGAACCACTGGAAGCACGGTAGGCGATAGGATTGGATGTCACATCATTCATTTTTTGGGGGGTTCCGGAGCCCTGAGGGCGCCGGTGTTAATGAGGGCCAAAATGTAGATACAGGGGGGAGGGTTTGGGAGGGTGAGAGGAAGCCTTGCAGGACTAGGAAAAAGAAACAGCGTTCATAAACATGCAGGGGGGCAGGAACAGAATAAAGTGGGAAAAGATTGAAGAGCGATTAGAAAGCGACAACTTTGCAGTGTATGGATTAGCAGAAACACATCTCAGGCATATGGAAGAACCACCATACCTACCGGGATATCATTGGATGGGATGCAACCAAGCCAATGAGGAACACAAGGGAGGGGGATTAGGGGTGTTAGTTAAGGTTTAGGAATGGGAAAGCGAACGAGAGGGCTGCAGGGAACACATGTGGGTCAAAGGCAATATTGGGCGTTTGGACACAACCCTGGGTTTTGTTTATCTAAAAACAGGCGGCGATGCAGGGGAGGAAAATGCAGAACACTTGACATGTATATCAGGAGACGTTAGGGAAATTGGCACTAGCAAGGAAATAATTATCTTGGGGGACGTGAATGCATATTTGGAAGACTTTGATGGACATACAGATACAACAGGGAGGATGTTAGAGGCGTTCTGCAAAGGTTAATGGGTTAATGTTAATGGGTTAACGCTCAGGTGAAATGTGATGAAAAAATAGCATGGGAAAGAAAGAACTCGCACTCGACTATTGACTACTGTTTAATGTCGCGTAAAATATACAACAGATTAGGAGGTATGTAGGTCTAAGGTCTGGGAAGCGACCATAAAAGAATCAAAATCAGATTTGGCACAATAAAACCAGAAATGCAAAATCAAAAACAAGAGGGTAGGAATAACTTAAATGTTAAACAGTTACAAGAGGCATCTAAGCAGATCGAGAACATTGTATCCAAGCAACCGGAAAGAAAATGGACATATGAAGACTAAGTGTTTTCAAAAGAGAGTTAGAGAAACATTGAATCAAACAAGGATGAAGAAAACTAAAACGCAAGCCAAAAAGCTGGTGGGATAAAGGGGTTAAGGCAGCAATATCGAGACGCCAAGCGGCATCTAAAGAACACAGATGGGCAAAGAAAAAGGGGGCCGCACTAGCCGAAGTAGCGACAAAATGGGAAAAATTTCAGGAAAGAAAGCAGGAGACATTAGCATTAATACAGGCCAAAATTGGGAGAGCAGGGGTCCAGTGGAAGATAGAGATAAGCCAAAAAGGATAGGAATGCGGCAAAAAGATTCTGGGAACACATCAGTGCACAGGGAAAAATGACCAAGGCGTACCAGCAGGCACTAACAACACAGGAAGGGACAAAAGTAGAAGGGGATGAGGCAGGAGAATACATTAGACATACAATCAAAGCAGTATTTTCGGAGTTAGAGTCAAATCAGGTCGTACGGAATGGTAGTGTCTACACAACACACGCGGAGGATCATAGTGAGGAAGAGGAAAGGACCACAGAGGAATGGGAAAAAAGCAGAAGGAAAGGTTCTGGCTGGCACTGAAACAGGTCCAGACGGCATACCAATGAGATTGATAAAAGTTCTAGGCAAAACAAGCAAATTGAAACTAAGGCAGGTGATTGACCAGATACTTATGGGAGGGAGGTACCCAGTGGACTGGAAATTGAGCAAGATGAGATTATTATATAAGGGCAAGGGAGAAAAAGACAGTGTCAAATCATACCGACCAATCACAGTAACTTCAGATATATACAGACTAGCTATGCAAATTGTAAAAAGAAGAATGGAAGAATGGGCAAAGAGAAAACAGATTCTGGGGGAGCTTAAATGGTTTCAGGAAAGGTAGACGACTGGATGAAAATTTATTCATAATCACTCAGTGCATAGAGATAGCAATGACAAGTCAAAAGCCATTATGGGTAGCATTTTTAAACATCGAAGAGGCATATGACAATGTGAATCAGGAAAAACTCTGGAACCAATTGAAGGGATATGGGCTAGAGGGAACCACGGTTAAGTTTCTAGAATGGGTTTATACGGAGAATAGGGGTGATTATAACATGGGAAGCCGAAACTACAAGACAAGCAGCAATAAAAAGATATCTCAGACAGGTTTGGCCATTGTCTCCCCTGCTCTTTATGATATACCTCAGTGAGATGGGAAAAAGTTAGAACAGTGCAACCTAGGTTTTGATCTGACTAATATGAAAGAAGGACATAAAGTTCATCAAATATTGCCACGGTTAATGTATCAGACGACATTGAACTAGTATCAGAAAGTCGTGACACCATACGGGAACTCATCAGGATTTGCAGCAGAGAAGGGGACAATTTAAGACTAAAATTTAGTAGGGACAAGTTGGGTATAATCGCAGTCGGTTATAAAGACGAGAAGGGGGAACCCCTTGAGATAGAGGACACATTGATAGAACACATAGAAAAGTACAAATATCTGGGAATATGGTTAAGTGAAGGAAGACAGTGTCTAAAAGACCATGAATATATTGTAATAAAGAAGGGGAAGCGAGATTCAGCTGTCATGAAACACAGGGCACTATGGAACTATAATAGATGTGAAGTCGGTAGGGGTGTAAGGAAGGGAGTCATGGTGCCAGTACTGTGATTTGGGAATACGGTATTGTGTATGAGGTCAGAAATCCAGGCAGGTTTAGAGATACAGCAAAGGATTGTGGGTGGGTTGGCATTGGGGGCACATGGGAATACTACAAATGAGGGAGTAGAGGGGGACATGGGCTGGGCACCTTTCGAGTAGAGAGGCGATAAGTAAAGTTAAATTTGAAATAAGACTAGGTAAAATTGAGGAGACACGGTGGGCAGCGAAAGTGTACAAGCAGCTATATATAAAAAGTCTAAACACTAAGTGGACAAACCGAACCCGCAAGCAGATATTTAAGTACATTCAACGAGATGGAGCTGATCAGAGCATATCAGAAGAAAAGGGAGTAAAGGAAACAGAAAGGAAATTGTGGGAAGAGAGAATGCAGGGGAAATCAGCTTTAACAATATACAGGGCATAAAAACAAAAAAATAAAGAAGGAACAGCTGTATGATAATTCAGTGGGGAGCTCTTTGTTGTTTGAAGTTAGAAAGGGGGTGCTACGAACGACAACGTAAAGGGCTAAATCCCAGGAAGTGGACGCTCTGTGCGACGTATGTAACCGCGAAAGGGAAACTATAGAACATGTAATTTTAAGGCGCACGGGGCTTCGTCCCACCCTCTTGAGCGGATAACTACCGATTTGAAGGGGGCACTGGGTTTTCTGGACATGAATGGACAAATGGATAGAGAAAGAATTGCGGTAACTAAGAGGAGATTGGAAGATTGGTGGAAAAGATCTAGGGAAGGATAAACAAAATGATATAAATAAGCAATATAATCACTTTAAAAGGGGGGGGGGTGGGGTTGTGTTAGAACAAAATTTATACAATTTAAAAAAAAAAGAAGGGATGACGAAATGTAAAGCTAGGTGGCACAAGCTGCCGCCCGTTACAAAGGGTATAAGCCCTTACCATCCATACTCTTTCTTCTTTGCTAGTCTATACTAGTGAAGCGGGCTAGCTTACTAACCCCTGGATAGGTATTATTGGCACTGGTAAACTGTAATTTGTGGGACACGGCTATCAGATAGCACTGATGTCACTGTCATCCTCATGTACACTTTTTCAAAGATAGTTCACCTGCTCGTCCTATGGCAAGACTTAAGTATGTTCTTTTATTTTTATTTTTAGAAGGAAAATAGGAATGGAACGAGCATAATTTTTTGGATATTTAGGATGATTAGAGTCTGTCGAATGAGTTATCACCAAGAACAGACAATCTGGGAAACACCTTTAGTGCACCTTTAAGTCAGTACCTGTGTTTGCCTTTTTGTGTGCCTGCCTGTTTGTGTCCTTGTTTTTTCTGCCATTAGTCTGTTCTCCTGAACAAGTCAATGAAGTGAAAACAATAGACAAAATGTCTTGTAGGCCCAGATACGTACCTCACCATCTTGGACAGCAAAGAGAGGTGGCCAAGAGGAGGCCACGGCCTCACCAGGTGGAGCAGCCACTGCAGCACCTAGGATAGCAAAATAAAGGTTAGAGCAACGAGTAACATTAAAATCTTGCTTTGTTTATACACTAGGACATACTGTAGCTGTAATAAAGAAAAAGATAGCCGCACAACATATTCAAAATGACGTGCAATGCAGTATAAATAAAGCACAATATTCCTTCACAACGTCAATCTAGCCCTATGCTCAGGAGCTATGTTAGTCAAAACATTGAACCCCATTTCTTTGTTGTAGTAATAGCAGGAAGCATGCATATTCCAAAACAAAATGTGTGCTACAGTTGCTAATAGTGTGAGATTTCAGCAATGCGTGCCCTCAAAATGTTTCGTAATTTCACTCCACCAGTAAATCACTTTCACTTGTTTTAGGATTTTCAGACCATTAGCAAATCGCTTTAACTTGATTTATGACGATGCAAACCTGTAGAGGTAACGTCAGCTCTTTCTTGCGGTACTTTTAGCGAGGTGACACAAGGGCTGTGGTCACTACCATTAAGGTGGTATTGTTGCTTATGATGTTGCCACAGCTAGGCTGCTTTATGCACTAAATAAATGAACACTACCTTTTGAAATCACATTTTTAAGATAGTATTTATTCATGTGGGATACTGGCAATCTTACCAACTCTCGTTATTACAACTACTCGCCTGTCAGGTAAGCAATGACTGTATTGTGCCACGCTGCATAAAGAAGTCATGAAATGATGTCTTCCTGTTCTGTCATTAACCATTTGTTGAGTTAAAAGTCTGGCTATAGTAGTATGAAGGTGTTGTCCTGCCCCTAAAAAAGCGACTTTTGATCCCTCTGCTCCTGTGTGCAAAGAGGGTGAAACACTATTTTCTTAACGGTAGAAGGGCCTGAAGCATGTGAATAACAGTACTGGGCAGAGCCTCTCCTGAACAATCAATTGACTTGCTCCACTAAATTGAGATTGTCACTACTTGCAACTACATTATCAGCAGTTCAGATTGCAAATACATAATTAGATTTGGGCCCACCAGCACTGTCATCCTGTCAGTAAATTAATATCTGCTTTTATACAGATGAAAAACAAATTAGGATTTGCAACGTACAGTCGGAGGCGTCTTGGGCAACGACTCAGCAGAATCTCGATAATACAAATCTCTCCCCCCATTCCACTCCACCCACTCCCCTCACTTCAAGTGACCCAAATATTAACCGGCAATGCAATTTGTCACTACGTATTGCGCCATCTAGCGGCTGCAAAATAAAAGACTGGGTAGGCCAGGTCAGCCCGAATCGCAAGGACTGCAGGCGGGTGCATTTAGAAACCAAGTGTGAATGTGGCATTTTGGATCGGCGTCAGCCTTTTGGGGAACCGTTTTTCTTAAAAGTAAGTCCCGGCTTCACGTCTCCATGAACCCAGCGGGTTTCTGTAGCATCTTGCCTACTCCTATAGGAGTAGGTGAGGTGCCACAGGAACCCGCTGGGGTTCGATAGGGTTCACCCCAAAAAATAAATGTCGCTACTGCTGCGTGAAAGACTATCACAGTCACGAAGGCGACTCAAGCGTCAAACTATACCGCTTCCCCTCGAGATCTTCGGAAGTGACACGGCAACAGAAGTGGATCACTGCAGGGTGATGCATCAGGTAAGTAAATTCTACAGTAATTGTTGCTGTTGAAGTGAACGAAAATAGATGTGCAGGCTTGGAAAGTGGTCTGACAAACTTGCTTTGCAGACTACTCAGCAAAATAACAATTTTATACAAGTTGTTCTACGAGTCACTATAGTCCGTTGCAACCTAAGAATGAAGGGCGAGGGTAAGACGGGTCGGGGAGGAGGAAGCAGACGGAACGCTGAAGAAGAGAGGGGAAAACCTCCTTCTCTCTTTAGCGTTCCGCCTGCTTCCTCCTCCCCGGCCCGTCTTACCCTCGCCCTTCGTTCTTAGGTTGCAACATACTATAGACACCACATAAGGAAATACAATAGGAACAATTGGGCCGATTGTTGCTTCGCTGTGACGACCAGAATCAGGCGATCAGGCCTTCAAGAAGCGAGAGGCCCGTCCCGGCAGTCGTAGTTGTATGTGCGCATAGCCGTTCGGCACACGCGCGGTCGTAACCAAAACCTTCCAAACCTGCGAGTTCTCAAATAGTAAATTTTCGCAGCACATAAAGCTTTGCTTGTTTCGGCAACAAAAGTTAACGCTGAATCTGGTAACAAGTGCGACGGCATGCAGAAAACAGGATGCGTAAGTTTTTCTTTAGAAAAAGCTCAAGTGAAGCGTAAATATCCTTCTCACATGTGCACTTTGTTGCCTGTCAGCTTTTCACACCAGGCTTGCATATCACGGTACAGCCATTGTAACGTGCGTACTGTTCTCTAGCATGCAGAGTATGTTTCTAATTACTCACATTTTCTAGCCGGGGGCTAGCGCGAGGAAACAGGAAGAGCGTGCCGCACCAGGCTGGGGCCGCGCAGGAACGATGGAGCCGTTCTGGCTGGTCTGGCTCATGGCGACTCCTGGAGCGTTCCGCCAGCGAGGTTCAGATCAGGACCGGCGGAAACGGCGAGCCCTGGCCACACCGACCTAGGCCATGACGATCCCAGAGTGGTTCCGCAGCGAGACTCGGGCTGTGATAGCCCGGAACAGCTTGCCTACGCAGCGCTGGCGTGGGGAGGACGATCCGCAGGCCTGGACACGGACAGCGACTGCGAGCTCTGAATGACGGGCGACAACCCGGCTCGGCGGGCCGCAGTGCCGGCTCTCGAAGACGGACAACCGGGAAGTATAGTAAACCGATTCGCAATCTTCTCGTTGTATTGTGTTATTCCCTGGGAGACGAGCGAAGCACATGCCAATCGCGCGGCGATTATTACAAAGAGACCCCACAAGTGGTGAAGACAACTCAAACTGGTGTCCAAATGATAACTCTAGAATATGCTCGCCGGCTAGCAATGCTGGGTAACAAAGACTTTCGAACTGATAGCCTCCCGGAAATTTTTCTTCTGTAAAGCTATACATTCAGGCTCGAATCGTTCACTGAAAATAAAACTATAAGTGTCTCAGCAGACCTAATAATGCGAAATCCCCACATGGTAATGCAGCAAGCACAAAAAGAAACAAAGAAATATTCTTAATCCTTACCTTTTCTCCCACGACCGTTTTTTCCACGTTTTTTCCTTCGCGCTCAGCAGCTCGCTGGCGGGGCAAATTGCCCAGTGTGCACAGACGCCGCCGACGATTCCTAGCACTTCTAGCAACACTAAAGTTTTTCTTTCATTTTTATTTTTATTAACCCTTTTAGATACTTTAAAAAATGTTTGTGTATTTTTAGGACACATTCAACATAAAAATAGTGTTTTTGGGACCCAAAGCAATACTCATGCAAAATGTTTAACGTATCTTAGGAAATACATTTTCTGGTTTCGGTTTCGCGGTCTCGACGTTTCGCCGCGAGGGGTTTCCAGATACTCTGTCGCTCCGTCGGCTGCGATGTGCATGGCGGCGCCCAAGATGCGTATCGTCCACGCCGTGCTACGCACTTCGACCTGCTGTTACAAAGGTAAACAGTACTTTGCTCTGAATTATGCTAATTTTGAATTTTTACAAGTTCTGGATTCCATAGCGCTGATGTATTTTACCCTGAAACGTATGAAGGTCGGCGAAAAAAAAAAAAAAACAGTAGATATGCGAAGGCTCTTTCACATGCTCTGATTCTCGCCCGAAATCGGTGTGATTTCTAGTATATGTGCGATTAAAATCGCAGTCGCACTGTCGCAGCGGCTCTGCAACTGGTTTCCACCAAGTTGGTATTTTGCCGCAGAGCCGGTGCGATCGCTTTCTCGTCAATCAGCAGTTCATTAGCCAGCTTTCATCCGCGAAAATAAATGTAGGCACATAAAAGCTTCTGATTTAATGTTTCGTTATTATAAATTTCTGGTTACATATTGCATTCCTAAAACATGTATGCTATTAAGACGTTTTTGTTGTATTTTAGACAAAGTGGAACGCGTCGCGTCCGTGTCCGAAGCGCCAGCCGCTCCGACAGAAATCGCGCGGTTTTTGGAGCATGTGAAACCAAACATTGCGATCGCACTCGCTGCGTCGGCTGTCGCACCGATTTTTTTATTTTTTTTCGCACAGTCGCTGCATGTGAAACTGTCTTAAGAGAGGAGTCGCATAGTAGCTCTGTGATGTCTGTGGTGTTCCGTTCCGTGCTTAGATTTGGCAGTGTTTCAGTAGTTTACTTTAGGGGCGGGCGTTCACTCTGAATTTTACATACCTGTGCACGAGGAATCGGCTGTAATTGTCGGGAGAAAGCTTCCTGTTTGACGTGGTTTAGTACATCCCTGATTTCTGGTAGAATTTGACGTGGTGCTCTTTTCTTTTAGGCTTCGTATTCTACTGCTGCCCGAAGAAAATTCCATCGGGATCTTTCTACCAGGCACGGTGTCGCGATCGTCCCTGTGTGGTTTTGATTCCAGAAAGTGGAACAGTGTCTGATGCGGGACCTAGTGATAGTGAAGTGAGTGACAGTGACGAGGAGAACTTGCCAACGAAGGGCCTAACAACAAAACTTCCAAGCGATAACGAAACTGAAGGCAGAACGCCCGCCTGTCCACTTCTGTCAACGCCAAGAAAAAAGCAAAAGTCACCGCCGCAAGTTTTTGACTGGGGAAAAGAAGACTGGTGTTTTTTGGAGCCTGCGGAACCCATGTTTACGGCCTCTGATGATGTCAAATGCCGACTGAAATATTTTCAAGTTTTCATTGATGACAAACTGTTGACGATTGTTGACGAGACAAGCCTGTATTCTTTCCATCAGGCTATTGCATATAGGTAAACGTTTGTTACACTGTGCCAACATGCTTACGCCAAGTACATATTATTTGAAGTGAATAGTTTCATCGCCCCTTCAATTAAGCACCTTATAAAATCAAATGTGGTGTTTGAGCTCTGTACATTTTATTTAATTTTACAAGAAAACATGTTTTCATTCAATACCATACATATATCCGTAATGTGTGCTCACCAGAGGCAGCCTGGTGTGCATGTCAGGCCAGTTTAGTGTGCCTTGGTGTGGACATTAGACCAGTCTGGTGTGGCATAGTGTGCGCATCAGGCCATTCTGGTGTGCTGTGTTGTGCACATCAGACCAGCCTGGTGTGTTTTGATGTGCACAACAGACCACACTAGGATGCTGTGATGGGCACATCAAACCAGCCTAACGTGTTCTGATGGGGACAACAGAACACGTTAGGCTGGTCTGATGTGCGCACCAGAACACACCAGGCCGGTCTGATGTTTACGCCAGAAAACACTAGGACACACCAAACCGGTCTGGTGGATTTTTCAATAGGGATGTATTGACATCAGCGCCTAGGCTTATGGCGCAAAAGTCACCAAAATAAAAACAAAGTACATCAATTATTGATACAACGTCAGCCTTTGTTAAAAATCTAGGAACGTGGCAAATTTAGGGTTGAACGCTTGATACGAACGTTGAGGCTAACAAGGATAGCTTTATGATCAGAAATTCCATCGACCACCTCGCAGTCATAATCTAGGTTTGTGATACTATGGGAGAGAAAAACAAGATCAAGAACTGAATTATCTTTGGTGCACGTTTTGAGAACCTGATCTACTTCAAATGACACAGACATATCTACACTCTTAATCTGGTTCCACAAAAGATCTACTTAGTAAGCGGAACTTTTTTGCAAAAACGTTACGCATATTTTAGGTCGAACGGCGTTCCCCAAAAATATGTGGAAGACTGTTCCAGATATTTTTATGGGATTCTAAATAAAACGATGTTCCACTTATAAACGATTTGCCCTCTTGTGGGACCATGTTCCACTTATAAACGATTGGCCTTTATATAAAATAATGTTCGACTTATAATCGTGAAGCTTTTATGTGAAGCCGTGCATTATCCCCCTGAGCTCTAATCTGGACGTTTGGCGAAAACGTCGGCGGGGAATTCGACCGCTTTGACGGCTCAGCGCCAAGGTCAAGCGCGGAACCGGCCAATCATGGCCGCCGAGTTCCTCCCGGATTTTTTCGCCAAGTGTCCAGATTAGAGCCCTTGGTGGGACGACGCGGTGTGTCCTGGTGCAATACCAGTCCCCTTGTGTTATCCCGGCCTACTTATACAAGCATGACATAAAATAAAATGCCAAATAAGTTTTTGAAAACCTTAGCTGTTTATCGAGCCAGTCGTCCTGGTGTCCTGAGCCTCTTGCACCGCAGTTGGCATGGTTTTCGGATCCGCTTAAGTCCTATCTTCTTTGATAGCTTGGCTTACTCTAGTTCCGTATGGCCTAATCTTCAACACAATGCCTGCAAAAGGATACGACGAAAATTCACGAATGACACTAAGGCAAACGAAACAGGTTTAATTTAAGCCATTAGCACCTTCCAATGTCACCATTTCAAAACGTATATTTCCTACCAATCTACAAAAGCAGGAGAAAAAAATATTGCCGCCCTTAAAATACTTTAATATAACTGCATGAGAAAGTATAATGTGCTCGTAACACTGCAATGTGCTTGCGATAAGTAACTTAACAAGAAAAATAAAGTATTTTTTAAAAACCTTATGCAGCCTTTTAAGAGCCTTTGAAATTTGGAAACTATGGCATATGAACAAATACATTTGAAGTACAGAATCGCTATTATCTGCGCTGGCTTCCGCCATAAAATACTGTTTCCTCTGAGTTAAGAAAGGCATTAGACAAAACGTGTACTCCTCTTAACTCGAAGAACTTAAATAATTACAGCGGGCAATAGTTTTTTTGGGCAATAAATAAATGGCATGCCAGACCAAAAGTGACGGGAATTGTATCCTTACAAAATAGACGAACGCCAACCCATTCATGCACAAGAGGCTACTGCAGAAATACAACTGCAGGCACTTGTTCTTGGGCTAGCAACATGATATTTTTTTTTCACTTTTAACACTGTTCATATAGTTAACCTCCAACACCATACACCACTACCTTAATTTTGGATTGGCAGTTGTTGGCTGCACTGTCATTGCACAATTAATAAAAATGTGAGCCTGTGGCAATGTGAGTTTTTTACAACAGTGCCGTGTACTATTAAAGAAAAACTGAAACGCTTCTGTATTTGAGAAAAAAAAACACTTAAATCGTCTTTATGTCACGTTCAGGACGATGAATATAGAGATTATTTTCAATTTCACGCACAGAGGCTGCTGCGAATCATTTTCAAAGTACCGATGAAGCCTCTCCTTCCCAGAGCATGACGTCATAGCCGTTTTCAGAATCTCCGCTGCCGGTCATCTTCAGCGCCTGTCAAAGCTATGCAGGCGCACTCCTGTTATTTTCAAAAAGGTCAGAGAAAGAAGTGACGACTGGTATCAGTGCAAAGGAATATACTTTACAAGCTTGCAATTGCACGCGCTGCCCACACGAGCGATATTCATGATGGAACGACTCACCGGAGGTTTTTCGTGCTTTCTCGCGTTCAGTAACATCTTTGGGGAAACCTAACGTAATATTCACGTTTACGAGATAAAATACTCTTTGAAATTCGCCTCTATCTCGTCTTTTTAAGAACCGCTTCTGCTTCCCTTTAAAGAATGTTGTGGTTCAAGAAATGCTTGATGGTGAAGGAAACAATTAAAAGATTTTTAAAGTGTCAGCTTTTAAAAACCCCAAGACACCTGGCTTTCCGCAGAAGTTGGTGATCTCTTCTCTCAGAACAGAGCCTTCAAATAAACTTTTATTAAAAGTTAGAATTTTCTTTTTTTTTTTTACAAATGAGGTAAAAGTTACCTCATTCTGTGAAACTTGTTTGCTTGAACGTGTAAAAATTTTAACATTTCCTTGAAGATTGACTTGAGAAGAAATTCCTCACAATCAATTTAGATGAGAATTCAGCACAAGTGAATTTTAATGGAGAGAAGGGCCTGTTAATTAGGTGACACACAGCAACAGACATACAGAAAAACTCGAAGAACCTCCTTCCACAGGTATACTTCTGTTTACAACCATTTCACTAACTGAATTTTGTTGTCGGACCCTACAGCCTTCTACTATACAGTCGTAGTCGATAGAGGCTGAAATGACCAAGTGACCAGCAAAAGATTCTAATCGCACTGCCACGACACGAGAAATTGAATTAGCAACAAGTGATAGCACACACACGTGATTGTAGTGGCAGGCTATCTGACTCAACCCGATCATGATTGAGAACTGCACGCCGTTGTTGCACAGATGGTACTTTTTGGTTTTTTTATAGCCACCATTATGTGAGCTTGTTGAGGCATTTGACAATATTATTTGACAGGGACAAAGAACACAGGCCGATATAATAGAGAAAAAGACAGTATGCGTAGTTGGTACAAACACGTAAACATGAGTGACATTGGGGTGCAGCTAACTTCGGAGAAACAACAAGCTCGGTCGCATAGCAGTGACCATGCCACGCTCGTCCTCATACAATCTGCCACTGTTGTTTTAGCAGCTCGCGTCGAGGCACAGCCACCCGTATATTTCTGTCATCGCGCTATCATTTCATCCTGCATTGAACACAACTGGAAACGACCCCTAACATGCCCAAGGGCAGAGCATATAACAAAAGGAACCTACTAAACTCTGTGTAAATGCGATAAAAAACACTTTTAAAATACAAAAAAAATGTCTTCAGTTTAAAACCTATGGAATAAAAATCATTATGCACAACCTCAAGCTCCCAGAACAGACAGACACCAAGCCTGGTTTTTCAGAAAGATTATAAATCAAGTAATTTCTTACACTGAGAGCCAGAACATAGCAAAATGTTATACAACACATTTCCATACTTTATTATTGCTATTGATTATTTCAGCATAAACTTGAGGTCATTTCCACTTTTCAAAGCTCTTTCAGTAGAGAACTATAGAGGCACACCATTATTCCCTAAAACTTCTGACTTATAAATGCGAATTCTTATCTTTATGAAGCGTTTACTTAGTATAAACGTTGCAGAAAAATAAGGATCTGTATTCAGCTGTGTCAAAAGATATAATCTAATGTAATAATTGTGTGCCCTTATTGAACACTACTCAAATAGTTTTGACTAAAGAGAATGACAGCAAGTGTATACTGAAAAAATAAATAAAAATGATGAAACCTAGAAATCTGTTGAATGCCCTTCCTGTGTTTCGCCATCAAGTGGACAAGGTTTTTTGGATTATATTTATTTTAGAAACAAGTGTGATGTCTGTCTATTTTCGAAAGTGATGTTGTGCATGATAATTTTTATTTCCTTGCTTGAAAGCTCAAGGGCAGTTTCTGCTGTTTGTTGAATCACATTTAGTCAGATGTTTTTTGGGGTATGTTAGGGGTTGGGAACAGTATAACGCAGTAAGGTCCAGGGAGAAATTCCCTTTGAAGAGTGGTGGTTAGCAGCAGAGAAATAGTGAATGTGTCTTTGTGCCTTTCCCTGTTTTCTCTTTTTAGTCGCCCATTATTTTTTGTTCATTAAAACTCAGCTGTGTTTGACACTTCTCTGCGTTTGTGTCATACTTCAGACTTGTCTTCAATAAATTAATCTTGCTTGGCCTGTACTAGCAAGCTTGCACCCTCGTTCTTTATTTTTCTTTTGTTCATTCCTGTAGGATTTAACTGTAAGCACAATGTTAATGCAGAGTGAAGAATAGCAGCATAGCTTTGTTGACTGGTGCTAATGATTGGACGAGTGGGTAGACCTTTATTAAAAAAAGTAATTGTGAAGAATATCGGAACACAGGATATGTACACAGCACAGCGCTGTGTTCATCTAGTACATTTTCGTGCCTTCCACATTCTTTGTATTTAATACTGCATTTTTAGCGATTCTTTGTTTGGTATAATTTGTACAGGGATTCACTGTAACGACCCACCTGCCATTGCATTCACTTTAGGGGCTGCTCCCCCTTCCTCATGGTGCCATCGTTGAGGAAGTACAGTGTGTGCGTTACTCTCACTCGTGTGGTGCAGTTCACCCAGATTCCCATAGATTGCAAGCCGCCAGTCAAACTGAGATAGGCCTGCCAGTTCTGCGGGAAATTTCAATTCCACTCTTAGACGTGGACAGCCACGCTTTGCGTGTAAATGAAAGAAGCATTGACATAGACGAAACAGATTCTTTTGCGGAGAGCATAGGTACAAGTCACATGCTTCTGTACATTCAGTGGTGCGGCTTAATTTATGATGGGCATCTTTTTAATATAACTTTGAGCATTTAGAGAGAATATTCAATATAATAGGTCGAACATAACTGGTTGATATGAACTTTCCTATACATTTATACATTATCTGATATAAAATCAAAAGAGCAGCTTATGGCTCTTCTGCATCAATTACAAATTTGTAACCCATTAAAATTGGCATTTATTTAATTTATTACATTGTGCTATTATTATCTGACAGAAAGAATAACTGGGCCAGTTGGCACGTTGGTGGTCTTTCAAGTCCATCGAATATTCAGGTTCTTTTCGCATTTTTGGTGCTTTTGCTTTCTCTAGCTGCTCTGATTTTTGTAGCGGCTTTCGCCGCTACTAAAATACATGACATTCAAACTCACTTTATTTACATCACACAATTGTAAACTTGGAAAACGTGCCGCTTTGGCATCCGCGAAGAGACCGCGCGTCTCTAAGTCACAGGCACAAGCATAGGCAAGAAATCAAGCTGCTCGTTCTTGTAACGTACTTCTCGCTCCCGCTTTAGGAAATCGGTTGCGAGCGGATGTTGGGGCCACACGTGAGAACTAGCATGACCTGTGATTGCTTGAACTGCAGTCAGACTGAACTTGAACGCTCCGCAAAAGCGGCATTGGACGAGCGTCGTCGGACGACGCCCAGAACAGTCCCTCGGTTCCGCCGCACGCGAACCTTTCTCACCCTCCGCAGCGAGCCATAGGTTTGCAAGAATGTACGCTCTTTTAAAATAAAAAAATAACACCGGGCACAGCATAGTTCGAATCAAGCATAGCATAGCAAGCTCGCGGTACGCGACAAAGTTTGAAACAGTGGCACACTTCGCAGAAGCAAAACGAACTTGCTCTCCGGCGCTTGCACCAGTCGTCCATGGGCTGTCCGCAGTTGGTGAGACGCAGTGTCTACTAGCTCTCAGTCATCGTTTGCTATTCTTGAACAAGGTATTCGTGAGGAAGATTTATAAAATATCCGTCAAAACACCTAAAACGTAAAAAGAAAGCGATTCTCGAAGCCTCCAGAACCCCAATGGCAACACAACGGAAGCTGATTGCAATGGCGGTGGTATTGCGCAGTCAAACCCCGGAAATTTCCCATAGGGCCAAATGGAGTCGACTTTTGTACAGTAGCCCCAAATTCCTCGTCCGTGGTGGGGGTCTCTCAATACTCGAACGAGTCGACATATCATTTTATATTCGGTAAGTTATAAAATCATATTAACAACTAATCATGCAATTCATAAAATATCTGGCTCACTTTTGAAAATTGCTCTTTTATAACACGCTTGGTACGCGGTAGCCTACTTTGCAACCGTTTCTATGCCAAGCCATCAAGAATCCAACATAGCGCCCTTCTATTTTTGTGGGGTGGTTGTGCGAACTGGGGGAACCGAGAAGCCAATAACAGATTAAAAAAAAAAAAAAAATAGCGCAACACCATTACCTCAAAAAGATCTATCGGATCGTACCACGTTGTAATTCGGAGGTGTGAATTCGCTGTCAAAAATGGCATCGTGTAACCAGGTTTTGGTAATACACATCACGTGCCGTGAATAAGAGGCTGCAATGCGCGAAAACTCTAAATTTCGCGACGAGGCTCCTAGCATTAACGTTTAACACAAACAAGGTTTATTCAGTAACTGTCAGTTCGATACAGTGGGAACAACCGGAGGAAGAACTTTTACCAGCATATTGTCACCAATGACAAGTGATGAGGCGGCGAATGACTGAGTAAACTGAACATTTAATGGGGTGAACTTATGCCCAAAAATAAAAGGATATAGAAAGATAACAACAGAGCGTCGCGGGCGTCGAAGGCGGCGAAGCAGCAAGATCGAACGCTGAGGCGAAACTAACTGCGGCTCGCCACGCGGAGCCCCTTATGTACACGCGTGGGGTTCTGGAAGATTCGGCGTAGAAGGTTCTGCGTGTAGAACATTCTGACCTCAAACAAGCCAGCACGGTTCTCGAATTTACCAGAACTTCACGTCAGAGTCAACAAAAATTCGTCCCTGCGGCCAGGACTCGAACCATAGCTTAGTGTGTGGAAGGCACGCGCGATAACCGCTAGGCCACGACGCGCTGCCTGCTTGGGCAGCTGCGCAAGCGGCAATATTATTTGTTGCGTCCCACGAGTGTCGGTCGTTGTTAACAAAAGCATGGTTGTAACGCAGACGAACCTTTGCGCCAGTTCTTCGAAATTCGGCTCTGCTAAGCCAAATCGAAAGCTTCGAATACGTGGCGAGTAGTCCTCGTTAACAAATACCCGTGTATCTTTAAGTTTAGAAATAGTTTTGAGTATCTTAATCTTGTCACGAAAATCAATCAATTTAAATATTTCAGGTCGTATCTTACATTCTGAGGCATACCAAGATGATAACAGCGTTTTATGAAATCGTAAGTTAGAGGAAGTTTTGTAGTCAGCATTCAGTTACAATACCCAGTTGAGATGCAGGGGTTTCATTCCCAGGCTCTTTTAGACCATGCACAACCAATTTGTCTCTGCGAGAACGGTTTTTAAGTCATCGTTCTTATCCGTAAGTTGAGAAACACCTGTTTCGAGAGTGGTACTTATGTTTTTCCACATACTGGAACCATCCGGGCGATATCAGATATCTTAAACGAGCCAGCTTCGATTGCAACAAGTCGGGATTCGTACTCGGCAAACTTAGCATCCAGAGCCCCTTGTCTATTTTTGATAGAAGTAACGTCCGCGACAATTTGTATTTGCCCAGTAAGTCTTTGCTGAAGGAGAGCTAGCGTCTCAGGACCGGGATGAGATTAAATATCGCCACTACACAACAAGGTGGATGAACATATGCGGAACCGTGACAGTAAATAAAAACAAATTCCAACCAGTGGGCCCGGTAGCAACAAAAGAAAGCGATCATCGGACTTAAAACCGTCAAGCAAAGAAACGATCTCCTCTACCTGTAGGGTGAGACAGAAGAAACTCAGTGGCATATTTGTCTCGCTGCCACCAGATTCATTGAAGAGAAGTGACTCCGTCGATGCCTTTATGGCATCTGTAGCGGAAGTAGGTGACGCTGATGTGCTTCCGGAGAAGGGCCTATCCAATGTTGGCAGATGAAGTGCAGGCCGGTCGTCAAAAAGCATCGAATCATCGCATGATGACGGGGGTTCAGGAACGAGGAATCGGGAACTGGCAAGGACGTGCGGCAACGAATTCGCGGTGATCCGGCATATGGAAGCCGGAGATGACCAGACAGTTCCGAAGGCAGCGATCTGTAGGGTGAGACAGAAGAACCTCAGTGGAATATTCGTCTCTCCGCGACCAGGCCAACTCTGTTAGAGCGTGTTATAACCTGGGATGGATAATCAGGGATTTTAGAATTCAAATTACATCGTAAAAACTGGCTTTGATAGCATAAAAAAATTTCTTATTTAGGCCCGATGGTAGGCAGGAAAAGGCAATGCCACTTTTTACGACTTTAGAAAGTGAATATGTGTAATGTAGGATAGCTTTTCTTGAACGGGATTATTGATAATTCGTCCCAGGTTCTTACTGAGGCGGTGGGATTCTTTATTAAAAGAAATCAAAGGTGCCGAAAAATCAAGCCAAAATTGCATCAAAAAAGGGTGGTGGTTATACCGTACCTACATTATATTTTGTTTAATCTCAAGCAGGTAACCAATCGATATAGTGTCCCTGTGTGCTTTTTGCCCCTCAAAAAAGGAGCCAAATTTTTTGTAAGGTTTGAGCTAAAGCAGGAAACAATTCACAACACAAATTCTTAAAACAACATGCCTCTTTCTTTGTGCCCTGTGCCTTCGGGGTTGTCTACAACATGTCCCTTTCCTGTGGTAGATCTCACGTCGGCTAAACTGGACGGTGTTTGAATAATCGGCTTAGGGAACATAGTCGCTCTCTAGAGTCGACAGTGGGGGCCGCCTACTGCACCTCACTTCAATATAAATACTGTATTCGGTCAATACAGAGGCCAACGCACTAGAGAAACATTTAAAGCAATCATTATCTCCGGTTTTGGAGATTGCTGTGTCAGCCAGCTTTTTGTTTTCTTAACTGACAAGGATATTTCTTTTCTAAAGAGTAGCGAGTAGAGTTGAATTCGTTGCCGCGCTCCTCGTGCCGGTAATTCTTCTCCCGAGCCAACCGCAAGTTCGTGTCTACTTCATCATTTTAAGATTGGTCAATCCGTTTGATGTCCTCCGCCCTCCTGGTGCCAGTGTTCTTTTCCTTGTGTATGGCGCAATTTCCTGCTAATTTCTTCTATTCAGCGTACAATGCAGTTGAGTTTTCAGTTTGCACTTGTCTGTCTTCTATGGCCGTTCCTCTCCCTGTTTAAGGCTTTCTGTGCGCCCTTTTCCACAATGTTACAGCTTACCTCTTTACTATAGTGTGGCTTCACCGTGCGGAAGCTTAGCGCTGCTCTAAGAGCACGTGGCTTTTTCTTGGGTCTCATCCGGGAGCTACTCCACTCTTGACAACGTAGCACGTACACACATTTCATATGCAGAGTGAGGCAGTGTCGCCATGGAAGGGCAAACCAATCTCACAGTGTGTAGACGCTCACGTCTACTGCTCGCAATGTTTTTTTTTTCTTTTTTTTTTTTTTTTGTGGGCACACTGCGCGCCATTTTTGGCACGAACAGAGCCTACCCGCGATTTCTCATTTGACTAGGAAAGCGCATTGACATTTTTACCACCCAGGCCAGTCACCCAAAAGAACACTTTTCGCCGCACTAATAGGTTTTATTGCAATCATTCAACAAACAAAATATGACAATCGCTTGTTCGAGCTAAGCGAAACGCTCCATGTACTCGTGTCGGGTCACATCTGAGGAGCCTTTATTCGAGCAAAACTGCGAAATCGCAACACGGTCTCAAAACTTTCAGCGAACACTAATGTAGCATTGGACCCAAAACAGAAAAGGGCGAACTAAAACGAACACTGGAGCAACTAATGTAATCCGCGGCTGTGTGAGTGCTCCTCAAATGGTCTTTATTAATTAAGGTTCTTGTGACAAATCCTTATAGCAGAGTGAATGAAAAAACTACAGGCCGTTTTCAGATAAGATCGAACAACTATGTCCGGTTACCATTTTTAATTCTTATGAAAAAATAGATTTTGCTGGCTTTATGCCTAGAAGAATAAAACCAGTCCTTGTTTACGGAAAAATGTTGTTGTCTTTGCGAAAACAATTTGCAAGCAACCTCTCAGTCACGTGCACGTTTTGCGTATCGCGCGATGTTGACAATTCGGGCGGCTTCCCCTAAAACACTGTTATGGCTACGGGTCTATAAAAATTCACTGACAAATTAGGCATACGAAGAAATGACAGAAAGTATTAATGACCTAGTATTAAGGTAGGTATTTTGAGAAAAAACAATTGCAAAGACGGCACATTGCGCGATACGTTCTCGATTAAAGAATATTGTTCTCCGTATATATAAAAGGTAAGGTCTTCAAACTTTTCCAGTGTGTTGTCCTGTATATAGTTCACCTTTGCGTGAAATATTGTTGTCCTGGTTAGCGGGAAAAACTAAAAAGAATTACTCACACAGGGCCATTGAACTAAGATTAATTTTTTTGAAAATCATTTAAAAAAGGACATCTTTAATATTCTGCTAACCGTCTGAAATTAATGTTTATAGTTTGCATTAATAGAGTTTGCAAAAACATAAAGCAAGATTTGTGTGGCTTTTAAGTTATAAAGCGAGAAACATGGCCAAATTGACGCTAACGTGGTTACCATAAATTGGGCGTGCACACACCCGTTTTTACAAATGTCTTATTATTAAAAAGCGTAAAAAATGCTAAGGGTTGTTCAGGAGAAGAAATTCACAGCACAGAGGTGGACGGTAGTTTTGAAGGGAAAATCCGAACTACATTTTTCTACAACCGACCCAAAAATGCCCATTGGCCTGAGCGATCGAGGTGCTCCACCCTGTAACATGCTTCAAGTGGCCTGTTTAAACAGCAGGCGTGTAGTGTGTCCGTCTACGCAACGTAAAGGAAGCAGTCGGAGCGAATTTGCAAACATATCAGCCTACAACTTTGGCGGTAACATGATATCAGAGGTAGGGCACGGCAGAACCTGAACCTGCGCCGCCTGGGGGCGCCAATAGATCTGCCGGCGCACAATGCGTAGAAAATAAAAGATGCTTTAAAGAAAATTCGATTGCCTGAGATTGTTTATACTGGGTGTCTTCAGATAGGAACGAACGACCATGTGAATGCGAATATAGATGACTTAGCTTTTATTTTATATCACATCGACTCCACTAAAAACATATATATATATATATATATATATATATATGATACGTTAAATGTTTTTTCGTCATTATACATAGTTCTTACTGTTAAAGGATGTTTTAGCCAAAAAATTGCCAAACCCACGATGAAAAAGGTGGCCATTGTTAACGCTCTTAAATTTTATTCCGCTTTCAATATTATAAAAATTTCGGCTAATAATAAATTACAAGATTCGAAAACCCTTGCTAATAACGAGTAACAAGATTAGGAAAAAAATCGCTTATCATGTGTTCCCAATATTGGGGGACATTTATATGTACCTGGATAACTACATTGGAGAAATTGGTTTGTGATTGGGTTGCAATATCGGAAAAGTCGGAATGCAATTGGTAAACATTATTGCACTAAAATGGCGTATCATTGGATACCAATATAAGAGGTCGCGGTATAATATTTCATAACAATATCGAAAATGGTCGCATGATATATGATAACAATATCGAAAATCGTGGCATTATATTGAATACCAATTTCGGACATTCTGGCATATCGTTTGATACGAATATCAAAAAACTTGATCTACCATTGCACACCAATATGGGAAATCCTGGAGTATTATAGGAATCCAGCATTTAAAGTCGTGGCACAATATTGCTGAGAGATATTGGTATTTAATTGGATGAACTTTATGAATAGTGGATTGACGGTCTTGTTGGTCGTTAACAAACATGGTAAAAGAGTAGTGCAAGAAAAACGGGACACAGGAGAAGTAGAACACCGGACGAGCACTAACTTCAATTAACCGTTTAGTTGCAAGTTAGCGTTTGTCGTCTGTTCTACTTCATGTGTGTCCTGTGTTGTTTTTGCGCTACTCTTTTACCGTGTAAGTATAAACTGAAACGGCAATATGGGAAGAATAATCGAAGTACAATCATTGGTGCAATGTCGGAAATTTATTTGGCCCAACGTTGGAGCTATTCGCGTTCCGATATTGAGTTCACTATTGGAATCCAATGAATCCAATACTATCCCAAAGCTGGGCCAACAGTGGTGTGCTCCCTGGGTGGTTGACGGGTATGTCGGGAATTATTACCGAAGTTAAGAAGAAAAAAAGTTAAGATGGAAGGTGGTTCGAAGAAAAGTCACTTGCAAGAGTAGCAGCATAAGCTTCTCCCCAAAATGCACTCCACTCTTTTTACTTTACCAAAGCGAACTCTGAAAAAGAGGCGAGCGGAGTGAAGGCAACCACAAAGCATTTTCAGTACAGATGTTGTAGAAGGGGATTCTTTTACACTTATGTTGCAACATCTCCCTTGCAGAATAGGGTATCTTAATGCAGACATGCCCGGCTCTTTTCTTCAACGTGGGGTGACTCATAACCGCATAAAGGTCAGTGAAATGATTTTAATGAAACAAATATTTCTTGCTAATATTTCATAAGTATTGCCACAAATGACAGGAGCAGAAGCGGCAAAACTCCTATTTCAAAGTGAAAGTTTAATGCGGCCAACGATTGCCAAACAAAATAAAGAACGAGCGTCGAGACAGCAGTAAAGCGAGTGGCGACTTGGCGGCGTAACAGCAGCGAGAGCGAGACTAACTCCGGCTCGCCTTTTGTACAAGCGTGGGTTTCTGGAACAGTAAGCGTAGTGGGTTCGGCACGTAGAACATTCGGACCTCCAACAAGCAAGTATATTTTTAAGTTTACCCGAACGCGACATTTACACAAACAGGAATAACAAAAAAGTGCTCCCGTAACCAGGCACCGAAGCTCGGCACTTTGCGTGGGAGCCATGCACGATAAAGATTTGGCCACGGGCGCGCCTTTTTGGAGACGCCAGTGGCAATACATTTTAGAGCGCAGCTCTTAGGCGCCCGTTTCCGGCTTGAGCGGTGTCGCCGTCGCCGTCGGCGTAACCGCGCGGTGCATTATGGGTAAATTTTTCCGAAGGGACCCGAGGACTCCCGAAGGAACCCGAGGTCGTCCCGAAGGAACCCGAGGTCCTTCGGGAGGACCTCGGGATTCTTCGGTAGGACCTCGGGAGGACCTCGGGTTCCTTCGGGAGTTGCATGCAACAGGTTGCATGCAACAGGTTGCATACAACTCGTATGCCAGTTGCATGCAACCTGTTGCATGCAACTCCCGAAGGAACCCAAGGCGCATCCGCATCGTCATCGTCATCATCACTGATGACGTCATGAGTGACGTCACTGATGATGTCATCAAATCGTCAAGACCGCCCGAGGTCACGTGACCCCCCTGGAGTCACGTGAACCCCATGAGGTCACGTGACCCCCTGAGGTCACGTGGCCGCCTGAAATCATGTGATTCTCCTGAGGTCACGTGACCCCCTTGACGTCACCCGACCTCCCATGAGGTCACGTGACCTTAAGGAGTCACCTGTCCCTCAGTACGCTTCCATCCTCCTCCTCAAGAGCTGCGCTCCAACCGGCGTTACAGGGAAGTGTAAACGGCTTTCATTTCTTTATGGTGCTACAACCTAGAAAAAACGCGCAACTCACCTCCGAAATAGGGTGATTCCGCCGTGTAAGAGCAAAGAAAAAACAACATTTTTTCCCGATCTGCAGCCGCGTGTAGCGGTCATGTGAATCATAGCGTCACGTCATGGAGAGCGGACAAATGTTTCGTGGCTCCACCTAACGGGAGTCAGCAAAACCGTTCCCTCTCCACTGCCACACGTTCCGCCGTCCTAATGGCGAATCGTCTTCTGCCTCTATCGTCCGCCGCAACCTTTGCCGAAGCTAAACAGGCATCCGGACCTTGCAAAGTTAACAATCGCGGAGAGATCGCTAGGTAGAGCCAAATGCTCCACGGGCCTACTTTTAGAGCGCAGCTCTTAGGGGCCCGTTTCCGGCTTGAGCGGCGTCGCCGTCGGCGTCGCCGTCGCCGTCGCCGTCGCCGTCGGCGTCGGCGTAACCGCGCGGTGCATTATGGGTAAATTTCCCCGCCAAATCTAGCGGAAAAATTTCCCCGCTAGATTTAGCGGAAAAATTTCTCCGCTAAACCTAGCGTATAAATTTTCCCCGCTAGATTTAGCGGAAAAAATTTCCCGCTAAATCTAGCGGAAATATTTCCCCGCTAAATGTAGCGGAAAAATTTCTCCGCTAAATTTAGCGGAAAAATTTCCCCGCTAAATCTAGCGGAAAAAATTTCCCCGCTAAATCTAGCGGAAAAAATTTCCCCGCTAAATCTAGCGGAAAAATTTCCCCGTCAAATCTAGCGGAAAACTTTCCCCGCTAAATCTAGCGGAAAAAATTTCCCCGCTAAATCTAGCGGAAAAAATTTCCCCGCTAAATCTAGTGGAAAAATTTCCCCGTCGAATGTAGCGGAAAAAATTTTCCCGCTAAATCTAGCGGAAAACTTTCCCCGCTAAATCCTAGCGGAAAAAATTTCCCCACTAAATGTAGCGGAAAACATTTCCCCGCTAAATCTAGCGGAAAACTTTCCCCGCTAAATCTAGCGGAAACAATTTTCCCGCTAAATCTAGCGGAAAAATTTCCCCGCGAAATCTAGCGGAAAAAAATTCCCCGCTAAATCTAGCGGAAAAAATTTCCCCGCTAAATCTAGCGGAAAACTTTCCCCGCTAAATCTAGCGGAAAAAATTTCCCCGCTAAATCTAGCGGAAAAATTTTGGTCACGTGACCCGGGGGGTCACGTTACCTGGGGAGTCACGTGACCCCCTCCCGAGATCACGTGACCTCTGAGGGGGCACGTGTTTGCCCCCACGTGACCCCACCAAGGTCACGTGCCCTCGGGGGGGGGTCGCGTGACCCCCCCCCCCCCCCCCCCCCGAGAGCGCAGCTCTCGGGGGGGGGACTGAGCGCAGCTCTTGGGGGGCTGAGCGCAGCTCTTAGGGGCCCGGGAACGGGCCCCTAAGAGCTGCGCTCTAAAATAAAATTTCACGATGATGATGGCAAGTTATAGAAATTCGGTCTCTGCTTCTGAGCGCGGTCGGCCCGTTTTGCTGGTGTTGCGGCGTCTACTTGCTCGGCGAAATTGCCCCCCCCCCCCCCCCCCTGAGCGGGCCTTAGCAGGGTCCACTGGACGGTTTCTTTTTATTATTGTCCACAAACTACGAAGGGAAGAGGAGTCAGCCAGGCATAAATTCCTTCTGTATCTACTTCTCTACCCAGCTTCGCCCATAAAAAAAAATCAAACTTAATTTGAGTTCAATTCATTAGAGATAACACCGCATTCGTGTCTCGCAAGTTTTTCATGAAATTTAAAGACAGAAAATTTGAGTATCAACAATTCACCAGGTAAGGACATATTTATATAAAGTTTAACTGCATGCGATATGTTGGCTTCTCTATACGGGATTTTGTTATGCTTGAACAGTGCTCATGAAATCTCTGTATAAAGCTGGAGAGTTTCGGCATTTCCGCAGGGACGCAGGCCGTGTCGCCTCAAGCGTGCGGTCCAGGTTCCGGCAGGCAACGCGAGTTCTGCGACACCAGGACCCCGTGCCCTATCGCCGGAGGCTGGGGCCCCTGGAGCGAGCTGATCTGCTCGCGCACCTGCGGCTCGGGCCTCGGGAAGCGAACTCGGGCCTGCAACAACCCGAGCCCCCAGTTTGGGGGCGCCGAGTGCCAGGGCTCCGAGTGGGACATGGCCAAGTGCCAGGGGCAACCCTGTCCCTCGGTGCTGCAGACAGGTGGGAAAATATGTGTGCCTCATCCCTCGAACAACTGTGTCCGGTCAACGTTCCTAATTCTTACGATGAAAAAAATATTTTGTTGTTTGTGCGCCCTAGAAAACGTCTTAAACCGTATTCTGTGAAAAATAACTCTTAAAAAAAATGTTATCCCGGAACAGAAATTACAAAGCCGCTCAAGGATTAGTGCGCTTTTCCCGACTCGCACGAATTCGGCCTTTTGGATAAATATAGAACACAAACTGCTGTAGCTGTGTCGCAAAGATTTTGTTTTACAAGGTTTACTTCACCGCACAATTAAACTACGCGTCGCCGAACGATCATCATTGGTCCAAATGTAGCGCTACCGGTTCGAACTAGATAGAAACATTTCACAACTAACCGTCATCGATTAGTTCTGAACTCTGTCCCCTTTACCCACAAGAGTAAAGGGGAAAGAGATGAAGAAAAAAGAAAGTCCAGGAGGAAATAAAAGTATCTTAATTTTCTTCTGATAAACTATGCATCCTTTTATTCATGATTTAAAATAAAGTTGTCATATTTGGTTTGGGATGATTATGATACAGAAAAAGGATGCCCCGGAAACTCCTCACCATGAAGGAGTTTGCATTTTTTTTTAATTACAAGTCACGTAAACAAAAGGCACCAGAGTTGACAAAAAACAACAATCATAAAAAAAAAAACATTTTATAATGCACGGCTACAATGCACGAATCCTTCGGTCGTCGGGGCTGATAAAACAATGGCGCATTAGTACAAACACGGAGTACCTCGATGAATGGACGATAAACACTGGAAAGATGCTCTACCACAAATTACTTCCGATCTGAACCTGCTCCTACCAACAAAATCTGACGTAATCTGTTCGTCGGTGTCGATTTCTAAGGTTTCCGGAGTACGTTGACAAGAGAAAGCCAAGGGGGCGGGTTGAGGACAGTGCGCAACGGCGAATCACCTTATTAGCATCAACCGTCACTTCTGGGTGGAATACAGGCGGGCAAGTCCAACAACGCTGGCTGAAGTCGTTCTGGCACGCAAATAGGTCTTCGGGCGTCTCAGGGTGGAGAATGAGCGCTCAGTGGTCGCCGTCGTCACGGGGAGCGTGACCAAGATCTGAATAATCTTTAGCATGTTCGGGCAGAAAAGGGAGTCACACGCGTCGAAAGCTTGGAGGGCACTCACTGGGGCATTTCTCTCATTCTCCACTTGTGCCGCCACAGCCACATCTCGCCGATTGCCTGACTCCTTGTCTCCCGCGTAGAAGTGAGAACCGTATCTTCAGCAACTGAGTCTTAGAGGTTGGAATCTACTTGCAAAGGAAGAAAGCAGCTCAAAGAAGATAGAACGGAAAAACGTTTTTCATACCTTGCTTTCAGTTGACTGTTCAAATAGTGCAAGAAGGGTAGAGATAACTGAACCCGATATGACAGCTCAAGGTTGTTCAGTGCGCTCATGTTGTCCCGCCGTCTTGGAAGCCCTATCGCTGTGTCACAGAACTCCGCTGCTTTCGTGGCTCACTCAAATATGCTATTGAACTCATGTTTCACGGTCGACCGCGTTTGTCCAACTGCTGGGTTTACTTTCATTACGCAAGAAAAAGCAAATTGCAAGTCGATTGACAAAGCCTGCAGTGCCTTCGTGAGGGTAATGTCAATGGAACTTCGTGATTGGCCAGACGACTGCAAGACACTCCTTTTCAGTCGTGAAGTAATTTCTCTCCAATTTGGACAGCGTCCGACTTGGGTAGGCGATGACTCGCTTGGTACCTTCTTGCACTTCAACCAGTACCGCTTCAAGTCCTGCATTACTAGCGTCCGTGTGAATCTTAGTTTCCGCATCCTGATCAAAGCGTCCTAAAACAGGAGGAGTCTGGAGTCTTCGCTTCAGCTCGTCGAATGCCTGCTGCTGTTCCTCGGCCCATTCTAACTTCTCGGTGTCCTTCGTGAGGTTTGTGAGCGGCGCGGAAATCCTTGCGAAATCCCGAACGAAGCGTCGATAGTAGGCAGAAAGTCCGAGGAATCTTCACACGGCCTTCTTGTCTCTCGGCGCTGGAAATGCCGCAACGGCGCGACTCTTCTCAGAGTCTGGGTGGACGCCTTCGTTACTAACAACGTGGCCTAGGAACTTTAGTTCGTCATAGGCGAACCGGCACTTTGACGGCTTGAGAGTGAGCCCGGCGGTCTGTATGGCATGGAGAACCGCGCGGATTCGTCGCAAGTGCTCGTCGAAGTCAGCTGAAAATACTACCACGTCGACAAGGTAGACGAGACAACTCTGCCACTTCAGCCCTGCCAGTACGGTGTCCATGACACGCTGGAAAGTTGCTGGCGCCGTGCATAGTCCTAAGGGCATCACCTTGAACTCGTACAGTCCATCCGGCGTGACGAAGGCTGTCTCCTCTCGGTCCCGTTCGTCGACCTCGATTTGCCAGTAGCCGCTCTTCAGGTCCATCGATGAAAAGTATCGAGAGTGGCGCAGCCGGTCTAGAGTGTCGTCGATGCGGGGGAGTGGGTAGACGTCTTTCTTCGTAACCGCGTTCAGCTGCTGGTAGTCCACGCAGAACCGAAGAGTTCCGTCCTTCTCCTTAACCAGCACGACTGGAGAGGCCCATGGACTGCTTGAAGGTTGGATTATGTCGTCATTCAGCATCTCTTGAACTTGCTGCTGGATCACCTCCCTTTCCTTACCGGAGACTCTGTACGGCGATCGATGCACAGGGCGCGCGTCGTCCTCGGTAACGATGCGGCGCTTGGCAACGGCGGTCTGGCGCACCTTCGACGACGTCGCAAAGCAGTCGCGGTATTCGGCGAGGAGGTTAATTAGCTGACGTCGTTTAGGTTCCGGAAGCTTAGGGTCAATGTCGAGCTGCGCTGGCGACGTACTGTCTTGCTGGGGCGGCGAGGATTCGTCAGTAATCGCGGTGATTTCGACGGGGTTTCGGAGTTCCTCGACGTGGCCCACTGCTGCACGTTTCGTGAGGTGTTGCGTTTCGTTTCGGAAGTTCGTCACGAGGGCCACAGTCCGCCCGTCCTGAAGTTCAGCTACTCCCCTAGCGACGCCTATGCCTCTTCCCAGGAGCAATTGGACGCTTCCCTCGAGGAGAACTTCGCCACAGGAAGCTTCATCGATCCCGACAAGTACGAAAATACTCGACCGCGGTCGTAGGTTTACGTGGTTTGCGAGGACTCGGATCGTGGGTGACGTCGCTTGGGGTTCCTCCGCTGGTGGAGCAGGTTTTTGTAGCGTCAGCCTGTTTGTTCCGAGGTCGATGACGGTGCCATACTCGCGGAGAAAGTCCATTCCGAGGATAACGTTCTTCGAACAGTTTTGCAGAACGACGAACTTGACAGGGCACGTTTCACCGTGGATCTCGACGCGAGCAGTGCATTTCCCGACTGGTGTAATGAGATGTCCTCCGGCGGTTCGTATTTGGGTTCCTTCCCACGGCGTCATGACTTTTGGAAGGCAGCGGGAGAGCCTCCCTCTCAAGACTGAGTAGTCTGCTCCGGAGTCCACGAGTGCCGATGCGTCGTGGCCGTCGACGACGACGTTTAGGTTGTTGGACATCGTTTGCCGGCGCGTCCTCGCGATGCGTGGCGTCGGGAGAGTGGGAGCGCTCCGGCGTTGTTGGAGGCTCTTTACTCGGGTCGTCTTCGGCAACGGCGCCTCCAGGCGTTGCCGCACTTACTTGTCATTTAGCATTTATCATCACTTCTACACGAGCATGCGTAACTAACCTGTAAAAGTTCGAGAGGACACATGATGAGTGCTCTGTTCCCTGCGCTTTCGCCTTGCCCACTGAAGATGGTCGTGTGAGGCGATGGTCTTATAGTGGTCCAGGCTGATGACGTCCCACCTCCGCTGATCACGTGGTAGTCCAGGAAGGATTCGATGAAATGGCTGTTGTCAGCATGACTGCAGCAGCTCGATGAAGTTACGTGACATGCAGGGTCAGCAAACTGTGGTCGCGAAGCCAATGCACCGGCAAAAGATACCAGCAGGGCTTGTAACAGTTCGAGAGGACACATGATGAGTGCTCTGTTCCCTGCGCTTTCGCCTTGCCTACTGAAGATCGTCGTGTGAGCCGATGGTCTTATAGGGCTCCTGGTTGATGACGTCCCACCTCCGCTGATCACGTGGTAGTGCAGGAAGGATTCGATAAAATGGCTGTTGTCAGCACGACTGCAGCAGCTCGATGACGTTACGTGACATGCAGGGTCAGCAAACTGTGGTCGCGAAGCCAATGCACCGGCAAAAGATAGCAGCAGGGTCTGTAACAGTTCCAGAGGACACATGTTGCTTGCACTGTTCCCTGCGCTTTCGCCTTGCCCACTCTTAAAAAATGCCTGGCCCACTCTTACGAAACGACGTGCCAAACATTCTTGAATGGTGTAAAAAATCAATTCTTTCTTAACACCGCAAAAACAAAAGTGCTTTCCGTGTGCCGGCGGAATGCTTTTGTTGACTTTACTTATCATCTTGAGGGATCGCCGATGCAACGTGTACTTCTCGTAAAGCATCTTGGTGTGTGTGTTGACTGTGCTTTAACTTTCAAAAATCATGTTTGTTTACTCGTCGGAAATGCTTATAAAGTACTAGGCATAATATCTCGCTTGACGCGTAATTTTAAACAACGCCTTTCATTAATTTACATTTTTAATTCGCTTGTAAGGTCACAACTCAAGTTGGCTTATGTCATATGGAACTCGCTGTCTGAGACGCGGGCTTTAACAATCAAAAATTTTCAGAAAATGTTCTGCGAATTGTTTACGATAGATACTTTAAGAGGCACTTTTACTATAATTATGAACATATACTTCAAATGTTTTCGCTTTCACTACTGTCTGTTCGAGACTTTGTTTTTCTGCGCAAGGTTACTAATGGTGCATTTGACTCTCCGCAACTCCTTGCAATGGTGAAATGTTCCTTCACGTCTAAACAGACATTTTGTTTGCTTCTAAGATCACTCACTGTGCAATGCCTCACCTCTCTCTCGGGTTCAGTCATTATATAACGTCATCGTTCCGCCTCACCTTGATTTATCTGCAGCTGTTAAAATGCACCATCGGCATTTGGATAATCTTGCATTTGTTTCTTAACTTTATGTGTGTTTGTGATTTTTCGTTTGTTCGCTGTTTTTATTGTTTGTGTTGGTGCACCAAGGGGAAGACCGATGGGGTTGTTTTTGGGCACCCAAATAAAGAATATTACTACTATTATTATTGTAATTAAGAAATAAATCCTTGAGACAAGGGAACAAAAAGGAACATACACACCACCGTCTCAAAACCAGCACAGCACACAGATGTCATTTACTTCCAAAACAGTCTTCTTCGTCGTAATCCTCTAGTCGTTTGAAAAATGGTTACGATCACGCAAGCCATCATCGTGACGCCCTAACTTTCCGCAGCCGAGACGGCCCACTGGTGTCCAGCTCGCCTGCTTTTTGACTCTTATTTCAACAGCATAAGACGGGCAATATTAAACAAAACACAAACCGTCGCGATCCAAATCCCTCTTCCTCCCTCTCACACAAGCAACAACAACCTAATCACACATCCAACCATACCCCGCACTGCAGGTCGGCAGCAGTTCTTCGACCAACAAGCTTCTAATTTCTCTCTTATCCTCTTTGAAGCGACGGTTATCGACATTTCTCGCTGTTCATTATCTGTGGCAAGCCAAGTCATCGTCACGCAAGCAGCTCAAGGGACGCCAACAGACGACGCCTATACTGTCATCAAGGATTATAAAAGAAGACAGCGGAGCCATTCTCGTCTCGAGTTCAGTTGACTCCAGGTTTCAACGTCCGAAGTGAACGGCTGCTACTGAGCTGCGTCCGCTGTCGTGTCGAAGCACGTTGTATTGTTCCTGCTGTCGGACCTAGCGCCGAAAACCTCGTCGTTACGAGCGTCGACCTTCAGCCCTTCAGCTGGGGCCTTCTGGCCGACGCCCAACCTCGCCTGGTCTACAGCAGGAGAGCACCGCGGGGGGCTCATGCAGAGGGGATGTCTGCCGGCCATCCTTCATCCCAAGTTGACAGACCCACCCACCACCTGGAGCCGGAGAATGTGCCGTCGGGGACTCGTCCGCCTCCCCGACAAGTCCATGAGGTAGCCGAATCTTCGGAGGACGACTCAATCTTCAAGGATAAGATCTCCGATACGGACGACTCTGTAGGGTCCCAATACTTGACCGAATCGCGAGGCAAAAAAACGCCGACGTAAAAGCGGCGGCTCGGGCAATTCAGGGACTACTAGCCACAGGCAACTAGAAGAGGGTTTCACCGTCGTGTTCGCGCCCATTAACTCCGATTCGGTTGCGTCATTTAGTTCATCAGAGCTGACCGAATACGTCGAATGCGCTGCTCCAAGTGCCGTCAAAGACGTCTGCGTCAACAAGGTAAGGAACTTAATCGCGGTGGGAGCACGGACACCAAAGCTCAAGGGAGTACTCCTGGACCTAAAAGTACTCTGCACCCCTCCTGTCCGAGCATTCCTCCCCAGTACCCCAAACACCTGCATCGGGCTGATCAGGGACGTGGAACTCGGCCTTTCTGAAGCGGATATCCGGAACCAGATACGTGCTCCAGTCAAAATCTACGACGTGCGGCGATTCGAGGAAAAGTCTAAACTCCTGAAGATTGTCTTCTTCGGAAAGACGCGGCCCGACTCCCTCCTATATGGCCTAGTTTAAACTCCGGTCCTGCCTTCGAAGGTAATAGCCCTGCAGTGTCGCCGGTGCCTCCGTTACGGTCATATATCCGCCGTCTGCAATCGTCCCCAGGCATGCGCTCGATGCGGCGACTCACATGATGGCGGGTGCGAATCATCCAAGCCAAAGTGCATTAACTGTCATCAGAGCCACTACGCCACGTCTCCGTCCTGCCCAACCCGACGTCGAGAGGTCGCCATCTCCGCGTTACCGCTCAGAAAACAACGCAACTTTCCCGGATGCTCGCAAGTTACTCCGCAACTCCTCGTCAGACAAGCCAAACAGCAAGTCACGCAGTGCTCAGGGTAGCACTTCCTCAGACAAGAATTCGCCCCGAGACGCGCGTCCTTTCCCCTTCGATACTCATGCACCGGCGGTGTCACCTTCTGCTTGCCAAGAAACCGAGGCCACTCCCGGTGCCAGCCTCTCAGCCTCCAGCACCACGGTAAAACAGACCTGGGCAGAAACTGTAGAAAACTCGAAGCCATCAAATGCCGGCGTCACCCAAGCTTCTCGGCAAGGCGCAACTGTCCCGCCATCTACAGACCACATAGAAGCCGCCACCCCCTTCTCGTCGCGTCCTTTCAAGCTCATTGTAACCATGATCCTCGCCGCCGTGTGCGACCTAATCCACATCCTGCCAACACCCTCGTTCCGTAAGTTTCTAGAAGCCGTCCTAGCGCTCGAGGGCATTGTAGGGGCGCTGCTCTGAAACTCGACTGGCAGAGGTACCCTTAGCCTCGCTGTTGCCTCCCTCAGTGCATCGGTCCCCTGATAGAAGGCGACGACCGACCCCTCTGACTCTACAAAGCGACTGTGCAGAACTGCCGACCAGACTGGCCAGAGTTGTCCCTCTATCTTCACCAATGGAAGATAACCGTTTTAGCTCTTTGCGAAGCTGGTCTCCCTGCAAATCGCAGCATCCCGGGATACTTCGCCTATAAAAACCCTTGCATACCAAGCTTTCCAAACAAAAGCGCTGCACTATATATCCAAAAAGCCATCCCTCACTACATCGTGGACGTCTCCGACCTCTGCGCAATAAACCGGGACCCCAGTGCGGTGCGTGCTGAGATCGCCGGTGGCACCTCACTATTATCTCACTTTATGTCCGCCCAGGAGGGGGCGCTGCGGAGGTCGCCGGCCTAGTAAATTCCCTGCACACCAGGCTCACCGATCCGGTTTTGATCTGTGGGAAATGGAACGCTCATCATGCTCTATGGGGTGACACCAGAGAAGACGCAAGGGGCAGGATGCTGGCAGATCAGACTGCGGAACACAACCTTGTTGTGGCCAACGACGGTTCCCCGACTTTCTTCCGGCCTTCTTGCACCTTCAGTGCTATCGACGTCGCAGCCCATTCACCGGAGATCTCACTGTCATGGCGGGTTGCAACCGACACCATGGGCGGCGATCACTTCCCAGTCTTCATCGACATCATAGGCCTACAACATCCTGGGGTCATTGAGGTCTCAGTCATTCACTGAGACCGGTTCCGAGACTACTTAGGGCGATCCACACGACCCCTCTTGGAGGCCATCAGCGACGCGGCGAAGAAAGTCACAATCAAGGCAACCGTGCCTACATCCTTCCCTGCACCCGACCTGACCCTCCTAAGCCTTTGTGTAGAAAGAGTGCGGGTCCAGGCAACTTCTGCAAGGTAAGGGTGGCGTGAACCTCAAGACCCTCTTGAACATGATTGACGCTGCCCTACGACGCTGCGCCCAAAAATACTGCAAGCAGCAGTAGGATTCGATCTGCTCTTCGGTGGATGCAACCACACCAGCCCGCCGTATCTGGAGACTTATGGACTGTCTGTCTGGGAAAGGAAGGTTCAGCCTCCCATCCGCTTCTCTGGCCCTATGCACGGGGAAGCTACTAACGACCCTGACCGAAGACTCTGCCACTCTATATGCCTCTGCCGTTCCCCAGCCAAACCCGCGCTGCCGCGCGGATAAAACACCTTTCTGCATAGAAAGGTGTTTTACGGAATCTGAACTCAAATCCACCCTGAGAGCCTGCAGGCGACGAGGGGCACCGGAACCAGACGGGGTCACAATGCAAATGTTGCAGAATGCAGAATCTGCTTCAATCACGTTTTCACGAATTTCTTTCGTCGTTCAACGACATCTGGGCCTCATCTGAATTTCCAGCGGTTTGGCGACTGGCATGGGTGGTCCCCGTACTCAAGAGCGGCAAACCCGCAGGTGATTCATCGTCCTGCCGGCCAGCGTCCCTAACCTCATGCGTTGCCAAACTCTTCGAGTGGCTGGTACACGCCCGCTTGATCCGGTGGCTGGAGGAACACCACCTTTTCCCGTTAAATATGACTGAGTTCAGGTCCCGTCTCTCCACACAAGACAGCATGCTGGACATTGTCAGTGCAGTGCAGCATGCCGTATGTAACCGTAAATCTACCCTGGCGGTGTGTCTGGACATCCAGGCCGCTTTCAACAATGTAAAACCGGCATCAGTCCTGGCCCAACTAACCCTTTGGGGTGTCACGGGAAGAGTTCAGGGCTTCCTCGAGGGTTCCCTCTCGAACCGATGAATCCAAGTGAAACTGGGCAACACACTCAGCCAATCAAGACCGGTGCACCGTGGTCTACCCCAGGGCAGCGTCTTGTCGCCTCTACTCTTCAACATCGCCATCGCGGGCCTCCCAGCCGCTCTTCCCAACACAAGGATCCCGATCGGTATCTCCATGTACGCGGACGGCCTATGCATCTGGGTCTCTGGCTTCCGGCACCCAACCAGAAGTGTCATAATGTAATTTGCCATAAGCAAGATCCAGGCCTTCCTCGAGGGCAAAAGTCTTTCGATTTCCGGTCACAAGGCCGCAGTCATGGTCTTCCCAGGAAGTAATCCCCGCTTGCGGGAAATCAAGCTCCAACTGGACCCCCAGCCCCTGCGCCTTGTACCAAAGTACTGCTTTCTTGGCATCACTCTTGAGAACCGCTGTAAGTGGCACCACCAGGTAAAGGCCGTCACGGCTTCCACCATCTCTTCCCGCAACGCTGTGCGTCGGGTTGGACGGCAGAACTGGGGCAACTCTCCTCGATCCATGCTGACGCTTCACTCTTCTTTGGTGGTGAGCCGATTCATGTACAGCTTACCATACATAGACCTCCTCCCCAGACAGGCTGACAAACTCGAACGGCTGCGGCGTGCGGGCCTACAAATATCGCTAGGCATTCCCAGAAGCGAAAAAAGAGAGGGTGTACGAGGAGGCCCGGTCGCTTTCTTTGCACCTCCAAGCCTCCCAACGCCTTTTGCTACAGATACTTCGTCTAGGAGAGACTCATTCTGGCCAGTCCCTGTTCAAGAGGCTCAGGACCCGCACCCAAGCGAAGCTTAGCCGCGCCACCCAGATAACCAACCCGCACGGCACGACACCCCTTGGGAAGCAGGCCTGCAGTTAATCGAGTTCCTACCCGGCGTTCGCAAGAAGGCCAACACGCCTCTCTGGTTGTCAAGGCAGCTGCACAAGAACAGCTAGCAGCAAGGTACCGTCGGCACCTACACATATGCAAAAAACGGATCGGTGGACAGCGTTCGGCAAAGCAGCACGGCAGCGTTTCACATCCCGGACTTACAAAAAAGACTGGAGCGCCCGCAGTACCCACATGGTGTCGTCCACGACCGCCGAACTGCTGGCGACCACGGACGCCCTGGCTGCGACGAAGTCATTGCCTCCACAACTAAGCGTTGTCTTCACGAACTCCCGCGGAGGAATTCAGCGTATACGTAAGCCTGGCCCATGCCCCACTGCCAACGAGGGAAGACGGGTAGCGCGCCAGCTTGAAGAACATGGATACTCCGTCTCGCTCCAGTGGGTCCCGTCCCATGTGGGTCTCCGCGGAAACGAGATCCTGGACTGCTTAGCCTCACGTGCCCACGACCTCTCTCCTGCGCTAAGGGCGGCTCCTGATCCCGTACGCTACCAGCAAGCCATCCAGGCTTCCTTCTCGGACCTCTCCCCCTGAGGCAGCTCAAAACGTGCCCCATGAAATCACCATAAAAACCGTTAAAGCAACAAGGTCAACATGGCAAATGCGTTCAATCATTTATTTGTAGATAGTGGTACTTCTGGTGTCATTGTCCTGCGTAAACAAAGCTCCAGAGTTCATGCCAGTATCGTATACGAGATCAATGTTCTTGTTCCTTGTGGATGAGTCGGAAGTCTACTGAACCGTCATATATCTTAAATATATGAAAAGCGTCGACGCCGATAAAATGCAGGTAAAGCCTGTGTCATTGATATTATTGCACCATATTTGACATATATACGTAACCTCTAATTTGAAACAGGCTGTTTTGCTCTTAAGATGAAGGTATGAAAAATTAGAGTTCTACATAAAAGTGATGACACGCTTGACATATATATCTATATAACGTTTCTTAATGACTTGAGAAATTAATTCACCATAGACTTATAACACACCGTGATAAGCATTCTTTAATTTCTGATGCACAATTCAGTTTTCTAAACATCCATCTAAGGAATTCGCCTTATTTTACCTGAAAGAACAAATGGTGAAACCTTTTTACGAAAGAAAAATTACATTAGGCGTCTTTCTTGAATACTTGAACGTCTTTAATTCCATCGATCATGATATTTTACTTGCCAAATTACACTTTTTCTGGAATAAGAGGTGTAGCACTCGATTTCATAGAATAATATTTAGTAAATATAAATTAATTCGGATAGGCTAGCTATAAAAGTGGGTGTTCCTCAAGGTAGCATAACAGGCCCATTGTCATTTATATTATACATAAATGACATCGTGCATGTGCCCAAAAACGGTGATTGTAAAGCTGATAATTCACGCTGATAATACAAGTATTTTTTTCTCCCATAACAATCTTTGTACTTCTTTTGATACAGTGCATGAAGTGCTAAAACAAATCGCCACTGGAAGCTCAACAACAAACTAAAATTAAACTGTAAAAGGACCAAAGCTACTTTGTTAGGCCCAAGACTAAGAAAATAAATATTCTACCTCATCTCACAATAAACAATGAAGAAATTGAGTTCGCAGACTGTTAAAACTCTGGCTATGTTTATTTCTTATGATATAAGCTGGAACGCGCATATAGACAATGTGCAAGAAAAAATATCTGCAAATGTAGGCCTAATAACAAAAATTATAACTGCACTTCCTATTCGAAATAAATTAACAATAAATAATACGCCCATTTGTTGCCACCTAAATTAATGTAACCTGATATTTGGCACCACAACAAAAATAATGTTTAATAAGTTGCATCTAATACAAAAGAAGGTAGTACGTGCAAGTTCAAAAACTCCATTTCTTCATCCCACTAAATCACTATTTATATTTCTAAAAGTAAAAACCGCCCAGAAATGTATGCTTACAAGCATTTATCAACGTATCACAGGACTCTTCAGCATAACGATATTGAATTAATTAAACTTGGCAACCTTAAACATCACATCATCCTGCGCAACCTAAGACAAAATGAGCCCTGGATGATTCGCCCACCGCGTAACAATTACCTAAATCAGACGCTTTATTTCAGATTGTCCAAAAGGTTAAATGGTTTTTATAGAAAGGGTCAAAATTAGGAATTATTTTCTTGTAAAGAATTTAAGAAACTTACATTTTATGTGAATTTTGAATATTTGCTAATCTTTTTGTTGTGAATAGGATGTAATATTTCATGTATCGTTTTATCATTGCATTTGTTATATGTTATTTCAATTGCCTGTGTATTTTTCGTTTATATGTTTGTATCTAATACAGAATTGCATAAATCAGTCTTCGGCACTGGTTTGTACTCGTCTCTCTACACTGTGTACCTGTAGTCCCAATTTTTGTTGTTGTACTGTGTTTAAAAGTTTCGCTAACTGCATGGTGGCTGAGAACTTTGTCAAGCTGCTCTTTAGCGGCTTTTTTTCAGAGTTCCTGTTGTAATGTAAAATGTGAAAACAAATAAATTTGATTTGATTTGATTTGAACCAACCATCGATTCCAATAAACACGATGAACTGTTCACCCAACAGTAGCTCCTTGCAAACATGAATCAAAAACAACGCCAATGCAACGCAAGTAAGGCAGTGGAACTGCCGGGGGTATCGCCGCAAGCGCGGCAGCCTCACACAGTTCATCGCCACACAGATTCACAAACAGATGCGGTGGCTCTACAGAAAGTGGGTTGTGTGGCTTCCCTGTTAGGCTACGCTGTGTTCAGCCAGGAACTCGCGGACGTGGAGGACAAACCTCGCGTCTGCACACTCGTCGCAAAACACTTCCCGGTAATCGCACACACACTCAGTAGCCCAGTGCCGCATGTCTACCTTGAACTCCTGCGACCACGGGAGAAACAATACAGTCCTCTTTCTACTATGCTCATATATCTTCTGAGCCCACCGCGAGATGTGTTCGACGACCGCTTCTTAGAAGCGATACGCGCTGCGCGCGAGATGATTGACGACCTTCTGATGGTGGGCGGCATCAATGCAACGCACCCCACGCTCGGCCAAATGAAGGCCACAATAAAGGAAAGACGGCTGACGGACGCCACAATGTCCACAGGCTGACTCTCCTAAATGAGCTCAACCAACCGACCCGAATAGGTAACAGTGCGAGCCGCGACACCTGTCCGGAACTCACGCTCGCTAGGACGCACGACAAGAGTACTTGGACGAACCTGGAAGAGATCCTGGGGTCGGACTACCTCATTCTTATGATCCAGTGGCCCATCGCAATCCACCGCAAGCGGGGCGGGCAACAGCGGCTGGTGAACTGGGACGCGTTCGGTCAGATCCACACAACCGCACAAACCGCGCACCGTACACTCTAAGCAAAATGGAGGAAAAATGTAGCAACGGCGTGTCTTCCTCCCTTCTACTGACGCGCCCCCAAGTGAATACGAGAAGGAAGGAACGAGTCGTTTAACGGCAGTTTGATACTTTAGACCCATGTTACGGATAAAAAAAAAAAACAGGACGCGGGATGGCCAAAAAAACATGCTTTTCGTGCAAGGTTCGTTAAATTATGAGGCGCTGGAGGAATGCAGCATTCTGCGTAAAATTCTTATTTCGAACTCTTTTTGTTCGCCTTCCGCCCATTGAAAAGCACACGGGAAGGGCCTTAGAACGCACCTGGTATCGCTACGCCGCAGCGTTCTTCCGCAACATGAAGTTCGTCTGCTTCCCTCGCGGTCACCACGGCAACGAACGCCGAATGTATAGAAGCACGCACGGTACCGCCGCGCGAAGCCAGCAGCAGCGGACGCCATTTTACGAACGCAGTCTGCTAGCCAAAGCCGAACGCGGTTTGATCTTGCAAACCGCGTTCGGCTTTGGCTAGCAGAAGGCGTTCGTAAAATGGCGTCAGCTGCTGCTGGCTTCGCGCGGCGGTACCGTGTGTGCTTCTATTCATTCGGCGTTCGTTGCCATGGCGACGGCGAGGAAAGCAGACGAACTTTATGTTGCGGAAGAACGCTATGGCGCAGCAATACCAAATGCGTTCTAAGGCCCTTCCCGCATGCTTTTCGAAGTGCGGAAGGCGAACAAAAAGACACCGGCGACACTGCAGGGCTATTACCACCGGCGACACTGCAGGGCTATTACCTTCGAAGGCAGGACCGGAGTTTAAACTAGGCCACATAGGAGGGAGTCGGGCCGCGTCTTTCCGAAGAAGACAATCTTCAGGAGTTTAGACTTTTGCTCGAGTCGCCGCACGTCGTAGATTTTGACTGGAGCACGTATCTGGTTCCGGATATCCGCTTCAGAAAGGCCGAGTTCCACGTCCCTGATCAGCCCGATGCAGGTGTTTTGGGTACAGGGGAGGAATGCTCGGACAGGAGGGGTGCAGAGTACTTTTAGGTCAAGGAGTACTCCCTTGAGCTTTGGTGTCCGTGCTCCCACCGCGATTAACTTCCTTACCTTGTTGACGCAGACGTCTTTGACGGCACTTGGAGCAGCGCATTCGACGTATTCGGTCAGCTCTGATGAACTGAATGACGCAACCGAATCGGAGTTAATGGGCGCGAACACGACGGTGAAACCCTCTTCTAGTTGCCTGTGGCTAGTAGTCCCTGAATTGCCCGAGCCGCCGCTTTTACGTCGGCGTTTTTTGCCTCGCGATTCGGTCCAGTCTTGGGACCCTTCAGAGTCGTCCATATCGGAGATCTCATCCTTGAAGATTGAGTCGTCGTCCGAAGATTCGGCTACCTCATTGACTTGTCGGGGAGGCGGACGAGTCCCCGACGGCACATTCTCCGGCTCCAGGTGGTGGGTGGGTCTGTCAACTTGGGATGAAGGATGGCCGGCAGACATCCCCTCTGCACGAGCCCCCCGCGGTGCTCTCTTGCTGTAGACCTGGCGAGGTTGGGCGTCGGCCAGAAGGCCCCAGCTGAAAGGCTGAAGGTCGACGCTCGTAACGACGAGGTTTTCGGCGCTAGGTCCGACAGCAGGAACAATACAACGTGCTTCGACACGACAGCGGACGCAGCTCAGTAGCAGCCGTTCACTTCGGACGTTGAAACCTGGAGTCAACTGAACTCGAGACGAGAATGGCTCCGCTGTCTTCTTTTATAATCCTTGATGACAGTATAGGCGTATAGACAGTATAGACAGCACGCGGGGGCAAATAAGCCCTAGCTAACATCTCTGACGCTCGATGAACCAAAAAAAAAAAAAAAAGCAAATAGGCGTCGGTTGGCGTCCCTTGAGCTGCTTGCGTGACGATGACTTGGCTTGCCACAGATAATGAACAGCGAGAAATTTCGATAACCGTCGCTTCAAAGAGGATAAGAGAGAAATTAGAAGATTGTTGGTCGAAGAACTGCTGCCGACCTGCAGTGCGGGGTATGGTTGGATGTGTGATTAGGTTGTTGTTGCTTGTGTGAGAGGGAGGAAGAGGGATTTGAATCGCGACGTTTTGTGTTTTGTTTAATATTGCCCGTCTTATCCTGTTGAAATAAGAGTCAAAAAGCAGGCGAGCTGGACACCAGTGGGTCGTCTCGGCTGCGGGAAGTTAGGGCGTCGCGATGATGGCTTGCGTGATCTTAACCATTTTTCAAACGACTAGAGGATTACGACGAAGAAGACTGTTTCGGAAGTAAATGACATCTGTGTGCTGTGCTGACTTTGAGACGGTGGTGTGTATGTTCTTTTTTGTTCCCTTGTCTCAAGGATTTATTTCTTAATTACAATAATAATATTGGTAATATTCTTTATTTGGGTGCCCAAAAACAACCCCATCGGTCTTCCCCTTGGTGCACCAACACAAACAATAAAAACAGCGAACAAACGAAAAATCCTAAATGCACATAAAGTTAAGAAAGAAATGCAAAATTATCCAAATGCCGATGGTGCATTTTAACAGCTGCAGATAAATCAAGGTGAGGCGGAACGATAACGTTATATAATGACTGAATCCGAGAGAGAGGTGAGGCATTGCACAGTGAGTGATCTTAGAAGCAAACAAAATGTCTGGTTAGACGTGAAGGAACATTTCACCATTGCAAGGAGTTGCGGAGAGTCAAATGCACCATTAGTAACCTTGCGCAGAAAAACAAAGTCTCGAACAGATCTCCAGGTAGACAGTAGTGAAAGCGAAAACATTTGAAGTATATGTTCATAATTATAGTAAAAGTTCCTCTTAAAGTATCTACCGTAAACAATTCGCATAACATTTTCTGAAAATTTTCGATTGTTAAAGCCTGCGTCTTAGACAGCGAGTTCCATATGACATAAGCCAACTCGAGTTGTGACCTCACAAGCGAATTAAAAATGTAAATTAATGAAAGGCGTTGTTTAAAATTACGCGTCAAGCGAGATATTATGCCCAGTACTTTATAAGCATTTCCGACGAGTAAACAAACATGATTTTTGAAAGTTAAAGCACAGTCAACACACACACACTAGATGCTTTACGAGAAGTACACGTTGCATCAGCGATCCCTCAAGATGATAAGTAAAGTCAACAAAAGCATTCCGCCGGCACACGGAAAGCACTTTTGTTTTTGCGGTGTTAAGAAAGAATTGATTTTTTACACCATTCAAGAATGTTGGGCACGTGGTTTCGTAAGAGTGGGCCTGGCATTTTTAAGAGTGGGCAAGGCGAAAGCGCAGGGAACAGTGCAAGCTTCATGTGTCCTCTCGAACTGTTACAGACCCTGCTACTATCTTTTGCCGGTGCATTGGCTTCGCGACCACAGTTTGCTGACCCTGCATGTCACGTAACGTCATCGAGCTGCTGCAGTCATGCTGACAACAGCCATTTTATCGAATCCTTCCTGCACTACCACGTGATCAGCGGAGGTGGGACGTCATCAACCAGGACCCCTATAAGACCATCGTCTCACACGACGATCTTCAGTAGGCAAGGCGAAAGCGCAGGGAACAGGGCACTCATCATGTGTCCTCTCGAACTGTTACAAGC
This sequence comes from Ixodes scapularis, assembly GCF_016920785.2. NCBI lineage: Eukaryota > Metazoa > Arthropoda > Arachnida > Ixodida > Ixodidae > Ixodes > Ixodes scapularis. The sequence goes on from NW_024609835.1 coordinate 251,797,027, forward strand.
CCTGCTGGTATCTTTTGCCGGTGCATTGGCTTCGCGACCACAGTTTGCTGACTCTGCATGTCACGTAACTTCATCGAGCTGCTGGAGACATGCTGACAACAGCCATTTCATCGAATCCTTCCTGGCCTACCACGTGATCAGCGGAGGTGGGACGTCATCAACCTGGACCCCTATAAGACCATCGCCTCACACGACCATCTTCACTGGACAAGGTGAAAGCGCAGGGAACAGAGCACGCATCATGTGTCCTCTCGAACTGTTACAGACCCTACTGCTATCTTTTGCCGGTGCATTGGCTTCGCGACCAGAGTTTGCTGACCCTGCATGCCACCTAATGTCATCGAGCTGCTGCAGTCGTGCTGACAACAGCCATTTCATCGAATCCTTCCTGGGCTACCACGTGATCAGCGGAGGTGGGACGTCATCAACCTGTACCCTATAAGACCATCGCCTCACACGACCATGTTCAGTGGGCATGGCGAAAGCGCAGGGAACCAGAGCACTCATCATCTGTCCTCTTGAATTGTTACAGGCCCTACTGCTATCTTTTACCGGTGCATTGGCTTCGCGACCACAGTTTGCTGACCCTGCATTTCACCTTACGTCATCGAGCTGCTGCTCTCATGCTGACAACAGCCATTTCATCGAAGCCTTCCTGGACAGCCACGTGATCAGCGGAAGTGGGACGTCATCAGCCTGGACCACTCTAAGACCATCGCCTCACACGACCATCTTCAGTGGGCAAGGCGAAAGCGCAGGGAACAGAGCACTCATCATGTGTCCTCTCGAACTTTTACAGGTTAGTTACGCATGCTCGTGTAGAAGTGATGATAAATGCCTTGTTGTTGTGCCCTGCCCACGTACTTTGCTAGTCATTGCATCCGATTGTCTCCATATGTGCGCATTATTACTATGCGGGGACGTGCAAGAAACCCTGGCCCAACAGTTGAAGAAATGTTCGAGTCACTTTTAGAAGGTCAAAATGCCATACGGAATGATTTGGCCGAAGTTGAGAAAAGGCTAGAAGTGACAGAGTCAACTGTGAGCAATATTGGTGTGCGGATAAATCAGCTTGAGAGCAATGTTAAAGAAATGTCCGAGAAAACTGAGACCGTGGATAACTTAACTCAATGCGTCATGAGGATGCAGGAGGCTATGAGATTGCAGAACCTAAAGTTAGTCGCGCTGGAGGACCGTGGCAGGAGAACCAATTTGGTTGTTTTAGGAATAGACCTTATTCATTATTAGCGCCATCTCTCGGCGGCCACGGGTACTATAAGAGGTTCGGTGCCATCTTTGAGGGGTCGAGACGACGACGAAGAGCTATGGGGAGGAATGTATCTCACGGCGGTCCGCCGAAGACATGAATTTCCCAGTTTTTGGCAAGACCTCGATGAAAGAAGTATCACAACATCTGCAGGACAACTGTACAAATCCGCACACCCAATTTCAGGGACAGTGAGTGATTTTTCACAAATTTACAAGCCTTTTCGCTTTCGGCGCCACATTAGGCCCAACGGCTGCTCATGTCTGGGCCCAGCCTCAAGCGTCGGCGCTGCGAAAAGACGTATTCCGGCACCCTGTAGAGCACTAACTCCCACATGTCGTCCGCGCCAGATGAACCGGCTATCAACCATGAAAAAAATTTTTCACAAGATAACACTCCAGAAATTCCACGAGTTAAAAATACCTCACGGCCGCCGAAGCGAAGCCGACCCGCCGAGTCTGAGGACAGCCTCGATGACATGGATGAAGATGCGGAAAACCGAGTAAGCGAAAATATTGACGACTCGACTCGCAATGAAGATCCCTGGAACAAAGTACAACGAGGAAGGAATCCCAAACCACCCAGAGGGACGCACCTCCAACGATTCGGCCTAGAGAAATTCATCATATCAATCAAACCGAAAGGATCAAAGGACATCACGAAGATTCGTCCGAAAATAATCTACCAACAATTGTTGAGAGCCGCAGGAAGCGGGGTACTCGTAGATAGGCTGATTTTCACGACGAACGCAAAAACCAATTCAATTACAGTAACGGTATACGAACGAAAGCACTTGGAGAACATCCTCAGAATTAGGGAAATCGAGACAACAGATGGCACGGTGGAGGTAAACACGTACCAAGCAACGACTGGCTCGCTTCCACGTGGCGTTGTACATGGCATCGACCCCTTAGAAAGCGTCGAGGAATTTCTCGAGAACTCAGACACAGATTACCACGAGATACTCCAGGCGAGACCGCTCGGAAAAAAAGGAACATATTTGTTGACGTTCAAGGGCGACGGAATTCCCAAAAAAATAAGATATTATGGAAAACTCATCATCGTCTACGCCTACCGGCCTACTGCAATCGTGTGCTTCAACTGTCACAGCCTAGGCCACAAGGCCGGCATATGCACAAATGAGTCCCGCTGCAAGGACTGTGGGGATTTATGTCAGGAAGGTCACAAGTGCCAGAAACTCTTTTGCTACAACTGCAAAGGCAACGACCATGTCGCACTACACCAGCTGTGCCCAGCCAAGACACAGGCCGACCTCAAACTCCAACAAAGGGCCAAGGCACCCCTTCTCAACCACCAACAAAGAGGACGTTTGAGAAGCAAATTTGAAGGAATCAACAGCTTTGAACTGCTTCGGGCGCGATCACAAAGCAACAACTATCCTAAGCTGTCACGAGACAAGAGCACCTCACCAGCACCCAAGCCCAAAACACCACAGAAGACCACGACGAACGCACAGCCTACCTTCGCACAAATAATGAAGGATCATAGGGAATCGACGCTACAGCTAATCAACAAGAGAAAAGAATACGAGAAACTCATAAAGAAACTCAAAGAAGAAGAGAACAATCTATCCAGAGCAGCGATGGAAAGACGCAAAGAAATTGCTATGGTGCAGGAGGAGATCGACAGGATCGACAGATGCTCGTCTTCCACGTCATTTTCACCACCACCATCAACACAATCGCAATACAAAATTCAGCAGCAGCCACTGAGGTCGACACCCAGCACATCAACAAAAACGAACAACAACGAATCAAGCACAGACGATTACACCGCGACATCACAGACCCCTACGACGGAAGAAAAAATAATGAAGTTTATGCAAACACTGCAAATCCAAATTCAAGCCCAAATGCAAGCTCATACGAATGCCATTAACAAGAGGATGGAAACGTACGAATATATTCTGACCCAACATGGTCTCACCAAATAAGAAGAAAACGAAGAGTGGCCCTTTAACAATTCTACAGTGGAACTGTAGAGGGCTGAAACAGAAGCGGGAAGAACTCAACTTACGATTAGCGGAGAACCCACGAGATGCCCTACTAGTACAAGAAACGAAATGTGACACCATCTCTTTAAGGGGATACAACAAATTCTTCACACCGTCTATTCACCACAAACAAAAGGGCAAAACAGTAGTACAAGCACAAGCCGGGATATACCTCGACAAAGAGCTCCCTTTCACACAAATAGACACCAGCAAATGGTGCAATGCCTCTCAAGAAGTCGTAGCGGTCCGAACGGAGATAAGCGACAAAAGAATCTGTCTTGTGTCCACGTACGCCAGACCAGGCACCCTTGAACACGAGAACGATGACTATTCGTGGATGCAAGAAATTAGGCGGTCCTTTCCCAACGACGAGATGGTAATCGGTGGAGACTTTAACGCTCCAAACACGGAATGGAACTACAGAACAACCTCCGTCAGGGGACAGAAACTGGCAGAGGCATACGAAAGGGCAAATCTACTCTTAATCAATGACTTATCAGTAAACACCAGATATGCCACAATTCAGAAACACGAAGATACCACACCAGACCTGACTTTTACTACCCAGAAAATCAAAGCGAACTGGGAACTGATCAAAGACACATGGGGAAGTGACCATCACCCCATAGAAATTCAGGTCGAAAACGTCGCAAAGCACAAGAGGAAAAGAACAACAAGGACGGTCATATGGGATAGATTCAGAGTAAAAATAACTGAGGATTTACACGACGAATCCATTGAAGAGTTCACCAAACTCATGCTAAGGGCCACAGACGAGGCCACCGAGAAGCGGCAAGTCGACTTCGACGCACCAATCCCAGACACCAGACTACTGTCCTTGTGGCACCAACGATCCAAAACGCTCGATGAGTACAGACAAACTAAAAACCCCAATACGCTCAAATTAGTCAACGAGTTAACGACTGAGGCCAAAGAATACTCGCGGAAACTAAGTCAAGACAATTGGTTTTCACTATGCGAATCGTTTGACGAACATACATCGCTTGCAAAGTTATGGGCAATTTTTAATGCCATGTTCGGAAAGACCAAAACAAAACAAGCAGTACCAAACATGGCCCTCGGTCAAGATCTAACAATAGAAGAGATTGCCGAAGAAACGGGGCCGATATTCTTCCCCCAAGCGGAAGAGACACCAGATCAACAAATATACGAGATCGAAGATGTCGACGTGAACGATCCGAGTAATGTAGATTTCACACCTTGGGAATTGGAGGCGGCGATAGAGAAAGGAAAAACAAAAAGCACACCCGGACCTGATCAAATCAGCGGAAGCATGATCCGGAATTTACCTACAGAAGTCAAACAGAAATTACTCGGATGGATAAACGAAATATGGAACCAAGGAACGATACCAGATAACTGGAAGTTATCGTGGGTGACACCAATTCCCAAACCAGGAAAGAATCCAACATCACCACAAAACACAAGACCCATATCACTCACATCGGTGCTATGTAAACTAATGGAGAGAATGGTTCTTGGCCGCATCGACTGGATAACAGAAGAGAAAGAAATATTTCATCCGGCACAAACCGGTTTTAGAAAACATCTCGGGACACATGATAGCCTTCTATTAATTCAATCAGGAGTTCTAAAATATCCGACGAAGCACTATCAAGTACGAATTCTCGTGGCCGTAGACATCAAAAAGGCCTATGATTCGCTGCCACACCAAGCCATATTCGATAGCCTCAAAAGCCAAGGAATACTGGGTAAGCCACTAAATTTTGTTAAAGCGTTCTTGAAACATAGAACGTATGCCATTAAAGTAGGTCAGCACCTCAGCTCAGTAAAGTCCAACAACATCGGCGTACCCCAAGGATCGGTAATATCACCGACCTTGTTCAACCTCGCAATGGCTCCATTGCTGTGGGAGCTTGACAAAATAGAAGGACTCCACTGTACGGTATATGCGGACGACATTACAATATGGACAAACAGAGGCCACTCAAAACGCCAGCAAGAAATCCTGCAAGAGGGATTAAACACGATCGATAGATATCTCAAATCGATTGGACTTAATCCATCGCCAGAAAAGACCCGATACATGATTTTTGGCTATAAGGCACCTGCCAACGTGATACTAAAACTTAACGGGACTACTATCGAAAAGACAGAGGATCACCAAATACTGGGAATAACAGCCAATGTTAGGAACGACCCAACTAAATGGATACAAAGAATGACCAAAACGTGGAAACAAGGAACATCGCTAATCAGAAGAATCGCAAACAGACTCGGAGGAGCGGGAGAAAAAGTGGCTCGAACACTGACTCAAACAGTGCTCATCTCCAAAATTATGTATGGGCTAAGATTTTACAAGATCGATAAAAAGAACATGGAGAAACTGGAAAGTTTACTAAACGATGCGAGACGGTGCATTGCAGGATTGCCGCGAAACGTCAAGATAGAAGAACTACACAAATGCGTCCCTTTCCCGAGTTTTGAGGAATTACGAGCGATACAGGAAGAAATGCACAAAATTAAGATGCTCAATACGAAAGAAGGGCGACGCATCATGAATCTGCTAAATCAAGACACGAGCAAACTGGATGAATTTCCGGAACAGATGCCACCATGGGAACGGATAATGGTAGTTCCAGGTACTCCCATTCCCAAGAGCATGGGCCTTGATCACCAGGAAAGAAGAAGAAGATATGCCAAAAAACACAACGAAGAAATTGAGCTCATCCGCAATGACCCCGAGTTAGCGATATACTATACGGACGCGGCGGTCAGCAACAATAACGCAACGATAGCCTTTCACCTCCTAAACATAGGAACATGGGCATACCCAACAGTCGCAGACACCCCGGAAGAAGCCGAAGCGCAAGCAGTCTTGGCTGCAGTAGAACACGCAAGCAGCAGTACAATAGAAAAGAAAAGAATAACAATTTATACCGATTCACAACAGGTTATTAGAGCATGTAAGATACACCATGCGGTAAGCCCGACAATACGAAAAATCCTAAAGGTGGCAATAACCACACTGAAGAAGAAGAATGCAACGATACTCCTGCGTTGGATCCCGGGACACACGGGGATTAAGGGAAATGAGATTGCCAACAAAGTCGCGAAAGAGTATAGTCGTTCCCTCCTTTCCGACAGACCAGGCCAATCTCAACGAGATCACCCGTACTCTACTGTATTAAAAAGTTTGAGTAAAGAATACGATCCTATAGCTACCATAAATAAGGCAAAAAAACAACTACAGCAACAACTACGAAACAGGCATCCCGAAGAACAGGATCCTATCCCTTCTGGGCTCAAAAGATACCAAACAGTTCTTTTGAGAAGGGTAAGGACAGGAAGTGCTATAACCCCGCACCTCCTCAAGAAATGGGAAACACAAGAAAAGTTGAGACAGGACCCGAAATTCATACCAAAACCACCAGAATGTAACTTTTGTAGAGAAAAGATCCCACCAAATATCGATCATCTCCTGTGGGACTGCAAACACTTCAGAAGAGAAAGGGAGGATGCACATGCAACAATAGATCCCGAAGATAAGCCCGAAAACCTTAATGAATGGATAAAACCAGCAGGGAATTCCGGAAGAAGACTTCAACTGCTCAGATCCGTCATTTCCTACCTGGAGAAAACGGGCCTCAGTAAAACTTTCTGAATTTTTTAGGCCATGCCGTAGAGCAATTGCCTGAGCCTTAATTATGAAAGAAAATAAACGTATTTCATCATCATCATCATCTTTGAGGCTTCGCCTCCCCGCCGCAGTACGAACCCCTCTCCCCGCGTTGCGTTCATGCATGTTCCTGCGCTTTTCTTTTCTTTTATTTTTTTTTGTATATGGATGGCGTTAGTTGCTCGAGAATAACTTGCGAATACTAAGCTCAAGTTTGTTTTCAGCGGTTTCACTAAGAATCTTTTTTTATAAAAATGAGCTTCATTCCAGCACCAGAGCAGGCCGACTCACGCACTTGTTTTAGGATCGTGCGTTAAGTTGCCTGATCCGCCGATTATACCTGTTCGCACAAAGACGATTTATATGATATATTTAGCAGAGCCGTCAGCTACTGTGTAACAGTTTGTTTTTATTTGGCATTTGCGGCTGCGGGTCTAAATAATGCGAAGAGTTCTTCACCCAGTGCGCATTGGCCCAGCGTGTGCAGACCTGAATTGCAGAATTCTATGATTGCGGCTTGAACATTAAATTTTGGTTCCCGTTGTCTTAACCTTAGGAATATTGAAGATGCGATTCCACACACACACTGTGTTTGTGTGTGTGGAATCGCATCTTCGTGTGGAATCGCATCAAACACACACACACACACACAGGCATGAAAACAAATATATTACACCGATTGTTATTTAATTTCTTGGGTAGATCATCGAATGGTAGCTCAGAACATCATTATAGGGAGAGCGTGTGATACATCACGAATTTACGATAGTAGTATTTTTTATCGCAGGTAAAAAATTAAAAAAAAACAACGCTGAAGATCTACACTAGCATGCTCACGAAAGCGTATGCGAGGCACAAAAGCGTAAAAGGAAATGACCGGCGTGTCGCGGCAATGCAAGTATGCGGAATATAACGTATGAAAAAAAAAAAAGAAGCAATTTCACGGAAAGTTGGAACATTTTTTTTTTATATAATCATAATAATAATACCAACAAATAAATTCAGTACTAGCGCATATATACTCCTTGGCCCCTTGAGAGAAAGTGCATTAACAAATGTCAGCGACATTTTAATGTGCTCCTCCTGGTAGCGCGGTTACATAGAGTTAAATTTCATGCTTACTAGCAATAGAATATGACCAGTGCTCATAAAAGTGGCTGCTTGCAGTACTGGCTCCAAATAAAGAAGCTCCTCCCGCAGCGTGAGCCCGATTTGGTGGGAAGCGAGCAAGCGCGACTGTTGAATACGCCAACAGGTCCAGGTTAGCAGTCAAGAAGAGCCCGCTTCTATGCTTTCGTCTACGTCTCGAAATGTTTCTCGAAATGTAAGAGTCGCGTGATAATAATGATACAGCGTAAAGTAAGTGGGCGTTCACCTTTGCTTTTTAGCATCGTTGTCTTTATCATTCATGTGTTAAACGAAGTTGCAACGTTGCCAAGCTCTTCTGCACTTTGCATTAGCCTTCAATCGGATGTAAAAGACTTACTTAAGCAAGAATAAGGGGAAAAAAAATAATCTCGAACCAGTGTATCTGAATGATGTTGAATGGACCTCGCTGTTCCTCTGCGCGAGCGAAGCTACGATGCTAGCCAACATCGAGCTCCCAAAAAATCACATCAAATAATAGATGCTCGCTGTTGTTACATGCAAATATCATGAGCCCTTCATGCCATTGTGGAAAGTGTCACATATTAAAAGCGGTTTAAAAGCCTCGTAAAAGCACACAACACTAACGCGCGGGGGGCTCTTGTTAGGAGCATGAATAGTGCAGGAAAGCGCTACGGCTATTAATCGTTGGCTATAATACCTTTAACTTGAAAAGAAATCAATAGGATTCGAATCTTTTCATCGCTTGTTTTTCATTTTATTTCCTCGTTGAATACGATAGCGGAACAGAGCAGTCGTGCGGTCGCTGAGCGTCGCTTTCACGCGCCGCAAACGGCCACAGCGCTTCGCCAGTCGCCTTAAAGATGGCGTTGGAGGAAGGTTGGCGCCACGTCCGATAGATGGCGCGCGAATCTGAATAAAGTCTATTAAAGACTCTCCTGAGGAAACGGAGGTGGTGCTGCGTCATAATGTGATCAAAGAAGTGTTCCTGGATAAACTGGGTGTAAGTTGTTCTTCCGTGGCAAAATTCATCGGCTGGGGAGGCCTGCTAAAGATCGGCCGGTCATACTTTATTTCCAAGACTGTCATGAAAAACAGGCAGTTCTGCGGATTAGTGGGAAACCGAAGGGAACACGTACCTTTATTCAGGACGAATATTCTCCAGAAACAGTCCGAAAACGAAAAGAACTTTGGCGGACCGCTAAAACCGATAAAGATCACGGTATGAAGGTTTCTCTGCTAAACGATAAACTTCGCATTAACGATGCGTACTACGTATGGGACGAAGCTTCTAACGCGCGCATTCCAGTACAGGCGGCGAGTGGGAATGACACTCATAAAAAGACAACTCAGTAGAAGTGACGAGCAGGGACGACGCTTTTAATGAACAAATCCCAGTGCAGGAGGGGAGTAGCACACCGTCAACCAACTAGCAGTTACTATTGGCCTCGAGATCGACCTAGAGGTGGCGCTACGGTCGCGCTATCATCATCATCAAAGCGGGGATAGGAGAACGGCCGCCCCATAGGCTCTCCACGTTCGCGCGCGAGACGGCGTAGATTCTTGCGTTTCTTTTGTCGCATACTATCGGTGGGAAAACAATTCTAGCGGAAACAGATGCGGTACTGTTCCGTGCTTCAGTAAAGATCAAATCGTGTTGCAGGCGTGCGGCCTAAATTCATATAATCGCTTCTGTGGGTGCGTCGTCTGCTCTAGGCAGACGTTGGAAAGCATGGATCACTACGACTGATGCCTGTCTCCGGCTGAATTGGAATATTTATGTTAAATATTTTTTAATGGATGTATTGGCTCATGAACGTGGCAATTAAAAAAAAATTCCAACCCAGATAAATTAATACTGGTACTGTGCTATGAAATCGCAGCTTCTATGCTTTTTTTTTTAACCTCTAGCGTTTGCAGTAATATAAATATTTAGAATGAAGATAAGTTAGCGCTGTATTGAAAATTACCATGCTGTTGAGTTCCTCTGCCCTTTTACTGTGCCAAAGTGTGGGTAAGTTTTGTGGAGTCTGAACAATCGACTGCGTTGCGATGAGGAAAGAGTGTCTCTTCTAGTTAAGACGTGCAAACTGCACGGTTGGCAGGACAACTGAATCAAGGGAAACAAACTGTTCTAATATATCTTCCGTGACTGTAATAAACGGGTGTGACCGAGCAATGCAGCAATGTTCCTGTTATTAAATGCTTTTCTCGGTAGTGTGGGTTCACCCGCTTCAATTCTCTTGGTGAGGGCCGCGGATGTCAAGAGACTAATACTATAAATTTCTGGCTAAATAATCTTGTATTCAAACACAGTAGACTCTGCAAACCCAGCAAACGACGTGCACCACGACACAGACAGCATCGACCGCAGTGATACTATTTTACTGATAAGGACTAGCGAGGCTTCACGAGGCCTTCCGATCACCCTCCGCCCTCACCTAACGTAACACTGGGCAGCTCATCGATTAACTTTCAGATTATTCAAGTAATGCTTTAATTGCAATTTTTTTTTGCCGGTTAATTGGAGTCGTGTGGTGGAGAAAGTCAACAAGGAGTAAAAAATGCCTGCTTTAATATTTTTGACGTCTTTATTTCTTTTGTGACACTGGCTTGCACGGTAAACCACTTCAGCGTGCTTGTCATTTCACCGAGGGTGATTATACTGTTTAAATGCAAACTTAAAAAATACTTCATCTTAAAAGGCTTCCCGTGTTCATATTTATGTAGGACTCACAACTTGAAGTTTAGAATGGGAAAGCAATATGCCACCTATGACATAGTAAAACCAAGAAAAATGTGTACTTTTAACGTTTTTCACGCAATATTGTCACGGGTGGTGACCAAAAACAATAAATAAACAGAAAGAAATAAACTTTTAATGTGGCGAACTTGTGCCAAAAATAAAAGGGTACAAAAGAAAGATAACAACAGAGCGTCGCGGGCGTCGAAGGCGGCGAAGCAGCACGATCAAACGCTGAGGCGAGACTGACTCGACAAGGTCGCGGGCGGCCTCTTATCTAGAGTGCGCCGCTATCTCGAAGATTCGGCGAAAGCGGCTCGAGCGTCGCGTGATCGGGGCGAGAATGAACACGCACTTTCTAGAAAACAAAAGCAGAAGATACATGGATATAAATAATAGAAGTTACGTGCGTGCGCTACATGAATAAACGGGAACTTTCTGGAAGTCCGAGACCGAGCGTTGCTTTCTCAGCCCTGCGCGCGGCATTACTCCCCCCTTTAAAAGTGCATCGCCCCGATGCAGTGTAAAACAAAACAAAATAAAAAAGAACGATAAACTCAAGAGTCTTTTGGAGCATGCACATAAGGTCCACAGTCCTATCGAGCGTAGTACGGCTTCAGGCGTACGACGTGGACGACCTCAGGTCGTGGTGGGCGGCGTGACGATGTTCGTGTTCCGTCGGGCATCACCTCGTAGTTCAGCTCGCCGAGGCGACGAAGTACCTTGTATGGTCCAAAGTACCGTTTCAGCAGTTTCTCACTGAGGCCGCGGCGACGGATGGGCGTCCAAACCCACACCCTGTCTCCGGGCTGGAAGTGAACGTCCCTGCGACGAAGGTTGTAGCGGCCCGCGTCGGCGCGTTGCTGGTCTTGAATCCTGAGTCGGGCGAGCTGGCGGACTTCTTCGGCCCGTTGAGCAACCACCTGGCCGTCGTCGCTCTCACTGTCAGCTGGCTCATGGGGCAGCATCGCGTCCAGCATGGTCGTTACTTTGCGCCCATGCACCAGTTGAAAGGGTGTCACTCCGGTGGTCTCTTGTACGGCCGTGTTGTAGGCAAATGTGACGTACGGCAACACCTCGTCCCATGTCTTGTGCTCCACGTCGACGTACATGGAGATCATGTCGGCGATGGTTTTGTTGAGTCTCTCCGTCAGCCCGTTGGTCTGCGGGTGGTACGCCGTGGTGCGACGATGGCTGGTGTGGCTGAGACGAAGGACTTCTTGCGTCAGCTGGGCCATGAATGATGATCCACGGTCTGAGATCAGGACTTCGGGAGCGCCGTGCCGGAGGACAATGGACTCGATGAAAAACTTGGCGACTTCAACAGCCGTTCCTGATGGAAGGGCTTTTGTCTCGGCGTACCGCGTGAGATAATCGGTTGCGACGATTATCCATCGGTTTCCTTGCGTCGACGGTGGGAAAGGTCCGAGTAAATCCATACCGATTTGCTGGAATGGGGCAGATGGTGGCGCAATAGGCTGAAGAAGTCCTGCCGGTCTCGTAGGTGGCTTCTTCCTTCGTTGACACTCGTGGCAAGATCGGGTGTAGTGGTGTACTGTCTTCGCAAGCTTGGGCCAGTAGTACTTTTCGCGTATCCTCGCAAGAGTCCTGCTGTAACCAAGGTGTCCCGCCGTCGGGTCATCGTGGCAGGCTTGAAAAATTTCTTCTCGAAGACTGGAAGGTATCACCAACAGCCACGCCGTGTTGCTGTCGCTGAAGTTCTCCTTGTACAGTACGCCTTGTCGGATGGAGAAGGTTGGCAGTGTTCGAACAAAACCGCGGGGAACGGCGCTTCCTTGCCCCTCTAGGTGTTCGATGAGTGCTCGCAGCTCAGGGTCGTCTCGTTGGAGTGCTGCCATGTCGCTTACATCCAGAGCGCCGAGGAAACACTCATCGTCGTCCTCTTTGGTGCAGGCAGGACCGGCCTCGACTGGGGCCCTTGACAGGCAGTCGGCGTCATTGTGCTTCCGGCCGGACTTGTACACCACGGCCATGTCGAACTCCTGCAGTCGTAGGCTCCACCGAGCGAGGCGTCCGGAGGGGTCCTTCAGATTCGCCAGCCAGCAGAGCGAGTGGTGGTCTGTGACTACGCGAAAAGAACTTCCATACAAATATGGGCGAAACTTTGTTATTGCCCAGACGACAGCGAGGCACTCCTTTTCGGTCGTTGAATAGTTCCTCTCCGCTTTAGACAGCGTCCGACTTGCGTATGCGATAACTCGCTCGGCTCCGTCCTGCACTTGGACTAGTACCGCACCCAGTCCGGTGTTACTGGCGTCGGTGTGGATCTCGGTTTCAGCAAACTGGTCGAAATGGCCAAGAATCGGGGGCGTCTGGAGTCTTCGTTTGAGCTCGTCGAATGACCTCTGGTGTTCTTCTGTCCACTCGAACTTTACGGCGTCCTTCGTGAGGTGTGTCAGCGGTGCGGATAGCTTGGCGAAGTCTCGAACAAAGCGCCTGTAGTAGGCACAGAGTCCGAGAAATCTTCTCACGGCCTTCTTGTCAGACGGCGGCGTAAATGCAGCTACGGCGCGGGTCTTCTCGGGGTCAGGTAGAACACCCTTGTTGTTCACGACGTGGCCAAGGAACTTTAGTTCCCCATAGGCAAACCGACACTTTGTTGGCTTGAGTGACAGGCCGGCGGTCTTGATGGCTTGAAGCACGGCTCGAAGTCGTCTGAGGTGTTCGTCGAAATCTCGTGAGAATACCACGACATCGTCCAGGTAGACGAGGCAGCTCTGCCATTTCAGACCTGCCAGCACGGTGTCCATGACGCGCTGGAAGGTGGCTGGTGCTGTACAAAGTCCGAACGGCATCACTTTGAATTCGTATAGTCCGTCGGGAGTGACGAAGGCAGTTTTCTCCCGGTCACGTTCGTCGACTTCAATCTGCCAATAACCACTCTTCAGGTCCATCGACGAAAAATATCGGGAGTGGCGCAGTCGGTCTAACGTATCATCGATGCGGGGGAGCGGATAGACGTCCTTCTTTGTCACGGCGTTCAGTCGACGATAGTCCACGCAGAACCGCAGGGTTCCGTCCTTCTTCTTTACAAGGACGACTGGGGACGCCCATGGGCTCCTTGAGGGTTGAATGATGTCGTCGTCGAGCATCTCCTGGACTTGATCTTGAATCACTTTCCTTTCCTTTAAGGAGACCCGATACGGCGACTGGTGGACAGGAAGTGCGTCGTCGTCGGTAACAATGCGATGTTTCGCCATTGGTGTTTGGCGAATCTTTGATGTCGTGGCAAAACAGTCACTGTATTCGGCAAGGAGATCAATCAGTTGCCGGCGCTTCGTAGCTGGGAGCTCGGGGTCAATGTCGAGCGGCGGCGGCGTCGTGCTTTTCTGCTGTGGCGACGAGGTTTCCTCGGAGATTGCGGTGACCACCGCTGGCGCTTGAAGCTCCTCGACGTGGCCCACGGTGGTACCCTTCGTTAGGTGCTGCGGCTCCTCTCGAAAGTTCGTCACAAGAACAGTTGTACGTCTTTCTTGGAGATCCGTTACGCCTCTTGCGACGCCAATTCCTTTTTCGAGGAGCAGTTGGACGCTGCCTTCCAGAAGAGCTTCACCGTGCATGGCGGCGTCGGCCATAACGGTGACGAAAACACTTGACCGCGGCGGTAGGTTCACATGGTCGGCGATAACTCGGATCGCGGTTGATGTTGTGTTGGTCTCCACCGGCGGTAAAACAGGTTTCCGCAGCGTCAACTGGTTTGCCCCGAGGTCGATGACGGCGCCATACTCGCAGAGAAAGTCCATTCCGAGGATAACGTCCCTCGAACAGTCTTGCAGAACGACGAACTTCACAGGGCACGTTTCACCGTGGATCTCGACGCGAGCAGTGCATCTCCCGACTGGCGTGATGAGATGTCCTCCGGCGGTTCGTATTTGGGGTCCATCCCACGGCGTCATGACTTTTCGCAGGCGGCGAGAGAGCCTCCCACTCAAGACTGAGTAGTCTGCTCCGGTGTCCACGAGTGCCGATGAGTCGAGGCCGTCGATAACAACGTTTAAGTTGTTGGACACCGAAGCAGGAGCGTCGTTGTGATGCGTAGCGTCGGGAGAGTGGGAGCGCTCCGTCGTTCGTGGAGGCTCTTTACGTCGGTCGTCTTCGGCAACTCCACCTCCAGGGGTTGCCGCGCCTAGTTTCCCCGGTGTGGAGCGAGGGGCGACAGGCTTTCACGTCGGGGTCGGTGCATCGGCGAGGCTGGACGTCGTGGCGAGGGCGATCGGAACTCTCGGCGGGACGCAGGCTCGGGAGACTGAGGTCGTCGCAGGTACTCGTCGATCTCCCGAGGGCGTTCACCATACCGGGGGCGCGGGTCGTTTGGGTGGAACCCGCGTAGACCGAGTCGACGGTATGGGCATCGGCGGTAGGTGTGGTCGGCTTCCCCGCAGTGGAAGCACAGAGGGCGTCGGTCGGGCGTTCGCCACACGTCGGTCTTCCGGGGTGCACGGGGCTCCTGGCTGGCGTACTGGAGCTGGTCGTCGCGGCGTCGGTCGTGCTGCGGCGCAGGAGACTGACGTCGGGGCGGCGCGACATAGGCTCGAGGAGGAGGCGGTGGCCGTCGGGCCACTGCGGCGTAAGTTATCGCGGGTTCTTCGGGGTCTGCTGCGCTGATGGGGGCCTCTGGTTGAATGGCTCTCTGCACCTCTTCCCGCACGACCTCAGCGATGGAGAGCGAAGCTGGTCGGTCAGCGGCGGGTAGCAGCTTTCGCAGCTCCTCCCGGACGACGTCGCGAATGATCTCGCGTATGCCTGGGATGCTGGAGCCAAGGTCGCAAGCGGACGGCGGAACCGCGATGACGCCGGGTAGCCTCTGGTAGTGGCTGGCTCGGGCTTGCAGAGCACGCTCGATGTTCGTCGCTTCGGTTACAAATCCTTGAATGGTCGTCGGTGGGTTGCGTACGAGCCCACCGAAAATGTCGTCCTTCACGCCGCGCATCAGGATACGCAGCTTCTTTTCCTCGCTGGCCTGAGGGTCGGCGCGGGAGCTCAGGCGCAGGACGTCTTCCACGAAACTGGTGACGCTCTCATTGGGGCCCTGGGTCCTGGATTGCAGCAAATCTTCGGCCCTCTCCCTTCGGTGTTGATTGGCGAACGTGCGCGTCAGCTCGTTCTTGCAAAGCTCCCACGAAGTCAAGGAAGCTTCGTGGTTTTCGAACCAGCGCCTTGCAGTTCCTTCAAGCGAGAAATAAAGGTTCTGCAGGCGCTGTTCGTCACTCCACCCGTTGTGGCGAGCCACGCGCTCGTACTGGTCGATCCAGTCTTCGACGTCCTCGTAGGTCTCGCCGAGGAAGGGAGTAGGCGTCCGCGGAGCGACGGGCAGGACGACGACGGGCGGGGTGGTCATCGTAGGGATGTTCTTCTTCGGGTTCTGCAGCAGGGGTCCGGATCCCGGGAGTTGGACTTTGGTACGGCGGCTTGCTCGGCCGTCGGCGTCCTCTGCGAAGGGTAGCCTTCCGGGGCTGAGCACCTCACTTGGCCGGGATGTCTTCGGAGGGGTACGCTTTATGGGCATAGAATGCGATACCCCGCACCTCCACCAAAATGTCACGGGTGGTGACCAAAAACAATAAATAAACAGAAAGAAATAAACTTTTAATGTGGCGAACTTGTGCCAAAAATAAAAGGGTACAAAAGAAAGATAACAACAGAGCGTCGCGGGCGTCGAAGGCGGCGAAGCAGCACGATCAAACGCTGAGGCGAGACTGACTCGACAAGGTCGCGGGCGGCCTCTTATCTAGAGTGCGCCGCTATCTCGAAGATTCGGCGAAAGCGGCTCGAGCGTCGCGTGATCGGGGCGAGAATGAACACGCACTTTCTAGAAAACAAAAGCAGAAGATACATGGATATAAATAATAGAAGTTACGTGCGTGCGCTACATGAATAAACGGGAACTTTCTGGAAGTCCGAGACCGAGCGTTGCTTTCTCAGCCCTGCGCGCGGCAATATGACCGGCGAAAGATCAACATACGAATTTATTGATTGATTTGTCTAATAAAGGATAGCGATCAGTCGGGGTAATTTTCTGATCAAACCACAAACCCACTCAACACTCAATGCTTTATGAAAGCCACGGTTTGTGCGAGATAACAAAAATATGTGGGACCAGCGATTGTATACGAACCAACACACTAAGATTATGGAAGCTTCCGACTTAATAATGATCGCTTTGCTGAATTTCTACGCATGGGAAACGATACAACACAACCTTTAGTAAGAAGGAACGGCAACAAAAACATAAAACATTTAATAAGGTATGTCAAGCTCAGCCTGAAACGGGCTTGCGTCGTCGAGATCCATTCTCTGAGCGTGCGCCCGTAGCAGACGACGCACGGCGGTATCCCCGCTTTCGCGCGTTTCCAATTTCGGCCGCACGGTGGCGACACGGTTCGATCTCGAGGCGAATAGTCCGTTGCAACCTAAGAACGAAGTTCGAGGGTAAGACGGGCCGGGGAGGAGGAAGCAGACGGAACGCTAAAGAGTGAAGGAGGTTTCCCCCTTTCTCCTCCAGTGTTCCGTCTGCTTCCTCCTCCCCGACCCGTCTTACCCTCGCCCTTCGTTCTTGGGTTGTAACGGACTATAGGGTGCCTTCATGTGCGCTTCGCGTAGAGTGATGCCAACTGCCTGTTTCCCTTTCCCACACCCTCTTCCACCGCCATTTTGTTCCTCTCATTGTTTCCCCGTGCGCCGGAATGTGTCCTTTGTGTCCATCGGTCCTCCCATCCGAGGGGGGGAAAGGCTAATCCTCCCTCCGTGGGTTCCACAATGCTGCTCCGAACTTGTGAGATAAGGTGCTTGTTTCCGGGAGGGTTATAAGTAGGGTGTGTACTTTCCGGTGTTTATTTGTGAGAAAAATCGGCGGATGTTTTTCGGTGTTTATTTATTTTCAAAACACCGGTGTATTTCGGTGGAACGTGTTCCGACGAGGGTAAAATCGGTGATTATCGGTGAAAAAAAAAGCGATTGATCACAGACAAAGAGTTCCAATTTTATTCACATAGTTCATACACTTCTTCTCTAGGAAGCAACTATTTCTCACACTTGGTTGTCATAGTAGATGCAAGCATACTTTTATGCTTGCATCTACACGCAAGGAACGTGCTGCCGTCATGGCAGCACGTTCCTTGCGGTTCGCAACCCGCAATTATGAAAACGCACGCTCCTGTATGACACGGACGTTGGCAGTGTCTTCCAGGAACCAGAGCAACCTCTGAATACATGGCTTGAACCGACATCACTTGGCCAGACACAATGAGGAAAAAGCACGTGAGAGCCTACCCCCCACTGCGTTAATTTTTCCACAAAAGGGGGCCATGGGAGACACTATAGGTGAAAGGCGTATGAGAGCTTAGCTTCCACTGCGTTCACTAGACGCTTTTGACCCCCAGAAAGGAGGGCGGACTGACGCTACCTGCAAGCCCTATATAAACACTGGAAGAATGCAGGATCCACGAGATAACACGTTTGGCGAACCTCTACGGGGAAAAGGTAAGGATAGATAACTGGGCGAGTTGGTGAGAGTTCATGTTGAAAAACAGCGCGACTAAGACGAGGACACAGAGACGAAGAGAACACAGGACAAAGCGCTTTGTCCTGTGTTCTCTTCGTCTCTGTGTCCTCGTCTTAGTCGCGCTGTTTTTCAACAGGGGAAAAGGTTTCGCTAGGTCGGAAACTAGCAACGACCGGTGTTTTTCGGTTTTAACCAGGGCGAAAATAGCCAACCACCGGTGTTTTTCGGTTTTAACCGATTTTATATTTTCGTCACCGACGGATGTTTATCGGTGTTTTTCGGTTAAAACCGGAAAATACACACCCTAGTTATAAGCCCCACGGATTATCGCCGAGGACCAAAATGGCTGCTGGTTTGTCGGCGAGTGGTATTACAAAGGGTGGCATCACCCTAGCAAAGGGCACATGAAGGCTCCCTAGCAGTTACAGTCCCCGTCACATCAGTTACATGTGCTTTCATTGAATGCCAGAAGCCTTGTAACTAAAACTGCTAGTCTTGAACTGTTGCTTATTCATATGATCCCCACTTAGTTGTTTTAACAGAAACTTGGCTCCACGACGGAGTCCGTGACGATGAAATATTTCCATCGGGTTATCAACTATTTAGGCGTGATCGTGGTTCGCGCGTTGGAGGAGTAGCAGTTATCGCAAAGTCCCATATCAATGTAACCTTACTTGATCAGATTGACGACCATCGAAGTTTGTTTTTGAATATATTATTGGGTGGGGTTTCACTGTTTTACTTTGTACTGTTTATAGGCCTCCAAATGCGGCCGACTTGTTTCTTGATAACTTATACGATCATCTTCTAGCCCACCATGCGCACAATGTTATTGTAACAGGCGATTTTAATTTGTCTGTTATCGATTGGAATCAACTGGCCTATCCAACTGCAGCGATAGAATCTTAGACATTATGCTGGCTTGAAACCCTGATCAAATTGTTTGTGAGCGGACTCGTGAAAATGCTCTTTTGGATCTCTTTTTTGTTAGTCAAATGTTTATCACTGGAGTGCTTAGTGTTGAACCTGGTATCTCAGATCATCGTTTGTTGTCTTTTTTTTTGGACTCCTAGACACGTGGGAAGTACGCGGAAACGTTCTGTTGTGAATGTTAACGACTATGAACGAGCTAACGATATCGACATAGTCGATTACCTCGATGATAAGTTAAATATTAACTCCGAGCAAAGCGTTTCGGGCTTGTGGAAACATTTTAAGGAAGCTGTAAAGTTTTCCATCAAACGTTTTCTCCCTTCGAGGAAAGTACGTAATGAACGCCAAAACCCCTGGATAAGCCGAGAAATTATTCAGATTAAGCGCAAATTAAAGCGGCGTAGAAGACAACACGACACTGCATCAGAGTAATTTGAGGACCTCAAAAGACAACTCGTAGCAAAAACACGTTATTTTATTATTACGATCCCTGAGTTCATTAAAAGCGACCCACAGAAATGTTGGCGTTATCTGGGATGAAATAAAGAAGTGTTAACAAAAATTAAAGTGAATGGGAACTTTGTGACCGAGGGTAAAGCAATAGCGAATATTTTTAACCAATATTTCCAAAGTGTATTTATTCCAAAAGATGACAACGGGACACCAGCCCCTCCTATAAATTCTCTCGAGGTTCCTGTAATTTCAGTTGGAGGTATCTTGTCAATGTTGCGTAAACTGAAACTAAAAAAGTTCTGGTCCAGACGGTCTACCCGATGTCTTTTTGAAACGTTACGCACTGCAATTGGCTGAAATATTTTTCAAGTTTCCTTACTTACCGGAGTTGTGCCAGATGGCTGGAATAGAGCTCGGGTTGTACCGATTCACAAGAAAGGGGATAAGTTATTGGTGTCTAACAATAGGCCAATAGCAATTACTTGTAGTTGCTGCAAGTGAATCAAACACGTCGTGGCCGGTTATATTATAAACTTCTTATCTGAAAAGGGTATCTTATCGCCTAAGCCGCATGAATTCAGGAAGGAAATGTCCACCGTCACGCAACTGGTTACGTCTGTTCATGAATTTCTCGCGATACTCGATGATTCAGGGCAATCGGATGTTTCTTTGTTTAGACTTCTTTCAGGCCTTTCATAAGGTGCCGCATGCAGAACTGCTTTATAAGCTCGAACGCATAGGACTTCCCTCTTACATTATTCTTTGAATAAGTGCCTACTTAAGGAATAGATTCCAAGTCGTTGATGTTAACGGCCATGTTTCAAATGTTCTATCTGTCACTTCCGCCGTGCCCCAAGGAAGTGTGTTACGCCCATTACTATTTCTTATTTATATAAATGATCTAACCGAAGTGGCTTCTTCGTTTGTTTCCATAAGATTGCTTGCGGATGATTGTATTGTTTTTAAAGACTTTAGCACTGCTGACGACCATCTTGCGCTTCTAGAATTTACTATCGAAATAGAGCACTGGTGTGAAGCACAGGATATAGATTTAAATATTGAAAAGACTGTGCTTCTATGAATTACACGAAAAAATATATAAGCTCATTTGAGTATCACCTTCACAACATTGTCATTCCTGAGGTCAGTAGCTATAAGTATTTAGGCGTTACCATTACTAGGGTGATTTTACGTCAGTTCATGCAATGATGGTCCGGGTCATAATTTTGATATTTTTGTTAAAAATATATATGAAAGCCATGTTCTTGGGAGGAACATTCCGCTATATATGAAAGCCGTATCGTTTTTTTCGCTGATATATAAAATAGAGAAGCTCGAGGCGTGGAAATTGAGAAGATTTCACTATGCTACTTTGCACAGTCGTCATTTTCTCATCCAAGCTTTCACGTTACCATAACTTTTTTAATAAATTTCACAAGAGATATACAACACATACCCAAAAAAGTAAAAATATCAATAACATATTTCTATGCAAACAAAAAAGTCAAACATGGCATAAAAACACGTTTTAGAGACATATTCGCATTTTTTTTTGCAAATAAACTATCTTTTAGAATACTTCACAAAACATATCAAAGTGCGCGCCTTTGAATTATCTTTACGAATGTATAAAGATAATATGCCCACCCTTAATTGTCTTCTTGTTATTAACGCGGAAATGCGGCTGATTTCACAAAATGTGTCAAGATTGGGCGTCGATATGTAAAAAACGCCATCTTTTATTTTTTTAAGCTCCCCTTGGCAGTTTGCAGTGACATGAACTAACCTGTGATGGCAAAACATTGAGTAACGTATGACCTCCGAACGGGAAAAGCTGCGACAAACCTTCACTCGGAGCGAGCCGACGTCTCGTTATAGCGGCTTTGCCGCATATGTCCCCTTCATGGAAGCGTCAAAAGCTGGAAAGCGGGACTCTGTCGTAGAGAGCGGAAAGTCGTGTTGTTCCGAGCATTGCTTTATCGTTGTGTGACTATACCTCCCCCCCCCCCCTTCCCCCGCCCTGCCCTTTTCTTCCCGCCCCTTAACACGAGCAAGAAACACCTGCGAGCGTCACTGCTTGCGGTAGTTAGTAATCGTAAGCACATCACGTTGCCCTGAAACCCAAAGCTGTGAAGAGTCAGTTACGGCAATATAAGGCGAGAGTAGTTGTAAGGGAAAATATTCATATCAGTTGGTCAGGAAACATTTCAATCTAAACCCAGAGACGAGGAAAAACAAAAATAACGTACAGTGCGAAACAAACTCTCAAACGCAACTGAACTTATTCACAAGAAGAACGACAATAAATGCATGTCCACGCGGAAAGAAATAAAATAGGGAAGATCAAGAGATGGGACCGCAAAGACTTGACCGAACCTAAACAGACAAACTAAATCACTCCAAGGTTAAGGACAGCGACGGGAACGGGCACCTCTCCCAAGGACCTGAACAGATGGGTTGCACCACGCTATGCGAACCGACCGAGACCGAACCCCTAACCCCCTCTTCTATTTTACTGCCGTAACCCCCTTCCCCAACACACACACACACACACACACACACACAAACACACACACACACACACACACACACACACACACACACACACACACACACACACACACACACACACACACACACACAAACTACACTCCAATACCGGAAACCCCAAAAACATGACAATATAAAAAACTTTTAGAAGGTAAAAAAAAAAGACGGCTTACTATCGCTATGCTTACAGGAGACTCGGTGTCTTTAATGCTCAATAAGTGGTACTACAAACAAACAACACCAGCTTAACCATGCGCGACGCACCGATTATATCTACAATGGAAGACAGAAGTTGATAACCACAAGGACATTTTCTTTCCGAACTCTGACCGGATATTCGGAGCCGGGAGAGAGGAATTCAGAACCTCTCAAATAGGCGTTTGCGAGGACGTTTGAAGTTCTGTCATTTACGAAGCGAGTAAGAGTCTAGTGTCAAATCGAACAGCCATGGCCCAACGATTCAGCACCGTGTGATTGTTCTGTGTGGACTATCTACGGAGACACAAGAAGAAAGTGTATAGCGATATGCACCTCGTATCGGTAGGGAGACTCAACAAAGTGCGGTTGGAAAAGCTACTGGCTCCACGGACAGTGAACGAATCTGACCTTTTATGCCATTTATGCCAACATTGCTACAAATACCTCCAGAATGAGATTGCTTCTCACAACGTGAGTACATCAGACTCTTCTTTCCGGGACTCTGATGAAGTTCTGGCTGAAGTGAGTCAAGAATTGTGTGCTGCTAGTCCGTCGGTAACTCCATTGAAACCACGTAAAACCATTAAAAAAAAAAGGCGCGAAGCATATTTGAAGAAAAAACAAGCTCAAGTGAGTTCTTCGATTGGAAGAAAGCTGTCAGGCGTTTATGGCATGAAAACCGGCGAAGACAGTTGTGAGCACTGCGCGGAGTGGTTTCACGCGTTCCGCGAAGCGCTGAAGGCATGCAGTTCCCACCAGGAACGCAAGCGATTGTACACGCTTTTGCCACCAAGCATCTCGAAAAAAGAAATATTGCGTCTGGTGCCTGAAGCGACTGCCTACATGATTGATCGAACAAGAAAACTGAAGCGTAAAGGTGGTGTATGGGCAACCCCTGATCCCTACACGGGGAAAAAGGCGAATGCCGAAGACATGAGAGTTGCACTTGAGTACTACACACGCGACGACCTCGCATGCTCTATTCAAATCCCCAACAAAAAGGACGACGTCAAAGCCATGATCAACGACGACAAGACCAAAGGCGTAAAAAGGTTTATGACCCGGTCTATTAAGGAAGCTTACCAGCTGTTTAGGAAGGACCATCCCCATCGAGAACTAGACATCTCTAAGTTCTATTCCCTACGACCAAAATAGGTAAAAAAGAGTCCCGAGCATGAGGTGTGCGCTTGCATTTATTGCGTCAATTTTCAGTTGCTTTTAACGGCAATAACAAATGCCTCACAGGAGACATTTACTGAAGACGACTTCAAACGCATCTACCTCTGCAGCGCTCCACAAAACGATTGCTTCCTGCGCCGTTGCGAAAAGTGCCCCAAAATGCAGAGCATCTCGCTGAAGTCGCTCCATCTCGACGAAGACGAAGAGATCTGTTACGCGTTATGGGACGCCGGTGAGCTCGTCAAAAAGGTTATGGACAATTCCGCTCTCCTAAAGGAACTGAAGTCATGGAGCGAAAAGTATATGAGGCATTCTTACATCCGTGACCTTCAACGAGGCCTGATACGTGACACAAGAACCGCCTTACCACCCAAGGCAGTGATGTTCCACTTCGATTTTGCGGAAAATTGGACAGTCATCTTCCCAACCGAAGTGCAGAGTTTTTATTGGAAAAAAACTCAAGTGTCTCTCTTCACATGTGTGGTTACGTCCACGCAAGGCACGGAAAGCTTTGCCGTTGCCAGCGATGATACGACACATGACACAGCTCACGCTCTTCTAGCCACAAAAGCCATAGAAAAGTTTGTTGATGAACATTACCCGCTCTTTTCTGAAATAATTTTTGTATCAGACGGAGCGGCGGCGCATTTCAAGAATCGCTTCCAATTGCACGAATTATCTCGGAAGCAGTACTCTTTGGCAAGATGGATCTTTTCAGAAACTGTACACGGAAAAAGCGCTTGTGATGGAGTAGGTGGTGTTCTTAAACACCACGCAACGCTCACCAACTTGAGATCTTCGCTCAACTCAACGATTGTCACCGCTAAAGACTTAGTGGAAGTGCTGCGTGAAAAAGTAACAAATGTCTGCATGTTCCACCTGTCTGCGGAACGGGTTCGAGAGTTTCGTGCGGTGAAGCAAGTAGAGTGGGCCACCGTAAAACCTGTGAGAGGAATCCAGGCATCTGATCTGTGGAAGTCATCATATGCCGAGAGGCCGGATGTATACATGGCCACTTGCGCAACTGAGAGTTTTAAGCTTAGGTATGCATGGTTAGCGAATTTGCAGAGTGGGGCCGTTTAGTTTTTGTGAATTGTAAGCTAAGTAATGGTATTCCAGCCTAAAGTACATTTTCGTGTCAGTTATACTAACCCCTTCTGAAAAAAAGAACTTGAAAAATATAAAATACATGCCATAACTAACGCTCAAAATATTTGGTGCTGTGCGGCAAAGCCGCTATGACGAAGACGTCGGCTCGCTTCGAGTGAAGGTGTGTCGTAGCTTTTCCCGCTTGGAGGTCATATGTTACTCAGTATTTTGCCATCACAAGTTAGTTCAAGTCACTGCAAAGTGCCAAGGAAAGTTTAAAAAAAATAAAAGATGGAGTTTTTGAAATATTGACGCCCAATCTTGCCACATTTCGAGAAATCAGCTGCATTTCCGCGTTAATAACAAGAAGACAATTAAGGGTAGGCATATTATCTGTATACATTCGTAAAGAATATTTATAGGCGCGCATTTTGATATGTTTTGTGAAGTATTATGATAAATGGTTTATTTGCAAAAAAAATTGTGAATATGTCTCCGAAACGCGTTTTTATGCCATGTTTGATAGTTTTGTTTGCTTAGAAATAATTTATTGATATTTTTACTTTTTTGTGTATGTGTTGTATATCTTTTGTAAAATGCATTAAAAAAGTTATGGTGACGTGAAAGCTTTGATGAGAAAATGACGACTGCGCGAAGTAGCATAGTGAAATCTTCTCGATTTCCACGCCACGAGCTTCTCTATTTTATATCTCAGCGAAAAAATTTTGTTACGGCGTTCATATATAGCTTAATGTTCATCCCAAGAACATGGCTTTCATATATATTTTTAACAAAAATATCAAAATTATGACCCGGACCATATTGCAAGAACTGACGTGGAATCACCCACTAATCGTTTAATTTGGTCTACACACATCTCAAATATTTGCTCTAAAGCTTTCGCTAAACTGTATTTTCTAAGGCGAAAGCTCAAGCACGTCCCCAGCGGTGTTAAGCTCCTCGCATATTAAGGTCAAAACTCGAATATGCATCAGTCATTCGGGATCCCCGCAATAAAAAAGATATCCACCAGCTTGAACTTGTACAAAGAAAGGCAGTTAGGTTTATATTTAGTAAATACAATAGATTGGACTCGCCCACGGAACTTATGAGGGATAACCAAATGCCGTACCTCTCGATACATGTCAGAAAATGAGTCGTATTTCATTTCTTTACAACATCCTGACATCCACTCCAATATCTCAATCAACTAAATTCAAGAAAAACACGACACACTAGGGATCACGCACTACAGCCCATCTTCGCAAAAACAAATGCCTTTAAGCACAGTTTTTTTTTGCTGGCACTATTTCGGACTGGAACTTGCTACCGGAAACCATTATTCAGTCAGCCAATTTCGTTCAGGCATTAGAACGGTACCTAATTCGATAATTCATTCCGCAGCAGTGGTCTTGCCTTCTTTCGTATTATTGTTTTTGTCATTTTTTCATGTGCACCCATATGTTGTATTTTTTGGCCCTCCTGCTTGGGCCAGAGAACTGGCCTGCAGTATTGTAAAATAAATAAAAAATATAAATAAATCAATATTGCAATCAACCTGATGGCGGCCGCCTTAGTAGGCTGCTCGTTCTGTCCTGCCGTGGCGACGTTCGTACCGCCATATTCTGGGCTTATTCATGGTCAGGCCACTGCAGCACCGACGGTGTCGTTCATGGGCAGGTCGCGATGACCTTCACGTTCTCGTCGTCGTGGGCCTTGTCTTGGCTTTTCTTGTCGCTCAACAGGGGGCCATCGCATGCCGCGTACGTCCGTGCGCACTGGGCGCCTTGAAGACAAACCGCCGGCAGACATTGCACACGGATATTCGACACTCATTGTGGATGTGTCCCGTCCGTCGGCCCAGCAGACAGAGTGGGGCCCTGCCCGGCACCATTACGAGAGCTAACTCGCCACCGACCCGCAGCTGGTGTGGAATGTCGTCCACATTTCACACCTCCCTCGAGTTGGAGGACCGCCTTGCGCGTCATTTCAAATTGTGCATAGCGAAGTATCAAGTATGGTTATCAGAGATATCGCAACGATCTACTCAAACTACATAGCTTAGTCGGCACTTCGAGGAGCACAGATGGCTGTAGGCGGAGCTTTTATCTAGGCACTTTAATTTACCCAGCTGCAGCGCCTTTTTTGCGAAACAGTATTTTAAAACATAACCAAGAAACTGGGGAATATAAAAAAAAAACGAAGAACGACAAAACAGACAGTCCTTCGTTTTTTTCTCGTCTCGGTGTTTCGCCTTAAAATGTGTTCAGCTATCACCCGCTAGTTTGAGCCCAAACATTTTGTTAATTGGCGCAGTATTATGTAACATCCAGACGCTTTTGAAATGTTATTGTATTGATCAGAGAAGTCACTCGCCCAGCGTCGCTTCATTTCCTGCAGGCATCCTTGTCAACGTCTGTCTTGAAAGAGAGGACATGTTAAACATCTATGCACGGCAATTTTTCTTTTAATTCACAAAAAATGAACAATTTAAGCGGAATTATATTTTTCTTACTTCCTGATGTATTGCACGAAAATTAACTAGAAATTACTGCACCGCGAATCAGAAGCCCATAACAGAGAGTAAAAGCCACCCAGCTTGGCATCCTCCGATGGATGAGCTGGCTGGGCTAGCTTCTCTTGGTTAGCAGCCGAGCAAACTGGGTAGACCTGGCATCGCGTGACGCGGGCAAGAGCACGTAGTGAACGTGCTACGTGCCCTGGGGACTGGCCGCAACATCGGTGCCATGAGCCATACCACAGTTTCTCGGCCACACGAATCGGTGTCGTCGTCTTGCGTTCAAATTTTCAGCTTCCGATGGCCGCTGTGGGACCTCAGCCTTAAGGGTAAATGGAGTATAGAATTGCCGCGGCGGCGGTTTCTTCTCTGACATACACACGTTCCCCTTGTTCACGCGGAAGAAGGGGGAAGGGGACGGGGGACTCGAGGTTTGGGTAAATAGCAGCCAGTGCTTCATTCGAAAAAGGATGCCGCCTCGAAAAATTTGCTTGATGGCTAACAGCCCTATCGGAATTGAAGCCATTATTTTTGCGTTATGCATCAACACGCATATTATTGTCATGCGGTCGCCACTTTCAGCGCTCTGCTGTGCGCGGTGTTGGTTTGTTTTCGACAATAAAACTACTGTTGTTTATTACCAAATATCATCCCCCATCATGTCGCTGCCGTCCCTCTGTAGTCATGAAATTGGTACGTTGCCGACAGTGTAGCTATGATTACTGTTACGAAGCGTCCTATTTGAAACAGCAAACAACGAACGCGAGATGGTCGCCATCGTTTCCTATTTGCAAAAGAGCGTGTCGTTCAAGTAGTCCTATCAGAGCCCTGGATTTTCTTTGTGGTTTTTCTGCAGGGAAAATTTTCAATACGCCTCCCGCGCACATTGGGAAGGTCACAACTGTCACTCCTGTCTCACGAGCATCAGATATGACGTGCATGCCCAGGTCTATAGGCGAGCGGCACATCAGCTCGCGCTCTCGAATTTATGCGTGTCTCTTGGCGTGCAATAGAAAGCTTATTTTTTAAAAGCCCTCGGCATAAATGCCGAGTGAAATGCCTCTTGGGACCTCCAGTTTGAGATCTGCACGCCTGCTCACACTTCGCCTGGCAGCAAGATCTTGTACCTTCAACACAAGTTGATCACCGCCTCGAACACTTGGCTGTCAATAAGGTTTTTTGTCGTGCGTCTACAATAACTGCGGCCGAAGGCAAGTGCTGATCTCAAGGTATTCATTTCGAACTTTCGTTATACCACTATTTGTTCTATAAAACTCTAGTTCGACCGAAGTCTGAATATGCACCCTCTTTCTGGGATCCATGACAAGCCCTCTCATCACCCCTTTGGAGGCCATAATAAATAGAACCGCTCGTTCTATTCTTTCTAATTATTATTATAGATCTAGCGTCACTTCTATGAAATCCACTTTGTCACTCCCGCCCCTCTTCCAGTGGCGTATGCGTTCACGCCTCTCTTTATTTCACAAAACTAATGTTTATAACTCCCCGCTATCTTACAAATAAATAAGACATCCATTTTATTCTTCTGCTCGTCATGATCATCATCACAGTGTTGAGGTACCTATCGCTACCACGTCTACATTCCATTCTCCTTTTCTTCCTCGCAAATTCCTCGACTGGAACCACCTTCCCGGACCAATTGCAACCATCACAAACACTCTAATTTCTAGGTCTGCTTTAACCAATCGTTTTCCTTTTGAGTGTGAATAACTGATCATTGTTTTAATCCCAAATTTTCACTCCACCTCTGTAACGCCTTCGGGCCCTGAGGGTAAAGCAAATAAATAAATAATTGTCCTAGGGCGTCCACTATTTTGACTGAAGAAATGTTTGAATGTGACCGTCACATAAACGTGACATTTTGTTTTTCCTAATGAACATTCCTAAACCGCCTTTGGGTATTGACACAATACAGTGTTACCGGTGCCGACCCCGCGAAAAATAAAATTGACTTCGCGCCGTCTACGACAAAAACAGGAACTGTAAGATTCCCTATGATAGCAACAGCCGTTGACTGGCCGTTTTTCAGTGAAGATATAACGACAGTATTAGATACTGGTTTGGTCCCATTTTGATTCAAAATCAAGTGTTTCTGCTCGGATTTCATATAAAATTTTCGGTACCCTTAAGAACCCAGCAACAATGTTAAGGCTGCCAAATTTCTATAACTACTATCGTTTATTTTCTATTTCTTTCAAAGTCACTCCATCATTCTCGAAATGTTATTTGGGTTTTGGTTTTACCCCTGTGCGGTAAAGGATAGCAGATTAAATTCGGTGCTCGGTTTTGATTGTACTCTCTGATCTAGGCAAAGGGTATGTTTCGGAAGTATTACTATTCTGCGCGCACTCAAACATGCTAATTTGACTTTCTTTAAACTTGCCCAAGTTACACTAATCACGCTATAAGTTGCATCATACCATACCTGAGACTCCTGTCCCATTCAATGGCTGCAGTTTTTCCTTCATAGTTTTATGACCAAACGTCACGTTAACTGCGTGCACGTATAGCACACTTCCGGGGCACTTTCAGAGAACCGAAATGTGCGAATACATGTCATTGATTGAAGATCAAAGCGTTATGCGAACCCGCGGGTGACACAGTTTTGACCTCTACGCCGTGGGCCTGTGACATAAACGGTTAAGAAGCAAGATCTTACTAGAGCTGAAGACAAATTGTATCCGCCTTAAGTTCAGGCTAACGACACATTTAAACATCAAAATTACTCGCCCAAGAAAATTTATTTTAGGAATTATAAGGAATAGTCAAATATGCGTCCCGGACGATAGGGTGGTTCAAGTCACCAGGCTCAATCTAAAATTGATCATAAAAATCGACGCCTGCACGTAGTCATCTAAACTTTTCTTCAAAGGTGTACTTCACAGGTCGTTTTTTTTCTTGTAACATTACAAAGCGTAGTTCTCTTTTAGTAAAAAATAGGGCCAAGAAACTTGCCAGGGTCTACGGCGGGCAACGACCCAGACCACCAAGTCCAGTAGGGGGGTGTGTTTGGCGCTCGTATTGATAGATGGTGTCGGGAGCAGAGTCTGATGGTGCAGCCGACCAGCAAAAGAAAGCAGACGACACGTAGACGAAATCCGTTGGCAGCAAAAGCGCCGCCGTTATGCAGACGCGTTTTTTTTTAATTTTAAGTTTTGTTTTTATTGTTCTTATTTATTTTTTAACCGAAGGTAGATTTCAAAAAGATTATATTCATTTCAATAAACCACGGTGGTCGCGAGCCGTCGCGATAAGAAGGTAGTGCCATCTATCAATACGAACGCCAGACACACCCCGCTACTGGACGCCAGTCGCTTGCGTTGCTGCCCACCGTAGACCCTGGCAAGTTTCTTGGCCTTATTTTTTACAGAAAAAGAGCTACGCCTTGTACTTTTACAAAAGAAAAAACGACCGGTGAATTACACCTTTGACGAAAAGTTTAGATGGCTACGTGCAAGCGTCGATTTTTACAGTCCATTTTAGATCGAGCCTGGTGACTTGAACCACCATATATTTTCGTAACCACCATCAATGTAACGTCAAAAACAGTATTGCATATTAACAAGCTGCCCCGAAATTCCGAGGTCAACTCACACGACACTTCTTTCACGCACAAGTTCTATCAGTTAAATTATATGAGAAAACAGTCATGAAAAACCGTCACAAAAGAGTTTGGCAGATCACTACAGGTCATGGCGTCATATGACACCGTCACTGAGTAACGTGTGAGGCCAGAATGTCATGTGACGCCATGCTTTCTAGCGACGTCACGTGGCGCAATGTTACATCATGGTGTTATGTGGCGCTATGATATCACGTATGTAGCGTCCACAGTACACAAGTACATGGAAGCAGTATACTACTTTATTTTATTATAAGTGACTCAATGTTGGCTGGCATCCATGATAAAAAAGTGAAAAAAAATATTCAGCTTGTATATGAGAACGAAGTGCGACATTTCCTCCATCGAATAAGGGTCACACATAGCCTGAAAGCTCTAGTATGTGGCAAATCAAGAACGTAGGGCGAGGGTAAGGATGGCCGGGGAGGAGGAAGCAGAGGGAAGGCTAAAGAGACAAAGAAGTCTCCCGCTGTCTTCTCCAGCGTTCCTTCTGCTTCCTCCTCCCGGCGCGTCTTACCTTCGCCCTGCCTCCTTGAGTTACAGCGGGCTCTAGGAGTTCCTCTAAAGGAACACTGCCATCGCCTTAAATATATTTCTTCTCTCCGGGCAGTCCATTATGGCGTAAGAAGACAACCCAATCAATATATTGCTGCAGTGTCACGTACATTTTTATTAAGGTAAAAAACGCAACTGCTCAAAACCGAAGCCGAAGCTGGACTAGGGAGGAAGTAGGAATATGAAGGAGGAGAAAGATACCGAAAGTCACGTGGCTGTGCAACTGTTTTTTTCAGTCAACGTATTTGCAGTTTTTTAGAAGCCACAAAAATGGGTATTATATCTTTTGTCTATTTCTAGTAGTGGTGGTGTGCCATCGATTACACACTACTTGGGTTATCTTTGGTAGTTGTGTGTAAACCATAAAAAACGCACGTGGAAACGAAGAAAAGAGTGAACCCGACTCAAGCTGGCCAGTCTTCAATCGGCGGTTTTCAGGCGAAAAAAAAAAGAATTTCGAGCCGTAAATTGTGTTCTGGGTAGTTGGGCTTTTATATGTCATTTACAAATAAAACCCTTGGCGAGCATAAATACCCTGTCTGTGTTCTTCTAATATTACATTAATGCTTATTCTTATATTTGGAAGTACCAACGGATGCGCAACTTTTATGTTTGTTTACAGGTATCTTCCAGTCTGCTTTGAAGACCCTTAAAAGTGAGCTAGAAACTTTTATTTCCTTCTATAATTTCCGTATTTTTAGTATGACCATACTTTTCCGAAAAATTTAACGAGATCGTGAATTAATTAGCGGCACGTCTTCGCAATACCATTGACATCGTTCATGCCTCCTAAGCCTTCCGGCCATACGTTTCTAAATAGTTTCTATACAAAACGCGAAGGGACCCAAATCTGAGAGGAAAAACCAGAGCAATACCCTTCTGCAAGGGTTGCGTGGCAGCCGAGCTTGTGGCAGTCAAGTCCACAGGTCTCCAGTCACCCCGCAAACTCCAGTTTTTAATTTAATGTTATTTTTACACGCTGCTAATTTACTGTTTTTCGTTCGTAGCTTGTCGCCTTCACAGGTGGTGGGATAAATATTAGGGGTGCTCGTCATCATCAATCAATACTCTATTTTCTTTCGCAAGAAAGATGGCAGCTGGAACAAAAAAAAAGAAACTGCCACAACTGCAGCTTGACGAGGCACGAACTCCAGGATGACAGCTAGCATTTAACATCAGTTAAACATGCTATAATTCATAGCAATTGAAACAAATATATATACATACACAGAGGCGTACGTATAGCTCAATGTACAAAAAAAATTGACGAAATATCAAACTTGCTTGTTACTTAGTACACAAGATAACAATGCACACATGAAAAGCAATAACCAATAACTGAGATTCACAGGGTAGATAAAATATGCATTATTACCTGAAATGGGATATTGTGAAAAAAAACTGCCCCTTATGACGAAACGTATATAGTAAGGATAGCTGAGTGTACCTGATGGATCCTAGCTCATAGTTCGTTCGGGAGGTGGGTGTATAGCACTGTTCATTTAAACGCGTGCGATATATCTTTGTATTCCTAAGTATGTTGGTTATTTATAAAATATGGCTACGTTCACTTTTTATTGCAGCATCGTATGAAACTAAAAGGCGGAAGTTATAAATGTCTGTTGTTCTAAAAATCTAAAAAAGTGTGACAAGCGAAAATGTGTGAAAAATACGATACCTTCGCGCCCATTTTGGGGGTTGTTTTTATAGGGTTAGATGTGTATTCACATTTTGTTAGGTAGTGGTGCCCCATACCGGATAACAACACAATATATGACTCTCAAGACCGTGGAAAGTGATCTGCTTAACAAACTGGGAGAAAATCGAGTGATATCTAGGTAACAATCTAGGTAACAATTCATGATAAAGTATCGGAAAAGAAGTAAGCCCACTACTTTAAACGTTTTCACATTCTCAATATCTTCGCTAGCTATATTGATATTTAAACTAGAAGGAACTGTTACGTCTTTTTACACGGAGTAGTATGCATTTAGTTTTGCCAGTGTTAATTAGTTATGAATTTATTTCAGCCCAAAGTCAAATATTGCAGAGCATAATATTTGTTGACAGTTCCATCTCGTTACATGAATGACTCCTCAAGAAAAGTGTAGTGTCACCAATATAAGCTATAACTTTTCAATGAGGAACGCAATGCGCAAATTCATTTGTGAATAAAATTTAAATAAAAAAACAGCGGGCCTGACGCACTTCCTTGAGGTACTCCTGCTTTTACCGGTTTGATGCATGATATTGAAGAATTGATTTTAATATATTGTCTGCGCTCAGCGAGATAAGACCTCAATAAAATAAATGTTGGTCCCCTTATGGTGTAGCGTTGTGCCTTTCTCAAAATATTTGTTTGATTAACTGCACAAAAATCTTTAAAACATCTACCTATATTGCTGATGCAGCAAGTTTATTTTCGATATTATTGATTATTTCTTCTTTCTGAGACAGCAGAGCCGATTCCGTAGACCTTCCTTTTCTAAAGCGGTGCTGGCAATCTTTTAATAGCGAATAACGTACAAGATATGCTGATAGTTTCATGTGAAGAATAAAAAAAAAAACTTTAGAACAATAAGATTGTATATAAATAGGCCTATAGTTTCCCCACACATTTTTGTCCTCGCTCATAAGAACTAATGCAACCTTTGCTGTTTCCATCAGTTTACGAAATTATCCAGTACGTTGAAAGATAGAATAAAAACGTCAACGGTGCAGCTAAAAAGTAAATAACCAATTTTATTGGTTGTATATTCAGGACATTTGCATCTTCCCCTTCGCTCTTTTTCATTCTGCGAAGCGATCACTTAACTACTTTATGATCTGTTGGACTTAGGAAAAACGAATGAATGTTATCACTGATGTACTTGAATGGGCTTTCGCTGTTTGTTATATATTGAGTGGTGTTCGCTAGGTTGGGTAAGTAAACATTAAAGGTGTTCGCAAGACCTGTGCCAGACAGTTCTTGCCCACAATGAATACTTTCGTTTAGCATGTTTTCCTAAATGCTTGTCTTCAAGACACGGTTGAAATATGTCCATATCTTAACTGCCTCGTGTTTCTGTATATTACCGACGATATCATTGTAATAATCTAGCTTAAATAGTTTAGTTAAGGTATTCAAATTGTTTCGGTTTACATTAAACTTCGCCAAGTCATCACTCTCTTCAGACTTAAATATCTATAAAATAAATATTATTTTTTTCAATTCGTTTTAATAAGTCTTGGGAGACTCAAGGTTTTCTCGCTTTGTTGTAAGGCTTGATGAATTTGGAAGGAAAGTGGAAATTTAAAATCTGTTGGAAAGTTTCCAGAAATTGCTTATAGCTTTGTCGGGAGAATCGTAAGTATACACTCGATCCCAGTTACAGCTACCAATGGCGTTCCTAAATAGCTAGCCTCTGCACTCTAACGGTGCGTAACTTAAAGCATTCACGACTTATCATTTTGCTTGTGCAATGCTTGTTCGTAAAACGAAATATAGGCCAGCGGCCTCTGATATTGCTGCCAATTGCACCGGGGGAACATAAATCATTATAAATAAAATTCGTAATAAAGTTGTCAAGTCGAGCGGAGCACGTATCCGTTAGTTTTGTCGCTCCCGTAGAAGCGCATTCGAAACTTTTTGATTCAACGGGAAAATATAAATCATTGCGAGCGTTGGATGTTTTAATAAGTCAATGCGAACATCTCCCCCAGGAAGAAAATAAGGTTATGGTCATGAACGTAATTGAGCAATTTATCAAGTACAAGGAGCAATATTTTTACATTGCTAGATTGAGGGCGATATAAAAGTGGCGATATCAAGTACAAGGAGCAATATTTTTACATTGCTAGAGTGGGCGAGGCAGCTACGCAACGATGTGGCAGCCATCTAATCCTGTGCTCTTCCTACTACAGATTGTCGCTTGGCATGCCCTACCTGTGGACTACGACGACTCTACAGTGCTACCAAGATACCAGACCCTCCTGAAAGCGCCTTTCCCGGTCATCAGGAATGCCAGTCGCGGTTGCCAGGATTGTTGGCCTCTCGATTATCAAAACTTTTCGCCTGAGTGCTCTCCTGTTTTCGGCGGCACCGAATCGTCATCGGCAACACTAAAATCTTCGCAAGACGCCCCCGTTTGGCGCGTGTTTCGTCACTGGGCGAGGCAGCTACGCAACGATGTGGCAGCCATCTAATCCTGTGCTCCTCCTACTACAGATTGTCGCTTGGCATGCCCTACCTGTGGACTACGACGACTCTACAGTGCTACCAAGATACCAGACCCTCCTGAAAGCGCCTTTCCCGGTCATCAGGAATGCCAGTCGCGGTTGCCAGGATTGTTGGCCTCTTGATTATCAAAACTTTTCGCCTGAGTGCTCTCCTGTTTTCGGCGGCACCGAATCGTCATCGGCAACACTCAAATCTTCGCAAGACGCCCCCCTGTTTGGCGCGTGTTTCGTCAGTGGGCGAGGCAGCTACGCAACGATGTGGCAGCCATCTAATCCTGTGCTCTTCCTACTACAGGTTGGTAAACGGCATTCTTACTCTGAAATTAAAAGCGATTATCGCTGCCTGGTAGTGCTGCCTCACCCAGGTGCAGTGTGTTGCTGTGTTTCTGACTGTTTAGATGCACTGTGTACGTTAGTACTAATTCTGAGCGGCGATATAGAACTTAATCCGGGACCTATGTCAGATGCACAGATCAAACAGTTTAATGAAATGTTGAAGCTTCTGCAGGATGTCAACGAGCGGACTGTACGCTTTGAATCTGGGCAGGAGATGCTAATGACTTCCGTAAATGAAATTAAGAAAAACCAACAACTGATGGAAAATAGACTCACCTCAGTCGACAGTAGGCTCACAAGAGTAGAGAAAGACTCTGCAAAGTTTAACGAATGGCAGAAGCAACTACATGCTGCACAGTGCATTGCTGATGACGCCAGGAAAGAGAATTCTCTCCTGCGTGAGCGCATGGGCGAGATAGAGGACCGGTCAAGACGTGATAATTTAATTTTTCACGGAATCGAGGACGTTCCGTCAGAAACGATGAGTCAGTCTGAGGAGAAGGTTAGAGCGGTGCTTCTGCGGGTAATGAATATGGAGGTCACAGATGACGCCATAGCTCGAGCGCACAGGATAGGCCTGTTTCTCGGGAACAAGTGCCGACCGATTATTGTAAAATTTGCGAATTCGAAATCTAGAGAGAGCATCTTGTCGTTAAGAACGAAGGCAAAAGGCAGTGGCATTTCTATTAATGAGGATTTTTCACCAGCTACACGTCAGGCTAGAAAGAAATTAATCGAATTTGCGAAGGTATTAAATCCTAATATTAACTTTAGATTACGGTACAACAAGCTTCATTTTGACAAAAAAATTTATGTTTACTGCTCCGAAACTGATAGTGTGCGCGAGCTCGGGGCTCCCTCTGAGTTGAGTCTCGCCGATACAGCCGCTGGCGTCCTCGCTGAGTCAGCGAATGATCCCCCTTCGTCATAGCAACCGAGAAACGATCATGGTCATTCTTCCGAAAATATGTCTATCTTTTTTACTAACATAAGGAGCGTGCTAAAAAAGCGAGATGAGTTATGCGCTGTGCTTGACTCGTCATCGGCTGACGTTGTCGTACTCACCGAGACGTGGCTTTCCGCTACAGCACGGAATAGTGAAATATTTGATTGTCAAAAGCGGTTTAACGTGTATCGTTCCGATAGGCAGTTTGGATCTGGAGGTGGTGTACTAATTGCAGTAGCCGACTGTATTGTTTCCTATTGTGTAAACTTGGCGTTAAATATTGAGTTTCTCTGCGTTTGTTTTGAAGTGAATGATAAAAAAGTTATCCTTTGTGTTTGCTATCGTCCGCCGAAGTGTACCTCTAGTTTTGTAAACGAACTTCATGATGCTATCAATATAGTTGTAACAAGGTTTCCAAACAGTCCAATATTTCTTCTAGGTGATTTTAATTACCTAAACATCTGTCTGTCACATGAGAGCCCGTTTCCTAACCCATTTTCGTCGGAGTGTTTCGATTTCTTGAACATGTGTTCCGATTTTAACTTGTCGCAGCTAGTTACAGAACCCACAAGAATTGCAGCCACGTCAGCAAATATTCTTGACCTTGTTCTGACCTCCACACCTGACCTTGTATCCCTAATATCTCACCTACCAGGACTAAGTGATCACTGCTCGTTACTCATCTCTCTAAGCATACCAAAGTGTAATAGTAGAAAGCAGATAAAACTTATTCGTGGCTACCGAAAAGCTAATTTCGACGCTATAAACGATGCCCTGAGTCAGTTTGTTGATCACTATTTTGTTAACTGCTCCGAGCGTTCTGTTGAGCAGAACTGGAATATGTTTAAGGGTCAAGTCGCTGTTCTCACCGACAAGTACATTCCACTGCGATCTGTAACGTCTCACCATCAATCACCATGGTATAACCCATCACTGAGGAGGCTATCGAACAAGAAAAAGAGATTGTTTCGTGCCGCGAAATCTTCCAGTACCTGTAACCGTTGGGAATCTTACCACAACGCCAATGCAGTTTACAAAAGTGCTATTTAAGATGCAAAAAACGAGTATTTTAACGTTAAGCTACCGTCTATGTTAGCCACTAACCCAAAGCAGTTTTGGAATGTTGTTAGTAAAAAAGAAAAATTCGTAATTTCACTCAAGGACGCGAATGGAGACGTAATTAATAGCGATGAATGTGCTCGCGTTTTGAATGATGTTTTTATTAAGTCCTTTCAGTCTGTTATTAACACGCCTATTTCTAGATTTGACGCGAGTGATTTTTTGCCTATGGGACCCGTTCTTGTCGACCCATTTGGTATTGTTAAAATAATCGATAACTTAAAACTTTCTTCCTCTGCTGGCACCGACAGCATTAACTCAAAGTTCCTCAAGAACACAAAAATGTATTACTCTTTGATATTATCTAAAATTTTTTCCCAGTCGCTTTCACTTGGAGAGTTGCCTGCTGATTGGAAGATAGGGAGGGTGGTGCCAATCCACAAAGGAGGTGATAAACATTGCCCGAATAACTATCGACCAATTTCGCTTACTAGCATTTCATGCAAGATACTAGAACATATCATCAACTCACAACTAGTTCAATTTTTAGAATCTAACCTTTTCTTTAGCACCGCTCAGCATGGTTTTCGTAAATCCTTCTCTTGCGAAACGCAACTTTTGTCATTCACCCATGATTTGCACCTAGCGCTTGACCGAGGGTCCCAGGTACACTGCATTTTTTTTGACTTTTCCAAAGCATTCGATAAAGTTTCACACAAGCTGCTGCTATTAAAACTTAACAGTCTTAACATTGACGCAAATGTTCTGTCCTGGATAACTTGTTTTCTCACTAATCGTTCCCAGTTTGTAACCGCTAACGATGAAACGTCCCCGCTCGCCTCCGTCCATTCTGGAGTACCGCAAGGTTCTGTATTAGGTCCGCTATTGTTCCTTATCTATATTAACGATTTGCCGAATTCGATTTCTTCTTCAATTAGTTTATTCGCTGATGATTGTGTTATTTACAGAGAAGTTACTAACGCCTCGGATGTTCTGAATTTACAAACTGACATCAACCATGTTTCAAAGTGGTGTGAATTATGGGGGATGGAACTTAACACGACTAAATGCAAGGCCATGACAGCATCGCGTAAATGTAATTTTCCTTCTTCTTATTTTCTCGAAGATGTCCCCTTACATTCTGTCTCTTCTTATAAATACCTAGGCGTGTATATAACCTCAAATATTTCCTGGCAAATGCATGTTGAGTATGTTATTAATAACGCTAATCGAATGCTGGGTTATCTAAAACGAAACTTTTCACTTGCCCCTTCATCTTTGAAACTAACTCTGTACAAAACGCTTGTACGCCCTAAATTACAATATGCTTCTTCTATCTGGGACCCCGGTCATTCCAAACTAACTAACGCCCTGGAATTAGTTCAGAACCGCTCTGCTCGTTTTATTCTTAATAACTTTCATCGCACCGCAAGCGTGAGCTCAATGAAAACTAGCCTGTTGTTGCCTAACCTCAATTTACGTCGTAAAATAGCTCGCTTATGTCTTTTTCATAAGATATACCATACTAACTCATTACTTCACAACCGACTGCTGAATCAGCCTTCTTATATTTCACCTCGCATTGATCATATGTATAAAGTAGACATTCTAAAATGCAACACTAATGCATTCCAAGAGTCATTCATTCCAAAAACTTCAGTGGATTGGAACCACCTTCCCGCATCTATCGCAACAATTGTTCCTGACCATTTATTTAGGACTGCCATGAATAATCTATACTGCTCAGATTGAGCTGCGAAGTGTACTACTGCCACTAACCCCCACTCCCCTCTGTAATGCCAATGGCCTTG
The DNA here is from genome assembly GCF_016920785.2 of Ixodes scapularis. Lineage (NCBI taxonomy): Eukaryota > Metazoa > Arthropoda > Arachnida > Ixodida > Ixodidae > Ixodes > Ixodes scapularis. Next base: position 251,836,829 of record NW_024609835.1, read on the forward strand.
AGGGTATTTTAAATAAATAAATAAATAAATAGAGCACTGAGTACATATATACCACATTGTACTAAAAATAATTCCAATTGCTCGTTCATTTCTTTGAAATGAACGAGCAAAACACCGGCTCTGTTTTGAATATAGTAAATGAGTGTTTCAATGCATTTTGTATGTTACTGAAATTATGCGGGCATGTCGCACTTAACGCAGGCCCTGAGAAAGACGCGTTACAACAGATACTTGACGGCCAAAGAAAGATAGGAGCTGGCGTCACTGAGCGAAAATACTAACTAGGATCCTTAGATAAGCGGCTGGAAGCAACTGAGGGGTCCTACTTTAAAAATCAGGAAAAAAAATAAGAACCTTGGAATTCAGGTTTATATCAAGAAACTCAAAAGATAGATCGATGAGTGAGAGAAGAGAGACCGACGCAAAAACCTCCTAATATACAGGGTGCCACAGAAGAAAATTTACGCTGTCTTTTTTACCGAAAAAATAAACTAGGCATCGTCGAACGCTCATTCTCCGCCCAAAAATAGCGCTAGAGGTCACAACCAGATGGCAAAGTTTCAGCCCGATCCGATAACGTATTCAAAAGTTATAGCTTATTTTCTAAAAATTTCGATAGGAAAATGGCGGCTGACGGAGATTTCGAACGCATGGGGCTCTGTGGCTCTAGAAACCGAAAACGGGCAAAAATGGGCTCCATTTTCCCGTCGAAATTTTCCGAAAATCACATAATTTTTGATTAAGTTATCATATCGGGCTGAAACTTTGGCATCTGGTTGTGACCTCTAGCTCTACCTTCGGGCGGAGAATGAGCGTTCGGCGATGCCTAGTTCATTTTTCCGGTACAAAAGATCGTGTAAATTTTCTTTTGTGACACCCTGTACACAGTTAAAGAGCGCGGCAATGAGACTGAGCAAATGCTGACGAACGCTGCAGTTAGACATTTTTGAAGCCAAATTGGGGGTTAAGGCGAAGTGTGTTGACAAGGTTCACAGGCTTGGAATGAATTACCCGGGAAGGTCAGGCATTCAGTTCTTATGTTTTCTGATTCGAAAGAAAGGAAGACGTACTTCGAAATTCGTGGAAACTTAAGGCACAGCAATTTTTATAAACCAGGCTTTTCTTGCCCATTTTTAAGGCTTACGAAATAAATCATGGAGCTTAAAATTGGAGAAACACTATATCGTTGGAACGAAGATAGCAACGAAGGGAAGGAAATAGCCCCGTAAAGAGCCGGACGTCTCGAAGCCCAATGACAGAGTCACCCTGCTTGCAACAGCAACCTGACAGTTATCAACATGAACGCACGAAGCATTATAAATAAAATTGCCGATCTTGAGCCCATTTTGCTAGAGGATTATTGAGATGCTGTAATGATAACCGAGACGTGGTTGACTCCTTTCGTGCTTGATTGCGAAGTCATTTTTCCAGGATACAAGATTTTTTGAAATTATCGAATGACTAGGGGTGGTTATTGTTACCAAGGGTACCTTGGCTTGTACTGAAATTGAAGGTGCTTGTAATATAGAGGACACATGTTGCAAAAGTAAAGTACGTAGGGCCGAAGTAATTCTTGGGGTGATATACAGACCACCTGGTATGGGAATAGAGTTCGTGAGGGAGTTGAGGGAAACGTTTGCTAAAGGTACTGCTCACTCAGAGAGCTATTATTGCTGGGGACTTCAATATCGGTGACTTTGATTGGAATGGCTTTGTATCGGCACACGGGGAATCCGCAATCTCAATTTAATTGTTGGAACTTATTTTTTTATAATAACCTTACGCAGCCTTTTGATGACTTTACACGGATTCAAGGTCAATCGAGTTCAATAGTAGACTTACTTTTTGAAAGCGACTCTTTGCTGCGAACTTCATACAGCTGCAAGGTGTTTGAAGTTCGCTGCTCGGAATCATACAGCTGCCCCGAATCTTTGATCATTCCATGGTGTACTTGTTGCTTCCGATTAAAACTCAACCGGTTAGAGAATGTACGCTCGTTACGTACAAAGACTTCAGTAGAGCGGATGATGAGGGTGTGCTCGATAAGCTAGAATTAGCCTTCGACGAGTTTAAGGTTTGGAGTGAAAGTCCCACATCACGCATTGATCATCTGTGACATTACGAAACTAGTTGTAGAATGCCATGATACGTGCGCCTTTACCAGAACAAAAAGAAAGCTGAACTCTATTTATGAATTAACAGAGAGATTGTTCATCAGAAACAAAAAACCTCCCAATGTCGCGCTCAAAAAAAAAAAAAAAAAAAAAGAATCTTCGCGAATGTGATAGCTTACGACTACTCCGCAGAAATCTCAGATCAATGATTAAAAATGCTAAAGGCATATTACAACAAAACAATAGAATGTTTCATGATTTCGTCCCCTGGTAAATTCTATGAGCAACTTTCACCCCGAAAAGGCAGTGTTGAAATATTTGATATAGAAAACCATTCGATACAGAACGAATCTGACATTGCAAATTGGTTCAACGAAGACTTTTCGAGTGCTTTTTCTAGTGATTACGGAAGTTCATCAATGTTTCCGTTGCTGGAAAATGTGCCTCCTATCGCTGATTGCATATTAATAAGAGAGGGCATTTTTAATTTGTTATTGAATCTTGATCTCCAGGGACCCACGAAGTTCCTAACAAATTCTTACGAAGATATGGTGAATCGGTTAGTAATTACCTTTTGACTATCTTCCGAAATTCACTTCGTCAGGGAATAGTACCACCTGAATAGAAACGGGCGAAAGTTATTCCGATATTAAAATCTGAAGCTGCATTTTCGGTAACCAACTACAGATCAATATCATTGACATCAGCTTGTGGGAAACTTATGGAACACATAGTTGCGGCACATATAAGTTTGTTTGTTTTTTTTCTATCAGAACACCGATTGCTCGACGACAAACAACACGGGTTCAGGCGAGGCTTATCAACCACGACGCAGCTTGCAAAAGTGGTTCACTATTTCGCAGAACGTTTGAATCAAAGGAAACAAGTGGACATCATATTTTTCGATTTTAAAAAGGCGTTTTATAAGGTTAACCATAGGAAGTTGCTAATGAAACTACAACTGATGCATAAGAAACCTAGGCTCGCTACATGGATTGAATCGTTTTTAATTGGGAGAACGTAATTCTTAGATATAAAAGGTAGAAGGTCAAATACCGGCAAAGTTAGATCGGGGGTCCCTCAGCGGTCCGTGCTTGGGCCCTTGTTCTTCTTGATGTTTATTAATGACTTGGTTTCCAACTTAACCGTACACGCCAGATTTTTCACTCAGGTTTGCTTCCTTTTTACCGATGTAAAAACTGATTTGGACCAAGTTAATCTCAACATATCTCTAGCTCAGATTGGCCACTGGTGCAAAGAGTGGCGAATGTCACTAAATAATTCGAAGGCTGTGTTTATGACTATTACTCACAAAAGAGAGGCCTTGAATGTTCAGTACAGTATAGACTATGAACCACTGACCCATGTTTTAGAATATAAATACCTAGGCGTTACAATATCTCATGACCTTCGCTGGGGGGCTCACGTCAACAACATCATTAGGAGGGCTAACGCAAAACTGGTTTCTGCGACGAACCTCGAAGGAAAGCTCGAACGACACCAAATTAACAGCGTATAAACCGCTAGTGCGACCACTATTAGAGTACGAGGGGGAAGTTTTATATCCTCACGCAAAGTGTGACGTGCTAAAACTGGAGAGGGTGCAGGGGCTTGCTCTGCGTTTTATTTTTTTTCAAGTTTCGAAGGCTGGACTCCACCGCCCCCTGGACTGCATTCCAAAGCAAATCTCCCCTTACTAAAGTAAGGGCAAAAAAAAAATAAAAGACTGAATTTCTTGTTTATGATATGGAATTATCTGCTTTTAAATGACAAGGATAGTCATTGAACACCGCATAAGTCGAGGATCTCTAGAAATAGGTACCGGTTCCTGAAAAACTGTTTTATGCATTCATTTTTTTCATTGACTATCAGCGACTGCTATATACTCCCTGACGCGGCTGTTTCCTGTCAATCCTTATCCTGTTGAACTTGTTAAACCTGACATGTTGAACTTGAATAATCCCCACTGAATGAGCAACAGGCAAGGACAGTGTGCTTGCTCCCTTTTTCTGTAGAAGACTTACAGCAAGTTGGCAGGGCAATTGCCATTTTATACCTTGCAGTGACATGATTGGTCGTAGTCATTTTTGAAACAGCTGTTGGAGCAGCCAGAAGTTCATTTTGGAGATCAAAAAGAGCTTTTGGAGCATAACCCCACACTTAATTTTCATGTATATCATTGCTAATGTGAGGAGGAGAGACGGCAAATATTAAGAGGAGAACAAACACTAGCTGTTTAGTTGCGTGTGGAAGCACCAGACACGGTAACAAGAAGACGAACGATGAAGGGCAGCGCCAACTGCCGTGAATGATTATTTTAGGTTCAAAATCCCACTGAACAAATGTTAAAATACAATCATTTTGATCACCTAGATTTATGTGTCCTTTAAGTTCTATGGGGAGGGGGGGTTGTAACCAAACTGCCATTCTTAATTCATACAAAAAAGAAAGCATAAAAAATAAACTACAAAAGAATCTATGCATACCTTCTTTCACTACGTCTCGCTTTCGAGGAGTACCTATCCCCTTAGCACGCGGGTGCACTGCAGCGAAGCAAGACGCGCAACATCGCGACGCCTAGTTCGCAATTGTCGCTTCACTGCAGTACACCAATATGCGGTGGGAAGCGCATTTAAAAAAGCGAACTAACCCACCAGAACAGACCACGAGACTTATTCCAAAACTTCCGAGTACTGTCAATGCTTGGTGCGAAATCAAATCGAATAGTACATTATTTGAGGCGATTCTCGAAAGTCCTGAAAACCCACACGAGCCCACCCTAACGATATGGCTTGGTAGCGAGGCCTGTAGCTGTTATATTTTCAGTACTATTTAAGTGAACTTAAGTTCTGGCGCAATGTTGGCGCAAATTCCTCACATTTCGGTCAAATGTAACAGGGTGTAACAGGGTAAGGACTTTGGCAGTTTGGCGCAAATGGCCCAGCAATCACATCACTGACCTTGTTATCACATTGGGTGTGCGCTCAGATCCAAACCAGCCGTCGCTCAGAAAACTGGCGACCATAGCTTCTGCACAAGTGCATGAGGGAAGGATCAGGTAATGAAGTACTTGTCCAGAGAGCTCATAGTTCCTGCCAATATGTAAGCTGAGGAAAACGAACGGGATATTCAGATTCGCGGTATAAAACTACGCTAGAATGAACCTCCATCTAGTTTTCTGAAAGAAGTCTGGCACTTCTCTGCAATAAGCCGACTGATCATTACGACTTAGTCTTTTATACTATGCCGCCCTGGCCATATAACTCATGTGCACAGACCGCGTAAACGTAGCTTTTACGGCTTTTTTAAAAAAAAGTCTGTAAAACATACAAAAAAACACCCTGTAGAATGTCCCCCAATACGATACGATTGTATGGTTCCTTCCCCGCTTGTATCGTTCAAGAAGGACTCGCGGACATCTAGCCTTTCATTGAAATGCTGGGTGTCAGCGAGTCTCTACACCAGTGAGTGGTTTCAAACAAGCATGATGTTTGCACACCAGTAAGCTCTTACCCGAGGCCCTCCAGGAGCACTAAAAGCAGAGGCGAAATGTAGTGACCTGGTAGATTTGGTTGAAGGTATTTGCTCAAAACAAGATAATTATAAATTCAATACTGAACAATGGTGTCCCTTGAGCTGTCAGACCAAACTCCCAATCTTGCCACTCAGGAGGTCCTAACTTGTGCGTAGAGGATCAGCACCACCCAGATTTGTGCTGCGAGTGCACCTGCAATATAAAAGTCGAATAAACATGAGATGAAAAATGAGACGTTTACAATACTCTGTAATGTGAAATTAGAGCACAGATCTTGAAAAGGAGGATGGGAGGGTATGCCCCTCCTCGCCCTCTCCTCTTCCTCTTCTGCTCCCTCCCATTTAGCGGGAAAATTTCCCCACTAGATATAGCGGGTTAAGTTTCCCACTAAATTTAGCGCGGAAATTGATGTCACGTGACCTCAACACAAATGCAGTTTTCCCGCTAAACGTAGCGGGGAAAATGACGTCGCATTACCGTGTCACGTTATCCATAAAAAAATTCAATTTCTCAGCTAGACTTAGCGGAAATATTAACCTCACATGACCTCAACATCATTTCAATTTCCTGCCAAGTTTAGTGGGGCGGTTACGCCGACAACGACGCCGCGAAATGCGGAAACAGGTGCCTAAGAGCTGCGCTCAAAAAACTAAATGCCTCAGGTGAAATAAAGTGAAAACTAGAGATAAGACAAAGAAAAGAGAATCTAATATACCGTTCTCAGATCCTTCCTTTTGTCCGTTCGCAAATGTTTTTACTTCAAGAAATTTTTATCTCTTTATTCATACCCCGGGAAGCCCTCCCAGTTTCAGCATGAATGCAATTAATGAATGCAGACTAGACCTTGTGAACTATAATGCACATGAAAATGAATGTTTGCCACATAGTCATGTATGAGTCGGTGGCTCAGATCTCTAAATACATTTGTAGTGAGGAACATTCTTGAATAAAACATCTAGCCTTCGAATTCAACAGTTTGAACTTCCATAAGGAGCACTGTATAACAGATTTTTCTTGTGACACATCAGAAATGGCACAGCATTCTCATCCTTGCATACCTAACAAGAATTTGCATTTTTTTTTAGCATGGCGTGTGCTATTCTCATACCCATACAACGCCCTTTAAAAAAAATTCCTCTGTAGAGCTTTTTATTGGTTCTTACTTAACTCTCACGACAGATTCGGTACCTTGAATTCTCACTCGGCATCAACAGTTTTATATATTGATGTAATAGCCAAAGACAAGATGTATTAGCTTGAGTACGGCTGAACAAGAACACTGTTTGAAAAAAAGTACCGTCGAAAACTCAAATGTCAAAATAAAAGTTAGGTAGAATGTAGAATGGATATGGTCATGAATACAGTTAGCAGATTCAATATGAACAATATGTGTTAGATGCACGCTCAAAGAAACCTGTTGCATCTATATTCATTCAAATTACTTCGCAGAACCCAGCGCTGCAGTCTCAGGTGGGAGTTCGCTGAGTGAGTCTACCGAAAATGAGTGTAGACGGAAAAAGCAGTTTGATCTGCGACAATGAGCATTACATAAGTGACATGTCATTATTACCAGTTCCGAATGTTTCAAACTGTCACTCGCGTCATTCTGTGAGTTCCCTCCGTACATTACAGGGTTTGGCTCTCTCGAATGCTTTGCGAGAAAAATGATGAACTGGAAATGTCTAGAGTAGTTCTAGAAAAACTATTTCCAGAATCTTATCTCAGCATCGCAAAGAATATAAAAAGTTTCTAAAGACAAGGTTAGTGCAGGAGTTGAATAAACTAAATACTTCGTTTTGCGAAACCATCTTCCCGTAGTAAACGTATGAAGTTCCCCTAGGTAGAGCTAGTCATTACGGATGATTGTGCTCATTGCATACCATAAAAATTTAATTTGCGACCTACAATATTTACAGACTCAACCAACTCTGAATAAGTGGACCACTTGGAATTAAATATTGGCCTCACCATGACTGTCTGCCAACATCTACATAATAATTTCCATGAACCTATGTATTTCAAGAAAATATTTGGTGCGAGCTGCTTAAAACACAATATCACTTTTTAACAAGTGCTGATTGTTGGGCAAGTTGGTATGGTACATTAGAAAACATGATTTCGCTTTGAAGACGGGGACATAGGAAGGACAGACACCACAGAGGTGTAACTTTCAACTGATTTAATTCAAGAACCTCAGCGTAGAAACACACTGCGTCACCGTACCGCATCTCAACCAATCCGTGGCCCTGCAACGGACCGCAAGTACGCCAACTCCTTATCCCCCAAGTCAATTGACGCCACACTGACACAACACGTGCCGGAACTATTTATAGCGTCAGCCTCCATAATCTCTCTAACAGTCATATCTTTGTGCCTAGCAAGAACAGTAGACGAAGCAAATAATGGTTTGCACCCGCAGTCATGATCTGTCGTGTCACTGTCATGACTGCGGGTGCAAACCATTATTTGCTTCGTCTACTGTTCTTCCTAGGCACAAAGATAGGACTGTTAGCGAGATTAAGGAGGCTGACGCTATAAATAGCTCCGGCACGGGTTATGTCAGTGTGGCGTCAATTGACTTGGTGGATAAGGAGTTGGCGTACTTGTGGTCCGTGGCAGGGCCACGGATTGGTTGAGATGTGGTGCGGTGACGCAGTGTGTTTCTACGCTGAGGTTCTTGAATTAAATCAGTTGAAAGTTAGCGCTCTGTAGTGTCTGTACTTCCTATGTCCCCGTCTTCAAAGCGCAATCATGTTTTCTAACGCACTTTTTAGCACTAATAGAAAGCCTGTAGTGGGCCACAACTTAAGCAGTTTTCACTTCCTTATGAAGAGAAATTACACATATGTGAACCATGAATATAGGCCTGCACGGAATTTTTTCTTAAGTTGAAGTGCTATGCTCTGTTTACAATTTAAATCTTTGTAGAGCTGACAATGTGCAAGTTCCTGTTTTTTTATATTTCACATGACCCGACTGCTGGGTGTGGTAGGTACATAAGATTGATGACACCAACGTAACACAATGATTATTTTAAGAATTTGTTTGGGTATAGCACTAGCGAAGCGATCTGCGGGAAGTTATTTCTGTGACAACGTCGAACCTACATCCGCGGGCTTTAAGTTCACATGTGAATCATGTCTGCAGACTCCTTTTTGTAATTGGAACTCCATCCAACCCGAGATTTTAATGTTTCTTTTTGCATTTTAGGCTTAGTAGTGCTTTTGCTGTTGTATTAATAGGTAAGAAGAATGCTTATTTCAAGTGGCATAACTAACACCTGGTGGCACGAGGACTCCCCGTCGTGACGCTGATCGAAAGTCACAGGCAGGGAGATACTGCGATACTCTTGTTGCTGGGACTACCTCCCACATGGTCCTGGCCAGACCACAAAAAAAAAGATTGAGTCCAAGCTTGTGGTTACTAGGATCTCCAGATCTTAAGGCACCCAAGTAGCTGAAAATAAAAACAAATCACAATCAAGTACTTGGCAGAGCTACATTAGAATGGCTAGCATATTCTTTCGTGATCAGCACCTAGATCCTCTTATATTAGTCATAGTCACCCCCCAGGACAAGGCCACGTAGGCGTTAAAATGATGGGTACCGAATTAAGGCGAATGATCAAATGCATTCATTTAACCCTCTTTCGCATCAACCGGAGATATTTCTGTCAAATATTCACATTCAACTGTAAAGACTATAAATAAAACTACTACTGCAATGCAGAGCCGTATAGTGGGAGAGTTTAGCCAGTGGGTGTGGTGACGAAGGTGCCGGAGAGGAGGAAAGGGTGGAGAACGCCGAAGGAGGGAGAGAGAAGGCAGCAAAGAGGCAAAGAGGAGACGACCGCCATTTTGACGCAAAGCTGTCGGCACGGGGCACTGTTGAGGCTACGCGTCGTCTGCTACGGGCTTATTTCTTTTCTTTTTTTTTTTGCCTGAATAAAAGTTTGCGTTCAAACATGGAGGAACTTCTTTCTTTAGGTTTTTAAGGCACCGAGGAATTGCACTATATCATTTTATTGCCAGAGCTTGCCAAATAAAAGGAAAAATCCGAAATTTGAATATCGATCCCATGCCGGGCGATTGAATGAAAATGGCGGCCCTCCCCGCTCAGCTGGGAGCAGCCTAGAGTTCACGCGCATACGCTCACGCCTCTTGCTCTGTGCCGCGGGCTGATTAGCTCACTCGGAAGGGAGACGTTACGGCAGCGAAATCATAGACTGCCAGACTCTCCCCATATATGGCTCTGCTGTAATGGAAAGATTTTCCTACCCTCGTGCTCAGCGAGTGTCGACTGGGAATAAAACTCCAGTTCATACACTCGCTGAACATGAGGGTAGAGTGTACCAGCAGAGGGCAGGTGTCTGGATAGAATGAGTTTAGTTGGCGCACCAAGAGGCTAACGAATAAAAATGGGTATTACTCTGAGCAAAATGCCAAAAAAGCGTGAATCTCGGCTTGACACTAACAGCAGCACACAGTATCTATTTTATTGACAAAGGGGTACTAAATCATTATTTTAAGCTACCTAATCAAACTAAATATTCTTCCCGGCTTCCTTTTTAGAAAAATCTCTAAATTTACAAGAACTATTGAGACAACGGCTAAAAAAAGGAAAGCAATGGCAAAACCAACAATCGAATTCGCCTGCTCTCCAATAGCACGACATCTATGGCAGGCAGACCTGCAGAATGAGCAAGCAGTTTAAGAAACAGAGTATGTCCTATGTATATTTTTTTTATGTTGCAAAGCAAGCGCTGGAAGGAGGTTTCACGACATTAACAAAATTTCTTGAAATCAGTTGAGAACAAATTAGAGCAGTGAACTTGTCCTTGCTCCTGGCATAACGTTTTAGTTTTGCCTATTGAAACTCACAAATTTCTAAATAAAAACAAAAAAGACGAACCTTCATAAAAAAATCTGGAACTTTGGCAAAGAAAAGTTACCTTGAACAAAATATGTACGATACAGTTGTACAGCTTCCATTTGTGTGCTTAACCAATTTTGAGGCAAATCGGCGACAATGAAAAGAAGACGTTTGAGTACAATTAAGGGAAAGACAGGAAGGATACATACCTACAAAAAAAAAAAAAAACTTAGAACGATTACGGGCAGGAAACTCTGGTGAGGCTCTCGGAGCGACCTCCTCCACTGGGCCTGCGCAGACCACAGAACAAGATCGGTCAGAGCTTGCAGCCATATGGTGCTTCATACCATGAAGTTACAGAAGCGGGTGCAATTGGAAGCAAAGTGCATTTCATTTCTCTGCAGAACGAAGAGTTTAATAGCTAATATGCATTCATAAGGTGATACAGTCATGAATGCAGCGACTTTTCAATGCATCGCTATATCACTAACTTGTTAACCATGCCAGGCAACACTGAAAACCCAGAGCATTATTTTAAACTATCTTAGCTTAAAGTTAACCACGACAGGAGCTTCAAGCCATCCTTGCAAATTCAGTGCACAAAGCAAGCCATGTGACCTTCTAGTTGGACGCCATGGTACGTCCAGCTTATAATCATGTGTCATGCTGTTTTTGCTGCAATGGCTTGTAATGGCAAAAGTGGTCCAGCTTAAAGAGACGCAACGTATAGATGTTTGTGAGTGGGGCCCTCACCTAGTCTGCAGCTACATTGCGAAATAGGACGTTCCAACCGGGATGTTTGCTGCCTGTAACAACACGACCAGCTTGTGCCCAGTGATTGTTCGAGCTGAGTACTTGTCCTCGACAGTGCCATTATTTGAAAAGCATTTTCATGAATGTTAAACATGACTGACTTACAGAGAGACTCCACCTCAACACACTAAAAATTTCAACAGCCATGTACGTGTTAAAAGGGTGTTTTTCCGAGCTCACACCCTTCCTACACCATTTTTACATAATTTTTGAATATTCAAGGGTGTACGGAAAGGCCTACACCCTTCGTACATCCTTTTTACACCCTACGGCTACCGAAATTGTGTTAGGAGGGTGTTGCGGTGGTACACCTATGATTTCCGAATCGTCGAACTCGGAAACCGCCGAATTGCAGACATACGCGCCGACAGCAGAAGTCAAGAAGCAGCCTGCTCAATTTAGAGGATTTCGTGAAGTTCAAGTAAGCACAATGGGCAGCTGACATCCAAGCCAAGCCAACGCTCAAGTTGTTTTCAAGCCAGATGAATGCCGGCGTTGTGTACAAGCTCCCTGGTTGTTTACGTGCAAGCGACCACGAAAATAGCATCGGTTACTAACGCACTTCTGCTCAGAATGGTGAGACCACATCGGTTCTATTATGATACATTCCGTCTCATCCTGAGATGTACTAAAGCGAAGGCTAGACGTGCGAGACGGTTCGGGCTCACAGCTTTACTGTGAGCCTGTACCGTAAAGGTCGGTTCTGACACTTGCGTTTGAGTGTGTTTGTCTGCGTTGCGTTTAGAACCGAAAACGAGTCACCGGCACATCTGTGCTTCGTATGAAGCCTGGATTCCAATTCAAAGAATCATCTTGGCACGCGATATAAGCAGCAGGGATGTCCTGGTTTCTCGCAGCCGCAACGCGGTCAAACGCAACTGTTTGAACCAGGCTTTACGTGGTTGTCCTGGGCTTGTCCCTCGCGCTTTATTCTTTCGATTTTAAGTATTCATTTTCAACTCGCTCGCTTTTACCAGTACTAGTAGATACTCAGGCTGCACGAGGGTTCGTGCAGTGCGACCATCTAGCGATGCTATGAGCTTGTGCTCGAGCCTTGGCTTTAATGCATCTTAGTGGGGAAGGCAATCATCGGGGATATATGACACACGATGATGCCAAGTCTGTTCACGGCGGACTCTCGTGCTGTTCTGATTGGAGGAGAAGGGGCGTGTAAAAAATTGGCAAATGGAAAATGGTTAGCGACTGCGCAAATATATGTTGGAAAAAGTTCAGAACGTTGAAGCGCAGCAGCCTGAAAGTTTGGAGTTAAGCAATTAGAGAATCATTTGAAGACATCTTTAGAGGTTCAGCCTTCTCTCCACCCACACCAATATCGAAGGCTGCTAGGATATTGGTTCAGGCTAAGCCCTCTGTCTTTCAGTCAGCGAACTCGAGCCGTTCCACCTGACCTTGTTATTTCATAACAGATATGTTAGAAAATGGAATGCAGATTTTCTTTACACGGCCAAAACATAAAGTGTTATCAAATAATACCTGCCATATTCATATTCTACATTTACAGACCGGGGCTGCCCCGCCTGTGGAGGGTGAAGATGCGAGCAGCCTCGAAGCCCACCAACAGTGGCTGTGTGCTGAGAGCGAAAGCTGGTGCCTGACGAAGGCCAGATTGATCTTCGAAAGGATGCGACTGCCTGCAAATGGCTACATGCGTTGATATTGATGGGCATATAGACTGCACAGAATGCTTATCCCTACCTGATGGATGCTAGGAGGGTATGCATTCCATATTTTTTTACTGATCTCTACAACAATTGCTAAATTGCGCTTCCCCGCTCCGTGATTGCGGCTGCCGGACGACCATCTTGGGACACGGAAAATTAACCTTTTGGAGCGTTGCAGAGGCTGGCCGGCACCGTGCTGCAGACATGTTTTTTGCTCGTTTGTCGTCATTGGGAGCGTTAAAGTGGCCCTGCAATAACGTTTTGACTGGTTTTTAATTTAGACCGAACCTGAGCGCACTGAACGTAGTAATTTAAAGAAACTTTTCTCAAATTTCGCTTTATTTTAAAAGTTATAGGCAAACTAGACTTACAAAAACAAGCAAAAAATAACATCTTCATGACGTCATAGGTCCTGGTTTGAGTGGCCGTGAAGTAGTGAGCTCATCGAGCGCTCACGGCTGCCGCACTCAGTGTCGACGGCTCGAGAGGGTGCCACTAAAGCGCGTGTTGACTAGGCTGTATGAAGTGGGCGGCCAGGGCAGCTCGCAATTAAAGACTAACTCGGCATAACACTTCATTGGCCACAAACGACGGTAAACACGGGGTAAAGACCAGTTCAGAACGGGAGCCACTTCGCGCTGCCATACCGCCAAAGGGTCAAATCGCCAGCCAAGCCCGCGCCGAAAGCCTTGGGAACGCTCGGAACCGGTCGAATCCTCGAGCCGGTATACGACCGCAGCGCCAACGCGTACATCCGGGACCTTTCTAAGCCCATTGTTCGTCGGAGCCTCATCCCACTACGCCTTTCTAGTACAGTAAAACCTCGTTATAACAAAACGGGATATAACAAAGCAATCATAATTCCCCTTGCTTGCTAATAGTGGGAAGAAATGGACATTGGCTATAACAAACTAATGGTTATAACGAAATAATTACGACCGCTCCTTCAACTTTGTTATAACGAGGTTTTACTGTATGCGCCGTTTTTTTCACCGCTTGGTGGCGGGTTCGTCGACGGGTCCTTTCTTGTTTCCGTATTTTATAAACTGCATTTGTTTCTTTTCTGATCTAAAATACTGAACAAAAACTACTTTCATACATAATTGAAACGGTTCGCCACACTAATATTTTGTATCGACTAAAAAAAATGCTTTTAGCGGATCTGACCAGTAGTAAGCCCAGGACCAAAGACGTCACATATTCCGCGCTTTCGGCAACGCGGGTCGCCCTCGTAGGTGGAGGAGGTTTCCGCGTCGTCCGGTTAAAATATGACTCACTGATATTTAGTTATTCTCTCCGTGCCCGCTGGCTTACCCGAACCCAAAGAGACGTGGAAACCGCGAAAGAGGTAGACGCTTAAGTATGATTGCAGCTCCCCTTTATGTCCATACTCTTTTACTCCTACTCTGACGCTCCGAGTTTCATACTCCAGGCACAGCAACTAAACGGCGCACGGCGTACAGGAGCGCGACACGCCGAATCTATTGACAAGCCGCACAAGCTCCTTCCCACCGCACGGTTATGACGAACCTGGCATCCCGTGGATACGGGTGGGAGAAGCCAAAATTATTTCGGTGGTAAATTAATTAAAGCCAGTGTAGAGCGGCAGGGTACAAAGTAAAAGAGACGGCGACGTTATGGAGTTTCTACGAACGTTTAAGTATTTCTGAGAGGTTTGGAGACTCGCTTCGAGCACGTGCGGGGAAAGGCACCTTGGCTGATCTATTTATTGACCGTGCAAGCTGTTTATATTTGAATTAAAGACAACATTCTTGAACCCGTTTGTCGACGCACGAAACCCTCACACTTGCCAGATATTTCGTGGTTCCGTATTGCAGCGAGACGGAATACGATGGAAGCTGTTGATGTGCTATGCCGATACCGGAACACTGTCGTTCAATAGATAGCACGTCAATTCGTTTCAGGCGAGACATGAACAGGATGTTTCGGCTTTCCATTCGAAGTATCTTGATTCTCTGGGCAAAGCATCCTAGAAAGGGCAGCGCTCCCACTGTCTTCTCATCTCAACAACTTTTCTGTCGCTGTGCTGTCGGTAACCTTCCGTTCAATAGATGAATTCCTTTTCAGGCGAGATGCACGAACAAACCTTTCCCGCAATGCTAACTGATGCTTCGGCTTTCCAATCTAAGTATCTTTATTCGCTGCAGCTGGAGTAAGCAGTTTAAAAAAGGCAGCCGTCCCACTGTCTTCTCGGCAACCTTTCTGTCGCCGAGCTATCAGCACGCTCGTTCGATAGATCACTTTGTTCTCAGGCAAGGCACATGAACAAACCTTTTCCGGAATGCTAATTGCTGTCTTGGCTTTCAAATCAAATTGTTTTTACCTGCTGGATTAACCACTAATTACTGAAAAGAAGCAGCTGTCCGGCTACGCCTTTTGTTTCAACAATCTCAACAATGGCACAGCCATCTTGTTTGTGGACGTGACATCACGGAGCGCAAAGAAGTCACTTGTGCTCCAAGAAATGCTCGGAGCACGAAGAGCACGCTCGAGTGTCAGTCTCCGGCGGCGCTCCCCTCTGTTTAGTGAAACGAGCGCCAAACGCTCGCAATGTGTAAACAATAGGAATTTCCTTTGAAATCGCATAAACTTTTTTGCAACAGCGCGGCACCGCAAGAAAAAGGCACAACTTGTCGAACGTCGAGTCTCGCCGGTCTTGCGGCGTGATCAAAGCTTCCTTGGCCTGCCAAACTGCTGCGTCTCTGTGCCTTTTCACGCTTGGATACTTATCAAGAATCGATGCCATGGCAGAGCTTTGAAGGTATGCCGCACATAGGCGTCTTCTCTATCACCCAGCTGTTCCAGCGAGTGGCTATCAATAGGAAACGAAATCGGTGGTTGCTATTATGGATTAACCATGGCTATGTTTCAAATCTACTCACATGGATCACATGACAGCACAAATAGAGCAATGCTGTGGAAGAAGGTAGGTTTTCGAAGGCAAAAGTATGAAGCAGCGATATCTGAAGTTTTTCAAACGTGGCCCGTCCATATGGTTGTGTGCAATCTGTCGTCGTCGCCATAGCCTCCTAGACCTCCTTAGTCGCCACTGGATCATGCCCGCTTCTGGACTGCAAGTGCCGCAAGTTACAAATACAGTCGTAAGAGTAAAGTAAAATGCTGCTCCAGAGGCACATGCATCTTCATGCTCTTTGCACTCACGAAACAAATCCACACGGCGTTAATTCTTGATCGGTATTCAAGCGTGCGCAGACAAAGATGCAGCACTTTGGCAAGCCAAGGAAGCTTTTATCATGCCGCTAGAACGGTAAGACTTGCGTTAGACGAGTTGCCCCTTTTTCTTGCGGTGCTGAGCTTTCGTAAAAATTTCCACGTGTTCTCAAACGCAATTCTCACCGTTCGGGGTATTAACAAACTTCTTCAGTAAATGACAACGAACGAGCAGAAAACATGTCTTCAGCTTACTGCCGCCCAGCCTCCGCAACGCTCCAAAAGGTTGACTGATAATCTTTGTCCCAAGGCGACCATCCGGTGGCCGCACCTGAGCAGCAACGACCAAGCGGAGACACGCGATCCAGCAAATTGTCGAGGAGATCACTGGTATTGCTTGCACAGCGTACTATTAGTCTTCAGAGCAAACACAAGTGTCGCTGCGGTCGCCACGTCTTGATTGGGTCAGGTGTACCGTGACGTCTGGTGACGGACTCCGCTTCGCGTTCTGGCATCTGGCTGGCTTCCCTGCGCCCGTTTCCTCACGATCGGAGGTTTGTGATCATGCTGACCTACTGTTCAGCGCTGCAAAATGCAATTTCCAAAAAGAAGCTGTTATCATATTATACCACCCGAAAACTTCGAGATTAAAAAGGGCATGGACAGTCAGACTAAGGATGGGAAAGGCACCGTCAACATCGGCCGTTGTGAGCTGTAAGCACGTTGAGAAGCGGGGCTTCGTTTACCCAGTGTAAAAGGCGCTGGGTGAGACTTATGCCGACAGAATTTTCATAGCTTTTCCAACCGTGTTTGTCACGTTTACCCTTATAATTGGGTTATAAGTATGGAAAGCTATCGGTGGAGGCAACTCCGTCGATGAAACCCCCCGCCCCCTCCACACGATATAAGGCGGTTGTGCAAGGGGTTGTGGAAGCGGCGATGTAAGTGTTTCAGGCACTGAAATTCTGTTCTTTGCAGATTCATGAGTTAAGCACGAGACACATGCGCGAAAAATCCATCCGATCCGACGTCCGATCCGACAGTACGACTGCCTGATCCGAAAAATTTGGTCGCTTCAGGCGTCAGATCGGCGATCCGACATGCGTCAAACGCGCCAGATAGTTTTGCACGGCGGACGGATTGTCGGATGCGTATAGCCAATGACAGCACAGCTAGCGCGAACGTCATGATGACATACTTGGTCTGTCGGGACGAATAAGAAAACGGGACGGGCGACGCGTGGATCCCGCTGATCCATTCGAGAAAGATGGCCCCGGCAAAGAATGCACGCGCTAACAAGAACGAGCTCCTAGCTTCGCTCGTGCGAGCTAAACCATCAATTTTGGACCAGAGATCTATGAACGCGGACCTCCGCTATAGTGCTTGGAAGTTGGATCTCCTGGGCGGACCCGAACGGATCGTTGTGTCGCTTGCAAGATCGGAAGTGTGTGCGTGTGTCTCAATTCGGAGCGGCGTTCGGACTGTCGGATTGGACGATTCTGCCGTCCATTTGTCTCGCGCTTTAGGAGAACATCAGACCCCGCTTTGCGGGCATACAAATGGCATTTAAGTCAAAGGCCTTTGGGCGGTCTCACTTGTAATTTTCTCCCCATGGCCCAGAATGTATTTAACATGTTGCTCGAGCAGAGTGCAGCTTTTTCGCTGAGACGTTTTTGTTTAGAAACAAAGTTGAAAAAAACCTCTTAATTTATTCAAATCATCAGCAGCGTTGATTGTGCGGGATGTAAATATATTGCAATGCTCCTGCAAGTGTGGCGGCATTTCTTCCTTTTCATATACCATCTGTGATTCATGCACTGTCTGCCCTGGAAACCATGCTCGGAATGTTGGTTGAAGTTTCGCCTGCAGCTACAGACCATACCTCAATAAGGCCACATATAATAATTCACATTTCCTACGTAAAATGCGCTCAAAAAAAAAAAAAAAAAAAAAAAAATCGAAAGTAATATGCCGAGAGCTAACGCCGTCTCGGCCTTTGTAGGGCGAGTGAGGGGGTAAATTTTGTCCTCAGCAGGACGTCACCCCGGCTCGCTGTAAAAGGTCGCCACCCAAACTTCTCGGTGCTAATACTCTCACCATACAATGCACCTGTTATTTGTTTGGCCCCTGGTCATGAAATCATTCTCAGTTTGCCATTCCATCTCACCGAGAGCCCGATTTTGGTCATTGAGGTCTCAACCGGCTTGCACTGAAGAAGTATTAAAGTATTAGCGAAATCGTTTCACGGCACTCGTGTCCACGCGTGTCCACTCGCAGCGTGGAGTGGGTTCGTTTCAGCCGGCACTCCACAAGTGGTTGCACTCTCCGAGTTTGTTTCATTGCTGACACCCCACGCGTGCATGCACTCGCTGCACCGAGAAAATCGAGATTGTGCCAAAATGCAATCCCGTCGTGCCTCGCTCCGGCTAGGCCGGAAAGGTGCTGGAGCAGATGACGAAAGTTTGTCTGCTACGATGCGTCGCAGAACTGAAAGGAAAAAAAAGTAGATTTTCTGATAGAAATTGCGTCCCGCGGGCAACGGAATCAAACGCGAGTTCGAACTGTGAGCGTCTCCTATTTCATGAAGGAAGCAGTTGACAAACTGTGCTTTATTTGGAGGTTTTAAGTCGCTCTGTTGCCATAAAAACGCTGAAATATACCAGTGTGTAAAGAAATGCTCAGAACAAATGCATCAGCGGCCCCCGAGATGTTTATCACCAACGTGTGCGGGTGAAAAATTTAACATTTGTCGAGAAAACTGCCCAGCAGAAACTTTGACTGCCCAATAAGCATCAGAGAAAGCTAAATTTAGTGATTTTACCCGAGGCTTGGGCAACATCATCATGTTTAACATTTACCTACTTCAGCTAACTTGCCCCGTCCTATTTTGTTCGAGAAAGCTCTCGTTCTCGACGCCCTCACCAAAGCTAATATCTGATCCACCTATAATGACGATCGAAATCGAAAAGATTTGCTGGGTATTCCAGCAGACTAGTTTTAAGGCGTACCCTTTCAGTGGTCCACGCATAATGCCATGCTGAAATGGATCAAGCTTCTGCTCGGACAGCATCATCCATTTTCTTCAGTGTAAACGGTTATGAGAATTGAAAGATCGCAACCAGCTGCTTTGTAGACAGCTGGTTGCGGAAATTTACGCCGTCTGTAACTATCCCTATGACAGCCGTGTTGCTTGAAGTCATCGCAACTATAAACTAAAGGCTGCAGCGACCAACGTTTGTAGATAAAGGTTGGTAGCGACTGTACTCTCGCATTCCCACCCATCACTCCGAACAGCAAGGCGCCAGTTTCGGTTTGAGGTCGGTATTCTTTCTGCAACATAGATGGCGGCAGCATCAGTCTTCTGCACTTGGTGCATTTGGCGAATTCGTTTGAGTCCAGTTCTCAGTGCAACACTCTGCGAGTGCGATGCATTCTGGGAGAGAACTCGAACGGTGCCTGTGCGTGTGAAACGAACTCGCTATAAAATACCGCTACCAGACGCATCGTCTGCTAACATGAGGGAATAATAATGAGTTTGTTTGCTACAAGCTAGGTATCATTCTCTGACAGAAACAAAACGACGAACAGACTGGCAAGTCATCTGCGAACAAGGCCAAAAAGGGACAATCGTCTGCAATGAATTGTGTGCTGCGCAGAGTGAGATCAAAAACTAATTGAAATATGGAACATCGGCTATTTTACGGATGCAATTGTCCTGTGCTTCGTTTGGCTATGCTGATTTGTTTTCTGGCTGTGTGTAACTTGACACCCACTGGTGCTAAACCAAGAGCTCGGGACAAGCACCCACCTTACCACGATATCAATCTCACTATCCGAAAGAGTATTGGATTTAATTACTGAGTGCCTTTTCCATTGACATGAAGGCCCCAACATTTTTTAAGAATGCCAGTAGGGTTTTGTTGTTGCATCTTTATACTCGAACTCATTCACTTTGCCAATTTCGTTTTTCTAGCCTGGCTCAGCTGGCAAGCTGAGCAGCGAGTCTGAAACTGTACCAATATTGTTTCCGGTCAGACTGTCCATTATTATTTATTGTTCTTCCCTGCTATTGTGATATGTCTGCACTGTAGTCATGACAGGGGCTTGAATGGTGGCTCCTACTTTCTACACATGGGTCCTAGGAAACATTTTGTAAGTGATGAGGGGCCCACAATCATGGGCGTCAGCAAAGTGGCGGAAAAGGGGGGGGGGGGGGTTATTCTGAAGGGGTGTAGCTTTCAAACCTATAACTTTGAAAGAAAACAAGGTCTGCCCCCCCTCCCCCCCCCCCCCTCCTTTTCCTGCAAAACGTACTGCAGATGCCCATGCCCGCAATCTAGGCCAACGGTTCTGGAAAGAGGGTTTGTGGAACCTCTCCGTAAAGGCATTTTAGGAGTCCGCAAAACTCTGCCGGCAATAATTTGTTTTTAAAATATGATTTGGGGCATTGAGTTGAGCCCAGTCCGGCCATGGCACATTCACAGCTCCGAGAGAAAAAGGAATCTACAGAAGAATACCTCTTTTCACTCTTCCCCCTTTTTATTCTTGGTAAACACGTTTGCAGTCCACCCCCCCCCCTTCCCCTTTTTTCACACTGCCTGGCGTCTCCCATCACTTCTGCCAGTCCAAAAAGGGTTTGCTTGCCACGATTGGCGGTTTCCTTCTTTTCTCTATAGCATCCTTTCTGCTAAAGTGGAAAGAGTGTAGACGGAGCTTCTTCCCCTCACCGTACCGTCTTAACCTGCAACATACTATACTCTCGGGAACAAGATAATAGCCTTGTATCTTTTCTGCCGCCACAAATGCTGTGCTTAGCATGTTTTTGGCAGAGGCTTTTGCTGCCACCACATGCCACGCTATGAAGTGGAGTGCCACGGTGTGTGCGTGCCACCTGTCGCATAACGCAGTGCACTTTCAAGCTGCGTGGATGCAATGACGGCAGAAAAAACACCAGCAGAGCGGACAATACAGAGCATGTTATTAACAGCACTGGTTAATTCCCAATAAATCACAATCTGAATCATTACTGTAAAACCATTTATTTTTGCAAATCGGTCACAGAGGACATAATCGCGGCCACTACATTTTGCGAATTATAGACGCCTGCATTCAAACTCTTAAAGAGATTATAAAAGCAATTTCGAAAGTTTATTTGACGTCTGAAATGGGCGTCGGGCTCATCTCAGACACTGTTGACCAAGTTCCAGCCCGAGCAGAAGTTTCTGTGCCGCACCAATCAATTAAACAGTTGTGGTAATATTTGCGCGGGGACGATGCCTGAGACCCCCCCCCCCCCCCCCCCCCCCAAGACGGCGGCAGAAAGGTGAACTAAAGTGCGCCGTCAAAGCGTGACGACAACGGGCTCCTCGTCAGGCGATTGCTTCAAACGGTTTAAACGAATGATGCGCTCTCGGTTTAGAATTTGGTGGTGAGATGTCAAACAAAAAGTAATTTAAATGTTAAATAATTTTTTTAAAGCTGTAGTTCAGAATTAATAGGTTTCATAGTGTGTATAGGAATAGGTTCCATAGCATATGTAGCGTGTGGGATGACAAGGAAGAAGACTTGTGGAAATAAATGACAGCTGCATGCTGTGCTGGTTTTGAGACGGTGGTGTGTATGTTCCTCTTTGTTTCCTTGTCTCAAGGAAACAAAATTTTGACAGCAAATTTTGAACCCTGCTAGTGCACACCTTTCTGATCCAAAACTGACTTCGAGACCGAGTAGGTTTCAAAGCCGGTTTCAAATAAGAAAACCAACGCAAAAGTCAACTTCGAAACCTGGGATGTTTTGAAGTGATTTTTGGCATTAGTTCCCAGAAAGATACGTCATCAGCTTGGTGGCCGGGAGCTAAAAGCATTTCATGCTTAAAATCATACTCATCAGTTCGGCCTTTATTATTCTCTGACTGAATCAATTCAGCTTTTATATGCAGGAGGGAACCATTTGGCTTTTCGAAGGCTTTACTGTGGTCATGGCGGCCTACTGGCTTTTCGGCTTCGCCCATGGCCAGAAGACGTACAATAGGAGCTGCCTTCTTGAGAGGCTTTGTCTTATTCTAATCTACTCACAGCTACGGCCAGTTGCAATCAAGGTGATTAATACAATCAAGAAAACACCTGTAGCCTGATTACTGATCACATAGTGCAATTGCCAAAGTCTGTGAAATTCCTGCCAGGATTGTTCCGATTTTCGAAATCATTAAAGGCTCTGTTTGTTTTTCTTGAGATGGCAGCTGCACGTTGTGTGGCTAACATACCTAAGTATGCTTCAATTCATGACCAGCTTTATTCGTTTATATTCATCACATTTCTCTAGTCCTCCGTGTTGTTTCCTAGTCATCAAACTAGGTATTAGGCACCTGTATGGAGTAGTTACATTTTGTTTTTACGTTTTTATCAAAACGGTTTGTGTCACCCTGTCTGGAATTCATCACCCTTACTACGAAATGTCAAATCAATCTCACGTTGAGATACTTTTTAAAAGTGGAGATGACCGGCATTAAATGTTGTGTTTCTTTATCACTCCTGTTCATACTTTGTATATTACTTCAGTCAAAAGACACCACCAGTGTTCAATATGCCCCGTCCGGGCACAAGCTTTTCAGCCTGGATAAGGTGAGCGTGAGTGTGCACGTACTAAGCAGTACCGAAGGTAATGAGCGTGCACTGCTGCATTTTCAAAGTTTCATAAATGCTCTTTTTTAGAAAAAAATAAAAGCCAGGCATTGTTGTGGTATATTCATAACATTGTGGCTTTCTTGAAGAATGCGGGCATTCTGAAGGTGTTGCCGAAGGCTTGCCAAGGTGACAGCGCGGTCGAAGGCGACAAGTGCGAGCTAGTACACGCTCTATCGCAAGCTCTTGTTCTGCGAAAGCGCTTCTCAAAGTCGCTCTTGCATGCCTGTAGCCTTTGCTGCAGGCATGCAAGAGCGAGGAGTTGCCTACCATGCAGCAGGCATGGTAGGCAACTCCGGCTGACACAAGAAATCATCCCATCGCTGCCACACTCCGTTTCCCTCTAAAGGGCTGGTGAACCGAAATTTGGATTTCAGAAAACGATGCAGAATCCGTAGGCGGGACGCTACAATCCCTAAAACACTACTGGTAGTCACAAGGCAATATCTCGAATGGACGGCCGTATTTTTGGAGAAAGAGGTTGAGATTGAAAGAGGCCGATGAGGCGCGTGACGTCAAGATATCTCGTTTTCTCCTCTCTCTGCTTCGCCCCCTCAAGGCGGCGAGGTGGAGAAGACGCGAGGTCGTTCCCTTTCCTTCTCGGAGAAACAAGACAAACAAATCTGTCAAATGCGCCTCCTATTTTTAAATATAAGGTCATCCATTCGAAATATCGCTGTATGAGTGATGTTTTGGTGTTTGTAGCATCTTGTTACACGCTTTTGCCGCCGTGTTTTATGGAATCCAGATTTCGGTTCGACATCCCTTTAAGTGCAAGTGAAACTGACATGCCAAGAATGAGCACATTGTCCTGAACGACAGTTGCACTGCACAAGCGCGCTTGCTTAGCAACATTCAAGGCATGATGCTTGCTCTTAAAAGCCTCTGCATCAGGCTTCCCGTTGCAGCTCGTGGTACCGAAGCAAGCTTTTGGGCAGACACTTTTTTATAAGCAGAAACTTCACCTGGCACCGCAGAGCTCCGACCGGTACTCAGAGTACTTAGTTGCGGTATTTTAGATAAAACAGAAGGGCATTGAGCAGTGCAAACTACGATTATTGTCAGGTAAGAAGTATTCAGTTGCAGTAATTGTTTTGCTTTACATACAAAAAGGCTGGAGTATGCTTAAATGCTGGGCTAGCAACCAATTGCTACCAGGGGCCCTATGCTACACGACGGGACCAAGCGGAATCAAGGGACCGGGAGCCATCCAGCGACCTGGATGCAAAGATGGGTTCAGCTTCCACGGGATTGGTGCCACCTGGATCTTGTCCCAAAGGGCCAGCAGCAGCTGGATAGCCTCCCATTGCGATGCGGGGATGGGGATGCCGAGCGAGCTCGGGGCATGCCGCCCACTCAGTGTGAGGGCCAGGTGCTCCCACTGACTGGCTAGGTGCATGTTGATGAGTTCCTGGAAGGTGTTGTTTACACTTAGCCGCCGGAGCTTGGCGTTCGATGCGTACGGCAGCACCCCCAGTGCCAGCTAGTACCCCTTGCGAAAAATCACGTCCATCTTGCCCTTACCTCTCGACAGCAGGTTGAGATACGGATTTGCGCAGGCGATGTGGCTCAGGACGAGTGGTTGGGTCAGCCGGATCAGGTCCGACTCCTCGAGCCCGTGTCTGTGACTCGTTATCCTTCTCACCATGCGCATGACTTGCGTGGTTGTCTTGAGGAGTCGGTCGACCGTGTACTTGGCTCCGCCGTCCCGTTGGAGGTGAAGGCCACAGGATCCGAACCCGCTTCACCACCGGCACGGGGTACCATCCTTTAATGTGAGGCGGATGTCCGCCTTCTTCTTCGTGAATTGGCTTGCCCGCGCGGAGGAGCAACAGCTGAGACTTATCCGGGGCGCGTTGGAGGTTGCTGGCCTCGAGGTAGTTCTGCACCGTCTCAATGACTTCTTCGAGGAAGTCTTGCCTCCCGCTGTCCGATCCCGACGTAGCCCAAATCGTCAGGTCGTCCACATAGAGTGGCATAGAGTGTATGCTTCATCCGGGGAATCCGTTCCAGTAGAGGAGGCGGCTTGCACATCGCCAGGTAACAAGGTGGGTGACAGGACCGAGCCTTGCCGATTGCCCTTGCTCGGTATCGGGATGGTGCTTGTGCGGATGGACTCGATTCCGATGGTGGCCATCCAGTTGCTCAGGAAGTCCCGCACATAATCATACATTCAGGGCCCGCACCCAGTTGAGGCCAAGTTCTCGAACACCAGCGTGTGACTGACGTTGTCAAAGGTGCCCTTTATATCCAGGGCCAGTACCGCCCGCGTTGTCGTACAGGAGATTCTGTCAAGGATAACCTCCTTGATCTGAAGCAGGACATCCTGCGTGGAGGTGTGACCAGAACCCGAAAATGGTGTTCATGGTGGCATTGAGTTCAATACAGGATGGTCCTCTCAAATATCGCTGTAAACAGCTCATCAGGGCATGGGCACTTAAAAAACTGAAATGGAGTGTCCAGGTCTGTGACGCTCGGCGGAATCCCTGATAACCTCTATTTCTTTTGGATCCTTTTCAAGGGAGTATATTTTCCACTTCGGGGCACTTATCTTGTTTCTGGAACTTACTACTGCAGGAACTGTTTCACCCTCACTTTCTTCTGTGTTTTCACAGCACTCATTTGATGTTAATGTGGAAGAGAATTGGCCGGATTCCACTCTTCGTTCCTACGTAAAATGTGCTGGCGTCCAATACATGCCACAAAAAGGGTACTTAAGATTCCAAAAATAACTAAGAGTGTGTAAACATATGATGCCAGCATTTCTTTTTTTTATTTCCAATGAGCAACATTATATTATGCCAAAACTCTCCCTAAATGCACACTGCATTTCACAGCGCGCTAAACTCTGCCGGAAAAATCGGCGCCTGCACGCAAAGGGGCGTCGTTTCCTCAGCAGTGTATTTTACCTTGTGAAATTTTAAGGCGCTCCTTTCTTTTGCAGCTAGAACATTCTTAAAAATACTAAAATGCGTTCGCCACGGACGACCGAGTCTTCCGCTGGCAAATGCTGTCGTTTGCATACGATAGATAAAAAAAAAAAAAGAAAAGAATGGAACGGCATTGAGTGTTTTGTTTACTTACCGAATTTGTGCGTGGACCGCGCCACGTTGCGCTGCCTGATGCACCCGCGTTTTGGAACTAATTCAGTTGACAGTTCCCTCCGAAGATGAAGCCACTGAAGCCACGGCGGTAATCGGACTGGTAGGCTGCTCCCTTTCGAGCGGGCGGAAGAAGACTACGAAGAATTCGGCAGCGAACGGGCGGAAACTCGATTACGTACAGCTTCAGTAGTCGACGCTTTGTTTTCTCGATTGCGTTCGCGGCGTTCACCGAGGACTCGCGCACTGGGCCGTAGCCGAACGGCCGAACCAGCATGACGGCTGCCGGCGCGCGCACCGACAGCGTCGCCATAGCAACCACGCCGCGAGTGTGGTTGCCAGACAGAATTCACACGATTTTTTTTTTATCGTCACTCACGTTGAGTTACTAGAAGTTAGGCGCGTATCATTATAATACATTATGCTGTAAGAAGTTATTAAGGGATATGTGTACCTACCTAAGACAAATGCAGAAAAAATATGATTGAAAAATAAAATTGGCGTAATCTTTTCATATCTTGATTAAGACTAGCGTGGTCACTTGGCTAACCGATGCGCGAAATAGGAGGGCATATATACCGCTCGGGGCACTTGTTGGTTTGTATAAGTAGGATGTATGTACTATTTGTTGTGTATCGTGCTTTTGATCAGTGCTCGTATGCCCGTGTGTATGTACAGTGTTGTGTGTATGTCCATGTCGTAAGTGAATGTAACCGCGCGGTGGGCAGCAAAAAAACTGTTGTTTTCTTTTTCAAATGTTGATCACTTTTTTTTTTCGTCGCTGGATTTTCGTCGCTAATTTGAAAAGTGTGGCGGTTGGTGATCTATAACTATTAGAGGGCTGGATACCACTAGTCCATTCGTCATGTTGATCGCTCCGAGTTGTTCGGTTCCGCTGGTAGCTGTGTCGTCGTGTTATGCTGCCTGATTGCAACAAAAGGAGGTTAGGCGGCTTCCCCAGCGCGTGTTCTAGGTGCTGAATGCCGCTGTTCACGCACAAACGTTCATGAGTGGATAACGCACGTAACAGAGGTGAGCACAGGCTAGAGCACTGCACGGGCCGGAATTTCTAGGCCCGGCCCGACCCGGCCCGGTAGAGACACGGCCCGGGCCCGGCCCGAGCCCGACAGAATTTTAAATTTCTAGGCCCGGCCCGACCCGGCCCGAAAGAGACACGGCCCGGGCCCGGCCCGAGCCCCACAGAATTGTTCATTTCAAGGCCCCACCCGACCCGGCCCGATGGCTGCAGCCCGAAACAACCCATTTCCGTTTGAACCCGTCCTGTTTCGACCCGCTCCCGAAACGAGCTCCCCATTTGAACCCGTCCTGTTTCGACCCATTCTTTAAACACCCTTCCCATATGAACCCGTCCCGTTTCGACCAGTTCCCTAAACGCCCTTCTCGTTTGAATTTGTCCTGTTTCGATTTATTCCCTAAACGCCCTTCTTATTTGAACCAGTTTCCGAAACACCCTTTGCGTTTGAACGTGTCCCGTTTCAACCTACTTTTATAAGGCCCTGCACATCGCAACCTCTTCGCAAAAAGTCTCCATCGTTCTAAGCCTGGTCTGCGCACCTTTTCTGTTCAAGAATATGTTCTGAAGTAGCTTTACATGTCAACGGATTCTTAAAATATACAACCCTTTCAGGCAAGCTTAAGTTTAATGTATTCCTAGTTAACCCTTTAAAACGGTTGTTTCAAGATGGTTCCCAAAACGTGCAAGCGCGGAACGGACTTTGTACACTGCGCGACACTGATACCGCGAACAGGACGTTGGCTCTTTTTTCAAATTTTACTTCGAGATGGTTTTAGTAGGCACCAAAGTATACCGCTTAGGTCTGTGGCCCAGATGAGCACTTCTAAAGACACTAATAGTTTTGAAAACAGCGTTTTGGTTCTATGAGATAAGCATAAAAACACAACGATCGCTTGTTCGCGCTAATATAGTGTCGCGCTCTGTGCAATAAGGGAGTCTTAGAATAACGTACTCAAGCACTTTGGGCAAGCTAAAATTAGCATCGCCATAGGTTTTACATCGCAACGCCATTTTTACGGTACCCAAAGCGCTTGCGTACGTTTTTCTAAATCTTCCTAATACTGAACTAGATATTTTTGAGAGCGATGAATCAGACAGGCTGACAAGCATATGACTGGGACTTTATTTTGTTTACAACTTATAACACAACCCTCGCTCACACGGAAAAGTTTGAAGGCTTTCTAGCTTCAAGATGTCTTTTAGTTATTATTTTTAACGACGCTGTAGTGAATTTGCACTTCGCTTTTTTGTATTCAATGAATCTAAAAGATTAATGAGCAAACTTCTTGCTATCAACAGCAATTTATGATTTACGGCATAAAATTGCCCAGGCACGGCTCGGGCCGGCCCGGGCCGGCGCGACCCGAGAACTTTTTTGTTCAAGCCCGAGCCCGGCCCGGGCCCGAGAAAATACGTGCTACCCGGCCCGAGCCCGGCCCGCGGGCCGGGCCGGGCTCGGGCTTTCGGGCTGGCCCGGGCTCGTGCAGTGCTCTAGCACAGGCAATAGTTAATCGAGAGCCACACGGAGCGCGAGTGCGATACCTCCTAGCCGCTGTCGACAGAGGGTGTCGGAGAGATTCGTTGTCAACTTGTCGTCCACGGCAAGTGGGCGTTTTGTTCAATAAAGCCAGCCTGTCAGTGTTTTGTAAAGCTATCCCTTCTTTATAAGCGCTTCTGATGCGATGAAAATGCGACCGGCATCGAGCAGGCCGAGCGAGACTTCGGCGACAGTCTTGGCTGTTCATTCTCCAGCGGTTTCGGCCTTACTCGTATTATTTGCGGTGTTGGCGCTTGGACATAGAGATGTTTGGAAAGTTTTTTGCGCCTACAGATGACACCAAACGAGCGTGCGAGCCGTATGCTCTTGCTCCGGCGAGAAGCCGCGTACGGCTCGCCAGGCTCGTATCGCCTGTCGCATACTGGCCGCCATATTGTTTTTATGGTGTTAGCAGTTAACACGATTTTCACCACCTCCGGCGGCTAACACCCTTACACGAATAAAGGCGTTAGCCAGAGGACGAGCCATTTACACGAATAAGGGTGTAAAAATTTTAAGTGTGAACGACTAATGACTTGGGATACCTAACTGAATACTGATATATCAACTTAATGCAAAACAATTACCTGGCAAGCATTAATTTTTCAAGAGGATGTGTCGACTCCGCATTAAGTTGAAGGAGTCGATTCGTAATAGGACAATACAAATAAAAATATGCCTTAGAATTCCTTTTGCACCCCCAAAATGATGTGCTTTTGAAGGTAAGATACACAATGTTCTTGATTCAGAAGGTGCCTCAGCTGTACAAATGCATACGCAATGAGGGCACTTGCCAAGCCTATTCTACTCAGCTCTGTGCAGGTTAAGCTAAGTTAGAGTATAGAAGTACACGCTCACTGACACCATGAGAAAGGCAGGGAGAAGTCTCCGTTGTTCCACCACCAGCCCGTCTGCTACCTTCGATGACGTTTCAGCGCCTCATGAGCCTGGAGCGAGCACATCTGTCCAAAGCGGGGTGAAAAGCACAAGCACGTGCTGGAGGACGCCCATCCATTCTCTTTTTGCCATCGGCTATACTACATATTTTTAGTAAGACATATTTTTAAGTGAGAAAAAGTATTGCAAATATGCAGTCCACCTTAAAGATAACAGTTGCCATTCACCATTTTTCAAATAAGTGCTCCCACCTATCGGAACATCTACATATGTGGTGCGTGAGTGGGTTCAGGACAGAGGCTAGAAAACGAAGCGCTCACAAGGCTTGTCTGGCCCTTCCAACCATGCGGGTAAATTCGTGGGAAATCCCCGATTTTTAGACAAAATGATTTAGAATGAGCAAATCTTGTCTACGCCTGAGGTAGAACATTGAATTGTGATTCCCCCATACTGTGCGAACCATCCTTCAAACTGCGGTACCACCTGCAGATTAATTATGTTGTGCTGCGGCACGCGTCCATGCTGCCTGCTTCAGAGGGAAACCACTGCTCGTGTTGAAGACGCCATCCCACAATGTACAGGCAACAATGTTTAACAAACTAAAATAACATTGATAACATTCAATAGACACAGATAGGCTCACAAAGTGTCGACACCATGACTGTTGTTGTTTTTGGTTTTACTCTTGCATACAAACAAAAGTGACTTCCTCTTTCCTCCGCTGAACAGTAAAATCTCCTTATCTTCGTGGCCCCTGTTTCTTCTCAAATCGGTCACAGAGGACATAATCGTAGTCACTGGATTCTGCAAAATTAAAGGCTGCGAAAATTGAAGGTTCGCCAACATTCAGGGGTTTACTGTTCTTCCGTGTGTCACATGATGTTAACATTTCAAGGAGGCTGAAGGTATTGGTTTAAGAAAAAATTGACCTACGAAAAAAATGCCCTTTTCCACGTTAGGCATGCGAGGTTCTTTTGCACTAGCTATAAGGTGGCAAGTTTGTTTCGGCACAGCTTTTCATAAAAATGAGTCACAAAAGTAGCTATACTTGGCGTCAACTATTTTGTGCTGCATTATAAAGCTAGAGTAGATTCCATAGTGCTTCAGCACAGCACTGTTTGTTGCGAGAGCATATGTGGTTTAGTGTTGCATCCCATTTGCATGATCCAGACAAACTAGCGCTGATAGTGTTGGAGCACTCAAAATAATAACAGCCGACTGTAGAAGCATTGAGAGGTGCACAGATGCGAACTGTGCATTTCTTAAAAGTGGATTCGAGCAAAGGTAAAAACAATATGTATACTTACGACGGCCATACGTGCCTTTTCGAAGAACGACCACATTTCCCTCGGTAGCACCATCCAGTAAGAAGCACTAGCAACCCGCCCATGAGACGCCGCCGACTCCTGGATTGAATGACGATCCGCCTGAGGTCTTGGAAGGAGATCCGAAACACTGCTTTAGGCCAGATGTTGTATCTGGTGGGGTAGGGACTAAAAGTAAAAATTAACAAATTTATCTGAAGCGCTACATTCTTATAGGAGAGCAGTAGTTTTTTTAGGCCAGTGATGCGTTTTATTTAGACACAAATGGTTGGTTTATATGATGAACCAGCAGCCCCTATTTCGCTTAAGTGTAATGCAGTGCCTAACGTTACGTCCGGCGGAACCCGAAATAAAAATTATTTACGCCCAACGTAACTGTCAAGCATTCGAGTTACGTCCGACGTAACCCAAAATAATAATTAACGTTACCGTATTTACTCGAAAATAGGTCGAACCCTATTTGTTGGACCGACCGAAAATAAAAAAAAATAATTCAAATATAGGTCGACCTTTTTTTTTATTTTTAAGAACAGAGGAAATTTTGGGACAAAAGAAACAAAACTTTATTTACATCACTCAGCTACATCACGGGGCGATGCCAAAACCTTTATCACCGTCAGAACTTCTGGACATGTCATCGTCGTTCGAAGCTTCGTCAGCTTGGTAGACACCCCTCGCAAATTCGCAACAACACTTCACTGACACCGTTGTAAAATGACGACAAGAAGAAACGAAACAACGTGCGAAGCGACGAAAGACAAACTACAAAGACGCCAGCGAAGCCCCCGTGTCGCCATGAGCAACATGCGAGCCGAGCGTTGGCCGAGCCGCCTCAAGCAACAAACAAAAATAATTGTTTGTTGTTGTTTTTTTTGTGCGCGTTTGCGAGGGTGGAGGGCAAAGTGTATGGCGCATCGCGTTCCTCTCCGTCCCCGTTGCCCAGCCAGGGGAGCGCTAGTGGC
Organism: Ixodes scapularis; assembly: GCF_016920785.2. Lineage (NCBI taxonomy): Eukaryota > Metazoa > Arthropoda > Arachnida > Ixodida > Ixodidae > Ixodes > Ixodes scapularis. The sequence goes on from NW_024609835.1 coordinate 251,868,571, forward strand.
TAGAGGCGCGATGGCGAAACCAGACGCCCGAGAGATGCCCGCGATAGCGGCACTGGCCACCGCGGGCGGCTCATTTCGGTTGTCTTCGTGCACCAAAAGCTTTTTGAAACAAGAAGCGGCGCCGCTCTACGGCAACGCCGGCTTGGTGACTCGATAGCTTCATGCCTCCGGTAGGGTCGCAAAATTTGGTCGCGAATGTAGGTCGAAATTCTTTGGTCACGATTTCCGAAAAAGAAAAAAAAGGTCGACTTATATTCGAATAAACACGGTAGTCAGCCGCGCGACGAGACACACATTATGAAAGCGATTGGTGCGAGCGACCAAGGCGATGAGCGACGTTTTCTAGAAGCCCAAGAACCGAGCGGCGCAAGCAGCGAGAGTGAGAAATCTTTGTCGCTCGGCGCCGGCACTCGTAGCTTCTCGCCGTCGGTCATCTAGTTGATCGCTATATTGCTTCTTACCATTGCATTGGGACCAGCCTCGCATCCAACCGTAACCAGTCTTGACTTCCTTTAAAGCCGCCCAAGTAGAAGTTAACATCGAGTACATACATCGTTTTCAAGCATTGCTCCTTGTTCATTGCTCAATGTACATTTTCGGTAAATGACAAACCGCAATGAAGCACAATTATTCTAGTTCAAAATTGTCACGAACACTTGGCACGCATGCTTACACTGTAGCGCACCTAACGTAATTTAAAAGTAGAACGAAAACGGGACGAGATTCGCTTACCGCTTCACGGAGACAGACGCCTTCGGATCCTAGGCCTTACGGCCAAACTTAAAAGTCGCCTGCGGTCCGGCGATCGGACGAGTCGAGCCGGCCTGACCCAGGCTGACCACGCCTGGTTGAACTATGAGAGGCGCCGTCGAGTTGAGAGCCAGAGACGCAGTAGAAACGGACCGTAAAGCATCTGTCCCGTAAAACGCAGAACGAGCCAGCGACGCCAAAACCGCACGTCGCCATCTCCGCGACGACCGGAAGCGTGGAAGCCGGGAAGTCAGAAAAGGCGCGGCAGCGAAAGCCACTGGGCGGAAGCTTTACGTTTCGGTTTCGCTTTTCTCCGACGCCGGTTACGGCTACGCGCTGGTGGATTTGTGGCTGGTTGCGACGACGGGAGGGGCCACGAAAAGACGCCGTGTTGGCCGAGTACGAGTCACGGCCCACGATACGAGCAACGGGCCGTTTGCCGCTGTCGACCGGCGATGCGGTACCCACGGCTTCGCGTCATGATCGGTTTGTTGCCGTGCACGTTGACTGAAAGCTCGAAGTTATGCAGTTCCGTTCCGGCACCAGCCGCACCACGTTTTTCGGTGCATCGCACGTGGAGGCCTTTCGACGCATTCAGTGAACATAAAGATCGTGCCCGCAGTCTTCGGTGCTGTGGAAGAAGTTGGGAGACGGAAGAAGCATCAAAACCAAGGCGTGTAGGACTCCAGGGCGGGCCGTCGGTTCACTCTGAACGAGAGGAGACGTGTGTGTGCACGCTTTGAGGAAGCCTCCGCGATTCGCCTCGCCAGACCTCGCCGATCGCAACGGCACCAACCGGACCCCGCGTCCGAGAGGCTCTTGCGCAGCCAGGAACGGCACCGAGGTAGGAGCTGCTCGTTCTGCGCTACCATACAGTGCTCTATAGTGCTCGGAGCTCTCGGTGTCATTCGTGCTTGCACTGAAGCCTTTGTGTCCCCTTCGGACGTGCAAGTCGTACTTCGCAAAGGTTTGGACGGGGCCGCCCTCACCGAGCAGCTCCGCTATATTCCGCTTACTTATGATCGCTATAAAAGCTTGCGTTTGTTCTCGGGAAAAAAAATTGCGGGACCACTCTCCGCGCAGCCCACGAGGTTGGTCGCCGCCATGTTCTCAGCAGTTCACTCTCTCCCGCAGCGAGCGCCTTGCGATTATCCTCCCCGTTCCAAAATGCGATGCGCTTTGCGCATTATGCCGTTTACATGACCGCATATTGAATGCGGCAACTGGATTCAATGCCACTAAGTCGCATTCATGTAAACGCGGCTTATGTTCTTTTTCGACATGCATGGTGTATGTAATGATACCGGTGGTGAACGATGGACGTTTAAGTTGGAAGATGACGGTCGTCTTTCTGCATGTATGATTTGGCTGGTGGTCCTGTGGTATAAGCGTTTTTTTGGAAAGATGGCGGTCGCCTACGTCATCGGACGCAAAATCATACCAGCCACACCGAATCATATCGGCAAGCAAACTGGCTGCCAGTATAGACAGACCCGGAGCCATAGCGGTGCCGGTATCTCCTGTTTTGCAGAACGCCAAACCAAACTAGCTGCATGCATAATAACAAGAAAATATGATGGTGTCATACCAGAACTGTACAAGCAGCAGGTTTGGTTCTTGTACGTTTTTCCAATAGGGACGCCACACACGCCCATACCACGAAACTGTTTTTGCCCGCAAAAATTCAGAAATGAAAAGAAACTGTGGCACCACGCGAAGCGCCGAAACCGACGGACCACCCGAGCACAATGGGGTCACTCCCGAAACACACTGGCATTATATAAATCAATGACAAAGCTCGCAAGGGCATTTTGAAACATTAACCGAATCATGTGATTAAGACACACGGAAATATATCTGTACAATGCACTTTTGCACTATCGAGACCATTAACAGCGACTGTAAAACGACATCGAGGTCATCCATGAAACCCTCTGGCTCCACACAGATCAATGCAATGCGCGCGCAGTCCCTCTGAAGCTTAAACACTGTCGTACCGCAAGCGAGGTACAAAAGACGAGCCAAATGCGTGCGCCATTGACAATTTGAATCGCGACTAAATGCGTTGAGACAAACCTCCGGCCGATCCGAGGCTATGCCGTGGTATAGGGCCTCGACTCCACAAGTGATAGTTGCGTTGCATCGGTGGACTTTCGTCGCGAGTCGGTGCCGAGGTGCGTTCCAGTTCCTCCATCAGGGCCAGCTTGATGAGCTCGTTTGTCCTGCCCTGATCCGACATTCGATAGTCACTACCTGCATGGTGCTCCCCGACTCGCACGGAATCTGTTTCATCCCCACCATCCTCATCTGCCCCTGTTTCGTGCTCCTCGACGGCCCCCGCTCTGTACCGCCGAAGGCGATTCGCGTGCACTACCTTCTGCTCTCCCGTTCGTGTTTTCTTGACCCGGAAGGTCACTGTCGACAAGTGCTCCACCACCCGAAACGGCCCGCGCCACTTAACCTGCAGCTTCCTGGCTAGTCCCGCCGCCCCAGCCGAGTCGCTGTTGCAAACTAAGTCTCCAACTGAGAACGCTGGAACCTCACATTTTGTGTCGAACATGCACTTTCTAGCTTCAGCTGAGGTGGCCAGCGACTAACGCGCCAATTCGTGGGCGCTCGAGAGCCGTTGAATTAGTTCCTCTTTGTAGCTCTGGAGAGTACCGTAGCTTCCAGTAGGGGGTCGATAAAGCGCCGACGGCAGCTCAGGGTGTCGACCATACAATAGAAAGAACGGGCTGTGCTTCGTACTCTCGTGAATGGCCGAATTGTAGGCGAATGAGACGAAGGGCACCCAGACGTCCCAATCCCGCTGATCTCGAGCCACATAGTGCCCCAGCATGCCGGACACGGTCTGGTTCAAGCGTTCAACCGCCCCATTACACTGTGGAATGTACGGCGTGGTCATCATTTTCTGCCCTCCCAAGACCCTACACACTTCGTTCAACAGCTTGGATGTGAAGTTAGTCCCTCGGTCCCTCAATAGTTGCTGCGGAGCACCATGGCAAAGAACCTGCTCCACGAACAGACGAGCTGCCGTCTCTGCCCGCTGATCTCGCATGGGCATCACCTCCGCATACCGAGTGAGGTGGTCAACGAAGACAAGCAAGTAGCGGTTGCCCTGCGTTGATACCGTCAGTGGGCCCATGATGTCCATTGAGGTGCGTTGAAATGGCTGAGATACCTCCTCGAAGATCTGAAGGGGAGCTGGTTTCCGCCCCTTGGGCGTCTTTCGCAGTGCGCAGGACGGGCATCGCGCACAGTACTCTCTTACGTCGTTTTTCATCCTAGGCCAGCAAAACTCCCGGGAGAGCCTCTCGAGGGTCTTGCGGTACCCGAGGTGGCCAGCGTACGGGGCATCGTGCATTGCCCTCATGAGCTCCGATTTTAGAGTGAGCGGAACCACAACTCGCCCCCGCAAAGAGTCAGGCCCCATGCATGTCTTTGGGCTTCCCCGGCACAATACACCCTCTTTGTTGATATAGTGGTCACCAGACGCCCCGCTCGCCCCTTGTCGGCGTTTCGAAAGGATCGCCTTCAGCTCCTCGTCTTTATCCTGTTCTACCCGGACGCGGTCGGTGTCCAGTACGGGCAAAAACTTTGACAGCTCCCGCGCCGCGGCCCGGCTCAGCGCATCGGCGTTTTGATTTTGCTTTCCAGCGCGGTGGACGATCTGGAAATCATGCTCCTGTAGCAAAAGGTTCCACCTCGCCAAGCGCGAGTTTGGGCCCCGAGAAGTCATGAGCCACTTTAGAGAATTGCAGTCCGTGACAACCCGAAAGCGTCGTTCGTATAGGTCGCAGCGAAAGTGACGAACTGCCCACACTACAGCCAGAGACTCCTGCTCAGTTGCCCCATACCGCGTTTCGGCGTCATTTAGTTGTCGACTTGCATAAGCCACCGGGTGTTCTTCCCCATCGAACATCTGGGCCAGCACCGCTCCGAGGGCCTTTACCGACGCGTCAGTCATCAGGATGAATTCTTTCGAAACATCTGGGAATCGCAGAAGCGGAGCGCTAATTAATGCTGCCTTCAAGCGCTCAAAGGCCTCCTGCGCTTCCTCAGTCCAGGCAAACGTAGCCCTGGACGAAGTCAGCCGGGTTATTGCCTTGGCCTTTTCCGCAAAGCTCGCTATGTGCCTCCGATAGTAGCCTATAAGTCTTAGGAATTGCCTCACCTCCTTCGAGTTGCGTGGTGTTGGATAGTCCCTAACGCAACTCAGCTTGTCGGCTTCCCTCGAAAGGATGTGTCCCAGATATTTGACCTCATTTTTCAAGAATTGGCACTTCGATGGCTTCAACTTTAAACCGGCGGAGCGAAAACGCATCAAAACTGTCCCGACATCGACAAGATGCTGGTCCAAGTTCTCACTGTAGATGATAACGTCATCCAAATACACGTGGCATGACTTTCCAAGCAAGCCCGCCAATATTACGTCAGCCGTGCGCTGCCAGACTGCGGAATTATTCACAAGGCCCATGGGCATGCGTCTCCATTGGTAACGGCCTGCCGGTGTGTTGAAAGCAGCCTTCTCTCTGTCTTTCTCGTCCATTTCAATCTGCCAAATCCGGAGGCCATGTAAACTGTAAAACATTTGGCAGCGCCCAACTGCGAAATCGTCGCCTGGATGTTGGGTAGAGGATACGGGTCAATTCGCGTGACCTTGTTAAGTTCCCGATAGTCCTGGTTGTACCGCTCGGACTGCTGCAGCCTAAAGATGTCGAGGATCTTCCGAGATTCACTGAAGTTGTCAGAGAAACGCTGGTGGAGGTCGTCTGCAAACTTCGCGTAACTGCGGCATTGCGACGCGGGTTCTGTTGAGCGAAGAGAGTTCGAAAGCGGTAAATCAAGCTCTTTGCCAAAATTTAGCAGGGTAGGGCTGAGGCCAGTCGACCGGTTAACCGTAATGTGAGTGACCGGAAGCTTCGCGTCCCAGTCCTTGTGGCTATCTCTATAGGGAACGAGCATAATCTTAAAGTTGCGCTTTCCGATTTCAGTGATATTTGCTTGCAGGGTATAAGCTGAAGTACGCCTATACTCAATTCCAAGGACCACGCAAGCATCTACGAACACTTTTTTTAGTAAAATAGGACCGCTGTCGGAAGTCAAACTCGTCGGAAATCCGAAGCGCGCGAATGTTTACCACGGACAGTCCCAGATTTTTCACGAGTCCAGTTTGCGCAAAGGCTCAACCAATTTTGTTAAATGATCCGTTATCACGAGAAAGTACTGATTCCCTCGAGGACTCCGCGGGAATGGGGCCATGACGTCAAAGCAGGTGTTTGGAGAGTGGCGTTTCCACGGACTCCGAGCCCCACAGGGGGCGCCTGCACCTTAGGTGCTACGTGCTTGGTTTGTAGCGTCACCATGTACCCCAGCCACATCCACCACCATACCCGCACGCCGTGGGCACCTACTTTAGTAGGTGCCCACTACGAACCTCGAGCCATGTGCGTTCGCCCACCCACGCCCAACTCTGCATGGCTTAACCCGTGCCGGGGGAAAAGGGGATCCTAGTAGTTGAACTGAGCCTGGGGTACGTTTGGAACCCTCGGGGCCCTCCCGGGGGAGGCAATATGCCGCTTAGGCCCCTGCTGCACGTAGGCGGGAGTCCTGGCTTGGCCCGACCAGGATGATTCACTCAGTCACCTCTTCTGCCCTCCAACTTCTTCTTTCACTCTTCCTTCCCCCTCTTTCTTCTTTATTATACACTCTCTTCCTTCATTTTTCACCTTCTTAGGCGGCAAGGACTAACCTTGGGTGCGAGAAACCCCTTGTATGGACCCCTACTAGGTTATAGTGTCTGGGCAGCATTGATAGCGTATTTTATTAAGCAAACCCTTGGTGCTATGGCGCATTACCTATCCCCGTGTTGGGCTCCATGCTGGGTAGTGCACCCGGGTCACTAAAGATCCTCCCATCTATATGTGTTCTAAACAAAAAGGTTTTCTATATCAACCTCTGACAAAAAGTTCGCACCGAAGCCATCACTGCAAACACACCTTACCTTCCTCCAAGATTCCCCAAGTGTTTAGTCATTCACTCTGAATTCGATAAACAACTTTTACAAATGACCCCAATCTTAGGAGCAAATGCACTTGAAGGTACAATTGGAAAAAAACTACAAGGCAAAGAAAATGAGCTCCGGCGATTTACTTGTTGAGGTGGAAACGAATCAGGAGAGTACTGCACTACTAAGTTTAACATCTGTTTCTCGGTATGACGTCGCTGTTGCGGCCCACCAAAAGTTAAACAGCATCCAAGGAGTTATCTCCGAGGATGACTTTCTTCATAGCTCTGATAGTGAAATTGTTGAAGGCCTCTCCGACCAAGGTGCCACAGTTGCATGGCGTATCACCATGCTGCGTGACGGGAACGAGCTCAAGACAAAACATGTTGTATTCACCTTCCAATCGACCATCCTTCCTGAAGCTGTGAAGGCTGGATATCTGCGCTGCAGGGTTCTGCCTTATGTACGAAACCCCCGTAGATGCTTCAAGAGCCAGAGATTTGGCCACGGTTCTCAAGCTGCAGTGGAAAGGCCATATGTGCAAACTGTAGCAAGACTAACCACGAAGCTGATGCATGTACCAGCAACCCACACTATGTAAACTGCTCAGAATCTTACCCACCATATTTCAGATTATGCAAGACATGAAAGAATGACAAAGAGGTCCTCACCTTGAAAGTTAAAGAAACCCTTCTCACCCTGAACCACGCCGTCGCTTTACATTCGTGAGGAAAGGTGGCTACTCTCAAGTGGTGCAGCGAGGACCTGCCCCTCTGAGATCCACAGTGGCAACTCAGACGTCTTTTCCGGACATTGGGAAGCTCCTGCAGTCCCCAACTTCCAAGTTGAAGATTAAGATTCCTACGCACTTTCTCTCGGCTGTCCAGTCAACCGACCCTGCCAGTCAGAGTACCGGTACTCCGGCAGGGTGGCAGCCTATCCCTTCTCAGTTATGAGGCGCTCAGGCTGCCTGCGAAACCGAGAGCCTGCCAGCAACGGCTGGCTCTCTGTGTTCCTCAAAGTCCCCTCCCAGGGAGAAGGGTCGACACTCCCATCCAAACTCCTTGGAGAGAGAGTCTTCTAAGGAGCAACATGGCTCCCATACCACTCCTGTAGCAGCCAAGGGGGCCCAGGCAGCACACCAATATTGGTGCAACTTTCTCCTAACATTGGCAAACACCGGCCTCAATATTGGACAAAATTGGAAGGCTACCCCATCCAACGATGGCCCAGTCATTGGTGTCAATGTTGGGCCACTGTTCAGCCATAGTTCCAGCCAATGTCGGCCCCATCGTTGGTGCCAACGTTAGGCCATTTCTAAGCCATGGTTTCAGCCAATGGTGGTTCCACATTGGCAAGGACCGGCGTAATATTGGACAATACTGGAAGTGCGACCCGATCCAATGTTGGCCGTCACTGGTGCTGATTTTTGGCCATCGCTGCACTCGTTCAGCTGTTTGCAAGTGCAATCGCCAAGTTGTTTGCAAAAAGGAAGGTACACAGGCACAAGGGATTGTTTTGAAATCTCTTAAAAGTTTATTACACACAGCCTATTCTGTAGACAAGTACAAACTAAGCAATTTTTAATATGTGAAGAGGTACTCTTCAGCTGTTATACAACTGAGAAGATTACAAAGCAAACAACAACCGGGGTAAGTGTTGAGTAGTGTCTAGTCTCCCGGCAGCTGGCAGAATTGTTTCCCCGACATTCTACCGGTAGTTGCCCCACATTGGCGGTGCGATCAGTTCATTGAACGACATTTCATCGACAGATCGTTTCATCAACACGCGAGGTTTCATAAAAAAATTCAGAATAGACTTTTTTTTTCCTTTTGGAAAGAATTGTTGCAGACTTACCATGAAGCGGCGTGAATGGGTGGGCTGGTTCAGTGAGCACGAGCCTCAGGAATGCACGCGCTTTGAAATGCTCCTACAGCGTGCAATTCGCGTAACGAATGTCGAGGAAACGCGCGCCTCAGGAATTCACGCGGGACGAAATGCCCCTACAGCGTGCAATAGACCGATATCACCAGCTAGTTTGAGTACGCCACCGCTGCCGCCATGCATCGTGGGAGCTGTAGTTTTTCTGCACGCGCGACAACCCCGCTGGAGCTCTGTGCGGGAAGAGCACGAGTTGGCATGAGCTGTCTCGTAAACTGGAGCCTGCACCCTATCAACTACAGTTATGGCGGCGTCACACATGCGTGCAACGCTTGGTGAGATCGGTCTATTCGGGTAACGAATTTCGATGAAACGCGAATGTCGACGCAATGTGTAGTCACAAAAAAGTGGCCACGAAACCTTTTTCACGAAACGCAGTGTGAATGAGGAAATCGGTATTCTACCTGCAGTTGTGACATTATTTCAGACCGATAATGGCAGGCGACTATCGGTAAAATTGCGGGAAAATTATTCTCCCGGCTGCCAGGAGATAGGCTCTGCCTAATTCTAGAGGTTATCCGAAAGGGTACCCGTAGAAGAACGGACAGTGATCACCAAGTAGGTTGCAGCGCACTTACGTAGAAAATACCGGACTTGAAAGATGTAATCCGAAGTATATATCGACATGGGCACTTGCAGACCAGCCACCCAAACACAAAAAACTAGGAGGAAGTGATCCGTGAAGAATCAACACGATGTAGCACACGCTGCCGTTTGCCGAACCGAACACTAAACGATTCACAAGAATGTCTTGCGCTTCTTTGAAGAAACCGATACGGGTAGGACTTTTCGAACAAGATACCATTTACCACAGAAGCGAAGTCCACAGCAGGCCCGCAGGCCGCATCGCACGCGAAACTAGGTCCGGCCTTCGCCTGCATTCTGGGTTTGTCAACCGCTAATGCGTCATCCGTCAAACCACGTGATAACCCTTCTGCCGCTTCCCGCGCACAGAGAGCGGATTCAAGCGATAAAAAGTATACTGACGAAAAGGCAAACAGCGCACAGTAAACGGGGACTAGAGGAAGTACAAACAGGACAAGCGCTGACTCTCAACTGAAATTTAATCACATGAAAACAAACCTCCGGCCACGTCACATGATACATTCACCACATGTTCAAAAAAAAAAACGTCACTGGGCTTAAGTATTAAAGAGATTGTTTTTTTTTGGACACGTAGTGACTGTATCATGTGACGTGGGCGGAGTTGCTGTTTTCTTTGTTTTGTTTTCATGTGATTAATTTCAGTTGAGAGTCAGCGCTTGTCGCGTTTGCACTTCCTTTAGTCCCCGTTTACTGTGCGCTGTTTGCATTTTCGTCAGTATGAACCAACTAACCCACATAGCCACCCTTAAAAAATATACACTTCATTGGTCCGGTGAGTACGCACCGTCTACCACGCCTTCAGCTTAGGGAGAGAGAGAAAACGAGAAAAGGACTAGAAAGGAAGCAGGCCAGAACGGGGGTGCGCTTACAAAGGCTAATCTTCAGGGGCATTTTAACAACGAACACAACGAGAGGATTTGTCACTTGTACCCAAGGTTGATAGTGCAGTGGACGCTATGCATGGCATTCGACTGGCAGGTTCCGTGCTCTGCCTTATCACCAGATGCGAGACTGTAGTCTCGTGACCCTAACCGGAGACACGATTGGCCTAAACCACGCATAGCGTCTACCCTGCTGTCAATACCGATTTAACAGGACAGCTATTTGAAGGTCAGCTTTTGAACTTCTAAAGAAGCTGTCCAGCTCAAAAGTGATTCTTAATGGGGCAAGTTTGAAGACACTATGTTTTACGTCGTACAAGCCACATTATTATTTAGAATTTAAGAACTTAGCGCGACTATTTTTTGCGCACAATGTCCACAAATAAGTATAATATATATATATATATTTTTTTATCAATAAATTCACAATTATTTGTATACTGTTAGGTTCGCATTTGTAAACTTCAAAAATATTCACGCACGAGTTTCACATAAAAGGTACCACGGACAGCACATCGTCCGACTTTCAACACACGATGAGTCGCCGACGCTCGCAGACAGAAGGTTGCGATGCTGCGCGAACGGTTTCTGAAAGATGCTGCGTAGGGTATACGCCGGCAGTAAGCTAACGGGGCTCGAGAGTCCCACGCTCACATTTCCGCAGAGCGAGCGCGGCCGACCAGATCGAGGCGCAGTACGCTCTCGCGTCACGATTGCTACGTCGTTGCTCTGCCTACAGTGATGACATATGCACTGGCAGTCGAATCAGCACTATCGATACTCCGTTCGAGTTTAATAGACAACTTTATAGCGCGATAGACTCTCGTAAAACTGAGAGTAGAAGTCATTTCGGTTACGGCGTAAGCGGCGGCTTTATGTTTGTTGACACCTGCACCGACAATGACGAAATATGCACAGAAACATTAAATATAGAAAAATAGAGCGCGCAGAAAGAAATACAAACATGGCAGGGGCACGGACAAAGTAGAAGACGTTAACGCTACGTAATGCATATACATACAAGATACACTGGAAAAGACAGAAATAATTAAATTAAAAAAACGGAATTAAGTTGTCAACGCCGAGGTAGGGCAATGCGAAGGGAGAGCTGCCGGCAAAGAAACTGCAATAGTCCTATAGGCAGGTAAGGATGTATTTGTGATCGCGATTATAAAGCACCGGCGAGAAACGCCACATGAAGTCGGCTAAATAAAAATCTCGCCCCGAGCGAGCGCATGAATGACTCGTTTCCATTTTTCTACCTCTGCAATGCAAAAAAGAGGGTCGCGGGTCTATAGCCTAGGCGACACACATATCGATGAGCCTTTGGCTATGGCAGTACAATATTGACCAGCCTATACGAAGACATCACCAATATTGGAAAACTCTTGGCTTTGGCAGTTTAATATTAACCAGCTTAAGCCAACGTATATTCAACATCGGAAAGCCATTGACTCTGAGAGTTAAATATAAGATAGGTTATGCCGGCGTATATCCAATATGGGAAAGCTATTGGGCTTTAACAGTCCAATGTTGACCAGCCTATGCCAACGTATAACCAATATTGGAAAACCGTCGGCTTTGATAATCCATTATTGTCCAATGTGATTCCAATATTGGGAAACATATGGCTGGTTGGGCCATTGTTAGGCCGTTCTTTGCCACATATAATCTAATGTTGGCCCATTACTGTGTGCTGCCCTGGGCAGGAACAGGTAGACCTGGGTGAGAGCTCGCTCAGTAGCTCGTCCGCTTCTTCAGCTGAGTCAGGTTGGGGCAGGGGTTTAGAACATCGTGACTCAAGCCTTCCCAGGTCTGTGGGGAAAACCACACCATTAGAGGTAGAGGCGATGAAACAGGGCGCAGAGTTGTCCACTCCTGCACCCAATCAGGACGACATTGAGTGACAGCTTTCGAATACCAAACACAAAAGCAAAAAAAAAAAAAAACTCGCAATCGCACTAAAATGATGTACCTGATGTGGCTGCGTGTTTGAGATTGTATCCACCCGTTTATTTCTTTGCCCTTTTTTTTCATCGAAGATTTTTATATATTCAAGAAATTAGAAAATTTGTTTTTATGCAGTGGAATTGCCGCAGCCTTTTACGGAATATTGGTTATGTTAACTTTTTTATGGACGACCTCCGTCCTATAGCTCTCTCTTTTCAAGAGATAGACCTTAATGATCATAATATGTCTATTTCACGTCGTCACCAAGTTTTTAGGAAGGACCGTTCCGCATCAAACTTATCTGGTGGAGTAGCGGTGATCGTCCAAAGCGGAGAGGCTTCTTCTCAGATTCCTCCTTCTACAACACTTAAGACTGTAGCTGTACGTCTGCTCTTGGACCGCCTTATCACTGCGGTTTCCATCTATTTTCCACCAAATTTTCCACTGTATATTGATGATCTTCATGATTTAGTTAGTCAGCTCCGTAACCCATTTTTACCTTTAGAAGTTTTTGATGCCCGCCATCCATTGTTAGGCGGCACTCGCCATGAATCGCGTGATGGAGTCACTGAACAGTTTGTACTATCATATTGTCTCTGTCTTTTGAACAGCAGAGAGCCTACTTTTTTTAGCCCAACTTAAAACTCATTTACTTCAATTGATCTTTCCATTTCATCTCCGGCCTAGATGTCTAGTTTTACGCGGAGCGTTTTCAATAATCCTTTTGGAAGTGACCACTTTCCGCTTGCTCTGGAGAGCGTAAGATCTATTCCCAGCTTCATGAAACCGACTCCCCGTTGGAAAATGAAGAAAAAAAACAGACTGTTCTCTTTTTAGCCGAAAATCCGAGCTTGCTCCTTCTATGTTCTCTTAATGAACTCGTGACGAAGCCAGAGCCTATATCACAGAGCATATAATTGGAGCTGCTCTTCGCTCCATCCCTCAAACCTCTTTGTCCATCTCCAAGACATGAAAGCCATGAGGGTATAAAAATTTTTCCACCGCAAAAAAAAAAAAAAAAAAAAAACAAGATAAGGGTTGGGCTGCCTTTCGTAGATACCCGACGTCTCTGAACTGGATTGGGTTCAAAAGACGGAGAACTTGTGCCGCTGGACTTGGAAGAGGGCTATAGGGTCTGTTTAGATGACGTCACAATTCCGTGCGGTCCTGCAGTCGGCCATATCCGAGGGGGAATTTTCTCGCGCGGCAGCAAGTTGAGCGCTACAGGCCAGGCTTACTTTCCGCGCGTCCCATGCAGCTTTGTATTTTTTAGTTCTTGTTTATATTAGACACAGATGTCTTTGCGCTTGAGCGTGTACGCGAACGCCTTTGGCGGGGCTGCGGAGATTCGCTACATCGACAAAGTTCGTCGTTACAACGGAGCAGATCCGCTCGCCTTGGATGGGAACGAACTCAGCTTCGTACTTGCCGACGTCCCGAATGTCGAGTTGATGGACATTAAGGACTATTTGGTGCACAGCACGAACTTCATCACGCGCGACCAGATGAAGGCCTACAAAGCGCTGGATGCTCATAATTACCTCACAAGTGGTTGGGTCGCGCCCCCAAACTTGAAGGTGCTGCCAGAAGAAATGATCGTCGTCGTCGGCAAGGTGAGATCGCGCGTTAGGCTATTGACTCCTGGGGTTGAAAGTGTCCACGAGTGAATGCCTCGCGTTCTTGTTGCGTTACCAGAAGTGCGGGTCCCATCGCGCAGTGTTTGAAACTCGGTGCCCCTTGCGTCCCCAGCGATCTACTCGCATGCGTCAGTCATACGCGCGTTATTGCTGTCGAAGACTCACTAGCGCTTGAGGCAGAATGCCCGTGCTTTACAATCATTTTGCACATTTGTTGCCAACTACACCACGTTCATTGACATGTTGTGTTCAGCGTGGCAGAATTGCCCGTAAAAAGTAGCGGTGTCGAAGGCGTGTTTGCGTTCCCTAAATACACCCGGTTAAATGCCGTTGCATCGTGTCGTTCGTAGCGGAACTTGAATACTGTGCTGTAATGTGCAGTCGATAGGTTTTGTAGCGGCTACGTTTGAAAATCAGTCGTAGTCTTGCGATCGCCTGTAAATGCCGGGAGCCAGGGGTTTATTCAGAATTTCCAAACGGGGAAGGGGAGGGAGGGGGACAACGACCTGAATCATTGCCGGGAGCGATGCAGTACTAATTACTTGCATGCAATGTTGACCGCGTATAACATTGCTTGCAAGGTTCTATGTAGACGAAAATTAGCTCAAAAGTGTTTTTTTTTTTGCATTTTCGTACAGGTGAACCACTCCCAGAGCCTCAACTCCATCCTCTCCAGCCCTGGCTCCTCATTCGGGCTGATGGAGTAGTGGAGTTGGCCCATTGTACATGCATGACTGGACTTGGCGAGGCCTGCTCGCACATTGCAGCTGTGCTGTTCTACCTAGAAGCTGTTGTAAAGCAGCGAGATGGCGCGGCCTGCACTGACGTAGCCAACAGCTGGCGGCCCGTTAATGTCAAGAATGTGGCCTGCTGCCCAATTGCTAAGATTAACGTTTCGTCTGCAACTGCAAAGAAGCAACGCCTTGATGCCGGTGAAGCGCAAACAGTTAGAAAGTCGAGAAAGGATATTCCCAAACCTACTAAAGAGGAAGTGGACAAGTCCTTTGCCCAAGTACATGCTTCAGGTGCGCAGTCGGCTATCCTCTCCATCACCAAAGGATATGCCCATGACTACATCCCGACTGTGGCCAAGTACACGACAGCGCTTCTTGGCGACCTCTACGAGGACAACAAGCCTTCCTCTTGGGAAGCTGTGATGGCAGAGTGCGACCACATTGCATGCAGGCTTTTCGTTGATCCTGAGGTGAACAAGTGTAGCACAATTTGTAACTTCAAACCAACATCCTGCATGCAAGCTATCGGTGTGATGCAGTTAATTATATGCCGAGCCTTCATGATTATAAAGACCTTAATCTTGAATATCAGCAAAGAGGTAGTTTAGTTGTTGCTTGTCTGCCAAGAGCCTTGAGTAGTGTCACATAATCCTAAACTTTAGCAGAAATATTTGTAGTGTCATTTGATCTGCTTGTACATTTTAATGCACAGGCAAAGGCTTCAGGTGCGAGCTCATAGTAGCGGCAAGCGAGTCACCTTGTGCTGCAAGAGCCAGGTTTGTTTTGTTCTACATGGTGAAACGGAATGATAATCGGTGTTTTATGGATAGTTGTAAATAGGGGGGCGTCACAGTTGGCAAATTGCCTTAATCACGAAAGGGGTAAACACTAAAAAACGAGCGTGTTGGTAAATACTTAAGCAACCGGAAAGAATAAAGTCTTCAGGGTACCCTGAAGACTTAGTGGCAAATACTCTAAAGACGCTGATCACCGCCTCCCGGGCACCGCCAGCCGCTCCTGTTCCTCGCAAAAAACGTTTTGCAGTTATTCCCTACTCGCACAACACCGCACATCGCCTCAAGGGACTCGCCTCTCGCTTCGAGGTAGGGGTAGTGTTTAGCTGCAAGCAAAAGCTTCAACAAATGTGCAGAATGGTGAATGCCCCGCCCTCCGCGACTCAATGCAACAAGAAGCACGGGCAGCAGTTTGTTAAGTGCAGGAAGGAGGTGGTTTATACCATCCCTTTTTCGTGTGGCGGGGAGTATATAGGGCAGACCGGGAGGTGCCTAAATGACCGCCTGAGGGAACACTCGCGGGAGGTGAACGAACCCCCCGACGACTCCATGCACCCAATAGTTGTACACCGCATGACGTGCGACGGTTGTTCGCCCAGATACGAAGGTACGCGCGTATTGGGAGGACACCGGCAGAGGTTTGGCAGGGAAGTCGCCGAATCGTACGCCATCAAGAGCTCGGTAACTAACGTCGCCTCGGCCTCTCTGGCCCTTTCCGAGCGGGAGATGAAATTCCTCCGTCCCGAACTGGGCGGAGGGGACCAGAGACCTTGAGGGAAGGCCGCGAATAACCCGTTTTTTCCCCTCCTCCTTTTTCAACCCCCCCCCCTTTTCCTTCTCTGCTCCCTCCCCAGAACCTGCTCGATGGCCGTCGTTTGAACGGAGACGAAATAAATGTCGTTGTGAGTTGAAAGAGTTGTATCGTCTGTTTGCGTCCCGAATTTGTGTTTATTCTTTCCGGTTGCTTGGGTAAACACATTCTTCCCATTTCCAGTTCTATAACAAATATGAACACAGTACTAACAGTCTTGTGCAATGTTACATGTAACGCGATCTGTGGAGGCCGACCCAAAGGACCAGGCAGTTTCAACGACCTGGTTCGCCTTCCGGGCAGGGAGAGTGACTGCATCAAACGCTAGGTCAGCGTGCTTCACACCAATTAGCAAGCCGTCACCAAGTCTTATAAAAAAAAATTGCTATCCAACCGAGCACAAATTCTCTACCCCTGCGACAAGGTGGGGTATCGAGAAGGAACCAGTCGCAAGAGAACGCTACACCAGGGACGCCTCCCAATGTCGCATGAACTTCGTGTGCGAGAAATCTGGGCTCCACATCTCTACTCAACATCCCTATCTTGCAGCAACCCCTGATTGACTACAAAGTGTAGCTGCTGTGGGGAAGGGCTGCTAGAAATAAAATGCCCATTTAGCTGCAAGAGCCTGCAAGAAGTGACGGCACGGAAGGACGGCTGCTTGCAACTCGCATCTGGAAGATTAGAGCTGAAGACAACCCACAGTTTGCTCTATCAAGTGCAAATGCAGCTAATGGTCTGCCAGAAGCATTTCTGTGATTTTGTTTTGTGGACCACTGGTGGCATGCACACGGAGAGGGTGCACCTCGACGAGGACTTTTGCGCCATAATGACAGGAAAGTGCAAGGGGTTTTTCTTGCAAGCACTGGTGCCGGAGCTGCGGTTTAGGTACTGGACCGAAGCTGCAGCCAGCACCCCTCTGGGAGGCCATGCTGTCTGCCACTGTGGTCACCCTGAGGAAGGGCGCATGGTGAAGTGTGCCGGCACAGACTGTGTAGGCCGCTTGTTTCACTTCAAATACACTGGACTGAAGCGCGTGTCAAAAACAATACCTTGGTATTTTAAGAGCTGCTCTGCTTAAGTGCATGTTTTGTGACAAGCAATAAACCCTGGAGAGTTTTGAGTTATTCTCACAAAGTACCGCAACTGCTGTATTTTAAGAGATTTAATTCAAATAGGAGTTTATTAAGAAATGGTGACATTTTGTTGGAGGTGTAACAACTTGTGTTTCTTACACAAAGCTGATAAACATTCGAATTTCTGCAAGGAAAAAAGCGGCATACTCACAGCCCCACTTAAACTGCCAAAGAAAGAACCAGGGGACAGGGAAGGGCGGTCATTAGGATTAGTTACTTAAAAATGGATTTGAAAGAGTACTAGCCCCCCGTTTATTTTCCTAGGAGGTGTGTAGTAAGGCATAGTGAGCAGTTTCGGGAGGACGAGGAAAAGGGATCAAGTGAGGCATTGGTAGAGCTCAATCTTGCACATCAACAACCGAGGGCCAGCGTGGGTTACATATTAGACACAAACATTGTGTCGGCATTGGGTTGTAATGCACATTCAATCAGTAAGAGCACACTGGGCTGTGCTCTTACTATATGTGACCTGCACTGGCCCTCAGTTCGTGACTTATCAGAATCAGTACTAAAGCTCTCTATCCATGCGGTGTTGCTTCAAGCCTGTCTGAAGTTCTTTCAGTTGGTGGCAACAACAGACCTGCATAGGTTTGTAAGTGCAGCACACACGAACACCACCTTATCCAGGACTGGGATGCTGTCACTAGCAGCTGTCACAAGCTCAATGGGGATTGTGGTGCTTAGAATTCGGTATTTGTTTCTAAGTAGTCCGATAACCCTCTCCACATGTATACGGACGTTTGCAAGGGTCCTCGTTCTAGCAACTTCGTAAGGGGAGAGCAGTGCCCGGCCACGTGTGAATGCTGGGATCTCCAGCCGGGCACAGACAAGGCCCACACTGTCGGCGATGGTAAACCCCCGATCTGCAAGGACAGAGTCCCCAGGAAGCAGGTTATCCAAAATCCCACACGTTTCTGTCAGTTCCTTGTCACTGGTGCGCCCACCCCACCCTGTGGGTATGTATATTATGATTCCTTGTGGAGCAATGCCTATCAACTACTTGACTGTGTTGTGGTGTTTATATTGCGACCACGTTAGCGCTCTAGACACCAAGGTCGATGGCCGGTCTATAAACACTTCGAAACAGTCGAGTACCACAGCAACCCTTAAACCTAATGCTGCACGGAACGACGCGGGCATAGTTTGGCGCAACTCTTCTCTTTCTGGCCACCGCACCAAGAAGCCAAGCTGACGGTGCATCAGGTTCGGCCACCGGTCAACAATTCTGGTAACCGTGGCCTGGGAGACTTGAAACCTGGAAATAAATGTTGCAGTGCATTCGAGCGAACACGAATTCCACAAACACAGATTCTTATCTCAAGAGCAGAAAATAGAGACATTAAAAAAGAATATCGCTCCTAAACGTCTACCGACATGTAAACTTCACACACAAATTTGTGCCACCTGACCTTGCTATGATTACGCATGTAACAAAAGCGACTGAGAGGTTAGGACACACAAAATAAAACCTGAGATACCTCTTTCGCTAGAACCCATTAGCTGCCTATATTTTTTTTAATGTTTTGTAAACAGCGTTTTAGTTTTGTGGATCAATTGGATCTAAACGTGAAACCCTCAGATCAGCCTGTTCAAACAGGACTGCCATGTTTGAAGGGCCAGTGATATTGCTTGCCCACGTCGGCCAACGTCACTAGTGACGCAAGGGTACAACTCCAAAAGCCTTTGCGTGCACTCTCAGACTCAGCCATCAGTGCTTGGGCTGCTTTGGCCTTCAGCTCCTCGTTTCCCTCGTGCATTTCAAGTTGACGCAGTTTATGTCATCGCTTATGTCATTGAAATCTTTCGTTTCGGCAAAGTGGGAGCAAAGTGCACACTGGGAGGCAAGGAAATGAGAGTAACCACATAGCATGCAAGCATAGCAAGTATGAATGAGCCTAGAATGAAAGAGCTCTAAATTTGTGAACCTTGGTGTTTTTACTAAACAACCTATGTGCATTTCATAACAAGAGTAATCTACCTGTTTCATTTCCGTGTCCTAACCCCTTAAAGGGGTACAGAATCTAAACCTAAAATATTCCTGAAACACTTCAAAACGGGTGACATAGGATTCATGATATCCGTAAATGATAATCACCTGCTTGTATTTTCAGCGGATGGCTACATTTTTCGTTCCAACCGACGGATTCTGGCACGCGCTTCAAAATCAGCCATTGAGACGACGTAATACGTCTCCGAATATTTGCCCGTGACGCCACGCTTGCAACGTCACGGGCCCATGATCGGCAAGGGGTATCATAATTACGATCGTTGTCGCTAGGTGCCACCAGCTTTACCGTCAACGCTTTACAATCCCGCCATGGGAATACCGAAGGTTTGGTGTACTACAAGTGAGCAGTGTGCCAAGTGACGCTCGTTACCATTTCCTTGCCTCCATCAGTAGCAGCGTCATGGTGCGGCGTGGCGCTCTTACTGATGGGCTAGTGACATCAGGCATTCCAACAAAGCTTGGCCCCCCAACTACCGGGTGGTATTGGGAACTCGGTTTATTTATTTTGAAATTGCCTTTCTTGCATTTACGGACGAAAGACTGGCATTTGTGAGGTGCTGTCATAAAAGGGACCAAGTCCACACAAAGAACTAGGTGCTAAAATTTCGATTCCGTACCACTTTAAGCCTCCTATGGAGAACAAAGTTGAAAAGGACTGAAAAACCCTTGTTGCTTCGCCTTCGTTTAGCATGGGTGAAAAATGCTACTTTCTGCAATCAGCCTCATTGTTCCAAACATTGCTAAGGTATTTCAGTGTAATATTTTGAGTGATGATGCTGAATATATTGACACAACAGCAGTCAATTTAACAACGATCACACTAAGTATGTAATTCTGTCTTAAAAATAACGATCAAGTTCATCTAACTTGTGCTTTAGCTCTAACAAATAATACATTAAAAGGCTCCTGAAAAGGAAAAAAAAATTTAGGCAATCTGGTTGAGACACGAGTGTCAAAAAATAAAGTTTACGCGGAAAAAATAATTTTTTAGAGCAATATTGACGGCGTGAGACGCGATTTAGTCGGCGGTTACCTCCTTCTCACTTGTTTTCTCTCTCGGTATTTCGAGCGCGTGGAGGAGAGGTAAATTGGCTTCGCCTTCATGACCGAGATGGTCATTCCGGAATGACCCGTGACATCAGAGACTCCGCGCGTACAATTTGAAATAAATCTGTCGCTGTCAATATTGCTAAAAAGAATTTCTTTGCGTAAAATTTATTTTTTGACACGCGTGCCCCAAGCAGGCTGTTTATAGAAAAATATTATTTTTCTTTTTCAAATGTTCTTTAAGGTTGAATGTAACGATGTACCCACTTGTAGGCAATGTCCTGGAGAGGCACTAACAGGCGAAGTCGCATCAGCGTTACTACGAGCTCTTGAAACTTAGAAAGAGAGTTTCTTGGGGTTTGCGAGACATGAAACTCCAACAACGTGAAGAGAGTCAGCAGGACAGCAAAGGTCGGGAGGCCTGTGTAAAACCTTACACGGGCATCGTCATTGATGAAGCTCTCTTCATCCATTTGGTGCCGCCCAAGCTTGTCACGGGCCAGCTGCAGCTCGCACCTCAAGCAGAGGTTATCACTCTCTAGGGCAGCGATGTATCCCATCGTCAGGTCGGTTGCTCCATCGATGCTACATGCTGAAAACATATGGTACTGCCTTAAACATGAATCTGGGGGAGAAGTGATGAACTTCCCCCACACCATCCACTCTAACTTGACTATCACACTCGATCCAGCAGTGCAACATCTGTCCCACAGGTGTATTCTTTTCGTACCTTTTGCGACAATCTTTCACCGCCTTCTTGTAACCAAGCTTCAGGCTCGGTGCCCAGTCCTCGTCCGCTTCGTCCATGTAGTAGGCTGGACGGCCTGAAAGGTTAAAAATGGAATGTAAGCAGACCGGAAAAGAGAATAAAGTATTTTACTCATGAAACCTGAAGCTTGCTAGATTGTATTTCTTTGAATCGCGCACGTTTATGGCGAACAGCACAGCTCGGGCCTCCGCATGCGTGGTTTCATACGCGCAGGTCCATTCGCAGCGACCAGCGTGCAGCTTTGAAACAGAACCGCCGTGATCGACCTCCGGTCTAGCCATCCCTTCAATTAAGAATGAACCACATATGAGCGACTCTTCCAAGCAACGCGACGAAGTGACGCTACGTGACTCACTGTCGCTCGGTCCATTGAAACGACATGCAAGCAGGGCACGTCGCGATGAGCAGCAGTGACGGGCGAAGTTTTCTATAACTCTAGAAACGAGCGACCCGACAGCGAGGAGCGACGTCAAATCTCGTCACTCGTCGCCGTCGCTTGGCTCGTGTTGCGACCGAGCGCCGCCCACTAGTGCTTTTCACGAGCACATTCGATAATACCAGCAGTTTCGAAGAACGCTTGTAGCTGTGTGAGAAAATTAGCTCACTATCGCGTGTACAATTCCACTGTACTGCGGCGCTCGCACAAAAAACGCTCCGGTGCGTACTTCCTCGTGAAATGAATTCGGCGTACTCCTAGGACAGCACTAAAACGCGGATAACTCACACTGACCACGGTACAATGAATAACAGTCAACAGAAACAGACATACCTGTGACGAACTGCTCGTTGCAAACTGTGTGATGGGTAGCATTCTTCTTAATGTCGGCCCGGCGAATTCGGCGTAGCCACTCGGCCCGACGTTTTGAAGTCGTTTCCGCCGTTTTTTTACATTCGCCGCGGACAACAGCTGGTAAGACATAAAAATTGAACTTCGTCAAGTTATCTCCATCATTTTATTTGGCTTTGAGCGGTTCCTACAGCCTAAAACAGCGAGTTTACCATCCCGCTAACGCATACCGCGCTGGTCCGAGTTCGAAATTTGACCACATCGACGAAGGTGGAGGGGAGGTGCTCTCCCCATGATACATCGCTCCCCCGCTGAGTGAACAGACCCTATAGGAGAGTCTAGGAGAGGCCACTTGTCTTCCATCAGCAGCTAGGATCCAACAAAAGAAGTGAGGGACCGACTTCACAAGGTCGAGGTGAAATACCATCTGGTTTACAATCCCCCTTTTCTCTTCTTCTAAGTCCTCATTGCAAGTCCAGGCTAACGTGTTGGGCACTCACTTCGTCAAACTCTGCTCACTACTATTCCGCGTTTCTGAAGCGTAAGGCAAGCATGGAAAAGACTAGGCTCCGCTTCACAGGAGGAGCGTTTGCACATTACAGTCAGCCATTAACACGGTTGAGCTC
Organism: Ixodes scapularis; assembly: GCF_016920785.2. Taxonomy (NCBI): domain Eukaryota; kingdom Metazoa; phylum Arthropoda; class Arachnida; order Ixodida; family Ixodidae; genus Ixodes; species Ixodes scapularis. The sequence continues at coordinate 251,891,055 of NW_024609835.1, forward strand.
GAAGTGAATCTGAACTCCTGCAAGAATTCAATCCCCAGTCCTGTTCGACTAGGGGTTGAATTCCAGCCCCCGGTCCATCAGGTCCACGGTCCTTTTTGGAGACAATTACTCTGAGCGGGCATTCGGCTTTGTGAGTCCTGGCAGTGAAAAATAATTTCAGGCTTAAAAGGCTTAAAAATATATACCGCAGGAAACTTTAAGCCTTGAATTATTCTTTGGTGCCAAGACATATCACAATAATAACATCGATGGTAATAATAATAATATCAAGATTATTAATAAATTCATAATTTAAAATAATGGAGGGGCATACGGAAAAAAGCCTCCAATGAATATTTTACTGACATATTTTCACAATGAAAACGGAAGCTTTACTGTTATAGGGAGTTGGCCGTGATCAGCTGGAGCTTGTACGGACCCACTGCCCTGCATTGAACAACCGGACGCCCTGTCGTTCCGCAACTCTTGGCCATTCGGCTCGCGGTTGACTCATGTCTTAGTTACGCTGATCTGTTCCGCCTACCCCTCCATGCCAATTATCTGCTTTTCTAAGGCATCATATCATATTCGAAAGATAGCTCAGTTTTCCTGTCCAGCTCTTTCAGGGAAGCCGAGTTAAAAGGAAACTCCGCCGATTTTCGAGCATACTTCGAATTGTCTGGAAATTGGCAGACCGCATCAAAAACCCTCTCTCAACTGATAACCAAAACATATGATAAAATAAAACTTTTCCTTGAAGGTATTGAATTTTCAAGTTACACCCGCCGCGACGGTTCAAGGAGGCGACTCTCTACTGGCAACAATGAAAAATCCATACTTCTCCGCACCCGCGTACGTCACCGGTGGGCAGGCAGACGACCTACCCGGGCAGCCGCGAATAGGCTTTCCGGGCGCCAGCGATCGAGACTATTTCTTCGCAGCATTAAGGTTGAAAGTTCTTTTGCAATGGTAGCAATCTGTGCTCCACGGTAGATTGTAAGAACAGTGCCCGGAAAAAAAGCTTCTTTTTTAGCCTTGTTTCTGTAGGAGAAACGAAAATACGCTCCCAGGCAGCAATGGAGGCCAGCCACGTCAAGGTGATTTTGCGCGAGCTTTGTGCCGAGGGAACTAGTGTCATCTTAAACAATTTTCTCTTATGGTTGGAATACTTTGTAGCCGCGTGCGGCCAGTTGAGTATCCTTCAGCAGCTGGAACAGCTTCAAGAGCGGCAAAGGCTAACTAAAGCCGGCTTTGACCGCTATGACATCCGTTCAAAGAGAGCTAATAATATCGAAGAAAGAGTACACAATCTAGAACTATAGTCGACATTTTGCAGTCACATTTGTTATTCCCAATTGGTTCAGTGATTTTTTTTTATTTTATTCTTTTTATAAACACTATATCTGGTTCGGTCGTTGAATCTTGATAGAGCTACTCTCGGAGTTCCACACACGCTGCGGATGTATTGAAGACGAGAAGTAAAACGTTTAAACAAAGTTTGGGCCTGAATTTGAACATGACTTTCGACATACTGCTATTCTGGTCTGCTATTACAAAGGTTTATGCAGCAGATGTTGAGCTCCATTGATACACGATAGAGCTTTCGACTGGTTTGTCAAATGGTTGACGTATATTATTTTCTGCAGAAGAAGTGATAAAACATCTTTAATTTATTCAATTGTGAAAACATTTTATATAGGGCTGAAATGTTTTTCTTAAACCATGAAAATATTAAATTAATTGAGGGGAGGCATGCAAATTTACAGCTACTGAAAACTGTGCTAAACCAAAACTTAATTTAAAAAATCTTATATTAAATTACCCCGTTCCCATGTGCTCCCGTAGATGGGTGTTTAAACGCGTTTCATACTACCCCAAAATTAAAAAAAGAAAATATGGGTACAGGTTTGTTTTAGTAACTTTTGTTGACTTATTTTGAATTAAAAGTTTTATGATGTCTTTCTTTACCTTATGCACTATAGTATCTTCAAGAAGATATGCTTTATTTGAAGATGAACAGTGTTTTATTTTATATTCTAAATTTGTATTTTTTACGCATTCCATTGCACCTTGATGTTTGGCATGGTGGCTGCGGAGTTCTTGTAATTGTCCATTTAACATGCTCTGGATCACCAGTAACCTGCAATATGATCTACACGAATGCAGCTCATTCATCCTATATATTTGATTGTTTAAGAAAACCAGTCTACATCCACAGTCTGGTGTTCTGGTGTGACATCAGGGCCATTGTGTTTTGGTGTGACAGGCTCTGGTGTTCTTCTGTTACAGCAGGTTTTAATACGGTGTGATATAAAAGCTCCTGTTGACTGGGTGTTGCTTTACTCACAAAAAAGGGAACAATAATAGGTTTAGCAATGACGCTGCATTCATAAGTACTTTATTGAAAAAAGCATTTTTTTGGAAAACAATGTCAGCCAATTATATTGCAAAAGAAATGAAGAAGATGGCCAGCGGCTCGACTTCCTTGTTCAGCTTTTTCAGGGAAGCCTTTTTAAAAAGGCCCTGCAATCACATTTAAGCATCTATCTTTTTGGCGGTTTCTACATCTCCTGCGGTACGGGCAAGTCAGCGGGCGCGGAGAAAGTAACTAAATATCAGTGGGTCATATTTAAACCGGACGACGCGGGAACCTCCTCTACCTACGCGGGCCACCCCCGGTGCCGAAAGCGGGCGATGTGTGAATTATTTGGTCCTGGGCTTACTACTGCCCAGAGCCGCTATAAGCTACTTTTTAGTTGAAATACTAAATATAAGCGGCGCGAACTATTCCAATTATTTAGGAAAGTAGTTTTCGTTCAACATTTTAGATCAAAGAAGAAGCAAATGGAGTTTATAAAGTACGAAAACAAGAAACGATCCGTCGACATACCCACCACCAAGTGGTGGAAAAGGAGGTGCATCCCTAGTGAAAAATACACCAAGCCGAGAGCTAATGTGACTTGATGTGGCACCACACTTTTTCACAGATATGATTTAGGACATTTTCACACCAGCAATCTGGTGTGCTCGAGTGACACCAACAATCTGGTGTTCTGGTGTGACAACAGGGCCGCGGTGTTTTGGTGTGACAGGGCTCTGGCGTTCTGGTGTGACATCAGGTTTTGTTGTGGTGTGATACCAGAGCACCTGCTGACTGGGTGTTGCTTTACTCACGAAAAGAGCTACAATGATAACTTTGAGAATAACGCTGCTATCATAATTACTTTATTAAAAAAAACATGTTTTGGAGGGTGGATTGTCATCTAATTATATCGCAAAAGTGAATGAATGGGATGGTCAGTGGCTTGATCTCCTCGTCCAGCTTTTTCAGGGAACCCTCCTTAAGTAGAAGAATATCAAATATTTCTTCGAGCTCACCGATGTTGGTTGAATCCGTGGCCAGCAGGACGCCGATCTCGTTGATTATGTTTGTTGTGGCGGTTGGCAGGGTGGTACACTTTTCCTTCAGGTGGTCGACACCCTTCATGCTCGTATCAGGCATTATCTAGCCTTTAATTTCCAAGTTTCGGAACCAAAAACTAATAATTACTAGCTTTCTTTGTTGATTTGCTACCAGACCATGTCTAACTATCTTTAGCTCGTCGGAAGTGAGAAAAGCGCACCAATACACATCTTTTCGGCTTTGACTCACAGAGGAGACTCCTTTATTTTATCAAACTTAACAAGAATACTTGCGGAAAGGGAAAAAGAAACCCCCGACGACGCGAGCACCCCACGTTGCTCTAGGCCGCCCGGGAGAATGCTAGAGACGAGGGGGACACTGCTTGAGCACAAAAGAGCCCGCCGCGGGGTCTCCCGCGACCACCAAGACGGGAGAAAGCGAGGCACCACGTCAGGGGAAGGGTCGTCACACAAACTAATCAAAAACACGCTCGCGGACGGGGGAAAAAGTCAACAAAAATACAACACTGCAGTCACATCAAACTGCGATGTGTGAACCGTATTGGAAAACCCCAATATAAACAGCGTATTATGGATATTGGTAAAAAATATATTTTTATTGTATTGCAATACAATATAGACAGTGTATTGGAAAACATTACATTTATTGTATTGTATTACAATAAGGATTTGTTATGGGATTCCAATATCCATAATACGCTGAAAATATTGGAATCCAATACCGTATAAACCCTTATTGGATCCCTATGTGTCGTATGGGGATCCAATAAGGGTTTACAATTCCAATATACTCAGCGTATTATGGATATTGGAATCCAATATATTATATCGGCTACCAATAACACTATATACGAGTTGGAATATCACGTTCAGCGCAACATTTCTCTGCAACGCAGTCTCTTCTTGTGTGTATTTCTGAGTGATAAATTTAAAAAATGTTGCTGTTGTGAAATTGTGAATAAAGAAGCAAAACACTGGACTTATCCATACCAAATATATTTAACATATTCCTGAACTGGAGGATCTGGCATTTACTGCAAAAGAAAGTTAATTGTTTAGGACTCTCATTCAAAAACTTGATGTTTGAAAACAGAATGTGAAATCCTCACCTGAATGAAAACAGCACCTGCTAGCTGTAGCCATATAGAAACTGCAAAATAAAAATTTGTGATTAGTTCGCGACAAGTAGCAATCCTTCACCAAGGCGGATAGATTCAAAATTATGTCTGTGTTTGATTGTGGAAAAATACGCTTCAATGCCACTGACGCAGGTCATTCTGAGCTCGGTCAATTAAATATACGTACCCGCTCGTCTGGCTTCACTATTTCTTCTTCGCACCTAACTAAAGTATCTGAAATGCTCACCTTTGAGGAAAAACGAACTGGTGCTTGCTTGCTTGTAGGCTGTGGGAACTGGAAGAGAGATTTGCGGTTAGTTGCGTCCAGGTAGCAGTTACTTTGAGTAGCCACGTAAAGTACACTAAGTCTGAAAGATCCAAAATTACATGCGCGGGACATAGACATCCTCTTGCGACGTAACTGGGCACGTGTCAATGTCGCCCGCTTGTATAACAGAAAAATAAGCTTCAATGCAGGAGCTCCCAGTCGTTATGAGCTCCGTCAATTAAAAATGCTGTACCGGTCGTATGGCTTCAGTATTCCTGCTTCGGGAATCTGGAATTCTCACCTTTGAAGAAAAGCAAACTGCGACCTGCTGGCTCTTAGGCTGTGGAAACTGCCAGAAAGATTTGCGATTAGCTGCGTCTAAGTATCAATTTCTTTGACCATCCACCTACAGCACACTAAGACGGATAAATTCAAAATTACATGTGCGTGATATAATATGCCTTTTGTGAAAAACTGCGCACACGTTTTGTCGCCTACAGCAACACTGAAGCCAGACAGACAAGCGGTACGGCACCTTTAATTGACGGAGCCGAGAACGAGTAGGGACGCTTTCACTGAAGCTTGTTTTGATGCAATACACACGTGTATTGCAGCAAAACAAGCTTCAGTGAAAGCGTCCCCAGTCGTTCTGTCAATTAAATATGCCGTACCGCTTGTCTGGCTTCAGTATTGCTGTTTCAGAGCAATCTAGAAAATCTAGAATCCTCACCTTTGAACATGAACGAACTGGCGCCGGCTGGCTTGTGGGCCATGGAAACTGCAAGAGAGGTTTGCGCTTAGTTACGTCCAAGTAACAATTTTTTTTGGGTAGCCACCTACAGCACACTCAAAATTACATGCACGGGACACAGATGCCTCATGCGACGGAACTCCCTTCGTCCTTGTTTTCTGTTAACTCTGCTCACCTTCACCACTCGCCTCCAATTTCTGCGCTACTTCTTTAATCTCGATTCCCTGGTTCCCAAAGGCCATGCCATGGCTTGCGCTAGTCACGGATCTGTCAGCTCTGCGACTGGTGCTATTGTGGCAAACACGCCACAGCACCTGGCGCTTGATGTGCTCTTTCAATATTTTGAGCACGGCTCAAAACAGGTGGATGGGTGTCTGGTATGCCCTCTGCTTATTTGTGGATCGTTCCGAATCAGAGGGTAGGCGCTTCTGCGACCTGGGCGCATGCTCGGTATTTTACAATAGTTGAAACCAAACTCTGCAGGAATCTTGAAACATAACAAACATAATGTGCACGCCAAAAGGCATGGCAATTGAAACACTCACCATCTATCTATTTTCGTTTCTTGTCCTCAAGAAGCTGTCGTATATGTAGCCTCCCTTGCTTAAGCCGTTCCTCCCTAGTGCCCCGGTTGGGTCTCATCCTGATGAATCGTCGGTGGAGACCTGAGGAGCGGTCAACATCAGATTAGACCTTTTTGAGACAGAACCATATACTTGCTGAGGGGAAGTACACCCAAACGAATCTCAGGCATGTCATTTATAGTGCGTTTTGAATTGAGACGCATGATGTAAAATGAGACGTCAATACTGACGCACCCCTTTTGCGAACCCAAAATTTTGAAGGCCTTGTAACCCTCGCTAGGGAGACAAGGCACATGAATCCTGGCATGTGGATGAAATTTTTACCTTAACATCCCGACTCAATGCCCATCCCTGAATATTCAACCACCACATTTTTAGAAAAAAAATTTTTTTAGAAAACACCGAGTCATCTATTACCCCTACAAACGCCTGAACCAAGCATACTCGTACCGTGGCTTGTTTGCTCCGTGCCGCCCCCAAGTTAATTCGGGCTGAGAAATGTTTTTTTTTTCAAATGGAACCCACATTTTTAGTTTTGGTTTGTCTTGTAGAAGCAGGTGGATACTTTTATAAAGCTTCCTCCCTATGCGCTTCCGAGTCAACATCTTTTGCAATGGCCAACGCCTGGGCTTTGATTTTGCGCTCCTTGATGAATGCTGAAACTCATATAGGCGGGCAATAGCTCGCCTTGAAAATACTTGCTTTTGGTGGCCGAGGACAAACTCGTGTTCCTGATTGGCAGCCACTTGCTGCCAAGAATTGCTGCACATATCCTAAAGATTAGTCTAAGACAGATGCTTTGGCCGGACAGAGACACAAAAGCCTGAAACAAGGCCACTATACAGACAGGAAATAGAGTGTCTGTGAGGAATGAAGCAAACAACTCAGATAGGCATCAATCACTCACCTTGGAAACACTTGCCATGCGCGGCTAAAAACAAACTTCTGGCCTTGATTGGCTGGTTCTTGCCACCAAGACCTGCATGTATAAGAAAGAACCCGGTCTTAATTAAAGTTGGGTGCTTTTGCAGAAGAGAGACAACAAAATACTATAGTCAGTTGCAGGTTAAGAAGGTAGCGGCAAATGCCCCTCAAAGAGAATCAGATATCCCTCCGCCACCTCCACATCCAATAGCGTCCCACCGTTTCCGTGACGTCGCGGTCAACGCGCGAGGAGGGTGTTGCCTTTCTGTACATATTTGCTTTATCTTTCGACTTTGACTTAGCATTGTGGAAGCCACGAGAGGGAGATTAGAGTTCTCCCCCACCGACGGAAACAAATACGACTTTCGGGGATTAGCTTCCCCCCGATGGATACAAAGGCTGCTTTCAGGGGCTCGGTTCCCTCTCCGATGAATACAAAGGTCGCTTTCTTAAAAAAAAGGATCGGAGACAAGTGGGAATCCATTGAAGCGGAACAAGGAGCGTTTCCAGTGAACTCTTCTTTCGACCGCGGAGAGATTTGAAACGGGCGCATCAGACTTGTGGGAGGAGCTTCTCCTACCTTCTTGACTTGTAACCGACTATAGTGCAACACCACTACACATAGGAAATGGCATCCAAAAGGAATAAAATACAAAACTGATATAGGTGGGCAATAGCTCACCTTGAAAATACTTTCTCTTAGTGGCCGAGAACAAACACATGTTCCTGAATGGCAGCCATTTGCTGCAAAGAATACCTGCAGATATCCTAAAGAACCGAGTCTTAGTCTAACAGAGATACTTTGACCAGACAGAGACACAAAAGCCTGGCACAAGACCACTATAAAGACAGGACATAGAGTGTATGTGAGGAATGAAAAGCACAACTCAGATAGGCGTCAATCACTCACCTTGAAAACACTTGCCATGCGCGGCAAAGAGCAAACTTCTGGCCTTGATTGGCTGGTGCTTGCCACCAAGACCTGCATGTGTAAGAAAAAACCCGGTCTTAGTCAAACTTGGGTGTTTTTGCAGAAGAGAGACAACAAAATACTAATGCAAGACCACTACACATAGGTTATGGCATTCAAGAGGAATGAAATACAAAACTCATATAGGCGGTGTAAGGATCTACGAGAGCTCCGCGGGTGGGCCGTTAGCACCAGGGAGATTTGGCTGGGGGGAAAGCGCTGTTGTAAACACTTCCCTTGGCGGGCGACCTCGAGAGACAGGCGTACTTTACGACGCGAGGTTCGGAGCGCGCGTTTTCTGCCGAGAGACTCGGAGCGTGCGTTACGAGCCGGGAAAATAAAGTTACACCCCCACCAGAACGCAATGGCTCTGGCCGGCGCTGTTTACACGGCGCGTTTACATCGGTTTAGTCTTTCTCGCCCGAGTGTGGGGGGTCGCGGCAGAACGGCAACGTCAGACCGCCTCTGGCAGAATGAATTGCGGGATGGCTCACTTAGTCGGCGCTATCCACACTGGGGTCGGTTGTCCACTTCGCCATGCGAGAAATGGTTTTGCTTGCATCCAAACCAGCCCGGCCTTTGACCGTGAGATGTACGCAGACCGCGTGTTCCCACCCAGGAATATAGGCAATTCCCACGTGGCGAGAAAGTGAGCCGATTGGTTGGCGGTGGGAAACGCCTGTCTCACGACGCGGTCGAGGATTCGCCGGCCTACTAAAAGGGGACGGAACAACGAGCGACTTTGATGGGAAACTCAGCAAGTGAGTTCAGTTCGTGCTGGGGCTCGAGAGCTGCCGCTCCGTAATCGAGTCAGGTCGTGGGATTCCGAGGGACTTCTGTCCCCGTATTCGGGACGTAATCCCACGAGCCAGCCAACTCCCGAGCTTGGATAAGCTAACACCCGACCACCTCCTTTCGAACCCCGTTCAGGGGAGGTTATCATTTCGCAGCATTGTTTATCTTTGTATTTTCATTCGCTACAAAAGTATTAAATTGTTTATTGAAAAGTAATTCCGAAATTCAACTGAATTAGTCGTCGACGGCCAAGGGAAGCAACTTCGTCTCCGGCAAGACCCGCCCAGCTTCCCACAACGAAGCCCGTCACCCCATCCGGACCCGGCAGTCCGGACGGCGCAAGGTGACCGAAAGCGAGAGTAACGAAAGAACCCGTACTGGCGGGCAATAGCTCGCCTTGAAAATACTTGCTCTCGGTGGCCGAGAGCAAACTCGTGTTCCTGATTGGAAGCCATTTGCTGCGAAGAATACCTGTAGATATCCTAAAGAACCGAGTCTTAGTCTAACACAGATGCTTTGACCGGACAGAGACACAAAAGCCTGACACAAGACCACTTTAAAGACAGGACATAGAGTGTCTGTGAGGAATGAAACGCACAACTCAGATAGGCGTCAATCGCTCACCTTGAAAACATTTGCCATGCGCGGCAAAGAGCAAACTTCTGGCCTTGATTGGCTGATGCTTGCCACCAAGACCTGCATGTATAAGAAAGAACCCGGTCTTAGTCAAACTTGGGTGTTTTTGCAGAAGAGAGACAACAAAATACTAATGCAAGACCACTACACATAGGTTATGGCATTCAAGAGGAATGAAATACAAAACTCATATAGGCGGGCAATAGCTCACCTTGAAAATACTTGCTCTTGGTGACCGAGAACAAACTCGTGTTCCTGATTGGAAGCCATTTGCTGCGAAGAATACCTGTAGATATCCTAAAGAACCCAGTCCTAGTGTAACACAGATGCTTTGGCCGGACAGAATACAAAAGTCTGATACAAACCACAAAAAGCAGGAAATAGTGTCTGCGAGAGATGAAAAAAGACCCAAGTCGAGAGGCTCGTTCTGTTTCACGTTAGTCAAATAGTGTAGCTCATTTTGCTAAAACGATGCATATTTGCTAGAAAAAGTATCTATATTTTGCTCCATTTAGCAGAGTTTACTGCCAAGAGTACCTGCACACCAGAATAAGTCAGAATTAGTCAGTTTTTTTTTCTTCTTTTGATGAGCGACAACAGAATCCTGAACAGGTGATGAAACAAAATATGAACCCAGCAAGACAGGCTAGTTTGCCTTGATGCAGGCACAGTGCCTCGGCCAACCAAATGAGGTTCTATTCTTTATCACTTGTCATATTTGGTGGGAATAGTAAAGTAAATGAAAATAAGGCAATCTCTCTCGCAGCCGACAGCTGCAAACAAAATTCATATACCTCGATGAACGACCTGGAAATAAAATTGGGGGGTGGCCAAGTGGTTTAAGGTGTCAAATTTCAAACTTACAGACTGTAGTTTTGGTTTAAGTCCTCCTGTTGTATATTTTTATCCCTATAACTATATTTACATTGTTTTTTTTGTTTGTTTTTTTTAGGCACAAGTATTTAATTTATACGCTAATTCACCTTTAGAAGCGTTTTAATTACACTCCATGCCTTTCTAGTGCTCGTAATTGATTCTTGGTGAAAGCGGTCTTAAATTTTTCTTTTCTTGCTGTCGCTGCTGCTTGCTTTCTCACCTTTAGAATGCTGAAAACTCGACACAAAAGTAATGAAAAATGTGTTTAAAATGTCATGAAGATCAGCATTTCCAAAGCTGTACCCCTGCTTCATGCCCCGACCATGCCACCATACCATAGCTGAGTGCAGTGACAAATGGTCCCAGGTTTGTCACCCGACCGTTTTTTGGGCTTACGGTGTGGCGCGACTCATGAAGCACATATGCTTCGCGATATAGCCAGTGAGCGAGGTGTGACACACTAGAGCTGTGCAAGCCACAGCTTTACAGCCTGCAAAGCGTAGGAAGATCCCTCTCCCTTTGCAGAGCTGGCATTAGCTCACCGAGAAGCTATTGCAAGCACTAGAAAGCCACAGAGTGTGAATAAAAGCGCTTCTGAAAATGAATTAGTGTGTAAATTAGGCATCTATATGTTAAAACTTAAAAAAAGTATACATGTATATATATATATATATATTTAAATACTAAAAATGGCACAAAAGAAAAAAAATGTTTCCAGGTGGGCTTGCACCCAAAGCTCCACGGCCCTTGAATTCAGTTCCCTAAAGCCTGCTTCAGACGGAACAATTTCGCCCAGCAACTTCATGTCGCAACACCAGCAACACGGGCCGCCCGCGTTCACATGCAGCAACCGAATTGCTACGACTTGCCATCATCATCATGAAATTTTATTTTTCTTACAGTATTTAGACAAACAGTTATATCCTAAAAACATGTTTTTATATCTTTAAATTGCGCTGAGAATACTAACTCATATTTTTGAAACAGTTTATTTTCAAAAATGATCCATTTCAAACCAGAACTAAGTCCTCAGTTCTCATCATCACGACCACAGGGGTGTCACGTGAAAATATTGCATTCCTGATTGGCTGCTGCCGCTTCAAACATCTCCGAGTAGTCAGAGTTGCTCGTCCGCTTCGAGCCGGATACCAATCTCAGCAATTCGTGTCGATCTAGGGAAAACTAGGGAACAACCCGCCAGCAGCCCAAAATTGCCGGAAAGGTTGCCCCGTCTGAAGCGATCCTATACTCTGTTTCATACATAGAGTGCAACGCAGTCAAAGCTAGCGCACCCGTTTGCATTGCTGACCGTGCCTACGTTCGCCCCATAAGATTGTGCGTCTTCTGCAAAAAAATTTTAAAAAGTCGGTCAATGTGCCTCCTTGGGGCTAGTAACTGATAGTGGCGTTATGATTTCAACGGAGCACAAATGTTTTTCAAGAAAAAGGAAAAGATAATGTAAACCACCTTAAAGGGGCCCTCCGGAGCGTTCTGCGATGGTCTATTAATGGCGGTAACTTAATCTGCAGGCCCTAAGGATCCTAAAAATCATAAAATTGCGGTGATGCGCGGCGGATTTCCCTACTAAAATTGCTATCAAAGACCCCGGCACGCCCCCCTTTCTGAGATGACCCCGGAAAACGGGAGGGGCATCTCTTTACGCGTCAGCCAATAGCAAGCGAAGGATCCCGGCATCACTGCGCGTCACGAACGCCGCCGACCGCCGAACCGCGGAGGAATCTCTCGAACACGCGCGGACCGTCGTCAAGGTACCCGGAATTTGTGCTCGGCAGTCGTCATTCGTCGCACCGCACCGTCGCGCTTCTACTACAATACGCAGTCGCATCCCACAGATGACGAGAAAAAGTTTGACTCGTTGACGTGGAAGGATCGCAAAGCTAGCTTCGGAGTCGGGATCCACGGGCAGAAGGAACATGTGTCCCGCAAACGCACGCCTGCAGACGCCCCGGGAAGCAGACGAGCCGACGCGCCGACGCATCACCCCCTAGCAACAAGCTTGCGGGGAGAAAACACAGTTCGCTGGTTTTGGAGCGATAATTGCGGACTATGTTTCCCGCACCACAATCAGTTTCAGTTTTTCTCAAACTCTAATTTACAACAAGCTTAAAAAGGGTTGCAATAATAACGTTCGCATTCACCGCGAGACGCAGCATTTCTATTGGTCAAGTTTTAGCGATGGGCAGGGAATGGGGGATTGTCTTCCAAAAGAAAATAGTCCCGATATATTTCTTCTGCCATCTGCTTAATAAACGGTTTTGTAATCTAAATCTTTGTATACATATTAACTTGCACCTACTACGCAATAAAACAACATAAACAGACGATCGCAGAAAGCTCCAGAGGGCCCCTTTAAATTGTTTTCGTGTTCATCCATGTGGCAGCCGCTGTGGGTTTACGGGTTGTGTGGCACTGGCTGGTTTTGAGAAGATGGCGTCTTACGCAGCAAGCTCAAGTACCTCTCCTGCTCGGATGTTTTCGAAGATTCGTTGTGCGAAAATCTTGAAAGAGTGCAAGCAGATGATCGCCAACGTGTACGGGAGTATAAGAGCACATTCCCCGGAGAATTCGGTCGTGAAGTCCTGGAGACGGCCAGTAACGACACTGGAGTGTGCCCTGTACTGTCGCGAAGTGCAATGCGCAGTGCCTATCTGGCAAGGTGGCGTCCCCGAAGCAAAGACCTCGCAACGTGAAAGTTTCGAGCACGGGGACCGTCAAGCATGACGAGTTCACACAGAACGCCATTCGCCTGAAGGTGCATCGCAAGTGCTCCGAGAGGGAGATTCCTACCCTTGACAGCTATTTCAAAATAAACTGTACAGGCCGCAACTATTGTCGATTAACGTTTTATTTACAAATTTTGGGACAAGGCCGCTATCAGGGCGATTCCTCATTCCACGCTGCACGAAAGAAAAATATAACTCGGTGCTGGAGGCAAATAACACTTGCAAAGCGGCAGACCAGATGGTAGAAATCTGGCCTCTCGGCGGCTTATAAATAAAAATCAAGAAGGAGGAACTGAAAATGCACTTCGTCAATGCGCACAATCTTGCACAAAAAGTATGTCTAAAAAAGAAAAAAAAAAACCCAAAAACCTTTGCACGTAAAATGGGTTCGAACCACGGCCACCGAGACGTCAATATCGCCAGAGCAGCGCCTTCTACCACTCGTCCACGAAACGCGCGGAGTAACACTTTTTCTCTTTTTTCATGTGCACCACTTTAGTACCTCTGACAGCGTTGCACGCTAAGTATGAAACAGAGTATAAGACACCCTATTGTCTGGTACAGAGACCATTTATGAACGCTTGGGTGTTTAAACGATGTACTACACATTTTACAAAAAGAAAAAAAAAATATTGGGTGTTTAAACGTTGTACTACCCTTTTTTCAATAAAAAAGCAACAATAAAAAGAAAACACATTTCAGAAGAAAAAGTTAAGGAGACCGAATGTACCATTATGTTCAGTGAAGTTTGGTGACAAGACTCGGGACTCGAGCAGGAATGCAGTTATCCTTGGTGTGACCCCATGAGGCTGTCTTGCTGCCTTTGCTGGGGTTTATCTAACTGAAGTACCTGTACGAAAAGTAGAACACATGTGCATAACACTCATTATTCACAAGAAAATTTGTCAATGTCCAAAATGACCCATGAAGAAAATTATGCGAGGAATTTTCAGGCTGCGTTGGCCGAGTCACCTCTCGTGGCCAATGTTTCATAGGAACTTTAATTGTAGTGAACCGTTACAGGGTATATTACGAACAAAGTGCAATTTGGTTTTGTAGGAAACTATAACACACAAAACGACACTTGAATACAGTATGTTGAGGTAACTCCAGGGTTTCATGGCGCCTCCTTCAGATACCTGATGTTGAACATGAAATATGTGCACCAAGGAGTGAGCAAACAGCAACTTCAGATTTGTCTCTAACACCAGCGACATGTCGACAAGGAGTGCAACGTGTAGAAGGTCGTCTAGAAGTGTGCCAAGATGAAAAAGCAAGATGTAACGATATCAGAATAAGATCACACCAACGAGGCACCATTGTGGTGAGACAATCTACGATGTAGAGACAGTAATCGGGAGTCAACCGACGTACGGCCATGATTTACTTTGCGGCGACTGAAATGAAACATGGCAAAAAAAAAAGAAATATTTAAAAATTAAAAAACGCGTTTTTTTGTTTTTTTTTACATTATTCGTTGAGCGCAGCCGGTAGCAGAGCAGTTGGGCGGCGTCACGAAAATCTGACAAACTCGCTAGCTTTTCTCAACTTCGTACGGCGCCAGTCGGCACCCCAGATGAATGGTCGGCACTCTTAGTCTACCAGGGAAGAAAAAAGTACGAGCTCAGAGCCCAGCGTCGATCGCGACTTTCGTAAAGAGAAGCTCCGGTAACACTTCGGCGACTCGTGAGCGTTAAACAACGCCTCTTCGAACGAGCCCACGAATCCAACACGTCGAACGGTTTGCGCCGGTAAGCACGCTGGGAGCCAGGGGGCTGGAGGTTGAATATCCGGAAGAGACGAGGCGCTGGTTTCTACATCTATTTCGCACATGAGATAACAAGCCGAGTGATAGCTAGCCGAGTGTAAACACTGACTGAGGTTACATCAAAGTACACGCAGTCGAAATGACGTCTGCAACAGAGCACGGCCAGACGCTTTCAGCAGGGGACGGATGCGTTCAAATAAGCTGCGATTTCAAAACATCATGTCTCCCTTCCGTCCTCCAGTGTTCACTTTGATCTGTGTATACCAAAGCACTCAATGCTGAAAGTAATAAAGTCGTCTATACGTACCTTTCGAAGCGATAGAAAGTGCGTTGGATTCACTTGGAACCCACAAGCAAAGTGCGCGACGAACTTGACGAGCTGTTATCCCTCGGTCCCGCCATCGCCGCCGTCTCGCCGGGTTGGCGCGGTCACGGTCGGTGCGGAATGGCGCAATCGCGCAATCTCGGCGGCTCGGCTAGGCTTGGCTGGATCGGCAGATTCGGCCACTCGGCGGCTCGCTCAGCTGCTTGTCTGGCTCGATTGGGCTCGATGGGCTACTCGCGGCTCGCTCGGCTCGCCTCCCTTCGGAGTTCGAACTGCCTCCGAAGCTCGAGCGCTCGAGCTTTCGCGCGCGCGGATTGACGATGGAAACTTTTCTCATAAAACGAGTCTGTAACGTATCGTTTGATGGCGCAAATGCACGTATTTTTCCCGTCGTTTTTTACAGTGTGTGAATCTTGCGAAACAGGCGACGAGGAGTGGCGGGTGAAATGTGCTCGTGTGTGGTTGTGGATTTTCTGTACGACGTAAGATTACCCAGAAAGGTGGGTCAATATTGATAAATGTGTGGGTAAGAAGCACGTGACCTGTCAAGCCCATGAATCCTCATTATTTTATCGTGCGAACTGACACTGTCACGTATCGCGTTCGATTTGGGTTCCAACATTGGTAACCTAACTTTTGTTGCATAAAAACTGCAATAAACATTTGTTTGAAAACGATCACTCCAATGAGAACGTCGTTATTGGACTTTCTCATTGAAAGGTAGGTCGCGGGTGTCCCAGCTAGTTATTCTGAATGGTTTGGTGGTTGTCTAGCATTTCAAGCGCTCGAGGCTGTCTGTACTGTGTGCCGTACGTACACTTGCGCTTTCAATCAATGTGAATATGTTTGCAACGCGGAACGTTTGTGTTCTGTGTGTATCCACCTCCAATACAGTTCTCTCTCGTATTGCCGTATGGTAACTCCTGCTGTTCTAGGATATCATTCACGCGATGTCGTATATGTGGGCGTACCGATATCCACATGTTGCTTCACGGGCGATCAATACTGTGTTATGTATACTCTTAGTCCGCGGTATATGCCGACGTAATTCATGTTGGTAACTTGGAATTCGTTCTGAGATTTATCCACGCGATATTGTATTTTCCTTTGGGCCCGTGATCGACGATCGATATTTATATATCGTGTGGCCGCACAGTATGTCCATGTCGGTCACCAATATGCACGCGGTATCGTATTCTATTCCAATAACCGTAAGTTCTGTCGGGATATTGTGCTTCGATATCGTGTTGCATACCAATAACCGCAAGTTATATCGGGATATTGTGCTCCAATATCCTGTTGTATACCAATAACCGCATACTATATCGGGATATTGTGCTCCGATATGAATTCCCATCGGGCGTATTGGGTTAATCGGATAACAATAAGTTTTTATTGGTTTCCATCAACTTCATTGGAATACAATATTTCCAATAAGCCGAGTTCATATTGGCCTTTTTCAATAGGGAACACCAGGCTGCCTGGTAGGCATATGAGCCTGAGCTGTGTAACACCCGACTTTCTATGTACCCACCAGGCTGGTGTGCGTGTACATCAGCATTTCTGGTGGGCACCCAGGCTGGCGAGCTCGATACACCAGCATTGTTGGCGGGATCGCCAGATCTTCTGGTGTCACACAAGGATTCTCTAATGTCACACCAGGATTGCCTGGTGTATTTTTCATGAGGGATAGTAGAAAAAGGTAGTGGCACGACACGAGGCACTGGGATACGGAGGCTTGGGCGAGTTGGTGATGCATCTTGAGGTTACAGCACACAAAAAAAGTGCAAAACGAGGCACTCAAGAGTGAGACCAACACAGGCGCCGATTTACAGCTACTTTGAATTCTTGTACTTTCTCTTCACGCAACTAGTTTAGATACCATACATTTATAACTAAAAACATGAAAAAATTCAAGTCTTTTCACAAGCCATTGCGGTCATCACGCTAAATATTCAAGTCTCTTTTTTTTATAACTTTAGGGATGGGCTACTGGCACAAATATCTCCTAGGCGCGCGATCATTCCCTGCATTGTTTCTCTGGTGAGCGGGTTCTTACTCCTAGCTATGACAGTACTTTTCTCGAAATATCCTGAAACCCCTTAATTCTTGCAGAGGATGCCGAAATGTCCAGAAATGAATTTCTGGGTGTTATAATGTCCAGGAATGAATTTGTGGGTGTTATAATGAAATGACCTTTATCGGTCATTTCAACACCGGACAGTATGTCCGATACATGTCTTACCACACGAGAGTGGAAGAGAATGAACCGATCCTTCAGAACAAAGCAAAAAGCGCGTTCGTTTTTTTTTTTCTGTGGAGCCAAAATGACGGTGTGCTGTGTGATTTACTTTCCTATACAAGCTAGAAAACTGGTTTCGTGCTGAAAAGGCGACGTTAATATTAATGCGAATTAGTATTTTTAAGACCTTTTGGAACATTATAACACATGTCTTTTTCTTTTTGTCATTAACTTGCAATCTTTAGGTTCACTCTTTCTTACATTTTGAAGAATATTTTCAGCTACTGCTGTTAATAAGTATAGAGGGTACCCCGCCGAATGTTAACTTGAAATCTGTGCATCAAAGCTCACTCTGAAAGCTTGAAGGCATGACTTGCCAAAAGAATTTTTGAGATGTAGTGTCAGTATGCCTATTTTTACAAGCTTTGATTGTGCCGACTGGAACTGAAGGGGTGATTTCTTTCCTCGTGGATCGTACTGATGATTTTCTTTTAATTTTGTGCGTGCGGAATGGATGCTCCATTTTTTTTAGCTAATAAACTAAAATGAGACGCCGACGTTTATCCATCATGTACGACCCCAAGCGATGAGAAGGCTCAAATGAACTTTCCGACAAGGCGTGAATCGTGCCTTTAAGACATTTTCTCACTTGTGTCTCATACTTGCCCCTTAATTTGCGAGAATCAGGAATGCCATGATAGATAAGGTTAAGACTTGTCCTCTAATTCGGCATGCCGCGATTGCAATGAGTCATGCTCGATGGTCAAGACGTTCACTGAACCTTGCCTGCTGGCCATATCTTCGTCGAAACTATCAAGTATTTTTGTTTTAAATCAGCATCTTTATGAGGCCAACCTACCAAAGAAATATTAAGGTTGGTTTGTTCGTAATCGCTAAACAATTTCTGAAAACACGAAAACTGGAGAGGGATTGAACCACAGTCACCGACGCAGAAGCCGCGTGCGCTGCTGACGGCGCTATGAACCCAGCGCGCAAAAACGGGAGACGCATAAGCATGTGGTGCGATAAAGCCCGCGGAGCTGAGAGGGGCGGAAAAGTCAAGAAAGATGCAGAAACCTGTGCTGCAGAAAGAGCGCAAAGAACGAGGAGTGAAAAAAAGTGAAAGCCGTTTACAACCCTTTAACGCCGAATTGGAGCGCAGCTCTTGAGGAGGGAAGGGTGCTGAGGGGAGGGTAGACCTCTCCTCCTCCTCCTCCTCCCCTCATCCTTTAATATGCTCCGGGGGGTCACCTGACCTCGGGGGGGAGGGGAGGTCACGTGACCTCGGGGAGGGGGGCCACGTGACCTGGGGGCCACGTGACCTGGGGGCCACGTGATCTCGGGCGGTCACGTGACCTCGGGGGGCCACGAGACCTCGGGGGTCACTTGACCTTGGGAGCGATCACGTGACCTTGGGAGTCACCAGACCTTGGGGGTCACGTGACCTAGGGAGTCACGTGACCTTGGGGGTCACGTGACCTGGGGGTAACGAGACCTTGGGGGTCACGTGACCTAGGGAGTCACGTGACCTTGGGGGTCACGTGACCTGGGGGGTCAAGTGACTTGGAGTCACGTGACCTGGGGGGTCACGTGACCTGGGGAGTCACGTGACCTTGGGAGGTCAAGTTACCTCGGGGGTCACGTGACCTTGGGGTGACCTTGAGAGGGGTCACGTGACCTTAGGGGCTCACGTGTCCTGGAGGTCACGTGACCTTGGAGTGACCTTCGTTACGCCGACGGCGACGGCAACGGCGACGCCGACGCCGCTCAAGCTGGAAACGGGCGCCTAAGAGCTGCGCTCTAGAGGGAAAGAAAGCGCGATTCCATTCCCTTGGTGACCCAGAAAATTCAGCGCAAAGGCTTTGCATCCGGTTGGTGCTGAAGGGAAACGGGCGCAATTTCTCGAAGAAACAACGGTGTAACGTAATCGGCTTCCATGGAAACCCCTGCCCTAGGTACTACATGAACAGGAAGCACCACACACCACAGACTATGAGAGACTAAGGGCCATCCTACCCTAAGCACGACCCGAACTAAAAGTCCTGCCCATCCTAGAAACCCGCCGCATTTTGTTCTCTTCCAGTAAACTCATTTTGTTTAGTTAGCCGATTTTATATTTTATATTTCTTGGACAGCATTTACTGACTTCACATCAGCAACCAATTCAGCATGACTTTTTGGCGAGTGTAGAGACCACTTCTAATAAATTTAAAAAGGTGAAAAAGAACAGTCATCTGCTCGGAGGGCTCGCCGGGTAAGGGAAGGGCTTCAGAACGAGTAAAAGGACCCGGAATCGTTTCAAAGTCACCGCAGCGTAACAACCATAAAACCATTGTCAAACAATCGGATGCAATTACACACAGCACTCGTGGACTCGGGAGCAAAGAAAGGTGACAGTTTTTGCTTTTCTTAGCGTCACATAAAAATTGTTTATGCACTTGCGAAGCTGAAAAGCGTGGCTTGAGAGCCATGTTGTCACTTCTGCTTCGGAGTACGCTGAGGTGACGGTCGCGCAGTCAGCTGTTTAAGCCGCGGGCTGTAGTTCATGTCGACGTTAATGACGCTGTTGTGCCGAAGATCTGGCGCTTTCGAAAATATTGACCCAAGACAATACTGCTGACGGTGCACATGCAGCTGCCATGCTCAAGCGATGGTGTCAACGGTAATTTGTTGCAGGCTGAAGCAGACGCCTGAGATAAAACCAAAGCAGAAAAAGGTTAGAATTGCCGCGAAGCAAAAAAACGAAGCATGAGAGCCATGCAGTCGCAATGACCCCGAGATCATTAGGCTCGGGAAGAGTAGCACAATGTCTTTTAGTTCTGACAGGTGCAGAGGGTAAGTCCTAAACTTAACATGTATCTTAGGTCATGTTGAGGAACCGTTTTAGAGCACAGCTCTTTGGCGCTGATTTTCGGCTTGAGCGCCCTAATAAAAAATACACCAGGCAATATTGGTGTGACATCAGAGAATCCTGGTGTGACAGCGAAGATCTAGTGTGCCCACCCAATGCTGGTGTATCGAGCACACCAGCCTGATCGACACAGCAAGAGAGTCTCGTGTCACACCACACGGGCTCATGTGCCCACCAGGCAGTCTGGTGTGCACACCACGCAGTTTGATGTGAAACCAGGGTTTACTTTTACCATCGTCCGAC
Source organism: Ixodes scapularis (assembly GCF_016920785.2). Lineage (NCBI taxonomy): Eukaryota > Metazoa > Arthropoda > Arachnida > Ixodida > Ixodidae > Ixodes > Ixodes scapularis. Next base: position 251,911,612 of record NW_024609835.1, read on the forward strand.
AGCATGTTTTTGATTAGTTTGTGTGATACCCCTTCCCCCGAAGTGTTGTCTCGTTTCCTCCCGTCTTGGTAGTCGCCGGAAACCCCGTGGCGGGCTCCTTTGTGCTCAAAAAGTATCCCCCTCGTCCCCAGCACTTTCCCAGGTGGGGTTGTGCAGCTTCGGGCACTCGCTTCTTCGGGGGTTCCCCCTTCCCTTTCCGCCAGTATTCTAGTTGAAGTTGAGAAAATAAAGAAGTCTTTTCTTTTAGTCGAAGCCGAAAAGATGTGTGTTGGTGAGCATTTCTTACTTCCGACGAGCTAAAGATAGTTAGACATGGTCTGGTAGCAAAATAACAAAGAAAGCTAGTAATAATTAGTCTTAGGTGCCGCAACCCTGAAATTAAGAGTTAGGTCATGCCTAGTCCGAGCCAGGAGGGCCTCGACCGCCTGAAGCGAAAGAGCCTGGAAGCCGCCACAACAAAGATTATCAACGAGATCGGCATTCTTCTGTCCACGGATCCAACCGACATCGGTGAGCTCGAATAACGATTTGAAATTCTTCTACTCAAGAAAGCTTCTCTGAAAGAGCTGGACAAGGAAATCAAGCCAATGGTCATCCCCTTCATTCACTTTTGCGATTAAATTAAATACCATTTTCCCCCAAAATTACGCTTTTTTGAATAAAGTAATTATGCCAGCAGTGTTATATCAAATTTACCATTGTAGCCTTTTTCTGAGTAAAGCAACACCGAGTCAACAGGCGCTCTTGTATCACACCACAACAAAACCTGATGTCACACAATAACATCAGATTGCTGATGTCATACCAGAACGCCAGATTGCTGCTGTCACACCAGCATGCCATATTTTTGTCGTCACACCAGAACACCAGATTGGTGGTGTGAAAATGTCCCAGATCACATCTGTGAATAAGTCTGGTGTCACATCGAGTCACAACAGTCCTCGGCCTGGTGTAGTTTTCACTTGGGCGGCGTCACCGTCGGCGTTAGTGGCCGTTGCATTATGGGATGTTTCAATATTGATGTCATAGGTGACGTCACCTATAACGTCACGAGGGTCACGAGTAACGTCACCAAGGTCACGATGAAGGTCACGAACTTCACGGTGATTTTCACGAGGCCTTCACGAGTGACTTTCGTGACGTCACTCTTGACGTCACGAAGGTCACTCGTGAAGGCTTTGACGAAGGTCACGAGTGACTTCGCGAGGATCACAAGTGACGTCACAACGGTCACGAGTGACATCACGAGGGAGGAGGGAGGGAGGGGCAGAGGAGGGTAGAATGAGTAGGGATGAGGAGGGGAGAAGGAGGGATGAGGAGGAGAGGAATGAGAAAGAGAGAAGAAGGAGGGAAGGAGGAGAGCGTATGGAGGAGGAGGAGAGGATACCCTCCTTTCTGTACCCTCCTCTCCGTACCCTTTCTCTCCTCCTCCTCAAGAGCTGCATTCTAATTCAGCATTTCAGGGAATTCCAAGCGTCTTTCTTTTTTTCTGGTAATTATTAGCAGTATTCTTGTCATAAATATTTTTTTTTTTCAATAAACACTTGCCCTTAAGGAGATGGTCATCCAAATCCCGGAGAAGGTCGCCCAAAAACGTTATCTATGGAAACGTTTCAATCATGGTAGGCTCTTCGTCAGTTCGTGATATAACACTTCGTTATCCTTGTCTTTCAATCCAAGCTGAAACGGCCACAAGGTAGAAGTAATTTCAATAATGCTTACCGTTTAGCGGGTATTTACTAAACTAAGTTCTCGCATAAAAGTCTAATTTGTCCCAATAAAAAAGTAGTAAATAGTATTAAAATAATTAAATTTAATTCTATTAACCCCATTATTTTCCCAAAACCAGTTTTGGGACATGTGGTTGAGCATAAACTAACTATACCTGGTGTAATGTGAAGCCAATGAGAGGCCGAATGTAAAACGTTTGCTCGTGTCACATAAAACGGCCGCTCATTGGCTTCACCTGACACCAGGTATCGTTGGCTTAAGTCCAACCACATGCCGCAAAACTGGTTTTGTGGAAATTATGGAGTTAATAGTATTAAAGTTAGTTATTTCAATAGTATTTACTGCTTTTTATGGCGATAAATTAGACTTTTAAGCGAGAATTTAGATTAGCAAATACCCCATAAACGGTAAGCATCTTTCAAATTACTTCTTCTTTGCGGCTGTTTTTGCTTGGATTGAAAGAAAAGGATATTTTGGCTTTTGGCAGGTTCGTACAAACTTTGATTCTTTGATTCATTGGGTTAAGAACGGTTCGTTCATCCGCATATGTTTGTCTATATATATATATAGATATATTTTTTTTCACATTTTGTGCTTCTTACACTAAACTAGGATGAAGAAAACCAGTTAAAAATTACACTTTTTAATAAGTTTGTTCAGGTACTGAAATTATTGCATTTTAGTTTATTGCCGCATTTTAGCACAAAAACTTTTAGGCGCATTTTTTTTTTTTTCATTTTTGTTCAGCACTTTTGAACACATATTTAGGTGTTACGAGTAATTATTTCTTTATCTTGGCAGGTTAAGGAAATAATGGTATCTATGTTCTTGAAAACACTGTTTTAAGCTATACGATGTTGAGGTAACCTTAGACTAAGGTAGAGAAGAAACATTAAAACGTAGTAGGCACAGAAAATAGACAGGACGACGTCTCAAACTCAGCTGACTCGTTTGTTTAGTCCACCTCCACCAACATAGCAGGACGATGTCTATACAGCTCAAGCGCCACAGTCTCCATCACACAATGCAAGAACGTTGACAACCAAGGTGGACGCGATGAGGCAACATCCATCCACCTTCAAACTTGAACAAAAGTATCTCTTCCCCTACTATTCTAAACACTTAGTTTAAAATAGTAGGGGAAGAAATCCTTTTGTTGACATTTTCTTTCTGCAAGGACATAGAAAAATTTCATAATGATGAAGTCGAAAAACAGGCGGACGCTGAGTTCGCCGTCTCAGTACGTTGCCAAGATTATTTGCTTTTGCGAGGGGAGCATACCCGTTTCCCTGGAATCGACGCTTGTGGAACAGTTTCCTTGCCCTGGGCATGCCAACTTATAAATCGAAAACACACATGAACGAACAGCGCTCGAACATATGCCCTTGAAAGTACACACGTGGAAAAAACGTGCACAGCGTCCCAAAATTTACTCGGTTAAAAACAATCAAACAGCTTTGCATTTATCGCCAGAGCAGTTTAAGATGTAGCTGACACCGGACGTGCTTTTAGATCTGGTGTTGAATTTCTTTTGTTGTAAAATTTATCAATAAACAGGAAGCTTATGCCACAAGGGGTGTGGTCACCTGCTTGATTTCGAAAAAATACTTTTCAGTGCAAAATATGACTTCTTAAGAAGTATGTGGCAATGCAAAATGTGCAGAAAAAACACAATTTCAAATTGCGAGCAATTTTTAGTTTACTTTGCCTCTAATGGAATTTGATAAGGTCGGTGGCGAGTGATATCATAAATGTCTGTAAAAATTTAATGTTCGGTTTTGGAATACTCTCCAAACGTTGCAGGAGAGATACAAAAAAGGCACTGCGGAGACTGCACAATTAAAAGAAAAGCTGTTCGCGTTGTTTTGCTCCAGAGAGGAGGGCATGACCTTTACTAGCCATGCAGAATAATTACTGGGTGATTCCCATTTTGTGTAGGTGGAGCCGGAACGTTGTTAAATACGTCTGGTGAATGTACTTTATCTGCGAGTCCAAGTGACGGCCAACGTGGAAAGGCTACAACGTGAGAGCTGATACTGGAGCAGCTATACAGCCCACTTCTATTTTACATAGCAGCTAGGGGTACGGAAGGAGCAATTTATTTTGAAGTAGAGACAAGTTGGAAGATTTAACGGGAGCATCTACTATATTGGTGGTCTGAAAAACTTTAACGAGTGATGTTGCATTGGAATTTAGCTTGATATCAGAAATTAAACCTAATTTAACTGAGTGACAAGCTGGAAGGCTGGATGTAGTAATCCTAATGAACGGAGGCGGTACGGTGAATGAGATATCCGGCGGTTGTAGAGGAAATATCCCGAAGTAAGTAAAGCAAATCGAAGCCGAATTATAGAAAACAGGGGGTTCAGGTTTTGTCTATATACTGGAATCGGCTGAGCAACCAGGATCATAGTAGAACAGTTATTTAAACGTTCTCGTGGCTAGGGAGATTTGTTGGATGCAATAGGCCGTGTAGCCGGTGGGCAGCTGCCAACATCCGTGTGGTCATCACTCAAATTGTTCGCTCGGCTGACTTCGGGTTCGTTTTGCAGCCAACCACGTGGACCTGAGGAAGTCACTCGGGGAGAGGGCTGCTCTTAGTTGCTCCGGAGGAGTCGTGGCTCGGGTCTACGGTCGCTTCCCAGACTCGACTCTCCGGTGGACGCTCAACGGCAGGCGACTCCTGATCGACCGGCAGAGGCATCTCTTCGCAGGCGGAGACCTCAGTGTGTATTCCCAAATTTCGTGTTGAAACTAGGCTATGCAAAGTGCTAAAGTTCGGAAGAAATCGTCTTATTGGCGTCTTTTAGCCCCGCTGTTTGCATGGATGGCCAGGCACGACAAGAGAGTCGTGGCATAGACATCCCCTAGAGTGGTCTTTTTTCGCATTTTTGTGTCGTTTGGATTTCAACACTATATTTGTTGTAAACTTATAGGCGCGCCCCTTATCTCCTCCTTACAAACTACAATCGGGTCACTATACAAACAGGGTAGCTGTGAAGGCAGAAAGTATTGTTTTTGAATTAAATTTTTGAATTTTTGAATTGAAAAAAGATATAACTATAAAAAATAAACACACAAACTCGGAAAAGATGATTCAACACTAATATTTGAACATTAATATTTTAACAATAATACTTTAGTATTTTGGTTTGCCACTGAAGGTTTAACTTGAATGACGTTACTAAATTTATTAGCGTTATCACCGATCACATTCGCATATTTATATTTTTGTCGTGGCACAACCTTAATAAAATCAATTAAAATATCGTATGTTTTTGAGGAGATATCTGAAATTAATTTGGAATATTTCAGAGCCAAACTTTTGAGCACTGATTCAGGACCAGTTTGTTCTAAAATATGCGTAGATACGGCTTATGACGGATTTGTGAGCATATTCGGTAATGTTTATTCATGATTAACGTTGACGTTTGGGCTAGTTGTTATAAAGACGTTATAAAAACAAAACAAAAAAGAGCGTAAAGACAAAAAGAAAGTAATTAATAACCGATACGAAACATGTATTGTCTTTTGTTTGTTACCTTTTACTTTGTCCTCGTCTTCACGCTGTTTTTGGGTTCATTATGAATATTTATAGCTCGAATTGTTCTTGCTTAGCGAAGACAATATCTGAAAAATACGCGAAGCGCTGTTTCATCCCTCTGCACCACAAAATGTAAAAAAGCTAATCCTATAGGTCTTTTATAACGTCGAGAGATCACGATCAATTGAACGTATTCACGCAATTTCGAAACCCGCCTGATATGTGAGTAGCCTAAGGCTAAATTTGCGTAGCATACCTAGCTCTTTAAGCGAAATTGCAAAAAACGATCGAAACTAGTTTGAAACTCCACAAATGAAGTGCTTCAGCGAATTAGGCAGCATTAGGCGATCAGCGAACTTACTGCTGATGGGGAAAAATGTGTCTGGCGTATTCCTTGCAGAACACTTCAATGAAGCGTTCGTAGGCTAAGTCCACCACCACATAACGTTAATGCTTAATATTTCATAGAGAATACAGTACACGACACACTTTTTTGAACTGACTGACGAACACAAAGTATGCTAATTAAAATATGGCAACCAACCAATTCCTAAACATGTAGGAGCCCTACGTTTCGAACCGACTCGGTTCTTCGCCAGAGGCGACTGTGGCCGTTGAGGAGCGACGTTTTTCGATCTTCTGTTTCTTCTCTCAGGGATGTGGCGCATTTCTCGACCTTCTTCTTTCATGAATATGGCGAAGCCCGTTCACATACACTGTTGGTAAAGCACCAAGGCACCTATTTATGTTGCCTGGCGTCGTTTGAATATGCCAGGACTCGATGAAAAGCCTATGTCGGTTGTTAGTCTCTGCGTCGATAATACTGGTGTTGTCGAAGTCAATCCGGTGGTCTTTGACTTCGCAGTGCTCGGCGACTGCGCTGCGGTCGTGGTGGTGCTTGCGAACGTCGTTTTTGTGTTGGCGTATTCTTTCATTAAAATTCTTTGTCTCGCCGATGTAAGTGGCTGGACAATCTGCACAAGGGATCTTATAAACCACGCCCTGCGTTTTTTCTTTCGGAGGGCGATCTTTTGGACGGGGCATGAGTAAACCAAGCGTGGACATCGGCTTGTGGGTTACGGGGATTCCTTCTTTGGCTAGCACGCGTGCAAGCGCCTCGCTTGTTCCTCTGATGTAGGGTACGCAGATGCGCGAGGTTGGGCGTGGCTGCGTACAGGCTTGTGGTTGCTGTTGTCTTTGACCTCGAGCTTGACGACGGGCAACGCGTTGGATGAAGGTGCTCGTGTATCCGTTCTTTTTCAGATCAGCACGCACGGTTTTTTCTTCCTTTCTTCTGTCATCCTCAGGGGAGCATATAGCCTTCGTCCTAGACAGCAGTCTCCTAACCACCGATGCTTTGTGGCAGGCTGGGTGATAGGAATCGAACTGGAGATAACGTCCAGTGTGCGTGGGCTTTCTGTAGCCTGAAAACTTCAACTTTCCTTTTTCTCTTCTCACGAGCACATCCAGAAAAGGCAATGAATTGTCTTTTTCAAGTTCCGCTGTAAATTGGATAGCCGGTTCGATGGAGTTGAGGTGTGAGAGGAATCTGTCCACTTCACATCTTTGAAGGATGGAGAAGCAATCGTCCACATACCGCACAAATATTTTGGGCGCAGTGGCGAATGACTGTAGGGCCTCTTCCTCAATGGCTTCCATGCACAGGTTAGCCGTGGTAACAGAGACAGATGCGCCCATGGCGGTTCCGCTGGCTTGTTTAAAATACTCTCCCTTGACGCTAAAGTAGGTGTTGCTAAGGCAGAATTCAAGGAGGCGGCACAGTTCCTCCACACTAAGGGCGGTCCTGTTGTGCAGGTCTTTGTCTTTTTCGAGAGCCTTCCTGGCAGCTGTAACTGCCAGGGGAACCGGCACACTTGTGAAAAGTGAGATGACGTCCAAAGAGACTAGGCTTTCCTCAGCGCTCACCTTCATTTCGAGATGCGCTCCACGAAGTCGCTGGAGTTGCTGATATAAGTCGTCGTTTTTCCGACGAGAGGAGAGAGGGTGTGGTGAAGATAGTTCGACACGGCTCGAAGTGGTGAGGTTCTAATGTCCACAATGGGCCGGAGAGCAAGGCTAGGCTTGTGGATCTTGGGAAGGCCGTAAAAACCAGGCGCAGATCCATTCCTACAAAGGAGGTGCAGGTGGAGGCTCCTTGAGTCTAGATGTTTCTTGAAAATTTCAGTTAGGATCTTGCTCAGCGTTGCCTGGATTCGCGGTGTCGGATCCTTTTTTAGTCTTTCATAAGCAGAGGTGTCAAGCAGGTCGTGTATCTTCCGGTCGTAGACATCCCGGTCGAGGACAACAGTCGAATTGCCCTTATCTGCTGGAAGAAGCACAATCTTTTCATCATCGTGAAGCGCCCGGAGCGCACTTCCTTCTTCTCTTGAGAGATTGTGTCGTTGATGCTGCGGGATGTTTGATAAGATACCGATCACCTTCTGTCGCACCCGCTCACGATCGCTAGGATTCAGGTGCGCGATGCCGTCCTCCAGGGCTGCGACCATTTTCGGCAGAGGCGGTCTCGTGGTAGTCATGTTGAATCCGTGGCCTTTAGCTAAAACCTTGGTCTCGCAAGAAGAGAGATTCCTGGACGAGAGGTTTATGACAAACCTGGTGGTATCGGCTTCGTGTTTAGTATTTTCTCTCTCCATCAGCTTCGAGAATTTCTTACTCTGAGAAACTCTTTGCTTTTCTGCAGAGGAGGAGGCAATGCTTTCAGCAAAAGAGTGTAACTGAGGGAGCATAGCTGGCATGCGGTGTTCTAGTTGCCTGCGGATGAAATACAGATCCAGTTCTTTTTTCTTTATGGTGGTCTGGCACTGGTGAATGCGGGCTTTGACCAAACGGTGCTCCGCTTGCTTGAAGATCTTGTGTCCCTCCGGCGTATGAACAAGCCGCTTAAGACGGAGGCTTTGGGGAACCAGGTGGTGGTCCCGGCAGGCTTTCGTAAAGTCCAGGTGTGCCTTGAAAGTGGAGATACTCCGAGTGGCATTCACATACCTTTTTGAGAGTTGTACGGTCTCCTCTCCGAAGTCATCGCGTAAAGACTTGAAACTAAACATTTTGAGAGAAATCTCTCTGGTTGGGGAATACAATAAAAAAATAGATTGTGCTTCTTCCAGCAGATAAGGGCAATTCGACCGTTGTCCTCGACCGGGATGTCTACGACCGGAAGATACACGACCTGCTTGACACCTCTGCTTATGAAAGACTAAAAAAGGATCCGACACCGCGAATCCAGGCAACGCTGAGCAAGATCCTAACTGAAATTTTCAAGAAACATCTAGACTCAAGGAGCCTCCACCTGCACCTCCTTTGTAGGAATGGATCTGCGCCTGGTTTTTACGGCCTTCCCAAGATCCACAAGCCTAGCCTTGCTCTCCAGCCCATTGTGGACTTTAGAACCTCACCACTTCGAGCCGTGTCGAACTATCTTCACCACACCCTCTCCCCTCTCGTTGGAAAAACGACGACTTATATCAGCAACTCCAGCGACTTCGTGGAGCGCATCTCGAAATTGAAGGTGAGCGCTGAGGAAAGCCTAGTATCTTTTGACGCCATCTCACTTTTCACAAGTGTGCCGGTTCCCCTGGCGGTTACAGCTGCCAGGAAGGCTCTCGAAAAAGACAAAGACCTGCACAACAAGACCGCCCTTAGTGTGGAGGAGCTGTGCCGCCTCCTTGAATTCTGCCTTAGCAACACCTACTTTAGCGTCAAGGGAGAGTATTTTAAACAAGCCAGCGGAACCGCCATGGGCGCATCTGTGTCTGTTACCACGGCTAACCTGTGCATGGAAGCCATTGAGGAAGAGGCCCTGCAGTCATTCGCCACTGCGCCCAAAATATTTGTGCGGTATGTGGACGACTGCTTCTCCAGCCTTCAAAGATCTGACCCTGTTGGAAAATATCGATGATGGAAAGATGATGGAAAAGGCTCATACAAGCGTAACCGTAATATGGGACATCCTATACAAGCGAAAAGGCAGCTCCAGTATAGTGGATTACGGCGGAACGATACAGGTAGGTGGAACCATACAAGCGTGTCGTATTATGGGACGTCCTATACCGGCGTAGTGGATTATGGCGGAACCACGTAGGCGGACGGAACCATACATGGATAACGTAATATGGGACATCCTATACCAGCGAAAAGGCGATACCGGCATGTTGGAGCCATATGGCTCCAACATGGTGGTTTCGCCTTTTCACTGTTGTACATGGCAATTTAGTTTTAAGCTTTACATATATGTTTAGAAAGGTCGTGAAAGCTAAATTAATGCGATTTGTGCAGGCGAGTTATATGGCCAGGCGTACGTAGTATAGGGACCTAGTCGTAACGATCAGTCAGATAATTAAATACAATTTGTTAATTAACTTTTTAATTAGTGAAAATGAAACTATGGTTTCTATTGGAAACTTGCTGAGTCACTGAAAACCACAAAATCAACTCTTTTTAGAAGGATATAATGCAGGGGTAGCATTTTACGCGTTCTGTAAAAATGCTTTATTTGGACGAGTTTCTAGGTTTCAGTTTCTTATCAGAGCTCATCTTTGCGCCCACGGTCCTGTTCCCCAGGGGCTTAGACGCGCAACACACGTGCGCCTTGCTTCCCTCCATCCTACGAGGGAGGCGAGGGGGCGGCTTCGCACTGCGGCCACCGGGCAGCAGGACCGTAGGTGCAAAGATGCGCTCTGGTAAGAAACCGAAGTCTGGAAACGCGTCCAAATTGACCATTTTTTTAGAACACCATAAAATGCTGCTCTTGTCTTATATCTTCACAAAGAAAATTGATTTAGTGTGTTTTGATGATGCTTAGAAGTTTCTAATTGGAACCATGGGTCTATTTTCACTGATTAAAAATTTCAGGAACATACTATACTTAGAGAGAGGCTGAAGCGGTTTTGTATTTGAGAAAACACTTTTAAATCTTCTTCATTTGACCTCCAGAATCTCAAATATCAAAATTATTTGCCAATTTAATTAATCGAGGCTGCATAGAGTCATTTTTAAAGCGCTTTGAAAGCACTTCCCTAGAGAGCGACGTCACAAGAGCAGCTTTCAAAATCTTTGTTCACGCATCTTCAGCGCCTATGAAAGCTATGCACGCACATGCTATTTTTTAAAGGGGCAGAAAAATGTGTCACGACTGGTGCCAATGCGGGAGAATATACCTAGAAAACTTGCGACTGGACGCGCGGCCCTTAAGCGACACACACTTGGCGGCTGAAAGATCTTCTTACGATGTCACTATTGGTAGGATGTTTTTTTTGTGTTTTCTCACGTTTAGTTATATCTTTGTGAAAAACGAACGGGATATTCAGATTCGCGAGATAAAACCACGCAAGAATGAACCTCCATCTAGTTTTCTGAAAGAAGTCTGGCACATCTCTGTAATAAGCCGACTGATCATTACAAATTAGCCTTTTATACCATGCCGCCCTGGCCATATAACTCACATGTACAGACTGCGTAAATGTAGCCTTTACAGCTTTTTTTAAAAAATCTGTAAAATATACAAAAAAAACACTCTGTAGAATGTCTCCCAATACAATATGATTGTATGCTTCCTTTCTCGCTTGCATTGTTCAAGAAAGACTTGTGGATATCCAGCGTTTCATTGGAATGCCGGATGTCAATGAGTCTCTACATCAGTGAGTGGTTTCAAACAATTATGATGTTTGCACACAGTAAGCTCTTATCTGAGGCTCACCAGGAGCACTAAGAGCAGAGGCAAAATGTCGTGACCTGGTAAATTTGGTTGCAGGTATTTATTTTTAGAAGAACTGCATGCAGCAAAGCTTAACTTTGCTCAAAAGAAGATAATTAAAAATTCAATACTGAACAATGGTGTCCCTTGAGCTGTCAGACCAAACTCCCACTCTTGTCACTCAGGAGTTCCTAACTTGTGCGTAGAGGATCAGCACAACCCAGATTTGTGCTGCAAGCGCACCTGCAATATAAAAGTTGAAAAAACATGAGATGAAATATGAGACGTTTACAATTCTCTGTAATGAGAAAATACAGTACAGCTCTCGAAGAGGAAGATGGGAGGGTATGCCCCTCCTCTTCTGCTCCCTCCGATTTAGGGGGAAATTTCCCCACTAAATTTGGCGGGTTAAGTTTCCCAATAAATTTAGCGCGGAAATTGATGTCACATGACCTCAACACAAATGCAGTTTTTCCGCTAAAAGTAGCGGGGAAAATGACGTCGCATGACCGTGTCACGTCATTCATAAAAACATTCAGTTTCTCAGCTAGACTTAGCGGAAATATTAACGTCACATCACCACAACATTAATTCAATTTCCTGCCAAGTTTAGTTAAACGGTTACGCCGACAGCGACGCCGCGAAACGCGGAAACGGGTGCTAACAGCTGCGCTAAAAACTAAATGCATCAGGTGAAATAAAGTGAACATTAGATATACTGTAAGAAAAAGAAGAGAATCTAAGATACCGTTCTCAGATCCTTCCTTTTCTCCGTTCTCAAATGTTTTGATATCAAGAAATGTTTATCTCTTTATTCATACCCAGAGAACCCGTCCCAGTTTCAGCATGAATGCAATAAATCAATGCAGACTAGACCTAGTAAACTATAATGCACACAAAAATGAATGTTTGCCACATAGTCATGTATCAGTCAGTGGCTCAGATCTCAAAATACATTTGTATTGAGGAACATTCTTGAATAAAACTTCTGGGCTTCGAATTCAACAGTTTGTACTTCCATAAGGAACACTGTATGGCACTGATTTTTTTTGTTTTTTGTGACACATCAGAAACAGCACAACACTGTCATCCTTGCATACCTAACAAGAATTTGTATTTTTTTTTTAGCATGGCATGTGCTATTCTAATGCCCATACAGCCTCCTTTAACAAAATTTCTTTGTATAGCTTTTTATTGCTTCTTATTTAGCTCGCACGACAGATTCGGTACCTTGAATTCTCACTCGGCATCAACAGTTTTATATATTAATGTAATAGCGAAAGACAAGATGTATGGACTTGAGTACGGTTCAACAAGCACAGATGTTGAGAAAAGTACTGAGGAAAACTCAAATGTCAAAATAAAAATAAGCTGTAATGTGGATACAATTATGGACATGGTCATGAATACAGTTAGCAGATTCAATATAAAGAATATGTGTTAGACGCACGCTCAAAGAAACCTGTTGCATCATTATTCATTCAAATTACTTTGCAGAACCCAGCGCTGCAGTCTCAGGTGGAAGTTCGCTGGATGAGTCTACTGAAAATGAGTGTAGACGGAAAAAGCAGTTTGATCTGCGATAATGAGCATTACATAAGTGACATGTCATTATTACTGCTACAGTGCCGAATGTTCCAAACTGTCAGTCGCATCATTCTGTGAATTCCCTCCGTACATTACAGGGTTTGGCTCTTTCGAATGCTTTGCGAGAAAAATGATGAACTGGAAATATCTAGAGTAGTTCTAGAAAAACTATTTCCAGAATCTTATCTCAGCATCGCAAAGAATATAAAAAGTTTCTAAAGACAAGGTTAGTGCAGGAGTTGAATAAACTAAATACTTCGTTTTGCGAAACCATCTTCCCGTAGTAAACGTATGAAGTTCCCCTAGGTAGAGCTAGTCATTACGGATGATTGTGCCCATTGCATACCATAAAAATTTAATTTGCGACCTACAATATTTACAAACTCAATTAACTCTGAATAAGTGGACCACTTGGCATTAAAGATTGGCCTCACCATGACTGTCTGCCAACATCTACATAATAATTTTCATGAACCTATGTATTTCAAGAAAATATTTGGTGCGAGCTGCTTAAAACACAATAGCACTTTTTAACGAGTGCTGATTGTTGGGCAAGTTGGTACGGTACGTTAGAAAACATAATTGCGCTTTGAAGACGGGGACATAGGAAGGACAGACACCACCGAGTGCTAACTTTCAACTGATTTAATTCAAGAACCTCAGCGTAAAAACACACTGCTTCACCGCACCACATCTCAACCAATCCGTGGCCCTGCCACGGACCGCAAGTACGCCAACTCCTTATCCGCCAAGTCAATTGACGCCACACTGACACAACACGTGCCAGAACTATTTATAGCATCAGCCTCCATAATCTCTCTAACAGTCATATCTTTGTGCCTAGCAAGAACAGTAGACAAAGCAAATAATGGTTTGCACTCGCAGTGATGATCTGTCGTGTCACTGTCATGACTGATGGTGAAAACAATTATTTGCTTCGTCTACTGTTCTTGAGAGGCACAAAGATAGGACTGTTAGCGAGATTATGGAGGCTGACACTATAAATAGTTCCGGCACAAGTTGTGTCAGTATGGCGTCAATTGACTTGGCGGATAAGGAGTTGGCATACTTGCGGTCCGTGGGAGAACGGATCGGTTGAGATGTGGTGCGGTGACAAAGTTTGCTTCTACGCTGAGGTTCTTGAATTAAATCAGTTGAATGTTAGCGCTCTGTTGTGTCTGTCCTTCCTATGTCCCCATCTTCCAAGCGCAATCATGTTTTCTATCACACTTTTTAACACTAATAGAAAGCCTGTAGTGGGCCACAACTTAAGCAGTTTTCACTTCATTATGAAGAGCAATTACACATATATGAACCATGAATATAGGCCTGCACTGAATTTTTTTCTTAAGCTGAACGTGCAAGTTCCTGTTTTTTTATATTTCACATGTCCCGACTGCTGGGTGTGGTAGGGACATAAGATTGATGACACCAACGAAACACAATGATTATTTTAAGAATTTGTTTGGGTAAAGCACGAACAAGGCGATCTGTGGGAAGTTATTTCTGTGACACCGTCGAACCTACATCCGCGGGCTTTAAGTTCACATGTTAATCATGTCTGCAGACTCCTTTTTGTAATTGGAACTCCATCCAACCCAATATTTGAATATGTTTTTTTGCATTTTTGGCTTAGTAGTGCTTTTGCTGTTCTAGTAATAGGTAAGAAAAATGCTTATTTCAAGTGGCATACCTAACACCTGGTGGCACGAGGACTCCCCTGTCGTGACGCTGATCGAAAGTCATAGGCAGGGAGATACTGCGATGCTCTTGTTGCTGGGATTATCTCCCCCATGGTCCTGGCCAGACCACAGAAAAAGATTGAGTCCAAGCTTGTGGCCACTAGGATCTCCAGATCTTGAGGCACCCAAGTAGCTGAAAATAAAAACAAATCACAATCAAGTACTTGGCAGAGCTACATTAGAATGGCTAGCATATTCTTTCGTGATCAGCACATAGATCCTCTTATTTTAGTCACAGTCACCCCCCAGGACAAGGCCACGTAGGCGTTAAAATGATGGGCACCGAATTAAGGCGAATGATCAAATGCATTCATTTAACCCTCTTTCGCCCCAACCTGAGAGACTTCTGTCAAATATTCACATTCAACTGTAAAGACTACAAATAAAACTACTACTGCAATGCAGAGCCGTATAGTCTGTTCTCAAATGTTTTGATATTAAGAAATGTTTATATCTTTATTCATACCCAGAGAACCCCTCCCAGTTTCAGCATGAATGCAATAAATCAACGCAGACTAGACCTTGTAAACTATAATGCACATGAAAATGCATGTTCGCCACATAGTCATGTATGAGTCAGTGGCTCAGATCTCTAAATACATTTGTATTGAGGAACATTCTTGAATAAAACTTCTGGGCTTTGAATTCGACAGTTTGTACTTCCATAAGGAACACTGTATGGCACTGATTTTTTTTGTAACACATCAGAAACAGCACAGCAGTGTCATCCTTGCATACCTAACAAGAATTTGTATTTTTTTTTTAGCATGGCATGTGCTATTTTAATGCTTATACAGCCTCCTTTAACAAAATTTCCTTTGTAGAGCTTTCTATTGGTTCTTATTTAACTCGCACGACAGATTCGGTACCTTGAATTCTCACTCGGCATCAACAGTTTTATATATTAATGTAATAGGGAAAGACAAGATGTATGGTCTTGAGTACGGCTCAACAAGCACAGATGTTGAGAAAAGTACTGAAGAAAACTCAAACGTCAAAATAAAAACAAGCTGGAATGTGGATACATTTAAGGACACGGTCATAAATACAGTAGCAGATTCAATGTGAAGAATACGTGTTAGACGCACACTCAAAGAAACCTGTTGCATCTATATTCATTCAAATTACTTCGCAGAACCCAGCGCTGCAGTCTCGGGTGCGAGTTCGCTGAATGAGTCCACTGAAAATGAGTGCAGACGGAAAAAGCAGTTTGATCTGCGAAAATGAGCATTACATAGGCAAGTGACATGGCATTATTACTGTTACAGTGCCGAATGTTTCAAACTGCCAGTCGCATCATTCTGGAACTCCATCCGTAAATTATTGGGTTTGGCTCTCTCGAATGCTTTGCGAGAAAAATTATCAATTGGAAATGTCTAGCGTAGTTCTAGAAAAACTACTTCCAGAATCCTAACTCAGCATCGTAAAGAATATAAAAAGTTTCTAGAGATAAGGTTAGTGCAGGAGTTGAATAAACTAAATACTTAGTTTTGCGAAACCATCTTGCCGTAGTAAACGTATAAAGTTCCCCTAGGTAGAGCTAGTCATTACGTATGATTGTGCCCATTGCATACCATAAAAATTTAATTTGCGACCTACAATATTTACAGACTCAACCAACTCTGAATAAGTGGAACACTTGGCACTAAAGATTGGTCTCACCATGACTGTCTGCAAACATCCACATAATAATTTCCATAAACCTATGCATTTCTAGAAAATATTTGGAGCGAGCTGTTTAAACTGCCATAACACTTTTTAACACTAATAGAAAGCCTGTAGTGGGCCACAACTTCAGCAGTTTTTACTTCATTATGAAGGACAGTAACAAATATGTGAACCTTAAAACTAGGCCTGCACTGAATTGCTTTCTTAAGTTGAACGTGCTATGCTCGGTTCAATATATTATCTTTGCAGAGCTGACAATGTGCAAGTTCCCATTTTTTTATATTTCAAATCTCCCGACTGCTGGGTGGGGTAGGTGTATAAGATTGATGACACCAACGTAACACAATGATTATTTTAAGAATTTGTTTGGGTATAGCACTAGCGAAGCCATCTGCGGGAAGTTATTTCTGTGACTCCGTCGAACCTACATCCGTGGGCTTTAAGTTCACATGTGAATCATGTCTGCAGACGCCTTTTTGTAATTGGAACTCCATCCAACCCGAGATTTGAATGTTTTTTGCATTTTAGGCTTAGCAGTGCTTTTGCTGTTTCACTTCAAGAATAGGTAAGAATGCTTATTTCGAGTAGCATACCTAACACTTGGTGGCATGAGCACGCCCTTGTCGTGATGCTAATCGAAAGTCACAGGCAGGGAGATACTGTGATGCTCTTGTTGCTGGGATTACCTCCCCCATGGTCCTGGCCGGACCACAGAAGAAGATTGAGTCCAAGCTTGTGGCCTCTAGGATCCCCAGATCTTGAGGCAACCAAGTAGCTGGAAATAAAAACAAATCACAATCAAGTACTTGGCAGAGCTACATTAGAATGGCTAGCATATTCTTTCGTGATCAGCACATAGATCCTTTTGCTTTTATACTTTGTACTTGTACCTATTAAAAAACTGCTCCTTCACAGCCACAGTCATAGACACACCCCAGGACAAGGCCACACAGGCCTTGAAATGATGGGTACTGAATTAAGGCGAATGATCAAATGCATTCATTTAACCCCCTTTCACCCCAGCCTGGGAGATTTCTGTCAAATATTCACATTTAACTCTAAAGACTATAAAAAAAAACTACTATTGCAATGCAGAGCCGTATAGTGGGAGAGTTTAGCCAGTGGGTGTGGTGACAAAGGTGGCGGAAAGGAGGAAAGGGAGGAGAGCGCCAAAGGACGGAGAGAGAAGGCAGCAAAAAGGAGACGACCACTATTTTGACGCAACGCTATTGGCGCGGAGCACTGTTGAGGCTATGTGTCGTCTGCTACTGGCTTAATTCATTTTTGCCTTTATAAAACTTTGCGTTTAAACATGGAGAAACTTCTTTCTTTAGGTTTTTAAGCCACCGAGGAATAACACTATATTATTTTATTGCCAGAGCCTGCCAAATAAAAGCAAAGGGCAGGTGTCTGGATAGAAAGAGTTTAGTTGGCGCACCAAGAGGCTAACCAATAAAAATGGGTACCACTCTGCGCAAAATGCCTAAAAAGCGTGCATCTCAACTTGACACTAACAGCGGCATACACTATCTATTTTACTGACTAAAGGGTACTAGATCATTATTTCCAGCTAACTAGTCAAACTAGATATTCTTGCCGACTTGCTTTTTAGGAAAATTTTTAAATTTACAAGAACTATTAAGACAACAGCTAAAAAAAAGCAATGGCAAAACCAACAATCGAATTCGCCTGCTCTCCAGTAGCACGACATCTATAGAAGGCAGACCTGCAGAATGAGCAAGCAGTCTAAAAAAGAGTATGTCCCATGTATAATTTGTTTCCATGCTGCAAAGCAAGTGCTGGAAAGAGGTTTCACGACATTAACAAAATTTCTTGCAATCAGTTGAGAACAAGTTAGAGCAGCGAAACTTGTCCTTGCCCTTGGCATAACGTCTTAGTGTTGCCCATGGAAACTCAAATAAATTTGTAAATAAAAACAAAAAAAACTAACCTTTATAAAAAAAATCTAGCTTTCGCAAAGAAAAGTTATCTTGAACAAAATATGCGGGATACGGTTGTACAGCATCCATTTCTGTGCTGAACCAATTTTGAGGCAAATCTGCGACAATGAAAAGAAAACGCCCGAGTACATTAGGGAAAGACAGAAAGGATGCATACCTACAAGAAAAAAATTTAGAACGACCACGGGCAGGAACCTCTGGTGAGGCTCTCGGAGTGACTCCCTGCAATGGGCCTGCGCAGACCAGAGAACAAGATCGGTCAGAGCTTGCAGCCATAAGGTGCTCCATACCATGAAGTTCCAGAAGTAGCTGCAATTGGAAGCAATGTGCATTTCATTTCTCTGCAGAATGGAGAGTTTAATAGCTAGTATGCATTCATAAGGTGATACAGTCACGAATGCAGATTTTTCAATGCAGCACTATATCACCAAATTGTTAACCGTGCCGGGCAACACTAAAAACCGAGAGCATTATTCCAAACTATCTCAGTTTAAAGTTAACCACGGCAGAAGCTGCAAGCCATGTGACCTTCAAGTTGGACGCCATGGTACGTCGAGCTTATAATCATGTGTCACACTGTTTTTGCTGCAATGGCTTGTAGTGTAAAAAGTGGTCCAGCTTAAAGAGATGCAAAGTATAGACGTTTGTGAGTGGGGCCCTGACCTAGTCTTGAGCTACATTGCGAGGAAGGACGTTTCAACCGGGATGTTTGCTGCCTGTATCCACACAACCAGCTTGTGGACAGCGATTGCTCGAGCCGAGTACATGTCCTCGACAGTGCCATTATTTGACAAGCAGTTTTATGAATGTTAAACATGACTGACTTACAGAGAGACTGCATCTCAACGACTAATGACTTGGGATACCTAACTGAATACTGATATATTAACTGAATGCAAAACAAATTACCTGGCAGGCATTAAATTTATCAACAAGGTGGGTCGAATCCGCATTAAGTTGGAGTCGATGCGTCAGGCACGTAGCCAGGATTTTGTTTCAGGGGGGCCCACTCATAACAAAATGCTGTATGAGGGGGAGGGGGGAGAGGAGGACCCATGCAAAATGGAAGATATCGGGGGGGGGGGGGGGCCGGGCCTCATAAGCCTCGCCCTGGCTACGTGCCTGCGATACGTAATAGGACAATACAAACAAAGATATGCCTTACAATTCCTCTTGCACCCCCAAAATGATGTGTTTTTGAAGGTAAGATACACAATGTTCTTGATTCAGAAAGTGCCTCAGCTGTACAAATGCATATGCAGTAAGGGCACTCGCCAAGCCTATTCTCCTCAGCTCTGTGCAGGTTAAGCTAAGTTAGAGTATAGAGGTACACGCTCACTGACAGCATGAGGAAGGCAGGGAGAAGTCTCCGTTGTTCCACCACCAGCCCGTCTGCTACCTTCGATGACGTTTCAGCGCCTCGTGAGCCTGGAACGAGCACATCTGTCCAAAGTGGGGTAAAAAGCACAAGCACGTGCTGGAGGATGCCCAGCCATTCTCTTTTTGTCATCGGCTATTCTACATATTTTAGTATGACATATTTTTAAGTGAGAAAAAGTATTGCAAATATGCAGTCCAACTTTGACCATAATACAGAAGTCTGATAAAGATAACAGTTGCCATTCACCATTTTCCAAATAAGTGGTCCCATGTATTGGAACATCTACACATGTGGTGCGTGAGTGGGTTCAGGACTGAGACGCTAGAAAACGAGGCGCTCACAAGGCTTGTCTGGCCCTTCCAACCATGCGGGTACATTCATCGCAAATCCACGATTTTTAGACAAAATGATTTAGAATGAGCAAATCTTGTCTACGCCCGAGGTAGAACATTGAATTGTGATTCCCCCATATTGTGCCAACCATCCTTCAACCTGCGGTACCACCTGCAAATGAACTATGTTGCGCTGCGGCACGCGTCCATGCTGCCTACTTCAGGGAAAACCACTGCTCGTGTTGAAGACGACATCCCACAGTGTACAGGCAACAATGTTTAACGAACTAAAACAAAATTGATATCATTCAATAGACACAGATAGGCTCACAAAGTGTCGACACCATGATTGTTGTTGTTGGTTTTACTCTTGCATACAAACAAAAGTGACTTCCTCTTTCCTCCGATGTGCAGTAAAACCCCCTTATCTTCGTGGCCCCTATTTCTTCTCGAATCGGTCACAGAGCACATAATCGCAGCCACTGAATTCTGCAAAATTAAAGGCCGCGAAAATTAAAGGTTCGCCAACATTAAAGAGTTTACTGTTCTTCCGTGTGTCACATGATGTTAACATTTCAAGGAGGCTGAAGGTATTGGTTTAAGAAAAAATTGACCTATACACCAACTCAACTCTCCTACGTCACGCCGCGGTGGTGGCGCGCCGGACGCACTTCCGGTCTGGGGCGGTGGGCGGAAGTCGCCATTCCAGACATGCATTCCTGTGTTCTTTTGGAAGAAACGAGACAAAAAACCTGCCTTCTCGTCAAAATGCTGCGACGGGGGTTGTACCAAGAGAGCCTGGAAAGGTTTTAAAATCAGTTTTCATGTGTTTTTGCCCCCTCCGTTCGTTCGGGAACGTGAATAGTAGCCGTGAAAAGGGCAAACCAGACGCTCTCAAACTACGATTGCGTGTGCGGGCAACACTTTGTGGTCGCCAGATGTATTTGCTTCGTTCCACATGAACGAGAGAAAACCGCCAAGTTGTCCGGACCACCTACTGGTTCAGTGCGCCTTCAAATTCACACGGCCGCCTGATAGTTCGAACTTTCGTCTGCTCTTTCAAACTTGTCTGCTTTTTGTCGTCTGCTCGTTCAAACAAAAGCGGCCCATAGACCAAACGTTGACCCGGTAATTGCAATAAGAAGTAATTGCAGGCCACAAAAGACTTAAGTAGGCTCGGTGTAAACAGTAGATACAAGATGTTGATCACTGGTACTGGTGGCCATCACTGACTTGTTACGCTTGGTCTGTTCCCCCTTCTGATTTTCAATATCGACGTCGATCATCGCCACTACCTTCTACACTTTTGCAGCACGAGCGACGTCGCGTCCGAAAATAGCTAGAAGAATCTCATCATGGTTTTGGCGTCCATTCTGCGGTGTTCACGCGAATGAATCGCCGCACGTCAAATTATTTACGGAAAGTTTAGCGGCGTAACGAGAATTGATAATTTCGCTCAGACGATTAAAGTGGTAAGAAAGACAATGTGATGACGACGTAGAATCGGCAACTCCAACCCGAAAAAGAGTATGCAGACTCACAAAAACGCCGACAACGTGACATTCGAATGTTTGTTGACGCGGGACGCGGTGCTTCTTGCCCGTACTCTATTGCGCATGCGTCCGAACTGTCGTCTGCTCTTTCAAACTTGGCTGATTTTTGTCGTCAGCTCGTTCAAACGACAGCGGCCCGTAAACCAAACGTCGTGAAACCAAACGTTGTGAAAGAACTAAGTGCAGGCCTCAAAACACTTTTGAAGGTTGGTTGGGGTAAGTAGGCTAGGTGCAAACAGATACAAGAAGATGTTGATCATTCTTACCAGTGACCATCACCGACTTGTAATGCCCGATTCTACTTGCGGTTTTCAGTATCGACGTCCACCATCTCAGCTACGGTCCACGCTTTTGCAGTCCGCGTGACGTCGCGACTAAAAATAGCGAGCAGAATCTCATCGTGGGAGTCAGGCTTTAGCGCCCATTCTGCGGCGTCCACGTGAAATGAATCGCCGCACGTCACTTTATTCACGCAAAGTTTGGCCTCGTTACTATTGCTGAAGCCGCACAAGTAGTCAGACATTGTTAGGAGGACGTAGAATCAACAATTCCAACGCGAAAAAGAGCACGGGGACTCCCACCGACGCCGACAACAACGCAATTCAATGGTTTGTTTATGGGCGACGGCGGGCTTCTTGCCCACCATCCACCGCGCATGCGCGGCGCCGGTGGCGTCCGCTAGGGGCGCTCCGGTTTGTTTGTAAACATGAGTTGGTGTATAAAAAAAATGCCCTTCTCCAGGTTAGGCACGCGAGGTTCTTTTGCACTACCTATAAGGCGGCAAGTTTGTTTCGGCAGAGCTTTTGGTTAAACGGAGTCACAAAAGTGGCTATACTTGGAGTCAACTATTTTGTGCTGCATTATAAAGCTAGAGTAAATTCCACTGTGCTTCTGCACAGCACTGCTTGTTGCGAGAGCATATGTGGTTTAGTGTTGCATCCCATTTGCATGATCTAGAGAAACTAGCACTAGCAGAGTTGGAGCACTCAAAAAAAAACAAAAAAAAACACACAGCCGACTGTGGAAACATTGAGAGATGCACACATGCGAACTGTGCATTTCTTAAAAGTGGATTTCAGCAAAGGTAAAGACAATATGTATACTTACGGCGGCCATACTTGCCTTTCCCAAGCATGACCACTTTTCCCTCGGTAGCACCATCCAGTAAGCAACAGCAACACGCCCATGAGACGCCGCCGACTCATGGATTGAATGACGACCCGCCTGAGGTCTTGGAAGGAGATCCGGAACACTGCTTTAGGCCAGATGTGGTATCTGGAGGGGGCAGGGACTAAAAGTAAAAATTAACAAATTTATCTGAAGCGCTACATTCCTATAGCATAAACTCTAGGATAGCAGTATCATTTTTTTTGAGGTCAGTGATGCATTTTTAATTAAACACAAATGGTTGGTTTATATGATGAACCAGCAGCCCCTATTTTCCTTAAGTGTAACGGTGTGTCAACATTACGTCCGACGGAACCCGAAATAAAAATTAAAGTTACGCCCAACGTAACTGTCAAGCATTCGAGTTGCGTCCGACGTAAACCAAAATAAAAATTAAAGTTACCGTATTTACTCGAAAATAGGTCGAACCCTATTTACTGTGTCCAAGAGAATAAAAAAAAAGTAATTCAAATATAGGTCGACTTTTTTTTTATTTTTAAGAACAGGGGAAATTTTGGGCAAAAGAAAGAAACAAGCCTTTATTTACATCACTCTCAGCTAAATCACGGGGCGATGCCAAAAACTTCATCACCGTCAGAACTTCTGGACATGTCATCGTCGTCCGAAGCTTCTTCAGCTGGGTAGACATCCTCGCGTATTCGCAGCAATACTTCACTGACACCGTTGTAAAATGACGACAGGAAACGAAAGAAGGTGCGAAGCGACGGAAGACAAACTACAAAGACGCAAGCAAAGCCGCCGTGTCGCCATGAGCAACACGCGAGCCGAGCCACCTCAAGCAACTAACAAAAGTAATTTTTTTTTTTTGTGTGTGTGCGCGTTTGCAAGGATGGAGGGTAAAGTGCGTGGCGCATCGCGTTCCTCTCCTTCCCCGTTGCCCAGCAAGGGGAACGCTAGAGGCGCGATGTCGACATCCGACGCCCGAGGAGCGGCACGGGCCACCGCGGGCGGCGAGCCATTTCGGTTACCAAAAGCTTTTTGAAACAAGAAGCGGCGCGGCTCTACGGCAACGCCGGCTCGGTGACTCGATAGCTTCATGCCTCTGGTAGGGTCGCAAAATTTGGTCGCGAATACAGGTGTCGAAATTCTTTAGTCACAATTTCCGAAAAAAAAAAAAAAAAGAAAAAAAAAAGTCGACTTATATTCGAATAAACACGGCCGCGCGACGACACACACATTATGAAAGCGATTGGTGCGAGCGACCAAGGCGATGAGCGACGTTTTCTAGAAGCCCAAGAACCGAGCGGCGCAAGCAGCGGGAGTGAGAAATCTTCGTCGCTCGGCGCCGGCACTCGTAGCTTCTCGCCGTCGCTCGTCTCGTTGATCGCTATATTGCTTACATGCCGTTCAGAAAGGCGCTCTAAGTGCTTAACATTGCATTGGGACCAGCCTCGCATCCAACCGTAACCAGTCTTGACTTTCTTTAAAGCCGCACAGGTAGAAGTTAACATCGTACATACATCGTTTTCAAGCATGGCTCCTCGTTCATTGCTCGATTTACATTTGCGGTAAATGACAAACCGCAATGAAGCACAATTATTCTAGTTCAAAATTGTCACGAACACTTGGCACGCATGCTTACACAGTAGCGCACCAAACGTAATTTAAAAGTAGAACGAAAACGGGACGAGATTCGCTTACCGTTTCACGGAGACAGACGCCTTCGGATCCCAGGCCTAAAGAACTCGGAAGTCGCCGGCGGTCCGGAGATCGGACGAGGCGAGCCGACCGCGCTGACCCAGGCCGACCACACCTGGTTGAACTATGAGAGGCGCCGTCGAGTTTAGAACCAGAGACGCAGTAGAAACGGACCGCAAAACATCTGTCCCGTAACCGTAAACGAGCCAACGAACCACATCGCGCTATCTTCGCCATTGTTCGCCATCTCCGCGACGACCGGAAGTGGAAGCCGCGAACTTAGAAAAGCGGAAAAGCCGCGGCAGCGGAAGCACCGAAGCCACTGGGCGGAAGCCTTAAGTTTCGGTTTCGGTTTCGGTTTTCTCCAACGCCGGCTACGGTCGCTACGGTTGCGGGCTGGTGAGTTTGTGGCTGGTTGCGAGGACGCGAGGGGCCACGAAAAGACGCCGAGTTTGCCGAGTACGAGCAACGGGCCGTTTGCCGCTGTCGACCGGCGATGCGGTATCCGCGGCTTGGTGTTACGATCGGTTTCTTGCCGTGCACGTTAACTCAAAGCTCGAAGTTCCGCAGTTCCGTTCCGGCACCAGCCGCACCACGTTTTCCGGTGCATCGCACGTGGAGTCCTTTCGACGCATTCAGTGAAAGTAAAGATCGTGTCCGCTGTCTTCGGTGCTGTGGAAGAAGTTGCGAGACGGAAGAAGCATCAAAACCAAGGCGTTTAGGACTCCAGGCCGGGCCGCCGGTTCACTCTGAACGAGAGGCGACGTGTGTGCCCACGCTTTGAGGAAGCCTCCGCGTTTCGCCGCGCCAGACCTCGCCGATCGCGACAGGACCAACCGGACCCCGAGTCCGAGAGGCTCTTGCGCAGCCAGGAACGGCACCGAAGTAGGAGCTGCTCGTTCTGCGCTACCATGCAGTGCTCTACAGTGCTCGGAGCTCTCGGGTGTCATTCGTGCTTGCACTGAAGCCATTGTGACCCCTTCGGACGCGCAAGTCGTACTTCGCAAAGGTTTGGACGGGGCCGCCCTCACCGAGCAGCTCCGCTATATTCCGCTTACTTATGATCGCAACAAAAGCTTGCGTTTGTTCTCGGGAAAAAAAATTGCGGGACCGCTCTCCGCGCCGCTGACGAGGTTGGCCGCCGCCATGTTCTCAGCTGTTCACTCGCTCCTGCAGCGAGCGCCTTGCGATGATCCTTCCCGTTCCAAAATGCGATGCGCTTTGCGCATTATGCCGTTTACATGATCATATATTGAATGCGGCAACTGGATTCAATGCGACTAAGTCGCATTCATGTAAACGCGGCTTATGTTCTTTTTCGACATACATGGTGTATGTACGATACTGGTGGTGAACGATGGACGTTTTTGGTGGAAGATGGCGGTCGTCTTTCTGCATGTATGATTTAGTTATACCGGTGGTCCTGTGGTGTAAGCGTTTTGTTGGAAAGAAGGCGGTCGCTACGTCATCGGACGCAAAATCATACCAGCCACACGGAATCATATCGGCAAGCAAACTGGCTGCCAGTATAGACAGACCCGGAGCCATAGCGGTGCCGGTATCTCCAGTTATGCAGAACGCCAAACCAAACTAGCTGCATACATAATACCAAGAAATTATGGTGGTGTCATACCAGAATTGTAAAAGCGGCAGGTTTGTTTCTTGTACGTTTTTCCAATAGGGGAAGTGGACAGATTCCTCTCACACCTCAACTCCATCGAACCGGCTATCCAATTTACAGCGGAACTTGAAAAAGACAATTCATTGCCTTTTCTGGACGTGCTCGTGAGAAGAGAAAAAGAAAAGTTGAAGTTTTCAGTCTACAGGAAGCCCACGCACACTGAACGTTATCTGCAGTTCGATTCCTATCACCCAGCCTGCCACAAAGCATCGGTGGTTAGGACACTGCTGTCTAGGACGAAGGCTATATGCTCCTCTGAGGATGACAGAAGAAAGGAAGAAAAAACCGTCCGTGCTGATCTGAAAAAGAACGGATACACGAGCACCTTCATCCAACGCGTTGCCCGTCGTCAAGCTCGAGGTCAAAGACAACAGCAACCACAAGCCTGTACGCAGCCACGCCCAACCTCCCGCATCTGCGTACCCTACATCAGAGGAACAAGCGCGGCGCTTGCACGCGTGCTAGCCAAAGAAGGAATCCGCGTAGCGCACAAGCCGATGTCCACGCTTGGTTTACTCATGCCCCGTCCAAAAGATCGCCCTCCGAAAGAAAAAAACGCAGGGCGTGGTTTATAAGATCCCTTGTGCAGATTGTCCAGCCACTTACATCGGCGAGACAAAGAGTTTTAATGAAAGAATACGCCAACACAAAAACGACGTTCGCAAGCTCGACCACGACCGCAGCGCAGTCGCCGAGCACTGCGAAGTCAAAGACCACCGGATTGACTTCGACAACACCAGTATTATGATATTGTAGTGAGTGCGCAGGCGAGCTGGTATTATCGACGCAAAGACTAACAACCGACATAGGCTTTTCATCGAGTCCAGGCATATTCAAACGACGCCAGGCAACATAAATAGGTGCCTTGGTGCTTTACCAACAGTGTATGTGAACGGGCTTCGCCATATTCATGAAAGAAGAAGATCGAGAAATGCGCCGCATCCCTGAGAGAAGAAAAAGAAGATCGAAAAACGCCGCTCCTCAACGGCCACAGTCGCCCTTGACGAAGAACCGAGTCGGTTCGAAACGTAGGGCTCCTACATGTTTAGGAATTGGTTGGTTGCCATATTTTAATTATTGTATTCCCCAACCAGAGAGATTTCTCTCAAAATGTTTCGTTACAAAGTATTTTGCACATTTACGGGTCTCAACATTAGTAGAAGTTGCAACAGAAATTATCTTCAAGTTAGGCCAATAAAATTTGTCCTAGATATTATCGCCTCGTACTTCTTTTATATTTTAACTCCGTCTCGCCACATGGGACATCTTCCAGAAAAATAGATTAGCCAAAAATTTAGGTGTTGACTAAAGGAAGAGATGGAAATGTTCTAACAAATTATTGACCCATATTTATACTTTCTATATATTCAAACGGGCGTAAACAATTATCTTAAAACACCTATACTCCTTTTTCGCTAAGCACTCTACTATCGCATTTTTAATTTGGTTTTCTCAAAGGAATATCAACATAGTCTATGTTAATCCAAAACAAATATAAATGAAGTTGTTTACTTTGGTATAATTACAGATGTCATCAGGGCTCTTGATTACATCAACCATGAAATACTACTTGATAAACTATGCTGTTATGGCGTGCGGCAAGTGTATCTATGTCCATCTTGCAATCATGTTTGAAACAGCTAGGTAATTCTTGCTATCAAAGGTAATGCATCACTTTTCATTGGCATGCAATTTAGTGTTCCGCAGGGTAGTAATACTGAACCAATGTTATCTGATGTATATGTAGTGAACTATAGTAGGAGACGACGACGAAACCAGAATCAGCAACAGAGCACGAGACGGACGAGAGCTCGTGTCGTCTTTTCCGCTGTGGACATCATCTTCAGGTCCCGCATACAAGCATACCAGTGCTTTTGTGGGCCTGCATATGTATTATGTTTATGATGTGAATAAAATTCCTTATTATTATTATTATTATTCGGATCCACTTCGTTATGTCAGCAGCATTAAACAAGTTGTAAGCGGTGGCCTGTACAAAGCTCCATCGCCTTCGGTGCACCGTCATGAGCAACAATGTAGACTCCACAGCAGGCGAAATCTCATCCGTACACGTTCGTCTTCCGAAGTATTGGACCGCCGATCGGGTGGTATGGTTTCTTCAAGTCGAAAGCCAGTTTTTCACGTATCGGATCACTTCGCAAATCCGCATTTTTCACTACGTTGTCGCCGCTGTTCCACCCGAAATAGTGACCGAAGTACGGGATTTAATCTTCGTTCCACCACCGCACGAACTTTACACCACCTTGAAGACGGAACTGGTGAAGCGCATGTCGGAATCAGAACGGTCCCGACTACACCAACTGTTGACAAGCGAAGAACTCGGCGACCGAAAACTGTCGCAGCTCCTGAGACGCCGCCAACAACTCCTCGGCAAGAGAGCAGCATCATTCGACATGACACTTCTGATGGAACTATTTCTTCAAGGATTACCGACCAATGTTCGCGTGGTGCTTGACACGACGTCAGACCTCCAGTTGCCCGCCCCGGCACAGCTGGCAGACTTCGTTATCGAGGTTGCCACGCCGCTGGTAGCAGAGTTGCATCAATCGCAAGTATCGACAAGAGCATCTGTTGACTCACCATCTACCGATTTCTCTACAGAGCTGCACCAGCTATGGGATGTTTCTGGACTAGAGTTGAGTGAACTCAGAAACTAAATAGCCGCAGTTTCGTTGCCCTCTCGATCAACATCGCGGAAACGCAACAATGAACGGTATTCTCGGAACCGCTCAATTTCACCGCAATCCAGAGTCTGCTGGTACCACCGGACATTCGGAGAAAGGGCAAGGATCTGCACACTACCGTGCGCAGCAACGGAAAATGCCAACACCCACCACTAGAAACGGCGAGTGGTTCTGGGACAGATGCTGGCCGCTTATTCTTCGTCACAGATTGCGATACCGGAAAGCGTTTTCTTATCGACACTGGCGCTGAAGTAAGCGTACTACCTTCATCTCCACTACCTCGTCAGCCTCAGTAACCCCACTTCTTCGTTCAGGCTGCCAATAAAAGATCCATCGCAACCTACGGTGAGCGAGTTTTGACAATCATCAGACTGCAGAGAGTTTTACGATTGGTATTTTTAGTCGCGGACGTTGCCTACCCAATATTGGGTCCTGAAGTTCTCACACATTTCAACCTTATTGTTCATATGTTTAAAAAGCGTTTTGTAGACCCAACCACTGATCTCAAGGTTCAGGGAATAGCACTAACTACCTCTGATTCACGTCCTAGAGAGCACCAAGTGGCAGAGACCAGGTACGAGACTCTACTTCACCATTTGCCATAGTTAACTCGCCCTCGTAACTTTCAACATCCAATCAAACAGGAAGTAACCCACCACATTGTTACCACAGGCCAACCTGTTTATGCTCGACCACGTCGGCTACACCCGGATTGCTTGAAGGTAGAACAACAGGAATTCGCCCACATGCTTGAATTGGGAATCATACGTCCCTCATCAAGCCCATGGGCATCGCCTCTTCACATGGTGTGGAAAAGAACACCCGGGGATGGGCGACCTTGTGGTGATTACCGCGCCCTCAACAACTCAACAGTACCGGGTCGCTATCCCCTCCCCCATATGGAAAACTTCATAGCATCCCTTCATGGCGCTATTTTTTTTTTTCCAAAATTGACCTCGTCAATACGTACCATCACGTATTTGTACACCCTGCTGATATCACCAAGACCGCCATCAGTACCCAATTCGATCTTTTTGAACACGTCAAAATGTCATTTGGCCTAAGATATGCCGCGCAGACGTTTCAGCGTTTTGTCGACCGCGTAACTCGATACCTTCCCTTTTGGTATGGATATCTTGATGACGTCCTTAACCTACAGCCTCGATCCTAAAGAACACTTGGAACATCTCGAACTTGTTTTCCATACGCTTGATGAATAGAGCTTCATAATTAACAAGTTCAAGTGCGAATTCGGTATCACCGAAATCAACTTTATCGGCCATCACCTCGACCAGCATAGACTCGACATCTCAACGAAAAAGTCAAGGCTGTTCAAGATTTTCCCCGTCCTACCTCCATCCGGAAACTTCGGGAATTCCTGGGTTTGATTAATTTCTACCGCCGTTTCATTCCTAACTGCGCTGAGATACTCAAACCATTAACCGACCTCCTCAAAGGCACCCACACACCTTCCGCAACGCTTCAGTGGTCTGCCGAAACGGCGCAAACATTTGGCCAAGCTAGATAAACACTAGCTAAGTCCACTCTCCTATTCCATCCAAGGCCCAATGCCCCGCTCAATCTGTGGGTGACGCTTCTAATACTGCTGTTGGGGCCATCTTGCTGCAGTATGTCGGAACAGATTGGCACCCCATTTCATTCTTCTCAAAGAGCTGGAACCTGCAGAGTGCCCCTACAGCACTCTCGGCCGTGAGCTCGTCGCTATCTACCAAGCCATCAAGCACTTCAAACATTTTTGGAAGGCCGAGATTTTTTCATACTCACGGATTACAAACCATTAACCTATGCGTTAAAATCTGCCAGCGATAATTTTCTCCACGAAAAACACGTCACCTCACATACATCGCTGAGTTCACAACGGACATTCGACACGTTAAGGGACCCCACAATCCAGCAGCAGACGCGCTCTCGCGTATTTCAGCTACTTTTAATTGCAAGATCTTCCCATCTTCTATTGACTTCAATGCAATGTCTTCCGCACAGTGAAACGACGATGCCATTCCTTTGCTTAGTCAGTTTCTAACAAGTTGAAGCTTGAAAGTATCACAATCCCGCTGGGTGATTATCCTCTTCTTTTTGACATATAAACTGGAGTGCCTCGTCCAGTTGTCCGTGAGGCGTTCCGCCGCCAGGTCTTTGATGCACTCCATGGGTTGTCACACCCCGGCACAAGCGCCACACAACGCTTGGTCACTGAACGTTTCCTTTGGCAGGGCATAAATAAGGACGTCCGAGAATGGACACGAACATGTATAGGCTCTCAAAAATCAAAGATTCATCGCCATACCTCAGCATCGTTTCAGTTCTTTCCAGAACAGACCAACCGTTTTTATCACGTTCATCTTGACATTGTGGGCCCATTACCTCGTGGGCCCATTATTCGTTGGCCAGAGGCCTTCCCGATTCCCAACAGTACAGCTGCTACCATTGCACAAGTATTCGTGACCGGATGCTGGCAAGGTTTGGTGTACCATCCAGCATAACAACAGATCGGGGACGACAGTTTGAATCATGTTTATTTCGTTCCCTCGCACAGCTTCTCGGTGCCCAACAGATACACACAACATCATATCATCTCATCGCCAACGGCATGGTCGAAAGGTTATATCAATCACTCAAGTCGTCACTCAAGGCAAAAGGGTATCCAACACATTGCGCCAGACACCTGCCTCTAGCTCTTCTTGGACTTCGATAGGCAGTCAAAGCTGATCTTCACTGAAGCCCAGCGGAGCTCATTTAAGGCACCATTATACGCCTTCCCGGAGATTTCTTTTACCCCGACCGATCATAAAGTCGCGCTTGATCCCGGAACCTCGCTAGCGAACTAAAAGATTTAATTAGACAAGTTCGGGCAGTGCAACCAAGGTACCAACAAAGGCCGTCGATTTATGTGCCACAAGATTTTGAAACATCCACGCACGTTTTCGTCCGACGAGATGCCGTTCGAAAGCCGTTACAGCAGCCATAATACGGACCCTTTCAGGTCATGGAACGACGAGAAAAGCATTTTCTCTTGGATTTAGGTGGTCGAAGAGACACCGTATCTGTTGACCGACTTAAACCGGCCCACTTGGCAACGGCCACCAACACTCACCCCTCTCGTCATGTTACTGCTAGCCAACCGTCTGCATTTCCTTTTTCCACCGCTACACACAAGCTCCACCGTCGTCACGACACGTGGGATACGCCTCTCTGCACCCTGCTTTCCAAGGAGGGGGGCACCCTTAGTGGACTGTAGTAGGAGACAACGATGAGAAGGGAATGAGGACCAGAGCACAAGAGTGACGAGAGTTCGTGTGGCCTTTTCCGCTGCAGACATCATTCGGAACCACTTCGTTACTTTAGCAGCAAATAAACTAGTTATGTATTGTTACGCGCGTCGGAGAGCAAGCGCGTGCGTGGCCGAGCGGTTGCCGCGCTTGACTGTCGCGCGGAAGGTTTATGGGTTTGATTCCCAATCAGCGGACTGTCCTTTTATTTATTATTTCAACTTGGCCTTCTCGTAAGTTCTAGAACATTCTCGTCAGATCAAGTTCCGAATGTTCTACGCACCGAAAGTTCTGCACCGAATGATCCAGAAACCTACGAGGGTACATACGTGACTCCGCAAGGCGAGGGAATCAGTTTCGCTCCAGCGTTCCACTCTGCTGTCTCGCCGACTTTGACGCCCGCGACGCTTTATCATTATCTTATATTCCCTTTTGTTTTGGGCACAAGTTCGCCACATTAAACGTTCATTTATTCCTGTTTATTTATTGTTATTTTGGTCACCACCCGTGACATTTCGGTGGAGGCGCGGGGTACCGCACGTCCCGGCAGCGTACCCCTCCGAGGGCCCGCAGTGCAAGTCCGACAGCAAGCCCACGACCAGCCGGCGAAGACACTACCACGACCCGATTCAGTCGCCGCATTCAAGGCCTACACCCAGAATTTTGACTTTTGCCACCCAGGACCAAGCAGTCAAACAGGCCGACGATGAACAAACAGTCGCCGCAGTCCTCAACCGCTCCATCCGCCGTCTTCATGCCTGTCGCCCCACGCAATCCGACGCCATTCCATGGTGAGTATATGGAGGACTGGCTTCAACATTATGAACTCATAGCCCATTATAACGGTTGGACTACGGAACAGCGCCTACAAAATCTTTACTTCTTGGAGAAAACTGCAAGAAACTGGCTCGAGAACCATGAGGATTCGCTGACGTGGTGGGACATTTGCGTCACCTAGCTGAGGCGGACATTCATGAATGAGCATCGTAGGCAGCGGGCCAAAGATCTTCTCCAGTCGAGGTTTCAAGCACCCAACGAAAGCGTCACGAGCTTTGTGGAACATGTTCTGCGGCTGAGTACCCATGAAGACCCTCAAGCCACCGAGGAGAAAATACTGCGCGTCCTCATGCGGGCAGTGAGGGAAAATATCTTGGGCGGTCTTGTCCGCAGTCCTCCAACAACAGTCGAAGGTTTCGTCACCGAGGCGACGAACATAAAGCGTGCCATTCAATCACGGACCTCCCACTACCAGCGACTTCCCGGCGTCGTGGCACTCTCGCCTTCTAGCTGCAAGAGCCCGGATTTCCGCGAGATCATCTGGGACGCCGTGCGTGGAGGAATTCAGAAGCTTCTATCTGCCGCCGCAACCCTACACTCTAAGAAAAAATGGAAGAAAAAAGTAGCAGCGGCGCGTCTTCCTCCCTTCTACTGACGCGCCCCCAAGCGGACATGAGAAAAAGGAAAAAAACGAAACGTTTTTTTTCCTTTCCAGCAAACGGGAAAAAGCTTTTGCCTTCTCGACTAATCTTCTTTCGGTTTCGTTTATTCAGCAGGTCGCGCACGTTGTTTAATAAATGTTGTTGAGTTGATTGAGCTTCAGGCGGCAGTGAAGGCCGCCTGTAATTTCGTCTTCTAGTCCATACGTACAGAACATTTCGGTTGTATTGACATTTTTATCACTAATTTTATCAAACGAGCAAACGAAGCCGCTAGAAACAGGAAAGTTCCGGAGCAATGGCAGCTGCGCTACGTACAGTGGGTAAGATGGCCGTCTCCGGATTGCGGGATCCACGCGGAACTATTTGCAGCGGAACCACGCGGAACTGTCTCGACCTTTTCGACCTTATGGAAATCGCAGGAACTGCGTCCAAGACAGGCAGGTTTTGCTGCCGGCTGCCTGGGTGCCTTCCGTGCTGAGTTCGGTTCTGTTTTCCGATGCCGAGTGCCAACCGGCGTTCAACGTGGTTCAGTATTTCTGCGTGTCAGCAGCATAGCAGCAACATCGTGATGGCAGTGTTGCGCGCTGTGAACAGAAGACTGGAATTATCGTCGATGTGACCTTGTGTTCGTGTATCAGTGGTGTAACCAGTGTAACAACAGGATGAGGTGACGTAGACTGTCGGGCATTGATGCCGCTCGTCAAGCCGTGATTGGAGGGGGCGGGGTGTCGCAGGTTGACATTCCGCTTTACAGTAAAAAGTTTAAGACCGCTTGAGGGATTAGGTGCAATCGATCGACGTGCGGATAGTCATGTGGGAATGCTGGTCTGAACAGTAATCTTCTATCGTATACAGCAGCCATAGATACTGTCGGTTGTCTCCTCCCCTTAAGCGATTGCGCTCTGGGGGAAAGGACTGAGCAGTACGAAATTATGACGGAAAGTACGTATATTTACAGTGTGTAATTTTAGCATTAAAGAATTAGTAGGTAAAATAAAAAAAAAGCTACCCTACTGGAAAAAAAAACATTTGAAATTCAAACGGGTGGCAAACTGGTTGACTCTTTTGAATCAAACGGGATCATGGGAGACGGATACCCGCATGATACGGTACCCGTTTTATACGGCACCCATTTGCTACGGGTGTCCGTTCGACCTGGAACATGACCACAGATTTGAACGCGCCATTCGGATGGACAAATTATTCGGTAGCCCTAAATGGGTATCGTCTGGGAGGTTGGTTACCTTAAACTTATTTAAGACGTCCCGAAACTCATAAACCTATTTATACGATGCAGGAAACACGTAGAAAAAATGTGCTCGCGTAGGGGTGCTTGCAAATGGACAGGAAGACAGACACAAAAGATTGTTTTCAATTCCCCTCGAAGTTTACTGCAACCTATACCGCAAACGACTACAGACGTGCAGGAGCTCTGTGAAATGTGAAGAGGCACTCTAAGCTTTTATACAACTGAGAAGATTGGAAAGCAAACAAGAACCGAGGTAACTCTAGACTATAGTGGTAGACTTCCGGCAAAATTATTCTCCCGGCTGCGGCGAGAATAGACGCTGCATAGTTCTATAGATAATCTGAAAGAGTACGCGTAGAAGAACGGTCAATCGTTTCTAACAAGTAGGTTGAAGTGCACTTACCATAATAACAGCGGACTTGAAAGATGTAATCCTTGATATTTGTCGACACAGTCAAAGCACGACAACCAGACAAACACAAACGAGAGGCAACAGCTCCTTGGAAGTTTTAACACGATGCGGTGCAAAAGATGTCATTTGCCGAACCCAACCAAACCGCAAGAATTCCTGACTTCTTTGAAGAATCGCTTGTTGCCGATGTGCGGGTAGGATTTTTCAAACACTGCTAGCTTTGGTGCACATCCAACACGTTGTCGAGCCATCTAAATAGAACCGCAGGGTAAGGTGACAGATCGAAGCAGGTAGGACGTACGAAGTTCGAATTTCGCCGGACAACAAGCACACAAAGAAAAAAGTGACTGCCAGCGGGCGCACTACCGGATCTCGCAAGCCATGCTTATCAGCGTGTAGCTCGCGCTCGCTGGCGCCCTCCTCTTCCTGGGGTTGTCACGTGACAGGTGATCAGAGAGGAGTGAGCGGGCGCGGTCAAGGAGTTCAGGACGCAGCGCAGGACACCGGGACCCCCCCGTGTTCTCTCCTCAGGCATTCCAGCACAGCGTGTTTGCACGCTCGAACGCCCCGAAATCGCGCCGGCCGCTCAGGTTGCGCCCGAGCGAAGAAAGCACTCAGCGAGAGCTCGTAGTTTGACTGCTGCAATGACGAGCGTGATCTCGCAATGCTCGATGTTGTTGCAGCCACGTGTTCCGTCGCTACATTCGCTGCGTCTTCAATTGAGGTGAAATGGAGTCTAGAAGTATATACTTTCACACGGTTGCGTCGTCTGTGGGAGAGATTTGAGCTGAATAAGTAAATTGAGCCAACAAAAACGCCAAAGTTTTAAAGTTCTGTCAAAAATATTGGATCGCCAGCGTCGAATGTTTACGCCAAAAAAAAACTTTATTACAGTTCCGGTTAAAGCGAACATCTGCGCAATTAAAATATAAATATAATTATTTGCATTACGCGGACCATTTGAAATTGATGAACCGGCGCTCCCGGCCTTCCGGAAACATAGGCTGCCACGGCTGAAACAGGCGTACCCATGCCGCCGATCTGTACCTTCAATATCAAACGGGCTCCAGCCAGCCGTTTAAATAAACCAGCTCACTTTGACGGTCACCGGTCACCCGCTTGTGCAACATTGACACCGGTTTGAGTAAGCGTACATCTTTGCCCAAACGAGTGGCCCATTTGCCCAGACGAGTAACCCTTTTGCCAAAGGTGTGGCCTGTTTGCCCAAATAGGTGATCGTTATGCCTCATACGGGGAACCCCTTTGAGCCATACAAGCGACCCCTTTGACAAACTGGTAACCGGTATGGCTAAACTGTTACCGGTATGAACCCATTTACATTCATATAAGCGTCAAATGTGTTGTTTTTGTTTTCAGTAGGGTACCCTTTATTTTGCTGTTTAAATATACTACGGTTCCTAGAGAAACTGCCCTCCAAGTGGCGGTCTGGGATTAGCGCCAGACGTTTTCCGGTTCGCCACGGCGTAGCTCCGTACACTGAACACCTGCCGCGAGTCGCGGCTTTTGACTGCATTCAAGTTGATCGAACAGCATTTTCTTTGCCCGTGAAGCATCACTTCCAGCTGAGTGAATATCCGCTCTAGAGAGAGCAATTCAAGACCGCAATCGCAGCCGTGCGCGAACAGCACAAATAGAAAAAACAAACAAAAAGAAAAAAACGATAGGAATACAGGCTACTACGCGCCGTGCGGAGAAACAAACTCATGGCTTCGAACCGCATTGGAGCGGCTTGATTTATTGGCTCTTCCATAATTACGGCATGATCGAACGTTTACTTTTTAATAAAAGATTCATCCCCTGAGCCATTCAAAATACTCTCAGAGGTATGACATTGCTGGAAAAATGAACATGCTGGGAATATTGTTTATTGCTTAGCCAGCCACCGAGAAATTCCGAACGTTCAAAACGACCAGTATAAAAGACGGAAACGCAGAGCGTGGGTGTAGTGTTAGGGTTAGTGTGTCGTCGTATTCATGTTTGTATATGTCATGTACGTGTATGTGCTCAATGTATGTTCACCTGATGCTTGTAGTATGCATAATCTGTCTGCATGTGTGCATACTAAAGGTTCCCGAAGATACCGAAGTGCAATGCTGGCGTGAGGAAATAAAAATATTTTTTGTAGTACATTAATTGGGCGGTACTTACCGCCACAATGCCTAGCTACTTGCAATTGCTCTGCTTTATCCTGCCATCTGGTGGCAAGCGATTTAACTTTCTTTCACGCTACGCGATAACCAGCGATTTCGAGTTTGCTGTTTTGAGAGCGGTTTTGGATTCGCGGATTGGTTTGCTAATCCTCTGTGATGTGCGGTTGACGATGGAATTGTGACTCGAGGAACAGCAAAGCTAAGACGTAAAGTGCGCGAAGTAACTGGATACCGGTTGTCTCCGTTTAACATCGCAGTGCTGACGAAGCGAAGACTGAGTAACTGCTTTTGAAACGCAAGTTTCTGTACCTGCGGGTGGAATCTGTCTTCGGAAATAAACAGAGTTCGCGAAAAGCTCGTGTTACGCTCTTATTTGCTGCTCCTCACGTTCCTTACAAGAGACGTGGCGTCCTCGTCAAGCCTTATTGGGCTCGATTCGCTCGATTCGGGGCCGCGATATTGAGATGCAAGCGACGGAGGAACTTTGCTCCCCTGCTTCAGGGACGAAATGTTCTCCCTTTCTAAAGGAACATAGGTTACAAGACCGTTCCTCCCCTTAGGGTGGACTATCGATACCTTTCTTTCTAAGAGTCCAGCTTCGCCCTCCATCGCCGAGATTGTCCGGGAAGAAGTTCATCAGGCGCTGCAGCCAGAAGTTCTCGTCGGCGCCACTCTCGAACCGCCGACGCAGAGTTACGGCGCAGCTACCCGGCGACCACCGCCCCCAGCTCACCCGTATACGGCGCCACCCCGACGTGAGACCCCAGCGCCGCAGTATTCCCGCCGCCAGGAAGATCGGGCGCACGTCCGCCCAGAACAAGCTGCGCCGCGAAAGACCGACGTGTGGAGGACGGCCGATCGACGCCCGTTGTGTTTTCATTTGCGGTGAAGCCGACCACATTTACCGTCGATGCCCCTACCGACAACTGGGGCTGCGCGGTTTCCACCCGAACGACCCGCGCTCAAGGTACGACGAACGCCTTCGTGACATCGAGGAGTACCTCCGACGTTCGCCATCTTCAACGCCGCTCCGTCGTGACTCCAGCTCACCGTCGCCCAGACGTTCAGCGTCTCCAGCGCCACGACCCCGCCGAGAGAGCCTGTCTCCCTTGTGTCGTCGGGAAAACTAAGTGCCGCAAAGCCCCGAGGTGGCGTTGCCGAAGACGACCGAACTAAAGAGCCTCCAAGAACGACGGAGCGCTCCCACTCTCCTGACGCTACGCATCACAACGACGTCGCTACATCGGTGTCCAACAACCTAAACGTTATTATCGCCGGCCACGACGTATCGGCACTCGTGGACACCGGAGCAGACTACTCAGTCTTGAGTGGGAGGCTCTCTCGTCGCCTGCGAAAAATGACAACGCCGTGGGAAGACCCCCAAATACGAACCGCCGGTGGGCACTTCATCACCCCAGTCGGGAGATGTACTGCCCGCATCGAGACCCATGGTGAGACGTGCCCTGTCAAGTTCGTCGTTCTGCAAGACCGTTCGGGGGACGTTATTCTCGGAATGGACTTTCTCTGCTAGTATGGCGCCGTCATCGACCTCGGAGAAAACCGGTTAACTCTACGAAAACCTGTTTCACCACCGGAGGAACTCAAAGTGACGTCATCCGCGGTCCGAGTCCTCGCAAGTCACGTGAACTTACGGCTGCGGTGAAGTGTTTTCGTGCCTGTCGGGATCACCGAAGCTTTCTGTGCGAAGTTCTACTCGAGGGGAGCCTCCAGTTTCTTTTAGGAAGAGGAAGAGGCGTCGCAAAAGGGGTAGCTGAACTTCAGGATGGCCGCACTATGGTCCTCGTGACGAACTTCTGAAACGAAGCGCAACACCTCACGAAAGGTGCAGCCGTTGGCCACGTCAAGGAACTCCAAAACTCCGCCGAAATCGCCACTATTGCTGACGAATCCTCGCCACCTCAGCAAGACAGTACGTCGCCAGCGCAGCTCGACATTGACCCTAAGCTTCCGGGCCCGAAACGACGTCAGCTGATTAACCTCCCTGCCGAATACCGCGACTGCTTTGCGGCGTCGCCTTCGGCGACGCCGCAAAGCAGTTGCGGTCTTCGGCGGGGAGGTTAATCGCGGTATTCGGCAAAGCAGCCGTTGCGAAGCACCGCATCGTTACCGAGGACGACGCCCGCCCTGTGCATATATATCCATGCAGAGTCTCCGTTAAAGAAAGGCAGGTGATTAAGGAGCAAGTTCAAGAGATGCTGAACGGCGACATAATTCAACCTTCAAGCGGTCCATGGGCCTCTCCAGTCGTACTGGTTAAGAAAAACAGGACCCGTCGGTTCTGCGTGGACTACCGGCACCTGAACGCAGTGACGAAGAAAGACGTTCATCCACTCCCCCGCATCGACCACATGTTAAACGGGCTGCGCCACTCTCGATACTTTTCATCGATGGACCTGAAGAGCGGCTACTGTTAGATTGAAGTTGACAAACGGGACTGAGAGAAGACAGCCTTGGTCGCACCGGATGGACTGTACGAGTTTAAGGTGATGCCCTTCGGACTATGCATGGCGCCAGCAACTTTCCAGCGTGTCATGGACAACGTACTTGCAGGACTGAAGTGGCAGAGCTGTCTCGTCTACCTCGACGACGTCGTAGTGTTTTCCGGCGACTTCGACGAGCCCTTGCGGCGACTCCGAGCTGTTCTCCAAGCCATACAGACCGCCGGACTCACCGTCAAGCCGTCTAAGTGTCGGTTCGCCTCTGACGAACTGAAGTTCCTAGGTCGCGTGGTTAGTAACGAAGGTGTTTGCCCAGACCCAGAGAAGACTCGCGCCGTCCCAGCATTTCCAGCGCCAAGAGACAAGAAGGCCGTGCGAAGGTTCCTTGGACCATGTGCCTACTATCGGCGCTGCGTTCGAGATTTCGCGAGGATTTCCGCAACGCTCAAAATCCTCACGAAGGACTTCGAGAAGTTCAAATGGGCCGAGGAGCAGCAGCAGGCATTCGACGAGCTGAAGCGACGACTGCAGACTCCTCCTGTTCTTGGACATTTAGACCAGGGTGCGGAAGCCGAGATTCACACGTACGAAAGTAACGCAGGACTCGGCGCGGTACTGGTTCAAGTACAAGAAGGCACCGAGCGAGTCATCGCCTACGCAAGTCGGACGCTGTCCAAAGCGGAGATATATTACTCCACGACTGAGAAAGAATGCCTTGCGTTCGTCTGGGCAATCATGAAGTTTCGTCCGTACTTATACGGGAGCCCGTTCCGCGTAGTCGCGTACCACCACTCGCTCTGCTGGCTTGCGAACCTGAAAGACCCGCCAGGACGCCTCGCTCGATGGAGTCTCTGTCTGGAAGAGTTCAACATTACCGTGGTCTAGAAGTCAGGCTGCGAGCACAGCGACGCCGAATGCCTGTCCAGAGCTTCTGCAGAAACAGCTTCCAGCGGCAGTCACGACGATGACGATGAGTGTTTCTTGGGCGCAGTTAACACCGACGTCATGGCCCGACGTCAACGGGACAATCCTGAGCTGCGCGCACTAATTGAGCACCTGGAAGGGAGCGGGAGTGCCATGCCACGTGTTTTTTCACGAGCCCTGCCCACCTTCGCCCTTGGTGTACTCTACAAAAAGAACTTCGAGAACAACAACTCCTCGTGGCTGCTGCTAATCCCGACCGACCTTCGGGAGGAGATCTTTATACGCCGCGGCGCTCTACAGCGACCCGACGTCCGGACACCTTGGTTACAGCCGGACACTGGCCCGTATTCGTGAAAAGTATTACTGGCCCAAGCTTCCCAAAACCGTCCACCTATACAAACGATCATGCCATGAATGCCAGAGACGCAAGAAATCTCCGACGAGGCCGGCCGGACTCTTGCAGTCAATTCCTCCGCCAGCAGCACCCCTCCGGCAGATCAGAATGGATCTACTTAGCCCTTTACCGCCGTCAACGTCGGGAAATCGCTGCATCATCGTCGCCGCAGATTATCTCACGCGGTACGCCAAAACAAAAGCCCTTTGTTCCGGAACTGCCTTGGAAGTTGCCAAGTTTTTCATTAAATCCATCGTCCTCCGACACGGCGCTCCCGAAATCCTGATCTCAGACCGTAGATCCTCGTTCATGGCCAAGCTGACACAAGAAGTCCTTCGTCTCAGCCAAACCAGCTACTTTAAGAAATCCAACTATAAATATTTGCTGGAGAGCATGTGCATAAGGACAAGTGAGAGTTTTATTACGCGACTAGCATTTCACAAGCCGGTATTTAAAAAAAAGGCCCTGATAAGATTAGATCATATCGCAGTTTGATACTTTAGACCCCTGTTACGGATAAAAAAACTGAAAGCGGGATGGCCAAAAAAACGCGTTTTTCGTTTAAGGCTGGTCAAGTTATGAGGCGCTGGAGAAATGCACCCTTCTACGTTAAGTCCTTATTTTGAACTCTTTTTGTTCGCCTTCCGCCCATTGAAATGCAAGCGGGAAGGGCCTTAGAACGCACCTAGTATCGCTGCGCCGCAGCGTTCTTCCGCAACATAAAGTTCGTCTGCTTTCGTCGGCGTCACCATGGCAACGAACGCCGAATGAATGAAGCACGCCCGGTACCGCCGCGTGAGCCCAGCAACAGCTGACGCCATTTTACGAACGCCGAACGCAGTTTGGCAGATCAGCCGCCTCCGCCGGTGCGCCGCCAGCAAAGACGACTAACCTGATACACGCCGACGGCGAATGGGCGAGCAACAGCACCGCGGGACGACTGCAACGGCTGCATTTATTGGGATCAAAGGCGCGAAATAAGCAAGAACAGTTTTTATTCGAATCATAACACGCGATATCCAAGTTGGGGACCACATACCTTTCCTGGGTCTTTCCTGTGAACTTTTTACAGAGACATGGGGTGCCGCATTCAAAACTCAGCTCCGTTTGCAAAATATGGGGGCCCTGAAAAGTGCCGTTTAGACCGCTACCAGAACCTATAACTGACGTAACGAGCACTTGACGAGCGGTTGGCGCATAAGTCGTCTTTATGCACGCAGGCGGGCAACGGGCTCAGCGCAGCGGATCGCTCGAAGTCACAGGGGCCGTCAGAATCCTCGTCCTCCGCACTATAGGGAAGGTCCCTGTCTGCGTCAGGGCTGTAGATTTTTGCGGCCGCGGCGACGAACGACTGGAATATATCAGTGTTTCCGCGCGCCTTTTCTCTCCTCCAAAACATAAACTTTGCAAGGTGACCAGTGAAATGGTGGCTCTCACGCCGTCCAGATGGAAGAGAGTTTTTGACGTGGGCCCAGGCGCCCTCCACCGTATTGGTATGCGCAGCAGTGTTCGGGTCGACAAAGTGAAAGCTTGTGGTTAACGGTGACGTGCGTGAAGTGAGCGTCATCTGCAAGCTTGCGATAGCGAGCCCAACAATCAATGATTATTCTTGTTCCAGGGCGGTTCCACTTGGCTATTAGCCCTAGCAGGGTTTTAGCGTCACGGGTCTCCACGGGAACAAGAAAGCAGCACCCGCTGCCACGCTCCACACCGCCGAAAACCCACTCTCGAGGCCTTAAATACCCGCGATGGTACTTTCGCTGCCCGAACATTCTTTCGTCTAGTTCTACAGTCAGGCCTTCGCCGCCAATCATTTCTGAATGCGTAAAGACGGCATTTACAACAACCTCCCGACAAATGCTCGTCTAATCAGTTATTGCCTTACTTGCGACATCAGTCTCCCGCTGAATGACGGAGCACGGTAGGTTCTGGCACCAGAAGTAGATGATCTTCATGAGTTGGGGAAGCGTCAGGTGCGATCCCTCGAAAAAGGAACCGCTCCGTAGCGGCACCTCGCCCCGGCACTGAACCTTGAGCGGCTTCCTCTTGGGAACCTCACGAGTCATCCACACACCGCATCTCCAAGAATACCCATCCGCAGATCTAGCACGGACTTGCAGCGTCATCGCAGCTTGGCACTCTGGGCACGCATGAGAAGCCAGGAGCAGGCCCATGCCCTGAAGCAAATGAATTGCTTTAAGAGGGTCTTTCATGGCGTCATGAAGACGGCAGAAGTTAAACGCCATGGCACTGCGACGCTCGCCTCTGGAAGAATAAAGCTCCGAGGGGGCTAAACGAGCAGTTCTGCATGCTTCTTTGCATTTATTATTTTTATTTGATCCGCCATTTTATACCTCGTGACACAATTCAAATAAACTGATTGGTTAATCGATCGGGCCATGTCATCGCGTGACAAAACAGACGCCAATCGTATGACCAGAACGGTTGCCAGGGTCGGCATCGTTACAAAGAAGAGAACAGTCGGACCCAACAACAAAATAAAGTAACAAAGTGAATAAAAAAAAAAGAAGGTAGCCGTTCTCGTTCGGCTTGTTCTTTGATGAAAGGTGTTGCTCGCAATAGTCACTTGTTTGTTTTCTTTTTTTGTTTCTTTACCCTAGAGGATGCGACGTCACTCATTTGAAGCTGATTTGTTAATTCAATAACAAACAACGCGTTGAACCGAAGGAGGGAGGGAGTCTTGGCGTCAGAACTCTTGAAAAGAAAAGTAAAAATGCACAAAATATACCGTACTGCAAGACCGTTATACTCCGCACTCGGCGAGGCCTCATGACGCCGCAGACGACCGTTAGACTATTTATTTGGTTTCTTTAGACTTTTATCGCGACCACTATTCCACCGTGC